>NC_068942.1:7737627-8987627 GCF_026419915.1 Harpia harpyja | reverse complement strand
CTCTTTCAGCTCTGCACTACAATGGTAACTCCAACATTTTTTGTTGTGAAAGACTGATTTTGCAATTATGTGCTCTGATTTGCAATTTAATTTTTAATCACTGAAACACCTGACTATCTAAGGGAGGTTTTAATGTGATTTCTTTAAATGAAAAGGAAAAGCAACATCCGGCTACCTGTGCATCATTACATTTTAAGATTACCCTATGCAAAATTACCATTATAGACCACTATTTATCCAGTCTCTCAGTGTCCTCTGATTTCAATTAGAAATGACGTTATTCTGTGTCTACAGGTCCAAACAACTTACAGTGTTGCTGTTTGAAATATTTGCAAAGTTTCAATCAGAAATGTTCTACATAAGGCATGTCATTTTAATACTGTGTTTGGGCGCCACAAGCTGAAAACAGTAAGTATATGATAGGATATGAAGGATTTTCATTCCTTCTACATAATCTCCATCTCGTATTCAGAGATCCCCAGCTACCCTTATTCTGTGAATCATTGCTTTACATTACTCTCATAACAAGGGGCAGCTGTGATTAGCAAACTCATTTTTCATCTGTTGGATTACTCAAACACAGCAGAGCTTTTATGCCCTCAAATACGCATATGTTTAAAACTACATTTTGTGGAAAAAAAAAAAAGTGTTTAACATAGTTAATGGAGTAAAATATGGGTTATTATCTTAACATTTGCATTTGAAACAAATATTAGATTGATTCTTTCATGAGGTAACATTTTCATGCCCAAAAGGTATCTTGGACTGAATATATTTATTCCCTGTATCATGCTATAATACAGTAAACATCAATAATTTTGATTACTAATGGGAAATCATACCATGAGCCTCCTCCATCATTTCTGGATGAGATCGCTATGTCTTGAGAAATCAGCAAGCCTGTAAATGATATTATAGTGCAGTGGGAACACAGGTAATTTCATAATAACCTGCTTAACTTAGGTAAGAGTACATAATAGGTACCAATTAGCTATATATCTGAATTTGTTTCTAAGGAGTAAGAACAAGGTACTTTGCTACTACAATTCAAATGAAGAAAGAAAAAAGCTATATTACAAAGACATAAGTAGAAAAAGCTATTAGAAGGACTCAGTGATGTTTATGAATAGTAAACAATGCTCTTTGTATGGCTTTCACATAAAAAAATTAAGTACAGGTCCTACCATCACTAATATTGATCTTAATATTAAGCATTGAAGAAGTATGTAAAAAAAAATGGAGGTACAGAAAAATCACGGTAATTCACATTCAACTTAATTACAGGTAGTGATTGTTCTTTTATGAATGAGTCCAGAAAAAAAGTCTGTCCTTGATTATATTATGAATGTGACACATAGAAAATTCCATCTCCCTTATTACCTATTTAAATGCAAATATTATAAATTTTTATATTGTACATCTGTTAATACACACACACCCCTAAACACATAAAGGTATTGATATACATTTATCACTTTTGTATGTCTTCACAAAATTCTCTTGAATGTAGAAAACAAAGATGTGTTGCGAATGACATTACCTGTGCGTTCAGTTTTTGTTTGATGTTAGAAATAACATGACATTTTCCTCACTGTCAGAATGATATAAAAAGACTAGCATGATAACAATGCATACAAATAACTTTTAAAATAATGCCTGACTAGTGACATTTCAATTTTAATTTTGTGGTGATCACGTTTCAAAAATTCACCATTATTATTTTCACTGAATTATTCTTTATCATCTGCTTCTGTTTAGAATAATACGAGCAGTATATTCAGCTCCTACTGAAGTCAGTAAAAAATCCTGACTCATACATTTTCTATATAGCTGCAGTAGAGTGTGATATAAAGGACAAGAGATGAAAGATTATACTGTGTAAAACATCATCACCAAGGCGGTGGAAAGGAGAATATAGAGTTTGAAAGAAGGATCTTTAATTCCTGAAATGCCAGTTTTGTTGTATAAAATACAGTAAGATGCTGGCAAATGCTCCTGAGCCTGCAAAACAAGATAAAGGTGCTCTACTAGCATTTTTCTAGTTTTCAAGATAGCTTGGGTATTATTACAGGGGGTAAAACAAAGAAGAAAACAAGGAACAAAAAATAAATGAAAACTTTAGCTGCTCCAGTGTGGGCTCCTCTCCACGGGCTGCAGTTCCTGCCAAGAGCCTGCTCCTGCGTGGGCTCTCTATGGGCTGCGGCTTCTTTCAGGGCTTGTCCCCCTGCTCCGGCGTGGGGTCCTCCCCGGGCTGCAGGTGGAGATCTGCTCCACCGTGGACCTCCCTGGGCTGCAGGGGGACAGCCTGCCTCACCATGGTCTTCCCCACGGGCTGCAGGGGAATCTCTGCTCCGGCACCTGGAACACCTCCTCCCCCTCCTTCTGCACTGACCTGGGGGTCTGCAGGGCTGGTGCTCTCACATCTTCTCACTCCTCTCTCACACAGCTGCTGCACAGCATTTTTTACCCTTTCTTAAATATGTTATCTCAGAGATGCCACCAGCGTCGCTGGTGGGCTCATCTTTGGGTCCTTTCTGGAGCTGGCTGGAACTGGTTGTGGGGGCCAGGGAGAAGCACCCAACCTCTTCTCACAGAGGCCACCTCTGCAGCCCTCCTGCTGCCAAAACCTTGCCACACCAGTCAGTCATCACAGTGCAACATGTTGTGGCATCTGTCGCCTTTTGGGCAATTTAGCTTAAGGTCCTAATTTTATCCTGTTTACCACTATGTTCTGCAACTTCAATAAGAAGTGAGTTAGAAGGGTGTGAAATTACTGTTACTACTTATATAGGTAGGCCTAGAGTCACTGGGCAGGTTAGAGATAGTCATTACATCCAGAGAAGAGAGAGATTTTTTCGTCCTGCAAAGCCTCTCTTTTTTTCTACACAAAACTTCTTGATAAAGGGTCAAGACCTCAGGTCCCCCCCCCTAAAAAAAAAGGAAGAAGGTGTTGCTGCAGATTCTATACTGCATGCTATGATACTTTTAAATTTCTGTTGTTTTAGATATACTTCTTTTTGCATAGTATTTAAGAAAGTTGTTTATCTATTGAAAATAAAATATTTTATACTACTTATCTATTTATCTTAAATTATACAAAATAATAAAAATATGCTGCATATAATGAACTCACTTCCAGTTGTGCATAATGGTAGAGAGTCTTACAGGGAATAAACTATATTCCACTGATAAGCTACTGGTGAAATACTGCATTGGTAAGAGGCTCTGAAAAATTTTTCAACCAAAGAACATTATCTGAGTTCCTTACCAGACTTGTATTTCCACATCACAGTAACAAAGAGAGACCTCTTTGTTCTGGCAACAGAGTTATAGAACAGTTCCTTGACTAATGCAGGCAGATTTTTGGTCACAAAATCACCTTACTATTGGAACTGTTTAATAAAGCATAAAAAAATAGACCAAACACATAGGCAAACAGTAGCTCCTATCTCCACGCTTAAGTCTTTCAAGGATATTCTGGACTAGAAATTGCCTCTAAATGTTTGTTTCATAGCCATTCATAGATTTTTTCCTTGAATGTGCATAGTCTCTTTCCGGATATAAGTATTCTTTGCTACCCTGTGGCAATGAGTTCCGCAGTTCCATTACGCAGTTTGTTCTTTTTGTTTATTCTGATAGATTTTATCTAATGCTTTTGAGTCCTTGAGTAGTTAGGAGGTACAGTAAAAAGACATGCCTCATTTTTCAACTCCATGACATTTATGATTTTTAAAAATCTATAAAATGTTTTGCAGTTGTCTTTGCACCAGGCTGAAAAATCCTTCCCAGTTTAATCTTTTCTTACTCAGAAGCCACTGTATTCCTGATCATCCTTACCATCTTTCTGGGATGTTTTATAGATCTACTACATTCAATCTGGAATGAGAAAACCAAGATTGCATAGGATAGCTGAGACGTGTACACTGTGGATATATGCAGTAACACAATCAACTCCTTTTTAAAAAAAATCATGGACTATGGAGTAGACTGCTTACAGTAGAATACAAAAAAGCTTGCAAAAAGCTTACCAGTCTCTGCTTCTAATGAAAAATCAAGCTAGGAGGCTAGTATTATAATACAGTTATTTACCTGTCTCTGCTAGCTGTAGCTTGCAAAGCTGCAGTCTGTGTGGTAGAGCTGGGAACAATATTAAAATGTGAGATCCAGATTTTTCAGTTCTACTATCATGCAAGCCTAAAATTTCTGGTTGCAAAGTTCAGCTGATCAGTTCAGCAATTATTGTCAAATAATACTGAATGCTTATAGACCAACCTGTATGTCTCTTTGATAGGCAAGCTCCACATGACACATATTCATTTGGTAGTGGAAATACAACCCAAATCATTCAGTTCCAACTTGTTTTACCCTAGTGTAAAGATATTCAGATTTCTTGTCTCTACATGTGTTCTTATAAGCCAACAAAGGGTGGTTACAACTAATTCAATTTCTGTTTGATCATTACCACATAAGAATTACAATAGGCTTCCAAAGTTGTCATATTTCAGTTTTTAAAAAATTTCAGCTGCAACCACAGATGTGCTATGCCCCACTCTTTCCCATTTATTCCTAAAGAATGTAGCACAGAATTGATAGGCACCTAAAGAAGTGACAGTACTCAAAAGCATTAAAAACTGCCATCCTGTGTCCTTTACAACTTCACAGTTTAAACTCATTTTCAGAAGGAAGGAAACTGCTGTTATCTTCAGATTAAAAGAGGATCTCATTGATTGTTTACTTTGAACACAAAGTGTTTCCAAAGCAATTAGCAAAATATAAAAAGTAGATTCAGAAGAAAATTCAATAGCTCTGTTGTAAATGTCACACATAGCTGGCTCATTTCTAAACTTTGCCTCTGTTTGATTCTCACAAAGTAAAATGTGAGAAAAATTAAGTCATTAAACTTTTAAGAATTTGACTTCACTTAAAATATGTGATTTTTAATTAGTAAATTAATTTTTTTTTAAGTGCAGTATCTACAGGGATGAGTATCTGGGTAATTAAACAAAACTATTAGTATGATTTAAATTGTACTTCACTAATTTTTCATGCTAATTAATGTCTTCATGTAGCAAGTCACTTCACCTAGATAATGTGTTGTCTACCATAAATATCTACTCTCTCCCCATTGTGGTATTTAATGCACATCATGAAGTTGAAAGATGGATTAAAGCAGAAAAAAAATAAAATCTACAGATTAAAAAAAAAAAAAGTTTGAAGTCCCTAGAATGAGGTTCAACTCTGGTTTAAGAAGTGTACATGCATATGTATATATATAGGTTTCTATAGAACAAGAGAGATCTTGGACTCAACTAAGTTCCTCCACAGAGTTGAGCATTGTCATTTGAGACATTCTCAGGTATTGGAGACATGGATGGCAGATATGAGCAGGAACTGTGGGATTTCTACAGCTTTCTGAGGACTCAGTGGCATTTCAAACAGCATTAAACGTGACAACTTTGACTTACACCCATAGTCAATGAAGTCAGTGGAATTTAACTGACCAACTGTGAATCCTAGAAATATAGAATATCTCAAGTTGGAAGGGACCTATAAGGAAAGGATCAATACTATTGTTTAAACAAGTATCTAAGCTTTTCTATGCCTTAGATACCCTAGGAACATCTTGGTTTCCAGATCCCTCTCCCAAAGCGTGCAGATTTTCCACAAGTCCTGTGCTATGTCTGTCAGCCCTGAATCGCAGTAATAGATATTTCAAGCAACTCAAACAGTATTAGAAAACAGTGCTTATGCAACTGAATCCTGCCCTAGGTATCTTTTTGGCATAAGCTGAATTGCAGGCTCCATTGTCAGCTCTGAACTAGATCTCTGTAGATCATACTAGGATGTTATACACATAATGCTCGTGTAGACACTCCCATTTAGACACTTAAATTTAGGTGATAATCTTAAACTGAATTCAGGCCCTTCAGTGAGATTAATGCCATTCTGCAATTCTTGCCCAAACTGAAAAGAAAAGTTTAGCTATACTGCTTCCCTGCTTTCATTCAATATGTTTTTAAGCCACCGTTAAGGATCCGAACAGAGACTTCTGCAGCTGCTTCTTTGGAATGATTTGTATTTTGAAGAAACTGTAATAGTTTCACACTTCATCATTTTATACATTCTTGAGTTTTAAAAAGTTGAAAAAATAAAGACCTTGGACCAGTTTAGGAAACTCTTCACTGGAATTTGTTGAATGAATTCTCCCAGTAAAATGCCCTCTGCAGAAATTCTTCACAAACTCTGATAGGCAGCCTCTCCAATGTATACGATCATTATAAGCACAATGAGCACAAATTGGGAACAAACACGGTTACGATTCCTCTTTTCTACTTCTCTCTAGTGAGGTCTTCAACAAGGTGGGATAAATTAAGAATTCATTATCCATATCTGTAAAAAAAGCAGGTTTCATTTCTAAGCTCTCATGATCCAGTTCCAACTGACAAGTGTGAGCATCTAACTTATCTGTCACAAAACCAATAATGCTTAAGATCAAGGCTCAACTACATAGGACTGCAGCGGAGAAAATGATTTTGATATCTAAAATCTGTTCCGTTCAGCTGTTCTGCTCAGTTTAGGTGTTATGACTTTTCTCACTTCTGATGATGTAAGAAGTCAATTTCTGGCAGCCACAGACCACAGAAAAATGTTTCACTCGCAGTAGTCACCATGGCTAGATTAGGCATGGATAAAAACTATGCAAATATGGCTTTCAGTCAAATATAAAAAAGAAATGGAGAAAACTATCTGAAGTTTCTTATACCAATAAGGTATTCAGTGGTCTTTAAAAAAAAACCCACAAAAAATGAACAAAAAAACCCACTGCAAAATGACTTACTGAAATGTATAGATGACGAAAGACTTTAAAATCCCAAACCTTGGCCATTAACTTCCAAGAACGTTGTTGGATTTTCTTTTAGATGTTGGGAGATTAACACTTTAATGATCTGTCATGCAGAAAAGACTTGGTGTTATGGGGGACACTGGGAGGAACATGAGCCACTCCCGTGGCTCACTCCTGGGAGTCTGTTGCTGGTAGGGTGTGCTGGCCTACACCAGGATGCTGAGCTGCATGAGGAATACTGTGTCCAGTGTTGGACTTCCCAGGTCATGGGATGGGTGAGGAGAAACTACAGAGATTTCAGACAAGGGTTATCAAGTCAGTGTTTAGGGCCTCAACCAGAGCCAGCAAAGAGAGTTTGAGAATACTGGGTTTAATTTGATGAAGAGGAAGCTAAATGCTGGCTAGCTTCAGCACCCGAAGGGGACATATAAAGGAGACAACACCAAACTGTTCTCAGCAGTGCTAGAAGCTGTCAGAGGGGGCACAGGCTACAAGCTGTAGTTAGGGAGGTTTAAGTTCATCATCGGGAAAAACTTTTTCCCTGGGAGGGTACTGCAGCACTGGAACCGATTGCCTCTCTTGGATGTTTGCTGGCCTGGGCTAAAAAAAGCAAAGGCTGAGCCAGAGCAGTGTTGATGATAGTCCTGCTTTGAGTGGGAGGCTGGACTAGACAATCTCAGGAGGTTCCTTCCAAACAACATTTCTATGCTTGTATGAAAATATCAGATTTTTTTTTTCCCATTCCATTTCCAGATATTAAAATGTTATGCTTCATTATTTTAGCATTTGTTTTCAAAATTTTTATTTGAAGAAACTAAATATATTGAATAATGATTATTTTATTGATTTATTTTCCACAGATGTGGAATGTACTTTTCACAGAACAAAAAAACCCATAAGAATATTATTTACATTTGCCAAAACCAAAATATGTCAGCATTTCTGAATGAAAATATTTTAGTGTGTAAATCTAAACCAACAGTTTTTTTTGCTTTTGCTTGCCATGAAAGTGAGCCTAGAATACATATATAAACGATGAAATCTGCCTTTTAAAAAAGGGCTGGAATGAATGGCATGAGTTCCAACTCCGAACACAGCTATTCTGGAAGGGAAAATTACTCTTCAACTGACACAAAACTGAATGTTTAATTCAGCCTGGCAACTGGAAGGATTTTGATTCACGACAAACACACACAAGTGCAAATACTTCATTTTTAAGACATAGAAACCCAAAAATTTCATCTGGAAAACTCAGTTATGCAGATATTGCATCTTTCATTAAAAAAAAAAAAGATAAAAATTTCCTGACTCTCTCTGTGTACTACATTTAAATTGTACTATGACAAATCTTCCCACAGTTTCAGAATGATCTATTTTTAGTGTTAAAAAATTTACCGAGCTAACCAAGAAAGCTTTAAAGAAACTAAGGTTAAACTATGGGCCATGTCTCTGTTAAAATAGACATCTGAGAATGAATGACAGAACGATAGAACAGCCCAGGTTGAAAGGGACTTCGAAAGATAATCTTGTCCAACCTTTCATGGGAAAGGGAGCCTAGATGAGATTAACACCATGTCCAATCGCATCTTGAAAACCTCTAGCAAAGGAGAGTCTAGCACATCCCTGGAGAGGTTGTTCCAGTGATTGATTGTTCTTACTGTAAATAATTTCTTTCTAATGTCGAGATGAAACCTCTCCCAATGCAACTTGTACCCGTTGCCCCTTGTCTTCTCCATGTGGCTTCTTGTGAAGTGAGAGCCTCTGTCTGCTTTGTAGCAACCTTTTAAGTAAGGAGGTAAAGAAGAGAGTGGAATATTGGAAATAAGGAAAATATAAACAATCATATTGGAAAATATAACACTACTATCACAATTGTACATGCTCTTTTACTTTTCCATCTCTTGTCTCTGCCATTTGGAGAGTGTCTTCTGAGCACAAAGCAAATTTTTCAGAAATGCATTATTAACTCATCAATAAAGCACTTCACAAACTTCACCTAGCAGGAGAAATGTGTCAGAAATTGCATACTAATTTGATTAGTACAGCCTCTGAAATGAACATGACCCAAACATTCTTAGATTCTGATCTGTGACAAACCAATCTAGTTTTGAAAATAATTAAAAAAAAAAAAAATTCTGGTATTGTGCATGAGAAAGACACGTGAATAGAAAGGAGCCAAATATCTCCTTGGATAGAACCTTACGTAAAGCAGTCTTGATTCCCAAGAAAGTAGAAAGATGTGTGTTTTAAAATATTGGCCATGTACTTTTATATGCTGCCCAGTTATAGGGTTAATTATTATGTATGGATGGCAGATTTGAGTACTGTAATAGAACCCAGTCTGCTTTGGCTTTGCTTATATCTTTTCAAATTTCCTAATCTTTCCATAAGAAGTATAGGAGCGTACCTTTGTTAAAGCCAATACGGATCTACTTCTTATTAAAACGAAATGTTCCTTTAGTGGCCAAGAGAGGTAAAATTGCATATGAATAGGGAGGTCTCCTTTCCTCATTTATTTTAAGTCACAGGATAAGACAGGGCATGCCCACATACACTGGATGCTTTCTATGCCACAGCATTTTTCTGATTCTTCACCTTGTAGATCAGTGTAGTCAGTGAGAAAGTGCACCGAGAATGTGAGGCACCAATATCAGAGAAAGCCCCTTCACTTCTTAATAAATCTACAGCTGACAATAAGAATAGGTTTGATGATTTTATGTTTGATGATCTGCCTCATACGCTACACCAGCATTTACATCGTCTTCAGAGCAACGGTGTCTGAGAATCTTATTTTATTTTCTGTTTTGAAGGATATGGCAAGAGAATAACAAATAGTTGAATTACCTAAGCTTAGTAAGGTACATCTATTAACTGTGCCTTGTAACTGAAGGCACATGAAATTCCCAACTGTTGCAGGCTAAGAAACATATGAGCTCAAAATACTGCCATGCTAAATTGTCATGTGTATTTAGGACATGGCAACAGCTAGAAATTTCACATATATAAAATCTATCTCATAAAACAGAAAATCTATTTCAGAAAGATTTGACCCTTCTGAGTGAGTAATTGTTATTTCCTCTGTACAACAATAGCTATGTTTCTTTACAGAGGTGGGCAACCAAATCCTCATGATGACTTATTTTGCATTTTCTGTGGATGAGGGAGGGAGTTTTGCAGCTCCATTGATACATGATAACTCATTAAAGCACGTTAAATTGATTGCTCACATTTAAATAATATGCAGTTGTTCACCAACAGAATTTTATGTGCAGCTTATATGTGTCAGAAAGTAGAATTAAAACTTAATCACCTGAAGAAGTATGTTCGAACTCATTCAACTCATTTCCAAAAACACACATACACAAATAAACACATACATATACAAATATACATATAGTTGTACACACAGTGAAAGAAAGATATTGGTATACTGAAGTAGGTCCAGTGGAGGGCCAAAAAAAATGGTGAGGGGGCTGGACTGCTAGACACATAACAGCAGGCTGAGAGTCAGGATTATTCAGCCTGAAAAAGTGTGTGCTAAGGAAAGGTCTTATTGCTCCTCAGTTACCTCACATACCTATGATATAAATAGGTTGGAGCCAAAGGCTCAGAAGTGCAGAGCAATTGAACAAGAGGCAATAGTCATAAGGTGCAACAAGGGAAATACCACTGTAAGGAAAAAAACCCCCAAACTTATCACATATAGGTAGTCAAACACTAGAATAGGCACCAAGAAAGAGTCTAGAATCTCCACCCTTCGAAGTATTCAAAACTCAGCTGGACAACAGCCTGAAAAACCTCATCTAAGTTGGCTCTACTTTGAGCAGCAGCTTGTACCAGACACCTCCAGAGGTCCCTTCCAACACACTTTATTCTACGTTCCAATGATTCTGTATATAAATAATACTAATTTCTGAGCAACTATCCTTCCTTTTCATATTTCCTTCTCTTTTACCTTTTCTATATTTTTAGCTTAGATTTTAATTTGGGGAGAGTTATTTGAACTTCACTATGTTTACTATGTTTGTAACAGCTAACTAATAAAAAGGATGTTTCACAAAACAATTCACTTTTTTAATATCCACCCTATTTAAGTTGTCAAAATAAGTAAACATTCATGGTTATCAATGACATTAGGTCCCAATTAGAGCTGACAGACAGGTTGTGGCCTGTTTGGACCTATAGAATTTCAGGTAAAAAAATTAAGGTTGGATGCAGTGGTGTTCACTGCCTCCCACTTATTGCTGACTTCCAAAAATCAAAGCTTCTCCTTTGTGCAAAGCTGATATATGTTTCCACAGCTTGGATGAATATTTGTAACTGGATGATCATATTACAGGTGGTCTGTTGATTCTCATCAAGATATTATTCCTTGTTTGCCTCTGCTTGCTTTTTCATTTTCCACCACAAACATGAGGCTCAGTTTTCATTAGCCATTTTCTGGTCACTAGTGCAAAAGGCCATAACTTAAGTTGTTAATGTCAGTATTTCTCTTGCATTTCTATCATTTGAGATCTCTAAGACTTGCTACTGTGTCACAACTAGAAATAACTAATTTTCAATTTCTCAAGAAACCAAGCAGTAAAGAAGAAAAAAACCCCAGACATTCCTGTAATTTGCTTGTATTTTGATAAATTATTATATTACATAACTAAGAAACTACTAGTGGATATGAGAGATTCAAAGTGCAGGGACTCAGCTAAAGGGTTTGCAATTAAAAGCATAGCAACAACTTTTGTTATTTAAAGCTGTCCTGAAATTTACCAGTCCAAATATTCTAGCAATGTTGCACAATTAAGGGTATCACTTTTTCTTTTCCTTTGCAACAACAGCAGAAATTTAACTCTCAGTCATTAGCAAAATACAAGTCAATGTCTTGTTTACACAAAGGTTATTGTTCAAATCAGTTTCTGAAACGTAATTATGCACTTAAGACTTGGAAGAAATCCTCATCATTTTGGAAACTGCAGTGATGCGATCCTTTCAGTAAAATCAGGTTTAATAATCCACTGTCACTTGCACACCACCTCCCCCTTCTTCCCATGTCTGTAGTATAATGGTGTTTGGCAGCCCAAGCCGGGGTACCGTGTGGTGACCTGGCTCCATGTTTAATGGAATAGAGGGCTGTTGCTGCTGCAAAGCCCCGGGAGGGAATTCAGCTGGGGATAAGTTGTATCTTTGCATGTAACAGCTCCATGCTGTTCAATCTCACCACTTCTTCAATTAAAGAGTGATTTTGTTAGGATTTTGCCAGTGGCAATGAGGCAGCTGGCAAACGTCTGTTACCCCTGGGTGCTTCCAAATATTGTATCTTCCAGCTCATGGGATATAGCAAATTGTGTGATTTGATATCATGTCTGAAAATACAGGCTCTGGAAGATGCTAGTGCCGAGACTATATCAAAATATCAGACAATTAGGTTTTTCTGTTATGTGTGCAGAATAAGTCCCTTAAGTACCAAAAGATGTACTGATGAAAAACAGGGCCAGCACCCATGTGGCTGTGGCTAACAAATTACTTACCCTTCCGCTCTGTGTTATTGTGGTAACTCAATCAAATAAAATTCATCAAGCTGGTCAAAATTGAAACACACATGAAGAAGAACATATGTATTGTTGTGCTGTGGCTTTCTGCACACAGTACGAAGCCCTTTACTGTCATTAATCATTTTAATCTGGTTCTTGAATAACTGGCCATTGACTCTGCCTCTTTGAATTTACAGATTTAATCTCGTAAGGAAAAAGACTCCTTCAGGAACTTTAAGCCTGAAAAACAATACCTATATTCTCTACTACAGTGATCTCAGAAACATTTGTGTAAAAGTCTGATTTCCTCTGTGTACCTCCTCTATACCATTAGAAGGAGTCTTACAAGAGTTTGAAGCTTACTTACTTGTTACTAAATCCCTTATAAGATCTTTATGGCTGGATCTGCCTGATATAATACTTCATATACCCAGAATCTGACTCCGTTGGATAACTACTCAGGCTGTTGTGGAAATAGATGTTCACCCTTTTTTATCCCCCCAGCACTGCAATGACTGCACGTGGCTTTCTCTTGCCAATTCAAATGCAAACAAGAGACAAATCTGTGCACATAATACCAGGGTCATTGTTCTGCAAACACAAACCTTTGCCTTTGTTATTTGATAAGAGTCACACGAAGACTATTAGCCTCTACAGTCAAGTACCTGACCTCTAAACATGTCATATAGAAAAACTTCATTCTTCAGAGCAGCTGTGTAATACTCCACCATAAGAGGAATATGCCTCCTTATCACAGAGCCTTTATTTTACCTCCTGACACACGTGAATAAAATTATTTTTATAATAAACCTGCTTCTTTATATTATGTCATTATTTGTATCAGTGTCAAAAACATTTCAGTTCTGCTACTCTGATTGCCTCAATCTTGTCCAATGGCTTTCACTGGCATAGGCCATTTACACAATATCCTGAGCATTGTGTCTTTTTGACAGTTAGTAACATGCTACTATTGAATTCTGAGGGTCCTCTTAACTATATAATCCAGTGCACTGTAAACGAGAGCTTTAATTTCCAAAGTAAAGGGATCGAGTGGTACTAACGCAACTTCACCAGAGAGCAAAGTGCAGGCCATGCATTTTCTGAGTAAAGCTCTGCATCTTGGCACTGTGGTTGGCAGAAGTGGAGAGAAGAGCCCAGGTTTTTCAAAAAGAAGTATGGGAGAGACAGATAAAGAACTGGGAGTTAGGCTGTGACATAAGGTAACAAAACAACTAAATGCCAGGCTGTGTTTTAGCTACTCCACTATATATTTATGCAAAGCTCATTACAGTGAGGCATATCCTGCCTGACTTACTACAGCAAGATATAGCAGGTTGTTGAA
Organism: Harpia harpyja; assembly: GCF_026419915.1. Lineage (NCBI taxonomy): Eukaryota > Metazoa > Chordata > Aves > Accipitriformes > Accipitridae > Harpia > Harpia harpyja. Next base: position 8,973,916 of record NC_068942.1, on the reverse strand, counting down.
CATTGCAGCTCAGACAGGGAAGTGGGAAAAGATCTGATGACTCTTCCCCCCATAGTGAATATCAAAAATAGGAAATGTGACCAGCTGCTGAATAGCGTAGCATAACCACAGCAAAGACTTCATCTTTGAAATGAGACTCCACATTTAATTTCATGAACCTGGTATAGCTGACAAAGATTAAACTGTAAAAGACAAAGACTGTGATCAGAAAAATTAGATGGAAAACAATTTTTCAGAGACTTCTGTTTCAGTTATATGATTCCATATCTTCCCATTATGAACTACTACAAAGACTAACGGGGGCTAAACACAACAAACAAAATGCAAAAAATGTGATGATCTTGTACTGGACTGGTTACTTACAGTTTGTTTACACCAGAATCATTTAGACAGTGATATTTGATACTTATATTTCTATGCCTTATATAAAGAAATCACAGAAAACTCAGGTAATGAATCTCTACATGGAAAAGTTGGATTGTTCCACATTTGAAGGCAAACAGATAAAATAGTTAGCTTATTAAACTAAAAATCTGTGACTGGTGGCAGTAGGGAGAACAGAGCTGTTTCAAATCACAAGTTTTGTGGCTAGTCCAGTTCCAAAGTACATAAATTTTCAGTACCTAAAGGGGGCCTACAAGAAAGCCAGAGAGGGACTTTTTGCAAGGACATGTAGTGACAGGACAAGGGGTAATGGCTTTAAACTGGAAGAGGGTAGATTTAGATTAGATGTAAGGAAGGAGTTCTTTACTGTGTGGGTGGTGAGGCACTGGAACTGGTTGCCCAGAGAAGTTGTGGATGCCCCATCCCTGGCAGTGTTCAAGGCCAGGCTGGATGGGGCTTTGAGCAACCTGGTCTAGTGGAAGGTGTCCCTGCCCATGGCAGGGGGTTGGAACTAGATGATCTTTAAGGTGCCTTCCAACCCAAACCATTCTATAAAATTTGTTTTAAGCAACCTAATTTTTGACAATTACAGTGATTCTGCACTAGTGCAGGTCTCTGTGACATCCACAAGCAGCAAAAAAGAATCTGAAAGTACTATAATGTGTCAAGTCTTCTCTTGTACAACAGAAGTCAAAGGGGAATTTGTCATAGAGTTGTATAAGAACAGAAGCAGACACATTCATAAAAAGTTCCTGTAACTTGTATGGAAGTGCTATGGGAGAGGCTTGTTTGAATGAACAATCCATCCTTCATCTTCTAATGTGACAACTATAAATACAGGAAGTAATGAAAGATGCAGGTGGAGTTTCCTTAGCTGGAATCACTCCACACTCATTGCAATACAAAGGTATAAAACTGTAAATTATTTAACTAACTTATCTGGCAGAACACTGTGATTCATAGTTGATTCATAAAACCCCATTTATCCCCAATGATTCTTTTCTCTCTATAAAAGGGTCAAATAAATGTGGAGAATGTTATAACCAAAGCATCTTCATTGATTTTTTGGAGATGCTACTAATTAGTATTCAGAGAAAGCTGGATATAACATACTAAAGGTTTCTTCTAATCATTGCCAGCCATCAGACACTTTTGATCCCCAAATCAAAAAGGTCGGCCACCATTACCTTATTATTATGAATTACCTATGCAGTGAGCATACACCTTGGTTCCCTCCAGCTTCAGCTCCCCTTTGCCATGGGAAGCACACAGACATACAGTCAGAAACTTTGCTGATCTGACAAAGTTGCTGATAGGTGACCCAGCTTGCTCATTGTTGCACTGCAGTTCATGTGCTAAATGAAGACAAGATCCCAAGCTCAGTGCCCTGTCTTTTGGGTATTTCTACCTCCTTTCCATTATGTTAAAAAATATGAGTAGCACCAGATATGACTATATCATTCATTTCCTCAAGCTCTTCTATCAAATGGAATCATCTATATTAATCATAAATGAAGGCCAGACAACAATCTCCGGCAAAATAGCAGATCCTGAACAGCTTAATCCTGTTGGAAGGGTCAGTTAGAAAGTAGCCAAGATAGTGATAAGAAGAATCTCTACTAATGGGAAAGAGATTATGAATGAAAAGTTTGGAATCTCTACCTCACTACAAATTGCAATAAGCATGTGGTATGTGAGTATAATTTGAATTTATAAGCGCATTCCTAGGGTTCCTTGTCAATGCGTGTTAAGTTTAAAGTGCTTGAGTGACATCATAAAGTGCCAATGGAGGAAATACAACAAGAAGAATTATGCAAGTTTAATTAAGAATAGAATTTGATAAAGATCTCCAGAGTTCAAAAATACTCTTATCAACAACCTTCCTTCCTCTGCAACCCCTGGCAAATTTCTAGTTTTCACTTCCAACTTTAAAAACATCCAGCATAGATCAAAGGTAGGAGCTGCATACTGAAGAGTACCTCTTCGAGATTTTCACATCTTAGAGTGATTTTCCTATAGCCTTTATCACATGATGGAATTAAGCAATTCCAAACACATTAAAAGTGAGGACATTCCACCCAACTAGGCTGGAAAGAAGCTAGTCTGTCAGAGAAATAATAAAAAAGATGTTGGCTACATGGGTTTTGTACTATTTCATTTGCAAATTAGGATATTTTATTATAAACATGGTTTTGCAGCTCTGCATATATGATGAAAATAACACCTCTTTCCCCCTCAATTGCCCTCAAAAGCTCCTCTATACATACCAAGCAGTTAATTATTCTGAATTCATGTCTACCATCAGATTTGACACTCTAAACAATACAGCTCATATATACAATAGCAAGTAAACATGTTTTCTGTTTAAAAGACAAGCTACGTGAAACAGAAACAAAATCAATGTTGGAAGAGATCTGAGAACAAAATTCATATTTAATCAAAGTATGATTACTGGGAAGGATTACCCTGCTCTGGGAAAACAACAGGAAAAGAACATATGCTTCTTGTTGTAGCTCCCTCTTAAAGGACAGAGAGACAAATATTTCCATTAGGAAACTACAGTAAGCGTCACTAACACTTGGGCACATCTTTAACTTAATGATATATGTTATCTTGTAATACATGGGAACTGTACTCTTTTGCTATATTTCTGAAGCTAATGGAAGGATGTCTTCTTCAGAAAGGAAGGTTTTTCTTGCTTTCTGCCCTTTTCTCCCACTGCATGCCACACAGTTGAGAAATATAACATTTGTTCTTTTTGCACGTTATCATAACTTCACAAGAAGCTAAGTAACAGCAACACAGAAATTGGCCTAGCCTGTGTTATCTCTGCCAGAGACTGAAAAATAAAGAGTAAACAATCCCTGTCTTGAGTCAGTGGTTACTTAGAGTTTCAATTCAGAGAGAGGCCTCTTATTATCTGACCTTGCCAGAAAGGGCCATTGGTAAGTGGATGCTAGAGATCATTCCACTCAGAGCAACAGTAGCTTCAAAGCTCTAACAAGATTTACCATATACTCTATGATGAATGCATTTGAAAAAGGTCAAGAAAACAATGACGGTTTTATTGTTTTGTCTTATTGCTTTTTATTTCATCTGCTCTTTTATCTCCATATGGCGACCTTTCACAGAAGTCTAAAACATATTAAAAAAAAAAAAAGAAACGTGCTGAATTTAAACCTAAAACTCCCATGGGATTTCAACTCCTTTTCCCTTGATGATTAGATCCCACTCCCAAAATGCTTAGTATGTTTTTCCCCCTTCTTTTCTTTTCTTTTCTTTTCTTTTCTTTTCTTTTCTTTTCTTTTCTTTTCTTTTCTTTTCTTTTCTTTTCTTTTCTTTTCTTTTCTTTTCTTTTCTTTTCTTTTCTTTTCTTTTCTTTTCTTTTCTTTTCTTTTCTTTTCTTTTCTTTTCTTTTCTTTTCTTTTCCTTTCCTTTCCTTTCCTTTCCTTTTCTTTTCCTTTTCTTTTTTCTTTTCTTTTCTTTTCTTTTCTTTTCTTTTCTTTTCTTTTCTTTTCTTTTCTTTTCTTTTCTTTTCTTTTCTTTTCTTTTCTTTTCTTTTCTTTTCTTTTCTTTTCTTTTCTTTTCTTTTCTTCTCTTTTCTTCTCTTCTCTTCTCTTCTCTTCTCTTCTCTTCTCTTCTCTTCTCTTTTCTTCTCTTTTCTTCTCTTTTCTTCTCTTTTCTTCTCTTTTCTTCTCTTTTCTTCTCTTTTCTTCTCTTTTCTTTTCTTTTCCTTTCCTTTTCCTTTCCTTTTCCTTTCCTTTTCCTTTCCTTTTCTTGTCTTTTCTTTTCTTTTCTTTTCTTTTCTTTTCTTTTCTTTTCTTTTCTTTTCTTTTCTTTTCTTTTCTTTTCTTCTCTTCTCTTCTCTTCTCTTCTCTTCTCTTCTCTTCCCTTCTCTTCCCTTCTCTTCCCTTCTCTTCCCTTCTCTTCCCTTTTCTTCTCTTTTCTTCTCTTTTCTTCTCTTTTCTTCTCTTTTCTTCTCTTTTCTTCTCTTTTTCTTTTTCTTTCTTTTTTTTTTTTAAAACTAAACCATAATTCAATCAGAGAGATGAGGTAGAAACTAACTGACATTTAGAGTCGAAAATGGCTTGATTTTCTTGGAATTGAGAAAAGTTACGAAAATCAGAGTTTCACTATATTTATGGTCCATTTTTATACAGGCAAATTTGACATTAAGATTTTCTTGACTATAGAAACACATCCATGCAGATAAACACAAATAATAAAGGAAATTTAATTTGTATCACCTGCTCTGAAAATCCTTTTATCGTAATTAAAGCATGTTCCCCTCATGAGAAGAATCATCTTTCAACAGCAGGTTTAAGTGTCGCCAGAGCACAAGAGTTTTTGCTTCTTGCATCAGCTTGCTTTCTGTGTGTCTGGGGAAGAGACTACACCTCCCTTCCAGGCACGGCTCTTTCAATAAGACCATCAACGTGATTTATCTCTGGCCTCATAACTCCAGTCATTCTATTGCTGCACAGTGAAAAATCACTCCTAGAAACTCTTCTAGCCACACTCTTCAGGTCTGTGGAATTTTAAGAGCTGATGAAGGATGGTATTATTTAGCTCCTGCTGCCTGTTTGCCAGATGTGTCTCCTTGTTAAAGTTCCCTTGGTACCCTTCTGGTCAAGGAAGACTGTTAATCCTTTTAGCTTGGTCAAATTCCAGTTCAGGGAGCTCCATTCTGTACATATCAACTCCCTTCCCCCACTTTAATAAGAATACCTGAGGGTTTTAGTTTATTTTTGTGTTCCTCATACAAACAGTCACATAGTGTTCTCTCTTATTGTGATATTTTGTAATTCATCTGAAAATGCACCATATATAATAACAAGTTAAGGGGAAAATGTCGGTGTAAGTGAATTAAAATTCAGGACTTTAATGCCTTGAAATTATCAGCTTGTAAAATATGTAGGGATTGAAAGCACTATGTAAACATGGGGTCATTATCACACTTTTTTCAGAAGAAAAAAAAAGAGTGGGAATTGCTTCACTGGTTCCATTCACATGAGCTGTTAATGGAAATACAGAGCAATTTCAAACATATGCAAGATGAAAATTGAGTAATACACTCACAAGAATGTCCACATGCTATTGTGCAAAGAGGATGCATAGTTAATACAATTAGGTGTAGTAACAGCAACCTGATGAGTAGTAAATTTTAAGAAAGCATAAACAAATGAGTGTGGATGTAAAACAGCAAATCATGATCAGAAATTTGTTCTGCAAATTCATAGGTTTCTTTTTTATATTGAACAAAATCAATTTCACTTTTCCCAGGCATATTGTCAGAATCCAAACAATTCTGACTCTATTTCACCTTTGCTTTCTGTCTTTTGTGCAATGTTTTTGATTCAGTTTGCATGAACTCTGCCTCCTCCTCTTCTTCTTCTTCTTCTTCTTCTTCTTCTTCTTCTTCTTCTTCTTCTTTCTCTTACTAAGGAATTTACAGAGAGATCTTACACAAACTAACATGATTTTGCTAATTCTATAATCATGTGTGGCTATTGTCATGTATACAAAGATGTTTAGCAATTCCAACATTGCATTTATTGATTCTTACATCTTTAATATTTTTATGATTGCTAAAGTTAATCCATGTCTGTCTTTAACATCTGGGTAAATTGTATAATGAGTTTTATTATCAAGGAAACAGAGTTCAGGGGTAGGTTTGGTTTTTTTTTTTGTTTGGGGAAGGTTTTGAGAAGGATTACTTGCCTGTTATTAGTAACTTCTTTAAGTAATTGCTCTACATTTATAGTATAAAGTTCACAATGTCATGAGTTCTTTATCACCAATTTCTAAACAAAACAATTCTAGCAGTTCTGGAGAAAATACTGACAATACCTAAACTCATTGATGTTCAATTTCAACTCGTGTACTTTTACTTCAAGTTTGCAAATTAAGCCCTTCCAGAATAGAAGACTTATATTTTGTGGCTACTTTATCCAAAACAGCAGAGAGAAGGGCATGGAATTGGGATAGAAGCCTGTTCTCCATGTGTCTTAATACAAGCATTGCATGTTGTGAAAGGGTGGTTTGGGAATGGCAGTAATTAAGGCACACCTAAGCAGAAGAGGGTGAATGCATCACATAACTAATGAGAAAGTGTAGCTGGGAGACAGCTTTGGCCATCCAAGGGTGCAGGAGGAGCAAGAACTCTGCTACAATTTCCTGTGAAAATATCTGAAACCACTCAGGGAAACCTCTGCTTACTATTGTCACCAAGGAGTCTTTATCAGTTTTTCTCAAAGGCTCATCTGCGATAGGCTGAGCCCAGAAAGTCATGATGAAAACAACAGCACCACATTTGTTTCCAGACATTTTGGACAAGCTTCTTTTTTAATGCAAGTTTACATACCTATATTTTCTTTTTGGTAAACAGTTTTCACTTTCCCAGATGTCTTGGCTGTGAAACCTCTTTGGCTAAAATGATCTCCAGGAAAGCTAACACTAGCTGGAGGAAAAAGCTTCTCAAAATCTATAAAACTTTTTCAAGCATCCTCAGCAAACCTCATTTATATCACTCTTTCTTGAAAACAGAACAGCTTTGCTGTTCTTCCTCCTTTTCCATACTTACTGATACACGAATAACAAAGATGAAGACAAGTATCTTCCAGTCAGTACATCATGCCATCAGTCTGATAGATGTAGACCTGACCACAGCAGCAATTGTATTCGTAACCTTGGTATTCAAATGTTAGAGAAGGCCATAAAACTATAGTCCTTCATTTAACCAAACTCCATATGTCTGTCTTAAAGTCTAAAATATTTTCCCTTGAGTATAATGTAGATACACATTTTACACCAGTGCAACACCTCATGGTCATAATTTTTTATATGAATGCCCAAAAGAATGGAAAAAAGCTTTCAGAAATATTGAATTTGTGGGCTAGGAAAAGATGGGGAAAAAAGGGAATTAAAAGTAGCAATAAAGCTAAGACCATCTTGGTAACACTGACTTTTTTCTGTTCTTCTGTATAATTATATAGACCTTGAAAAACACATTCCCACAAATAATTAACAGATAAATACATAGCAAGAGACTTTTTTTTTTTTTTTTAGAATGAGTGTAAGTCTAACATCCCATCTCATAACTCAACTTCATATGTAAACTGCATCTGTTTACCAGGTAAAAGGTGTCTGATTACATTCATTGCTCTTTCCCACCGAATCCTCATCCTATAGGAGTATACAATGAACAAGCAGAAAAACACATAGTTGGCTCTGCAGCTTCTGACTCTGGGATTTCATCCCTTGTCTGCTGGAGGCACATTTACACACAAAGGTTAAATCAAATGAAACAGTCTAATACCAATCTGACTATAGAAATATTGATAGTGATTTATGATTTTGGTTACTCATTTTGTTATAAAATTCCTGTTCTGCTTTTCATTTGATTGACTTAATTAATTGACTTTCATTTTTTTGGCTTACGCTGCTCCTCTCTAGCTCCTCTAGTAATTTAGACAATTAGTTTTATATTTCAAATAACCTTTATGTAAAGAAACAGTACCTGAATTTCTTGTAAGCTTCTTAAATTTCTTAACATCAATCCATGACCTAATATTTGGGCACAGCTGACAGTGTTAGCAGACTGACTCATTTTACTTTATCTCACTGTTAGAAATAAAAGAATGCAGTCTGCCCTACTGAGTATCCTTTAAAATTTGCTTCAGTATTTCACACAGGGAAAAAGGGACAAATATTTTAATGGGAAGGATTGAACCCTCTTACACACTGCAGATTCCGTAGCCTTTGCAGGAGACTAGCAGATAAGGATTTGCTATTTCATTTCACTACTTTAGTATTAAAGGGTCTAATTTTGCAAATCTTATGCATATGTTTTCCTTATTGTACATGTAGACTCACTGACTTCATCAGGAATAGAGGGAATCAGTAAAGAACTACCAGGAGCAAGTCCACTTTTATACAGCAAAATTAACAAGTCCAAATTAAAACATATTTTTATTAAAAGAAAAAAAAGTCTAGTTTTTAAAATACAGATTTTTTTAAACAATATTGCTACTGATTTTATATGAGCTTCTAGCTAATTTTTTTTTTTTTAAACAGGTAATGTTTAAAATATGGAATCAACAAATGAAGGAATATAGGCTAATTATTACTTGGTTAATAAGAACTTTTAAATTAAATACCATCTCTTTCCCCAAGCACTTAAGTCTTTCCTTTCACTTGATTCTGCTTCCCACCATTTACTGAATGTTTGCTTATATACAAATGATAATGTAACATATTTTCAGAGATAGATGCAAAGCTTTGTCCTAACATGGGCTGATGACACCCACACCAACCTGTACCTTACCTTTCGGAAAGTGAACGGGCTAAGGTATGAAGTAAAAATGGCCAGTGAGGTTCTAATTTACATCAGTAGGTTCTCCAGGTGATATGCAGTGGGATACCCAGATCAAATAAGCAGTACAGTGGGTGAGCCTGAACTTTCAGCATTATAGCAAAGTATTGTTCTGATACTTGAAGTATCTTGCAGAAAATGGACCATATTAGTTGAGAAGGCAAGCCAGCTTTACACAAAAGTTAGGATGCGGAACACAAACTTAATAACAGTAGATAAACCAGAAGGACAGTCTAAGAGACTAATATGATAGTTTAATATTGTGGAAAATGCATTACACACAGTGAAATAGGTATGATGGGAAAGTGAAGAGGCATAGAAAACTTTCTGCTCTGAAGTTGAAGGCAATCAGGCATAAAGATTTTTCTGTCACACAGTAGATTTTTTTACTGCCAGGCAGCAGATTTTTCAATACACAGCGTAATATTTTATATAGAAACTTTAATTTGTTAGGAGTGTCAGTGGTTTGAAGGGGTGATGACCCTCCCCTATCTTGTCTGAGCAGGTTAGTTCCTGAGGATAAAGCTTCGGAGGTGTTACTACAGATCTCTTACACCTTGGTGTAATGCCTTTTAAGTTCAATTTCAAGTGGTCTGGCCTGTGGTACAGACCATTTATTGAAAAGATATAGTTACACAGTCTTTGAGTTCATGTAAAGGAAAGAGATTTCTTGCTTGTATACTATTCTCTGCTGGCTCACTATGTTTTGTTAAGGTGACCGATGTGCATATAGTTTGTACTGAAAGCAAATAAGTTATTGCAAACTTACAGAAGGACCCATTATCTTCCTGGTAGAGAAGATTAGCATTAAAATTAGTCATCTGAAGTGAAATCCAGAATTCTTTGAATAAATGGTAACTTCCATTGATATTAGCTGAGTCAGGTCTTCAAGCTTTTTAGGACAAACTCCTGGGCCAAGCTTTCACTTTCGGTAAGATCTTTCACTGTACTCCTTCTTTCTAAAAACGAGCCTTGGTGTACAAATTCTTCATACTGAAATACGAAACACAGACACACTGTGGACTAACAGGGTTTAAAATCTTCCCGTTCCTTACTCTTATCAAAGTATATCAGTATTTTATTTCTATCTGGAACAGAGCGTCTAGAAGCAATCGTGACTGGGCATCTCTAGCAAGTAAATTGAGGCTTTGTTTTTTTTAACATTTCAAAAATCTGGCTGGAGTTCTCTCAGGATAGGCCCATACAATCTTACTAGCATGAACATTAACTGATAACCCTGGGTCCCCTTTCCAAAAACCTGAGATGTAAACTTTCCTTCCTCATTCTCTAGACTAGAAGAATATTATCCATCACTCTCTCTCTCCCTCTCTCTCTCCATATAACCAGCCAGTGTGATAGAGGAGATGGACTTGCTATGATGATTAATTTATATTATAATGTACTTGGGTAATAGATTAATAGAATTTTCCTGGAAATAAATCAGGATATTTTACCACATTCCCTAACTAGTCTAATTTAATCTCTGGTCAGCTTGGATTGTATAGCCTTTGCCTCAGTTTAATTTCAGCAAGGCCCTGTAATATTCACAGAAACACGTAAGTACCAGGTCTGACTTATGATCTATACCTGTGATATAGACTTCTAAATCCTGTGTCAGTTCCAAAACAGATGGCTCACTCTTTTCACTCTTACTCCATCCAACACTCATGCAGAACATTCATTTACTTGAATGATGAGCCCTCTATAGTTCTTCTTAAGGCTTAATTCTCCCCAGCTGTAGATTTTTAAGTTTAATGAAGAGATGGATCATAGTCAAGATAGATCCAGTTAGGAAGCTGCTGACTTTTTTCATCCGATGAAATAAGGTGAAAACCCTGTGATTCAGTAAGGGCAAGTTTAGAAGGAGAAAAAAAATATTCTAGGTGGAGAAAACAATTTGAAATAAACAGGAAAATGGTTCTTGCAATGGTTCAGTTGCTTTCTGTATCTCACCTACTTTTTCAATATCCTTCATGTCTAATATTTATTCATGCTCTACCACTAACTTATTTTTGTATTTATCCAAATAAAATATTTGTTGAATGTCAATGGTTTGGTCAACAACAAACATTTTTGAAAAATATAACTATTTTTCATATAAAATATTTGCAGTAAGAATAATAAAGGCTGTCTAAACTGTTTCTGGATTCACTCTTGAAAAACTATTCAGGTTTATGAATTATAAATTCAGTTCTTGGACTTACATTGTAGGTACATATAAGAAAAATGACATGCAGATTTACTGTTGATTATTCTTAAGGATTGATAGCTCTTTTATAGAAATTGTTTTCTTAAATACATATACTCAGTTACATTCTATCTTCAGGGATTACTAAATACCTCACTAGCCAGTGACTGTAGTAAAAGGAGATACATAAATGAGAACAAAGAAAACGTCTAGAAAGCAAAACAGGTTATGGAAAGACATATAATAAATTATCTGCATTATGACTTTCAGACCTTGAGAATAAAAGCTTTCATTTTCTGAAATGCAGAGCTTTTTAGCTGTATTTACACGAACTATGTTGACAACAAGTGATCATCTGGGTTATTCACTTCATGTTGTTTAATGTCATGTTGTATCATACACAAATGTGACAGTCGAATCATAATGGAAAGTGATGTTAGACCGCTTACAAGAGAACTCTTAGAAATATAATAAGACAGTAGAGCTAGTATAACTATGGAGCAGAAGCTTATTTAGGCTTGGAGAAAGAATATGAACTATTTCCACAGGGTATTAGTTCTCATTTTAAATGATTCCATTTTATCCATACTTGCAGCTTCACTTTGAAGTCTTGCAACAAGAGCTTACAAACAGTAGGCTTCCAGAAAATAAGTATGAATTACACTGTTTCCACTAGGATTGGGAATGAGAGCATTATGACCATTCAGTATTCACAAAAAACTTTGCAACATTGGGACTTCAAATAATGACACCAAATATTCTTGTTCAGTCTTCCAATCAAGAAACAGAGAAATTTATTGACCCAACAGTAAACATCTTTACATTTACTTCTATCCATTCCCTCCTGTAGAACTCAAAATGCAAAAGGAATTATCTTGCACACATTCAATTAGTATTTTTAGGAAACTGTGATCTACTTGCAGATATCATGTTAACCTAAAAATGGGTTACACATGTCAAATGAATTATTCATTGTAAATTACTCACTTACCTCTGCAGTTAGCAAAACCAATATCCAATTCAAGAGGACATGCTTTTCTAAATGATCAACAGTTCACAGACACAAACCCTAGAGTCTACGCTCACCTCTAATCAGGAGTCATTAATGCTAGGTCAAAAATGGTAAATGAGATTGGCAAAATTATGGGTTTAATAATAAGTATGATATTATTATGGGTGATTTTTATCTTAATTGGTTTTGAAAATTAATTGGGTGGTAACAAAAGCTGGCAAAAAGCATTTAATTTAAATCAGACAATTGAAAGTCCCAGAAGACTTGTGGGTGATAATATTAACCAATGTTTAAAAGATTAAATTTTAGTTTCAGAACCTGAATTATTTTGTAATATGCAGGTGAATCATTATCTTCTGCTAGTAGCAAGTCTAATGCACGCTGTCAATAGATGATCTGATGTTCGTCATCATTACTAAATTCCCTATTTTAAATTTTATTCTTTTTTGTAAGTTTGGTGCACTATTTCATTTTATAGCTATCATTATTAAAAAAAAAGACAGCATACCAAACCTATGATTTTAGCATTCAATATTTTGTCTATGACATAAAGAAATGTTATTTTCACATCAAATCTTATAAGCCATTAAAAAACTTTCTATTATTTCCTGAGTTTGACATTTTGAGGGAAGATTTTTCAGAATATCAATGAAGGAGTGTTTTCCTTTATTTTGAAAGCTATTTCATTTATAATGGGCTTTGTATTAGTGCCATGGTTTAATCCCAGCCAGCAACTAAACATCATGCAGCTGCTCACTCACTGCGCCGCCCTCCCCAACTGGGATGGGGGAGAGAATTGTTAAAAAAAAAAAAGTAAATCTCTGTCCTGGTTTCAGTTGAGATAGAGTTAATTGTCTTCCTAGCAGCTGGTACAGTGCTGTGTTTTGAGTTCAGTATGAGAAGAATGTTGATAACACACTGATGTTTTCAGTTGTTGCTAAGTAGTGTTTAGTCTACAGTCAAGGATTTTTTCAGCTTCTCATGCCCAGCCAGCAAGAAAAGCTGGAGGGGCACAAGAAGTTGGGAGGGGACACAGCCAGGGCAGCTGACCCAAACTGGCCAACGGGGTATTCCATACCATGTGATGTCATGCCCACTATATAAACTGGGGGGGAGTGGGGGCAAGGGATTGCAGCTTGGGGATTAACTGGGTGTTGATCTGCAGATGGTGAGCAATTGCATTGTGCATCATTTGTATGTTCCAACCCTTTCATCATTACTGTTGTCATTTTATTAGTGTTATCATTATCATTATTAGTTCCTTCTTTTTATATTCTGTTAAACCGTTCTTATCTCAACCCACGAGTTTTATTTCTTTTCCCAATTTTCTCCCCCATCCCACTGGGTGGGGGGGAAGTGAGTGAGCGGCTGTGTGGTGCTTAGTTGCTGGCTGGAGTTAAACCATGACAAACTCATGGGTTGAGAAAAGAACAGTTTAATAGACAGAAAATAAGAAACTAATAGTGATAAAGATAACAATAATAAAATGACATAATAATAATAATAAAAGGATTGGAATATACAAGTGATGCACAATGCAATTGCTCACCACCTGCCAATTAATCCCCAGTTAGTCCCCGAGCAGTGATTACCCCCAGCCCCCACTCCCCCCAGTTTACATACTGGGCATGACATCACATGGTATGGAGTACCCCTTTGGCCAGTTTGGGTCAGCTGTCCTGGCTGTGTCCCATCCCAACTTCTTGTGCTCCTCCAGCCTTCTTGCTGGCTGGGCATGAGAAGCTGAAAAATCCTTGACTTTTAGTCTAAATGCTACTTAGCAACAACTGAAAACATCAGTGTGTTCTCAACATTCTTCTCGTACTAAATCCAAAACTTAGCACTGTACCAGCTGCTAGGAAGACAATTAACTCTATCCCAGTTGAAACCAAGACAATTACTCATTTTGGAAATGCAGCCGCTTGTCAGCTTTATGCATCTTCAGTGATGTATATTACCTAAACATGTTTGTTGTTACTGGTTTTTGAACTCTGAGACCATTATTATCAGTAAGTATTCAGTTGTCATGTTTGTGGTAGTAGTATATGAGCTGCAGCACTGACCAGAGAGAGTTTCACAAAGGTAACACTGAGTAGTCTGGAATCAAGTAGTGTTCAATCCTAAGTCAGCACAGCCTTCTCAGAAGATGGGCAAAATAGTACACACTACTTTTTGTCTCATAATTTACTGAATGTCCCCTAGCACAGCTATACTCACTGACTTCCTGAATAGAAAATACTGTCCTGCAGTCATACGCATTGGTATCCATAGCAAACCTGAAAGTGTATATATATTGCCTAAGCTAGAATATAGATGAAGTTTAGATGTGTGTAAGCAATACAACAAATCAGACTGCTATGTTTTTCACATTATATCAAAAGCTGTCCAGCTACCTACTTGGACAGCAGTTAAGGAAAGCATGCTCAGGGGATCCACTTTTACAGAACTACTGAATTAATATGAACTGGTGCAGGTATTTCTCTCTCTTGCCAGGATTTGATCTAGTGACTGTGTGAAGAACCAAGGGGACTGGGCTAGTATAATGTATAGCCATGGCTATTTTTTCTCAAAAGTTCTGCAACAGGAAGCAATGTCCAACTTTTGTGTGTCTTCCACTAACATATCCATATGAGAGGACAGAGTGTTCCCTAGCCTCTTCAGAGTCCAAAGAAACTTGGATCCATGACTTGCACATCAAGAAGATTGCTCTAGTTATCATGTTATGGGGATTCTTGAGTAGAGCTCTTATCCATCCCAGTAAAGCAAGGCCATGGTGTAGCCAAGGAGGCAAGAATCAGTGGAGTTCGAGGGCAGCAAAAGAGGAAGCCAAAAACATGGTCTGGATACCTCTTTACACCCTACACCCTCCAACCCCCTCAATTATTTATTATGTACTTCATATCAAGCTGTGACAACATAACCCTTGAAAATACAGGCACAAGATGGCACCAGGTTTATAAACACAAATCAGAAAAGGCTCATTATTGGTCACTGAAGGAATGCAGCCTGGTGTACAGGGTAGAACGGGCTTCAGGGCATAAGAAAGACTAAAAAGAAAATGTATTCAGTATATATAAATCTTCCTATATGTGGCAAAACCACAGAGGAGTTAACAAGAAGTATAAAAGACAGCTACAGCCCCTACAAGAATGGTAACAAAGGAAAAACAGACAGAGACAAATTACTCTGCCTTTCTCCCCTGGTTAAGGATGCCATCCCTAACTAATGCCATTATTTATCTGCTAGGTCCATTCTTACATCTTACATAGCTCTGCTCTTTGATTTGCCATTCACCACATTTTACTCTTGCAAATGCAGCTTCCACATGTAAAGGATTATCTTTTACTGTATGAGTTGGTTATGCAAACTGGAATTTAAAGGAATAAGTGTGTTTGTGTGTTTCAAGCCCCAGCCTCCCCATATCACAAGGTGATTGATAATGCAGCAATGAGTCAGAGCAAATGACACGGCAACAGATAACTGCTGCACAAAGACAGACATTCCTGAGGAATGGAACATGTATTTTTCCAAATTACCTCTTCAGCCTTCCATAGGTGTTGTTCTGGAGTCCCATAAGGCTACCATGAAAGGTAACTAACTCAGAGAACTAAGTCCAATATCAATAAACTCATGTTTGTATTAATGGATAAGTGTCAACAAAATATCTCAAAATCCAAAACTGAAAAAACCTGAAACCACCAAACGTGGCTACATGGAAGTTTGCACTACTCAGTGGACCTCCCAGTGGATTATCCTATAAAACAATACAAGGAAACAAAAAACCAAACCACCAAAACCCCCACCAGATACAAAGCCATCATTCATTTTCCCTCAGTGAGTGATCTTTCTTCAAGACCTGATGGCTATGCCTCAAAATTATTTCGTTGTTTGTTTTATTGCTTGGGAAAGCATCTTCAGGACTGAATAAATGGCTTTGATTTTGTCTTCAGTTGTAGAGTTTGTTCCAATTTTTTTTTAAAGTTATTAAAAAATATGGTTGCATATTTCCAACTGTACAATTTCTGACCAAATTTTAAAATCTACAAACATATCCTTCAACAAAACAGTCTTTATTCTAAAGACACAATTTGCATAGTTTATTCATATGGAAAGTATAAAAGAAGTCCTTTTTATCCCTACTTCTGAAAGAAGAAAAGGATCCAAATCACAAAGAAAGAAAGAAGAAAAAAAAAATGTGAAAAAATGAAGATTTTATATTTCAGTAAGGTTTCTAAGTTTTGAATTTAGAGTAGGTCTGAGAAATATCAGAATGGCTGAGCTTTTATGAATTCACTATGATTATTTGTTTTCAAGCCTCCACAGCCTTTCAATGAAATCTATGACAAGCTCTTTATGTCTAAGGAAATTTAAAACCTTTCCGAGATTCTCTGAGCAGCCCAAAGATCTCATCAAAAGATATTGGTGTAGTATGTAGAAGAGTATGAAGAACTATTCTTTAAAGTTTTTGGTGGTGGTGGTGTTTTTTTGTTTGTTTAGGTTTTTTGTTTGTTCATTTTTGTGTTTTGTGGTTTTGATTCTTTTTTTCTTTTCCCCCGGAGACTGCAGCTTCCCTCTTTCTCTGTCTTTCATTATCAAAAATGTTTTGGGTTTGTCCGCTTTTGGGCCAGGCAATTCCTGACATGATTCCTGTTCATCCTGCTGCAAAATATTCTTTAAAAAGGCAATTTACCTCTTATGCATTCTTCTGGAGCAATATCTGAACCTTTGTGGTGCATTCAGAATAACTGAGATTATAGAAAAGGAAAAATGTCTTTAGAATGGCTCTGCTATTTTTTGCATGCCCAGAGGGAAATGGAAAAATATGTCAGAAAAAAATATGTAAATACTGTAAATACTTCTGGTTCATTTACTATCTTTCTATCTAGTGGCTGCCATTAAATTCTTTGATCTGCTTATTTTATTTTGCCCAAATGGCGGATTGCATTACTGTGTCGTTTTCGACTTCCTAGCGAGCTGTCCGGACCTGCTTTTAATCAGCACCATGGACAGAGCTCCCGAATTAACCCTTCGTTCCGTTTACCATTCAGCAATTTCATGAGCAGTGGAACCAACAGGACCGGTTTCCTAACACTACAGTATTTCTCTCACTAGCAGGTGAAGTTCCATATCTCTACCAAGACACCAGTTCTCAAGTAATCTGAAGAAGATAATGTTTTTGAGACTTCTCTGTCAAATCCGCCTGTTATGAAGTTTCTCATTTTTTTGGTCAAAGAATTAATTGGGTAGCAGGATAGTGAAGCAGTTTATCAAATTCATGCCTATTACTGCTCTTAAAAAGGCAGAGGAGGAAGTCAAAGCTGGGTGACTCACTACCCAGAAAAACTGAGTTTGTGTGTAGTTTAAAAAAAAAAAAAAATTAGTAATTGCGCTGGTTTTGGCTGGGATAGAGTTAATTTACTTCACAGTAGCTGATATGGTGCTGTGATTTGTATTTGTGCTGGAAACAGTGGTGATCACACAGGGATGTTTTCGTTACTGCTGAGCAGTGCTTACACAGAGTCAAGGCTTTTGCTGCTTCTCACTGCACCCCACCAGCGAGTAGGCTGGTGGGGCACAAGGAGCTGGGAGGGGACACAGCCTGGACAGCTGACCCCAACTGACCCAAGGGATATCCCAGACCATATGACATCATGCTCAGCAATAAAACTAGGAGGAAGGTTGGCTGGGGGGGAGGCCACTGCTTGGGGACTGGCTGAGCATCGGTCAGTTGGTGGTGAGAAATTGTTTTCATTTACATCACTTATCTTTCTTGGGTTTTATTTCTGTTTGTTATTTTCCTTTTCATAACAATTTGTTGTTGTTGTTATTATTACTATTTTATTTTATTTCAATTATTAAACTGTTCTTATCTCAACCCACGAGTTTTCTCACTTTTATCCTTCCAATTCTCTTCCCTCCATCCTGCTAGGAGGGTGGAAGTGAGCGAGCGGCTCTGTGGTGCTTAGTTGCCACCTGGGGTTACACCGTGACAGTCCTAAAAGGAGGTTCAATACATGACAGAGCTTCTCAGTCATGTCTGAATGAGGTAGAACATGAACTTGGATCACACCATTTATTCTCATATCTCTAAATACCTATTATGAGTTACCCTGTGACCATACTCATAATTTTGCAAAAATCTTTTTTCGAAAGGTATATAGAAAAAATCACCAAAACAACCCAAATGTGAAAACAATGTGGAAAAAGTAGAAACCACCACGCCCATTTTGTGTTCAAAGACAAATATCTTTGTCCACACCATTTTATTGCTAAACCTTCCATGATTATGCATGTGTTTGTGTACAGAGATGCACACAGATCTGCACATTTAGGTGATTCTAGCATGAAAGTTATGGACATTGCTCATGTATTCCTGAGGCCACAGGACTTCCAGAGCTTTTAGCTGTGTCTTTTTCTGAGAAGTACATATCAAAGGCTCAGACAACTTTTATCTGAATATTAGCTAGATAGTAGATCATTTAGAATAGAAGAAATTGAGAATTAATAAGAAAAACACAATGAAACAACAGTCTTCCACTTCTCCCTGCCTGCTGTGTCTTGTCTGTCAGTCTTGTTCTGATTCCAGTAAGTCCAGGTTGCAATAAACCCCACACCACTACTTCTGTGTCCCTAGGGAAAACCTCACTCTTTTTGTCATCTCTCAGGCCTGGCCTTTCAGATGTCTTTTAGTCTGTTATACTTTTACTGCTTTGTCTCCCTGACTGTTTTCTTTCTGCCCCATCCTTTGATTTTCCAGGAAACTCCTGTTTCCAGGTAACACCAGTCTGAACTGCCATCCCAATTCCCTCCTTGTCCAAGAATTCACCAGCCAGCAGAAGACAAACAATAACCTTCTTTCCTACAAACCACTCACACCTTTTTGAAGGACCATAGCACAGGTAAGAGACAAGTAAACCCCAAAACTGCCCATCATATATCTTCTCATCTTTTGTCTTTTCACAAATCAGATTTTACACACATTGCCATGACTGCATAAACCTTGTTGTGCACACATACGCATGTTTGGAGTATCACTTTTCTATTTTTTTCCTTTCATTTCTATCCAATTAATTTGAGAAGATATAAAAAAAGAACAGAATGCAATTCAAAATGCTTCATATTTCAGAGGTAAGTTTCAAGTTATACGTAAATTAAATGTTATTGTTTTCCAAGTGCTGTCAAAAGATGTTAGCCTAATTTGATCAACAATAGTAAAAACATTGACAGCTTCTTTAAGGATGTGCCTGGAAAGTGATGAAGACTTTAACATCATATGTTAAAGACAAATCAAGAGCAGAATATCTCTCATTTGATCATCTTTCCAATATTAGTAAAATTACATGCCTGCTTATACTTTTACCATGCCACTGATGAAACACATTGGACTCCTTTAAAGACTGTAATCACTGGTAGCAAAGGAAAACCCAGTTCTTATTTTAAAAATATTGTCTAATAACTTGTAATAAAAATTTAAATTTTAATTTTAAGAATTTTATTATTCTACAATAAAAAGTTAAAATTTATAATAAAATATTATATTCTTAAAATATAAAAATATTTTCTTCACCTCTACAATTCTTTATCCCATGAATAAATGCCATTATTGAACACCAATATTGGTTATTTTTATTTAATAAATAAAAGTTGAATTAATATAGTCAAGAAGTACTTTGACTAAAAGGTGCCGTTCCCTATATCCCTCATAGCAAAATTTCATACTGTGGTGCTTGGAACACTGTCCAAGAGACCTAATATGCTCCTATTGACAAACCACACATCTGATCTATGTTTCAATTATTAGTGAAGATGGCCATTGCCTGTAAATGCAGAGCATGAGAAATGGTAATGATATTTTGCCCATGTGTGTATGCAGGTATGTATTTAATTTAGGAAAAATCAGAAAGGGAGTAACTGCGGGGAATTGCCATGCATAACCTATGTGTTTTTATGCATCCTTAAAAGCCTAAATGGTTGAAGTCTGTATCGGAGAAGATATAAACTTACCAGGCTTTGCCAGCGTTAGGCCAGGTGCACAAGCTGTGAAAACTGTACTAAATTATCACATTTTATAAGCCTTGCACAGCCCTGAGTCAAATGATACCTTCAGGGTTAACAGCATCAACTCATGAGTCTCTCTGAGCTGGAGGGGAAGCCAGGAGGGAATCAAAGTTTGAAAGCTTACATCTAAACCAGGGAGTTAGGTCTAGCTACTTTTGCCTTCTCTAAGAGAAAGATTCCTACTCATCTGACGGTTGCTTCAAATAACTGCCACTGTGGCACTGAAGTTTTCAATACCTCTTGAAGTGAAGTTGGAGATGACAGCCCTCCTGCTCCCACTTGGCTGTCAGAAGGCTTGGCCGTACTGTGATCGGCTGGGAGAGATGAGACCAGATGGAAAATGGACCAGATGGAAAGTACCTTGGACAACAGGTAAGTAATACAAACTACTCTTATTATATTTACCAATATTTTAATGTAATAAATCCAAACCAAAATGAACCTCCAATAGTTCCTTGACACATTTTCTTTCTCCAGCAGTAAAACCTGTCTTCTTCAAATACCTCTTGGTACAAAATGAGAGAATAAAGAAAGCTCCTTTTGTGAATGACCTTGAGAATCCTGGAACAGTTTTCAAAATCAATTACTCTGCTGTGTTATGCTTAAACAAATAATAAGTTAACTTATACGTTTTGGTTTTCTGAAATCAGTTTAGAGAGAGCAGCTCTCTGGGAACTAAAACTATAAGCATTCAAATAAAATGCTTTGTATGCTCCATACTGAAAGTTACATCTCAGCTTGTATGCAATACGCATTTTGTGATCAATTTCTGTAATCAGAAAGAGTTAAAAAAAAATAAAATTAGCTGTGTATACCTTAATGTTTAGCTAAAGCAAAATAAAGTTTTGGAATTCTTTCAGAAGTAAATATGGAAGATTGTGTCTGTCACAGATATTGTCACATATTGTTTCCTGTTGACTATGTTATCAGATGGAACAGTAATAGTACAACTAAAAAGTTCTAAATGTATTTACTGGAAAGACATTCTCAATACTTATTTAGACTTTACTTTTCTCACGAAGTGGCTTTATTACCTTTTTGATTACACATTTGTGGTTTCCATAAATGCTAGCAAATCAGGTCATACAAATGTGGATACTTATTCAATTTCTCATGCAATCCAATTTCTGAAGCTAAGAGAGTTTTCTAATATAAAAATTTCTGAGTCTTTTTCCTAGCACAACGAATTAACTAACCAAGTTTTAAAGTCTTAATTTCTAAATTTAACTGCTGCAAAATATCCTGGTAATGGTTTTGGCAATTTAATGAAAAAAAAGACTGTGCACTGGCATCCTTCTGAAAGGCACATAAAAATAAATCCCTACGAATGCATTCTTTGCTCTAATGGTTAGTTCATGCAAATTTAACTGTCCTAGATGACATGTTTTAATTTCTGCTTCTGCCTCTGGACAAATGCTAAATGAAGTTTTACTGACAGCATCTCAAGCACTGTATGCAACATGAGGATTTAGCAGATCTCAGCATTTTTGTGAAGAATGAAAACATGCACTACTGCAGACATTTTCTTAACCCTGTTTTTTGATGATTTTGACTTTTTCTTTAACATGAAGTACAATCTTAAGAAAGAATGAAGGCATTATTTTTTGTTTCTTACTCATTGATTTTCAATGAGTAATGGATCAGGTCTATGGAAGAAAAACAAAGATGCTACAATAGGAAGGAATTTCTCAGGATTTTCTCACTCAAACACGGTATGGTTTTTTTTCCTTCAAGCATCTGTAAGTCCTGATGCTTCTCTCAGATACATTGAGTTTTTTAGGTCACAAAGGGGTTGACCTCTCCTCTCTTCCTCCTAAATCAGTGTTGTTATTCATTAAATACCTACAGTTGAGCATGTCTTTGGTACTTGGTTGATTTGAGTGCTTTGCACATTGCAGAACTGAGTCCAAAAATGAAGGAGCTGGCTGAGAATGGTATTTCCAGGCAAAGCTGTGTTTCTGCAGTGTTTGGGGATCAGATTCTTTCTCCAGTGATAAGATTTGTACAAAGAAGAATTCTGCATTCCTAAACATTATTACTCATACCTTATGATCCTCTGTGAGTGAATGAGGAACAATTTTTTTAGAAGGGAGATTATTCTGTATGATGGTGAAATAAAAAAATATTGTTGTGGTTTAGCCCCAGTCAGCAACTAAGCACCACGCAGCTGCTCACTCACTTCCCTCCACCCAGTGGGATGGGGGAGAGAATAGGAAAAAAAAAAAGTAAAACTTGTGGGTTGAGATAAGAACAGTTTAATAGGACAGAAAATAAGAAACTAATAACGATAATAATAATAAAATGACAATACTAATAAAAGGATTGAAATATACAAAACAAGTGATGCACAGTGCAATTGCTCACCACTCTCTGAACAACGCCCAGTCAGTTCCTGAGCAGTGATCTGCCCCCCGGGCCAACTCCCCCCAGTTTATATACTGGGCATGATGTCACATGGTATGGAATACCCCTTTGCCCAGTTTGGGTCAGCTACCCTGGCTGTGTCCCCTCCCAACTTCTTGTGCCCCTCCAGCCTTCTCGCTTGCTGGGCATGAGAAGCTGAAAAGTCCTTGACTTAGTCTAAACACTACTTAGCAACAACTGAAAACATCAGTGTGTATCAACATTCTTCTCATACTGAATCCAAAACATAGCACTACACCAGCTACTAGAAAGAAAATTAACTCTGTCCCAGCTGAAACCAGGACAAATATGCATGAATCTCCCTAGCTGGTACAATAGTCCAATAGGGATCTGTCTGCTTACATACAGATCTACACATCTTTCAAATAAATCACAGATTCAGATGGAAAATAAAGAATATTAAGAGCACCAAGTGGATTTGAAACTACCCCCGGGAGAACTAGGATCCACAATCTAATGAATGGATTACACCCATCTATCAAAGATTCATCCCATAAATGTAAAAAGAGGTTATACTCCAAAAGAAAACAGAAACATCTGCAGCAATCTGTGACACACAAGTGCAGAGGCAGAGCTGACTGCTAGAGGATTCTCCTGAAGGTTTCTGACGCTTCCTGAGGATTGTGTTACACACACATGACTGAATGTAGAACATACTCAAGTACATATCATGTGTTATTTTCTCTCTGATCATTAGAATGCCTTGAAATAAGTTATCCAAGTATAAACTGCTAAGGCAGTTCAACTCTTTCATCAGTTTAATGAACTATTCCCAAACAGCATCTGTGAGTGGAAATTCCTTCTAAAACATGAAAGAAAGACCAGAGGACCACTTGCTGAGCAACATGCATTTTAAAGCTAGTCTTTGCTGCTCACATTGGCACTGTTTCAAATGACCTAAACTACCTCTAAGCAAGTTCAGTTAGATACTGGGTGTGATCTAGTCAATGGGCCGTGTGTAAAGGCTGACTTAATAGCCTCAAACACTATTTTGCTGGAATGGAGCTGTACTGCACTGCATCCCACTTCAGTGGCACATTAGTGAGCTGTGTGATATCATTTGTTTTTCATTGCACATTGACCTATGTACTATATTCCATTAAAATATCACAGAGCTTCATTTTTCTTTTCCTGTGAGAAAGCCTTTGATTAAATTCATCGAACAATGAAAAGTCATCAGTTTTTATAGCGCTTGAGGACTTACTGAATTCTTAGAAAGTCATTTTTGTTTATTTCAGTGAACTGAAACAAATACTTAGCTTTAGGTACTCTTTTTAAAGCTATGCTAAGTAAGGATGAATTTCCTATCCTTTTTTAGATGTTAGCAAAGTGCATTCTCAGAGCTTAGCTTTGTGTTCTGAAACAGGTCAAACCTAACAAATATTGAACAGCTCTCTTCTGAATAGCAGTTTTTACTATACTTTCAGAAATTTGCCTCTTCATTATTTGTGGAGTAGACAGAAAAATAATTCTCTTCAAAGATTTTTATCCAAAGCAATTCAAGATTTAAGTATCAGCTGCTTACGAGGAACAACTCCTACCAAAAAAGTTTTAGTGGAAATTATTTGGCAGATATATTTACTTCATCGATGTAAGACAGTTGCAGTTCAGCAAAAAGAAAAGTTGGTAATATGTTTGACATTTTTGATCTCAAGCCTCTTTATGATTTTCCTTTCTGGTATTTGATGTTCAGCTAAAGCCTTGGTCTATTAACATGGATATACTAAAAACCATATGTATTTCAGGAACTTGCATTTCCAGCCACTGGAAGAAAGAAAGATGGAGGGCCAATGTATAGATTTATGTACTGCACATTGAGTAGCAAATCACACTCTGCACTGTGTCACAACATATTTAATTTACACATCAAAAAGTTTGCCCTGAATCTGCTGATCTTTTTAGCTTCCTTACAGTCAATAAGAAGGGATAGGTATGGAGATGTGGAATTTTTTTTTTAGTATAAAATAAGTATCTGCAATAGGATAGGTGCTTCTTGGGGGGAATTAGCTTACACTGAAGTAACTACCTTCTAGACAGGTTAAGTCAGGCAAGAGGAATCATTACAGAAAATGTAAAAGAGAATCCTTATCACACAAAAAAGGACTAATTGCACATTAAAAAAAGAAGCATATAAACCACAAGAGATACTGCAAAAAAAAACCCCATGATATAAGCAAACATGTTTGATTGAACAGTGAAGAATGTACAACCACTGTTAATTAACATCACTTTAAGTGGCATACAATTTTTTGCTGTAGAGCATGCATCCAGTGCTACTGTGGCCAAGTCAAACTTCTGCAACCTGTTTTGTCCTTGTCCTTTCTCTTGCAGAAATGGTATCCATATTCATATTGTTAGACGTTTCTGAAACCAGGCACATGATGGAGGTGAGGCTGCTGCCACTGAATGCTCCCATCTGGCACTGCTCCTTCATGTGTGGGCATCATATCTTACAAATGCTCCTTGTTACCCTTTTTTCTGATGTGATGACAAAAAAGAGAGAAATTCATAATAAGACAGATAAAGTATATAGGTACCAT
Organism: Harpia harpyja; assembly: GCF_026419915.1. NCBI lineage: Eukaryota > Metazoa > Chordata > Aves > Accipitriformes > Accipitridae > Harpia > Harpia harpyja. Next base: position 8,948,936 of record NC_068942.1, on the reverse strand, counting down.
ATAATTTAGTGCAAATTCTCCTTCCTCAGTGAATGGGAAACTTCCTGAATATAGGCTGAGTGTACTGGGAAAAAAATACATCTTTCTTTTTTAGACTATGACACTTAGTGCCAATAGAAATTACATAGCTAAACAAAAATAGAATATTCTTTAACTTTCCAGATGTTACAGTCTTCAGGCAACCAAATGTGGAATTCAATTGTCCAACCACACTTCTTCTAGAACCATTTTCGATCCCCTGCAGCATCCAAAACATCCAGACTGGACATAGGTAGATATGACTCAGTCGCTAGGCAAGACAGAATCCCATCTAGAGTGACAGCTGGAGACAGGGGATTATTAAGTGCTAGAAACCTACAGGTTAGCAATTGAATCCTGCCTATAAGAGTCTCTTTTTCTAGTGCTTTTCTAAAGACCAGAGAATCACCAGAAAAAATGGGCATGGAAAACATGTAGAAGCAGGTATGTGTTCCTTTGCATTGCGTGTCTTCAGCCTGTGATATTCATGGCTGCCACGAAATGGGAAAGGCAGATGCTATAGCTGAATTTTTCAGAAGGCCTGGATAATTTTATAGGCAATAATAACATTTGTAGTTATCCATGTAAAGATGAGGGCAATCAAATGTTATGCTTCAGGGAATAAGACAATCATTACAGAGGAAAACAGGAACTTGTCCACTTCATTGTCTTTCTCCATGAATGGCATTACTTACTTTGTGAAATGTACCATATTGCTTTGTCTTTTTCCGAAGCAACCGTGTGGTTCAGTGATCTGTTTCCATACAGTAACAGCCACGTGTTTGTGTCTCTTAATTTGAAAAGTATATTTCAGGTTTAAGGTCATTAGTGATGTCTCTTTCATTTTGAGAAATTTTTGTAGCAAAATAAACGAAGCTTATATAACAATAGTATCATGTTAGTATTAGTACAGAGAGCACTGTGTATTTTTCTTGAAAAGCTATACCAAAAGAACCCTTACTTATTCTTAACTTAAAAGAACACTTTTTTCTTACTGTCAACTCATTTATATTTTTATGGTGAAAAAAGGTTATAAACGATAAAAGTTTAATCAAGTACGGGTCTGTTCAGAGCTAAAATTCTAATTCCACTAACAGAAGGTTGATAATAGCTTTGAAGTGCAACAACACTTTCTGCCCACACACAGTAATGACCTGTAGGGGATAAATGTGCCAAAAGGGAAATCCATGCACTGTTTGATTTACAACCTCATTTTTAATGATGGGTCAAAGAAATAGCAACAGAATGCACTTGTAAATCCTTCTGTTTTTCAGCCTCAGCTTTCAGAAGGAGAATATGATCAGATAATTTAAAGTTGCTTGTGTCAAATGGAGAGTAGCTATATAGGCTATGATTTTACAAAGGAACAGAGCATTATTTAATGCACTACTTGCAGGTTCTGCAGTAAGAAAGTGAAAAAAGTGTTTGCTTCAAAACTGAAATTAAGAGTTGTTTGGATCAGGCTATTTACCTCTTCCTGTAACCAGTGCAGTAAAGTAAAAAACAGCTGATGATCACACCTTTCAGAGACTTCAGCCAAGTTTTGTGTGATCTATGGTTTGGGTCACAGACCCGTATATACTTTTCTACTGTCACAACCAGGAATGAGTAGCTGGAACCAAAGATTAAAGACTGGGAACTTCTTTGGTTGACTGCTGCTGAAACTAGTATCTCACTAGCTTCTTTGTGACTTTTTTTTTTTTTTCTGGTTCTGATTAAGATTACGGGACTCCCTTTGCTTTTCAAGCCAAGTATGTTCTTAAGGGTAATACTTCATCTAGGAGTAAGGCACAAAAGATTTTTGGCCAATTTGGTGCCTGTGGCCCCTTTTGAAGTCCAAGAAAGTAAAACCAAATAAAACCAGCTTATGTACATTTTCATATCAGCTTGAGAGGAAATACCTATTCCACACTAGCTCCATGTGCACCAACTCTAAACCATGTAGAGTGGGGGTCCACGGGGATCCCACCTGTGGCAGGAAGCAGTGCAGATACATTGACTTAGGAGGCAGGACGATCTACTGTGGGAGATGCATAATAAGGACAACAAGCACCGGTCTCTGTTCAGCATCTTTGATCCAGGGCAACGTACCCAGTGAATAACATCTGCAGTCATTGTCCTGTGGATGTGCTGCTGCTGTTATCCCTAGGACTTCACTTGAAGCTACCATAGGTATTTCTGGATGGGCTGCAATCATATCTCTACTGGCCCTACAGAGGCAAAAGTAGGTGTGGATGCACCGCATCAAACAAAGACCCAGGTAGTATTCTTCCTCCAGAAGCTGATGGCAGCTGTCTGTCTGGAAAGAGTAAAAAAATAGCAGATATATAAAAAAATTCAGGAGCAATATCATTGCTATACCCGAACTGCACTTCAGAATATTTGTAAAGGCATAAGGTAAAATTCAATTCTTTGCTTATGTACGTTGTTTCAATGGAGTTCCTCTGCATTTATGAAAGGTAAGAAAGCATTTGTTGTAAATGCAAATAAAGGCCTGTGACCACAGGAAACATGTTTCTTAGTTTTTGTACCTCAGATACACCTTATATCTGCAAAAGTAAGAAATGTGATTCCTATCTATACAGAGTGTTTGTTCTTGTGTGTGTGTACATCTAGAATACACAACATCACTTATATACATACATATTAACAGTCAATATATGCATTTAAATACATGATACACATGCACGCAAGTATAGATGACCAGTTCTGATTAGTTTGTGCTTTTAAGTTATTATTGGGAAAATAACCCCATAAACAGTATTTTCAAAAGGAGTTTAAGGTGAGCAGCACCAGTTTTAGGTAGAACATTTAGTTAAATCTTTAGGTACTGAGGTCAATTTTAATTTATTGATAACTGACTTCATGTTTAGTTTATAAAAAATGCAGATTATGTTGCCATTTTTACTCACAATCGGTGAACCGTGTTCCATATCCAGTTTTTAGCAAAGGAAATCAGGTCTTCATTAGATCAAAGCCCAAGCTGTAAACATAAAAAAGAAAAGAAAAAAAAAATCCCTCAATGCACTATCAGCCCATTAAACTTTGACACATTTCAAAACCATACATATACATGCTAAATCTAGAAAAGCCTATGAAGTGGTGTAGTTTGTTGTGAAAACAACATATTTAACAAAATCTATTTAGGGAAAAAACTTTCCATTATTTTTGCTTAAATTAAAAGAATGGGAAATTTTATTATCTCAGCTTTCTGTTTTTGAAAAGCAAACAGAACTTAACAACAGTTTCGAAGAGGAAATTGAGTACAGTGCACAATGGGCCTGGATAATCCCCCCCAAAAAAGCCTGAGCAAACCCACAAACCAAATCAAACCAACAAAAAACCCACAACCACTTCAATTAAGATGTAAAAACAATTTTATCTGCTATAAAATAAGCACTTACAAATAGTTCTGCAAAAAAGTAAATATTAAAATAGTGTATGGCAAGCAGGAAAGCTATCTCAGTGCTGCTATATAAAAAGTTTCTAGGAGCAGATCATGTTTATCCATGTTGTTATAAAATAGAATGATAATTCTATAGGAAAAATGCATTTATAGTGTAACACATTTCTACCACATGTATAAAAATTTCATGCATTGTGATATGTAGCATAAATCAATCACAGACACTTTCCATTATCCCTAAACTCTACAAATGCTTGTATGTTTTGAATTCCAGGCAGCAAAAGGTGTGTATTAATGATGAATTTTTTCTTTTTCAATATCTCCAGCATTCACTAGACATTTTGGACTGCCATTTAGCATGAAGGAGATCTATTGTGGAAATTGCAACTGTTCAGTTTGTCTGTTATGGCCACATGGGACCTTAAAACAAATGAACAGAAACTGTCTTTGCCTGCAGGAGCTCACAAACTGCAGGTAAACCAAAGACTAAGTGGACAAGAGACAATCATTTAGAAGCGTGCTACTGCTAAGTATAAGTGATAATAACAGTATATGATGTAGAATTTCAAAATATCTATTTCAATGTCAAATGGATGAATAACAGTACATCTTTTGGATGGTTAATTATATGGAAATCTGATTAAAAATAAAAGGTTTCCAAAGTCTAATAGAGAAAAGTCTTGGAAAAGTCTGAAAAGCCAAAATACAAGGAGCTATCAGTCTACAGTAAAGTCAGAAAGCACCAACCAGAGACATAGTTTTGCTAAACTTATAATTGAAATATGGTTCATTTAAATTTAACCAGAAAAATGGAGAACACATCTGACAGTGGTGAAAACATGGAATACTACCTCCAATAGATCTACTTAAGCAGTTACAGAGAACATCAAGGAAAGAAATGCAGGTTTTGATCCAAAGTTATCATTGTTAATGACTGGTAATGCTAACTGAAATGCTTCTATCTGCCTAGAGAAGCTAAATAAGCTTGAATCTTATACTGCTTATGCCCATTTTTGTAAGTAATAACTCATCATAGTCTACTTTGTCACCAGCTGTTCACAGTTATGTAAGAAGTGATGAAAATAATAAGGAATACTTGAATTCATGCTCACTATCTCAAGGGCCACCAGCTCAAAAGCTTTTTATTAGATCAATAAATACAGCAGCAGTTACAAAACCATTCTGTTGCTCACATCAAGTGTAAAGATGGGTGCTTGGGTCTAAACCCAGACTTTGCAAACTGATTATTATGCATCAGATATTGTCTTGCAGAAGATTATTTTAAGTCACTGGAGAATATGTAATAAAGCATCTGACTTCCAGACTTTTTGGTAGAAGTACCACAAGCACATTTGTACACCTATCTTTGAGAACAAATTCTAAGCTCTAACAATGAGTTTACAGTAGACGGGAATATCTGCTGCCCTGAAAAGAGAAAATTCAAATCTCATGTATTTTCCATCTGGGAGATTTCTAATACACCTTTCAGTCCTGTATAAAAGCAGCTTCACCATCAACCCATACAGGAAGGCAATTTAATTTGGCTTAATAGGTACTTTCATTTTAAGCATTGCAGCATGCAGTTTCTTTGCTTCACATTAGCAAAATGCTGTTTGTTATTTGAAAGGAAAGCCAATCCTAGTACTATCTCAGTATTCACAAAAGCAATAGCTTTTTCTTTCTTTCAAACATTAACTGAGCTAGATCCAAGTAGATATATACAATTTTAACAGTGCTTTTTGTCTTCTTTCTCAACATTCTTTCTTCTATAGTAAGTGTACACCACATACTAAGTTTTAAAGCATGATAGTCTAACCCGATTTAATTAGAAAGTCTAATAAGGCACCCACCTATGAAAGTAGAGAGCTTTGTATAGCTTATTTTAGTCTGCTTTCAGTTTGGCCTGATTTGAGTATTTATACATCATATTTTAAACCAGAAAGTGTACATGTATATTTAAATTCCTCTGAAGTCATTATATTGACAGGTGTTGAACATTATCATAGCAACCTATGAAAAATAATGTTTCTATCTTTTGGGTTTCTTGCTTTTAAATTCCTATAGACTGTCTCTGTTTTTATGTAGTTAATCACTTTAAATAATTTATGAGGTAAACCCCATCTGTACTAGCTGGAGCAAGCACAAGTAGTCAAGCTGACTACTGAGTATTTGTTAAGCAAATGAAAATCACAGTAAATCATTGATCCAGTACAGAGAGTTTAGAACTTTGTAATCCAGAATTTACTGATGCCTTTCAGCTAAGGGAAATTCTGCTTTCCCTTTTGTCATGGTTTAACCCCAGCCAGCAACTAAGCACCACGCAGCCACTCACTCACTTCCCCCCCACCCAGTGGGATGGGGGAGAAAATCGGGAAAAGAAGTAAAACTCGTCATTGAGATAAGAACGGTTTAATAGAACAGAAAAGAAACTAATAATGATAATGATAACACTAATAAAAATGACAACCGCAATAATAGAAGGATTGGAATATACAAATGATGCACAATGCAATTGCTCACCACCCGCTGATCGATGTCCAGTTAATCCCCAAGTGGCGATCCCCTGTCCCCACTCCCCCCCAGTTTATATACTAGATGTGACATCACATGGTATGGAATACTGTGTTGGCCAGTTTGGGTCAGCTGCCCTGGCTGTGTCCCCTCCCAACTTCTTGTGCCCCTCCAGCCTTCTTGCTGGCTGGGCATGAGAAGCTGAAAAATCCTTGACTTTAGACTAAACACTACTGAGCAACAACTGAAAACATCAGTGTGTTATCAACATTCTTCTCATACTGAACTCAAAACATAACACTGTACCAGCTACTAGGAAGACAATTAACTCTACCTCAGCTGAAACCAGGACAGCTTTCATGTCTAAGCAAGCTGGAATAATCTTTCTGTGTGTACCTCCTGAAAATAGACTTTGTCCTCACATTTAAATGTGATAAAAATCATTACAGGGAGATGAAGGAGGTTTTGAATGATCCATGTCTAATGTAGCCACTTGGCTTCCTTATCTCCATACCTGAACATCACCCCCCAAAAAAGTGGCAAAACCAAAACCTGAAGTATGTAGATGTTCAAATCAGTTGAATGTCCTATATTTGCGTACATAGAGTTTAGGTTCAGTTTTCATAGGTGGAAGGTATCACATTTCTGAGTGGTGTTCTCTACCGAGAATCTTATCTCCAAGAGGTGCTGCCATGAGATGATAAATGGTTGGAGCACTGTTAAAGCTCACATTATGCGATGAACAATTATTTCTTAGATTTACAGTGAAAAGAATTCAGGCACAGACCATTTGGTGAAGTTTTGGGACTCTTTTGCCTCGCCCCACATTTTCCTTCACCAGCCTTTCTCCCCTGCTCCCTGCAGTCCCCCTGCACTCCTGGAACATGTGTACCTAGTGCCCGTGCTGCAACAGAAAAAAAGCCAATGCCATGATGCAGGAGTGGAAGATGGGAGAAGTTGAGCCTTTCCCCTGTGCTTTCTGCCTGGGTTTTGTGCCTGGAATAGCTGTTTGTGCTTTGGTTAGGGCAGTTGACTATCCTCACGCTTGCCAAGCAGAGCCTGAGCTTGTGGGAGATTGGACCCACCAGGATCCTGCTGCGTTCTGTGCTCTAGGAGACATGGCCCACCTCAGTTCAGTTCACGTATCTAAATCCGGGCTCTATCTGCTCCTCTTCACTAGAGTACTTGCTGCTGAATGGATGGCAAAAGACAAAAGCCATTGATTCAGTCTAAAAAGAATGAAGAGAAAAAAAAGGCTGATTTTGAAGTTCAGAAATTCTGGAGGAGTCTGTTCTTTCAATCCTAGCAGCAGACACCTTTGTAATTTGTTATCCCCCATGAGCAGAGCCACAAGAAGCAGAGGTCTAGGATTATAACAAAGAATTTGCAGACATTCAGGCAAATGCCTTTGGCTGCTGCCATCTAGCACACTGTAATAGTTATCTGGTGCCCACCCCGTATGAGAAATGAGTAGAGATAGGCTGTGACCCTCTCCTGATACATGTTTTGATCTCCAGGACTGCTGAGCCAGAGCTTGTGAAAAAGTGTTTAAAAGATTCCATTCCTGCATCTCCAAGATTTGGTGATTTTTTTTCTAGCCTATTTTACTGGTCATTAACCTATCATAAAAGGACCCTAGGAGGAGTAGGAATCTCTTTCTAAGGCCTTAATTTTTCTCTCCTATGTAACACTTACATGAAGGCACATTATCATTTAATCTGGCAACCCAGCATGCAAACCACCAGAAGCTACATTTTGACTAGTGAAAGATGAACCTCAAAAGCCTGCAAATTCTTTTCACTCAGACAATGTCTAAATGGTAGTATTGTTATTTAAATATCTTCAGTCGATACATTTGTGATGGAAATTTCCCTACTTTACATTATGCATTCTTAAAGATTTCCAGGTAAAATGGAAAAACAGAAAAAGGTTTAGATGCATTTTTAAGCTTCAATTTCACATCAGTGTGCTTAACCCTTACTTTAACTTCCATATTTTTTTAGCCTGGAAATAAAATCCTGCAAATTAAAAATTCAACAGAAAACCAGAAACATGAGTTAGTTAAAAACTGAATATTGTAGAACTTCATCAGTTAAAAAGATCTTTTAAAAGCTACTTTTCTGCTACTCACACTAGTTGTCTATGTAGCTGAATGATGAAAGCATGTGGCTTGAAATAAAATATGGTTGTGCATCAATTTCTTTTAAGTTTTCAAATGAGGATATGGCTATGCTATTGAACATGACTATAGCATAAGTTGCTGACTATCAGCTAAGATTTAATGGACATCCATGTGTGTACACCTAGCTATGCCAGCTGTGAGGTAAAACCTGGTAGAACAAAACTCTTTCATTGCTAAATAGATCTTGTATTGGGGTTTATGAAAACAGACTAACCACTAGCTGGGTGATGTAAAGCTGCACACGACACATGGGATGGATTAGAGTCCAGTGGCAATTTCAGTAGTTATCATTACTTGGTGGGGTTACATTATAGAACAGGGGCCTTAAGTCCCTTCATCCTGAGGGTCACACTTTTCTTCTGTCCTTTAATAGTTCCAGAGACTTCATCTGAAGGTGAATGGAGGACAAGGCTTCCCTAGATAGTGAACAAATGCTTATATTCAGCAGTTCACAGGGTACAAATATCTGAGTGTCCACTTTGCTTTCCAAGGGATTATATTAATGTATGTGATTTAGTTGCTTCTCTTCCTTCCTTTGTCTTGCTATTTCCACCTTATGGCAAAAAAAAAAGAAATCATCTTATATCTGTGATATGATTTGGCATACATCTTGTATCAGTTTGGATGAGAGCTTTAAAGGAATACAACTTTCCTTCTTGAAAAAAAGCCAACAAAATTGTAGGGTGGAACAAAGCCATCTCAGAATGTTAAGCCTCAGACTGGGGGTTAAAATAATCTGAATGTTGGTTAATTATCCAAGTTGCTAGTGGACAACCATGCATAATTTCTGCTCTTGTCATCTAAGATGTCAGGCTCTGAATAAACACAAAAATTGCATGACACCTCTCAGAGCTGAGTAAAATTAGGCTAAAACTTCATATGGGAGAGAACGAGATGGCTTCAAGTGTTCTTTGGGTTAAATATTTATCATCCAACAGTCTTCAAGAGCCTAAACAGTAATGATCTTCATAACGGTGTTCTGCATCAGACCCCTGCGTGTCTGTGCTGACTTTCCTACACACACTTCCATACACACTGCTGTCTGTCTCAACATGCCCATATCTGTGAATCACAAGTCCTGACACCCAGGTGTCCCTTTGCACTTTAAAGGGAACTTGGATGTCCAGATGTGTTTGTGCATTTCCATCTAAAATCTGTGTGTCTTAAAATTCATGCTTAAGTATGTGATGCATTGTCTTACTAAGTCCCTGAGTCTCAAAGAAAAGAACCACTATCTAAGGTGTCACTAGATTCCGGGAGAGACATACTTTCTACGTTTTGGAATAGTCTCTAGCTAGCAGATATTTTACTTGAAGCATTTTACAGATTTTTCTTTAGCATGGGGGCATCATGGCTGCATATTGACCAAGAGTTAATAAACAATACAAACAAGAACTGATTGTAAGGAGCCCTGGTGTGGGCTATAGGCCATGATCAACAAGTCTCTTTTGTCTTTTTCTCAGGAAGAAAAGCCTGTTTCTTTGGAGTGATGGTATAATTAGTTTCCTGAGTAAGATCCCAGAAAGAACCTTAAATTGAACTGTAAAATTTCCAAGTGTCTTCAGAAAGTTTCTCTAGCAATGGAGTTTGTCTGAATACTGCTAATTATTGCATCCAAAATTTAGGCAGAACCTTTTTACTGGCCACCATTTCTATGATATCCTGAAGTGAAGACTCAGATCTGAATGTTTTCTCTCATAGAGTTTTTCTTATAACACTGAAGCTGGCTTTTACATAGGGCTATATCTACAGTTAACGACAGAGCTCACAAATAAAAGCAGTATTTTTTTGCATATTGGCCAGCTGCCCAGTGGACAGATTTTCATTTCACTTCATCCCCAAGCTGTCACAAAATGGAGCTTTGTGACTGACCATTTTCTGATGCAGGCTCCTATTTCTGGTTCTCACTGAAGTCCCTCCTCTCTCTTCACAGGCATAGGGCAGTGTTGTGCCATGCATCTCAACCCGAAACTAATGAAAAGAAAGAAATCAGAAACCAGCCTCAGTCACTCCTATTGATCCTTGAGTCTCCGTGACAGCAGCTCCAGCACAGAGGGCACAACATTACTGATATTTTCTGTGATGTTCTTATAGCAATGACAGAATATTGGGGGAAGAAACAACCAGGCTGTAGCAAGTATCCAAGCCTCAATGCAATCTGGATGCAAGCCAGAACCCAGATCTCAAAATACTAATGGTGGTGATGGATGATTTCTTGATGGTGCGGAGTGGAGGGCAGACATCACTTCTCATCTTTGTTGACCTCTTTGCAACATTTGATGCAGACAGGGATCATGAGAGATTACTGAAGGAAATGGCAAGGCTGCATAATGAATATATCAAATGGTCTAACATCGCTCTGGGTGTATATAGCTCTAATAAAGTGACAGGAAATGTCATGTTTGTCCCCTGACTTCACAACTATCATTTCTCTCTTTGAACCTATTCAACAACTACAGACAGATCCTAGAAATGTTTGACTCATCATGAACTTAGTGCAGCAGCTACACAGCTCTCATCATGCTTATCATCACCAGAGAGAGCAAGATGGGGTCAAATGTTGTCCAAGAACAGCTAATGGATGAAGTCTAGTTGTGCCTGAATGAAGAACAGTGAACCGACACAAAGCAGAGATTGTGCTGAGGGGAATCAAAACAAACCAACCATTAAAATAACTTTGGGGAGTTTACAGCCTCATATCTGAAAATATCTTCTAGTGATGCAGTTCAGTATAGCAAAGTAATATCAAAGTGATTTCAAAAAGACTGAATAGCCAGTCTGTGTCTCAGTTTTTCCACAAGATCCTGGTTCACAATGAAGTAGTGAACAGGAACTCATAAACTGTTTCCTATCTTTCAAGTTCTTAGTTTTTGGTATTGAAAATCTTCATTTACTGTGACTTGGGTATATTACAGTGGAGGAAGAAGGAGAAGGAAGAAGAGAGAAACAGAACTGGATTTTTTAAGTTTTTGACAAAGGTGAATGAGCAAAACTTACAAATTTACTAACATCTCTATGAGCCATTACCTGGCTTAGAGTATTCAGAGCTTCTGCCATTAACTAATTAATTATGAGATTGCAGTATCAGGTTCCTAGTTTAAACAAAGGCTAGAGATGGATACATTTACCTTTGTATATAAAGACATTTAGCCTATGAGTTTTACAGATGATTACCAGTACTAATGGAATAACAATTCCAGCTTCAGCTTCGGCCTGTTCTCACAAACATTGTTTCCACCCCAGATTCTCCAGCTTTCCTTCTGTGGTCTCTCCTTATGCACTCTGTTCACTGTTAAGGATCTCTTCACTTCCAGTGTTTTCTTGTTCTGCTCTCCATCTTCTGACTCATTAGAGTCCCTCTATTTTCCCAATGCAGTGTTAGTTTCAGTTCCCAATCTCTTTCACTGAGACTTTCATATCATTCTCCCAAATACAAATCTTCCCACTGAAAACTTTCTTGTCTAACCAGTCTGGCTTTCTCTCAACTTTCTCCCCAGCAACTATTTGGTGATTTCAGTTACCCAATTTTCCTTAGCTAACCTGCTACAACCTCTTGGTGCATACACGAGGCTCTGGCTGCCTCTTAGGCATCCTACTCTCAGTTAATCCTTTTGCTACCTTGGTTCAACTTTTACATGCTCTTCTTTGAAGTGAGGATGCTGATTGCCATGTTGCTTTTGCTCAATCTGGTGCTGAGAACAAAGAGAAAATGTATGTCTCTGCATGGCTAACTCACTACTGTTTTGAGCCCCTGCTACTACCGTACTTGTATCCATGTGAAAATCATCTCACTGTGTTGGGATTGAAGTTCAGTGCCCGCAGGGAGTGAGTGAGAAGGTGGGCCAGAGCTCTAGTTCTGTAGCTCAGCACATAAGCCAGTGCCTGGGAACAGGCAGTTCAACATTCAACAGTTTGAAATCACTTGGCAGCTGAGAGAGGACATACGTGTGAACACTTGTGCTTTAGAACAAGGTAAAATCAAACATGGTGGAAATTTTCAAAGTCACAGATTTTGTTCAAGGGCTGTTTAAAAAATTAATTTTATTTCTTCTTTGAAATGACCTTCCCTCTTCTTTCTATTCTCTTCTTTCCCACTTTGCTCATCAGAAGCATCAGAGATGCAGATGTACCTTTTCCAAACAGGGGGTAAGCCTTTGATCCAACACAGAAATGCTGCAAACTATGGCCATGAAATTGTTATGAGAATTGTTTTAAGCATAGTAACCCCCCTCCCCTTTTTTTTTTAATCAAAAAAAGGCTTTGTGTGTCTACATGAAAACCAAAATATCAACCTGAGATTGTCAGGGAAAAGTAAGGCATACAAAAGTAGATTAAAAATGATTAGCTGTTTGACAACCTTATATATAAGTGGTGGTATCAAATTATTAATAAAATGGCTGAACAGGGATGAAAGAAGTACAAGAAAAATTGTATTGTAAAGAGGCATCAAATATTAGTATCTTTCATGATAGCTTTCATCAGCAGTGAAACAAGTAAAATGACAGAACACGTATGCCTTTAATCACCTATTCCTGGATCTTATTTTTGCTCAAAATATATTACTCCATAAGTAAAGGTAAAACACAGATTTTTATCACAAGTACACAAATTAGTCTAAAACTTTGTGTCACAAGGTGAAATAGTGTTTGAAAATAATCCATAGCTTATTTATCCTCTTGTGAACAGAAAGTTTGGCAAGATCAGGTAAATTAAATCATGCTGCAGAGAAACAAATGTTTTAGTTATGTTGCATTTCTATAAAATATCTTTGTCCAGTAATGCAATCAATCAGCAGCAACGAAAGGTCTCTATCCAAATTAACACCAGTAACTATATTACTTAGTAAGCACGAGTGCAACTTTTCATCTTTCTGAATCATATCATACGGATTTCCATTTATTTTGATGGATTTTTTTTAGATTACATTCTGTCTTCACTGTAAATGCTAAGTGTGCCACTTGACTTTAATTTCAAATCACCAATATAGTTAGCAGAACAAAATGACCCAAATTAAATAGGAATGCATAACAGATGTGACAAGACATCTTTGTTAAAATGTTACATGATAGCAAATAAATAATACACAAACAAGTGGTAGCACCAGAATAAGAAGGTATAGTATACATATCAATGCACGTGGCAGTCTCATATTAGACTCTCATGCTAAACTATCTAAGAAAGAAGCCTGTGGGAAAGTGAAGCTTGGTAAAGGCTTCTGTAATTGCATGTTTAAAGAACAGTCTAAAGGTTAATTTAAAGAAAAAAGTAGCATTTGCACTGACACGGCAACTGAAGATAAGGTGTTATAATGTTCTACCTACATTTAAGATAACTCTTAAAACTAGAGAAGAAAGCCTAAACTCTATACAGAGAAGAACAGTGCTCTGTAGTCTTCTGTCCAGGAAAGAATTGGCCTTTCTTTGACATTAAAACGAGCAAAAAAACTAAAGTGAAAAAGAAACTATTGGTGTCCTGACAGACAATGATGGACCATAGTATGCATATGAATACACATAGAAAGACTATGCTTCATAATACGTAAGAGCAATCATCTTATCTTTTTTTTCTCTCTAAGGAGAAAACAATGCAGGGGGTGGGGGGGAGGGGGGGGGAAAGCCCCAAACAACAACAAAGGCTAGTGTGAAGAAAAGAATTCACTTTTAATATGAGAAAATTGAGAAAGTAAAGAATGAATAGAAGATCTTTGTTTGTCTTTTGTATTTATTTTTATATGGCACATATTGGACCGTTAAAACAAAAATTATTGGTGGGAATAAAGTGAAGCCATTACAGCCCAAGATATATTATGCCACAGAAGTGTAGCTCCCTCAGGCCATACTCCTTGTGAGTGACCCCCCTCCCCACCTCAAAAATACTCATGTAATCAATTCATATCCCACTGAAATGGCTGCAGTCCATCAGGGAAAAAGTCCTGTTCTCAGGCGAGTGCTACGGCTGCAGCGTGCATTGCTCTGTGAGCAGGTCTCACTGTGAGAGCAGCAGACGTGATTTGCCCTGGATGTGCTGCTAGCGAAAAGTGGAACCCTCTTTCTACAGAAATAAGGACAGGAGAGGTTGCATATCATGTCAGTACTGCAATTTCTAGCACAATCAATGAGCCCTGCTGTTACTTGATATCTCTTATAGTCATGCAGCCAGACGGTTGTCCTGAGAAAGTGCCGACTGTGGCAACTGAGTCAAATGTAAACAGCAGCTCCTTTATATTCAAGTGATGAGTTTATTCCTTTTCTTCAAGTGTCTTCTTTCAATAAATTTTTCCAGATGAAAATTCCTTCATTATTTTCGGAGACAAATGAGTTGGGGAAATGACGTGACAGAATGAAGTCCTTAGGGGTAACTTTGGTTCATAAACCAAAAAAGTCTCTGTAATACTTCAGCCAGAACATTTCAGGTACCTGACCACCTCCCCACTGGGGTGGGGGCTGCCAGCTCCCCCGGAGCCATCTCTCCCCAGGCTGGGCCAGCCCCATCCCTCAGCCTCTCCTCGCAGGGCAACTGCTCCAGCCCCGACCAGCTTGGGGCCCCTTGCTGAACCACTCCATATTCTGACCATATACATTTCAAACAATTGCTGCACCACAAGAACATTTCAACAACACAACTCTCCTGTGAAATGGAGACAGAATCCTGTTTCTTCTCTTCTGTGCTTGAATAAAAGCGGAATAATTTTAATCTTAACTATATTCATTATTCTGATGAATTTTAAAGTAACCTTAAAGTATTTGTGAATGCTAATGAACTTAATATTTATTTTGATATTTAAGACGATAGCTTTGCAACCTAAATGTGCTCTGATCCAGAAGTTGCTCTTTCCAGCTATTACACATAATTGCATATTACTTTGCATTCATGGCAGATTTGAATAAGAATATTTCAGCAAACTAAGATGAAGATTAAGGCATGTAAATAGTATTCTCCCCGAGATAAAACACCACACGAATCAGTACAGTTACATAGAGATAAATACCGACCAGCCAGTGAACTGTGACATAAATTCCCTTAAGTTTGCAAAAGGCTGTGAGATCTTGCAAAAGTGTTATTTCTGCTCAGTTTTATTTATGTGAATTTATTAATAAATCTACCATCGTTGGAAGTGACAACAAACACCATAAAAGCAGCAAACAACTTCCCTGCCCTTTTCATGGCTGGAAATTCAGTCCGGCCACGTCTATGCTGGAAATTATTCTTAGCTGTGTACCAGCTCTCAGGCTGTACAGTCTGAAAACAGACAAGAGAAAATTCTCCTGCTAGGACCAAGATCTTGCGAACTTTAACAGGAAGGAAGCAGAAAAGGAAGGTGCAGAGGTGGACGAGGTACAGTGAGCGAGCTAAGAGTCTCTGGAGTCCTGCCTGCTGGTTAGAATCATTAAGTTTGGAAAAGACCTCTAAGATCATCAAGTCCAACCGTCAACCCAACACCACCATGCCCACTAAACCATGTCCTGAAGTGCCACGTCTACGTGTTTTTTGAACACCTTCAGGGATGGCGACTCAGCCACTTCCCTGGGCAGCCTGTTCCAATGCCTGACAACTCTTTCAGTAAAGAATTTTTTTCTAATATCCAAACTAAACCTCCCCTGGTGCAACCTGAGGCCATTTCCTCTCGTCCTATCACTAGTTACTTGATAGAAGAGACCAGTACCCACCTCACTACAACCTCCTTTCAGGTAGTCATTAGAGGATGCGGAGGGCTGGTGATGAGAGCTGATGTCCTCCCAAGAAGCAGGCTGCAGGAAGCCAAGCCAGCCTTCCCTAACCAAGATCTGTAGAGCTGAAGGGAATCTGGGTTTCCTGCCTGGGTGCTCCCTGCTTTGGCAGTTCAGAGGAGAAAAGCACTTCCCATTCCGTTCAAAGTTAAAATCAAATTGAAGGTCTTGCAGGGTCAAGGCCAGTATCGGCCAAAGTGTGGCTGCTTCTGTTGCTGTGTGGCATCCCATCAGCTGCACTGAAATAATGGAAGGAAAAATTGCAGGCTTTCTGCAAACATTATCCTGGAACCATCACACATACCTGTGTGTGGCTGAGCTACACCTGTAGCAAGATGATGATGTATTGCTGATTTGGTAAAATTTTGAGTGGCTTGGGAGGACTTCATAAAAATAATAAATAAATCAAGCATGGATGTAAAAGTAGGTCACTGTTATGTATTATCATACCTTATTTTCTATACAAACCTTAAAATACCTCTTTCTCTAACCCACAAATTTTACGTTTACAAGATATCAGACAATAGAGAAAATGAATATGTAAAAGTCAAATACCTTCCCTATTTTTTTGAATTATAACATTAGTTATATATAAACACACTCATATGTGGTAGGCTCTAATAAACAATCTCTGGGTTTTTTTTAAGTTGTATTGCATTCTTTTCCATTTTTTGATTAATGTGCAATATAAAAAATTCTAATAAACAACTTATTACAGTATAAATCTACTCCGTCTGTATTTATGCAGCTTGACAATGACAGTTTTGATTGTCTTCTCCTTTTAGAATTGGAACAGAGTGTTTGCAATGACAGCTCTGCTATCTAATCTATTCTAACTTTTTTTTTTTTTTTTCACCTGTGCACACCAGAGAGCTATACCAGAAAATATTATGACATTTTCAATAATGCTTTCAAGGGAAACAAATTCCTATGGGACAGATATTAAATGTGTTGTGAATATTGGGAAGAAAAGCATTCAGTATGTGTGTTACTCAAAGTGAAGTTCTTGTTGGGCAATGTATATTACTACTGTACTTGGGTTAAATGATACAGATGGACTTATATCATTTGTCAGTGGAGCATTGTAAAATTACTTGCTCTTAAGAGTCTGGAAATTGTCTAAGCAGGGGGAAAAAAAGCAAGTCTGATAAAATCATAAATGTTTTCTCCATCATTGCTGAAACTCTAATTTTCGTGCTTAATGCTTGAGTTGATAAAACAAACAAAAGAAGGAGTCTAGGAGAGATTTCTTTAATATGCAAAATGAATTTCAATGTTCTGTCCCGCTGGTATTTTTATGGAAAACCTGACTAGATGCTACACATGGAACAGAAAAATCTGCATTTAGATGGAAATATTATGAAATGCATATGGTACAAAGTAAGTCTTTTAATGGAGATAGCAAAGTGTTGCATTTTATGGTTGAGTGGAAAGACAGCATGCATATAGGCTTTTATGTCCAGCTGCCCTGATTTGCCCCAGAGAGCTCACTTTATTTGAATTTGAACCTAATATAGGGGGAAAAAAGGTCCCACAAAAATTCAGCAGAGAAAAGATTAGTTCTTTTAACAAGTGAAATAATAAGACCTGTGTAAGTCACCACTGTAAACAATGATGTTTTGGACTTGCATGGTAATTTTTTCAAAGGCTTTTTAAGTGTTTTACAATCAAGAATTAATTAAGCCTTTCAGTAGTGTCTCTGTTATATAGATAAAGTGGTGTAACCATGATTAAATTTATACCCATAGGTTTTAACAACTATTTTAAAGTCACTGCAGTAGCTGATTCAGTTTGAACATGCCCCTAGAGACATGCTTTGCTGCAATTTCTTTTTTGTTTGGTTTTCTTAATATAAATGCAGCAAAGAATGTAAACTCATTGGGCAAACTGGTGATTTATCACTATGAGTCATTAAAAGCAAATTAAATAATAAAAGCCCCACAATACATAGTATAAGAATTTATTTTTTTTCCTTGTGGACAATAGATAAAATATTTCTCTTACATAAAAATTGGGAATTGTATCATGAGTATTCACATTTTTTTATTGAGTAAAACTAACTGAAAGTGATCTTTATCAGAGATCACATCGTATTTGAGGAACCACTATTTTTAAGCTCTCAAATTACATCACTGTTGTGATGATGTGGAACCAAAATTGTAATACATATCAATGGATGGAGATCCTTGATCTAATCACAAATTTTGCTCACATTTATATCTGCTTCAAGAAAATGTTAAGAGGATAGATAAAAATGAAACACCTATAAATAAAGCAAATAAATTGAAAGTATAAGACAATATTGAAAACAAGGAAATTTTCTTTGATAATTTATTTTAGGCAGCACTTTTGCATATGTATTTGCATATGTATTTGCACTTGAGTGTTTTAAAAAATGGCAGCATACGATTCTTACACTGAAAGAATTTTGTACCCCAGGTTGTGACCTCCTTTTTGATGCTAAGACAGCTTCCACAACAGGACTCTGCTCCTGACTGTACTGTGTGATCTGCAGCATGATGATGCTGATGGTAGTGATTATGATGGAGTATGCTCTTACCAGCTTACTAGTGCTTTCTTTAAAACCTTTTTCTGCCAGGAAGGGAGAGTAAGGTAAAAAAACCTAGAAAGATGGTTATGAAATATAGTTATTTGTCCACTGAATATTTTAAAGCTTTTAAAGCAAACTTTGTATGTATATTTGAGCCTCTGCTTTCTCTACATATTACATGTGGTTTTTTTATTATAAATTCTTCAAAACAAAGGAAAAGTCCAAATTTATCCTTCTTAGCAACCTTTACTAGAAATAATACAATGAAAATGTTCTAATACAATGAAAACCTTAATTAGTAGGACTAGTAATATCAATAAACCACTGTGGAATCATTTACAATTCTGTATTTTTTGGGGGGAGGGGGTAGTGAAAACCCCTCATACTTCCACAAAAGTGGAAATACTACCTCTGTTCTGACAGGCACAATGGTATCTGTTTTTTTCCATTGCCTTGCTTCTACTATTATTGATACTTAACCCATGAATGCCCTTGAATATATATGCCAGATTCCTCATTCATGTTATCGTGCTGCTGGCTGCAATAACGTTGCAAAGGGGATACATTTTCTCCCATAACTTTTATCGAAATGACAAAGAGTGACCTTAGGATGTTTCTGTATGTTCCAGTGTTCTTTCTATAACATTTAAAATAATGGGGACACACTAAGCGGCATGGCCTCAGGCATGCTGAGGGAGCTCTAACTCTCTGGGGGTTAATGGATGACTGTTTTTAGTTGAGTAATCAAATATAATACTGTACTGCAGAACTCCTATAAAGGCACATACATGCAGACTAATGGCTATTACTCTAATATGCTTTCAACCTTGAAGACACTTTAAAGACATTGCTTGTCGTTTCAACGTTATATTGTTGCCGTCTAAGAAATACATTTCACTTTTACACGGTTTGGTGAAACAGAGAACAATTGTGACTTTTTTTCTGATTCAAACAAAGAACTGCTCTAATCAAATCTTCAAATGCAGTGCTGCTGTCAAAAAAGGCAGAGCAGTAGTAACCAGAAGTGTAACCCCAAAGATCATGCTGACACTAGTATGAAAGCCAATACAAATTAAAACTTTTTATAAAAACACATTTTGTCGTATTTACTGTGAAATAAATTAACCTGTATGTTTTCAGTTGGATCCTATTGAAAAAGTTTAGCTAGGTTCAAGGTAAGAATTTCTTGGAGATGAAGGTGGGAGGAGGGGGTGAAAGAAAAGCATCAAAATTTTTAGATCTATTTTGAAATCTCCAATTAAAGAAGAAAATCAGATAGGGGATGTAGGTTCTACATTTAGACTCCCTTGACCATAGGGCTACTGGAACACAGGTCTTTTACCATTTGTAGTTTAAATAATTTTGTGGTTTTAATTTCTTTTCCTCCTTTTTTCATAATTAAATAATTTTTTTTTTTTTGTAAAATCTTAACTGCTTTCTACTTTTCCATAGCAAGTCCCTGAAGTCCTTGAATCCAGCAAGCTACACTTGGCAAGACATGACTGGCCATATTTCTCTTCGTTCTTCTAGCCATAAGTTATTAAAGTGCACCAATGCAGGGATAACTAAGCATCTAAATGCATCAGCTCCTGTGAGAACGCATGGAGCACTGCTAGCACAGCTGGGACCCACAGCACAACACTGTGAGCTCCTATCTCATTCACAGGTGAACCAGGCACCTCTCACGTGTGAAAGCATTATATGATATACAAATGCCCTATGTTTTACCTTTGGCAGCAAGTCCCTTTATGGTAATGTTATGCCAATTTAACATGAGCTGGATTACATCTCTACTTAAGCCATAGATGCTGTGCTGATTTGGTGTACCTCTTTCTCACCACAAGATGGATGGGAAAGTGGTTTGGATGTTGTTCCAGTGTGCCACACTGCAATGCACCACATGAGCTATTGGTATGGAAAGGAAGTCAAGGAGAGGGCTAAAGCTAGGCAGCCCTTCTCCTGGTAAAAGTATGACAATGTGGCAGCCAATAGGCTGTGCTCAACATTATACATATATGCATATTTCTTTTGCTAGATCAAGGCTGGGAATACTTTTCTGCAGCTATCATCAGTAATGTATATATATGTGTATATATACTTCCAGGACAGCTATATTTCAACTTGTTGTAGACAGCATTTTGTGAAGTTAGAAAAGAATCATCTGGCTTTTAGCAATTCAGAGCTGGATATATTTTTTGGCTCTCATGGAAGAATGAAATGCAACACACAGACACACAGAAATCACACACACACACACACACGTATTGACTCTAGAAGGGAAATATGAAAGATGTGAGCAATGGAACAGATGGGCCAGCTTTAATATAGGCATTTTCAGCAAAGTGGTCTGCCTCCCTACTTATACCATTCAAGCTTTATTCGTGTTGTAGATTATATCATTCAGATCATTAATTTCAAACTTTTGGTGTTTCTCCCTGTAATCTATCGCCCTAACAAGAGAAAGAATGATTTAAAGGCTGTTTTAGTTAAAGGGAACCACAGGAGGACTTCCATCAGATTTGGAGCAAGAATCCAAAATGAAGAGTGGTTTTGGCTGTGCCATCTGCCGTATATGATTTATGGTACTACCCCTTGATGAACAGGAGTTCCTTAGCTCAGAAACTGAAGATGTTCAAAGCTGAAAAACTTTTTTTGGAAATCACACAAGATTTATTTGCTTCTAGGACAAAAAAGAATTATAATTAAATTCCTATAATCAGATTCCTGGAGGTCCATTATATTGAGACCTTCTGGTATCTATCATTAGCTTTGTGATCTAGTATGACACACTTCTTTTAAATCTTCAGGTTTATTGGTGATGAAGAAAGCTTTATGGTATAACAACCCAGTAAGATGCTCCATTAAACTCAATCACTAAACCTATTTCATTATATTTCCTATTCCTCTAAATAGAGAAATTCAATAATAATTGAGACTCAGAAACTCAGCATTCTTTGATGGATTAATGATTGATAATTTTTCATGTTAATATTGGCAGTGTAAGACTACAGGAATACATTACTATTATTCATTTTCACAATCTGTCATAACAAACCGAAGCAAACTTGCTTTCCTTTCTTCTGTTTAATAGGCTGTAAGGCATTGACCAGGACTTACAGCCTGCTCATTTCCATGACTGACGTATTTCTGCTAAATAACATACATTTGTCCTGCAGTCAGTGTTGCAGTTTTGAAAGCTTTGGAAGGAAACTTGACATTTCATAAATCCATCATCTGAATTCCTGGATTGAATAAATATGTCAGAAACCACAGGCATGATAAGGGGAAATAAAATGTGCTTACAGAACAAAATGTAGCTATTTTTTTATGCCAGGAAGTGAAATTAAAGGTTTCTTTTAAAGTTTTGATTGTAAGTAATGCAATATTACTGATATCCAAAACTATTAATCCAACTTGTTTACTGCAAGGGAATGCATGGAAAAATATAGTAGATTTAAACAAGATTGTGGTGGCATTTTCCTAGCTTTTTTTAATACCGGGCAAAATATTTAGTTACTACTGTAAAGGACTTCCGTGAGTTCAGAGGATGACATGTATTTCCATAAGTACTTGGGGACATGTAAGTTTTTTTACTATAAACACAAAAATTACAGTCCACTATCTTCTTCTAAAGTATTTGAAATCACTTCTGAGGATAAAGACATTTGATTGCACTTGGTTAGTGCCTTGATGAATGAATGGTAGTTCATATAGTTTGATTAGTTTACTTTTCAAGAGAATTATAATTGAATTCAACCTCTTTTTCCTTGTGAAAATGGTTCTGAGTTTAAAATAAATTTATCTAATTTCTTCACTAGAACAGGTGAATTCTTCCATGAATTCTTCGAGACCTGAAAAAGTCAAAGATCTTCTCTCTGTGTATATCTTTAGTATACAGAATAATGCAGTAATACTTGGCTCTCACCTTATGAAACAACAAGGCCAAATTCTGTTCAAAATCCTAAGGTATTGCATATATATATGTGTGTATGTGCAAGCGTATGTGTTCTACTAAATTATCAATAATTTTAAAACTCTTGTGAGGGAGGGGGTTGTTCTTTTTTTAAAAATATATATCACATTTAAATGGAAAAATAACATATTTAGATGAGCAAAAATTTTAAAACTATGCTAACTGATCTTTAACTTTGAGTATTGACTCTAATGAAAAAACTTACTATTGAAAAGTAGCTTTGAAAGACCGTATATGTAGAAGCGATCGTGGATTGGGTTTTTTTCCTTCTCATTCCCCTATTTTTCATTAATTCCTTGTTCAATATTGAACAAGTCATTTTAACTTATCAGAGTTTATTGATTTAAAATAAAGTAAGTAAAACAATACTGAGTATCTTCTACAGCTCCAGAATTAATATTTGCATTTTGTCTCTGGGTACTTTTATATATGGTACTTCTTTACTTTCTCTCACTAGCCTACAATGATAGTAATGATGATGCAGTGGTGCCCTATTTATTTCAAAGATATTTTGTGTTCTTTCGTTCCCTGAAATATTGTGTAAGTATTAGCATCCTACAATCTGTTTACGAGGTGTAGAAAAGATTTTACAGAAAATGTGTCGAAGCCTATTAACACTAGTGAAGCTTCACATGGTCAAGACACAAGTATTACAAGAGCCACAGAATTAAAATAAATTTTCAGTATAAAGCAGATCAGTATGTGAGGATACCATTATATATATCAGAATACAATGTGTATTCACAGATCTGTAATGTGCCATCCGTGTCATGCGTCACACAGACCTATAAGTTTTTTCATAAGTCATCTGAAATTTTGGAAATTCTTAAACTACAGATTTCTACTTAAAGATTAAAGTTCTTTTTTGGTAGTGAAACTCTGTGCATTATTCATTAAAAAAGAAAATATGAGATATTTCTAAATATTTTTAAAATATGAAATGCAGTTCTGTTTGTTGGAAGAGTGAAGCTCAACAGTACCATATTAGCTAAGCACTGTGAAGAATTGCTTGCTATATTCCCATTTCTCATCCTGTTTCACACAAAATTTCACTTATTAAAAATGTGAAAAATGCATACACATTTCAGTCATATTTAATTAGCCATCTCGCACTATTTGGAGGTAATTTAAATGCATATTCTTTATCTCTGGCCCTCTCAAAATAAAGAAAAAATCCACATTTCTTCACTTTAGGTGAATGAATACACTAGATGAGTTTGCATTTCACTCCTTTAGCAAGATAAAGATAAAACCAATATAATTTGGCACGTAATTAAGTACTTCACTAATTCACTACCTCAACTGTTAAAAAAATGGACCTTCAATGTGAACTTGAAAACTGCACATACATCAGTTCCCTGGGCAAGCTTTGTTTTGCAGCACAAATCTAATTTAAACCCAATTTGTATCCAGATGTAATCAAACAGAAATCTAACTTCTCCCACCTCATTCCTACTGGAATCTTTCTTAATCCACTCTGGACTGAAAATTAAGATTTAGAGTTGTGCTTGTTTGTTTGCTTTTAAGTTTGCTTCTCTATTTATTTTTAAAGGAGTTTCTTTATAAAGTGTACTATGTCTACTTCAGATCTACCTGCTTTGATCTGTCCTGTTCTGGACTTCGGCCAGTAAATAAATATCAAACAAAAGTTAAAAAAAACCAAAAAAGTGGTGTTTTTTTCTTTCCACCTCATCTTCCCATCACCATTCTCTCCTAGGCACAGATTCTCCTTACCCAAGATAAGATAATTTCTATCCTATCAACAGAATAACCCATATGAATACATATACATCATGTATCCATCAACATGTGCCAATACTTTTCAATCTATTCTACTCAAGTCTTGAATTAAGTCTGCAATATGCTTCTGGATCAAGGGTGGTAGATAAAAAATAAAGCAAAATATGCCAGCAACAGTTTGTCGCAACATTGCTAATAATACTGAACTCCATATAATGCCATGTGCTTATGCATCCACTTTCACGGCACTTAAACCAGAATGTCAGGCTGTCCCCTCATAAATGAATACACAGCTTTGCCCTCTCACTCCCACTCTCAGTTTGCTTCCTGACTTAAGTCTCAATTGTCTAGCTGCTATGACTAGAATACATAGTGTCAATTTTATAAAGTTTGGTTTAACTTTGGCCTAATCCATTAGCAAAAGAGTATTTTCTAATAGTAAAGAAAACCAACCAACCAAAAAAAAATCAGTTCCAAGATTTTACCTTTGTGCAGAAGCTGGATAAGGATGTTTGGGACTATGGAAAAAGCTTTGCATGAAGGAAGATGGAGCAGACTGGAATTCTTCAGCCTGGGAAAGGTGGAGAAGAATACAATACAGACTCATAAAATGAGAAAATCTATTGAAGAAGTGAACAAGAACTAGGGCAATACTGAATGTACTTATGTGTCAGATAGCAGGTTCAAATCCACCCAAAAATATGGACACATTTAGTTAAACTGTGAAACTCTTCACTATAGGCAACCATAGATGCTTAAATTTACCTACCTTCAGAAAGGAGTTGACATAAAGGTATTTACATCACAAAGCCACTGAAATATAAATCACTGCATACTTCCTGGGCATAAACTCTTCACTAAGCATTTGCTACTTGTCATAGCTGAAGACTAGGCCATTGGGCCTTTGGTCAAATGCGCAGTTGTCTTAACTTGGAAAGCTACTCTGGTACTCTTCTGATTTCACTCTAAGGCTTTTCAATTATAGGAAATTCAATTCCAAATATTGCTGAGCAGGAAAAACTTTAATAATTTAATTACTCAGCTGAAAAATATAATCTTTGATATGCTTCTAGGTCAGAAATTTTTAGGATGAGTTTTGAATTTATACAAGTCTCTAATTCTTCTAATGTAAGTATCCAAACTATTTAAAGAAATGTAATGAATGCTGAAGTAAGTGCAAGGAAAAGAATATGTTTTGGCAAATATGTTGACTATGTCCCTTTTTTCATAAAATAATACATCATTTCCTCTCACTGTGGGTCTCATCTCTTCTGGTTCAGCTAGATTTTTTATATACCTCTGGACCCAAGTTTTTCTGTTCAAGAATATTTGTGAATAATAATAACAGCGGATTTCAAGTAAAAGGTTACTAATGGGAATATTTTGCACTATTATGTAAGGCCTAACAGATTTCTTGCTGTGAAAGCATAAGATTGATACTTAGAACCATTTAACTGGACCCCAACCAATAAAGACTTCTGAAGAAAAGTGAAAGGGAAAGTGGCAAGATAAAGATTAAGGCAATTCAGAAGGAAAACTCACTCATATTACATTGCTTGGATTAACACAAACACTGGAGACACATGCTGCTTAGTTTCTGGATAGATCATCTACACAAAACCATGAAGGATTTAATGTCTTTGCCCTCGCCCCCCCCCCGCCCCCCCAGTCCACTGCTGATTGTGTAAAGACGTTTCTTTTGTTATAGACTTCATGCACTTCTCAGTTCCATGTAAATCAAGGTTACCAAGAGATAGCCTGTCTTAAATTTCGTGGGTTTTTTTGATGTAGGAATATCTCACCCACATTGTTCCACAGTGCATGTGTATTTGTAAGGTAAGTAGTAAGAGTAACCATTGCTACAAAAATGTTTCTAGATATGCATTCCAACCCCTCTTCCTTCTGCTCCTTTGTCATTTCTTCACTTGGATTACAAAAAAACAACTTTATAGAAAATGTCATGTTGGACATTGTTTATCCATCACTTCATGTATATTTAGAATGTGTGTTACAATGCTGTTTTACAAAAGGGGAAAATAAAAACAAAGCATCAATAAAAAACTTACTAAGTGGAATTGCCAAAAGACTCAGCTGTCTACTTTTCTGAGTGAAACCAAGATAGATAACTTTCCTGGCAAAAGTCTAAGAACTTCAGAAACTAGGTCAATGCTCTGCATTGCCTGAAAAACCCAGCTGATGTCTTAGACTAAAAGTGATCTCAGATTTTCCCCACTTGACTACCAGAAATAATTATTTCTGGTGTCAGCCTTGTAATTTCAGTTGATTACTTGCTATATTCATTTGATGATTTGATAATTTCACATATTGATTTATTGACTCACTCTTAATTATGACCTTGATTGGATCATTGTATCATTCCATCTTTAATTAGCTTTGTAAAGTTGTCATAAATTAGTTCAGTAAAATGCTAAAGTATATAGTTGCTTACTCGTCTTTTAAAAATAAAATCCATAAAAAATACAGACATTGTATTAATTCAATCGTATTACACCTTGTGTCATGAACTCTGAGGATAAAGTTAATGTTAATTAAGAAATTAGCAAACCCATATTCTTGTGCTTGCAAATCAGTACCTCAGAAACCCTAAGTTTTATTATCTTTGTGGCTTCTTGTATCATGGATTAGGTTGCAAGTAGGCTAATAATTTCCATAAAATCTTGGAAGTTTCAATAATGTCAGTACTCTTCTGACTGAAGTAATATTAAACTGTTCTGGCATGGAATAAGCGAAAGTGCCACTTCCCAAGTAACAAAAAAAAGTCCAAGAAAGGGGTTATAATCCACTTCACTTTCTATGCAGGTGGAAGTAACAAGATCATCAACCTATCTATTATTTATTACTTCTTTAAAATTATAGAAATTTGAATAATACAAATTGTTCTTTCCCAAGCTACTGTGAAAATGCTGCTGCAGTACAACTGCTATTTCTTCTCCCACAGGTATCAGATGCAGATCTTTTATGTAGAAGCTTTCAGACATTTTGTGAAGAATCAGTTGTAAAATGCTAATCAAACGTGAAATGTTCACAGAATGTGGCACCAGTAATGACATTTCAAAATGAAAGATACATTTTTAAGAAAGCATTTGAATAAAGGAAAATATTTCTTTTCAGTCTATTTGGAAAAAATACTTTTTATGTCTTAGTTTATGTAGTATACAATTTTTGACTTAAAATATGAATAAAACATAGATATAATCTGATTTTAAGACATACTAATCTCTGCTTTTATGCACAACAAAGAAAGCACTTAGAATATTTGCTGATTAAAACTACACTGCAAATACAGAGTACTAATATCCCTTTCTTTCCATTCGTGTCTAATACTGAATCAATATGATTTCTTGTAAGCAAAAAGTGATCACCTTTTGGGAAGTGTAATCGCAGGTGAAGAAACTTGTATTTCAGTACTCTCTAGGAGAAGTAGAAAGATAAAAACCCAGTTCCTCCATATTTTTGCTTCCTGTGATATCATCTTTAGAATGATTTTCCCTGCAGATATGTACTATAAAAAAATGTTTTTCCTTAATGCTTTGAACCTATTAATTGTTTTGCAATAAAATCAAATCTCACTAAAGTTGATCCTAGATAAGTTCACAGCAATCAGAAAAAAAAAATATATCATAAGCAGAAGTTTATACCCTGGCACAACTAGAAAGTTGATTGTGAAAAAAGACATCACACACTTCCAGTGCAGAAAAAGCCTGCACAATGAGTGTCAGTGGTAAAACTGAATGAAACTTCAGCTCAGAATAAGTTTTTCGTTATAGACGAGATAAATAAATAAAGATATACTTTGTTCAAATTCAGCTACTTTTTCTTTAAAAAATGCTTTTGTCTGCATTTCTTAACCTGTAAATATTTTCCAGTGCGTTAGAAATGGCTAGACTATTACTTTTCACAGTACTGTCATGAGATCCAAGAGCTCAGGTCTTCAATGGTTTAGCAGTTTTTTTTCTGCTTTCTTAATAGCTAGTGATTTCACAATGGACTTTTCTGTCCTCACCCAAGCTTCTCAGAAATTACTTTTGACATGGATCACTTTACAATACATGTAATATCAGCCACTTAACCTTCACAGAATCAGCAGGGTTTAAGTATTTAATTAGCCGTCTCATTGTCTGCAAGGAGTTATTCCTGATGAAAGCCAAATTTAACTTTTCTCTTAAAAAAGAGGAGTATTTTCACAACTTATAAATTGACATATATTGCAGAGTTTCAGAATGTCTTCCTCAAGTTTCTCTGTGTGTTTCGTACTAGGTGACTTCTTTCAGTGTAAGGGTAGTACGTTTGATTTTAGTTCTCACTTTTTTCATTCCCGTTGGCTTTACATATCTTTCATTATTCCTATGGAAAAATCTATTCAAATGTTTATAATCTATTGTATTTGAAACATTTCAGGAAAAAGCTAATATTTTCAAATAGCTTTTGAAAGCACCTTTCAGTGTTTTCATGTACTATATCACAATCTTGTCATGAACTCGGGGAAATTAAAATCATATTACACTTGATGGAAATGTTAAAAATAGAACATTTCAACCATGATACAGACATCCTAATTGAATATCTCTATAAGGAATTCCAGAAGAAATAGTTCAATGAAAAAAATAAATTCAGTTATAATGGTAAATAAAAAAGAAGTGTACTTCCTTTTGCAATACAAACTTAGCTTTCGGTAGTGAAAAGCTGTCCAGGATTTTGGGCTGCCTTTTGTTATGCATCAGATTGCAATTTCCCAAAATTAAGACTTGAAAGTTATCACTGGTAACCTCTTGTGCACTCAAAAATGTTTTAGATTTCTAAAATTAAGAAGTTGATAGCATTAATAATTGCATAGCATTTTATGAGATGAGCACTACAGCCCTATCGTGCCAGCCACTACCCAAACCCATGCAGACAGCTCCTGACACTAGCAGCTTGTATTCTAAATAAACCATGAGGGCAAATATTTTTCTTTTCACTTATCCTTTACAAACAGTATTGACAATTTAGGGAATTAAGTAGACATTTATGGTATTTGAGAATATAATTGCACTATTTAACATTCACCAGAAAGCAGCTGCCATTATTCCTGAGGGAAAGCCAATCATGGGTATGATTACAAAGAAGCTGTGAGAACCGACTTAATTGAAAAAACAGGAGGACTTCTAGGTAAGAGCAGGGGAAAAAATGTGATAAATTAATTTTATTGAGACTTCACAAAGACTGAAACTGGGAAAGTCAGTATAGACATTAAGTTACGCATTTCCAGTATTAAATTTACAAGAGAAAAGATTATCCCCTTGCACTTTCCAAAGAAATGTCAACAAAGGTTATTTAGACTTGATAGCTTATTAAAAAAAAGTAAAAAAATATTATTCAACTACATTCAAAACCACTGAAGACATTGAACCAATAAACGTATCAGAAGTTCCCCTTCCAAATGCCCAGCACAATAAAGAATCCCCTTACTAAATGTACCAGGACTTTGAAGAATATTCCAAACTTCCTGACTTGGTGGGTGGGGAAAAAAAAAAAAATCTTCAAGTTCACTCTTTGTTTGATATGAAAATACTGAAATACTTACCCTTATGCTTTGTTTGAATTTATTCTTTTTAATTAAGAATTTTTAGAATGCCTATTTTATCCTTGCATCATTTTTCTTATGTATTTAACACATTAATTAGAAGAAATATAACTTCAGCCTTCCCAAATCAGAGCATTTTCCTTTAAAAATATCATAAATTCAATCCTTATACTTTTGAAATCTGATCAACACCCATTTATTGACTTTTCTACTCAAATTTGGATCCAGCAGAATGGAAAACTGAATGTTTACTATTCAGCTGAACGTTGGTTCTCATTTTCCATTACCCTGTTGCAATGTTGTAATGTTTTCCCAATGTTTCAAAACTGTGTACTAGAAAATACTGAATGATTTTTTTTTTTTTTTTTAAATAAGAGCATGAAAACTGTCTCCCAGCCTCCAGAGTGCTAAAGAATAGCTGCTGTGGGGGACAAAAGAACAGGGTAGTAGTAGGGAAGGTGTGAAGGGAAGTGTCGTGGTTTCAGCCCAGCCGGTAACAAAGTACCACGCAGCCACTCGCTCGCTCCCCCTGCCCCCTGCCATGGTGGGATGAGGAGAAAATATAAAGGCAGGCTCGTGGGTTGAGATAAGGACTGGGAGGGATCACTCCCCACTTATGGTCACGGGCAAAAGACAGGCTCAGCTCGGGGAAGAAACAAAATCAATTTAATTTACTACAAGTCAAATCAAAACAAGGATATTAGGAAGTAAAACCAAACCTTAGAACACCTTCCCCCCAGACCTCCCTCCTTCCTGGCTCAACTCCATTCCCGGTTCTCTCTCCCTCCTCCCCCCAGCAGCGCAGGGGGACGGGGAATGTGGGTTGGGGTCAGTTCATCACACATTGTCTCTGCCGCTCCTTCCTCCTCAGGGGCAGGACTCCTCACTTGTCCCCTGCTCCACCGTGGGGTCCCTCCCATGGGAGACAGTCCTCCATGAACTTCTCCAATGTGAGTCCGTTCCACGGGCTGCAGTTCCTCACAAAATTCCCTGGTGTGGGTCCTTTCCGCAGGCCGATCTTCAGGCACAGACTGCTCCAGCGCGGGCTTTCCCATGGAGTCACGGCCATCTTCGGGGGCCTTCGTTCCCCTGCTCCCGTCCATGGGCTGGGGGGGGACAGCCTGCCATCTCACCACGGGCTGCAGGGGCATCAACCTCCCCCAGCACACCTCCTCCCACACCTTCCGCACTGACCTTGCTGTCTGCACAGGGGTTTCTCTCGCATTCCAATCTCCTTCCCCACTGCAGGTTCCCCTTCTGAAATCTGTTCTCCCAGAGGCGCTACCGCCGTCGCTGAGGGGCTCGGCCTGGGCCAGAGGCAGGTCCGACTTGGAGCCGGGGAACCTTCTAGTAGCTTCTCACAGGAGCCAGCCCTGTAGAACCTTCCCCTGCTACCAAATTTATGACTTTCTTTATCATTTTATAGCATGGAGGTGATAAATTTGATTATTCTTTCTGCTCTAACTGTGTATAGGAGTCACTCCATCTGTATAGCGCACTAAGATGGGCTTTGGTGCTCTTTAAAAACTGAGCAATTTTGAATCCAGCTCAGAGTCCCTTTGCCTGATTTAGAATAAATGAATGTTCTAATGGTATGCTCTTATGTCCTTACTGCTTCAGACTATTGACTTGTCTGTTATTATGGTAGTTAAATTACTGTATTAATTTTACTTTTTGTTACTTTATTCTTTAAAGTAAACTTTACTAAAAGTTCATTTTCTTCCTGGGTGATTTAAAATAGGGAACTTTGTTTATAAGAACAGCAGGAATTAGCTAAAATATAGCTGCTTTTCCATGACAAATTTCAGTTTGTTGATGTTGCTGAATCTAATTTATTTTAATCATGTGGCAGTCGTCTTTGAGAAGACCATCATTCTTCTTAGATACAAATTTCAAGACTGTTTTCAAATAATCAAGGAGGTGGAAGATGAAAATGTGGAACAATGTCACCATACACGGCCAAATTCTCATAAATCTACTGTGCATCTCTCTTGCTCTTGAGCTGATAGAGAAAAAATATATAACTTACAGTAGCTTCCAAAACCTGCAATTGCAGGTCATGTAACTAACTAAATTTGGAAGAAATAATTAAACATTCTGTGGCTCTTTTTTGAAATTCAGTTATTTCTTTCTTTTATTCCCACAGTTTTAGTTTCTGTTTTATCTCATATTAAGAACTTTTCAGTTAAAATTTTTCATAGTGGTGTGCTTTTCAGGGAAAAAAACCAAAACCAAACAACCAACCCAGAAAATCACAAGATATTGAGGCAGATCCTCCTGTATTGAGTGTACAAGTAATTTTAACTAGCTAGAGAAGGTTTACTACGCTTTCAGTCTAACATTCTGAATAAGTAGAAACAGGACAGGAATGTTTACATCCTTATCCTTCCTGAAATGCATATAATAGCAGAAATATTACTAGTGGAAAAGAGGAAATGAGGTCAACATCCCTGTTCTATGCCAATAGTTGTCTTTTATTTTGGAGTTTTCTGTTCTTTTGCATGTCAACCTCGAGACGTACTCCAAGTGGTGTGTCCACTTGCTAGCCCCCTAGCACCTAAGCTGTTGTTCTGGAAGCCTCTTCTAGTCACACTTTCAGGCTCATTATTCTGCCTGGGATTCCAACAATCTCTGTTCTAGAAAAGTGCCTCAGTGAAGCTTGTTGAAAATCCTTACTTTTATTTGTTGAAAATCATGACCCTGCCCAGACTACTGACAACTTACTTTCAGCAATCCAAGTGCACCTATGTGTGGGAGTCTGAATGTGAGTTGGACATTATAGCCAAATGGAAGTCTAATCAATGAAGTTCACTGAATCTCCATTCCTACTCACTTCAACCTGAAGCATACCTTAATTTAGACATCTTAATCTATTATTGAATCTCAGCTCTTATGTTCAATTCAATTCTCCAAATGTAGACATCTAGTGCCATTTGAGATGTCACACAATATCTGAGATGTACATGAGACTGACAGATATTACACTGTCTTTAAAAGACTTGTATCCTTCTGCTTTAGCATCTGAAGGGCAAGTGCTGTAGACTGAAGATTTAGTGGCTTTGTATGCCCAATTCTAAGCATATCTTTACAGTAATTTATTGCAAACTTTTATCAGAGTGCCCTTCCCTCTTTCTTTATTGAAGAGAATTATAGGATAAAGTTTTCTAATGTGAAACTAACAGTAACACAACAAAGAATCTAGCCTTTAGTGTAGCCCCAGTGAAATATCTGTCATTACCCTGTAAGTTTATAGAAATATTTGGATTAAGAAGAATTAAAATACCTAACAGAACTGTGATCTTCTCCTACGGGAAACACAGAACTAAATTCAGAAGTTATGCACAGAGTAAATTATATTTTTATCCTCGCTAGACAGAAAATAAAATAAATTGAAAAATATTTATGTTCCTTCTAGTTTTTTGTTCATATCCTAGAAGTGTTAAATTGAAGCATCAAGTGTCACAGGAAGCGTACAGCTGATACTTTTTATGCCTAAGTCTACAGCTTAGTCAAATTCAAATCTTTGCTACGTCCACTGATGTGCACATTTCATACATATATTCAAGTGGAGATTCATAGTCTATATATCTTATCTAAAGAACTTGATTCATACAACAAAGTAATGAACTGTAGCTAAGAAACTTTACTTGGAAAGGTTAGAACACTGGAGAATCATGTCAAAGTTGACATTCAGTATTCAACTCCATCCTCTGAGAATACTTGCTTGGAAAACACTGTACACTAACTATTAGTGTACTGTTAAAGTGTGGGGGTCTGGAGGAACAGGATCTTTTCAATCTCACTTTTTTTAAGTTGTTCTGTTTGAGTAAATTACTCAGTAACTGAGGAAGTGACTGAGATACAGTCTCTCTAATTACTGGCCTATATTTGGTTTCTAGACCAATGAACAATTAATGTTTACATATGCATCAATAGCTTTAACAAACAGGCTAAGAGTGACTCAGAATAATTTATAGGACACTTTCCTGAGAAGTGTGAAACACAAAACTTCCAGCAGAGATTTTGAATCCTTGTTTCTCACATTCCATGCAAATGCTGGATGTATTGGCAAGACAAGGTTTGTAGGTGGATGCAACAAGCACCAATTGTCCGAGAAGATATAAGAAGCAACCTGAGGTTTGGTGGTGAAGTCTGAGCAGCCAAGGTTAGAATGATGACATCTCTGGGGGTGATGTTTCCCTTGTAAAGCATAGGAAAACAGCTTCAGTTTTAGCCTAGCCTCTTTCTTCTCCATGCCATATACTCTTTGTGTATAACACAACATTTGGTATCATCTATGCTCTAATCTAATAAAAGCTATGAGTTCCACTTGTACGTTGTACACCTAACTTTTACTGATAAATCAACACTGCTAGATGCCTATCTGAAGCTTGTGTATCTTGATGCACATAGCATGGGGAGCAAACAGGAGGAATTAGAGGTCTGCATGCAGTTGCTGGGCTACGGTCTCATTGGAATGACACCATCTCTAGTAACATCCTCATAGATTAACTGAATGAAGTACATAGAAGTGGACAGTGAGATGGATTGAAAACTGGCTGAACTGCTGGGCTCAGAGAGTCGTGATCAGTGGCATTAAGTCCAGCTGGAGGCCAGTCATTAGCGGTGTACCGCAGGGGTCAATACTGGGGCCAGTACTGTTGAACATCATCATTAGTGATCTGGATGATGGGACAAAGCATAATCTCAGCAAGTTTGTGATGATACAAAACTGGGAGGGGTGGCTGATACACCAGATGGTTGTGCTGCCAGAGGACAGGTTGGAGAAATGAGCAAAGAGTAATCTTACAAAGTTCAATGAAACAGAAATGCGAAGCACTGCTGAGACACCTGGACTGCTGTGCCCAGTCCTGGGCTTCCAAAGTACAAGAGAGTCATGGGCATACTGGAGTGAGCCCAGAAAAGGGCCATGAAGATGATTAAGGCATTGGAACATCTCTTACACTACCAGAGGCTGCGAGAGCTGGGACTGTTGAGCCTGGAGAAGATGAAGCTCAGAGACATCTGATGGATTTTTATAAATACCTCATGGGAGAAAGTAAAAAGGATGGAGCCAGCCTATTCTTGGTTGTACCTAGTGAAAGGAAGAGAGGTAATGGACACAAGAGGAAATACAAGAAATTCCCTTTAAACAAATGAAAACATCCTCCTTTATTGTGAGGATGGTCAAACACTGGAACAGGTTGCCCAGGGAAATTATGGAGTTTCCATCCTTGGAGGTGTTCAAAAACCACGTGGACATGGGTCTGAGCAGCCTGCTGTAACTGACCCTGCTTTGAACAGGGAGTTTGAGCAGGGACCAGATGATACCCAGAGGTCTTTCCAGCTGTACTCATCCTGTGATTCTGTGATTTTCTAACATCTGTACTTCTACCATTATAGCTAAAGAAAATACCACTAACTATTGTGACATAGTATAGATTGAAGAGAAGAAGATGCTAAGCAATGTTTCTTGCCCTGAAAAGTGTGAAAAAATGTCCTTTTAAAAGTGTTTCTTTCTAAGATATAGCTCTTAACTGAAAGCTAAGCTGAGCTACTTGTTAGGTAACTGTCCATCTTTAAGGGACAGATGGGACCCAGAAAGCTCTACTCAGTCTAAACTCTATCTAGTTTATTGGGCTCTGTGACCAACATCTTGGCTTTTGTGAATCCTTTTCTTAGGACATTAATTAGTTTAGATGAGAAAGTGATTGTCATGAATTGTGAATTATCAACAAAAATTTTGAGGTTTTGGTGAGATACCACTAAATCAATCAGTGTTAAAGCTTACAAAGAGAAAAAAGTGAGAATCTCCTTCTAAGATATGCTAATGTATTTTACAGATACATGCATCTGTTAATT
Organism: Harpia harpyja; assembly: GCF_026419915.1. NCBI lineage: Eukaryota > Metazoa > Chordata > Aves > Accipitriformes > Accipitridae > Harpia > Harpia harpyja. The sequence goes on along the minus strand of NC_068942.1, from coordinate 8,913,382 downwards.
TAAAATGTTATTTGAGACACTGGAGGATGTAATATATTTGGAAAAACAAGATATTTATTTCCAGTCATTTTGGTGCAGCTCTAGCTTGCCAGATTAGAATATAGTACAGATAGGAGATGATCTCAGCTCAAAGTTTAGATCTTGCAAAATGGAAGAGCATTCACTTTTCTTTCAATAAGAGCCTAAATATGACACTGAAGAAAGACTTTTTCCGATACAGACTGGATGTATGTCATTCATGACACTGTATATGCTTCCAAGCACATATTATCTAACAAGTCAGAATAGAGTGACATGTTAAAGTCCTCCCAACTTTAAATTTAATCTTCACACAAAAAGGCAAAAAAATCTAATATGGAAATATCCATTGCTTTCTGGTTGGGGTATAATTGTAAAAAAAAGCTAAGAAAACCCATGTGACAACATAAATTCGAGCAGGATCGGCATATAATTCCAAACTTCAAATTCATATTCTGTACATGTTTTACTAAGGAGCAAATAATTGATCTATGATTTTGACTAAGTATGGGAAATAATATTAAATCACATTGTGTACTCCAGATATGCCCAATCAGTTGCATGAACTAACAGAGGAGTTAGAGTTGTAATACACTGCTGTGCATATTAGTCATCAATTCCAAGGCAATTTTTCATTCAGTAGAATTATCTATAATCATGTTGTTAGCTTCTAAGGAATCTAATGTACTTTTGCTGGATATTGGAAAATGACACTTTTTGTATCCATATAGTTTTGTCAATTTGTAAATTTTCTTGTTCTAGCAAGTGCATGTCTATCATCTTTAGATAAGTTCCCTTAATCTTCCTGAAAAAATATAGCTTCTTATTTCACTTTCAGTTTTTGAGGTGTAGCCTTGTTAAGAGCACTAACAGTGACTTTATGGTATAAATAATGAGTATAAACTAGTGTTCATGTGTTTTCTTTCATGTGAGTTCTTGCATGTTGAGCTTGTGAGAAACATTTAGATGCAGTGTTGCCTTGTATTAATGGCAATCTTTCTTTTCATCATAAGCACACAGAAATCCAAGAAGAGATTCATTTTTGTAGGTGTCTTTTTATATTATTTACCTTCTAGTTAATAAAGAACTCTTTTCACTGAATCAGTAAGCATCTAAAAAATGATTAATAACATGCAAAGAGGTGTATTTCATTCATTTGTTCCTGTAGTAAGTTCAGGATCACAGGTGACAAACCTGTTACATGAAATCCCATTTATATCTTGCTTCCTTTGGTATGGGGCAGAAAAACACAACTAACCAAACAGAAATACTCCTGATGACTGATTCCGATGTTCCAGAATATACTTGGTTAAGAACAGCATTTCTTGTGAGTCATGTGGATGCTGAAGACACACACCTTTTGTTACTCAAACATACATTATCACTCGAGGCCTCTGGCATAGGATACCCTTCATATAGTCACATATATAATTACTCCACTTTTCACATCAAAATTTTTCATTTTTTCCAACCTACACTTCCAAATAAAACTCATTAGATTTAGCCAGACATCATGCTGATATCAATGGGTATTTCATGTAGATAGCAATACAGTCAGCAACTTCTAGAAAATAAGGCTCGTTTGCTGTGGGTTTTTTTTCTAACTGGAGAGGTTGTAAGTTTCAGAGTGGCATTTCAAAGTGCAATGCTAGTTTTATTCGGTTTCTTAATAATTTTGCTTCCATCCATCATTTTTTGATGTTATTAATATTTTTGCATTGATATTTTTATTGTTACTAGTGCACTCCTTTATGCACAAGCTTAGCTTGGTGTTGCAAAGAGCATTGCACTGAAAAGTGGATATAATTATTTTTTAAACGTACTCTTGTTTCCCAGCTGTACTCAAGAACTCACTGTTCCTTGGGAGAAATAACCTTTATTATGGACTTCCTTAATGCACAGAAAGGAGAGGTTTTATCTATGCCAAGCTTCTAGTCTTCAGCAGCACAGATGCAATTATCATCACAAACACTTTTCATTTAATTGTCTTTTGTTAACCAGCATGTCCATCTTCCAGGATGCTGTCTATCCAGCTATTCCCTATCCAAGTAACATTCCTGCCTTGTCTTAGTAACATGGCTTTTGGTTATGAATTGAAGTCCCCTTTTTTGCTGAGTCTGTTCATGGTCTTGCTTGTCCTTTCTGCTCATCAAGTAGATTTTGTCATTCATAGAATCATAGAATCATATAATGGTTTGGGTTGGAAAGGACCTTTGAAGGGCATCTAGTTCCAACCCCCCTACTATAGGCAGGGACATCTTTCACTAGATCAGGTTGCTCAAAGCCCCATCCAACCCGGTCTTGAACATTTCCAGGGATGGGGCACCCACAGCTTCTCTGGGCAATGTGTTCTAGTGTCTCACCACCCTTGTCATAAAAAATTTCTTCCTTATGTCTAATCTAAATCTACACTCTCTCAATTAAAAACTATTGCCTGTTGTCCTGTCCACTACAGGCCTTGGTAAAAAGTCTTTCTCCACTTTTTTATAAGCCCCCTTTATACATTGAAAGGCCACAATAAGGTCTCCCTGGAGCCTTCTCTTCTCCAGGCTGAACAACTCCAACTCTCTCAGCCTTTCTCATAGGAGAGGTGTTCCAGCCCTCTGATCATTTTTGTGGCCATATATTTCTTCCAGTGTTTCACTGCACCTCTTTATAACCATTTTTCATTCTCAGGAAAGGAGAAGAGAAATCTCAGCCATCTAATTTTAGTTTCAGTTGTGAAAGAAAACGAGAACATAATACCTATTCTTTAATTCTTTAAAGTTAGAGCTTCAGCCTTCACTTCATCACAATCCTTTATGGTGCTACACAGGCACACACTAAGCAGCTGATTTTGCAAGACAAATGACTGAATACGAAAGGGTCAGAGAGGACTTCGAAGAGCTTTCAGAACACATGTGAAGAGCATGATGACAATTACTTTTTTAAAAAATGTATCTACAGGCATTTCTATGGTGCTCAGCAGTATAGCATGCACTCCAAAAGCACTGATTAATCTATTCCAATGGCAACCATACAAATGAACCAAATGTTAGACTCTCCCTTCACAAATGGGCATTTGAGCCCAAGATGAACTCACTGAAGTCAGGAGGCTGCTACCTTTTGTTGGTCAGTTTGAAATGTGTTGTTGAAATTCAGAATAGCAGAATATGCAGCATCCCACTGTAAGTCTTTGGCAGCTGTGAGTGTTCCACAGCTGAGGATGCTGGAAAATGCCAAAACAAGTACTTTCATCCACAGGTGGATGGCACATCCAGAATGACCACTCAGTTTTTCAGTTTAGGCAATGTGATTTTGCCTCAGCTCCCAGGAGAAGACATACAATGAATCTGAAGTCAGCAAGCATCTTACCCCACAAACGCTACATTTGATTTTGTCATTTTAGCAGCTCAGGTTGTGTTTGCAGCCTACAGAGAACAAACACAAGAGATGAATCCTGGGTTTGAGCATGTCTTTTCTTGTACGTTATAGCAGACAGCCTTCTCTATCCATTGTTGTCCCTTCAAATGAAGTCATAGATTTTATTATGGAACAGCAATGGCCCTAGTTCAGCAAAGATTAGCATTTGCCTAGGTTTAAATTGAATGATCTAATTGAAATCAAGGGGAAAATTCATTTGTTTTATGTGTTTAATCAGCTAGCTGAAGTGAAGCCTAAATTAATGAATGTGACCTGTGATTCGCCAGGCATTTGGATGCTGAATATGTAATGCCAAGCACAGATTTGCAGGGCAGACCACAAAGGTTTTTGCTGTCATGCTAGTCCTGTCTCCCCTGCTGTGGTGCTGGCATCACTCAGTCCGCTCAGCACATCCCTGCAGTTTCTGGCTCCACAGAGAATCTCTGGTACTGTGCTGGGAGTCAAAATGGTGCCAGCACTGTCGCAGGAGAGAGGGACAGAACAGCCTCAAAGCCAGAAGGGTTGCGGGTACTGTGTCCTGGCCAGCTGCAGGCTAATTCCCCATGGAGCAGGCAGCCCGCTGTGGCTGAGGCTATGGGGCACAGCCTGGGCTCTGGAGGAGGATGAGCGGGCAGGGTACAGTACCTGCAGTGGGGCTTTAGTCACCATTTATGTCATGACTGCATCCGTCCTTCATATTACAAAATTCACTTCTACAGAATTGAATTTAACATCAGAGAATGAATTTTCACACTAGAGTACAGAGTGATTAGTAGCTTGTGTACTGTTTCCTGCAGCACAGCACAAATCAGCTGGACCCAGAATGCTCGCAATCATCAAACAGCAACCACAAAAAATTAAAATGCTCTAGTGACATTCAGGACTTCTCACACTGCATTATTTCACATTTGACCTGCAGCCCTATTGTATTTTCAGCTTGTTTGTCACTCATCCAAAAAGTCCCTTGGAGCTCAGAGAAGAACTCAGATATTTGGCGCAGTCAAACAATAAAAGTAAAATAAAATAAATAAAATCAGAGTTCTTACCTTATTCTTGGCACACTATGCAATGTGCCAAGAGGAAGAAAAACGTTCTGTCAGGAAGTTACTAGACACCAGATTTTCAAATATAGTGATCTAAAGAGGCAGGTGGGCATTTAGTGGAAACTAGACATGTACTACTTCTGAAATCCCTTTCCTTACATGCCTTGAAAAAATCTGGCTCTGTCCTTTGAAAAGTTCTGCCATGTTTCTTAATCCAATAACAGGAGGACATGAAAGTCAGGATGCTTAAGCTAATTTTGCTGGTAGCAAAAGTCTAAGTTTAAGGCTTATGAAAATGATGTCTTTGCCGGAGGCTTTGGCCACTTAATTGAGTATGAAAAGCAATATAGTATTTAAATTACTATCAGCAGAACTGATATGTTCTTTCTCTTGAAATCTACTTTTGTTATTGAACATGGAAGGTCTCTGAAAGCTGTTTTAATGCTCAGATGTCACAGATTCTTTGAAAAACAGATCAGTTTTTGGTAGATGTTATGAAAAGCTGATTTTTTCAAACCTCTAGCTGCTTTATCATTACAATGATTTCTAGTATTATATACTGTTATGTAATTTGTCCACAGCACAATCTTATACTTTGAAATCTCTGGATTTTTCTTTTTTTTTTTTTTTTTTTTTTTTAATCAGTGACAGCATTTGGAGAATAAATTCAAGTCCTCAGCGCAATCTTTGCTGAAACAATTCTACTATTACTTCCCCTCTATTTTCTCTTCACCTGTGTTACTGAGGTATAGACAATTTTTGTTCAATTCTTGTTGACTTGTCACTATATTAACAGTATTGCTTTCTTTTTCAGTCTCTGTCTGCCCATTATATAGAAAGAATATCAGCAACCTTGTTTAATAAATAACCTGTCCTTTCCTGACATATTGAAGCTGTTAGTCTCTGTAAAACCATTTCTTTTGTTTCTTCAGACTCAATGAGCGGTAACAGCACTCCTGAACTAGAACTACTGGTCACATACAGAGGTCAACTAATGCCCGGGAGATCTTTCCTACTGCAGAGCACAGGGAGACTGAAGACTCTGTAAATAGTTGTGCTGTGCTCTCTAAGAGTTCACAATGGAATATAATCAGTCTCCTTCTATGGCTATAATGCATTGTGCAGAAAATCCTTTATGAGCTATAGAAATTAATTAGAACATCTCTGTTCCATGGGAAATTGGGGGAGGGCAAACACTGAAAAAATTGGTTAAAAGGGGGCTGCAAAAAAAGCATTTATTGCAAAAACCCCATGTTTACCAGATGTACATAAAGTGATTAGATTAAAAACAAATTACCATTTAACTTTTCCCTCTTTTTTTCTTAACAGCTTCTTGGACGACAGTAGCTTTGGTTTGGCTGGGAAATCATATAGACTAGAAGTATTCAGGCTTGCCTGGGATTTTTTAGATATGGAGTTTTAGCCTGGCAGCATAAATCCTCCTCTTAATTCTTAAATATCTCTTAATCAATTTCCAGAAAAATTACTTTTGTCAAGGTTAGAGTGAGGGAGAAGGAAAAAAACTCAACAAGAAATGGCTTCCTGGATGGGAAAGCCAAAACAAAACAACTTGTGTCCATAAGAAAATCTTAGTTGCCATTTATTCTTTACTTTCCTGTTCAACAAAAGAATACATTTAGCTGCAGGTGATTTTACAGTAAACAGACAACTTTATCACTTCAAAACTTTAACTGATCTAAATTCTGAACTTTACAAATTGTTATACAGACTTTTAAAATGGAGAATAAATATAACCTGTAGATTAGTTGGACTGCTCCAAGAAGAAATGTAGTTGAATTGAATTATTGGACATACTCCTAATCAGAAGCTCTTTTTATGTTTCCTCTCTAGGAGACTCTTGGGAATGGCAGAGTAGACCATGGGAGCTGGGTGATGTTGGTGTACAAAGAAGCCAGCTGCAGAAACCCAGACACTTTGCTCCGAAGACACCCATAAGGTAACCAGAGATGTCAGTAAGGCAGTCAGATAGCAAGCTAATGTAGCACTTAGAGCTTGGAAGTGGGAATTATGAGCCCTTTGCCATGGCAGCCGACACATTCTCTAGACTGCAAAACATGGGGGTAATACCTGTAAAATGGCTTATAGCCACTGTCCCCTACTGGGGACTGGCACAGCCACATTGGCAGAGCCCCACCCCTGATGCGCAGGCAGAGTTACAAGGAGAAGAACAGGGGTGGGATACAGCTACACAGATTTAAGGAAGAGAGTTGGGACATTGACAATGTCTCTTTGTTCAGCTTCAGACAGGTGTTATTTAGCATGGCTATTCTGGGGCTTTTTGATTCCTTTTCAGCTCTTGAAGTGACCTGTGGCTGCTCAAACCCAAAGGCCAGTAATGTGCTGTAACTTGGTCATGCACATTTGGCCAACTGGGTCAGAAGAGGCAGATGTGCTTCAACAAAATGTTTTAGAAAACACAGCAGACAAGCTAAGCAAAGAAGACAGCGGTGACAGAATTTGCCTTTCCTAACCAGGCTGAAGTCCAACTGTTGTTCCTGGCAGCAACAACCCAGACTCAATCAAACCCAGGTGCAGAATCAGCCAGCTTGGAGGAGAAGTGTGTTTACATCTGCCCTTTTCTGACTCTAGGGCTCTGCTCAGAGGGAGGAACATGCTGTTGGGAGATAAATTTCCCTCCTTCTAATTATAGGCCTTGCCATCTTCTGCCCACTTCAAGTGTAAATTGCCTAATCATAAACAATTCCTCTTCAAAGCTCAACACAGATTGGATGTAATTCCCTGACAACACCAATCTGTTCACAGTATTGCATGCAAAGGCCAGAATAACATTAAAGATCTTCCAGGCTGCTGAAGGAGAGTGGATTGAGGAAAGAAAATTAAAAATACAACAGTGAAACAGAAAAGACATTACTCTTCCCACCTTTTAGCAAGGAAGAGAGTTAATAACACGGGACTAGCAAATCTCAACAACTGGACAAAGCAGAAGACAGAAAACCCTTTTTTTTCCATTGGTAAAAAACCCCCACCTTGTCACACACACTTTCCCTTCTAGTAATTAGTGAAGCAAGTAGAAGGCAGATGGAGACTGCTGGTAATGATTTATTTACATCAAAAAGCTTCAATTATTCAGAATGACCAAGTCATTCTCACTACTAAACTGTACAAGGAGAAGATAGCATTACTGCCATATTTGCCCATTTTTTCCCTCCTCTCTCTTTATGTTGTCATGTGGTATCTGATCATAAATTAGGTTCTTGATCTTGTTAGGGAGTTGTCTATTCAATTAATGTACTGTCCATGAACTGTCCCGCAGAACTGGAATTGCAGATTGGCAAGACAGATAACCAAAGCATTACTGACAGGAGACAGTACATTTTCCAAAACATTAGGATAATGATATGCTACCAGTACATGGTTTGTACAGTAGTACGTCAATCCTGTCATTGGTTTTTTGGGAAATATCAAAATACCAATATCAAGTGCAACAATAATAATAAAGCAGTATTATTGGTAGTGTTTTTGAAGCGACGGTTGATATCAGGACCAACATCTAATTTTACATTGATGTATCTCCACTGAATGAAATAGCATTCTTCCTGATTTATGCCAGCATAGGGGGAGAACAAAATTAGGCCTTAAATTTCATACCTGTCTTGAACTCCTGGCAAGAAGGCTGGAAATGATCATCATATTTTAGCACTGCCAAATTGCTAAGTCTAAAAGCAATAATACTCCAAAATGATCAAACTATATCTCATAACTCAACTTTGCAAAGTTTTCTGTTACTTGACAGTAAATAAGCATGAGGAGTTATTTATTTATATATTTAGTGGACTGATCTATCAAGAAGCATTTGGGAAAAATGTCTCTCCCTTTGTTTTTAGGTTGCAGAGAATATACTAACTTTATATCTAATTATCACATAAAATGTGTTAAACATACTTGGTGCTAAATAAATACCACTTTTCTATGTTTATGAGAAACTGTCAGACAATGAAGGTAGGGAGAATAACTAAATCCAAAATTTATGAAGTACTAGAAACAGAAGAGAAAAATTATGGCCCATTAAACCAGCCTTAGCACAGGTGGTTCTGTAGTTGCTATACACTTGAGGAAACTCATTGGCTTCCCCAATTTGCACTGGAAGGTCAATTAAACCATCTATAGAAAGAATATGAAAAATTTGTACCTCAGAATATAAACACTGTAGCAGTTTGTATATACAAAAAGTAAAAAAAAGTCTTTTTTAGTTATCAAAATAGCAGATGTACATATGTGTACATGCAGAGTGCGCTTCTACATGGGTGATCTTAAATAAAAAAAAAAAAATTTCCTAGTATTGACATTATTATCTTATACCGAAAATATTGTCTCATGGAAAACAGATTTTACAAAGACAGTCTGGACAAACCATATTTAATTTTTCAAAAAGGTAAAGTGACCCATTCCCTCACCTGCAGTGGGAGAGTTTGCTTCTAATACTACAAAAGCATTCTATGCAATTTTTTTGCCATCATTATAAAAGTAGATATTCATAAACTGGTAGAGAAAAAGAGACTTATTTTTGCAGCACCATCTGGTGTGGGTCTGATTATTTAGCTGATCTGTTGAAGTGTTTTCCGAATGATCATTGTTTTAGCTTGCACTGTCAGATGTCATCCAACGGTCCAGCACAGGCAGATGGGACTGTAATATAAAACAGAGCTGCTGCAATAAAACACATCTTCTCCCCCACCTCCAAACACCCTGTCCTGGTTTTGGCTGGGATAGAGTTAATTTTCTTTCTGGTAGCTGCTATAGTGCTATGTTTTGGATTCAGTATGAAGAATGTTGATAACACACTGATGTTTTCAGCTGTTGCTAAGTAGTGTTTAGTCTAAAGTCAAGGATTTTTCAGCTTCTCATGCCCAGCCAGCAAGAAGGCTGGAGGGGCACAAGAAGTTAGGAGGGGACACAGCCAGGACAGCTGACCCAAACTGGCCAAAGGGGTATTCCATACCATGTGACATCACATCTAGTATATAAACTGGGGGGAGTTGGCCTGGGGGGGGCAGACTGCTTCTCAGGAATTAACTGGACATCGGTCAGCGAGTGGTGAGCAATTGCATTGTGCATCACTTGTTTTGGATATTCCAATCCTTTTATTATTATTATTGTCATTTTATTATTGTTATTATCATTATGAGTTTCTTCCTTTCTGTTCTATTAAACTGTTCTTATCTCAACCCATGAATTTTACCTTTTTCCTGCTGATTTTCGCTCCCATCACACTGGGTGGGGGGAAGTGAGTGAGCGGCTGCGTGGTGCTTAGTTGCTGGCTGGGATTAAACCATGACACCCCCTTGCATTAGGTGATTCATTACTAGATGTGCTGGATTTGATTTAATTGTTTACACACTGTACGAACATTACAAGGGAACCAAAAAAGACAGTAATGATGTAAGCCACACTGGAGAACCATGTGACATTCATTAATTAACACCATCTAAGGGAGAGAAAAGAAAACCGTGGGTTTTTTTCCAGTGCTATACAGTTCAGAAGGAATACATACATCACACAAATATTTCAGGAAGACATGCTTTCTGTCTAATGGAAAGGTGTGAAAAGGATGTGAAAATGTGTTCTCTTTGGAGCAGGGAGGATGAAGCATAACTGGCTGCTAGAACCGTTAGGTACAAAGAAAGGAGACAGATCCCTGTGTAAAGTACTTTATAATCTACATTCATAGCTACATATTAGACTGTTATCTAAATTATTGGAAATACCTGCATTTTTAGAACTTTTAATATGAACACAGAATTTCAATTTAGGAATCAAATAGGTGCTCAACAAGAATTAGAAGCAATAATTAAATAGATAAGCATATGTAAATATGAGGCACAGATGGGGGAGCACACAAGCCTAGATTCATCTCACCTACATTTTGGATTTAGCTCAGCTGAAATGTCAAGGATAGGAGCTTAGGCTCAGTTAAGAGATGAAGCAATCTCAGTTATCAATATGGAAGGTGTTAGTGTTGGGTATCTTTCACTTATATACCTAAGGCAGGTGCCCAGCATCTCCCTTAACAGTCAAGAGAGAAGAAATATAACTTTAACACCCAGCTCATCTGTCTTATTTGGAATCTACTTTGGGATGAATGGAAGTACCTATTTTTTACCACAAATAATGCAGAGAATTTAGACAACTAGATCAGATGTGGTTGTGTGATTCTATGATTCTATGTACAACATAGATGCCAACTTCTGGTCAAAGGAACTCCATCCTATGTCTCTGAATTGCAGAGTGGGATTCTGATTTTGAGAATGTGATGAAATGCCCTTATAAAGTGCTTGTCTCCCTCTATTGACTGCAAAGGGAATTTCGATACCAAAATTACATTACACTCCTATCTTAGCACATAGAAGTAATAGGAAATAGGGACAAGGAGATTACCTGAGAACACAGTATATAAGAAAATTTTTATTTGCAGACTATTGCAATATAGGTGTTTAAATTAAAAAAAAAAAACAAGCAACTCAGTGGCTTGAAGACACAAGGCATCTATTCCAAGCATAGTGATTTTGCAGTTAGACTATATAGCAAATAGCACTAGAGAACCTTCTTTCAGTCTCCCTACAAGTATTTATTTAAAATAGAAGGCTTCCTTTTATATCAGAGCAGTGGTTTTAAATTTCTTCCATTTTTAGATGCATTTCATAGACTGTATTTTCCCAAAATATATGCTTGGATTTGGATCTTGTAGTAGAATTCACTCTTGGAGCTGTGACAAGTGATTAAATGCAATAACAAAAAAAGTGAAGTAGTGCTTACTTATGTAAAAGAATACTGCTAGAGAAAGAATACAAACAGAAGCAGTCTAAACATGCATTGAGAGCATGCCTGTACTACACTGAACTGCAGAGATCCTGGTGCTTGCACACACCATAGTGACATGCAGAGAGTCTAACTTGCCTCTGGATTCCAGATAACTGTATTTGGTGAGTTAATAAGCTGTGTTTGTCTCCACGAGGCTTATGACTCCAGGGTGACCCTTGGCCTGGCGTGCCTGTACTGTACTAAGGCTCAGTTGGCATTAGCTTGGTGGTATCTGCATTTTGCAGGTGTACCGATTTCCTTACCACTTTTTATTGTTACATTAAATACACATTGCCCCACAACCATTGTGATTCCTCCATCTGGCATGCATCTCAAAGCTTACTGACTAGCTTTTATCCATTTAAAGATACATGTTCTCATTTGAGACCCCGAACATATTCCAAATGCACTCAGGCATTGCTCCAAATAACAGCAGAGATAATCTTCATCTAGGAGAATGCAGGGTCCCAGGCAGATGGATTCTGTTCACAGTCTAGAACTGCAAGTTGTGTACCTGCAGAAAAGTCACCTTTGGGGCAGAAACACTTACAAACACTTGCAAATTAATGCAAGTGATTCCAGCAGTCTCATAAAATGTATCAAAAGGGAAAAAGCACTAAGCTAAGAATAACAAAGAGTAAAAGAACCAGTGAAAGATTGACTCTGTAGCATGGAAGGATAAAAACAAGAACAAACAAATAGTTGCTGTAAGGAAGGGGTCGTGAACAAAAAAGGTATTGAACCTGATTTTCAGACTGCAAGCCGGGACTTCCCATTATTTCTAACAGTTACATTACACAAACCAATGAGAAGCTGAGAAAGAAGCACATCTTTAAGAAGAAACATGTTGTTTTACTAGATAGATAGATAATGAGTTGCAGCCATCTCACTACTGTGCAGCTTGCAGAGCACAGATTCTTTACCCAGATACACATCCCTGGAACTGGCTGTCAATGTCTTGATGCCTCAGTGGTAAGGCACTGGGGAAAAGGACTTCTCCAAAGGTAGCTTTTGCCCTTCTCTGTGAAGGAAATCCTGTGCAAGGATGTTAATATTTATAAATCATGATAAACGATCAGTACTTTTGGTTCTGTTGTACCCCAGTTTTGAGAGGGAATAGTGAGGTAGACAAGGGACAATAAGTCTTTGTAACCAGCAAGAGTTAAAAGAAAGCAATTTCAAAGAAAGTTGTGTATTCATGTACTGTGGCATTTATATAGGCTAAAAAGTCTCTCTCATGTTGACTGAACTTAACCTCTAAAGAGGATCTGAAAGCATAAGTCATTTTAATTCAATTTCAAGTTTTATATCATAGTATTATCCCAATAAAATGGATTTTTATATGTATATATAAGCTCTGTCTTGAATTTGATTTTTAAGAGAGTCTGTTCCTGCACCTTATATTTTATATAGTTATGTAATATATTACAGCCTGTGAGAAGTGGTGAGCACATTTCAGCTGAAGGACATGCTGATGATTTATGGAGCTGAAGTCCATACACCCTAAATTAGGTTTTAGAACTGCAGTGTAATTTTTATCAAGTAACAAGGAAATTAATTTACAAAGACTACCCCGCAGCTTTGAAAGTCACTGTAAAGATTAAGTCCTGTTTGACAGAAGGTGGGAGATTTAATTTTGAAATTTTTTGGGGGGGAAAAATATCAGATTATCAATCACCTCAAGGAATGCTAAACACGTTGTTGGAAATGTTGTTTTTGTTTTTCATGGGTTTCACAAAGTATTTATCAGACATCCATGTATCTATCAGGGTTTCTTACACCACTGCAATTATCCCAATGATAAAACCACAGTAATCTTCTTGTAGATGGTCAGGTTTATATCAGTGAGAAACCAAGCAAGAAAGAGCTGCTATAAGCAAGGGTGCTGGAAGGGCTGAATTGCAGCAAAAGGGACCCTGAGGGGAAAAGGGACATCTACCTCTCCCTGTTGCTTCAGGGCTTTGGCACTGAAGGGGCCAAGGGTGCGGGAAGGGAGGTCTAAGGAGGGGGCGGTTGCAGACATAGGAAGAGGGCAAAGAAAACCTTAGAGTTTTACTTTCACTAGGCCAAAATATCTTCTCAGGCAGAATGCATTTGAAGACTAAGCAACCCACCTACTGTAGGTTTCTGCTTCTAAGTAGAAAGCTCATCAATGCAGACAACGGAGTCTAAACAGCAATTCAGCTGAGTGGATAGGTGTCTGTCTTAGGGTGACTTTAATCAGTCTCTATCCTTCATTGTCTGCATTGATTAGGGACTTAGTTCAATTGGCCATATACTATTTGAGATACCCCAGGCTAGCCAGTTTCCCACATCTAACACCACCTCTTAACATACAAGTGCCGGTTTCCACATTTGATTTAACACGGGAAAAGCCCCAAAATACCTTTGTCTCATGTCAAACTTAGATGTGAATACTGGTAGAAAGAAATCTGAACCTCTGTGTTGGACTAAGATACACTGCAGAAGATGACACAGAGAGAATATTTTTTCTGAAGCATCCTAAAAGGAATAGATTATAAGGTATAGATGCTTTAGGACTGCAGGCACAGGATGACAAAATATGAGGTGATCCAGAATCTACTATTATTTACTTCACTTTAGGAGAAAAATAGTCTGCAGAGCCAGGAAATAACTATAAAATTGCAAGAAATTCACTCGAAGAGACACTGAAAGTACAGGTTCAAATGAAGGCCTGGAAGTATAGTACAACAAATTTCTATGCAACACACACTTTTCCATAAATTTGCTTTGGCCGTACTTGCAACACTTGTTTGTTTGCATCCTGCAGATATTTGGGGAATGGAATTGCACTAGCTTGTTGTTTGTAGAAAGCAAATTTAAAAGTTCCATTAGTATTCAGAAGAAACAAATGGTACATTCAAACTTGTAATTATAAACTACTGGTCTTCTCTCTTAAAGCCCTTAATTATAAACCCATCGTATCTCCCATCTTTTATTTGCCACTGAGTCATCAAGTTGAATGTGCCAGGAAATGCCAGCCTGCATCAGCCATCAAGCCAATTTTCCTTCAAATATCTGCGTGCTTTCTTCCATGATATAACTGATATACCAGAGCAACTCCTTCTAAGACTCTGCTGTGTCACTGCATTAATCACCTTCAGATGTCAGGCTAAAAATCTTCTCTCCTATAAGGTCTATAAACAGGGTGAGTAACTGCTATGTTGTGACTATACTTGTGTGAATCAAATAAATTTATCATTTTTACCTGATATTTCCCTTATTTCCTCAACTCTTAGGCTCATGTTGCAAACTCTTGATGGCTGGGGACCTTTTGAATTAATTTGAGGATAATGAATATTTCTAAAGAATCAAATATGTCACAGGATGTCATCACTGACCAACAACAAACTATTAAATCAGTTCTGAGGTCTTGAATAGAGAAACTTTCACCTGTTTAGCTCCATGGAAAACAAATGCTATTAAAATTTGTATTAAGGAAACAGAAATGCAGAGGAAGCAGTTAGAGCATTATTAAAATTATTAAACAAGGTTCTCATTCTCCCTCATTGTTGAGCTGTGGGATTTGCAAAAGAAAGTTCACTCCATTTTTATGACATGTTAAAATTATATTAGTAGTGCTTTTTAGCAAAAAAAGAATGTTAGTTGTTGGGAGGAGATGCTGCCATTCAGTTTGCAGATTTTACTAAAGGTGAATCAGGGCAAAATTCATCCCAAAAAGCCTGGGAGATATACTGGATATACTAAACCATAAAGTGAATACTCGTCAATAAAGAAATTCTATTATCAAGAAAAGATAGATATGCAAATAAAAATACAGTCTGACCTTACAGCCAACAGCCAATACAGTCTGCATTGGAAAAGCCTCATAACTGTAGTCCAGTTTTGTTCACCAAACTGCAATAAATCTGAAAAAAAAAGGCGGACAGTGTGGAACTGAAAGAGAAGAAACACTTTCAAGTCTGAGAGTGTGTTAAGCTAAAAGAAATGCCCTTCCTGTAAAGAGGGACAACATAATCTGTATTTTCATTTGTAGCACAGACGTAAAATGATGCAGGGAAGAGTATAACCAGCATATGGATTGCCTAGGCATTAGTGAGGTCCTCTGGTGCTGGATGTCCTTTGTCCTGCAGGGAGGAAACTCGATGAATAAATGACTTTGGAGAAAACAAGGCAAATGGATTTTCTGCTGTGATCCACACTGTTAGGTAGGGAGGGTGTCTTTGATTTTAGCTACCATTTAAAACATCTCAGAAACTCCTATCAAGCCCTCTGGAGATCTGGAAAGTGCAATCAATCAAAGAGTTAAATTTCTGGTTTTCTTTTTTGTGTAGCAGTCCTTGTACTTTATAAAGTTATTTACATAATGTAGGATAGTCAGTGAGATTTGGAAATACAGTTCAAATCACAGAAGTCCAGGTTGTTGATTTATGGAGCAGAAAGGACATAAACCCCCAAGTTAAGAGTTCAAAGCACATCAGATTTTTTTTTTTTCTCTCATTTTAACAGCAGAACCAGAAATTTCAATTACTTTAGGACTATCCTGTGGCTTTGAAAGTCACTACAAAGATGAAGTTCTGTTCAACAGAAGGTAGGGAGGGAATTTAATTTGAATTTGGAAGAAAAATCAGATTACTAATCATCTTGAAAAAAAATATGAAAGTTGAACACATGGAGACAAAACATACAACAGTCTACAGTAAAGTTATTTTCATGCGGCTATTTACAGGACATTATGTTTTTCTCAGTATTCTTACCAGATTTTTTTTTTTTTTTACTTTCAATTTCTTCTTTATTTGAGATGTGCATGGCATCATTTTCAAAAGAACACTTAGGAAGTACCCACTAAAAGCTGTTATAGCAGCTTTTGATACAATAATTTTGAATATTCATCACAGAACCACATGTAATTTTAATGGGAGAGGGTGGGAATCTTCTGGTCAGCAAAATAATATAACTTAGCTTTAGGGCTGAGTTATTTGTTGAAAACCAGCTTTGTATAATGGTATGAGAAACTCCCAGTATGCTACAAAGATAATTATAAGAGATTCTGTATTTTCAATCTAGGTATAGGTATCTTCAATACTAGGACAGTACAAGAATACTACTGTTAAGCATAAATTGACCAAACCTGTAATTTATTAATAAGGTCTAAGGGACATACTATATCACTGATCTGAGTTAAAAGCAATCCTTAGCTACATCTACTTTTTCTGGGGGTTAACCCAGTTTGTTAAGGCAGCATGGTTTCTGTAATTAGTCTGTATATATGCTTATGACCATCTGTCCATCTTGTCTACCCCTATCCTGACTCCAAATAATTTTTGAATCCATTAGCTAAGATCAATCACATTTAAAAGAAAGTACACATTTCAAAGAGACTTTGGTCTTGTAACTAGCCAGCTGGGTACAGGAGAGAGAAACCAGTTGTACACCCACTAAGGGAAAGGGTGTTGCATGGGTTCCAGTTAGTAGTTACCACACAATCCATACCAGAGCAACGTATCATAAAGATCCTAATTAAAAGAGAGACCTCAGTTGCAATTGCCTTTTATTATATACCAGACAATCCAAATTAAGGTACAACTTCATAAGAGTCAAGCCTTTGCTGGTTCCACAGTTTACAGATTTTATATGTACTTGGTTTTGGAGTCTCATCTGTTCCTTCTTTTCATCTTATGGTTAATAACCCCTTTTCTTTTCTTTTCTTTTCTTTTCTTTTCTTTTCTTTTCTTTTCTTTTCTTTTCTTTTCTTTTCTTTTCTTTTCTTTTCTTTTCTTTTCTTTTCTTTTCTTTTCTTTTCTTTTCTTTTCTTTTCTTTTCTTTTCTTTTCTTTTCTTTTCTTTTCTTTTCTTTTCTTTTTTCTTTTCTTTTCTTTTCTTTTCTTTTCTTTTCTTTTCTTTTCTTTTCTTTTCTTTTCTTTTCTTTTCTTTTCTTTTCTTTTCTTTTCTTTTCTCCTTAACCCATCCACTTGTGATGCATTTCTGAGGTCCAAAAGCAACCCAGAACTTTTTCTTGTGAAGAGATCATGGTCCTTGCACTACAGATTGTCACACTGCCCACCTTTCTGCTTTCAATGTTATTCTTGTTGGAGGAAAGATTAGCAAATCCCCACGTAATTTGTATTAAGCATCTGCAATATCTCTAGTGTTAATGTATGAGGAGAATTCTTTGAGCTTGGTTGAACTCAGACAGAGAATGAATAACATCTTTAATATAGGAAAAAATCATAACAGGAGGGTTATCTATTGTGTGTCCTACCATAGTGATAGAGGGGTCTCATGAACCAGGGACACACTAGACAGGTACAGCTTCAAAAAAGACAATCATTGGCTTAAAAAGGCTCTGAGTAAGGCAACAGTAATCAAGTAGATGTTAAACATTGGACTAGATTAAAGTGTATGTCAATCCATATCACAATTAGGATTAAAAAACCTGGAGACATCCAAATGCAATCAACAAAGATATGCCAGTTTAATAGTTCTTGTATGTCCTTAATCCCATACTATACAAACTAAATTAACATATCAAAACTTAGAGTAATTTATAATGTATAACATAGAATCACAGAATGATAGAATAGTTTGGGTTGGAAGGAACCTTTAAAGGTCATCTAGTCCAACCCCCCTGCAGTGAGCAGGGACATCTTCAACTAGATCAGGTTGCTCAGAGCCCTGTCCAACCTGACCTTGAATGTTTCCAGGGATGGGGCATCTACGACCTCTCTGGGTGACCTGTGCCAGTGTTTCACCACCCTCATTGTAAAAAATTTCTTCCTTATATCTAGTCTAAATCTACCCTCTTTTAGTTTAAAACCATTAGCCCTTGTCCTGTCACAACAGGCCCTACTAAAAAATTTGTCCCCATCTTTCATATAAGCCTCCTTTAAGTATTGAAAGGCTGCAATAAGGTCTCCCTGGGTATATGCTGCATTTTTCCTCTGAATACTCCTGTTTTGACTGGCTAATGCTCACTTGCCATACTTACCAAGACCCATAAAAAATAGAAATGCAAATGCAAATCAAGTGAGGATTTTTCATGTTTATAGTTAGGGTGCTTCATAAATATGACTTGTACTCAAGAACATTGTTAAACATGCTATTTTTCACCTAAGTGATCAAGAATGTGTAAGTTAACAGTATGATCTTTGGCAAATCATTTAATACATTTAATAAGAGTATTCTTCATGACAGAAGTACTACTTATTTGCTCAAAAGATCTTGACCAGTTATCCTCCAAGCCCTTGGGAAAAGGGTTAGATTTGACACTGTACTGTTACCGTTCTTCCTGTAATGGAGTTTTTGGATGAAGCTCATAGGAGCTGCTGTGATATTCATAGTAATAATGATTATTACCAATCACAAATTGTCAGCACTAGTTAAAGGGATGGCAAAATATGTCAAGCTGTCAGCTGAAATCTCTGTTTTGGCTACTCGCTTAGTGTATGAAACAGACAGTTTAGTGATTGGGTTCAACTGGCAAAGGTCACAAGGTTAAGTAAACCTGGAAATCTGAATTGCATGTCATAATTCCAATTTAAAAATGAGAAGCTCTTCATTTTCTCTCATGTGTTTTTTCTTTGAATATTTCCAGTTTATAAAGATTAGTGTGTTTCTATTTCACAGCAAGTTAACCTTTCTTGTGTTTTCTCTGTTTTTTATTCAACATGGCACACCATGCTGTAGGGTGTCTGACACTTCTTCCCATATGTGCATAAAAGCTGTAGGCAGCAGAACATCAACTTCAGGTAACTGAAATAAGAAAGTCTTATATGTTCGGTTTTTTTGTTCAAATTAGTCAATGAAGTGTGCAGGGTGCAGGGTGTAAATAACGGCAGAATTAGAAGCCCTTATTCTCTAATTACATTATGTGAAGTTGTATATGAATAAAACATAACAGAATGTTGACATAATTTGTTGTAGACATTAATTGCTCTCTCAACTGGATGCTCTATGCTGCAATTTTTGAGGGGTTAATGAATTAAAGCAAGCTAGATCATACTGCTCAGCCATTACTGAATTTAGATTACTCAATGTGCGATTTGATCTTATCCAGCAATTCTATTGCAAGTCCTCTGCTGGAACTGAGAAATAATCTTCACTCGAAGTAATTAATTTCTTACAACTTGCAAAGTATAAACCATTTACAAACTGTATGTGATAGTCAAGGTTGTATACAAACTTTTTCTGGGGCTCCAGGAAGAGTGGTAGTCAGAACTGTAAGACTTCAAAGTACATGATATTTTTTGGCATCTATTCTCTTCCAAGATCCACCATCAACCAGAAATTCAGAGGTGTGCTGCAAACGCTTGCAATAGTTCTGTTTAATCTAGTTGGTGTTTTGCTGGGTTTTTTCGGTTTGGTTTGATTTGGGGTTTTTTTGTTTGTTTGTTTTTATTTTATGACATTAAATTCCTAGTCCTGCTGTTGAATTTAACTTCAATCTATTGCCTTTTTTTTCAGCTATGGAATGTCCAGCAAGGACACCTATTTCTATGTTGCAGTTTGCAGAGCATCCTTATACTTTCCCTTCGCTGTCCAGTTTCTCATTTTCCATCACTGAGACTACCTCCCTGAACAACACACCTCAGTGTGATTTGCAAATGTTTTGGTAGGACTTCAGTGCTAAAGGCTAAGGAGCTGGAATCATAGTCAGGAAAACTGAAATATGAATTAAAAATCATGGCTTTAGATTGAAACATTTTAAATCTGACTTAGAAAAGTTAAATTCCTAACATACACAGAAATGTCTTGGTTTTTGCAGAAATGTGAGCAGCTATAAATCCTTTCAGAAGTTAAGTTACAAATAGCTCAGAGGTTTGTTTTTTTTTCTTTAAATTAGACTTAATACATATTTAGAGTCTATATAGCCTTAACTGTAAAGGCAGTGCTTTCCTTTTGATTAGCACTTCTTTCTAGCTGTGCTTTTTCATATCATCAATCTCTAAAATAATGGTCCTTCAAGTAGAGGTATTAGGTTCAGCTATAGAAAAATATTTAAAGAAATAAATGTGACCTATTTTCATGCATTTGTTATGTTTCTGAATTCATAAATAAAATGAATATTAGTCTAAATCAAGACTTTCAAACAGTTGGTTAATTCAACCAAAATACACTCAGAGTTTAATAATTTTTCAGTAAACTCAATGCTGTTCAAAGATTTTGAAGATAAATTGACATAATGTACCCATAGTTAAAAATTCTGCAAACATTTTCAAGAATGGAGTAAAGTAGCAGTTTTAAGAACTCGTCTGAGGAAAATATGAATTTATATGAATTTTCTAGAACTTTATGTTTCAGCCCTAAACCCACCACCTTTGACTTATATCCTGATTGCAATTAAGGTATGTCCTGATTTTGGTTGGGATAGAGTTAATTTTCTTCCTAGTAGCTGGTACAGTGTTATGTTTTGGATTCAGTATAAGAATGTTGATAACACACTGATGTTTTCAGTTGTTGCTAAGCAGTGTTTAGACCAAGTCAAGGATCTTTCAGCTTCTGATGCCCAGCCAGCAAGAAGGCTGGAGGGGCACAAGAAGTTGGGAGGGGACACAGCCAGGGCAGCTGACCCAAACTGGCCAAAGGGGTATTCCATACCATGTGATGTCATGCCCAGTATATAAACTGGGGGGAGTTAGCCTGGGGGGGCAGACTGTTGCTCGGGAACTAACTGGGCATTGGTCAGCAAGTGGTGAGCAATTGCACTGTGCATCACTTGTTTTGTATATTCCAATCCTTTTATTATTATTATTGTCATTTTATTATTGTTATTATCATTATGAGTTTCTTCCTTTCTGTTCTATTAAACTGTTCTTATCTCAACCCATGAGTTTACTTTTTTTTCTTTCCTGATTCTCTCCAAAATCCCACGCGGGGGTGGGGGGCTGGGGGGGAATGAGCAAGCGGTTGCGTGGTGCTTAGTTGCTGGCTGGGTTTAAATCACAACAAGATGTCACACACTCTCTCTCTTGTTTTTTCTGTAAATCTTCCAGGCATATGTTCTTAGTTAAAGTGTTGAGTAAATACAGAGTGGTAGAAATATGTTATTTAATCTGAAACACTACATCTGGTTAAATATTACATCTGGTTATGATTTTACTTAGTAAGGTAGTATAGAAATTGCAGAAAAATTACCTGAAGAATTGGACATTCCTAAGGGAGTAGGCTTTATCTTTTATGCAGAGGGCCAGATTTTGTCAGATCGCTGCATTGATAATTAGGCAACTGTTGGAAATGCTATACAATTTCCATGACCACCCTAAACAGCTGTGTACAGTCATCGCAGGTGGACAT
Organism: Harpia harpyja; assembly: GCF_026419915.1. NCBI lineage: Eukaryota > Metazoa > Chordata > Aves > Accipitriformes > Accipitridae > Harpia > Harpia harpyja. The sequence continues at coordinate 8,891,805 of NC_068942.1, read as the reverse complement.
TAAAGGTTTTGCTGCCCATTACCAAATGTTAATCCAAGAGGGAGAGACTTGTGGGAGAGACTATGCTTTCAGTGCTCCAAAGATGTAACTCTGTGTCACCAGTGAGAATGGCTGAAAGGTAGAATTCTGTGGGCCAGATTTTAACTGAAGATACTTCAGTTAATTATTTCTAATTTTGGACAGCAAGGTCTTCTTTCCAAAGATCTCTGTGGTGAACTAGTAGAACTCTTTGTTCACATGACTAAAAATAACATTTTTTTCAATATCTGTGTTATCTGTGTCTGTCTAGAATACAGGATAATTTTCCCTTTTAAAATACATTCCATTTAAGAAGTTTTAACATTTGAGAGGGCAGAAATGGTCCTTTATAGAGTTTTAAAAACTTGAAACAATATTTTGAGGGGTTTTTTATTATTATTTTTCATATCCCTGGTATGGACAGGTAAAGAGAAAAGAAGACATCTGCCTTTAATAGCCAGAAAAGTGGCTGAAAATTTTCTAATTCTATTTGGAAGTCTCAAAGTCAGATGCATGTTCCGTGTCCTTGAAATGACATTGATGTGCTTAGACTATTGAAGCCAAATAAAACCCTTTGGAGTTAAACTTTTCCATTAAAAAAAATGCACTCTGCAGCACATATCCTTCACTTTACCTGGTTGAGCAGTACTGAATCAAAATTAATTGTCTTTGAAATGCATACGCTTTACATTTTGAAGGCTAATCATTATCACTAGAAGAAATGTCTGCTATATAATGAATAAATTCAAGATAGAATGAAAGAGTCTTTCTTTTTCATATTCTCTGATTGTAATTTGGTAGTCTAATATTAATCTATGAAGAGACAGACTTCTTAGCCAAATAATGGAGAATTAGCTTTGACTCAATTACTAACTTGCTATGTCACCTTGGTAAAGTTGGAGAAACATTATATCCCTACTCTGTTGAAAAACCACAACATAAAAAAAAGTACTTACAAACTGCATGTTTTCTTTCAATCTTTCCTTCTAAAACAACAAAAGTGCCTTTGTGATAAAAGACATCCTCAAGACAACTTTGAAATACTGTGGATAGCCTCACTCTAGTCTCACGAGCTAGTTTGTGTCCATGCTTTTCTGCAGCAATGGAGATGCATTTGCCTGAGCTAGATTTCCAACCACCCAGCTCCTACACAGAAGATAGGCACCACTACCCACATGCACCAATGTGAACTGGAACCCAAAACTGAGACAGGCGCCTATTTTTGTCCCCACATTTTAGTGGAAGAGATTGTCATCTAAATATAATAGACAGGCTCTCCCTTTGAACTTACATTTCTTGTATGAACAACATACAAGAACTCATACTATTAAATATCAATCTGCAGGTCTCAGGAGGTTCCCTGGCAGTGCATATTATTAATCTTCAACACTTGTTTAAACACACTGATCTTCGCTATTGCCTATTTCCAAGTTTTATCTGAAGAGAGAGGCAGAAGCAGCAAACAGTTTGCGAAGTTGTGATCCAAAACCTCCTGGCCCTGGTAGAAATCTGAACAGCAGGTCAAAAGACCTGTATCAGAGCAGAAACAATAGCGGTGGAGCTCTGCTTGAGCGCATCCTGGGGCTGCCAAGACCTTGCTCCAGGAAAAGCCCTGCAACTTGGGCAGCCAAAGGCAGATGACAGCTTGCCCTTATGAATGGCAGCGACGGCCTGCTGCCAACTTCGAGGATGACATAGCTGTCCAGGAAACAAGCTTTGGGTATCCATCATGTGCTTGCAGCATGCCTGAAGTTTTGATGTTCTCTGGTTTATGGCACGCCACTTGCAAAGCATCGGGCTGTCATCCATGGTGGGAGCACTGCAGTTCTGTGCATGTGAAGGGAGGCTGCATGAACAGTAACTCAGGTGTGAGTAGACAACTCACATGGCAGGGCAGAGGCTAAACAGAACTTCATATTGACTTAATTTGATGTGAAAAAAGTACTAGAAAATAATACTAGTATTATTTTTGCTAATTCTTGCTAATGAAGAGTTCCTTTAAATAACTGGTGAAAGCAAGGCTACTGAATGAGTGCTATAGGGAACAACTACAGCTCTAGTGCTCCAGGTTTTGGGCTGGGGAATGCTGTGTGCTCATGCAGACATGCACGCTCACATAAGAGCCTACCACTGAAGGCCTCACTGACAATCTGCACATCAATGGTAGAAGACCTTGGGTAGGTCTGTACAGTTAGATCTAACCTCAGCACATTGCTGGCATGACAGCATATAGAAAAAAGCTCAAACTGACATACACTGAGGAGCCAGATACTGCCTTGTTATTCATCGCTGAAGTATGATAGTGTTCAACGAAATAATAATATTATGTATCTTCAGCCTATGAAGTACTGCAGGAAAAGTCTATTGTGAGTGCAGCAGAGAATTAAAGCATAATGTATATGGTAACTCAAGAAGAGACAGATTACAGGAAGATAATAGTACACAAGTAACTAATGAGTTTTCTATGATGATAATACAGCAACTTCAGCAGAAGTATAATTAGAGATAGATAAGCACAAGGAAGCCTGTACAGCAAATAAATTGATGTTTTAAACAAATATTTCGCTATGTATGTCAGATTTTCATTCAGAAGCCAAGAGACAAAGAAATAAGCAGTTTCTTGAAGTGTAGCATTTTAGGACCCCATGAATATTTGTACCATATAACAAAACCTATAAATAAAGTCAGTATTTTTAAAATAGGGATTTTCCCCACTATGTTTACTTAGTCAATTATTTCTTTTAAACCAATTCTTTTGTGAATGTATTATCCTTTAAAAAGTCAATAGATGAAGTATTAAATCTTAGTTTTCTGGCTTTTACTGAGTTTTGATTTGTTTGTTTGTTTCAATATTGTACTTATTGGTTTATATATTACTTGTATGCTTATTTTATTGAAATACTAAAAAATGCCTGCTTTAGCTGGTGTTTCTCTTTCTCTAATGTTCAGACATTAAATTGAAAAAAACCTTTAAACAAAATTATATCCCTTTTATACAGCCAGTGTAGGTGGATGGCAGGCCAGCATGAACTTGATGATATAATTCCCAAAGAGGATGCACCTATGAGCTCTTTAAATAGAATACTTTTTTCTGAAAGGGTCAGATTCTGCTTTGTTACTTATATTGAATAGGACTTTACTCAGTGAGTCATCCTAGTTAATCAATGGCATTATGCTCACAGAATGGTATTAATCAGCATGACTAACTGGATCACAACATGGCCTAAACTTGGCAGCTTTTACAGTGAAACACAAAGATAACTAAATGGTTATTCTTATAAATGCCAGATTGTGCTAACCAGTCTCATGTCATGAGAGCTTCTAATTGTGTTACTCTGGGAATTTATTTTGATTAGCAGCTTAAAGCTGTAGCAATTATTATGTTTATTTGTGTGTTACGCTATCTGCTATGCAAAAAGATTTTGGAGTATCTTATGTTGACTTAGACTTTGCAATTGTTATTTTCTGAAACATTTATACAAACTAAAGCTGCTAGTAGTCATGGCTTCCCTTTTTCATTCCACAATACTCCTCAGCTTTGGGTGAATGATATTTCTAGAGATACTAGAGATTCTAGCAGAGCCTTCAGAATCCTTCCTTCCTTTCCAGACACAGCTTCAATTAAAGAAGAGGTTGTCTGTCCATTTAAGTGTGTCAACTCTCTCACAAAATGTAAAAAGGTATTTGAAAGACATATATACGTATATCAAATGAACAGCACACCCAATTAATCTATCATCAGTGTACCTAAATCATGGCCTTGTGGATTATTGCTCTCAGGGAGCCGAGGCTGTGGTCAGACACACTGCTCCATTGCAACTCAGGCAATTTAAGAGCCTAACGTTCCCTTTCTACCTACAAGGGTTTAACATTGACTCCCTGCCAGAGGTTACCTTCCCCTCAGCTATTCTGGAATAACCGTCCATGTAATTATGCCATAAATCCCTTCCCATCAAAGTAATGCGGGTTAGGAAGCCCTATTATAAGTGTGTAAGGTAGCTGTGATTACTCTGACAGAACTAGGTTAGGCACTACTCGTGCAGTTTTGTTGGCAGATCTGAGGCCTGGGTAATCATGGGCAGGCAACAGGCAATCATTTGCTCCAGCTCAAATATAACCAGAACAGAATTTCTGATGATTGCTTTAGTTTTTCTTTGCTTTCTCATTTTAAAATTGCAAGTACAGTATTTACTTCAGAAGGCTGTTGTTAAGGTTTAACTGGTGTCAACAAAGTGATTTGAGAATTTCAAATGAAGTTATAAAAAGTTACAGGAAAAGCATTAATGTCAAATAGCTGTCAGTCAGACCAGCGAGAGTCTGCTCTTGCAGAAGCACAATAGCCAGCCCTATGGCTTCAGGAGAAATATTAACATATGGTTTGAGAGAACATCAAAGTGTCAGGGCTTTGCATGGCCCAGCTGGGACATGGCAAGTCAAAAATTAAAGACATTTTAGTCATCATAACTGTTATCAAATGCAATAATAATTCATAAACTCAGAAACCTTGCCATTATATGGCTTTTAGCCTGGGTCCTCAGGAAATTCAGGCTCACACAATCACGCCTTTGATCAATATCTGTACTTATATAGATCCTCCCCTAACTTTGACATATCTTGGCCAATATCGGCCAGGAGTAGAGATCTCTGAGGAAATTAAATGTTTCATGAAAAGAGCTAGTCAGGTAAAGGAGAGAAACCCTATACATATATAAGAGGCTTCTCAGTTCACCAGACCTGAGAAATTATCACGGCCCTACCAAACTTACAGAACTAATCAGAGAAGCAGCAGCTTGCAATTAATCCTCAAAAGGAGAATTCAAGACATGACGAGAGGCAAAAGTACACACATTATTTGGCACCAGGAATTCCACACTGCAGCAATGAGTTACAAATGTTCCAGCTGCAGGAAAAAATTCAATTGGGTATGCAGGAAAGCATACCCCACCTCATTGTTTCTCCTTTTCATTCTGATACCAGAAACAAATCACCATGTTGGGTGTGAAATCTGAAAGCGCTTCCATAGTGGCACCTACAGGTTATAGTACATCACTCTTCTGCCCTGCTTTACAGACGTGTGGTACATCACTTTTCTGCTCTGTGTTACTGAAGTGTTTGCTGAAGAAGAGCCGCTGGGGATCGTACCTTCTCTCCACCTCTGAGGAGAGTGACTGATGTAGACATATTAATATGTCTGTAGCAGTCTTCTCATGCAGGCCTCTTCATTTCACCAGGCTTGAGTGACTTCTGCAGACTAAAAGAGGAGCAGATGAATCAGAGGAGCAGAAACCTGCAATTTATCTCCAAGTGTTGAAGCAGCCAGTGGCATTGCTGGAAGTCAAGCCAAGGCATGGGGAGAGCCAGCTGGAGAGCTAGAGTTTTTCCTCCAGAAAATTGCCCTATGATTCTTTTCTTTTCTGGGTTCTTTTTTTTTTTTTTTTTTGGTGTGTGAGTGGGTGGGTGTGGTGTGGAGTGTTTGTGTGTCTTGGTTTTATGTAATTTTTGTGACATTCTGCTGTATAAATGAAATATGAAAAGATAGAATAGCACACCTATCTTTAGGTGAGATTGCATCTCTAAGTATTAGTTTAGGAGACTGGGGAGAGGGAAATGAATATTCTTTCTTTAAATCTTTTGTCTAATTTCACTAACTTTGCAGAATTTATTCATGAAAAAATGATAGCATGTATTTACTTCCCTAGCAAACAATTTTCTTCTCTGTTTCATCAAACCAAGATTTTTGTTTCAAGAAACAATTGTAATGGCTTTCCAAACAATTGAGACATATGCTATTAGGTAGATGTCCAAAAGAGAAATTCATCTGCAAAACTGCTTACCTCTTTTCCTTTCAAACATAATGCTGAATCATGTTTATACACCTTGATAGCAGAACGTATTAACACAGGCTATTTTTATTAAGAAGTTGTGAAAAACTGTGTGGGATTTCTTTGGCAACATTGCTTAGTCCAAATGTGGATACCCTGATGGAAAGAGTGGTAACTCTGTGGAAAATTGCAGGAACACTGACAAATGAAACTTGTCACAATGCCCAAGAATTAGCACTTGTTAACAGTGAAAGAACATGATGTCTATCACTGCGTTCAACAACAAGGCTTACAAATGAATAGATTAATCATTGCTCATTTTAAAGGATTATTAAGGGTTTAATGAAATTGTCGGAACAGTAGGATACCCAGACTAGCAGAGCCAATGATATTTCACACCCTGTATTGAAGGAACTATTATAAATGGTATTTAAAAGATGATTTTTGGCTATAGACAATTATTGGCACAGTTGTTTTGGCTTTTCTAATTGAAGACCATATCATACAGCTTCTTGCTTTGGATGATTTTGTCTTGGGGCTATAGCTAGGAAGTGGGATGCCTCATGCTTCCACATGCTGATTTCTGGACATTAAATACCTGAAATCCTTCTCAGTCAGGAACAAATGGTAAAAACACTGGCTCAGTGATCTGGAGTGAAATAAAGGCTTGCACATTTTCAGCTGGATGCTGCAGCTGCCTGTGTTACATCTGAGGGGGATCTGGACCCCCCCTCCTCAGGACCTCACCTCACCCTGGGCTCAAGGGAGAGCCCAGCACCACCATTTTCTTCCCCAACAGATAATGTAATAAAGTGCAGGTTACCTTAGGTTAGCTGTAGGTTAACAATAGACTTAGTATGCGGCTTTAAAGAGGGTTCCAACAAGAAAGACAGGAGTGTTTGAAATTCTGTGCCCTTCTAGGATTTTGGAGCTCTAAACAAAGCTATGAAAAGATATCTTATCCCTTGGGATTTGGTGTTCAAAACACACACGGAAAGAGAAATACAGTTTCTTTACTAAACCAGAGCAGACCTGAATCTTGTTTTAAAATGTCAATGCAGGAGAAGCGATGTCCCCTTTTATATAGCGGACACCTAGGAGATGAAAGTGTCCGAAGAGATTTAGTTCACATGTCCCACCCGTTAGAAGCCAACCTCGGTGCTAACCTTCATTAGGCGAGGTGCTCTTCTCCCTTCCTGTTGAATCTGGCGATAAAACCTTACAAGCAAGAGACAGGGAAAGAGAGAGAGTGAGCATCACTCTCACACATTAGCATGTTCAGTAACATGTCTGGGAGTGGCGAAGGAAGGAAAGGGGATGGTTCTGCTGCCATGTCCTCCAGCATTTTAAACAGAGGCTATCTAATATAAAGATAAGGCAGTGGCCTGTTGGTCTGAGGATTGCTGAGAGATAGCCTGGGAGTAAGCCCTTTTTTCAATAATATTTCATCTTCTGAATATGCATGAATATTGGATGTATATATGGATTACTATCTTTTCCTTTCCAACTACCATCTTTTTTTCCCTGAAAGGCATTTTTCAGCAGCTTCAGGAGGAGTTTCTGGACTGTTCCCTGATATCTTCATCGTGGCACAAACTAATGTGTGTTCTTCTTTCACTGCAGTGGACAGGTTTACTCATCTGGAAAGCATCCATCTCTTTGTGTAAAATAACTCTTTTATCTGTTACACTGAATATCTTACTCTGTACATCTGGTAGAGGAGCTTGAAAGGATCACTGTGGGAAGGGCAATTAATTTTAAAACTGCAAAACTACCTAAATTCAAGTCAGCTGTATGCCTGAAATTGTCCTGAAAGTAAATTTACTTTTTTTTTTTCCATTAAGATTCTTGTTTTGTCTGATAGGTATGCAACTTGGTATATGTAAATAGTAACATGCTAAAATGATTAGTAAAATCCCAGTTTCATAAAATATACACCAGAAGGAGACAAAGAAGAATTCAGATAAGACAAACCATGTTTAGGACAGCAGCTGACTATTTGGAATGATCTTGCACAAAATGACAAGCCCTAACAGTAGTTCTTGCAAAAGACACATAAATACATTTAATGGTCTTTATTATAACGTGTCATTTTTCCACAAACCTCTGTCTATTTCAAAATTACTCAGAAGCAGGGACATGTGGAGATATTTCTCTTTATACACACGCTTCCACATTCTCACACTAGACTAATCAGGTCTTGGAGCACCTTAATGAAGTGTTTCTTTAACATTGAGGTAAAAGAAAAAGAAAAGAAAATAACATGAATATTTCAGTATCTAAACAGGGACAATATGACTTGTCAGGTTAAGTTTGAGGAAGATTGCTCTTAAATAACCAGTGTAGGAGGCATTTAGGAACTAATTGTAGAGGAGTTCTGTGTTGAATTGCATTTATCAACTTACTTGCCACAGTCCTTTATTCCTTATAAGAATCATTCCCTATATAGGAATGCTTATATCACGGTCACTGTGTGGAATTTGTGTTCAAAGATGAATGTATGCAGTTGTATGAGTGTTTGTGTGTGCACACAGAGGTCTATAAAGAAAATTAAAAGCAAATAGATTCATTTGGAATTCAAGATTGAAAAAAGTCGAGAATCTATACAAAAGGAACATGAAAATTAACATTAACACTAAAAATACTTCAACAAATCTTATTTTGAATTTTTATCCCCATCTTTATTAAGAATTCAGAATGAGTACTGAAAGCCAGCAGAATGGTCTCATAAGCTACATAAAATTACACAGCAAAAAAAGGAATTGGACAGATTTTCTTGCTCAATAGATATCTTTTGTGGACAGAATATTTGCATTTTATACATCTACATGGTGTATGGCCATGTGTATACACCTCACTGCAAAAGACAACTGTAGTAGCAGTTCATGTTTATCAATATACAATCTTATACAAAATTGTACAAAATATATTACTTAGCATTCATATACAAATTGCATTAACACTTTCCCACATGGCTCATTATTATTTAGAACATGTTGCAGTCAGACATAACAACTGTAGGGAGGAGACAGAGTCACTGACAGGTACATGAAGAAAAATATTTTTGGCAGACTTTATCAAGTCTGTGTTAGAGCTTCACAGCAGCGGAGGAGATCACAATGTGCTAATGTCTGTACCAACCGATGATTTCCCATCTCACTTCCCTCCTCCTAGCACCTGACCTACTTTACATCACTTTACCCTGACGGGCTGTATAAAGCACCTGAAATCCTTCAAACCGTGGAGATCTGGTAATGCTCCAGATACAAATTCTCACTTATTACTGTCCATCACTTATATTCTAGAAACATCCCAGTGGCTGTTCACAGGCATAAATTATAATTTTGTGTCAGGCAACAGTTTTAGTCCCAGAAGCACTGTACTGTTAAGGGAGTTCCTGCTGTCCTGTACTATTAGTTGCAGATGAGAGTTTGAGCAAAGATTCTTAAGAAACTCTCTCCTCCTCTCTGGTTAGTATTCTCTGGGCCACTACTGCCCTCTAATACAACATAAGTGATACTATTATTGTACAGAGGAGAGCTATAGAATTCCTGACATAAACTACTGGTATAAAAGACTTTTAAAAAAGAAATGTGGAAACAAACTGCATTGTTCTTATATAACTCATTTTAAAATGTCAAAGAGTTAGTCTGGCTAAAGGAATATGTAGATAATCTTTGCTTCTTATTAGTACAAAATAAGCACCTCAAAATAGAAAATGTAAATTGATAGAAAAAGAATTAAAAATGAGAAAAACTTTGGAAAATTATGTCTGCCTTTTAGGAAGCCGAGTGCGGCAGATGATATAAATGTGTAATTACAAACAAATACCTTCACAAAAATGTTGTGAAACGGTTGAAATATTACACACTGTACACATTCAGAAAAAAACAAATTAAAAAACAATCAAATGAATAGCTATTAGCTGTATTATGTTCCCTCCACTCCTTTACCCACAGGCATTGTACCATTATTGCAGTTATTGTATATTACAAATTACAGACCAGCTCCAATATTTGCTACCATAGAATTACAGCCAAGGGGAGTGCCAAGTTTTCTGCCATCAGCATTCAGGACACTACTTTTGCGAGGATAACAAGAGAAACCAAAGCAGGCAATCAACAATGTGGAAAAACTGCAGAGAATTATAGCATAAAATACGCTATTTCCAAGCTACCATAAAATCCAAGCCTGTACTTATACATTAAGTAGTTTCAGGTTCCCAAGTGTGCGGAGCCCACAGCACTGAGGAGCACACCTCAGGGTACATTTACAGGTGCACGTGGACTCTACGCTCCAAAGCTGCACGACCAAGGAAGCGAACCATCAAGCCGGAGCTGATACACTCTGCTGGAAGTCCTCACTTCAGAGCCGTACCAACCCAGTCACACTCCTTTTTTCTTTGTTGGCATCGGCGGGGGGAAGTCATGATGTGCTACCAACAGCTCTTGAAGGAGTCTCTGCCCTGGGGCCAGTGAGGAAGTGAAGTGAAGTGAGTTTTCAAGAAACTGAAGTGAGACAGAGACTTAGTCGTTTGACTAAGGGTTCTTGGAAACCCAGGATAGCAGTTGGCCCTGGGTAAGACCGGCTTTTCAGTGCTCTTCTTAGGGCAAATACTTCCTGCATTTCTTTGCATGTACTAAATCTTGTGGAATAGAGTTAAGACTTCCTAAAAATGTGCAGCTTCAGGCCAACAGCTGTATAGAAGATAAAGTCCACAGTCCTATGAATCTCCGAACACCCAAATGGGTCCCAGTAGCAGAGAAGGGAAGGGAAGGGAAGCTGTGGTTATTAAACAGAAAACCTGGGGAAGTTTGGAGAAAAACGGCTGTTTTTCTCAGAGCCTTGATGTATCAAAATTTATAATTTCATCCAGCAGAGGTCATTTGAGAGTGTATCTACAGAATAACGCAGAGTACTACTGTGATGTAGAGTGCGTTGTCCTATGAAGCAGCAGTCCAGGACTGCTTTCATAAGCCACGTTCATCTTGCATATAGAGTGGGAGAGGGTGAGGAGTGAGGCACCACACAGAGATGGGTAGGTGGTATTAGAAACCTGTTCCAAGGCTAGGATTAGCCTGTGGTTTTGCCCTTTGCCATTTCATAAGTGGTAGATTTCATAAGAAATATATATAGTACATGTCTACACTTCATATCAATAAACAACTCTACATTTTGTGGCATGTTCAGTCTCAAATTGTTGGAAGAGAGAGTGGGGTTTTGCCCTCCCCAGAAATGATGAGAATAACTTCTTTCTAATTTTTGCTGCCACTGTCACAAGCTACATTATTAAGAAATAGCTATTCTGGATAGTGGAATGGAAACAAGAAATATTCCCTCTCCGAACGTAATGGTTGCTATTAAACTTAAAACCCCAGAGCAATGTGAAGGTCTAGGATGATCATGTACTATGATCACTATATCTCTCCTAATGCCTAAAGAGTGATTTTCATGTGTTCGAACAAGCCCTGTTTTTTTTCAGTATCTGCCACATTACTATGTTTTGGACAACTGCATACCTTGATGACCAAGCATTTGACTTGTAATTTATGTCTCCTTACTACCCGTGAGTGGAATTCAACTGCATCAAGTTAGGTACAGATGTCTGTTTATAAGTGACTAGGTATTACACAGATTTATCTTGCCAGTCCATTCGTTCCCTATTCCCAAAGCTCACTTAATGTTTAAATCCATCTGTAGAAGCGAGATGTAAAGTTTTATGTACTGCTTATGGTGAGGGCTTGGCTTCTAAAGTGCAGCATGTTGGATATACAAGGGTACTGGTCACCTAGCTATTGATGAAAACTCTTCAAAAGGAATATGGTGTTTTGAATTTCTGCCACTAAGTTTCACACTTGGCAAATATGGTTTTAACATTCACAGATAACTGCATCTCTGCGACATTTCTGCTGTCCAACAGTGGTTTGATTAATTTCTTAGGCTCCACAAGGGGTGATTCTTTTGCTGGTGTTTGGCCTCTGTTTCCTAAAATGTCACAAAAAAAAAAAAGACCAATCATATCTGATTAGGGTATAAATGCAAGTGAAAAACTAAAATAGCCCTTTCACTGCCTACACACCCACTTATTTGGAATCAGTAGGCTCAGATCCTTCTTTCGCATGACACACAATTAACATTCATTAACAAAACAGTAGAACTGCAAGATGCAGGAGTTTGGCTTCTGAAGCCAATGGCAATTTTGTCATTAATTCCTAAGAAACACAATATTTATTGCTACTCTAGTGAGTGTTGAGTGCTTTCCTGAACATAGTGACGCAATGCTACACTATATTACAGTGTGGGGTATTGGCCAGAGGCCCACCTGTATGGCCCACTTGGTCCTGCAAGTCTGAATGAATTGACAGGAGGAAAGACTGAACTGTCTTTGACTTGCAAATCATTATGCTTACCTCCAGGATGTGGTGCCCCTGACTGAGAGTACCTGGAATGATGACTATTCCAACTCATGTTCCCTGAGCTGAACTTCTCTTCAGCTCTTCAGATTAGTAGCTTCTATGCTGTATTTCAGGTTCTCCTTTCTGAAGGCAATTTTGATGAATTGTTCTGGCACATCCTTGCTGTACATCAAATTTAGTAAGGAATTTCCTCACTGAGAAGCAAAAGCTGAAGTTGTTGGTGCTCCAAAATTACCTTACATCAAGGGTGTAGGGCACTCAAGCACAGTCATAAGCAAGGTGGAAAACCCTTCTGAAGCAGAGGAACAGAAGGTTTTCTGAGATTCTTGATTCAAATTCCTGCCTATGGGGCTTCATAACCTTATGGAGAATAAAAATCCAGACATACATCAGCTATTTACTCTTATAATAAACTTTGCTTTCTCTGGGGATGTAGCCCTGGCCTGGGAGTCTCAAGGGAGCCTGCAACACTGCATTTTCAGTGTTTGAGTAGGAATGCTTCCTACTTCGTTCCACAACCCTAACAGTTAGGGTAGCAGGATACCCTACTTGACCAGTGCAGCCATGCAGCAGGCAGCCATGATGCCTTTCTACTCTGGAATTGGTAACAAGAGGAAGAATCAAGGAAGCAGGTCTTCTACCTCTGGTGCCTATGCACTGAGTAATAATGGTTGCAATCCAAAACTAACCCCTCATTGTATGCTACTTTTAACAGCTTAGTGTTGAAAAACAAACTGCTCCAAGAGAGTTTCTTCCCTTTTTACTTAAAAGGAAACAAAAAACCCTTGGCCTCTGCTTTTTAAAAAAATGTCTTTCTGTTTGGCTTTTGTCCTAATCTTTTACCATTTGAAACTTGGCAGGTAGAAAATAGGGCTATTCGAAATGCCAAATGAATTTCTTATGTGCACTGAAAATCATGTCGTGTCTAAAATGGGCTGGTGTGCAAGTAAAGACTATTTTTGACATTCTGTTGATCCTGGGTAACAGTTTGGTAATAAACAAACATAGGAGCCAAATTTACATAAGTCAGCTGCTTTATCGACCATCTTTTAGAGAAAAAAAAAAAGCAAACCAAAACCTTTAAATAAGAACAATAGTTTATTAGAACCAGAAACATTTATTGTTACAAATAGGATATCTAAAAGAAAATCAGGTACTGCCTTCTACAGTGGTGCAGTGCTCAGGTGTAATAAAATTGATGAGCCCATATAACAAAATTTATGGAACTAAGGTGAATTCCATTTATTTGAATATGCTCAGTTATGTTTTTGTTTATTCCCATAGCAGATGTTTAATTTACAAACCAGGCAATTACTACAGCTCTTCCAAAGAAATAAGAACAGATTAGTCAAACGTTCACATCAGTTTTTATGTTTATCATTAGTTTTATGATACATCATGAATATTCAGTGTAAAGAAAAAACTATCATTATGATACCTGGAAAACCTTAAAATGATGTTTTGCATCTCCAAATGTTGTTTCACCCTTTTTGATAAAGCTGCTAATGTGTGTTACTATGAGCTGGGCTTATATATTAAGAGGGATTGCTCAAGTACCTTCCTGATGTTTCACACAGATTAGCTTTGCGTTCACAATGCTTTAGTATGCATGTGTCTAACCTTGTTATGTTTTCCTTACATAAATAAAGGAATTTTGGTTTCCCTTTCAGAGAGAATTCTTGAGACTGAAGTGTTTTTTTAACAAGACAAAGCAAACCTACCAAAAAAATACCTCTTCCTCTCCCAAAACGAATAACTACCTAGATATTTGTCTTGAAGTTTCAGGTAAAATCAGTGTCATTCAGTTGGCCTTTGGCTTGCTTCATGTTTCCTGGAATATATCCCATGGTAGAAGGAAATCATTCTATCAGCAGAGCTGCCATGTTGCATGCTGCATACTCCTTATAAATGCATACTGGCTGATCGATAAGAAACTATTACTCAGGAGTTTGGTGGTTTTGTTTTTTTTTTCTTATTGCTAAACTGACAGGCATGTCATAAGAAAAAACATAGTGTCTGTCTATCATGGAAGCTGTGTGCATACATGCACATGTGTGCATGAGCACAGGCATGCCCTAGAACGAAAAGGCATCCCCTGTCTCATTTTCTTTAAATGAATTACAGTATGCTGAGTTTTATATTAGAAGAATAGAAAATAAGCCTCAGTTTCTTCTCCAAGTTCTTCTAATATATAATTTGCTTCAACCATTTTGACAATGTGTTGTTTTCATTAATTGCCAAGCTAAGAGATGGTTTTAGGGTTAGATCAATTTACTAAGATGAATTCTTGTGGGAATAGTCTCGGTAGGAGTATGCTTTGCAGCACAAGATGTATGAAATGTTATAAAAGATTTCAGTGGGAAAAAAGCATCTATTGTTAAAGGTGATTGCTATTGTAAAAAATTAGTCTTAACCCACTTTGTTGACAACAACACTATCTTGACAACAACATAATAACATCTGCTTCCCTTTCATTAGTTACAGTACAAATTCGATTAGAAGCTTCAGCTTCAAAAATCGTTTCAGAATAAACGTGTGTAGCATTGTTATATAGCCTTTGGATCTATAACATTACAGGATTCTTTGGATGTGAAAATTAGAATTTTTGGTCTTTTCTTACCTCCCAGGTTCTAAGTAGAATTTCTAAGACCTTTGCCACCACAAAAACACAAATAAAAGGGTGCTTTCTGCATCGGAAACATTGGAACAGGTTGCCCAAGCATTGGAACAGGCTGCCCAGGGAAGTGATTGAGTCACCATCCCTGGAGGTATTTAAAAGACGTGTAGATGTGATTCTTAGGGACATGGTTTAGTGGGGGACTTGGCAGTGTTAGGTTTACAGTTGGACTCGGTAGCCTTAAAGGTCTTTTCCAACCTAAATGATTCTATGATTCTATTCTATGATTTACCCAGTGCACTTTGAGCATAGCTGCACCACATAGCATTTGTGTATTCTTCCTGTAGCTAATATAGTTGGTTGAAGTGATTTTCTCACTTAAACTGAAACTTGAGGATTTCCAGGACAACAAACTCCTGCCAATTCAAACTGAAACCCTCCTCTTTGTTCCTCCAAAAGTTCCAACAAACATTGTTTCTCAATTTCACAGAGAATTTCACAGTGAGGAAGGTATCTTATTAATAATGTATCATGATATTGAGCTGCAGATCTGGAACATTAGGACCACATTATGCAAATAGCCATAACATCAAAAAGGAGGAATTGTGCTGATAAGTGCACATAACTATTGGATTTCCTCTGGAACAAAGCAAACCACTCTAATGAGAAACAGTTCATTGGCAATTTAATTTTCAGTAAGTAGTAGTGTGTGAGTACATTTACATGACAGAGCATACTTTCTGAGAGTAAGTACATATTATACTACATGGAAAAAATGTATGCGTACATACTGGCAGATGGGAACATGTACAGGTTTACATAAGAATGCAGACAAAAATCACACCACAAATTATGCCAAGTCACAGTGTGAGACTGAACTGGGAGGGTTAAGCATTGATCAGCAACTTCGTTCCACAACTTACTGCTAATTATTCTAATATTACAACCACTCCCATAGTTTCAGTCTGTTTCCATGGTATCTGAGCCTCTGAACACTATAAAAATGATCAATTACTTAGAAAGTCTTAATGAAGAAAATGCAAAGGTTGCAAAGCTAAGCACTCCAGTCAAGAAATTAACAGCCAAGATTGCTTGCACAATCTTAACTTTTGCCCTTTATGAATATATATCATAGTCTTTACCTGCAGATTGCTTCTTAATGTATTTCACACTTTTCTCCAGGTTGTATATTTGATAATGTGCTATCCATTGAACAAGCTATTTTTGTTTCGTTATTTATGCAACCTAACTCTGACAGGAATGCATTATTTTAGCATTTCAACAGTTGATTCTGGAACAAATACCATTAGCAATGTAATTGTTAGCACTTTTCTTTCAATGTCGCTAGTCTGGTTTTTTCCCTGTGATTTGCCCTTAGTTTTCTTCCTCTTAAGAGGAAGATAGATTTCCATTAAAGCACTGGACTGGGTTATATTCACAAATCTTTTTTTTTAAATTATTTATTCAAAAAAATCTTTCTTTAAAATGCAAACAGCAGATTTAGCTGTGGAAATCCACCAATGTAATGGTCAGAGGTAGTGCCACTTCTTTTTTCCTACATAATATCCATCTGCTTATACACCCAAGGAACGTGCTAGTCCCTGCAGCATGTCATTGCCAGGGAGCAAAGAGGTTACTCTCCCACAGCAAATACACTCTATAGAGAGTGATGTATCAGCAATGAAAAGAGGAAGAATGAATAAAAACACAAAACCACATTCTGATTCTGATCAGTATAGAGGTTTTGTCTGTTCTCTCCAAAGAAAGAACTGATTTAATTTCATGTATATTGAGCTTTATCCCAGATGACTCAAATCGGTGAAAGATTTTTTAATTGAATGGGTCAGCTGTATGGTTAACTCTTTGGGGAAAGACTGTCTGTAAAATGCATAGAAAAAATATAATTTTCATTAAAAAAGCTTAATGAGCTGTGCAACCTCAAACCTTAAAATCTCTTTGATTTGCACACTGGTTCTGGCTAGTCCTCTTCACAACGGGGAGGTTGATACTGCCGCAATAGTTCTTGTTGGTTTTCTCTGGCTGCCATGCTCTGCAGGGCTCATCGGGGACTGGATGGACATACAAAGCCAGTTTCTAGATAGTGCCAGTTGGTGTAGTGCCTTAAAGTATGTGGAGCTATAATGAATGCCATTAGCTGCTCCATAATCTTTTTTTTTTCCTTTGGGGATTAGAAAAAATATCTCATTGCTGTAGTGCTCACTGGAGGATGTTTGCAATGTTATTGCTGTTGTGGACAGTTTACACTGGGTTAAGTGCTAGCTTTCCTTGCCTGGAGATCTAAATACAGGCCATGGTACTTAAAACCAGAACCACTTAATGACTGACCGATGTGAGTAAGGAAATTTCATTCCAGTATTGCTCAAAAGATGCTGAAACTGAGACAGCTCTTTAGCACTGATGCCCGTCACGTACGCTTTCTTCTAAAGATCTTGTTGAAAATGACTGCAGGAAAATATATTAGCCTGTGACACAGGTTTCCCCTTCCCACCAAAGACCCTTCGGAGAACCGAGTTTCATCTTTCCCGTTAAACTATGTGAACAATCCTAAGGCAACAGAGGAAAAGCAAACAGCCCTTTCCGCGGCTCGGTGTCGCGAGCTCTCTCGACAAGCTGACCCCCAAGCAGCTGCCAGGCACCCAGCCTGGCTGCTGCCCCGTCCACCAGCTCTCTGCTCTGCCCAGGCTCCCGCTGACTGGTTCGCAAAGAAACGGCCAGGTGTTTGCTGCCTGCTGGCCCGGCCACACGTTGGCTACCAGCTACCAGGCTCCTGCTGCCCTGTTCACCTGCTGGCGTTGCGCTGCTTTCCTGATGCCCTGAATCCCCTGCTGAGTGGCAGGTGGTATCCCTTCACCCTCTTCACCTTTTTATACATTTCATTTCTAAGCGCACGACTCTGCTTTTTTTCTTTTGCTTTTCTGAATGCGAACTGCACGCACACACGCAGAGTCACATCTTCTGTGCCCCTCTGCCTGCTTTTTTCCTGCCCATGAATCTGCTTGAATAACTTGGTGTGGAGCAGCAGGTTCCATTTAAGATCCCAGCTGCACGCTGACATTGTCACTGGTGTCAGTTTGTAAGCACATCTACAGTAATTGTTGCTGAGACAGCAGGTTTTGCTGTGAGATTCGGCAAGCCCCATGATTCTTTCCACACGAGAGCTTCAGAAGCAACGCTTTGAGTACTTGCAATTTTTTGATTGCCTGTAGAATCCAAAAAGTACCTCTGAGATTTTTCCACCCTGTGTACCTCAGTGTGGAGATTTCTCCTATGAACACAGCTATTTAGAAAGGAAATTAAAGCAAACTAGAACAGATCTCACTGAACAGTCATTGCCTTTTTTTTTTATTGCTGACAAAATGAGAAAACAAAACAAAACACACACACACAACCCTCTGTGTTCCACACACCAATGCAGTTTATCAAGTTGAAGGGCCTTTATCCAGAGAAGCTAAATCCTACTGTGAAAATAGGAGTAGATATAAACTTCTCCAGCTATGGACACAGTTGCATGTGAAGCGATAAAGTGAAAAGGCACAAGATAGTGTTAGTGTAAGGTATGCAGTTTGAACATGAGTATGAAGATTAGATTGACTGTCCTTCCTTTACATGAAATCTAAGTTAGTCATCTTTGCTGGAGCAATAACATGTTGCACAGTTCTCTGTGGATGCAATGAACAGCCCATACAGTTAACACTCTAAAAATACCATACTGCTTGTGCCGTGAGAGGCACTATAGGGCCCAAAGATAGACTTGCTTCAGGTGATACATGCATAACTACACCATATATTCTGTGGAAATCCACAGGGTTCTTTGCAGAGTGAAATACTGCTGAACATGACACAGTGAGTCCTGGGAAGCAAATTCAAAAGCTAGCTATGGGAGGGTATTTAACACTAGGCTGCAGTATGTATAATATTTCAGGCTGCTGGCAAATATGATTGATTTCAGATACAAAGCTTAAGCCACACTTTGGGAGATTAGTATTCTAGCTAGCTGGCCATTACTGTAATTTCTGATAAGAACCAGCTTAATTAACCTATGAGATTTCTAGTGTATCTAGAGCCACAGGAACGGTTAGAAAAGCTTTAAAGGGCACAGCAAGCACAGCAAATATATAAATATTAGACCAGATTTGAAGTATGAAGTACCTTTGATTCTGTTTGTTGGGGTTTGGTTGTTTGGGGTTTTTTTTTGTTTTGGGGTTTTTTTATTAGTGTTTTGGGGTTTTTTTCTATGACCAGTTGAGTGAAGAGATTTCATAGCTATTAAATTTACTCGTCATCAGAGTTGTTCACATACTGCAAGTTCCTGCTAAGCCTGGAGAAAAATACATCTATCCAGCCTTGGGGAATTTTGTAGTATGGACACAGATAATGATCACAGACTTAATTTGCTGGTTAGGCTGTAAGGGTCAAATTTATAATGATCTCAGAGCCAATATCAAGTAGTTTTGCACAAAGAGATATCACTGTGTGCAAATAGTCCTTGGAAGAGGGTCTTCCATGCTTGATCACGACAAGGAATAGCAAAGAGCAAAGTTTCAGGGAATGTCACAGCCCCGTGCTGAGTCATGCAGACAAAGCTTGTCTATGTCTGGGCAGCTCTCCATCTCTGCAAACGCAATGACTTCATGGCTGCGGCCTTAAGATGCCCTGTTGTGGATGTAGACGGGACCATTTAAGACCCTGTTAGTTTAAAAATGGGAAGCTCTGTAACCTCTCTGAATTGTTGTCTGTGTCTGACAGATTTGTTTACAGGTGTTTTACAAGCCAAAAGTCACCTAGAGTGCAGAAGCAGCTGCTTTAATCAGGTAGAGACAGATGACTGCTTTGATGACAAGGGCAAGAGAAACTGTGAGAAGCTTGTAGGACCTTTTATTTTATTATTCATTGTTTTATTCCACATCCAGAGAAGTTTTTTAAAAGTATCAGTAAGAGAATGAAGCTACTTTATACTGGATGTTGTGATGGGAATTAATGTTTTCTTAAACATGATCTCTGAAAATTACTTTCTACAAGATATCTCTGACTAAGCATTTTCTGACAGTTCATTTAACCTTTACAATAAATATTAAATAGAATTTTGGCAAACTGTAACACCACCTCTAACTAAAACTGATATTTGTCTCATTTAAAAAAACAGGAGATAAGAATCTTGCCTGAATAATTTATAAATCTTTAAACAGCTATTATCATGTAAAACGCAAACAGTGCTGCTGTCTATGAGGAAACCCCAAATCCCTACAAAACTGTGGGTTTTTTTCCAAAGTAATGAATCTTATGAGTTTATAATTTTCCCTCACTGCAAATTTGGGGTTTTCTGAATTACAATGCTCCCTTTATAAAGCTGTACTAGGAGACAAGCACCTGTCCTTTCAGCTGCTTGTGGAAAAAATAAAGCTAGAACAAGGAATCATAGAATCATGGAATCATAGAATCATGGAGTGGTTTGGGTTGGAAGGGACCTTTAAAGGTCATCTAGTCCAACCCCCCTGCAGTGAGCAGGGACATCTTCAACTAGATCAGGTTGCTCAGAGCCCTGTCCAACCTGATCTTGAATGTTTCCAAGGATGGGGCATCTACCACCTCTCTGGGCAACTTGTTCCCGTGTTTCACCACCCTCATTGTAAAAAATTTCTTCCTTATATCTAGTCTAAATCTACCCTCTTTTAGTTTAAAACCATTAGCCCTTGTCCTGTCACAACAGGCCCTACTAAAAAATTTGTCCCCATCTTTCATATAAGCCCCCTTTAAGTACTGAAAGGCCACAATAAGGTCTCCCTGGAGCCTTCTCTTCTCCAGGCTGAACAATTCCAACTCTCTCTTCATAGGAGAGGTGTTCCATCCCTCGGATCATTTCTGTGGCCCTCCTCCGGACCCGCTCCAACAGGTCCATGTCTTTCCTGTGCTGAGGACCCCAGAGCTGAACGCAGTACTGTAGGTGGGGTCCTACAGGAGCAGAGTAGAGGGGGAGAATCCCCTCCCTTGACCAGCTGGCCACGCTGCTTTTGATGCAGCCCAGGGTACGGTTGGCTTTCTGGGCTGTGAGCTCATATTGTTGGCTCATGTCCAGCTTTTCATCCCCCAGCACCCCCAAGACTTTCCCCGCAGGGCTGCTCTCAATCCACTCATCGCCCACCCTGTATTTGTGCTTGGGATTGCCCGGACCCAGATGCAGGACCTTGCACTTGGCCTCATTGAACCTCACGAGGTTCACACAGGCCCACTTCTTGAGCTTGTCCACGTCCCTCTGGATGGCATCCTGCCCCCCCAGGCAAAGGAAGTGACTATACACCTATGTCCTGCTGCCTGTACAAAGTGTGTATGGTTTATTAAGTGTTAGGGATAAATCCAATTTCCAAGCAGTAAATTAAAAAGGAAAAATAACCCCCAAACCTCTATTACTAGTATTATATGTAAAAAAGACCTATTTGCAGAGGTTTTGAGTTCAGAGTTCAGCCTTCTGTCATTTGAATCTCAAATTTGCACAAGCAATGGTTACTTGTATATACTGGCCACCTCTCACTCATATTGAGTGATAGTGAGGAAGGATTACTGGCTGTTTAGAGTGGATGTAATTATTGGCCACATCCTAATTTATGACTGCAAAATTGAAGGGAAAAAACCTGAAACAAACCCTAAGCAAATGGCCTTTAAATGTGCATATGGCATGCACATATATGCATATAGTAAAGACTAGGTAGCCTGATGTCACTTCTGTTAAAGCCCCCTATTGCACATATGTTGGTGATTCTGTACACAACAGAAATGATGCAGCGGATCCTTAAACATTAATGAGAACTAGCTGTTATGGTATCTTGCTGCAGTACCTCCCACTGGCTCCACAGATACAGCAAGGTATTAGATTTGAAAACAGACATGAGCTGGTGAAAACCAAAGCAATCTCCCCAAGCTGCCCCCACCTCTAACTACCAAAATATCTACTTTTAATATGTCATTCTATATTTTAATTTTCCTAACCTAAGCATGTAATTTTATTTGTTATTGATTGCCAATATCATTTGACATTTTTCTTTTTAACTGTGAAATAATAAAAAATATTTTAAAAAACAAATAGAGTTTCATAGTGGTTCAGAATTCACATCTCTGTTCATGCTTATGTTCCCTGCTCATCTCTGCGAACCTTACAATAGTCATAACCACCTTACTCATACCTCCACTAATTTTCCATCTCTAAAGGCTTTAAATGTTGACTGACACTGTCACTCCTAATCATCTAGATTACTTGTATACCATTCATCTCTCAGTGGATTTTTCTTTCTAATACATTGCAGTAAGTTATTTTGGTAGGGTTTCTTATGACAGATTTAGACTTTTTACATGAAAAAGAGTTTATTTTTTAGCATAGGATACCTGAGACAGAAGTGTCTTCAGAAAAAGACACAAAGGAAAAGATCAGCATTCAATATCTTAGCAGCAGCGCTGCAGGAGGAAACTTATGCTCGTAAGTTTATACTTAATTCTCAGCGGATCTTAATCAAATGTTGTAGGTATGTTGTGCTTGGCTTCTGGGCTTGTAATGAAAAGAGCTTTGTGCAGACAGAATTTAGATTAAAATCAACTTCTTTTTTTCCCTCATAATATTTGGAGTTGTCAATTCAGCAGAAAGTGAACCTAAACTCAAGTTTGTAATAGAAACACAAAAATATTGTATTCGATAACAAAGACTGTGATGCTATTCAAATGTAACTTCAGTAAAAGGGAGCATTTTCTTTCCCGGTCACACACAATGCAAGATGTGCTTTCCCTTGAATGCCCCCTATTCTCTCACCCTCCTAGCCCTGGAGGCTCTGTTCTCCACTATCTGGAAATCTGGAATGGAAGGTCAAAACTTGCATCATTGGGAATATAAAAAGAGAACCTTTTTATCTGTGGGTTAACATTCAAACTGCCTGCATTGTTTTTTTTGCATTTTAAAATGGGAAACTCATTGTATCCTGAGAGTTTTTTAATTAATTTTTCTGGCACCAAGACCCTTCCATGCTTGAAGGCTTTTTCTTTTCTTGACTCCCAGGGTATAAGACACTCACAAGGTTAGAACAGTCTGTAATGACATGCTGTAACCAGCTGTTATTAAAGGACAAATATTGTGCTGGCTGAGGAACAGAGCAGGGCGATTCCTGAGGAAAGAGGTGTTGGCTGTTTCCTGACTTCCTTCTCCATAGCAGCTCCATCACATGTCCTGGGCTCTACCATTCCACTCCCCAGATGTCTGTGTGAAGTGCCGGCCCTCGGGACATTTACAGACAGACCTGAGCTGGTCACACACCACTCAGCCTCCATCCAGAAAGGGAATGGCTGTGGAGTGGTGCTGTGGGTGTGGAAATGCATCCCTTTGCTCTGTGAGCAGCCCAAACCGGCACTTAGCTACCCTGCAGGGCACTGAGCACTGCCTCACGATGACCTTCAGGGAGTAAAAAGGACAAGCCCTAGAAAAAAAAAGGGGGGAAGATGCTGCTTCCTGGATATTGTTTTCATAAACTAAGAGCTAGAAGCAGGGGGCAAAGCAAATTTTGTGCTGGAATTGTGAGGGTTTGATTGTCTTATTTACTTGCATAGTTATGAGGATCGAGTTATAACACCTGTATTTACTTGACTACTAAAAATAGATATTCTCACTATACCCTTCACTGTTCCTTTACTGCCTTTACCGTTCACCTGTAAATGTACCTACTCTTCTGATTGCTACTAGAACATGTAGAACATCATTCATTCTACGGTTAAAAACCCTCTTAAAACTTTTAGCTTAAATGTATGCAGGATAGTTTATGTTCATTTTGCTTTTGCACCACAATTATCTGTTTACTTAAATATCACTCTTCCAGTATTTACTCTCTGTTTTTTTTAAAAACAGCAGTTATATCTCATTTAGGCCCCTTTCAAGGCTAGGTAAACCAATATATTATAATCTCTTCATAAGACAGACTCTCCTTCTCCTTAGGACTTTGCTAGTGTTTCCCTATAAGTTTTCCCATCAAAGTTCATTTTTCTTGATTCAAAATGCTTTCTGATCATGTCAGTTCGCAGAATCATAGAATCACAGAACAGCCCAGGTTGGAAGGGACCTTGAAAAATCATCTGGTCCAATCTTCTGTGGGAAAGAGAGGCCAGATGAGGTTCTCTAGCACCCTGTCCAGCTGCATCTTGAAAACTTCTGGGATGGGCACGCTAACACATCCCTGAGCAGGTTGTTCCAGTGAATGATTGTTCTCACTGTAAAAAATTTCTTTCTTATATCGAGATGAAACCTCTCCTCGTGCAACTTGTACCCTTTGCTCCTTGTCTTCTCTACGTGGCTCCTTGTGAAGAGAGCCTCCGTCCTCTTTGTAGCCACCCTTTAAGTGCTGGAAAACTGTGATGAGGTCCCCCCACATGATCCTTCTTTTCTCCAGGGAGAAAAGACCTAACTCCTTCAGCTGATAGATTTAATTTACAAAGGGATGATTAGAATGTGTTCAGCTACATGTATTTCTTCCTTTATGGCTAGCAAAATCCATCTGTTACTTTATTATTTCTTTTCATTCTTCAGAGAAGGTTTTGTATCACAATCCCTGACTGCTAAGAGAGACTATAACAAATGCAAAAAGAAAAAAAGTTTAAAGAAAATCTATGCTTCCTATTCTTAACACTGAAAAGTCCTGAAAGAGTCCTAAAATAGACCTTGAACCTAGACTATAAAGGCTTACAGATATTCAAAGAAAGTTCTAAGTTTTCCCCAAGAGGTTACAAGAAATCAGTTTCTGAGTCCAAGAAACATGAGCCTCCCATGAATAAGGGGAGAAATGACACATGTTTAGATCGAGCTATTTCTTAATGCTAATTTTCCTTAATGATATTAATTACCACTTTTTTCCATCTAAGCTTTCTACATCAAACACTTAATCCAAAGACATTATTTGAGCATGCAGAGATGTACCCACTGCTCTGACAGTTATTTTCAACTTATGGAATTTAACCAGTATAGATTTCCAATGAATCTATTTATACTTGCATTAATACACTGAACAGTATTTGCCAGTTTTACTTTGGCTATAAAGATACCAGTACAGGATTTGGAGGACACAGTCTTTAATATTAAATGGAAATAAAGAAACATTAATGTAACATTTAGTCTGAGTAATCAAGCATACACAAGTCAGGAGATTCAAAATATGAAGGTATACAGTGCTAACTCAATTTAAATTGCCCATCCTGTAATTTTATGTCATGCATTATTCAGATTCATACTTAACGGTGAAAACAACAATGTAAAACACAATTGTTCAAATAGGCTATGTTGCTTCTCAATCTAGATGAGAGCTAAAAAGACAGTGCTCAAATCCAAAAGGTTAAATTCAGATTAGGGAATGGATTTTAGAGTCACTGTAGGAATTAGAGTTTATGACACTGAGATGTCTGGATCATCCCTAGGAGATTTTTGCCCAAGCTGTCAGATAGCTTATATTTATAAAGCTCCTATGCAAAATTTGAGAACAAAGAAAATGTGGTTTTTTAGATAATCTGAGCTTTCTCAAATATCTTTGAATCTAATATGCAAAGTGAAATGTAGCCTTTAACTACTTAGAAAACATTGCAGTATCACCTTCTTTTATGCCTTAGAAGTAATTATCCAAGAATATTCTCTTGTCATAGGAATAAGTTGATTTCAGTAAAGCCAAACCTTCTTTGAACACTACCATGTCAAAAATCAAATCAAAATTACCTCTGCTTAAAAATATCAAATATCTAAAACTCACTTAACAGAGGTAGGGTTTCAATTGCCCATATATAGGCCGTTAATAGGAGTTTAGATGCCCTCGGATATTTTCCTTCCTTCTCGGCTAACTCTTTACATCAGCATGAGTCTTTCATAGGTCCCAGGCCATATCTGTCAGCCCTTTGGCATGTCTCTGATGATACCCTGGAGCATCTGAAGAGATTTTTTCATACTAGCACAGGATGAATCCTTCTCTGGATGTTAAACTTATCTTAGGACAAATTCCTACAACCAGCCTTTGTTCTTTCAGACATTCATATTTTAACTTAAGTCTTAGGATGAGATTCATATCACCTATTTTAGAAGTTGTCTGATGAGGATCTTAGACCCTCAATTTCTCAGCCTGAAAAGAAGACAAGATGATGATTGAAAGAAGCTTGAGCATTTCCATACCACATACTTTCTCACACAACAGCATGCATACAAAAAGCATTGATAGTTTCCTAAACAAATTTTGGTCTCTGTATTTGATAAAGCCAATGTAACCTTAACCACTCTTCGGGCTTATTTAAGGCTTAATACTATGTTTGTACTTTCCTTTTACATCCTCTTCCCCTGTACCTAACCAGTAACAGAATTCTGGAGCTGAAAGGACACTGAAAAAGGCCATGGTAGAGCTAAATTCTCTGCCCTCACAAATGGATTCAACCTGATTAATTCCAGGGAAATTGCTTCACTGGTTTGAACTGTTATTCTGGAATGATATTGGTGTGTATGAGACCAGCATGTAATCCAGTATTTATTGTTTGTGCACATACTGCAGCAAATAGCGTGGTGATGTTACTGCTCTGGATGAAGGTACCATAGAATATTAAGTCACCTAACAATCCTGTAGCTTCATGATCTGCAGAATATTTAGATAACAGCAAACAATTTTTTTGAAATCAAAGTGTTAGTGCCTGCTTTTACGGTTGTCATCTACCCTTCTCATTCAAGGAAACATAATTTTCTCCTGTAAGGCAGCAGACTTTCTGCCTCGGGCTGAATGTGAATCAACAACAAATGTTATAGCACATACTATAATTTTATAAACTATCATGTTGTGGAAAATTGAGTTTAAGCTATAATCTGTGATGAAGTTACTATTCCTCAAGGAAAGACTCAGTAATGGGCAACTTCAGGAGCCTCTGGATGATTTCAGTTTTCCTGGACATCTGAAGTAATAGAGGTGTCCAAGAAACTTCTGCTGGAGAAATGAACTAAATAAATATAGTTTCCTCCCACAAAACCAGTTTAGTTAGATGGGCTTAAGAAAGCTTGGAATGATACTCGCCATTGTAACTCATAAGAGTCAGGTTTAAATGTATCCCTGAAACAATTTAATAAAATAGATTGCTCAGCTATGCTAGAAATATATTAATGTACTTTATATAACTGTTTTTGCATTCATTGTCATTTATAATATTTTATCACAAGGGGAAACTTTAGAGATATCTGTGTCATTAGTAGTTTGGTAAGAGAAAAAGCAAAGTTATTTCAGCCTAGCCTAGCCTAAGGAGTGGAATATCATAGCTTCATGAAGACAATAAGATTTATATGTATTTATCAAAGACTGCACCTGTATTATAGGGATCTACCAATTAATTACCCTTTCTCACTGTCAGACTCGGTATACCCTGGCATTACGCTCTGTTATTATATATTCTTTTTTGTGAAAATCAAATGAAAATATTACATAGTAATTATATTTGCCTGAAACACTTTATAAATATTTCAATTTTGATTGATATAAATCAGTGTTGAAACACTTTGCAGCTGAAAAACCATTTCACTAATACACTGTTAATAGTTAGTTAATGCTGAAACACTTTGAAGAGGCTCTTCAAGTTTAATAAAACCTCCCTCAGAAGGATTTGATCCTGGGCTCTCTTTTTTTCACACGTTCCATACCTGATGACACGAGTTCTGACCTGAAGTACATTATCTATGTTTAAAGTTCTTAACTGTTGAATTAGGGGACTCTAACCTCAAAATGCCATGAAGCATAGTAACAACTTCAACAGAGATGTGCCAAGGCCCAAGCTGGTGCCTCCACTGATAAAAAAAAATAGTCCCATAGTTAGAGAAGCTGTGATCTAAAAGCTTTCTCCTATGAAGAGTTGTAAATTTCTGAAGTTACCCATTTCAGCATGATTCCTTCTTTAAAAATGGGAAGAAAGGAAAAGCTCAAACCAAGGGTCCAGCAATAGCAAAAAATATTTTTCATTTTCATTCCAATGCAAAATCACATTCTCATACCTTGATGACTAACTGGAGTTCAGTACTTGTCCTCTGGCCATCTGTAATAACAATCACAACAAGCTAATAAAATAAATTAAGAACATAAAAATTGGTTTGGCTGCAAGTCATATTAGTTAGCCTTATCTCTCAAAGACAAGAAATCATTATGTTCAGTGAAATTTACAGAACTATGCAATTTTTGGACATTTCTTGCTCTCTGAAGCAGCTCTGTAGGCTCTTTCTTTAACTCTGGTGGATCTGCAACTTGAAGCCGATGGCTGATATTGCTGGTATTGTTCACTGTATTTTGGTGATTTGTATTACCTGAATTCTGTGAAGTAGCAATGTCAAAAGCATGCTAGTAATTCTCAGACAGATGGTCAGCTTCACAGCTCTTCACAGATGACTTCTGCCCCTCTGAAGTGTGGCCCCATGCCCGAAGATATGCATAAATATTACCCCAGTTTGAAACTTTTAGGTTTCAGAGATGAAGTGATACGTCCTACAGTTTTTGCCATAGTAAAGTAGTCTTTCTACCTGCTCCAAGATCTCAGAACAAGCCAAGTAATATCAATAAAAGTACTGGATCATCAGTTAATTGTCTTTGGCTATTAGGTGTTAATTTTGAGCAGTGCATAATGAAAACTATTTCCAGTTTTTAAAAGTATCCATTACCATTTTTACTGTGTTTCACTAGCTCTAATAGTGGCTAATAATGGGTAACTTCTGATTTTTGCTGACCACCGCATAATGTGTTCCCTGTCACCAGAGTATGCTGCAGTTTAAGTTCCTCTTCGAGGAGTGCAGTTGAATGGAAACAAAGGGACCTTCTGAATCCAAGAAAAGGAGTAATTAATACCCAAATAGGATTAAAAAGCTGCATAAAAGAAGAAACACTTTAAGTGACTTGTTTAATTAATTTGTCTAGTTTTCATGACAATAGCATTGATCATAAAGGATTAATTTGATATTAATGCAGATGTCCTATGTACTTCTGTTGGAACTCCTCTGTAATTCTGTATTAGCTAACTGTACCATTAAAAGAAAGTGTTACTCATAAAAAAGGTTGGGTTAGTGAATTTGAGTTTACTTTATATTCTTCTTTTGCCATTATAGAATATTTATAGCTGAAAAGAAAATGAAAGGTTTAAAGCTGTTAAGGAGACATAAAATGTATCCATTTGCAAATTTAACATTCCTTAAATTGGTCAGATTTTGCCCTTTCATAATCTAAATCTTGGATAATTAGCTAAAATAGGTTGTATTTAGAACAATCAAAGCAGTAAAAGAAGTGCATTAAGTTGCTGTAATATGCGATCAGCACTGAATTTTGTACCACAATTGTGCTCTCTAGCCAGCTTCTTTCCTGCTATAATAGGCATATACTTTTGTCTCCTTTCTCGAAAAGCATTAAGAAAAATTATACATTTATTATGAATAGATGTTTGGAATTGTCAATACCATACTTCACAGCTGAGTCAAATCCCCATTATATATAGATTACAATAACAATAATCTTTTCAAGCAATCAAGGCCAAATCCTGGAGCGATGTAACTCAGCATCTTTCCAGTGCCTTCAGTGGAGCTGGTTTTAGTGTTTGAAGTGTTAAAAATCATGTTAGTTGAAAACTAATTTATACCTGCATAGGCTCTACCTCATATCCTATTAGCATATATAAAGGGAATATATTCAGTCCTACAAGAATTTGGGACGTATCTGCTAAAGTAAATGTTGAAATAATTCTTAAAAATCTGTTTTCTTTTTCATTGCAGGAGCATGACCTTGTATGAAATACGACTGGCTATTAGGATGTTTAAAACAGGCTAAGGTTTGGTTTCTGTTTGTTGCTTGAAGGTTTTATCATACACTTTCCATTTAAGAGTCAGTGGACAGTATATATAAGTAAAAGGCATTGGATACTGAGCCCAGAAGCAAGGGCTGTGCAAGCTCAAGGGAACTTACATGGGCTCGATACTCTAAATCCCAAATGGATCACTATTGTGTAGCCAGGCACAAATCTATTTAGGAATTCTTTTACACCCACTATTTTCTGGTAGCTAGTTTTAGTTTGCTCTCCACTGGTTAGAGCACTGCTTTAAGCAGTTGATTATGCAGGTAACAGAAAGAGTATTTGAATAATATAATAGTAAGTATTTGAATAATATACTACAAAGTGTACTGTAATGTATCCACCTGAATCACCCTTCAAGGACATCTCTCTGCTGAGTGTGCAAGTCTGATTCAACAAGTCTTTGCATGAAGGAAGCATTTTATAACAGTCCAGTAGGGTTCTGTGAAGGCCAAAAGGCAAGGAGAAGGAATCAGGCTAAAGGAAGAAATTAGGGTTTGTTTGCATTTATATTTAATGCATCACCTTTTGCTAATTTGTGTGGTCATCTTTTGCAGAAGGATTATTTTACCACATGCTTTGCACACTTGCTAACAAATGGCCCAGAAAACAACATGCAAATATGTATGTAGGTCACTACATATTTATTTAGATGGTACTTACTACAGTGATTTCACTCAGCTATTTTCCTGTGGGTTTCCAAAGACTCAGACATGTTATGTCCTAAGAAAAACCTGTGTGAATAATGGCACCCTGCAAAACAACTACCCAAAAGAGCAGTTCCTAGAAAAAGAAGCTGCCATGTGAGTGTCACAGTACCAAACACAAGGAACTGTACCTGCAGGAAGAGGGGTGGCTGCCTGGGAATACTTGTGTAGTTCTCTGCCTCTCCTAAAGTCTCCACTGTGGGTTTTGCATTTGATCATAAAAGTGTAAAATACATCTGAGTTCTAAGTGTTTAGTTTAAAATAATTATTTGAAGCACCTTATTTATCTTAGGTTCCTTTTATAATCTGCAGTTAAGAGAGGTTAGCTGAGCCGATTTACCGTGATGGAGAGTGGGGCTCAGAACACCCAGTTTCAAATCATTCAAATATTAGGTGTAAGAAAAACCTTCCATTGAGCTTGCATTGGGATGAGCCATCTCTGTCAGGTGCCTGTCTCTTCCATTTAGCAACAGATGGAGCCTAAGCCTCTCAGCAAAATGTTGATTTCAGGTCAGATGAATTATGACTTCCTATGTAAATATTTTACACATTAATTTAAACTGAAACTTTCTGACAATAATAACTTTCTTTTTTTAATTTTAAGGTGAATAATTCTGAGCTAATGAAGAGTATTTTCTATGTAGTAAATGCATATTACTAAAAGAAAAAACATTCTCTAGATAACAAATGGCAGAGAAAATAAAAAATATTCTGAGCACTTATTTAAAATTTAAAACTATTTTGCTTAAATTTGTCATTTAACATTAACATTCTGAAAGTTAGCTGTCTGGTCCATGCTGTCACCTCTCCTCTAGCCCTCATCTAATGAGGAGAGGCAAGCATCTGCAGGGGGTGATTCATCCCACCTATCCAGGTGCCTGTAGTAGCGAGGATGATTCATTACTACAGGTCCTCCAGCTTGCAGCCTCATTATGGCAAAAGCACTACAGAAACCCATTAAGAAGACAGACACTGTCCCAAAGAACTTGCCGTGTCTACATACTCTCTAGACTATTCTGCATCCAAAAAGTAGAGAACTTCCAAAACTTATAACTGTTCATACATGGAAAATTAGAAATTCTTTAAAATAGGGTATAACTGTGAGCAAGGAGTCTATCCAAGGAACACTGAAATATAGTTCCAGAAAGCCAATAACCAGAAAAATGAGGAGCAATTACAGAAGATATTAATTTAAAAATTCTTTCCACAGCATTCTTTCGGGGCTTCTGAATATCTCTGCTGATTTCTCTCAAAGGAAGAGCTTTTACCAGTGTTCAATTCCTAACAGATGGAGAAAAAAGTTTAAACATATATTCATATGAAAAAATTACTAGTACTGTTCCATATATTTGTGCAGGAAAGACACAAATGTATCAAATGATTTACAAAAGCAATTTTATCTTTTGTGTATAAGGTTTTGCAAGACTACAATGAAATATGAGTGTATTAAACATTCCTTTTTTATACAGGCTTGGATCACAAACAGTACAGCTACTGAACTTTTAGAAATACTTGTAGGAGTTTGCATCCATGAGCTGAAATTTCTCAAGAAAAGATCATCGTAAAACAGTTTGGATAAATCCTAATTGAGTAATTGGGTCTTTAAATTCCATAGCCTACCCTAAATTCTGCATCATGAAGCTGAATACATGGACTGGATTTCAAGGTGATTGAACTGTAGACCTATGGCTTGTCTTTATTATACCTAAACCACAAAACTTATTGTATTTCTCCTTGGGTGAACAGCTGGTCAATACAATCTAGGTTATGAAATTGTAAATATAATTTAGCATGACCATTTAAAATACTACTGCAAATTGTATCCCTTGCAATATCATGTTAAAGTCCCTTTAAATGAGGAAAACTATGAAATCTCTTTAGAAATGGCAAGCAAAATATGATGAAATTAAAATATCCCCAACAGCTGCACATCACACACAGTTGAATGCTTGCTGCAAAACTACCTTAAAAGAACCTGATATATTCACATTTGGTAAGAAAGAGCTGAGAGCTCCATTGGTCAAAAGCCCTCCAGGGAAGGAAATGTTTCCCTATATTTGATTTTACATTTTTTCATCTGCCTTATCCATTTTCTTTAGATCTTAAATATTAATCAGATGATACAGTATTCAAAATCCTGCCTGCATATCTTGGGGCATCTCTAGCATATAAGTAGAGCAACTCTGAATATATATTCTAGAATGTATTGAAGGATCCTTAAAAATGAGATGAGCGTCCTTTTCTGGCAATCTACCTATAAGTGTGATTAATATTAGTACATTTTAAGAATGCATATTGAATATGTTATATATTCCCTGAAGCAAAGTGGTTTTGGAATAGCCATGTATCTCACAAACAAGCGTTCTGGCTACAGCAAGCGAGGCCATCTGTGTGCCATTGTAACTGGTGCTGAGCAACTAATTCAGTGAGCAAATAATATACTCAGGTCATTTAGGTTCTTTTCCAAAATCACTGGCTGTCCATGATTAACTTGAATATTTATTCAGGTTTATTATTTAGCAAATATTATATTCAGACGTCACTCATTGTCTGATGTTTGAATCATGTTCACTGTCCTTGGTACTGACAACTGCAGGGTACTGTTTCAGCATCCTACTTGGTTCATCTAAACAAAAAATAACTTAAGAGGAAACTTGAGAAGGTAGCTGAATCTTTAAGTATTTTGGAGAGGGATGGCGAATGTAAGTAAATTGACTGGAGGAAATGAAATAACAAGAGGGAGGAACTGAAAGGGTAATAAATGATTTCTTTCTCTCGTACAGAACACTTGCACAAATACCTTTCTTGAAAAGACCCTAAAACTTAATTCACTTTATATGCACTTTAATATTCTTTTTTTTTTCCAAAGTCACAGAAAGAAATATCATGTGCTTACCAATTTCCACAATGCTTGAAAACAGAGACTGCAATCAGATTTCTGCCTGGTTTAATACCTTTTTTTGTTAGGATGGAAACACAAGGAGGGAGGAAAATCTATTGCTTGGATCTTTCAGGCAGTGGCCTATCTTACAATAAATAAATATTAAAAAAATCCATTGTTGAAATTGTTACAAGAAAATGCAGGAAGCACACAGTAAAGGAAAAAGGGACTTGCTGAATACTTGCAAGAGGTTTGAATATTGTCTTGCATTTCAGGAAATCAAATAGTAAACATTAATCATGTGCAAATAGAAAACAGTACAGCACACACATATATAGGCCCAGAAGGCCCAGAGCCTCAGTTTGTACAAACTTAGCAAAGCTCCACTGATGTCAATAGAGTTTATTCGGTTTATACTAGATGGTAATCTTCACTGAAATACTTTATAAATAAATTTCATTAGCAAAACCAGAAACAGATAGTCGGAACATTTTCTTACAGAGACTTTTGTAGAGGAATGCAGTGTGGCTGGAGAATGCTGAACCCAGACAGGTAAATAACCACTTGTAGACTGCAGTCAATAGCTTAGCAGTGGTTTGTACTAATGAAAAATGTAGATTAGTGGGTTTAATTCCTGCTGCACTTCATGTCTCTACATGTACTAGAAAAAAGATTGTTTTTTCTAAACCCTTTGCCTTGAAGTCATTTAATGGCAAGGCAGTGAAAACTTACTAGTTAGCAAATGCATTAAAAGCAGTTTGGGTAGATGTAGGTATTTTCATGATTTCATTATACACTCAACTACTGCTCCATGAATAAGAGTTTATTTATAAGGGTCTGTATTGTGCAATATCAACATGAACTGAAGCATCGAATATGTAGTTACCCTTAAGCTTATGGAACCACCTCCTTAAGACCCGTATGAAATGCAACAGTAGAATTCGATTTTGTCAGGAAAGCTATTTCTCAGGAAGAATCTGCTTACTAAAATCACCTAAAAAAATTAGGTTTGCCATTTGCTTGTGCAATTACCAAGTGATATTTTTTGGGGAAAAGATATCACTATTTCACATTTTGCTTTTTGTATGACTACAGGAAGGATGACTTTAATATAATGGAGTAGCCGTCAAACAAATGGCCTGCTATTTCATTTTCAAATAGTATTGCTCCTTCCAAAAAGGGAGGAATCAAATTTCATTTCAAACTACATTACCAACTTTATTAGGGCAGAGATGATTACTCACCTGTGCAAAGCTTCAGGTTTACAACAGATGAAACAGCCCTAGAAACAGGATTTTGAAGATTTATAGACGTAGTCCTGTGGCCTGGGAGCTGTTTTCCTTTGAGATTGTGAAGAGTCATAAGGGATGAGAAAATCAGATCAGAGGATTTGAACAATGAAACTCAAAATGAGAAATCTTTCAAATTAAATCTGAAAGCCTTATGTTGATTTCTTTGACTTTTGTGAAGTCAAGAGAGGACAGCTTTACAATGAACGGAAAAAAAAAAAAAAAAGATCAAAAAGGCCAGACACACAGCAACAACAAAGCAGAAGGTAATACTGCGTTTTTCAAAGGGGTACAGTAGTTCCGCGTGTAGATGAGTTTAGTGGGAATTTCAGCTTCATTTACTTGCAGAAAACACACAGAGTTGTGCCTGATTTTACAGACTCTAACCCAGAAGTCGTCTTCAGCTTCCATTTCCTGAGTCCCAAGTTTACGCGTTTGTTGCACCAAACTTCCTCATCAGGCAAGGACAGCAACATCCCTTTCCTACCTGTTCCTTTCCCACTGCTCCCTTTTCCTTCTTCTGGAAGGAAAGCAGAGCATGGAGAACAAAGTGGAGTAACGTCTCTTCCCAGGACCTCTCTAGGAAGCCCAGAAGGTTTGAGAGGGACCAGATGTGGGTGAAACACTGGTGAGGGCAGGAGATGTCTCCTGGAAACTCTACGTTGTGCTGCCCAAATACCTGAGAGCTTCCCTCCACAGAGGTAGTATTTTTTGCTGCCAAACCACTCTGCCTGGCCTACTCCTTCCTTTACAACTCCAGAGACAGCAAAGCTAGCTCCTTTGCACATGCAGGAGGTACTTTTCTGACAGGTTGTTTCTACCAGTCTTCGTCAGCGTGCAAAGGCTATGTTAAAACACAAGAGTTGCATCAGATGGGAGGGTGCATTCCCAGGTTCTTCAGTACCAGCCATTACACTGCCTCCCATTCCTCTGTTTTACCTGCATGAAACTCAAACTCCGTTGTCACCAGAAATGTGACTGTATGAAATGAGATGTTACCACTTATGTTGTGAGTAAGTATTCCTGTCATCTGCCTACCCATGCTTTTATGTTTAATCCTCATTATGCTTTATAAAGCACAATTTGCTTTAGTTATATTATGATCAAGTATTTGCAGGTGTTATCAGATGGAGGAATACTTCAATGGGCAGGAGACTGGATAAACTGTGCATTATGATGCCAGTAAATAAATAAATAAAATATTAAACTAGTGAGTTATCTTGTAGTGCCTGAATTGAAATCAGAATCAAGAGTGACTACATACATCTCAGTGAATGCAAGCTAGAACTATCAAAGAACAGCAACATATATATCTAAATAGTTCACAAAATCTTTCTAACAAATTCATTTTTAATTCTTACCTTCTTTTGTTTACACTCTCTGAAGTGTTAGATGATGAATTTCTCTCTTAAACATTGCATAATACGTATTATTTATACAAATCCCTGCCCATATACATAACAAATATCAACAATTATACCTTAGTCCTAATTAATTTTTCTGCCTTTTAAAAGACTCAAGCACACAGTCAAGGAAAAGAAACACTCTGAGTTGGAGGGCAATTCATAAACAGGAAATACATGGAAAAATCTCAAAATTCTTCATGTTGAAGTAAGGAATGTACCTTTAAAATAGGAAATTCAGAATCAGCACACATTTCAAAGGTGGATTATGTATGAAAATGAAAAAAATTTAGGTGGCAGTTTATACTGGATTTTGATCACTGAATTTTTTCAATAAATTAAATTAAAATTTTACTCATTTCTTAAGGAATGGTTTTAAAATAATATGATATATTATAGAATAGTTGTCTTAAAATCAAGAACTGTAAGTCTTTACATGAGATGTTCAGCAAAGATTTTTGAGAGGCAAAAGCAAAATTCATAGCAAGGACTATGATTTTGCAACAGAAATTGACACCAAAGGAAAAAACACATTTGCAGATAAAATTAATGTGGAATAATAACATATTAGCAAGAGCAGAACAATAGACATGCATAAACTCCCTCAAAGCCATGTTGCTTAGACAGTTGATTTAATTCTCTCCAGTTTGTAATATATAATATAGAATTGAGCAGCAAATGAATTACTGTTCATCTCTATGTCTGCATTATGTATATTATCTAATTTATCAGTTATTTTTGTGACTAGGGCTGGGAGAGCTATCTGTAGCAACCATTTGGATCATTGGCTTTAATTCTCTTCACTATTAATGATTTGTTAGTAAGTTGGTCAAGATTTTGCACATCATAGTTCAAAAACATCCAAAAACACTGAATGCAAATGTCTCTCAGCCTGGAAGTGCTTGAGAATTTTATTTTCTTTTATATTCATGTATTCTTTGAATGCATAAGTCTTACAGAATATGCTTACATTCCTTGATAAAATTCAACTATCTATTAAAAAAGTCTGACAAGAAAAAGGGAAAGGAGGGCACAAAGAGTCATGGAGAAGTGTGGAAAAAAAGGGAGAAAGAAGATCATGATTATTACCTGAAACCAAATTTTAACTCCTTTTTGGGTAACTAACTGCCAGCTTTAAAATGTCCTCCAAAATAATGAAATGAAAATTGTTTGAAACTTTGGAAGTTCCCTTTGGAAGTCTGGCATTTCCTTTACAACAAGTTCTGATGTAAATGCTACATACATTTGTGTTTCTTAGTGATTCACGTGACTTATGATAGACAGATACAGGAACCCACATTCATTCCTTCCCCCATGTAACATATCATTGACTAAAAAACTGCTGACATGGCTGCAGCCCATGGCAAAAATAGATTAAAATGTTTTGCTTGCCAGGATTTCATGGCCAGAGAAGTCAACAGGGGGTTTTGGATTAATGTCTGTCGGTCTTGAAACCTTCATTCTCTCACACTCCCAGCTCACTATACATGCAGGATACTCTCCAGGGAGGTGTCGTGGTTTAACCCCAGCCAGCAACTAAGCACCACGCAGCCGCTCACTCACTCCACCCCCCCACCCCAGTGGGATGGGAGAGAAAATCGGGAAAAGAAGTAAAACTCGTGGGTTGAGATAAGAACGGTTTAGTAGAACAGAAAAGAAGAAACTAATAATGATAATGATAACACTAATAAAATGACACCAGCAATAATAAAAGTATTGGAATGTACAAATGATGCGCAGTGCAATTGCTCACCACCCGCCGATCGACACCCAGCAAGTCCCCGAGTGGCGATCCCCCGCCCCCACTCCCCCCAGTTTATATACTAGACATGACATCACATGGTATGGAATACCCCATTGGCCACTTTGGGTCAGCTGCCCTGGCTGTGTCCCCTCCCAACTTCTTGTGCCCCTCCAGCTTTCTCGCTGGCTGGGCATGAGAAGCTGAAAAATCCTTGACTTTAGTCTAAACACTACTGAGCAACAACTGAAAACATCAGTGTGTTATCCACATTCTTCGCATACTGAACTCAAAACATAGCACTGTACCAGCTACTAGGAAGACAATTAACTCTATCCCAGCTGAAACCAGGACAGAGGTGAGAAGTCCATTTTGTGCAATACCTTAAATATGTGGATTACATCTAATTCTATTAGTGTGTCTCATCAGATCTAACTAGTACAACTAAATGGTGCATTCAGAGTTTTCTGCAAGCAGAATTTCACACAAGGGAGACTGCTTGTGACTAAATGTAGGTAAGAAAATTTCAGTTGTTAGAATGTAGCAGGAAAATGAAAAAAATGTGGCAACTATATGAGTCATTCATCAGCACTTTTATTCAGTGGCATTCACAGGACAGAACAATGTTTTGTTTGTACTTTTACGTGTCAGTAGGAAAAAAGGAAAGACTCCGTAAGAAGAAAATATTACAAAACTATAGTAGAGAGATGATCTAGGAATGTCTGTTTAACAGACTCATAAATTTGCTGTTTTGGTAAAGATTTCATATGAAATTCAGGTTTGGGTAAAAGGACTTGCATTTGATTTTTGGTTTTGAAAAATTATATACACACATGCACAAAACACACACCTGTGCGGTCAAGTCATACAAACCTATTGATTCGGAAGCGTTTAAATCGAGTACCTGTTATGAAACCCTTCAATAGGTTTTTTATAGGTTGTGATACTCGGTCCTATATTAATAACAGGCACGTAAGTAGTGAGTATGGACAAAAATCAAAACCGTCAGCAATCCTGAAAACTGATACTCAAATCATAACATATGCACTATCTGAAGGTATTAAATATGGCACCATGATAATCAGTGCAGTGTCTTCTCTGAGTGCTAGGGTTTCGGAGACATGTATGCTGAACACTATTTCCATCCTTTTGTAGCTTTACATCACAAGTTGATTACAATGACATGTCATGTATTTTGTATGAATATGTGAATCTAAAGCAGAAACATGTAGGAGCAGAGTGTATCTCCTGGGATCTGTTTGTGCTCTGTAACTTAGCCCGATGAACTTCTGGTTGCACTGGAGATACCTGTTTGCATTTAAATATATATTTGATGGAAAAAGAAATACACTTTTTCAAGGTGAGAAACAGCTTTATGCATCTTTCCCTCTTTAGCCCTGCTCTGCTAAAGATTGTGCATGTGCACAGAATACAGAAGTTGGTCTTCTGAGTCTCTGACTGTTAAGATGAAACAGATGAAGATGGATCGTACCTGTGAAGACAAAGAGAGAATGATAGACTGTATGACTGGAAGCCTGACACTGAGCCAGATATTGATTTCAAGATATGGCCAGGTCTATGCCGTATTCTCCAAGCAGATGCAGGTGAGCTTTACTTGAGCTAAGAACTTGCCGTGTGTGGGCAAGTTACGAGCCAGAACCTGTGTGGCTTCAGTGAGCCAGCAGCTGTGCCTGAGACTTGCTGAAAGCCAGGTTAGTCACTCTTGAACTTCAAGGAGTGCTTTAATACACACTACATTCCCATTTGAAAGGCTCTAGCTCACTGATAAATGGAGTTCTGCATAGACTTAGAACTAGTCAAAATTCAAGTCCCAGGCAACAGCAATTAATTATCTTGGGTTTATAATGAATCTGTCAGTCCCAGGTGATATAGTTAATGTAAATGAAAGTGTTTACATCAGCTTTAGCTCTGCAACTGAGCAAACAAAAAGAAAAAAAATAACCAAGGTTTATTAAATACTTCAATATATTACTTTCAATCAAAATCCCTACTTCAGAAATCATTAAAGAGTATATTGGAGAAGCAGCACCACAAATATGCCTTGTTATTAAGCTCTTTCCTCTGCCCCTACCTGCTACTGCCCACTTATGAAAGTGAGAATGTGGGCCCGACAAATTTCCCTTCTGAATCAGCAAAGTCATTATTATTTTCTTTGGGCTGTAAAGTAGCACAACGTCCATCACTTCAGCAGTACTTATCTATTCTGATATCAGAAGAGGAACTTTGTTCAGTTGCTTCTGTAGTACAAATTTGGTTTTGGCACAGTTACATAGGAAGAGGTATTCCAGATATAAAACTAAAATACCAATGAAATCAAAAGCAAATTGGAATGCCATTTGGCAAAGGAAGACCAAATAGCAGACACAGGGAAGAGGGCAAAGCATAAGCATTTTCTGAGGAAAACACCCATAACAATCTTTCACAAAAGAAGAAGCCAGTAGGAAACAAAAATATCACTAGCATACTGACCAACCATTGGTGAGTCTTTCCCATCATCAATAAATGCAGTGAGCAAAGACTGTAGCCATAATCTGCAGCAATTCACTATTCAACTCCTTCCTTGTTTAACTTAACAGTGTACTATCCCTACTATTGGCTTCTTTTTCCATCTCTCACTTACTCAGTTTTAAACTATACTAGCATTTACCTTTCACCCCAGGTCTGTCAAGTTTTCTTCACAGTCTCCTGTGAGGCCTTATCAAAGCTGTGCAAGTAAATTAAATACTTATT
Source organism: Harpia harpyja (assembly GCF_026419915.1). NCBI lineage: Eukaryota > Metazoa > Chordata > Aves > Accipitriformes > Accipitridae > Harpia > Harpia harpyja. The sequence continues at coordinate 8,851,292 of NC_068942.1, read as the reverse complement.
GAAAATGCACAATTTAAAGGGCACCTAACTATAGCTGCCATATTTTTCATCTGATACTCAAAAAATGTCTAAAAATGCTTTAAGCCAGTTATTCTGCTTCTTTGCAAATTATGCATATTTGGCATTAAAGGAAGAAGGATTACTTCATTTATCCTGAGGCTCTGGAAAGTGATGTACAACATTGTCCTAATCTACTTCATTTTCTCTTCCATGCATGATTTCTTCAGGTTTTTGGGAATTTTCTTTTTCCATTGGCTGTTTGATAGGAATCACATTTCTTCATGTAGTCATCTGCCTGCTTACAGTTAGTGTCCTCTCCTCCTAAAGCTGTTCCCTTCATTGTGACTTTGCCTTTTCTCTGAAAGCCAGCTGCCCAGACGTGGCCAAACACAGCAATATAATGCTGAAGAAGTAGTGACTCTAGGCAATGTGGAATTAGCACACCAAGAGATTGTGGTTTGGTTTTTCACACTTACTACAGTCTGACATATTTTATTCAGTGAAATCTATTTTCATGGGCGTTTTTTCCCCCGCTCAGAGTGCCAGGACAGATAACAGATCAATATAAATATACATGGAATCTGGCATGGTACATGTCTGAAAGTCTATGCTGTACACATCAAGCCATTTTCATGAGAAGATTTTGACATATTTTTATTCTGTAGTATGAGGTTAATCACAGAATATGTTGATTGATGCCTTATGGCAACAAATCTCCTCTAGGAAGCTTTTTAGAGTATAATGTGGAGTTTCAGAGATGCATGAAATAGTAGGATAATAAGGCAGAAGGAGCTAATTTTTAGCTGGAATTGCCTCCAGCTAAGCATGCATTCTTTATACATATAAGCTTAAAAAAAGTAATTTAAAAGAAAAAAAAAAAGGTAGAGAAAAATATAATGTTAAAGTATCATGGAAATATCAATGCATTCAAAAAACCCATTACTGTTCTAGTGTCTTGTCCACAGGCAGTATAACAAGAAGAAAGAATCCAAGGGAATCGAAGAGGCTGAACCTGCTCCCTGGACCACAGTCCTGAGAAACGCAGACTATATAATCACACAAAGCAGCATTGTTTTCTGACATACCCCCAGAAATCCAACAATACTGTTTTCAGATTTTTCTTTCCACTCTCCTGCATGTAGGGATGCTTATTAAGGCCGCCTTTTCTGAATGTGATGCTGAGTTACTCCGTGTGATATTCCCCAGCAGACTCGGGCAGTCTCTGAAATTTATACATTCTCTTCATAATGGTGAAGAGAAGTTTCCTATCGAAAACCCTCATTAATAGTAGGAGTTAGCAATATTGGCACATTACAGTTTTTCTAAGATTAATTTATAAGCACATATAAATTACCAAGATGTGTTCTCTCTTGTAGCATTGGATAACTATGACACAGACAGGCAAAGAAAAGCCAGATGAAGAGTGCTAATTTTAGCTATTGACATGTACTAGTTTTAAAACATAAACCAGCAGTGAAAATGAGGGGTGGAAAATAAATCAGGTCAGTAGTGCAAAAAATTAGTCACAGCTAAAAGAAAACTGAGGCTTATGAATGCTAAGTCTTAGATGATCTACCTTCATTGTCATGAAGGGGAAAAGTGTTAAATCTTAGCACTGAAAATGCACACCTGCCATTTCCCCTCCTGGCAGCTTTTCTATCTATTGATCTAGTGTTAGCTGCTGGAAATATTGTTCTAGTCTGGTTTTGCTTTACTATTCTCTACTTAGTTCTACATACAGGATTACGCTGTCTTAGAAACAGAGATCATACAATGCACACAAAGCTTTCTAAATATAACTGTCATGTGCTCTCTAGAGTATACAGATTTTTAAATCTCTTAAAACATCGAATTTCATACCTAAGGGAAGCTCAATGTTTCCTGTCTAACAATGAGTTTATGTATAACCTTAAACTGGAGCAGCCTGTATGTAATCTGTGTTTCATCAATTTGCAGACATATTGCACAGCAGTTTTGCATGCTGTACTTCAGAAGTTGTTCCTTTACTGTTTCCTGATTTACACTCTCTGTGGAATTTGTCCTTGTCATGATCAGATTTCTATCATGTACCATTAAACTGTGTCAGGGCAAATATACAGCAAATTAAGTATTATAACTTTTCAAGCTTTTTTCTAAGGACGAAACCACAATGATTCCTGTCCTTGATGGGCATCCTCACTAGATGACAGGCAGCACAGTCCCAATTCCCTTTATTTACTCTTTCTGCGGCCTATTAGTCTGCATTCCTTTGATAGAACGAAAGAGCTTTAAGATGAAGGACAGAGAGTGACCCATTTTGACCTTCTTCCTGCCCCTTTGTGTACTTTCTTCCAGCTTTGCTTTTAAAGTAAACTATTGACAATTAGGAATCACAGAACCACAGACTCAGAGAGTAGTTGAGGTGGGAAGGGCCTTCTGGGGATCGTCTAGTCCAAGTGCCCTGTTCGAACAGGATCAGCTACAGCAGGTTGCTCAGGGACCTGGCCAGCTGGGTTTTGAATATCTCCAAGAATAAAGACTCCACAGCCACTCTGGGCAGCCTGTTCCCAGGGAAGGGTCACCTTCCTTGACCTGCTGGCAATGCTCCTCCTAATGCAGCCCAGGAGGCTGTTGGCTTTCTTTCCTAGAGGGGCACATCGCTGGCCTATGTTTAACTTGGTGTCCACCAGGAGCCCCAGGGCCTTTCCTGCAAAGCTGCTTTCCAGACAGTCTGCCTCCAGCCCGTACTGATGTATGGGGTTATTCCTTCCCAGGTGCAGAGCCTTGCACGTCCCCTTGTTGAACTTCATGAGGTTCCTGTCAGCCTATTTCTCCAGCCTGTTGAGGTCCCTGTGAATAGCAGCACAACCGAAACAATACTGGCCACAGTATCAACCCCTGGGGTACAGCAGTTACCCTTTTTACTGGGAGTGTGACCAAACGCTGGAATGCATTGCCCAGAGTGGTTGTAGAGTCTCCATCCCTGGAGATATTTAAAAGCCACTTGGATATCTGGTGTACCAACCACTCCTCCCAGTTTTATATAATCTGATACATGCTGAGAGTGTCCTCTGTCCCATTATCCAGGTCATTAATAAAGATGTTAAACAGTATTGGCCCCAGGAGAGACCCCAGTAGAGACCACCAGTATTCGCTGTTGATGACAGCCTTCTGAGCCCAGCAGTTGAGCCACTTTTTAGTCTACCTTACTGTCCACTTATCTATCCTGTACTTTGTCAGTTCATCTACGAAGATCCTATGGGAGAAGTGTCAAGGGTCTTAGTCAAGACAAACAGCATTCACTGCACTCACCTCATCCACCAAACTAGTCAGCTCATCACAGATGTTTATCAATCACGTTGGTAAAGCATGATTTCCCCTTTGCTGACTACTCCTAATCACCTTCTCATCCTTCATGTGTTTGACAAGTTTCTGGGGTTATTTGCTCCAGCGCCTTCCCTGTGACCAAGGTGATGCCGAACAGCTTGTAGTTTCTTGAATCTTCCTCTTGTCCTTCTTGATGATAGGAGTGATATTTGCTTGCCTCCAGTCCTCAGGAACCTCCCCCATTCACCAAGACCTTTCAAAGATAATTGAGAGTTGCCTTGCAATGACATCTGCCAGCTTCCTCAGCATTTGTGGATGCATCCCATCAGAAAAGTGATGTAAGGTTTGAACCCACTGGAGATGCCTCTGAGTTACATGTTCCTGAGTGAATCATACAACCATGGGAGTAAATAGGTGTAATGTCTTCCAGCTACATTTCTTTTTATCAAAAGCTATGTGAAGCCAGGATATACTTACTGGTTTCAGGGCATAGCATAAATTTTGTATCCAAACCTGTAGTAGAAATCCTGCTAAGATATGCAGGTTAGTTCGAGATGGTACAAAAATGATGAAGATACAGGCTTATTAGTTTACTGAAGTACTGCATGAGTTTATTTAAACTACTTTGGAATGTGAAGTGCTAGGTTTGTGTGATACCACACCATGTGTATTTACCATATGCAGTTGTGTAGAGACTGCTGTTCCCCACTGCTGGGTGAGCACTTCAGTTTAAACAAAATCTAATTTCTTGGAACATATAGAAACAGAAATTCAGAATCCTGATGTTTTTAGACACCTAACTTTAGTGTTTAAGAATTTTTAGGCACCTGGGTGAAGTGGCAGGGATTTTACAGCTAACGGTTATGGACAGCAAACCTGTGAGGAATGTAACAATTTAACTTTCAGACCTACACTAAAAAACACAGGAAACTGAGTCAAGGGACACTAACTTTTACCTTTAGTAGATGAACAACTGTTACTGTATAACCTATAAACATATACCCTCAGTCACACATATCTATAATCTGCATAGCTGTCCAATTACTTTGATTTTTCTTTTTTACTTATGTACACCAGGACATTTAAGTCCACAATGTTTAGTCACAAAAGATCTTCCCTAGATTAAGCTTACAGTTACTTGAAAGCATTTATTAGGATTTTGTATGCTTTTGTAGGTTGTGTTATTTTCTGTATTTTCCATTTTCTTCTTGCAAAAAGTTATGACTCTGGGAAAGTATCACAAATCTTTTCTGTTCTTGCTTCACATTTCCATTTACAATACTAATAAGCTCATCCCAGACACCAAAACCTTTTCATTCTCTTGTATGTTATTTTTAAATGGAATTAAGCAACTGAGACTTCAGAGTCCTACAGTTTTTACACAGACTATCTACTTACCAAGTCTGTGATTGGAAAACTGTCTCTCGTAAGTTACAGAACTCTTTAGTGTGCAGTCAGCTACTTTTATTGTAACAATATCTTGTAATCAGTAAATCAGCACAATGAAGGACTTTTTAATAACTTTTTTTTTCTTGCATGCATCCAAATTATTTGATCTAATTGATCTTCAACATTGTTTTTGTACTCATGCCAAATATTTGTCATACTTTCTTAAGCTGAGGAGAATGTTTGTTCCCATCCCCGTTTTCAACATACTAAAAATGCATATCTCAGCCCTAAGGAGAAAAAAATTATCTTCTAAATAACTTTGAACTAAAATGTCCTAATAATTATTTGGCTTTAGAGTTCAGATACTTAAAACAGAATCTCCAATGCTGATATTTCTAAGGATATTTTTTCCATTATTTGATTTAAATATTATATTTAAATATTTTCTTATAACATTTTTAAAAGATTTCACCAGCAATCAATGAAATGTTCTTTTTCTAAAAAAAAAAAAAAAAAAAAAATTAGAATTACCTTAGAAACTAGAATGACTCTCAGATGAAGTATGAAATTTTTATATCACATTATTGCATGGATTTATGAAAAGAAACATGAGCTGGACAGTGCATCTTTAGGTACACTTGCAAAGATGCTCCACAGCAAATAGTTTTAACAATATTTTTTGTCCAAATCTAATAATTTCAAAACAAAAACAGTGGGTTTATAATAAAATGTTATCAAGGAAAGAATGTAAGAGTCTTAACAACTAACATAGGATCAGTGAAGGTCACCTACAGAATTAAAGAGATGATTGTTCAGAGTTTTACAGAGAAAGCAGTTTTTTCTTATAGGTTGAAAGTAAAAATACTGACTGTTTTAATCAGGCACTTGGTGAAGGAATAAAGATTCATTTGAGAGTCCCCAAAATGATTTCTCACTCTTTCAGCTTTTTTTCAAGTAAAGATACTGAGAACAATTTTTCTTGTCATATTAGATTTGGCTCCTTGTCTTGGTTTGAGGTCCAGGAAGAGTAAAGCTAAATAAAAAATGAAAAACCATAATAAAGGCTATCTATTCTTTTCTAAATACCAGAGGATTCAGGCTACACATCCAGTGAAGGGTCAGATTGTTTCTCCTTTCCAACAAAATCACTGTTTGTATTTATACATTTGTAAGGGTAGGACACAGGTTCCCTGCAAATACATTTACTATTAAAATACATTTTCACATTTCATTCCAAATGGGTGAATGTTTCTGCTTGCTAAGTATTTTATAACAAAATGCACAATCCTTAAAAAAGGTACCTTCAAAAGTAAATGCATTCTCACTTGTTCTACACACAGTTACAACTCTTCCATAAACCATTGCAAAGAATCATGCAGAGAACAGTACTCTGTAATTATTTAACAAACTGTTTATAATGAAATTAACCCCCTTTAAAGTAAGTGATCATTGATAAAATTGTATTTTTCTGTAAATTCACCATAAATTGTTTTTAAGATATTTATGATATTTATGAGGTACTCTCCACTGTCTCTGGTGTGTTTTATATTAATTCCGTAATTCTCTGGCAAGTGGCTTTTAGAAGGAGAAGTGGCTAGGGCCTGAAAAAGAAACATGAAGCATTGATGAGTCAGCCTAAAGCACTAATATTGGTGGGCAATCAAACATTTCTGTGGAAGAAATAGGGGGTTAACCAATGAGGTCCAGTTTCCTTTGATGGAATACCTGCTTCTGAGGGAGTGAGAATTTATATACCATACAGTGAAACTTCATGCAAGAAAGTAAGCTGGAATTCAATCTTCCCTTCCTGATATTGCGATTGCCTCCTCTCTCCTACCTCTGATATGGGCATAGTAGGCCAGAAAGAGGCACTATTTATCCATGTTGCAGCTTGATCTGAAAACTGTTCTTCTCTCCATTCCCACAAAGACGCTTCAAAAAGACCAGACCTACCCAGGGACACTGAATAGTACATGCAGCAAAGCCTTTTATGAAGCTTATTGACATGCTGTTCCAACACCACTTTTTCTGAAAAATACAGTGTTGGAAAATCAACTAAATAGAAAAAGCCATGCAAAACAACTGTGGTTTGAAGGACTTGATCTTTGTCCAGTTTGACCTCCAGTCCCTTCTGGCAACCTTACCCAAGACAAGGATTCAGACTGAAACTTGTGGCTCTGGCATGAAACTTTTCCTTCTCCAACACAGTGGGACAATCAATGACAAATGACTGGCTGGTTCTGATGACTAGGTGCACGGTGTGTATTAAAAACAATGAAAAGAATGATCCCTCTCCCTCTGACTGCCTGCCCTGAATACATGGAAACCATTTAGAGAGAACTGTAGAATCAAATGAATGAAAAAATCAGTGGAAGAATGAAACTAAGTGGTCATTCTTAAAATTGTAAGAATTCCATAATGCACAGGCATGCAAATGCACCCTTATGCTTCAATAATTCCCCGTTGCTTTTTTTTCATATTTAAAGACAGTACGTGCACTTGATATTATCTGCTTATAGAAAATGTGCAACAATTCAGATTAAAGACAGTGTGGTTAAAATGAATGATACTGTCAGAAGGCATGGTCTTTCTCCACTGTAAGGAGCAATATTCACTACTAAATGGAAAAGATCTAGGGCTGTGAAGTGTTAATATTTCATGTATGAATTGAAGATTCATATCTCCTTACTTGTTAGGCTGCTTACACATTCTATACATTTCTATCTTGAAAAACTAGTTTTTATTTGTCAGGTAGTTTATGGTATCTTGTACCTGCCTTATTTGGGTCATAGGGCAGAAATTGTGTTCTGTCTGTATCCTCCATCCTCAGGCATATTATCAAAATCCAAGAAAAGATGGAAATCATTTTTTATGCTCGGTAGATCCTTAAACGTTCTTTGTCCATTTGGCTTGAATTCTAAAGCAAATGTTTAAATCCTATGTAGACAACAAGAAGTCTTCCCAGCTTAAGTTTACTATTCCATTTGATAAGATATTATTACTTTACTATTGAATGTAGGCACCATCATTTTCCGTGTAATGCAAGGGAATTCTGTTATCCCTTAGGGAGTACACAACAGCTTCATCTACTTTTTCCATGATATATTAGCTTTCTAAAGATCTTTCTTTGCACATATTAAGTAACCATTTACAAGACTGAAACAATAGGCTGTCCCTAGCAGCAGAAGGAAAGGAAAAGGTGAAACGACAGAAGAAAATGTAGGGAAAACAATTAACTTTTTTACTGTTGGGAATTGGGGAAAATATCACGTGTACAAAAAAATTAATGAATGTGGACTTAAATCATTAGAAATGATAGAAGAGTTGAGGGTAAGTTTTATGTTCTCAATGAGATATTGCAGTATATTGGGGGGAGGAGAGAAGGGAGCTGTAAAGAGAGGATAATGAGCTTATTCTGAATGCTTTTCTTCTGCTTTTGCAGATCTCTTAATTTCTCCTGAGAGAGAGTAATCAGTGGGTTAAAAAATTAAAATGATGGCTCATACATCTGTTTGCCATTTCAACTCTTCTCTGACCTTAAAACCATCCATCCTGCTCCCTGGGGATTGCAATATTCATTGTTAAGAATGATTTTTTTTTTTCTCTTTTTTGAATGAACTTCGTCCTATGCTTTGAATTTGCTGAGCATTAGTAAAGCACTGTTTTTTCCTCCCTGAAAATAATAAATTGTAGAGACAAATATTTGTAAACATCTGCTTGTGATTTAAAGAGTCAAATGGGTATTTATATGTTAAAATATCAAGATTTGTACACACAGGTGTGAATTTTATGTCCAAAGTGGTCTTATGGACAACGATGCGAGAAACAATAAAGCTGCAAAACAGGTTAAATACTTAAGGCCCATTGTCAAGCAAGACTTAGGCACTTGACATTCATCTCCTATTGATTTCTTTACAAAACTCATGCTAATTTTCTAAGATATTTCTGAAAATGACACTTGGCCTTGAAGTCACTTTCAATTTCATTTAAATGTTTTTGAAAATTTTAGCTTGCATATCAAGCCTCATGACCTCATGATCACCTCAGATCATTACAATCTAGGTTAATGGGCTAGCTTTTCCTATTATTTTTCCTTATATAAAGCCATGTATGTCAGGATAAAATTGGAAAGAGGTTTTTTTATCAGTAAGATACAGCTAATATGTTAAATAACAAGTGCTAACTAGTATTATGTATCTCTCTCATGTGTTGCCAACACTAAAAATCATTGCCATAATTCCAAATTAGATAAATCTGCTGAAACCTTATTGGAATCTAGTGTTAAAGAAGAAAATTTCATTCTATTTGCACATAAATGTTTGGCCTCCTCACCTTAGTGTCTGATCCACAAATGCACTGTAATTACTGTCAGATATCTGCTATTTCGGTTTTAAACCTGAACATTAAATTTCTGTAAGTCCTAATGTGTGTGTTAAAAAAGAAAAGGAAAGAAGAAGAAAGGCACATATTTTTTTCCGTATTTGGTATGTTATGTGTATTGTTATGGCCCTTCATTTCATCTGGTCCTTCTCTACAGTTATTAGATTTCCCCTTAAGTTCCTTCCTTCCTATACAGAATTGTAGATGTGATGTCAACATAACATTGGTGGTGTCCTGGTTTCAGCTGGGATAGAGTTAACTGTCTTCCTAGTAGCTGGTACAGTGCTATGTTTTGAGTTCAGAGCAAAGAATGCTGATAACACACTGATGTTTTCAGTTGTTGCTCAGTAGTGTTTAGACTAATGTCAAGGATTTTTCAGCTTCTCATGCCCAGCCAGTGAGAAAGCTGGAGGGGCACAAGAAGTTGGCACAGGACACAGCCAGGGCACCTGACCCAAACTGGCCAACGGGGTATTCCATACCATGGGACGTCCCATCCAGTATAGGAACGGGGAAGTGGGGGCAGGGATTCGCCGCTCGGGGACTGGCGGGGTGTCGGTCGGCGGGTGGTGAGCAATTGCACTGCGCATCATTTGTACATTCCAATCCTTTCATTATTGCTGTTGTCATTTTATTAGTGTTATCATTATCATTATTAGTTTCTTCTTTTCTGTTCTACTAAACCGTTCTTATCTCAGCCCACGGGTTTTGCTTCTTTTCCCGATTTTCTCCCCCATCCCACTGGGTGGGGGGGAGTGAGTGAGCGGCTGCGTGGTGTTTAGTTGCTGGCTGGGGTTAAACCACGACAGTCCTTTTTGGCGCCCAACGTGGGGCTCGAAGGGTTGAGATAACGACAAACCTGACCAGAGCTTGTTAAAACAAATTTGTTATAAGCATTCATTATATCGGTCTAATAGTTGCTGGTCATTATGTTGATTTATGTGTTCTTAGAGTTGTTGCTCTGGTTTTTAAAGTTCTGTTATGTATCACCTCGCTTGCTGTATGTAGTCCCTCTTCTGCTGCTTATCATCCGTGGGAGGTGGATTAAGGTTTTCGCTTTGATGTATTGTATAACACTGGTTTATGGTATGATAAAGTCGTCGGCTGTGGGATTAATCCGGTACTTGCACTCAGCATTGTCACCTTTATACTGTGGAAGCCATCTGTGGGAAACTATTAATAATTATACCATTTACCTTTCCTCCTTGGAAAACCAGTCTATGGGTGGGATACCTTTCTTCCCCTCTCCTTTCTCCTTCAGTCCAGTTACAATGGTGTTTGAGAATTTTGAAAAATTTGAATACTCTTGGGATGTTGGGACCAGCACGGTCCTAGCCCTACTGCTAGGAATTAGCATGCTTCTGAATGTGGTTCAGCTCTCGTTTAAGGTTAAACAACTATTTAAGAAAATCACCCAGAGATCTGCCCCAAGGCTGGATAATTATGAGTGGCAGGGTGTGTGGGGTAGTATGGGCAAGTACCTAGAAAAGTGGGCACCTCCAATGTTTTGGAAATTCACCCCTGAACAAGTGCAGAATCCAGAAGAACTAGTAAAATATTTGGAAAAGGTATGCTGTCACCCCTGCAGCTCCAGAGAGATACAAATTACTGCAACGTGCTGGGGCCTGGCCCATGCCTATCGAGCCCTGTTCGACACCACTCAGTACGCTCAAGGGGAAGAGAAGGTCTCTGGACCTAACAACAAAACGATGAGCACTGCGGTCACTCAAACCTCAGCAACGGGCACTGCGGCCCCTCCAGCCTCAGCAATGAGCACGGCAGCTACCCAAACCTCGGCAACGGGCACTGAGGTCCCTCCAGCCCCAGCAACGAGCACAGCAGCTACCCAAACCTTGGCAACAGACACTGCGGTTATCCAAGACCCGGCGAGCGGTACTGCAGCTGAACCAGCGGACCAACCTGCACCAGTATCAGTTGCCCCCGTACAGAAAAAGAAATATACAAAAAAATCAGTTCGCTTAGCGAAGGATGAAGGCGAACCAGGGTCATCACGGGAACAGGAGGAAGAGGCAGAACCAGAGGTAATAACCCGGTCCCTATCCTTGAGTGAGCTGCGGGATATGCGAAAAGATTTTGGCCACCGTATAGGTGAGCATATTATCACCTGGCTCCTCCGATGCTGGGACAATGGGGCTAATAGCTTGGAATTAGAAGGTAGGGAAGCCAAGCAGCTGGGATCGCTTGCCAGGGAAGGTGGCATTGACAAGGCAATTGGAAGAGGGACACAAGCCATCAGCCTCTGGAGGCGACTCCTGTCAAGTGTGAAGGAAAGGTACCCCTTTAAGGAAGATGTTATATGTCAATCAAGCAAGTGGACAACCATGGAAAAAGGTATCCAATATCTGAGGGAATTAGCTGTGCTAGAGACAATTCATCATGATCCGGACAACCCACAATTACCCAAAGATCCAGACGAAGTCCAATGCACACGACCCATGTGGCGGAAGTTTGTACGGAGCGCACCATCGTCCTATGCCAACTCACTGGCAATAATGACCTGGAAAGACGAAGAAGCACCGACAGTGGATGAAGTGGCTCGCCAACTCCGTCAATACGAAGAAAATCTCTCCTCCTCCCTACAAGCCTGCATTTCGGCTGTGGAGAAGCTGTCCGAGGATTTCCAGCAATTCAAAGAGGAGATGTCCTGTTGCCCACCTGTAAGGACCAATGTCTCAGCTATTAGGAGTGAGCGCTCCTCTGCCCAAGAGAGAGAATATAGAAGGTACACACCGCGAGGTGCCTTGTGGTTTTACTTATGTGATCATGGAGAGGACATGAGGAAATGGGATGGAAAACCTACCTCGGTCCTAAATGCACGGGTACGTGAGCTGCGAGGAAAAAACACCACAAAAGGGGATTCTACCAGGAAAAATGCCGCTCCGGTTTCCAAACAGAGTAGAAGGGCTGATCTTATTTCTGATCCTCTTGAAGGGACTTCTGAGCCAATTTTACGAGAAGTGAATACTGGATACTCTGACCAGAATTAGAGGGGCCCTGCCTCCAGCCAGGTGGAGGAAAGGGATAACCGGGTCTATTGGACTGTGTGGATTCGATGGCCTGGCACGTTAGACCCACAGGAGTATAAGGCTCTAGTAGACACCGGCGCACAGTGTACTTCAATGCCATCAAGTTATGAAGGGGCAGAACCCATTTCTATTTCTGGTGTGACAGGGGGATCCCAAGAGTTAACTGTATTGGAAGCTGAAGTAAGCCTAACTGGGAATGAATGGCAGAAACACCCCATTGTGACTGGTCCAGAGGCTCCGTGCATCCTTGGCATAGACTATCTCAGGAGAGGGTATTTTAAGGACCCAAAGGGGTATCGATGGGCTTTTGGTATAGCTGCCTTGCAGACGGAGGGCACGGAACAGCTGTCTACCCTGCCTGGTCTCTCTCAAGACCCTTCGATTGTGGGGTTGCTGAGGGTTGAAGAACAAGTACCAATTGCTACCACGACGGTGCACCGGCGGCAATATCGCACCAACCGAGACTCTCTGATTCCCATCCACAAGTTGATTCGCCAGCTGGAGAGCCAAGGAGTGATCAGCAAAACTCGCTCACCTTTTAATAGTCCCATATGGCCCGTGCGAAAGTCTAATGGGGAGTGGAGACTAACAGTTGACTATCGCGGCCTGAATGAAGTTACGCCACCGCTGAGTGCTGCCGTTCCAGATATGCTAGAACTTCAATACGAACTAGAGTCAAAGGCAGCCAAGTGGTATGCTACAATTGACATTGCTAATGCATTTTTCTCCATTCTTTTGGCAGCGGAGTGCAGGCCACAGTTTGCCTTTACTTGGAGGGGTGTCCAGTACACTTGGAATCGATTGCCCCAGGGGTGGAAACACAGCCCCACCATTTGCCATGGACTAATCCAGACTGCACTGGAAAAAGGTGAAGCTCCGGAACACCTGCAATACATTGATGACATCATCGTATGGGGCAACACGGCAGAAGAAGTCTTTGAGAAAGGGAAGAAAATAATCCAAATCCTTCTGAAAGCCGGTTTTGCCATAAAAGAAAGTAAGGTCAAGGGACCTGCACGGGAGATCCAGTTTTTAGGAATAAAATGGCAAGATGGGCGTCGTCAGATCCCAATGGATGTGATTAACAAAATAGCAGCTATGTCTCCACCAACTAATAAAAAGGAAACACAGGCCTTCTTAGGTGTCGTGGGCTTTTGGAGAATGCATATTCCAAATTACAGTCTGATTGTAAGCCCTCTCTATCAAGTGACCCGAAAGAAGAATGATTTTCAATGGGGCCCTGAGCAACAACAAGCCTTTGAACAAATTAAACGGGAGATTGTTCACGCAGTAGCCCTTGGACCAGTCCGGACAGGACAAGATGTTAAAAATGTGCTCTATACTGCAGCTGGGGAGAATGGCCCTACCTGGAGCCTCTGGCAGAAAGCACCTGGGGAGACCCGAGGCCGACCCCTGGGGTTTTGGAGTCGAGGATATCGGGGATCCGAAGCTCGCTATACTCCAACTGAAAAAGAGATATTGGCAGCATATGAAGGAGTTCAAGCTGCCTCAGAAGTGGTTGGTACTGAAACACAGCTCCTCTTAGCACCCCAACTGCCAGTGCTGGGCTGGATGTTCAAAGGGAGGGTCTCCTCTACACATCACGCGACTGATGCCACGTGGAGTAAGTGGATTGCACTGATCACACAACGGGCTCGCATAGGAAACCCCAGTCGCCCAGGAATTTTGGAAGTGATCACGGACTGGCCAGAAGGCAAAGATTTTGGAATGTCGCCAGAGGAGGAGGTGGCACGTGCTGAAGAGGCCCCGCTGTATAATAAACTGCCAGAAAATGAGAGGCAATATGCCCTGTTCACTGACGGATCCTGTCACATCGTGGGAAAGCATCGGAGGTGGAAAGCTGCCGTATGGAGTCCTACACGACAAGTTGCAGAAACTGCTGAAGGAGAAGGTGAATCGAGTCAGTTTGCAGAGGTGAAAGCCATCCAGCTAGCATTAGATATTGCTGAAAGAGAAAAGTGGCCAGTGCTCTATCTCTATACTGACTCATGGATGGTGGCAAATGCCCTGTGGGGGTGGCTACAGCAATGGAAGCAGAGCAACTGGCAGCACAGAGGTAAACCCATCTGGGCTGCCGCACTGTGGCAAGATATTGCATCCCGGCTAGAGAATCTGGTTGTAAAAGTACGTCATGTAGATGCTCACATACCCAAGAGTCGGGCCACTGAAGAACATCAAAACAACCAACAGGTGGATCAGACTGCCAAGATTGAAGTGGCTCAGGTGGACCTGGACTGGCAACATAAGGGTGAGCTATTTATGGCTCAGTGGGCCCATGATGCTTCAGACCATCAGGGAAGAGATGCAACATATAGATGGGCTCGTGACCGAGGGGTGGACTTGACCATGGACACTATTGCACAGGTTATCCATGAATGTGAAACATGTGCTGCAATTAAGCAAGCCAAGCGGTTAAAGCCCCTGTGGTATGGAGGGCGATGGCTGAAATATAAATATGGAGAAGCCTGGCAGATTGACTATATCACACTCCCACAAACTCGCCAAGGCAAGCGCTATGTGCTCACGATGGTGGAAGCAACCACTGGATGGCTGGAAACATATTCTGTGCCCCATGCCACCGCCCGGAACACTATCCTGGGCCTAGAAAAGCAAGTCTTGTGGCAACATGGCACCCCAGAACGAATTGAGTCAGACAACGGGACTCATTTCCGAAACAACCTCATAGACACCTGGGCCAAAGAGCATGGCATTGAGTGGGTGCATCATATCCCCTATCATGCACCAGCCTCTGGGAAAATTGAGCGATACAATGCACTGTTAAAGATTACATTGAGAGCAATGGGGGGTGGAACTTTCAAACATTGGGATACACATTTAGCAAAAGCCACCTGGTTAGTCAACACCAGAGGATCTGCCAATCGGGGTGGCCCTGCCCAGTCAGAATTTTTACATACTATAGAAGGGGATAAAGTCCCTGTAGTGCACATAAAAAATATGTTAGGGAAGACAGTCTGGGTTACTCCTGCCTCAGGCAAAGGTAAACCCATTCGTGGGATTGCTTTTGCTCAAGGGCCTGGGTGCACTTGGTGGGTGATGCGAAAAGATGGGGAAGTCCGATGTGTGCCTCAAGGGGATTTAATTTTAGGTGAGAACAGCCAGAATTAAACTGTATATTAGTTGCTATATAACCCTGCTACTGTATGTTATCCTCACTATAATTATGTGCTATATCCATAGTACTATAGTAAGAATCACTTAGATCAAGCAAGAAAAGAACTGTGATAAGACTGAGCAAAGCGCAGTAGTGATGGAACCAGAACTGACTCCAGCATGCAACAATCCAACGGTGCACACCATCCTCCTGCTGCGCCAAATGTCACCTGCTTGTCACACTGCACTGAAGCCCAATTCTGCTCTACCGACTGAGAGGACTTTGCATCATCCCTCCTGCCCAGAAAGACTGGTATGACAGATGGAGCCCAGAGTCGGAAACTAAATGAACTCAATGAACATTTTATGAACATGACCCATGAACTAAAGGAATGATATCTCTGTGTGTGTATACATATATATATATATCATTGCTCATATGTCTTAAAGGGATGGAAAGGTGATGATTGATCAGGATGTAACTAAAGGTATGGGAACTGTGCATGACGTCAATGGTATAGAATAAGGGGTGGATACTGTCTTGGTTTCGGCTGGGATAGAGTTAACTGTCTTCCTAGTAGCTGGTACAGTGCTATGTTTTGAGTTCAGTATGCGAAGAATGTTGATAACACTGATGTTTTCAGTTGTTGCTCAGTAGTATTTAGACTAATGTCAAGGATTTTTCAGCTTCTCATGCCCAGCCAGTGAGAAAGCTGGAGGGGCACAAGAAGTTGGCACAGGACACAGCCAGGGCACCTGACCCAAACTGGCCAACGGTGTATTCCATACCATGGGACGTCCCATCTAGTATAGGAACGGGGAAGTGGGGGCAGGGATTCGCCGCTCGGGGACTGGCTGGGTGTCGGTCGGCGGGTGGTGAGCAATTGCACTGCGCATCATTTGTACATTCCAATCCTTTCATTATTGCTGTTGTCATTTTATTAGTGTTATCATTATCATTATTAGTTTCTTCTTTTCTGTTCTATTAAACCGTTCTTATCTCAACCCACGGGTTTTGCTTCTTTTCCCGATTTTCTCCCCCATCCCACTGGGTGGGGGGAAGTGAATGAGCGGCTGCGTGGTGTTTAGTTGCTGGCTGGGGTTAAACCACGACAGGTGGGGTCAAATGTTATTTTAATTATTGGTACTTGCACTTCACATAAAGATCCCTCCGTCCCGAGTGCAAGATTGAGTCGATCCCTCACCAACACAACAACTTGGACAGACTCAGAAAACCTTATGCTGCATAAAGTCTGTGTTTACCTCCTAGATGAACCTATAGTTTGAGGCTGTTGCTAAGTCATTGACTACTACTAAACATTCAAGGTTGGTAGTAGCATACTTTCTTCCATCCACTTAAGCAGGTAAAAGAGATTAAATTTCCTCCCTGAGAAGCAGCATTTGTGCTACTGTGGGTCACAGCCAGGGCCAAGTAATTGTTTCATAGACTTGTCCCACCTAGTTTACACTACTGATGTGTATCTTTTGTTACTTTTTCCCCCAGGCTCCCCAGCTCATCTAAGTTGATCAGTGATGTTATTTTTTGGCCCATGCAGAAATAACAGCTTTTGTGTTGGTGCTGATTATCAAATGTCCAGTTTGGGACAGCTAATTGTAACTAAGGTAGGCAGAGTTTTCATTAATGAGGGCTAGCAAGCAGCTCATTAAGCATACAAAGATTTTCTCCTCCCTACAGCAGACAGCGGCCTCTAGGTGTTGCTGCTGTAGGTGTTAAAGACATTTATAGGTGTGTTCATCCCTTGGAAAATGATTGCAGTTGTGTCCCCTGCTGATGCATGGAAGCTGAGGATGATTTCCAGTGAGGGTGAGCTTGTCCACCAGAGCCAGTCTAGGTGGAACTTTCAGTGTATGAAGGAGAGCAGGTGTCAGACCCTGGCCCTTTATTGGTGACATGTCACCGCACAACCCATCTCACGTGCTCTAAAACATCCTGCGTGAGGTAACTGGATGTATTGCACCACAGCATGAGACTGCACAGGCAGGTATGGCCTATCTCTGTCTGGCAGATCGCATGTGAAGTCAATAAAGTGTAAGCAAAAATATGTGCGTCGTGGATCTTAAATGAACTTACCGTGGTTCCTGAAGGCTGTTCTAGCCCATGTGACATGAAGAAGCTGTATCAGTTCAGGATGGACTGCACAGATTTCAGCCCACACAAGATGGGGAAAAGTATTTGTCCACCTTTCTCATCTGAGAGGCAAAGACTGTTCAGCCTGAAAAAGTAAACTCATTCCTTCCCCACAGAGTGAATCCTTCCAGAGAAGCACTAAGGACAACAGAAATCATGGAAAGAGAGCAATGCTGAGCTCTACTATGTGACAAAGTAAAGACTATCCAGGATTTCATAAAATAATACATTCATCAAAACCAGAAAAAGTTAACCAGCTGCTAAGGAAAAACAATATATGCTTTAGTAGAAAATACAATTAATAAAAGCAACAAGGGCTTACAGTATAAACAAGCTATTATTTGGCTGCTAAAAAAACCCCTATTGCATATAATGACTAATTTGCCAGCTGTGGCTTTTATATATTCCTTACAGGAAAAAATAATATTAATTCCTTTGCCTTCTAGCCTTAGTAAAATTTCTGGAGTGTAATTTAAATGGGGTTTGATAACAACAGTATTGCTTCATGAGTATTAAGTGATCTTCCTTTGTATGTGTGATCACAAAACACATAAAAACTTGCAGACTCTGTGGACGTTATATTTGAATAGATTTCTTCCAGAGGCAAATGGAGCTTATAACATAGGGAGAAAAGGAGCAGTAGCTTCCTATTGTAAACTCCATTATTTTTTTGTGATGTAATATAGTGTAGTCATTAGAAAGTCAATGTTAGAAAATACTGTCTCCATCCAAGTAGCACTTAATCTCTATTACCTGGAGGTTAAAAGTCAAAGAACAATCATCCATGTCAGTGATTCCTGCAGCAGATTGTTACTGAACCATGTAAGGTCATTTAGTGGGGAGAATTAGTTCCCAGCAGCTTCACATGTCAGAGATATTATAGTACTATTCTGCCCCAGCTCTTCTCCCTGGAAAATGATGACAATTCTATGGGCTTTTGCAGGAAAGGTGTCCTGTAGTAAGAACAGAAAGGCTTATCTTTGACAGACATTTCTGCCAAGGGTGACAATGAAAAGAAAAATTTTGCTGACTTTACCGGTCAGCTGTAGACGGAAGGTACACAAGCACAGCCAATTGCCCTCAACTTATCAAATATATTGGTAAGACATATCCTGTATTTTTGTAGTTAATACACCTTTTAAATCATTGCCAGTTTTTACATAGAGAATGAAACCTTTCTCCGGTGACAATCTGAGAGAGCAGGAAAGCCTGGGAAAGCCTCAGAAATGGACCATTGACCAAGGACGGGTTGGAAATCTCTGTGTTAGTTTAACTGCAAAGTTGTCAATAGTGATGTTGGTGTATGGAATCAGTTTCCCTCTGGAAATGCTATAATCTGTCGAGGCAGTGAGGGTTCTGGCTGTGGTGTTCAGAACAGGTCAGCAAAAAAAAGTCGGGATGAAAAAGAACAAGATGCCCAAGCTGTGGAATTGCTGTCGTCGTGACATGGAAAGATGAGCTGCAGTTGTGTAGGGAAACTGACTGGAAGGAGCAAGAAGGGCCGAAGCACGTCATGTTTGAAGGAAACATGGGGAAAGGGGGAAAGACCTGGTGTGCATGCAAAACTTTTTACTATGGTCCTCATTATAACTATCATAAAAGACAGCAGCACGGGTCTCATTAACTAGCTTGCATGTCCTCTTCCACCATATCACACCTATATGAAATCAAATGAAATAAAGTGAGAACATATTTATTTCTGCAGTTTTATTTTTGATGTGAGACTGATTTCATTTACTTATTTATTGTAATGCTTTACAGAGGAAATGTCACTTTCACCTCTCCACCCCAGTGGGTGACAAATGCTAATTCCAGCTTCTTGCCTTTGTCTGGAAAATAATATTGAAGAAATCAAAGTGGGGGTTTAAAATCGTTAAGGTACTTGGTTTGGTTTTTGTGTTTCCCAGGTCCATTTCCATAGAAACAGAAACTGAAGCAGTAGCAGAGAGCTCACACTCTCACTTTTGTGTTTTGGTTGCTTACTTCAAGCTGGGAGCGTAAAGAATAGTTTCGCCAACAAAGCCTCAGGACAGGGAAGCGGTGGAACTGTTTGCTGAAGGGGACAAATTATTTTGGTTTTTAATCTGCATATAGTTATGGTGCAGATCAAAGGGTGAAAGGGTGCTCTTAGATGCACACGTAGAAAAGAGATTTAATAAAAACATTTGAAGTATAAAATTCATCTTAAGTGTAGGAAATATGCCTTGTATCATATCTCTCCCTACCATTTAAAATAAAGAAATGTTCCATTTTAAAATAAAACAATTTTTTGCACAATACAGTCAGAAGCTTCATTATGCTTACATGTACCCAAAAAGCGTGAGTATTTTTAAAAGAATAATTACTAGAAAGGGCAAATTTAGAGTTAGTTTCATCAGAAGACACTTCTTTAGTGGACTGCAGTCAGCCTTCCTTACGATACGCAATCCTTCAAGTCATTCAAAAGCTTACTTGTCCAAAATAGGCATGTAATTATTTGTCAGATAAAATCATTGAATACCTACCATTTCTTCACCCTCAACATAGCAACAACAAGGGTAGGCAGACAATTTGTACCCAAACTAGTATCCTTTCCCAGAAATTTTTCAAGTGCAAGTACACGTCAGAATTATTTAACGCAATATTATTGAAGACTTGAATTTTGAAGGCCGGAGAAGAACATGAGATCATCCAGCTTGCTTTAAGTTCTAACTCTGAATGTCAATCAGATATATTTACATTGAACAGAATTGACTGAGTCCGAAGTACAACTTTCAGAAAGTTTGTGTGGAAATTCTGTAAAATATTTTAAAACTCAAAAGACTCCTGTTTCAATAGGCAGCTTGCTTCAATAGTTAATTACCTTGGTAGTTAGAAAGCTGTGCTAGGTAGAAGTCTCAAGCCCAAACAGAATCAAGACACTAGGCTGTACTATCACAAATCAGACTTTGAAATAGCCCTGAAATCTGCTTCTTTTTCATGCTTTACATTATTTTACTTTAAATCTGTATTTCTTCACTTGACAGATAACTTTCAGTGCTTTACATGAAGTGCAGCCTCAACTGACATTACCAGAATGTCAGCCCCTATATCATGATATGTACTGTCATTTAGCCCCTAATCATAACATGTACTACACAGAAAAACAATAAACAATGTGTCATGGTATTTGACATTGCTTCCTGCAGCTTAAGGACTACAAACAGAGGAAATGCAGAAAGTGATGGCAAGAAAAAGAAGGGCCAGATGTTCAAAGATAAATAAAGATGAAGATGACATTTTTTAAACTCCTCTATGTCATTTATTAATCTGATTCCCTGGGAACTGAGAAGCATGTGGAGCCAGATCACAATGTTCGAGGCCTTCATTATATGTATGAGTTGTATAATATATTAATACCAATAAGCTTTGATCTTTCAATGGACCACTGTTTCACAGGAAGATTCATAACCTTAATAATCTTTTATTCTGTCTCTTAAACTTGTGGATTATTTTATCCATAGATTTACCCACAGAATTAGAGTTTTTAGAGAAGATGTGTTTGGACGGGGTTGGACTTTTTCCCACACTCTCCTTTTTTCTTTTTTTTTAAAGTTAACTTCCAACAAATAGAAAAAATAATTAGAAAACAGGATGCTTGATGTAGTCTTTGTTAAAAAGAAATGAATAATCTTCCACATTCTCAACAGTTCTTCAAGGTGCAGCTAGTACAAAGTGCTCTTGCTATCAGAGGATCAGAGTAACTTTCCACCACTGATCATTACATCATCTCAAAGATGTACTGTATGACAAACAGTATAAGACATCGGTTGCATTTTGTCTGCCTCCCTACTCCCCTTCCCCCCCAGTTGTCAAAATACTTTCATTTCAAACACTCTTTCTTAGCTACTTTCTAAAGAAGGTGTGGGAATGTCTCATCCCCCCCCCCCCTTTCCTGATAAACATTTTATCTCCTCTTCCCCCACCCTTCCACCTCGTGCCTCCAGTTGTAATTCAAAAAGCAGGGCAAAACAGGCCTAACCTCAATTTCCTGTGTTGAATGTGCAGCTGCTTGATTGATGGCCTTATGAATTATTAATGAAAAGACATCGTGCATATTCATGAAGTGTCTCTTTATTAATTCATAATGCAGCTGCTGCAAAGGCAGGGAGTGGAGGACTTGGTCTCCTCCCACGTGGAGACATAAGCACTGTCTCTTCCTCAGCTTCTCTCCAATTCCTGCCCCTTTACTAGCTCGCCCTCGGTTAGGCAACACCACCAATTTCCCTTTCTGTCATGTTCTGTTCTGACGTCTTGTGCGCCAGTCTTGTGCCAGCCCACAACAAGAAGAACCAAGAGGGCTGGCATCAAATTCCCCTGTAATGTTTCTTATGAAAAATAAACCTTAATGGGAGTAACGAGAGTTTACAGCTCATTTCAATTATTTTCAGTTGCTCTCAGGTGCTGCAACACATGCTTCATTTAATTCTACAATGAATGCTACATGCAGCTTGGTGGTGTTTTGTTGCTAGAGACTAAAAAGATGCAGAAATATCCCAGAGGAACTGATGAAAAATAATAAAGTAGTTAGTTACCTGTGCAGCTATATTTTCCAGGAATAAGAAATAGAAAACACTGGAGACTTGAAGTAAACAAGCTCTTAGTGAGACAATTTTCTATGAAAAATAAAAAAGAGTAAAGCTCCGTGAACTTCTTGAGCATTACCGGGATAGGCAAACACAGAGGGTATGATTCTGTGTGAGTAGTACCATTTTTCTCTCCAAAATGGTGCTGGATATTTCATGGTATGATCTGGCCTTCAGTAGAGTTTGCCTTGATATAATTGGCAACTGGAATGATCAAAAAAACCCAGAAAACACTTTGCATTGGGTAACTCCAAGTCTCTGAATTCAGCGTTGTGAATGGGGGTAGGTGATAGAGTTTAAAATTAATTGAGAAAGAAGAAAGTTCTTCAAAGTTTCATGTCATCACAGAAGCAGGAAACCCCTGACCACAGTGGTTCTCAAATAAACCACTCTGACAATGGCTGCCGTTTCACAGTGGAAGGCAAAGTATAACTGGTAATGAGAAGGCGTTCGCCTGGGAGGGGTGGGGAGAAAGGAAAGAAGGTATAAAAACCCAGCAAGGCCACACTGGGGAATCACTTCTCAGTGGGATAAAGGGGGTGCTGCTAGTGTGAAGAATGAAATGAGAGTTTCTGAACCCTTATGGGCCCAGAACCTGTTAACATTTTGCACATTTAGTTTATACACACACAGACTGAAATAATTCCATTGCAGTCTAGTTTAGATCCTGATTCCAAGATTTTAAAGCCAGAAGGGACTATTAGATCATCCCTTCTGACCTTCTGTGTAACACAGAACATAAAATATTATGCAGAGACTGTTGTACTGAGCCCAATAACCAGTGTGGAGTCATAAGTCATAAGAGTTTCACTGTCAAGTTTTGTCTTCAATATTTGATCTTAAAAGCAAGGTGATCTGGCTTTAGATAAATAGAAAACCTTACCTCATTCTCTGTATCATTATCCCTAGTCGCTCCAGCAAAGGTTAAGGAACATGATCATTTGAAGTAATGCAATTCAGTGGAGGGCTCTGTGTTAAATTATCTAGCGGAGCTTCTGTTTGCTGGTGCTAACACGACTATTAACGTGTGGTAGTATATTAAATAAGCAACACCCAAGATACAGCTTGAAGCAGTAACAGAGTCCTGACTAAATATTTAAAGTGGAACTAATTGCTGTCACAGATGCTTCTGCACTGAATATGTCTGTCAGTCCCAGCTTCCCATCTGGACATCCTAGCACTGGGGGTTTTATGTTTGTATGTTTGTTTGTTTGACCTCAAATTTTATTATAATCTGCATACTTCTTTACAATTTCATACGCAAGTTTTATCCACCTCAGTGCTCGTTATTAAGACAGGCAGCAGCATAATCATATGACTGCACCACAGCAGGTTCAGCGTTGGTATGTTTGTTTAAACCACAGAGAGCTCTTTCCTTGCAGAAAACTTGTTTCTTCCTCAGGCCCAGCAGAAATCTGCTAAAGCTAGGAAGCAGTGGTGTGATTTGTTTTCTCATCTCTCCCCACGGGGCATGCAAACATTTCTTCAGATTTGGAAGGAACTGTTCTGAATGGGAAACCTCTGCAGACTCAAAGTGAATGCGCATATCTGTTTTTATCGCCTGCATCTGCTTATGACAGAGGAAGAGAAATATAGGTCAGTGGCAATTCATTCCATGAAAGAAAGGAGGGAGGATTCAGCCACATGGTGGAAATGAGAAAACAGATCTGAATTTTAATCTGGGCTTTGGGTCACTATCTTTGCTTTTCCCTGAAGTAGCCATATAAGTGGATGCTTTCGCTAACATTTCCATCTTCACAACACACTTACCAAAAGCTTTCATGCAGTGCTGTTGTTACTTGATAGCCTCCAGGATGTTAACAGCAGCTAACAGAGTCAGGTGTCCTGCTGTCTTATAGAAAAGGTAGAACACCTTTTGGAGAAACATAATGGGGGTTTTGGTAGATTAAGGACCCTAACTAGATCACATATCAGGGAGAGTCTGATCCATGTTTTCCCATGTTGAGATAACATCTTTTAAATATAATGATGGAACTGAATACGTTAGAGAATGCTGGATCTGAATATATTAGAGTAGCAGTGATGTGCACATGGGATTCTTAATCACTGTGGGACTACGTGCTGGGTAAAACTGTATTTTCTTTTTCATGTAATTACTAATAGGAAAGTAAGTTACCTATAGGTGAATAAACTCGTACAAAAATAAGGACCAATTCAGTCCTTCATTGAAATTTGACTGGAATCCAAATTTATACCTTTGGAAAGCCTAAAAATGGTCGGGGGTGTACTTTTCCTGTTTATAGATCCTTTTCAGGCATAGAAGTGTCAATTTACCACAGAAAACTGTTAGAAGAACTGAATCTGCATGTGTATTTTGTGGTTAGAAGACCCTCAGGCTGGTGGGACAGACCGAAGCATACAGGCACACACTGAATTCTGCCTCTCAAGGTGCTGAAGTTCACTTTCATTTTTACCTGCCTCATGGCCTAAACGTTTATGAAAGGTTAACTCTTTTTTTGTTGTTTAGAATGGTGTTTCATTGTGCAATGTTTGATCTTGTTCAGATATAATCTCTAGTTTTATTCTCAGGAAAAAAAAAAAAATTGGTATTTGTTGATGTCACTCACTTATTCTGTTTCCAGAATTATTTTGTGATACATTTTTTATCCATTTAATACCATCCAGCTCCCCAATGGCAAGACTGCAATACTTGTCTCCTAGACAGTTCCAGACCAGTGGTTCTGCAGAAAACATCCTGAGTAGACATATCTGTGTTTTCCTCTCTTTACTTTTCTTTGTTGATGAAAATAATAAATAACATTTAAGTGTTCATCATACAAATTTTTCAATTATTTAGGGGGTAAAGCAGGTGCATTTGCCATATTCAGTCTGATGATGGCTAAATAATTTATCCTAAATAAAGGTAGTAGAATGAAAAAATTATACAAATGACAGACAGTGAGGGACAGAAATAACATGTTTAAAATTTCTATAGAATATCAAAATTGTTATTGTCATACAGATATTGGAAGACAGTTTAAGGAGTATATTCTTCTTTTGGATGTACCTTCACACATAGTGAGCGATTTCGGTCAAGTCTGCAGAATCCTGAATTGTGATGCTGCAAAGGAGAAGAGAATTTGCTTGAGAACTTTATAATTTTAGGATTTCACTCCCTGTTATAAAGTGATGTAAATTGTAGCTGAGTTATTACTCCTAGTAACAATTCCAGAAAGAAAAATAATATTTTGAATGTAATATTTCATGTTTTTCCTTTTCGTTGTTTAACAGTTAGTGGGTGAGAGGGATAACTTTCAGGTTTGAAATTAACATTCTTATTTGGTATCAAGCAAAAAATCCAGGAATAATAAGGTTACAATTATCTTTCTGAATTTAAATAATAAATATTCCTACTGCAAAGTGGCTTTTTTTTTGTAAATATAGGCATAATGATAGAACAAGTGATACTTATGGGTCATTGTGAGTGAGTTCAATTCTAAGTGAGTAAGAGTGAGAAAAATGGCATTTACAGCATTCCTCAGGGGAGCAAGAGTAAAAGAATTGTATCTTTTAAAAAAATAAAGATCTAGCTAGTGTTCAGCTTGCTTTGTAGGCCATTTTGCTATCTCACACAGGCTATAGAATTTTCTTTGATTTTACCTTATAGTTCATAGTTTTGGGATACTGCCGAACAGTTGGATTTAAGCCTGATAGAGCAGAAAGTATTCACAGAGTTACAAAAGGAGCAAGGTCAAGGTTTGCTGATTTGACTTCTTTTCTGCCTGCCATATTTATTTCTGTGGCCTTTGGGAAGAGGTGACATCTGCAGTGTAAAGAAAGTGCTCCTGAACCAGTGAATCCATTGACAAAGCAGTGGGCTTTGTTAGCTCACGAGGGAGATTGAAAACCCCACAATCTGTAACTAGTGTTTTTTGTGGATGGGGCAGCAAGACCCAGTGAAGGGAAGTGGGGATGCCAAAGAGGAGCCACACACAAAGGACTGCAAGAGTTCCTGTATGAAAACTCAAGCTCCCCATTAATAAGCACTGTAAATAGCTATTAACTAAATCAAAAGTAAATGTTAAAAAACAGTGCCAATTTCAAGCATAATCCTTAGAAAAGATGACAGGCTTAATGCTTCTAAAAATGGGAATGACTAGAGAATATTTAAAGTAGACAGGCAGTCTATCTGCAACACCTCCTGCACTGCCAGTTCTTTGCCCACCCTCTGTGCCCTCATCTACCTACCCCACCTATTCCAAGCCTTCTCCTGCTCCTGCACAGCAGCTGGTGGATGCTATTGCCCTCTCCTGGCTAGAAACTCTGCAGTGCAGCTGTGCAATAAAGGTAAAGGAAAATCGACCAGGAAGATCTCGGTCCAGGGCAAATAAGTATCTCCTGTGGTTGAACTCTGGGGTTGCAGGAAGCCTCAGCATGGTGCAGAATACCAGCTAAAAGCTGAACAAGTACTGTTTCAGGGAGAAAACGAATGAAATTAAATAATACTGAAAGTGAGGTTAAAAACATCATTTATCTAGGGAAGAATGGATTACACAAATTCATTTAAAGAAGTATCTCTTTGTCCTTCTGGCACTGGACAAATCCACATGGGAAAGAGTTTTGGCCAGGTGCAGTTCATCTCCGCAGCCGCTCTCCTGAATGTCTTCCTTTAGTCATCTCTGCTTAAAGCAGACCCAGACACAGCCGCCAGTGGAATTGCATTAGCAGCAAGTCCAAGTTTCTTCTTTACTCTGCTTCCTGCGGTGGGCCCCTCCTGATCTCTCTGCTGTGACAGCAGCTTTAAGGGTTTAACAACACAGTGCCTTTTGATCTCATTTCGGCAGCTGTGATTAAATAGACACACATCACTTGCTGTGCCACTATGTGAGCAACCCATGGTTCACCTTCACTGAATTAGTACCCGCTGAGCACTGCAAATATTTGAAATGTCAATCCATTTGATAATGTCAAAGAGGGCTGCAAATACCACAGAATGGCACCAAGGAAACATTCAACACACGCAGTAGCATATATAATATCTCTTTTCTTCAGGACAAAAATCATAGTTAAATAGAAACAGGAAGCCATCCTAAGAAGATGTTAAGGTCAACAGATCTAATAACCTGAAGTGGGACGTGCTCCTGCAATTTATCATCTTAAAATTTTAAGCAAACCCATCCCCTCTCAAAGAACTTATTTTTTTCACGTTCACCCGTTCTAGCAAATTATTTTCTATTAGTCAAAATTGGGATGTTCACAGCGCAACGACCCATGTGTTTTACATGTAGATTGTGTAGCTTCAAATCAGGGCAGAAAGTAGAGCCTTGTTATGACACCTTTATTATGTTTTCCCACTCAAGAACCCTAAACCAGGGGGAAATATTTTATCTGAATAGAATACAATAATGAGGCCATATTTTCAGTCACAGAAGCTTGGATCAGCAAAGCAGCAGGTGAAAGTAGAAGAGATTAAGCTGACTAGTAGGTTGCACTTTGCCCTGTAGAAAGATTTGCCTTTACAAAAGACAGCAGGAAATAAGACATTAAACTTGTTGCTGGGGGTTGAATGAGAAAGTTACCAACCTAAAGCATGCGCAACAAGGAACTGAAATCTGGCAATTACACAGAGGAGGGAACTGTATTCTGAAGAGTTACAGCTTTTTTTTTTGCTTTTGTGTGTGTGTGTGTGTGTATTAGGCTTTCCTTGCTAAATTGCAGATTTTTAAACATTTCCCCAAATTGTACCAGCTAATATATAAGAAATTAAATATTAGTGATGCAGGGCAAGTTTCCTTTTTCTTTGAAAAGTCATTCACTCACCTAAAGTTTTTTAAAAAAAAAAAAAAAGAAAAAAGTAAAGTTCATGTACTTACTGGCACAGCAGGCAAATAACATGGGCATTATTTGTGGCAGCTGAGAGTCAAGAGGTGCTTTTTCCCCATTGTATACTGATGAAGACTAATGATTCACTGACCACAAATACATCCGTATGTAATTAGATGAGTGGTACCTTAGCAATAGGAAGTTATAGTGAGACTTATTGTTTGTTTTATACCACTGTCCAATTATCTTGACATTTCAAAAGGCAGCTACTTTTCAGTAGCTCAAAGACAGGTGTCCAGTTAATCTAAAGAGCTATTTTTAAATAAGACAAGAAAAATGACGAACTGCAGTATACTCAGCAAGAGCAGTGTTCGTTAGCATAGGGCACACCACTAAAACCCCTTCTCAAGGTCTGGCTGCAAGTTCCTCTTGGGTTTATCAGTCACTTCAAAAGCTTCATTTTCAGGTTTTTTTGCCTTCCTCACTATCAAATTTGGGTGATATTCCACCTACAATTCATCACTTCCAAGCTCTGTATCAGTACATGAGAGATTGCTTTATGCTACCAGCATATCTGTATTTTTTCCTACTAACTTACTTGTAAAAATATTTAAGAAAAAAAAGAAAATTTACACCAGGTCTTAGTCTATTTAACTAACATTATTAAAATACAGGTGGTAAGACTTATTAGTAGTAGATATGATTGATCAGTCTAAAAATCAATCTGAATTGATTGTAAATCTGAATTGCCAGTAAATCTCTCTGAGGTACTAAGTTCTAAAACAAGTTCAGGAATTTTACTTGCTGCTGTGCCCGTTGTCTTTGTTAATAACAAACAGCATGTCACTGCTAATACCCCAAGCAGCAAAAGTTATTACTCATTCTCCTACCTTCTGTTCTGAAGAATTTCAAGACAAAGTTCCCCTTATTTTCTTAAAAATTAAACAACTTCTATTGCACTTTTACTTCCTTTACTTTATTGGATTTTATCTTTAATGTAAAAATATGCAGATACACACATACAAGCCCTATTACGCTGATGTCAGTGGCATTTGGTAAGAAGTACAACCAAAAAATTCAAGTCTCTTTCACTGGTCTCTCTCCTTTACATGTGTTTAATTAAGCCTGAACTGTTGACCACTGCTGAGAAAGTGCTTCAAAAACAACCTTATCAATTATTGCTCTTCCACCTGCTTTTCATGTGAAAGCAGGAGGGCAGGAGACTGCAGTCAAAAGCAGGCAGGCTCTACAAAGCCTTTGAGTTTTGCTCACCTCTGCTAATTTTTCCTTTGATCATATTATTAGACAACAATGTCAGGTATTCCTTTTCATGTGTGCAGTTTATCTCAAATCTTTGCCTTCTTATCCCCTAATCAGGAAGGGACTAAAATTCTGATTAATGTCTCTGTTACACAGGCGTTCATTAGTGTAATTCTTTCTTTGCCTATATCCCTCAATCACCTTTGAAGTGATTCAGTTGCACAACTAAAGCACAGAATATGAATATATTACAATACAGTGGCTTCAGTAGATGTCTCTCATCTGACTTCAGGACATGCTTTATCCTGAGGCAGACTTTAAGTATCCTCAGATACTCTTCCCAAGTGGCACGAGGAAGAAGTCCCTTCAGACCTTTCCCAGATGAAAGTGGGGCAAGGTCCTTACTTAGTGCTTGATTAGCTCATTCCCTGTTCTGCCTCTTTTCTGTCTTTCTTTTTTTCTTTCTTTCTTTCTTACCCCCTCCCCAAACACACATCAGCTTTTCTCTGCCATCAACAAAGCTGATGTATGAACTGAAAATGGAGGAAAGCCTAATTAGAGGAATAGGCCCCTGGCTGATAATTAAAATGTGCACCTTGATCCATTATACTAGGTTCTGGCTTTGAACAGTATACATTTATTTATACTCATGGAATAAATAAAGATAGAGCTCCCTTTGCATGGCAAGACCTACCAATAAGCTTGTATTTATTTACTGTTTCTTATTTTATTCACATCAGTGCTCATTTTACAGATATTTGAGTTGAGTGTATTCCATATAAGTATACCTACCTACCTGACTATTACTTACCACCCTTTACTCTTGCACATGCAAGCTACACACCTTTCTTTAGTTTCTCCTAAATACACAGGTACTGATACACTTTAGAATGAGATATTTGACCCAGACTAGTAATGTTAAAACAATTAGGCACTGCTTCAATGCAAAAGATAGTTCTCATACAGAGTCAGCAAAATTGCAAGAAGTAACAGGATTATGCCTGTTCAAAAAAACAGAAATATAAAACAGGAGCTAAAATAGCACCAGTGATCACTCCTGTACCACTCTCTATCCCTGACAAAAGAGTTGCTGCTTCATTCCCCCTGATTAAAAAGGAAGGCTTGAACAAGGACTCAGATGACCTTTATTTTTAATCAGGGGAAACAAACAAACAACTTGGAGAGCAGCTGCAGCACATAATGGCAGCACATGGCTCCCAGCCTCTAAGAGTCTAGCTGGCTAGGCAGACCCAGGTAGAAATACACAGCAGAGCTCTGTAACAACTAGCCTGAGTAAAGGTATCTAGTAGATCCCAGTGAGAGTTGACTAGCCCTGACTCAAAGGCTATCAGTGAAATATAACTGAAGCCCCGGGACACAACTGGAGAGATGTGAAAAGTTACAAGAATGAAGAAAATACTTAACTATCCATTCACTGTAAACAGCATGAAATAATACAAGGTTATACAGTTAAACTGTCACTACCTAGGTTATTAATCTGCTAAAAAAATATGATATAGCGAAAAAAAACACTTCAGTGAGAGGACAAGCAAATTTAGATTTATCAATGAAGTCAATTACTAGATCTGCTCTGGGAGACAGTAGCTGAGAGGCACAAGAAGAATTTCTTATACCATCTCTGCTGGACCTGACCTTGAAAGTACTTCTCATCCATTTTGGGACAAAATCTAACTGGTGAGCATAAAGACCTTTAGATTTATTTGCTACACTGTGTCCTGAATTAGCCAGTCACAGTGACATACCGAATCTTATCCAAAGGACAGCAAGTAGGCAGCGAGCACTGGGCTGTGCAGCTGCAATTTCAAATGTGTTTTCAGTTTTCTAGCAAGAATTCTCTTCCTCCTCCACACTGCCATGCTTCATGTTTTGTTAAGCCTCAGAGCACATCAGAGTTCATATATAAATGCAACAACGTGTTAAATATCTACATGGACTAACTCTTGGTGTGAAGAGAACAGCTCAGGCACTAATAAAACAGAGAAACTTCCACTGAATAGAACAGGCTAGCACAGGAATCAGAAACACCACACACCTCTGAAAAATTCTGCACCTGAGCTGCAAACCCTTCTGAAGCTGAGCTATCATGGTCCAGGGCGTTGGGAGGTGATGCCACATTTAAGTCTGAAGTAGCACGGTACCACTGCTTCTTTGGGTTCATCCTCAATGGCAAAGCCTGCAGCAACTCCCATAGGCGAGGAATATCCTGGTCAGATATCCTGCTGAGTATCTGCATACGCTGTGGCACAAGTTGGAACCTGCTGTCTTAAAATAACTTTCAGTTAGTCAATGACTGGTATCATAGCCCTGCACAGGCAACCAGCTACCCTGTACTGGCAAGAGTTCTGCAAGGTCCGGGAGCCACTACATTAGAGGAAACAGCTAAACTCCTGAGGGCAAGAGAGACATGCACTGTCTAGTTCCCACTTATTTTCACAAACATTAGAGATGCTATACTACTGTATCAGTTTGTAGAAGCATCGCATGAACCATTGCTTTACTGGGATCCATTACACAGCAAAGGTATCTAAACCCAGCTATAAGTTTCCTTCTATGTTGACTGGAATACACATAGCTGCGAGGACAAAAAAAACTCTCAGTAGCAGATATAACATCCCCAGAGACAGCTAATCTTAAGTGCTGCTTTTTCTGTAGGTTTCCTAGACCGCAGTCTTTTAGCATGACTTTTATGGGAGGTAGCTTATAGTAGTAATTCAACTCTACTTTTTACTATTTTAATGAATGTCGAATCACAGGAACTAGGTAAATGTTTGAATGGATATGGAAATTACGGCAAAGAATGAAACTAAATCAGTCACATTGTTATCATTAGCTCTTAAGAAGTCTCAATCAGTTTAGGTCAAAATAAACACCACTTTTTGTTACCACCAGTAAAATCACTTTATCATACCATATACTAACGCAATTACTACCTATTAAACAGTGTTCTTTTCTCCAAGTCTAGCTGTAAACTTGCATAGACATTACAGTCTAGTGTGCAAGTTATAATGAGGGGGTTTTTTTCTTATTTAAATAAAAGAAGTGCTCAGAAGTTTTCATGTACAGAGTCAAAAGGCAGCTACAATACAAAAATTTGTCAAGACTTAGGTACTGGTCACGTGTATTTTTTCCATCTAAAGGGGGAGGAGCAGGGAGAAAAAGCAAAGTGAAAAATCTGTATACCTTTCTAATAGGTTATACAGGGAAAAATTTCAGCTGTTCTTCAGTTCAGTTCATTCCTTGAAGTTACTCCATACCACCCCAAAATGTTGTGCCTATGCTATGTTCAAATAAGGGAAGTGAAGAAAAAGAAAGATCTTGACCGTATACTTGAACTCAATTCTATAAAGAAGAGTAGGAGCAATGCCCTCAAGTTAAATGAATTACACCTGTGGCTAAGAGTGAGCAGTAGGAAAGAATAGAGATGGTTAAAGCTGTGTAAACCTGTGGGCTTGGCAGCTTTAGTGGTTCAGCTAAATGCCTTTAGCTGGGAAGTTATCAACCAAAAAAAAATTCTGCTGTTTATTTTACTGATAAAAAGAGAGATGGCATACAGATAAACAGTTAAATATTAAATATGTAACATTCCTATTAGTTATAATCATCTAATTCCATCAATTTTGATAAAAAGTTCTGTACACAAACATATGTAGGTCCTTGCTGCGTATTTTGCAAACACTAATTACATAATTGTAGCAAAATTCATTTTTGTGCAAAACGCAAGGAAGCCTAGAATGAACACTGTGATCTGCTAAGGTGGTATGTCAAAATGCTGACCCCAGGCATTTTGGTCAGCCTGTGGCAGACCTATGTCTCATGGCTTCATTTCCTCTTCACCAGACCTTTAAAGCAAAGAATAGACAAAAAGGTGAAATGAGCATAAAATCTCAAGCGAAAATGACAAACTGATAATGGATGAACAATGTGTATCAGGATTTGTTACAGCATTCACTGTAGTATGTGTCCTAAATTTCCAGTGTAGAGCTGAAGTTTTGAATGGGTGCAAATCAAGGCTTCTACTGCAGAAAATTGATCACCTTTTCTGTTTAAACCTTCTGTATATAAACTGTATCGACTGCATGAGTGAGACTATTTCTTGTTCCACTATGTTTAGGAGGGTAGTCAGGATTAGAATGGGTTAGTTTAAGCCAATAGCTTTAATAAAATACAAATTTTTCCCTAGGGTAGGAAAGTAGTCTGTTCAATGCCTTATGCAGCTCATTTATCAAGAATGATAATAAAAAATGTGACCCATATCATGGGTTAAACAACTCTTCTCCCTCCATTCCAACAAATGAGTAAAATGGATATTTGCCAATATCACTTTTACAGCACAAGGAAGTAGGAAGTCTACAGAGTAGACCAGGAACAATCATTCAAAATGTTAGAAGCAGCTAATTGATAAGGACCCCACAACATACTTCCAAGCAGGATGAAATACCATAAAAAAAGTTAGACAAACTCCCACTGATTTAATAAGGTCTGCAAGGACTGGAAAACAGCCAGAATAAAGCTATTATTTAATAAAGGGACTAGCACTGTTTTCTTTCTTTTTTTTTTTTCAAGTTTCAATTTAGTGAAGGTTGTACAAAGATTCCTAAAGGTTTTAAAAGGATTAATTCATGAATATATCCATCTGGTCAGTGTTCTTAATGAAGAAAAGGAATTACTTTATTGAATCTATGAAGTCAGCTTGAAAGTGATCGTAAAACTTTGAGTTTCCAGACATCAAAATGAGAGTGCTAATTTACCTGAGCACAACAAAGGTTTGGAGTCTAATAAATGAAAAACAATTGTATTATCAGCATATTACATAGAAATATCTTCCCGATAAAATTTAAAAAAATAAGCTAGTAAAGGGCTGACATAAAAGTTGAAGTCTGACACTAGAATATTCAGATCAGTCATACAGTTAAATATTTGTAATGTAAGGCTGTAACCAATGACTCAAGCAAGTTACCAAGGGAGGTGGTAACTTCTCAATCTTGTGGGAGCAATCTGTCTTACCTGTCTTAAACACTTATTTCAGAATGGGATGGATCACCTTCTGGAGAAGACTGTAATACCAGTGAATATAGAGCCCACAGAAGCCAGAGGGAAGCCTACATGACTAATTTAGACTACGTGCCCAATTTTTAAGTAACCATAGTTAGATGAAATAGACCAAAGTCCTCACGAGACAGGTACCTAAAAATGTGCTGTAACTCAAACAAAAACATCTTGTTTTGCTGAAATGGGAAGGCAATGCACTATGCCATCTGTTAGCAGCAAGTCAGCTTAGATAATAACAATAATCCCTTTTTTATTTCGAGAGCTTTATAGGGGTGGTTCATCAGCCGTCAATGCCATGCTCAACACTGCACAGTATACTTCCACCAACAAACAGGGAATGAGATACTAAGACACATCAGATAAAGAATGAGCAATATTATACTCAGACACCTAAAATATGAGA
The DNA here is from genome assembly GCF_026419915.1 of Harpia harpyja. Classification (NCBI taxonomy): domain Eukaryota; kingdom Metazoa; phylum Chordata; class Aves; order Accipitriformes; family Accipitridae; genus Harpia; species Harpia harpyja. The sequence goes on along the minus strand of NC_068942.1, from coordinate 8,816,768 downwards.
GTTATAGGAGATTTGGTCTTCAGTTTTGATAAGGATCATTTAAAATTGAGAAGTTTTAGAGAGGAAAGAAGTTGTTCTCACCAGGCAAAATTTTTAAGTAGATAGTATATTATATGGAGCAAACCAAGCATTTGGGCATGAGGGCCTTTCAGGTCTGAAGCAGAAAAAACAAACTTTAAAGATAAATACAATTTGAGAACAAACTGGTTTAGATTTAATTAGATATTATAACAGCAAGACCATCTGAGAGAAAAGAGAGAAAAGGGGATCTTAACATGGAAGTGGGGGAGATCAGATAGTTATCTGCCAAAGAGAGGGAGAAAGAGTCAGCTAAAATATAGGTTAGGTGCACATTGTGCATGAGTGTGTGTGTGTGTTTGGAGGGGAGGGGGGGAGACATTACTTATGCACTAGAACCAGTATTCCTATTGCAGACATGATTTTTGCTATTTCATAAAATTATGAACATAGTTCTGAGGTTGATCTTTGTAAGTTATTTTGTCAAGATCTAGACTGAGATGATCAAGAAATTATTTTCTCGGAAAAATTTTTCCTCTACTGATAGCTGGGTCATTCCATCCTTTATTGATTGCCTATATGAGTTTATTCTGGTGCATAATGGTTGTTTATTTCCACACACATAATTTCAGTAACAGTACTGAGTACACTGGATGAAATATAATAACCTTCAAGAAATGAAAGTAAAGAATCTGAGGATTTTGATGGCTCTGCTGCAGGGAGTATTTTTGAGGTGGTTGTTGAGTTCTTTGGCAAGCTTAAATTATTACTTCAGGCACAACCTGGATTCATTCAGTGCACATCAGACTCTGGAGACCTTGTTTCAAAAGATGAATTTAGTGACAAAGCTGTTGGAAGAATTCATTTTCCAGCACAGATTCTGGTGTGTGTCTGGGGGAGTGGCAGCAGTATGAGGAGGTGGGGTTCTTGTGTTGAATCAAATTCTAACATGGTTCAAAACAGTAAAACACCTTTAAAATATTAATCTAATTCTCTGGTGGAATGCTCCTACTAGGTATGAGCTTTTTTAGATTGTGGAGGTGTGTACCTCATGTGTTTCCCTCAGGGGAAATGTGATGTGATCCGAGTTGCTGACTGCATTATAGCTTCTTTTGGCTTGATGAAGATGGTTGCTGGCTTTATAAGGGTGAGAGGTGGGTGGGCTTTGAGTTTTCTGCATGTTGTAGTTTTCAAGTTGCCACTTATTTAATATAAACATGGTCTAGGAAAGTAACTTTCATATCGTGGTATTACAAAACCAGTTTGATAAAGGGTCATTGGTTGTGTTTTAGAAATTGGTAGGACAGGCCAGATTTCCAATCCAGATGAGGGTAAATCAAATGGGTATTTTAGGTATCATATAGACTTGGCAACTGAACTATTTAAAACCTCCCCAAGTTTGCATATTAAAAGATTGGCCTAGTTTTATGCCTGTTATCTGGAGGTCATGTTCATTATTGAAAGTAAAGTTGTTGGTAAAGATGAAGAGAATGATAATAATGACATCCTTGACTTCATGCTATGAATATTGGTCTTGCTATTTGAAGTATTCAGGACAGGGTGTGTTGCACAAAGTTAGGAGATATTAGTGGATGGAATGGCATGAAAGTGTTTCACAGCTGATGGAAGAAAACAGCTGCATCTTAGAGAAACCTCGTAGTGCAGGTGAGCAAGGGTCTGAGAGTGGTTTACTCATGAATGGTGTTTCAGAGAAGTTCAGCTAAATATTATCAGCTTGCCAGAGATCTTTTTTTAGTGATCATATTAAAAACTTCTGCAGGGGACTGGGCTTTATAATTTTTCTTGGAACTGAGACACTTCTCCAAACTGAGACTTTAATGACGTGTTTGAGTTCTAAAATGAAGAAAGTAGCATCTGCCTTGACACATTGCCAGATTACTTCTCACACGGCTGGTCTGTGGGTGCAGAATTGTTTCTTATAACGTTTTCCTCACCTGACCTGTCAACCTATTTTCTCTGTAATAACTGGTTCATGTTCTTAAATTAATATTTTTTGCAAATTCCCACCGTTATTTGTTAATGGTACAATGGTAAAGTTATCACCTCTGTAAAATTTTCTTTGGTTCTTTCTTTGCCTAATCTATTTGTAAAAAGCAATCAAGCAATCATTTGGCTTTATTAATCCTTTAGAAATATAATTCCAGGTATCTAAATTAGTTAAACATTGGACATAGAACTGAAGAGAAATACTCTAACATGAAGTTTATTTAATACTTGCTCATATTTGAGAGAGTTGTTAGAAGTTGTACACATTTAATTTAAAAGCTTTGGACAAAGTAAAATGGCAAGAAGTAGAAACTTTATGAAATTTTTGGGGAACATTTATGTTTTGAACAGAAACAGCATCACTCTGTTGTTGTGCCATTGATCACATTGATACACCTATCAATTCCTATGTCCTATTCATAAAGAAAAAAGGAAAAAAAAGCCCACTAATTTCTCAGTATTGTATACTAAGAAATATTTATTCCTTGAACCTTGTTGAATTACTGGTGGCCCTGAGTTTACATGTTTATTTACAAATCAATATATTTGTGTCCAACCCCAAAATCTAAACATCACCAAGTCTTATAATACCCAGATTTCCTTATTTCTGTGCCTGTAAATAAATTGGCACTTGTTTAACTACCAAATTTCATTTTTAAAAGTGACCTATGTATTCATAAAATGAATGCGTCACTCAGAAAAATCAAAATCCTGTATATGTTTTTTGTATACAGCCCAGTTCAGGCTGCCGTTGACTTCAATGGGCCTTGGACTAGGAAACCTCTTTGTTGAATATCTGTTTTCATTGTGATTCATTTGAAAACTACTTACAACTAAGCATTTTCATTTTGCATTGCCTTGTATGAACATCTTGATGAGAATTATCTAAGTACAGCACATTGATGCCCCAGGAATGGGCAAGGCTATAAAAACGTTTTGCTTTCATTTGTGAGTCTGAGAGATGTTGGGGTCCTAGTTACATCATGTGACTAGGTGATCAGAGATGATTCTGGTCCCATAAATTTGGATGCTGACAGCATTGCTGGGGCATAGCACAGTTTAGCTGTAGGATTTGAAACAGAAAACATAAAACGTGATTTGAGTGTTTGGAGCTGTCCTTTGGTAAAGTTGAAGCAAACTTATGGAGCACTTTTTTGTCAGCCTTTTATTTATTTTTTCATTTGAAGTTTTCCTCTGCCACAACTGAGGTTGCTTAATTGCCATTGTATTTTCCAATAGATGTATTATCACCCAGCCTTTCTAAAGACCATGCAAACTGTAGATGGGCTTTTATTATAATGGCAGACACATTAAACTTTTCCATTTTTTCTTGTTTTTTCTAACTATTTTTTCAGTTTTGTTCAGATTTGCCCTAATTTTTCTCTCTGCCCCTCCCACTAATTTTTTTATGTCCAGTCTACCCTATTGCTGCATCTCTGTTCTGTCATATCTTTACCCTGCCAGTCCAATTCAACACAGGCTCCCTGTTGGATCAGAAGACCTCTCATTCAGAGATTTGCTGTTCTCTCCTGACAAGCTGGCAGTCAAAGCTTCCTCTTTGTGAATAACGCTGTGCATTAGTTTAAATCTGATAGATCTTTTCTGCCAGAGAGCCTTCATCAGGATAATGTGTCTCTTTTCTCTCATCTCAGTCATCTGCTTCCTCTGCATGTCCTATTGCATTCACAAGCCTCAGCATGCTGTACTCAAGCATCTTGGCTATGGACCTCATGTCCTGCAGGGAGAGGAATCACTGTGTCCTAGCTTGCTGCATCTCTTATTGTGGGCTTGAGTTTCAGTAATCAGGACACAGCTTGTGCAAGATGACTTGTATTTCAGTTTCTTCTAGATGAGTAATGTTCAGAGTAAAAGTAGAGTACAAATCCTAAAACTTCTTAGGAGTACAGAATGAAGTCATATTATGGACCACTCTGTGTAACTTATTAGTTCCCAAATATTCTCCTCATGTCTTTAGAAGTCTTCTCCCTTTCCACGAGCTACTGTTGTACTCCCTGTCTATTTGGACCAGCATCTGTGGAGGACTTAGGATCCATTCTTTTTAACAGTACAAACTGAGCAAAGTAAGAAACAAATACTTCACTTATATCATGAAAATTCAAAGTAGCTCTCTCCCTATTGATGAATTATATCCATTCTGGTACTATCACTCAGTACATACGGATCCACTAGTCTCTACATAAAGAATTAGTGTGGAAGTAATAGTCTGTAATACTCTAAATGTTCTAGTCTAATGGACCAGGAGAATGAAGGTAAAAGGCTATATTTTTAGTATGGAAAGCTGTTCCTTCTTTTTGAGTTCTATCTTCCCATGTTGCAGAAATGCTCAATTTAGAGTATTTTCACCAGCAAAACTCACATGTAATTGCTATTGTAGGTTATACTCTACAGTCATTATCTATTTGTTTTGCTCCTGTATTTTTGGTTTACACCATGTCTGCTCAGTTTTATTGTCTCTTAAATCAATTGAACGACATCCTGTCATGTTCCCCCCTCCATGTATTGTTTCTCTGTTCTTAAGAGCTGCACGATCTTTTTAATGTTGCCTTTCCATTCTCTTCTGCTTCCTCTACACCTCTCCTCTGCTCAATTCCTCCTGTACCATATTTGTTATAGGAAAATCTCCAAGCTAAGTCCCAAAATATTATTTAGAATTTTATTGTACTTTAAGTACTGAACTTGGAGCTTGTGCTTTAATTTCATTTAATAAACAAACTGCAGCTTTCTGCCATTGGTCATTATCTTTGCTGAAATTGTCTTAGGGTCTGGCTGATAACGAAGTAGTCTATAATAGTGTTCACCGTGCTTTCTTGTGATGTTGTCAATCAACTTCATCATAAAGTTTGCTGCTTTTCCAGGGCTAATTTATATTAACATCCATCATTTTTTCTTTCAATTTGACTTGCACCTGTTTATGTCCAGCCACTGCACTCTGTTCAAGTTGGGTTATACAATGTCAATTTCTAATCTAGTGCTTTATTAAAAGCCTTGTTATAACTGCATGATGTAGAAACTCTTCAAGAAAATGTGAATGATGAAGCAGCTATTAAATTCAGGCTTCAAAAATAAAAAGATTTGTTTGTCCTTACTGAAAGATCTCAAATTTTTCTCCTCCCAGTAATCATTCAATAACAGCGCCCAGAGAAGGAGCAACATGAAACTCTGAAGGGTACCTAGAGTCTGGTACTTATCTGAGCTGAACCTTCAGAGTACACATCACTGTTTAAGAGCTTCTATTTTAATCTAAAAAAATCCCATACAGTGTACCTAACAAGTGACTGACTAGGGCAGTCACAAGTGAGCATTTCTTATGAATTCACTGAGGAATCTACCCCATCTTATGTGTGCAGCAGAAAAGAAGTTTCATTTGAGATATTGACTGGAGATTGTTTGACACACTGCTATTCATGCTGTATACAGAGCCTTCCCCTCAACCTGGACCAAACAATAGTTTGCAAAATGTTTCTAATGGTTGCATACAGAATGTGTACAATGCATTTGGAAAAGCTGCAGAACTTCACTGTGTTTTCTTTCCCCTCTATCAGCACATGAGCTAAAGGAGTCCAGAGATACAGAGGCATAGTTTGTATATGTCCTGGCAGCCCTTGCAGTTCAAGTTACCACTCTGATCTCTCACTGTATGCTAGAGTCTTTGTGGGTGTTATTTTTCACTAGAAGACACACTTTCTTGAAGACTGTAGTATTAGTTCCTCCTTTGGCCCCTGTACTGAACTATGGCTACAATGAAGCCTTTTAAATGAATGAAGGAATGTGCTGGAGAGCTGGGTATTTAAGAGGTTTTATGCTCAGTTTATGGATTTACCACTGTGTTTTGCAAGGAAGTCTTTACTGTTATCAATTTAAGTAATGCTTACCTTAGGTTAAGGTACAATGCAAACAACTTATTGCGGTATCACGGTGTGCTGATTTGGGCTGGGATAGAGTTAATTTTCTTCATAGTAGCTAGTATGGGGCTATGTTTTGGATTTGTGCTGAAAACAGTGTTGATGACACAGGGATGTTTTCATTCCTGCTGAGCAGTGCTTACACAGAGCCAAGGGCTTTGCTGCTTCTCACCCCACCCCACCAGGGAGGAGCCTGGGGGGGAGCACAAGGAGTTGGGAGGGGACACAGCCGGGACAGCTGACCCCAACTGACCCAAGGGATATTCCAGACCATATGACGTCAGGCTTAGCGTATAAAGCTGGGAGAAGAAGGAGAAAGGGGGGATGTTCAGAGTGATGGCGTTTGTCTTCCCAAGTCACCATTAGGCGTGATGGAGCCCTGCTTTCCTGGAGGTGGCTGAACGCCTGCCTGCCCATGGGAAGTGCTGAAGGAATTCCTTGTTTTGCTTTGCTTGTGTGCGCAGCTTTTGCTTTACCTATTAAACTGTCTTTAGCTGAACCCACAAGTTTTCTCACTTTTCCAATTCTCTCCCCCATGCTGCTGGGAGGGAGTGAGCAAGCAGCTGTGTGGTGCTTAGTTGCCAGCTGGGCTTAAACCATGACACACAGTTACCATTCACATAAGTTATTGATGATTTTGTAAGATGGGTGAAAAAGTGAAAATTTGCTTAATCTACATATGCTTCTTGTTAGATCAGAAGATGTCTCATTCAGGTTTGGATGCTGTTCTGCTCTGAGAAGGCGATCTCTTAGGTCCTTCCTGCCAGAGAGCCTTCATCAGCATAATACTTCATCTTAGTGGAGTGTCTTAATTTTTAAGTCAATTTCCACTTTGAAGTGACCCAGAAAATCAGATACATATTAATTTTTCTGAGAATAACCCTGTTTCCTCCTTGTTGAAATCATAGGCTAGCCATATATCTTCATTATAATAAAAATTATTTTATTTCCTTGAAAAGACAATACCTTCTTGTTAGGCCAATATGTTGTCTTCTGGTACTTGACTGAGGAGCAGTAACTGTTGTCTGGAATTTTAGTGACTCACTGGCATGTTTTAGTGTAAGAAGTCTTACATCAGATGTTGTGTTCTGTCACTTAAACATCTAGACGGGATAAACATATATATCTTGCACCTTGATTGAGAGCAGATGCAATAGCCATTAACCAGTTTAGAGATTGCAATTCACCCACTGATCACAAGCCTCTATTCTAAAAACAATGTAGCTATGCTCAGTCATTCTTTTCTTTTCCTTTCTGTATAGTATAAAAGCAGAGTATTCCAACAGAAAAGAACTAACTGCCTTCAAACAACCAAAAGATAATAGTATTTCAAACAGATGAATGCTAAGCTCTGTTTTAGAAGAACTTTATTATCCCAAATAATGATTTTATTTGTTTGCTTTGGATAGATACTTTTAGAAAGTGGAGGAGTATAATTTTCATTTACATTTGAAGTTCTGATGATTTTACACAGCTTAAGTTTCTCTCTCCAGCTATGAAGGCTATATCTTGACAATGATAGATAATTTTGTTTGTAAAATCAGGTAGCAGCATAGATGATGTTTACAGATGATATCTAACTACTGTCCCAAATTCATAATGAAAAATAAGGAAAGAAGCATAAAAAATGGCAGCAGTATTTCAATTTCCAATATAAATAGTCCAAGAAACAACATTTAGCCCTTCTTGAAAAGGTATTATCAGCATGAAGTCTTAGCTTAGATTTCTTCTCTTGTATAATCAATATACAGTGCAGCACAATTATACTGGATTACCCTGCAGAAATCTTCATTAACATTTTTCAAAAGCCTTTTGGACAAATTACCCCATTTGTAGTGTGCATCCATTTGCTTCAATTTAATTTACTTACATTGGTTGCTCCCTGTTTCTTGGCAGAATTAATAGTCACCAGAGTTCAGTAGCTGTGTGCTCTAAACTAGTTATCACTGTGCTGTACACAGTGCTCAGGTTCTGTGGTTTGGGGGGTTTTTTTGTTTGTTTGTTTTCTTTTTTCATTTTTTTTTCCAGGATTCTTGAAATCCTTTCTTTTCTTCCATGTGCCTGCTGTCAAGGTTGTGAACCCAGCATTGCTATTCCAGCTTGCACTATTTCTCCTTCCCCTTTCATTCCTAACAACAGAATGAGTCTTTTGTGGACCTAAGCTTCATTACTATCCAGCTTCATCGAGATGCAATAGTATTCAAATCCCATTTTTCTCCTTTGTAAGTGAAACAATACGGTTGGCTTGTTTGACACAGGCAATGTGCTTCTCTGTCCCACGTGATTTATATTCTTCTCAAATAGGGAAATGCTGAATACCAATATCACACAATTCCTCTTATTAGCTCTTCTAATGAAACACAGTTCTAAAAGGGACTGGGATAACAGCCACATGCTGCTGCTCTTCAGCCACAGACAGGGCTAGAGCCACACAGCCTAAAGAGTCAGATTAGGGTGGGGAATCTCTGGCAGAAAGAGGACAAACCAAACTGGCTGCACAGAGCTCTTCACTAGGACTGTGAGCAAGGATGTGCTTGAGCTGATGATGTGGGAACCTGCCGAGCATGAGTTATTGAGGTTGGTCATTTTCCAAAGGGTGATCTCTGTGAAAAACTGTGGCACTGCCGCAATATTTGGCCACTGTTAAAACGCTTATACATGCTACACAGATACCTTAGCTATCCTCAAGGAAAGCCAAAAGCTTGGTATTTCTGCCTCTTTCTAAGAAGAGACGTACTATGACTCAGTATTGTGGTTTAACCCCAGCCAGAAACTAAGCACCACACAGCCACTCACTCACTTCCCCACTCCCCAGTGGGATGGGGGAGAGAATCGGAAAAAAAAAAAATAGAACTCATGGGTTGAGATAAGAACAGTTTAATAGAATGAAAAGGAAGAAAATAATAATGATAATAATAACAATAATAAAATGACAATAATAATAATAAAAGAATTGGAATACACAAAACAAGTGATGCACAATGCAATTGCTCACCACTCACCGACCAATGCCCAGTTAGTTCCTGAGCAGCAGCCTGTCCCCCCAGGCCAACTCCCCCCAGTTTATATACTGGGCATGACATCACATGGTATGGAATACCCCTTTGGCCAGTTTGGGTCAGCTGCCCTGGCTGTGTCTCCTCCCAACTTCTTGTGCCCCCCCAGCCTTCTTGCTGGCTGGGCATGAGAAGCTGAAAAGTCCTTGACTTGGTCTAAACACTACTGAGCAACAACTGCAAACATCAGTGTGTTCTCAACATTCTTCTCATACTGAATCCAAAACATAGCACTACAGCAGCTACTAGAAAGAAAATTAACTCTATCCCAGCTGAAACCAGGACACTGGGTTAGATTTTATTAAGTTATGTTATGACCATCAGGCCCTCAACCTTCTTAGGGGTTTGTTTGTTTGTTTATTAAGTACTAGTATCCTACCTGTTCCTGGAAACAGAGTACTTATACATGTTAGAAGGAGCAACCTCTGTACATACATATAGCCAGGAAAGAATGTGAATTGATTAGGAAATACTTATTGGGTGGGTTTTGGACCTGCCATAAAACAAATGGTTCTCTTTTTGCTATCCTAGACTATCTTTCAGAATGAGGATAAACACCAATCACACCCAAAAATGATTAAAGAAGTTTTAATATTACTAAGCCTTCTAGCCAATGTCTGCCCCCCCAAAAAGAAAAAGAGATTTACTTCAGTGCTAATTTCTAATATTAATTAAATTGTATTCTCATTTTAGTGGGGTTTTTTTGTCCGATCTATCTAGTGGCCATTCCTGCCTGCAGCAGCTACAGAATAGCTCTTGTGTAAGTTAAATGCTCCACCAACCTGTCTTTTAAAGTACAGACTTTACCTTAATGATTGATTGGAGGTGGTCTTCTAACATAATGATAATAATTTGAGCCCTCAAGAACAATCCTGACTAGCTTCAAATGATAAGTGATGCACTCAGTAACTCCAAAGTCAGGAGAAAATAGCTGGCTGATGCTTTTTCCTTCCTGATCAAATTCCTATGGCAAGTACCATAAAAGTTTCATTGGTTAAAACTAGAAATGGCCAGAGCCAGTCTGAATTATAGATACTAAACCAAATATTTCATGCTAACACTAATACTGGAGCACCAACATTGGTATCTTGGCATGTAAGTTGGATTTTGCTGGGAGAAGGGGAGAAATTAGGGAGCCATAGAGGATATAGAGTTCTAATAAACCTAGGAATAAAAAGAAAACAGCTGTCCTTACATTTAAAAGAAGGTGAAATAGAGATATAGAAGACTTAGAGAAAGTGAAGAATATGTAAAGTGATTTGTGGGGCAAAAGAATAAGTCAAAGGAACAGAAAAGAAGGAAAGACACTGAGAAGTGAAAAGAAAAAAGAAACTGAAGAGCTTTTTGATATCAATGTAATTCTCATATCCCCTCATACTCCCATCACCTATTTTTTTGAATTTATTATTTTTTCTAAGTTTGGAATATAAGAAGGTTGACTCAGTACATAGGCATTTCTTGGGGGTTTTTGTTTTGTTTTTGTTTTTTTTTTCCAATTACATACAATGACATTATAAATTTGGTGTCACTGCCAAGAAAAGCTATCTTCAATACTGTTATGTCTCTGCCTCATTGTTAGGACTGTTTGCAAAGAGGTAAGCAGAAATGCTATTTTCAAGACTTCATATATATGTGTGTGTCTATGTGTACAACATATGTATATATGAATAAATACATTAAAATAATATTTGCATAATATTTATGTATGAAATACATAAATATGAACTCTAAAGGGAATGAAATAACGATTCAAAGTAAATTAAAAGAGTGATTACTATAACTTGAAGGGATCTGGGAAGATATTTTATTCAATGCATTGTAATATAAATTACCGGATTATTTTTTGTAATAAAGACTTGACAGCTTTTGGTGGGGAAATTCAATTAGTGCTCTAGTCCGATATCTGAATATTTTCCTTGGACTGAACAGTTCAGTAAACTGCACAAGGAGCAAAGCAGTACTGGGCATAGGTGGAACGGTTATCCCTATGCTTGTGGCACTTATGATGTGATTTGAAAAATCTCAGCTACTACTGCAGTGCTAGGTATACTAATATTTCACATTTATGTAGCATCAACATATCTCAAAGCACCCAGTAAATGTTCAAAGGATATACCACCTTTTTGCAGATGGGGAAGCCACTGTACAGAAAGGTTATGATTACAAAGCAATTTGATGATACACCCAGGAACAGAAATGATTTCTGGTCACTTGTGTTAGACAGGCCTGCACCATTTTATTTTTCTGTTATCATCTTTGGGCTGTTCACTTTTGGCCTAATTTCATTCCCAGTTTCCTCTTTATTTTGCAACATCCAGCTTATTCAAAGTAGTTGAGCTCACTCATGATAGACAACTGTTCATTCATCACCGTTTAACTTCTCCTGTTCTGTGGAAACTATCTTTTCTCCTTTTTGTATTCCAAAGGTTTTTTTTTCCTAGCCATTTTCATATAGTCTCCATGAAAAGTCAAATGTAATCAGAAAATTAAGTGTAAACTATAAACCTCTTCAAAATGATGCTTACCAACAGATAATGACCATCTGGGTATTTATTGATGGCAAGAACAAGGGAAAAAAAGTTAATGAATTAAAACATCAGCTCTTCAATAACAGATTTTGAAGCTATCATTGGTATTTCAAATCTGTAGTTAAAGACTTGCTTTTCTTCTGATGTTTAATTTTACTAATATGTTATTAGAAAGTTTGTAACTGATGTGATCAGGAATTTATCTTCCAGCAATCAAATACTATGAGGTGTTGTTTTGATATAATAAAGGATAATATAGGATCTCAAAGTTTTAATGTAATTTGAAGTCTGAACAACTTGGATATATTTATATTGAAACCTAAATATTTTGGGCTTCTAAATCATAGAGATTTAAATCCAAATACAAATGGTTTATTAATTAGAAATCATAGTCTGTGTTTAATATCTTATTTTTGCAAGAGAAAGGAGGGGACTTTTCTACATGGTCTATAACCTTGCAACGAACTCTTACAAAATCACATCCAGACCATAACTTAAAAATGCCATTTGTGCTATAATAATGCCAGAGTTCTCATTCATGTCTTTATCTCCTAAAGTCTGAATTGTTGCTAAAGGCTGTGAAGAAAACTTCCTATGAAATTAGGTATCATTCAGATAGGACAAATGCCTATATACCTATCCTAACAACATATATGAAGGGCAAATATAAGTGCCTTGAAATACATATTTTTAAATATTGTGTCTTAAAATATAATGTGTTTTTAAACAGGTCCAGAGTGACAATATTTCAACACAACAGCTTCCTGGGCTGCCTTAGGAGAAGCGCTGCCAGCAGGTTGAGCAAGCTGATCTTTGCCCTTTTCTCAGTACTGGTGAAACACATCTGGACTGTTGGGTCCAGTTCAGGGGATCCTCAGTTCAAGTGAGAGATGAACATACGGGAGTAAGTCCAGTAGAAAGGCCATGAATATGATCAAGGGACTGGGACATCTGGCATATGAGGTGACAGACTTTGAGAACCCAGAATATTTAGCCTCAAAGTGAAAAGGCTCAGGGTGATGGTGGGATCTTATCCATGTGCCTAAGTACATAACAGAATTAAGTCAAGAAGACAAAGCCCCTTCTCAGGGCTGTGGGTACAAAAAGAAAAACAGGCAATTCTGTTTAAACATAAGAAAAGCCTTTTTTTTACTTTGAAGGTAGTCAAACACTGGATTGGTTGCCCAGAGAGCATGTGGAGTTTCCATCCTTGGAGATGTTCAAAACCCAAGTGGGCACAGTCCAGAGTAACCTGCTATAGCTCACCCTGCTCTGAGCAGGGGGATTAGATCAGACGATCTCCAGAGATGCCTTCCAGCCTCAACTATTCTGTGACTCTGTGGGGCTATTTTTTACTTCAAATTGTATACCAAACTTGTTCTTACGTTGTTCTGGTATAGAAATGTATTAGTTAATCTCTTGAGATGGGTTAAGTGTAATTTTTTTTATTTTTATGTGTATACTGCAACTGAATGCAATACAGTGGTTATGCAGTGGGAAGGGTAAGGGAAAGACGGAGAAAGAATCCCAGCCAACCTCATAAAACATGGATCATACTGAGGCTGGGGAAAGAGATGAGGGAGAATTCTATTCCCCAGTTCAGCACCCACATACTATTAATGTAAATATACTCAGGTACCAAGCATTAGGAATCAACAAGCAAGGAAAAAAAAAAAAAAGCTGCAGTATGTGTTATAAAAAAGCATACAGCTGCACAATGTCATCATATTGGACCCAACTGATGAAGTCGAAAGAACAGCAAATATTCAGTGGCATTCTGAGCTTTTGAAGTACATGATTAGGAAACAAAGGAAAATGATCCAAGTGATTTAATAAGAGAAGAAGTAGACAGAGGTAACCTGTACAGTGCTGCTTATACTACTGCCTCATTTGTGACACAATTTCATAATCCTTTAATTTTTCAATATTCTTTGAAAGGTCATGTAGAAGCTGTAGTCAGTTTAAAGTAGGTTGTTCCTTGTGTTGGAATTTGTTCTTCAAGGCACATTCAAAGTTACAGGCTTTTTAAAAATACATTCTCGTGAACCTGGTAAAATACAGGAAAAATGTCTCTTAAGATTCTATCCATTCAATGACTGTACTCAGAACTGGACTCTGTTGAAAAAAGAGGAAAAATGAAAAAGACGATACATTTATTTTCATGTTCTAATTTAAAATACTTACATCTGTCTAATTGTAATTCTTGGACAGACAGTAGTATTGAGAAATCAGTCATGATTTCCTGTTGAGTTACACAAGGGAGCTTGCTAACAAGATCTGATATCTCAACTAATATAACTGTATTTGGAAGTAATGCTTGATGAGCATTCATATTCACAAACTCCAAATAGCATGGTTTGTCTTCTGGAAACCGTTTGGAAAAGTCTGGAAGTGTATTTGCTGAAATATATTCTCGGAGTGTACATGGTCAGTAAAATTCTACAGAGAGGGGCAGAGTTCGCTATCCATAAAATTTGTTCAGAAAACTTTAGGGGAAAAAGAAGACTGAGCATGGAATATTTTTGGCCAGGGACATTGACACTGTTGAAAATATGTGGCAACCCAGCAATTCCTTTTCAACCTTATAACTTCAGCTGTGTCTAAGCTGGAATTAAGGATCTCGTCCTGATGTCCGTTCTTGGCTTGCAGGTCTGTATTGGGAGAATGACAGATGCTTTAACAGAAATAATAGTCCAATTTCAGCACTTGGCAATTCTTGAAACTTGTGACGTGGAAGGAAATAGAGATTGCACTCATTAGTATCTACTATAATTCAGTGCTCAGAGAAATAGTCATTGCTAATAAGAAGACAGTTGAGAACACTGAAAGAAAAGCTGTAGCTAGCAAAGATGGTACTAAAGCAGAGTGGGAACTCAGAAACATGCTCTTGCTGTAGGAAGCTTAAAGGTCCCTAGTGCCACTGAGATAAGTAAGACCAGCACTAAGACCAGCCTGGATGACTAGACCATCTGACAAGGAGGTACCAGTCAAAGACAGCTTCTTCTTTCTTTGTCAGTCAGCAGCCCATTGAGCTGTCAGTTCATATTGACCAACCCATGATGAAAATTATCTCATTTACTGCTGTGAGACACCTTTCTTGGATCGAACTACGAGCTGATATAAAGCTCTTACAGCATTTATGATTTTGTGAAAATATTCTGACAGAATGGGACAATTCCTTCTGCCACTTGTGTAGGAAGTCTATAGTGTCACAGATGTTCAAACTCTAAGGTCTCAACCAGAGCCAGAGATGTAGAAACCTTTATTTTTCTATATCTCAAAAAGTAAGATAGGGATGATGCTCAAGCAGAAGTTCCTTCAAGGACCTTTTGAGCATGATCTATGTTCATTGTGGCACTACTCCATATCAACAATGAGCCAAGATTTCTTAGCAGGCATAATGACCTTTCAGAAGGAACAAAGCTTGAAACCAAGACGCATTTACATTTCGCACCTGGGGCCAAATATTTCAGGCTTCAAACAGGTAAAGGCAATCTTTCCTCCCCCAGAATTTAAATTTATTACGCTCCATTTATTTGTTTGTCTGCTTGTTTATCACAGTAGAATGAAAGATGGTCCTTGCAGTGCTGAAAACAAACCAGTCTGTGGGTTGCTACAGCTGTTAGCTGAGAGAACTGAGAAGGAACTGCAGAGGACTTAGGAAAGCTTTATTGTCTAAGTCTTCAGCTCACATTACAAAAAGACTTGGGACACACATACGTGACCTAAATTCTTCCACTGGGGGATAAGAGTTTTGTATATACCAAATGCTGCAGAAGTAGACAGACAAGGCATTTTCACTGCATCTGACTGAAAAAGCCTGATAAATTATTTTGATTTTGTGAAAAGTCTGAAAACCTGATGAAATATTGTTTTCATTATCCACATTCTTACTCAACTCTAATCTCTGGTAATGGATCCATGTCTGGTTGATGAACTGGAGAGCTAGCACAGAGCCATCACAAAAGGACTAAAAATATTGCATATAGCCAATGATTCATTGAAAAATCTTGCTAAATATTTTCAAGAAGAGAAGGGTAGTTTTAACAAAAAAAGCCCCAAAGAAAAATAAAATCCTAAAATTAGTTGCATTTCTCACCAGATGAAAAGCCAAAGATTTTTTTTATTTTTATTTTTTTTTAACAGAGGGAAAGGAGAAAGGATAATTCTTACTTATGTAATGAGGTCTTGCCTTTGATTTTTTATGTTGTCCTCAGAGCCCAAATATATACTAACTCTTAAGGTAGACTTTGCTGTATGTAAGAGTCCATTAGGATTTACTTTAGGTAACTTGCACTTTTCTAGCTGAAATTCTAGGTGTTTCGGTGAGGGGATATTCTCTCTTATTCTTAGATTTTATTAATTTCTTCCTACCTTAAGTAAATCTTAATACTGGGATTTCCTCTTTCTTTTTTTTTCCTTATTTGCCAGGAAGCGTGTGGAATTCTGGCACCATGAGCATGAACAGGACCAAGGTTTCCTTGCTGTCCAGATGTGAATAGAGTTTAAACATTAATGTTTTACAAGTGTGTGCACATACACAAACAGGCCTGCAGTAAAGCACCATACAGTTTGAGATAATTTCAATTAAAGTTAGTTCAGATCTTATCGTTACATGTGATTTCACAAAGTGATAATTTAACGTACTAAATTACCACTCTGTTCCTCATACAAAGTGACACTCATGACCACATAATAAAATACTTTATGGCCTGTTGTGCAGAGTCATAATTCCACTTTGCTATAGTAGGAGGAAGCCACAAGTCATTCTAGTCTAGCTGCCGTTAGGGGATGTATTGCCTTCCCAGCCTATGCGCTGCAATTAAAAAACCTGACAGCCTCTCATCCGCAGATGGCAGAAGCCTCTAAAGCTGTTGAACTGGCACTCAGTCAGTTGGCTTTTGATCTGGTTGTTCAGATATAAGAGCCTGTTTAAGCAGAAAAGAAAATAGGCTGTTCATGTTCAGTTAGTATAAAACTCTCTTCCGATGGGGTTTTGTGTCTTTATCTGTTCCTTCAGCTGCTTTTAATTAATGCTTTGAAGACACCGTGTATTTTGGATTTAAGGGTGAGAATAACTCTTTCTAACTCAACTCCATATTAAATGTCTTGATTGTGAGCAGCAGCCCTGTTTTTCCCCAGTGGACTCACCACACAATAGCTTATTAATAAATTTCATGAAATACGTACAGATTTTCTCATTTAGCAAGGCACACAATCCCAACCTATTTACGGTTGTTTGGAGAATCACAGCTTAGTGTAGACTAAATGCATAGATAAATAAAAAGCTGTTTCACAGCTTTGTACAGAGCAGCCATTAAACTTCAAGGGTTATGGGAAAACCCAGCAGCACAAGGCCTATAATTTGCAGGGAACTTTTGTGATCCTTCGGGACGAATCCCTAGGTACTAAATATCCGCATCACTGTTTTTACATCGGCTGTCCGGTGGATGTAGTGCAAAGCGGCGGTTAGCACAGTGCTCTGCCGTGGTGAGGAAAACAAACTCCCTGAGCAGCTGTAGAAAATGTAAGCATGGCAAGACTTCTAGCTGGTGCAGAGAGGTACAGAGGCACTTTGCACTTCTAAGGGGGAATGCGTTAAAGGAAACGGAGCGAGCATCCAACAAGATATGCAGGCAAAAATGATGAAGGTGCACGAAAGGCAGGTGAAGGTGGCAGCGCTGGGAGGTAGCGGTGCACTGCCTTTTGTGAGGCTGCCGTATTGCCTGCTCTGCTCATTGCTGTGGTATTTTCTGTTTAAATAAAGTGAAGCAAACAAAGGGGTGCCATTGCATTCAAAGCATAGAAAGGGAGAAATCGCCGGAGAAAGCAGCAGTTTTCAGGGCACAGCAGGGGCAGGGGCTCCCCGGGGCCAGGAGCAGTGGGAGACCCCCCAGGTCGTGGCCTGGCAGCCGGGGCCTGTCCCACCGCTCCAGCCAGGAGCAGGGCAGCCGGGGGGCACCAGGGCAGCCCCAGGCCCAGGCACCTGGCATCTCCCTGGGGATGGGGACAGGCCGAGGCTGGGACACGGGCCCATGGGTGGGCCTGGCAAGGCAAGGCTGTGGGGAGCTGGGGACCGGCCCTGCTCTGACAGCGGGGCTGGGGCAGGGGCTGACGGCCCTGGGGGCTGACATGGGGTCCTGGGCTGTGGGCAGATGGGGGAAGCCCCAGGGGCCTGGGCAGGGACAGCCAGGCCTGGAGGTGCCCTCATGACCTTGGAACAAGGTCTTGATCCTGACTTCACAGCCTGACAGGAGCACCGGTCACAAGACAGTTTTCTTGTAGGAGCAAGGGTTTCCTCGCATTTCTACTGACTACAGAAATGACAGACAGAGGCGTGCCTGTCACCTCTCCGATGAAAGGGTTGTTCATTTCGTAGGGGAGAGAGACATCATGGGAACGCTCCTTAAGAGGTGCACCAGAGAGTCTTCAGGACAGTAAATAGCATGTGCATTCAGGAGATTTGAACTTTTATACCTCGCAAAATCCCCCTCTAAGGAAGTTAACATGAAAATAGCTTTGTACTGGATATGTTGAAATGAATAACAAAAAACTAAGATAGAGTAGCTTAGAGGAAACTGTTAAAGGTTGAAAGCTATACTCCTTCACATTGCATCTCCCAGATTACCACTTAATGAACAACTAATGGAATAAGTATTGTTGAACAGTTCACTATCATGTCCTTGAATGAAGTGCTTGACTATGAATGAAGTGTGTAGCCAACAGAGAGTGAACTGAAGGAAAAAAATTTAAAGACGGATCAAATAATTGACTGCTTTTTTTTAAGAAAGTTTGTGCAGGGGTTATCTCATTGTAGGAAAATGCAGTAATCTATTTTTGGTTTAATAAAGATCCAACATAAGCAAGCACTTCTCTTGCTGTTACAACTACTGTAATCCAAACACTTAAAATCATCTCTGAGCTGCTTAAAAATTTGATAAACTATTTATAGAGTTCAATTAGAAGAACTTAAAATGTTAACAGTTACCAAAACTGGCAGTAATATAAATATTTGGAAGTGTTTTAAATG
Source organism: Harpia harpyja (assembly GCF_026419915.1). NCBI lineage: Eukaryota > Metazoa > Chordata > Aves > Accipitriformes > Accipitridae > Harpia > Harpia harpyja. The sequence continues at coordinate 8,798,206 of NC_068942.1, read as the reverse complement.
TAAATATCCTGGAAGATATTTACCTTTCATGTACATTCTTATCTTAAGCTGTTTGTCAAACATGAAGACACCCTCCAAAAGGTAGCAGACATGTTTTAGTATTCCAATCACAAAGCAGTGTTCCAGTCATACAGCAGCTGACAACTCTGTGTTGCACTTCATTGTGCTGCAGTTGAACTGATTCACAAAGAACTGAATGGATTGATGTATGCACAGAGCTTGACAGCTAGCTGACTCATGATGGGGTATGGACAAAGGTGGAAGCAGAGAAGAGCCATGCTATCTGGTGGACACAATAAGTGTGTTTCCCCCTCGCTTTTGCCTCCAGTTCATTTAAGTTGTTTCAGTAAGGATAACTCAAGCTTGGGAAACCAAGAATTCACTCACTCAAGGCTGCTGATACAGAATTGAAGGATTCCTATGTGTTTGGGGAATTTGTTCATGAATTTATTTCCTAATATTTGTAGCATGGCTGCTTCTGGCAAGGATACCCTCAGAGAGTGTTCACCTCACCATGACAGCTCCTATAACAAGCAGGGACCGAGTGTATCTCATTGTGGGTCCCAGCATCTTAGTTTTCCATTCATCAAGATCAGAGATGTGGACAGAATACATTGAGGCTTCCTTTCACTGCAAATGTCAAGGCTTCCTTCCTTCACAACAAAAAAATAAAAAGGAGGTGAGTGAATCTGATGCATATATAGACATGATCCTGATATAGAATCAGGATGCTGTAATATCCAGATGTAGAGACAAGCACTACTTGAATTACCAATTTACATATAGCCCTTTGTAATGGAGGTAACAAGGAGAAGACCAAGTTATTAAAGAAAAAAGAGAGTTAAAAAGAGAAATAGACTAGGATGGTCTGTCTAATGTTGCCTATACACATTTAGAAGTCCAATGTTAGCCCTTCATGTCTTTTCCTGTCTCTCTGTAGCTTTTAGTCTTTTTCTATGAGCCTGATTTTCATTAAGACATGCTTGGAAATATTTCATAGCCACTTCATAGTATGCAGCAGAGTAGCGTGTCAGCAAGCATTGTTCTATTATTTTCAGCTTGTACTCAAATTCTGCTGCTTTTTAGAGTTTGACTTTAACAACTTAAATGAATGAAGTGTACAAAACACAACTTGTGATGTCTTTAGCTTCTTCTCCTACCTGGAGAGAATTACTCAAAAGTTTCCTTTTTCCCTCCAGAGAAAGCTGAACATCATCCTTTCAGCCTGAACTGCACTAATGTGTTGTGAAGATTCTGATTTTGGTTGGCATCTTCCTCTCAAGAAGAAGAACATGCCTCTCCATGTTCTTCTTCAAACATGGAACTGATTTTGAGTATGCTTGAGTATATTTGAGAAAATGGCATTTCTGTCTCCTCTTTGGCCTAGGCTTATTCTTAAACATGAAAAACTTGGAGGCTGTGCTTGCCACTCTCTTTCATGCCAATCAAATGTATTAGTAGTTACCTTCCATTTAAAATTCTATTACTTTTGAGTACACTAACTGTTGTTGCTGAGCTCACAGAAATGTTTTAAAAGCTCTGCTTCAACTTTGTTTTCCTTGCTGCACATATTAGGGCTGTATTTAGCAATTATACTGCTGTGAAAACAAGATAGCAAATCAGTTTACAGCTTCAACAGGCCTACTTCTGCGAATTTATATATTAAAAAATTGACGAAACCCTATCCTCTTATCCTCTCAGTCCACAGACTTTTTTTTTCCTTTTTTTCCCCTGCAAATTCAGTGCATCCAGCCTTCTTGAAGCAAAGGCACTCCCCTGGAGTGATTCCTGTAAAATGGAATTTTGTGACTGGCTTCAAATATTCTCTCTTGCGTATGTCACATTGTGGTCTCTTGTCAGGCTTCTCCCATTCTCAAATCCCTCCCTTCTGAAAAAACATCTATGATATAGCTGTCAATTAAAAATGTTCAAAAAAGAAACAATGCTAATTACTCACAGTTCAGTAAGCATAGTCACGTTTACTACAGTAAAGGTGATCAGAATCATGCATTATACACATTATCCTAAATTTCCACTTTCATTCTATCCACCAAATCATCTCCAGAAGAATATTGTTTCATAGGGAGACAAGGAGTGGAAAAAAAACCCAAACAGACAACCCTACCCCCCCCAAAGAAATACTTGTTTGTTTCTTCAAAGTACAGTTGTCCTTCCAAAGTTACTGTAAACTTCTATGGAACATGAGTATACTTGCTCCAGAAGCAGTGGCCCAAAAAAGTCCAGTAACACAGTCCTCCACACAAAATTACTAGAACATTACAGCCTACTTTTTATAGGAACTAACATTTACTTATAGTCTAACTATCCATAAATATCACCTAAAAAGCTGTGGCAGTTTTGTTTTTTTGAGAGAAGGGACTGCAATAGAAAAATAATGTTGGTAATTTTCAGATATTTTCTTCTTTTTGATGTATTATTTTTCTCCTCTTACTCTGTCTGTAAGTATTTCTTAGAGAAATGAACACAGCCAGAGGGATATGAAAAATAGTTATAATGAAACCCCAAACCACTTCTAAGATACACTTCTGTTCAGTATGTTGCTTAAGCAGAATACACACTGGGGTAGCATAAAAGGTTTATTAGCTTTTGGAATGAGTTACATAATTCACACATTGCTTCATCAGTTCAAAGGAAAAAAACCAAACAAATAAACAAAAACAGCTGTCCAAAGCTCATAAGGACAAATGAGTTACCCTATTCTACCAAATTTTGTATTTTCCAATATATACTTAGATGCACACTTAGAAAAAAAAATTAACACTGATAAATAACTGCAATTGGTTCAGTTATTCAGGAAGTACAGCTGTTAAGGAATAACTGTCTTTTCAATAATACATCATTGTTTTCTCAGATGTGGTCATGCTTGTCAATGACAAACACAGCTCATACCATCAAAATTTGCCAAAATAATTGCAGATTCTTTCAGAACTGTTCTGCATCAATCAGTCCTCATGAAGAAAATTTTCAAGTTTACTTACAGAACAAAACATCTTTGAAAGTAAATTAAAAAAAAGTAAGTGGATTTTCCATTACTGTTTTTAGACATATTAGGATGCCTTACATGTTACACTGAGAGTTTTCAGAATATTATATTGTGTTAAATGTTGAAATGCTAATTTTAATATTATAATTTTCAATAAACCCTATAACAATTTACTAATAATGTATTAGCTTCCCTAATACAGATTTCTGAGCAAAATGGAAGGATACTGATATCCAATAGTAATCCATTGGTAACACAGAAAAGAGCACACAGGCATATACTTCTACTATATTTCCTTTACCTGCTTTAAGAGTTCAAGGTTCTTTGATGATAGGTCAAGCTGGAGAATAGACTACATATATTCTGTATTATAATATTTTCAACATCAGCCAGTTTTTCATATACAAAATCAATTAGGAATAATTACTACCTGAAATACAAATAACTTGCTGCCTGTAGATTTGATAAATATCACAAAGTTTCAGTGGTGATCAGAACAGCAATAAATAACTGTTTTTTCTGTATCTGGAAAAGTTTTCAACTCATGTAAATAGTGAATTTCAAACCCCACAGTGCTGTCCACATGTCTCCAGAGTTTCCCCAGGACCACTCCTAGGTAGGGCCTGGGAACCAAATAAATTTGTTTAGGGGGGAGGAAGGATATGGATTGCCTGGAAGTTCTGCAAAATTAGCTTTGTTCATTTCAAGGAGCCCTTCCCTTCCTTGTCACAGGGGATCTTTGCACATGAATACAACCTATCCTAAAAGTCTTTGCATAGGCCATCAAGTGCTTCATAAAGCATTAGTCAAACATGCAAAAGTAATCAAGTAAAAGTCTAATCAAAAAGGTTGATCTTAAGCAAATATTTCAAATGGCTTTGGGACTGAGTTCCCAAGCAGTCTGTGTGTGTTTGAGACGTGGGGATGGCAAGGGGAATTAATAAGTATGATGTGTGAACACTTTCTTTCCTAAAATATTGTTAGACTTTGGAGCAGAAGAATCAAACAAAAAATGCAAAACCACCCCATAGACCCCTTAATGAGACTTGAACTAACAAAAAAAAAAAAAAAAAAAACCAGAAAGTAACATTCTACCTTTTGGTGCTGTACGGGGCATAGAGCAACTCAGTAATAGCCTTGCCTGCACAGTGGTAGCTGGTAAATATTACAACATGTATAACAAAGGATATTAAAAAACCTCTCTTCTGTTCAAAGAAAATGTGAGCATATGTTCCACTATTTCATGAACTGAATAACAAATGTAAGCCCTATTTGGGACGTTTATTAGCCTTGGCGTATTGCACATGGCACTGCAACGTGTCTTGTGTTCTTTCGAGATCAATTTTGAAAATAGCAGAAGCAAAACTAATCGAATACTTGTTTCTTCACAGCTTTTATTTCCTAGCTTCTGTATGTAGCCAATTCCAAGTGGATGCCAGTGTAATATCAGTCTGGGGCACAGAATATGAAGTTTTGATTAAATAATGTTCTCTTCATTAGTTCAAAGATTAAAAAAAAAAAAAAAAATCCCTAGACTTTTACCCTTAAGGGATAGAGCACATGACTTATTTGTATTCATGCAAGCTTTTGGGGAACTGGAAAACTTTGAAATAAACTGAGAAAGAGTGACACCTTTTTACATAATGGAAGATACACTGAAAAGAGCTGCAGTCATTATTGTGTTAGTTGATGCCAGTAACGATTTCTACTACCAGTATGCCAGACTGTCCAGCTGAAATACAGATAGCATCACAGGCTATCCAATACATAGAAAATTGCATGGGTCTGATAGCCATTTTCAAACTATGCTATGAGAAAATGAGAGACAGGAAAGAAGTTAGGCTCATTCTCAGCAGGTGACAAAAAAATGCTTATAACTGCTTTGCCTAGCAGCTCTGGGGATTCTGCTTATCTCATAGGAAAATCTGTGCACTCCCAGAATGTTGTGTACATGAATGAGTTTCCAAATTCTCCTCTGTTTAAATATAACCCTTCATTGTGTCTCTGCCACTGTTGAGAAATCAAATGAAGCTGAAAATTCAAAAAACTGAGAAAGAGAGGGAGGATGTTAATATTTGAAAGGCAGGCTATAATATTTGAAATGGTGGAATGGAAACTTTTTTATTCTTGTCTTTTTGACCTTGGAATAGTCATGTCTCTCATCTGTGTTTCAGTTCTTCATCTGGAAAATAGCAATATAAAAACAAGAAAAAAGATTAAGGTGACAAATCTCTTACAACAGCATTCAGGTGTTATAAACTTCTACATCCTATCATCCTATCATCCCGCCTGGATATCCTACCACAAAACAAATAAAGAAATTGAAGGAAAGCCCACATCTTCAGACAAAATAAGGTTGCTCTTTTGCCTCAAACCAGTCTTGTTTAATTTGTCACATTTAAAAAAAAAAAAAAAATCTACTCCTATTGTCAATGTATTTGAATTCAACAATATTTTCATAGAAAAGCAAGTATCTAATTCAGATACAGAATCAATACTGGTCATGGACATAATCTAAATTTAATAAATTGATTTACTTTGTGTTCATTTTCAAGGTATACTCTGGGGACTGAGTTTATAGCAACAGAAATATTGAGGAAGTATTCAGGGAAAGTCAATGCTGAAGTTGTATTGGTGCTAAAAACCTGCTTTAGTAATTACATTCATCCAATTAGTATATGATCTCTATCTATCTGTTCAAAATAAGCCAAATCTTGAATATTTAATAGCAATAACCTATGTTCAGCTAAAGTATTACAAATGACTTCATACAGCAACATAACTATTCAAATTCAAGTTCAAGAAGGCTACAATCTGTTTACAGAGAGAAGTACAAAGAAAAAGCCAACAAAGGAAATTACATTTTTTCAATTGTCTTGTTTGCAAATACCAGTGTTTCTTCAGCCTTCTCTTTACTTTTGAGTCCTTAGCTATAAATCTAGTCTTTACAGACACTGTATTAACTATTATAAGCTGGGGTGGAGCATGTGATTCTAGCTATATGTAACTCACAAGCAGATCAAATGAAACTCTCATGCTAGTGTTGTGTAGCATGCAGGTTTGGGTACTCCTGAGGAACACAAATCTCTGACTGCAACAGAACAGGATGCCACCAGAAGCTGATGTCTGCAGGTCAGCACAACACCCACCTGCCACAAGAGTGGCACCTAGGGTTGGACCTTCACCTCCCACCTGCTGGCAGTGTAAGTTATATACCTGTGTTTCTCAGCTACAAGGTTTTTTTAGGATTTTTTTTTTTACTGTGACCGTAGGAGCACAAATCTGTTAATTTCTCTGTTTTACTACTATCCAAACTGTTTCTAGATGCAAAAAGATGCTACTTTTTATGTAAATTCTAATGACAGCCCCTCTACTAATAATATGTTGCAGTATATTTCAAATACAGTGTGCAAAGATTATATTAAGAACAGAAGTTCATTATAATCTTTAATGTTTTAGTAAACCAAAACACACTTAGAAATAAATACCTTGCATCTACAGCAGTAAAATTCTTGATTTGCTGTAAAATTGCATCACCACTTACTAATCTGTCAGAGAAGTTATAAGGATTTAAAAGGTAAAAATAAAAGGGGAAATGATGAGGTCACAAAACTGTGTAAATGGATGCTAAGACTACTTTTTAAACCAGGAATTTTTATCCATGTAAAGATTCATTTTTCAGTGGTTTTTGCATTGTTTGGCAAAGTTCCAAAGTTCCTTGGGAAATCTTTCATATACCTAAATGACTATGAAATTAATACATTAATAACATACAAACACATACATATGTGTATATCATAAACACACACAGTTTCACAAACTCCGACCATTTAAGTCTCATGATACACGAACTCTGCTTAAGACACTTTGAGTTAACACAGTGGAAAAATAATGAAGTTCATACCGTGTAGCAATAGATTACTGCTGTCCGGGGCGGGGGGGAAAGAAAAAGCCTTCTGTGGGGAAACATAAGCTCATTTTGTTTCACTGGGTAAGGAAGAAATAAGAGAATTGTAGAAATGTGGGGCGAGGTGGAGTGAGTAGAGAGTGTGAAGCGAGGAATCATGAGAAAAGATTGATTATATAACAGCATTAAAGAAAATCAAAATGTCCTAAAGTTGCCCTGGATTGTTTTTTTGTTATTCAGTAGAAGTTCATAAAGGAAAACAACCTCCCCATTGTATTTTTGGTATGTACTCATCCAGCAACTGTCAATGAAGTCATATTGAAAACCAGGATATCTTAAAGAACTCAGTGACCTGTAGAAGAAGGTCATGTTTCACAAAGCATGATAACTGAAGCAATTTCAGTAACATTTTCAGAAATGACTATGTGTGACTATGGTTATTCCAAGGAGACAAGGTATTTCAGTACCCATTAAAATTCTGAGGGAACTATGTGTCAGTTTTACTTACTTTAGATAGAAAATGGTTTTACCTCTTACACTCACAGAACTTCAGCTCAGGTTTTGGATTAGAAATCATCTTGCAAAAATTGGGTGATATTTTCAGAATTTATCTCAGACATGGTACCAGTAACATACCACAAAATCTTTCTCCTTACTTTTTCATCTTGTTTATATTTACTTAATGGTTAATTATATTCACTTAATCTTTAAAGTTTTTATTCACTTAATATATATATTATATGTAATATATATATCTGATTGGACATATTTGTTAACATGTCTTAAAATAATATTTAAATATTTTGGTATTTTTTCAGGACCCAATCTCAGGCTGCATTTTTCAGAATATTGTCAATAATTGGGTGCTCTCTTTCTAGTTCAAGGAAACAGATGCAATGGGATCTGAGAGGAGCTGTAAGTTCAGTGCTTTTTACCTGGCAACTGTCACAGAAAGCAGCTACAGCAAAGAGGACTAATAAGACATAACAGCAAAGGTAATGGTTGGTGCAAACATCCTAAAAATGAGAAGAAATGAAATCTAAAGGGCTTGTCAACCAAGTTAAGGCTGGCACATTACAAACATCCCACCCTTTGAGGATCAGCCCTGAAACTGTGCTTTGCAGACTATCACGGTTTAACCCCAGACAGCAACTAAGCACCACACAGCTGATCGCTCACTTCCCCCCTACCCAGTGGGATGGGGGAGAGAACTGGGAAAAAAAAATTAAAACTTGTGGGTTGAGATAAAGACAGTTTAATAGGACAGAAAGGAAGAAAAAATAATGATAATAATAATAATAATAAAATGACATTAATAATAGTAAAAGATTTGGAATATACAAAACAAGTAATGCACAATGCAATTGCTCACCACTTGCCAACCAATGCCCAGTTAGTTCCTGAGCAGCAATCCGTCCCCCAGACCAACTCCCCCCCGGTTTATATACTAGATGTGATGTCACATGGTATGGAATACCCCTTTGGCCAGTTTGGGTCAGCTGCCCTGGCTGTGTCCCCTCCCAACTTCTTGTGCCCCTCCAGCCTTCTTGCTGGCTGGGCATGAGAAGCTGAAAAATCCTTGACTTGGTCTAAACACTACTTAGCAACATGAAAACATCAGTGCGTTCTCAACATCCTTCTCATACTGAACCCAAAACATAACAGTATACCAGCTACTAGCTCTATCCCAGCTGAAACCAGGACATAAACCCACTCCGTTGAGGCTCCAGACTACCAAATGAAGATGCTCTTCAGCAAGCTGACACAGTTGCATGGGGAATGGTAAGACTTGAAAAGAGTTGGGCACATTGTGACCTTTGGTGTGATTCAGTCTGGAGTGGAAATACTGACAAGATGCAACTATTTCAGACTCTGAAACTGAAACAACTGGTTTATTTTACAGGTTTCAGTAACACTTACTGTAAGACTAAGTGTCTGCATTATGTCATCTTTCCTAAGATACTTTCAAGATATTTTGGGGGATACAATGAACAATGTCAACACACCTCTGACATTGCTATAGAGTACTGTTTTGCAGGGTTCTAGGAAAAACAAAACAAAACAAAACAAAACAGGGGGAGAAGAGAGAAATCAGCTAAGCAGTTAGTATTCCCAAATACCCAGCAGGAGAAAGAGAAAGTTGGGAACACAGCCTTTTCTCAGGATTCACTTACTAAGATGTAGAAATAAGGGTATCATCTTCTTTAAATTCACTGCTTGAACATTAAGGGGTCTGGGAATTGTGAGTGATTTGTCTGGTGGTTGGTTTTTTTCCCTTTTTTCACCAACCAGAGAGTGAGGCTGAGGCAGTTTCTATGGAGAATTAGTAAGTCAAACTCTAAATAAAGCATCCAAATCAGAGGGTTGGGATTCAAGCAACAAATCAGTTTTGAGACAATTACTTTGTCACATAGCAGCTACTGAAAAATTACTTTACATTTCTGTTGCCATGCCTCATGCCTGAGCCAATAATTCCTAGAAGCCAACTGTAGTACATTATGTAGTTATTGTGAAAGAATAATAATAATTATGCAAGTTAACTTGAACACATTGAGTGTGCAGAAGTGGTGTAAAAATGGCAGGGGAGGTAGGATACTTCTGTTTTGTTCAGCAGCTGCACTGTGGCACTGCAGTGTAAAGGTGAGAGGCAGTTTCTCATACATATACTTAACTATAGACACTAGGTATAGTGACACCTGTCATACTATTACTTTATTTATATACTACTATGTTAAAAAATCTGTCATTAACATGGCAGTGGTGGGGTTATAACAGTTAAACATCACAACTTTTCTTCTACTTAAAAAATGAAGTGATTTATCTCTGTGCTATCAATTGGGTAGCTATTGAAAATTGTTCAATTTTTTATTTTTTTTAAAAGGTAATCAGATATGTTGAAGAGGTGTGAAATTTTGTTTTACTTCATGCTTTTCTTTAATCCCGTGCTGCAACAAACTGTCCTTGTTCACCTCACTATAAAAGAAATCTTCTTTAATCCAATACAGCACATTATAAATGAAAACAAACTATTAGAATACTTATTTACTTGTTGACATAGGTAAATTCAGTTGAAAACTTGTGTGAATGGAGGCTGATAGTACTAAGACAGTAATGAATTCCACCCTCAGTCTATAGTGTCTTTATAGGGACTGAGTGGGAAGGTAGTATAATTATGAATGCTGTAACATTATATATGAAAAGAAGATTAATATTTAGATAAGTCAAGTAACCCAAAGAGAATGAACTGATTATGTATTTAGAATTGACTGTGGTGTGCATACTGAAGACCACAGCCGCAAAACCCACTACCTGGTTACAGGTAAAATAAAATTGTTTTCCATTTGATCTTGGTGTTATAAAAATACTGTGACTCTTTCCCGGTTCTGGCCTCATTCAGTGGAAAGTTATCATGTCATTTCCCCTCTGTTGCCCCACAGTAGTAAAATCATTACAGTTTGTTTTTAGGATAAGCAGCTGATTTAGGGAAACTCATGTGAAACAGCTGTCTTGCAACTTGCAAATCAGGTTTGTCAGCTAGTAACAGACAAGTAACTATTATTAGCTGTTACAGCAGGCAAGATATAAATGTCGTTTTTTCTGAAAGGTGAAGTTAAACTTTTCGGTGTCACTAGAGAAGATTTCTGTCACAGTTTGAAACAGTGCTATATGTGGAAGCTACCACTGTACCATCTGTCATAGCAAGTGATATTTTGGGGCCACACTGTAACCCAGCTGATGACTAGCTCACAACCTTGGCGAAAATACTTTCTGTGAATTAAAGTTATGTTTGCATTTAGGGCCTAAATTCAGCTTATTCACTGGTAGGTTAGCACCTCTGGAAGAGCTCTAAAGGACTTAGGAAAGACGGGAACATACCGAATCATGTAGAAACATTTTGCATGGGGATTAATGTGGAATCTAAACCTGAACATGCTTCTAACCCTGGAGTTCTGCTGATAGATAGGGTCATTCACCTACCTTTCTTGCAACCTAAGGAAATCAAATTGGGACGATATTTTGTCCAGTATTTTTAGCCCAGCTTGCACAGAGAGATGTTGTAATTTTCCTGAACCGGTGTAAACTGTTAAACCTATTCATCCTCCCAGTGCTGAAAATCCCAGCTTTTGACACTAATTTAGTCTTTAAAAGCCGGTTTTGATGCTTTTGACAGGTGAGACTTTCCAAATATGAACACTTTGAAATCTATTGTTCTGAATCATACTTAGAGATACGTGTATGATTTTGCCAAAATGTATCACTGCTAGAAATGTGATACGTAGCTTTGATATCCTGGGTTACTGCAGGAAGGTGAAGGAGACAAAGCAGCCCTTCCTGCAGCCTGGGGAAACAGTTTGCTGCAGTTTAAAAAGCATCACACAGAAGTTGGTGAAAAGACTAAACCAAGGTCAGCCCATGTCTGAGGCAAAGCGGGGAAAGCTGGCAGCACAGACTAGAGAAACAAATGATTTCTTTTGGCCTCTACCATGTGCAGCTGATGTGCAATAACTGCAGAGAGATTGCTTTGTGATACACTTTTCTACAGTGTCTTTTTTCACCTTAAATAAACAGCACTAAGTTTTCTGAAAGCTGGCTGATCACAGATAAATTCTGTCATTGTTCTTATGAGAGCCATAGGGCAGCTGCCAACCTTGTGTTAGGTATCCTAAGGTCTGGTGGGAGGATAAGGGGACCGCGACTGTAAATTCAAGTCTGGAGGCAGAGGACTGCACTTCCTTACCTGAAAGAAACTCAGATTTGCACACGTAAGACCTCAGCAGAATACCTCAGGGGATCTTGTGAGGGACAAAGCTGTAGTAAATGAACATCACAGGAACCATGAAGGTGGCTAAAATAATTAAAAAAATATTCCATTTATTAAAAGAGTTTATTGACCATTACATCTTGGAACAAGACTTCCAGATTTCAAAATAGGTGCACCATAGTCCTTTCGCACATTATGGAGGATACTGGTTTAGGAATACACAGTGGCAAACAAATATTTTGAATGTGAAGTTTTGTTCCTTGGTGTTTACATATCAAAGTATATTTTCACCTTCCTTAAGCTTATTTCATGGTTATTTCAACAGCACAGCTGAAAATAACACTGAATCTCAAAGCTATAATATAGTATTTCACCTGTATGAGAGTGAGGGAAGAAAATTCAAAAACCTATCTGTGATTTTAGGACTGGCTGTTGCCTAGCAACTCTGCTGAGGAGGATGGGATTTTGCTCAGATAGAGGCCAGTAGGCAGCTGGCTGGTGGTGGGTGCACTGGACTTCTCCCCATGCTCCCACAGCACCGTTAGAAAAAGTCCCTGACTCCAAAACCACCTTTCAGAAGTCCAGTGGAGCATTTTTATTTTATTTTTCATAAGTTACACTTTGCTGTTGCCTGGACTTTGAGAGATTTGGCTTTCCATGCCATTCTGGCGGCTACGTACCATGCCTACAGACTCATTTAAATGATATATATTCCATATGAGTTTTCTTTTCTGGCTTCCACTACGGTGCTGTAGTGCAGTTGTTACTGGGCATGTAACCAAACTCCTCCCAAAAGTACAGCTAAGCTGAAATGAATAAACATTTTAAACTGTAGTCAAACAAGTTCAAGATTCAGGCAGTCCTGTTCCTAACATTGGCCCAAACCCATGCTTCAAAAATCATCACACTACAGCAGCTGTCCGCCCACTATTCCACATCTTAGTATCTTCTTCAGAATCCTAAACAGAGTTTCTCTGTAAGTGCAGCTTATGAAATCCTACCACTGGTTAGAAACTGCAGCAAGCTATATATGATGTCCTTGCTTTGCAGCCTCTAACCAATAGACTCTCTGCCCAGGAATATACCACTTCTCCATGAAAGTTTGTCACTGGACTTTAGCGATTTCTCTGTGATAGGCATGGGTGACTCTTTGCTGGCTTATTTATCATTTTGACAAGATGCTCAGATTTAACTAGATTTTTTTTCTTTTTTTTTTAATGGGAGTGGGAGTGAGCGGGAAGATTTTGACAAGTCTTGAGATTCTTCATGCCCCCTTTTTTTCCAAGCTACTGTAGAAAAAGATGAGAAAAATTTAGATTAAGCATTTGTCTGAGGAAAAAACCAAAACAACAAAACCCAAAAATGCACACAAGGAATCTTTCTTCCTCCCAGACAATTCAAGATAGTGTTTTGACCCAGGACCAGAGTACACACGTGGATTTTTACTTTATATACACTGAAGCTCAAGTTTCAGCTTGAACCTTTCCTAAGTTTACCTAAACCCTCAAACCATTCTGTTTTAAAATCTTGGCAAATCTGGGCCAAGCTTCAGCTCCTTTTAGGAAAGTTTCTAACACATTTAACTGTGTCTCTGTAGAAAACATGATGCTTAAAGAGTACTTTATACTGTTTATACATAACAGAGATATGGTGAACCTAAGTGTTACACCTAATAGAGGTATTTCAATTTTTTTTTCCAGATGTAAGGCATTATAGGCATGGTTAGTGCTGCTTTCAGTTTCATTCTTTTTTCTCTCCTCTTCCAATCTTTGCTGCTTTACGATTAATTGAGAAGCAGTAAGATTGTTACAACCCAGGAGGACTGGTTGTGAACAGACAGATAAGGGTATCCATATAGAGATAAAAAATATCAATATATATCCATATAGAAATTCTCAAGTTTGTATAAACATAGTGTTTATTGATAGTGAACCGAGAAAATATATCAATATAAAACAAGGGAAAAAAAGCAATTATAGTATCTCTTTTAAAATGTTTTGAGTTAAGTGTGTAACTTTACAAGGAATTTGCAATAAACAAATGAATTCTCTTTTAACAGCAAGTAGTAAAATATTCCAGATACAGTCAAAATGCTAATTAGCACAGTAGAACAAGGGGACAGAATTTTGTTTGCCTTAGTCTATTTTACCCTGCACAAATCCCAGTTATATTAACTAAAAATAAAGACAGGCAGCAGGTCTTTAGCAGATTCAGCATGTGAAGAAAACATCTCATAGAAAAAAAAAATTGGTTTTCTTGTTATGGCACTTGCTTCAGACTTGAGTGATCCAGGCTGAGGTCTTGCTTAGTAGTTGCTTCCACTGCAGAGCTGAGTCTAGGTGTTCAATACTGTTTAGTCAGAAACCAACAGGGCTGATCACAGAATGGTTGAGGTGGGCAGGGACCTCTGGAGGTCGTCTGGTCCACCCCCCTGCTCAAGCAGGGCCACCTACAGCTGGCTGCCCAGGATACTTCCAGACAGCTTTTGAATATCTCCAGGGATGGAGTCTCCACACTCTCCCTGGGCAATCTGTGCCAGGGCTCGGTCAGTGCTGTCACTGAGCACCACTGAAAAAAGCCTGACTCTGTCTTCTTTGCACCCTCCCTTTCAGGTATTTATATACATTGATAAGATCCTCCTACACCTTCTCTCCTCCATCTTTCTCAGTCTTTCCTCATATGTGAGATGCTCCAGTCCCTTCATCATCTTCAAGGCCCTTTGCTGGAGTTTCTCCAGTATGCCCATGTCTTTCTTGTACGGAGGAGGCCAGAACTGGACTCAGTACTCCAGGTGTGGCCACACCAGTGCTGAACAGAGAGGAAGGATCACCTCTTTTGACCTGCAGGCAACATTCCTCCTAATGCAGCCCAGGATACCATTAGCCACCTTTGCTACAAGAGTACATTGCTGGCCTTTGGCCTGATGGCTAGGTCCAATACTGTAGGTATTTAAATGTTAGTAACCTGAATGTTTCAGTGGCTTATCTGCAAATTGAACACACTAAGGATACCTCTGGGTCAGTTTTGCACCTTCCTTGAGTTTCCTGCCATGCTGTATTTAAAACAGATACACGGAGCACCTTACAACAACATAGTCCATATACCTACTGGAGACAATATTACAACAGTAGCAGCTAGTTTTACTTTTCCCCAGATTTGTGAGTCAGCTACAATTGAAATAATTCTCAGGCTTTTTGCTCAATGCAGTTATTTAGCAATATTTAACAAACAGGTGTCAGAATTCCATTGAAACCAATTTAGGTACATTTTTATTGCAACAATGTAATCAAAGTTACACTGCCAGTTTATGACAGTCAAATTATCTGCAGTTTGAAGGAAAGCCAGATTTCACAATATAACTGATAGGAACAAGATCAAAGAATAATCAGATGTTCAAGACTCTTTTCCTCACTAAGCTGAAATATTAAGCATTCTCATATGCCTGTTCTAGCAGCAATAGAACTGGTCCTCAGATAGGCTGATGCTTACATTACCAATAGCTGTGCTACAGTTCTAATTACACACCGAGTATATTTGTAATAAAGCATTTTCTCTCTACTGAGCTGCAGAGTTATCACTCACTGGGTAGTAAACAGAAACACTGCTCACAGTGGGAATTGAAGATATTAAAGCCTTTTGGGTTTTTTTTGTCCCTCATCTCACCAGGTTTAGTCCCTCTCCTGTGGAGATCTTTTTCTTCTCTCAGTTTGAATTTGGGCTGTATTTACTCCTTTCCATTTCTATCTCATTGGACTTGATTCCCTAGTCTGTTTCCAGTTCAGTCACTTTGCCAAGTGTTTGTGTAGCCTTTTCATACATGTGCTCAATTTTACCCACTACTACTTTTTAGTCCATCTCTCACCTCATTTAATCTCATTCCATTTTGCTACTTTTCCACTTCCAAGTTTTGTTCAGTTGCTTGTATTCTGATTCCAGTCAAATGCAATTCATTTCTCTTCTTTTCTTGTTCAGTCTCAACTACTTGAGGGTAAACTAAAATGGGTAAGATTCGAAATTGCAAAGGAATGCATTATTCATTATCAGTGAACTAGAATGGGAAAAGGAAATGAGTACTATGGGCTGAATTATTAGAAGAGAATAGTTCTGGTGGGCTGAATGGATAGCTGTCATGGTTTAACCCCAGCCGGCAACTAAGCACCACGCAGTCACTCGCTTACTCCTCCCCCACCTCAGTGGGATGGGGAGGAGAATCGGGAAAAAAAAGTAAAACTCCTGGGTTGAGATAAGAACAGTTTAATAATTGAAATAATAATAATAATAATAATAACAACAACAACAACAACAACAACAACAACAACAACAATAATAAAGTAAGGTAACAAAAAGAGGGAGAAGTAAAACCCAAGAGAGACAAGGGATGCACAAAGCAATTGCTAACCACCTGCTGACCGAAGCCCAGCCAGTCCCCAAGCAGTGATTGGCCCCCCCGGCCAACTCCCCCAGTTTATATACTGAGCATGGCATCCTATAGTATGGAATATCCCTTTGGCTAGTTCAGCTCAGCAGTCCTGGCCATGCTCCCTCCTGGCTTCATGCATACCTCCTTGCTGGCAGAGCATGGGAAACTAAAAAGTCCTTGACTTAGGATAAGCACTACTTAGCACCAACTCAAACATCAGTGTGTTATCAACATTATTCTCATACTAAATCCAAAACACAGCACTGTACCAGCTCCTAGGAAGAAAATTAACTCTATCCCAGCTGAAACCAGGACAATAGCAGAGGAGGAGAAATGCATGGACTGGGAAAGGGAGACAGATTAAACTAAATTACAAAAATGAAAAAAAAGAGTAGGTAAGAGAAAGGGAACAATTCGTGGGAATAAAGAGAAATAAGGTAGTAAGGAAAAAAACCCCACAAGATAGATAGAGCAGAGCATGAAAAGAAAGAATAAGCTAGGCTTCATGGGAAGCATTCGAAAAACACCAAAGAGAAAATTAAACAGATTCAGCTGAAAGAAGAGTGCAAATATAAATTAATGCAAGATTAATGGAAAGATACTAACATGTAAACAATCATAGGATTAGATTCTGCTTACATGGTCATGACGTAAATAGCCAAAAAGAAACAGAACTGAACTATCTGTACAGCTATGTTGATGTGAGTGCTGATATAATGCCTGGTGCTTTTTCAGGCATTGTTGTGAGGTACTGAGCTCAGGGGGCAGCACTCGATTGCCTGATCATACTGGGTTCTGCAACAGTGGAGACAATCGTCTTTTTCTCTACACCTTTGTTACCTCAACTGGAGATTATTGCAATGCTTTCTACATGGGGCATGCCTTCAAACTGCTTACAGTTTGTAGATGGAGCAGAACATCCCAGCCCCCTTCTTTAGCAGCATTTCATGTAGAGAGTAGTTTGTTTTGACCTTTTACATCATTTTTTAATTGGTTTGGGACTCATCTAGGCAAGAAACAGACTGTCTCTTTTTGTGTCTCCTGCACAGCTGAAGTCACCTGAGGTACTTCAGCTAAAAGCCCCTTCATGGTAATAAACAAACAGGAGGAGGCTGATGGCAAAGTGTTCTCAGTATGAAGTCCTTGACTTTGAACCAAGCTTTATTTCTTTGCTGGCATCCCTCAAAAACTAGATCAGATCATATCAGGAAATATTAAATGTCCAGGGAAATAAAGGGGGACAGGAGCCATCAGTTAGGCAGGAAGGATGAATTGGTGGGACACGGCTAGTCAGAAGGGGAAGAAAAGGTCAAAGGTGCAGGGATGGAAGATGAGGGACAATTAGCTGACACTAGAATTTGAAAGGTGTGTTCAATGGTGGGTCCTATTCCAGACTGGTAATGAAAGAATGCCTCAAACCTAAACCAGAGGAGTGGAACCATTTTATATATGATGAATTTGACCTTGCCAGATTATTTTTCAATTTTGGTACAGTTTTGTACAATGTTTTATAGGAACTCTATGTAAACTAAACCAACATTATCTCTGTCCTGGAAGTAATAGATATTAATTAGAACATGCTGGGCTATATATAAATAAAATAAGTAGCATAATGTATTGCTGTTTCTTCTAGGTTTCCTTTCTAAAGTTTTTATTTCCTTCTTGTCAAGAACTAGAAATCATTTCAGAGTTTGATTGTGACACACTGGCTATTGCTCAGTTATTTATTTTTTCCCAATGCCTGGGAGGTGGAGGGACTGACTGAAGGTTTTTATTGTTCAGTTAGACCTTTGCACATGAGAAGAGCAGGATTCTGCATGCATGATGATAACATGTCAAGTAGTGGCTGTCAATGGAAGGAAGAAGTAAAGGCAGTCCAAGCTTAGGTGATCACCCCTATGACAGAGGAGCACACAGAGAGAGATCAGACATCTTGTTGATGTCCCTGTGGAATGAAGGCAGAGAAATATTCTTGACAGTGGCAACCATGGGATTTCTCTCTTTGTCAGTGAAAGGAAAACACAACTGACAGTCTCAGCCTGGAGTACAGCAGCAAGAATGGAAATAGCACTGCAGGGTAAATGAGCCACGGGAAGAAGTGCAGTCCACAGAGTGGAAAGGTAATGTTTATAGCTTTAATTTAAAACAAAATATTACTAGTAAGTGCTCTTAAAAGAAAGGGAAAAAAAAAAGAAAAAAAAGAAAAAAAAAAAGAAAAAAAAGTCACCCAAATGATGGCTTTCTATGTGGTAGCTTAAAGGAAGAGTGGATGAGATGCCATATGCTCATTCCATTTTCAGGAAGTTGGAGTGAAACATAAATCTTTTCAATTTTATTTGATTTACTCAACTTTGATTGTTTAAGTAAACTTTCTGTGTTTTTCAAACCTGCTGGAGAAGTCAATGTGTAATATCGTTTATTGTTTATTTGCCTATTTCTTTACAATTGCTTGGGACCAGCATAAGCTGCAACATCAATACTTCTCATATCATAAGATAACTGTTAGCTGCTGTGACCATCATGCCCCTAGCAGGACTCAAACTATTTGCTTTCTTCTACCAAAGAAAACGTTGATTTAGACAAAGAGGGATTGTGTTAAAAGACATTAAGCATTTTAAATGTACTAAATTAAATATCATAAAGGTTTCAGTTAAAGAATTACTTGGCAAATACTAACATAATAACACAAACCTCAGCTCCCCTAGTGAGTCACAGTTTTAGGCAGAAACTGAACTGATTCCAAAATGTGTAGAAAATCTTTGCTAGTTTTAAATATCTTTGATCCTCAAGGATGAAGAGGTTAAGATGCTCCTTCGGGTGAGGCAGAGTTACTTTTCATTCCCAGTTATGTTATTTGTCCAATACATCTCAGTCCTTGGTGGTCCATTTGCCAAACAGTAAGGATAGAAGAGTTATATCCTCAACTCATAAAGCTTTTCCAGTGGTACTTGATGACAGAGAGAGAGGTGATCCTCTTGTATGGCTGCTGGAGCCATATAAGCATCTGGGAAGTTAATACAATCAAAAGCCATTATGTATTTATTAACCTTCCATCATTTTAGTTAAATTTATGAGCTCTTATTAGCAATTCAATACATTAAGATACATAGCAGAAAACCTTCTCTCCCTGTCAGGTTCTGCTTAGGGCTTTATCAGTATTGTCTGTCATAACATTTGCCAGATTACTTACTTGTTCTTTTCAGTTAGATTATGTGGGATTTTAGCTATTTGGAGAATATTGACTTATCAGAAAAACCTGAAAGAGGAGAAACAATAGAGTTGACTTGTCCTGCATGGACAGCACCATCATAACTTAAAAAGTTGTTATTACCAATATTATAAAAACCAGTTTTTTCCTCTTTCTATGAAGGTGTATTCCCTAAAGAAAGGTAGTTTGAATGGATATTAATGTACTGAAAAGGTAAAAACTAAAATTTTAAGGAAATTATTTAATTTAGATTGCATTTTTGGTCTTGGTTCAGGCAGACTCTTCACAACTCTGTATCATGTGCTTTCTTTTGTTATACTGTTCTTGACAATTTTTTCTCAATTACATGACCCTCTCTTTCATTCAGTGTATGGATATGTACACCTAACAGCCATAAGGCACTGTTCTATACTGTTCTATTTTTATTATCACTTCATAGCTCAAAATGAAGTCTTACCCTTTATTTACTGACTATTGTTTGAGCCCTGTGCCAGCTACAGTATTATAAGTTTTCTTGTGGACTTTCCTATAACACTCATCACTACAATTTTCTCACAGCTGTTAATTCTTTTTCACACCTCTGTGACATGAAGGCAACCTGTTAGCTATGTTTATAAGGACAAATGATAAAAACTGGCTGTAAAAATTCAGAGATTTTTAGACACTATAATTACAGACAATACAACATCAATCAATCAGAAACTAAGGGTAAAGTCAAAACAAGCTGAAAAAGGATTTAACCATTCATGACACATAAATCTGATTTTTCCTCAGTGTTGATTTGTTTTCTGTAGGGATAGGGTGTCAGAAACAACTATAAAAGAGTCACTGATGCAAGTTCCCTTGCTGCTGCAGGAAGCTATGTCATGAAGACTGAATGCAGAAGTCCAAAGAATATTTGTTCTGTACTCAGTCTATGGAAGAGCTTCAGCTCATGTTTGGTCCATCAGGCTATTAAATTCCTCTACACTTTGTTGCTGGCAGCTCCTACAGCAAGGAAATACTAGTCCGGGTGCTGAAATCATGAGTACACACATTAACAAGGTGGGATGTGGAAATGAGAAACTGCATGCTCATCTCCAAGATTTGTCATCTCCTTTGTGTCCCCAGTCTCCAAACTCATTAGTCTGTGCAGATAAACTTAAATCAAAAACCCCATTTCTCCCCTTTAGCCTTCTATTTTATAATGACTTCAAGTTTTAGTAGCAAAAAACTAGAAGCTTCGCAACACTAACCTGAAGAAATTATTAGCACCTGGGAGCATTATCTCTACTTGATATGCACCAGTTAGGAGGGAGTTAGAGTCCAAAACACAGAAACATAATCAAATCTTTAGCGATACCTGTCAACTGGTGAAAATTCCTCTCACTCCAAAACAAATAATCCATGTAATCACCTTTAAAAAAAGTTTCTCAGCAGAACTAGGAGCCCATCTCCAAGTAGATCCAAGCTTTCATCTTTCACAGAGAGACACCACAAGATTATGCATCAGGCAGTACAAAATTCTTTGTGGTCCCTTGCAACATGAATGTATTTATTCAGAGCACCACTGTGGCTACCAGTTTGCTCTTCATGTCAGGATGTTTTATTCCAGACTAACTCCCATATAATGAGCATGTAACTACTGACTGCTTGCATAAAGTCTGGCTTAAGTGACCTGCTTAGTACCATCAGAAAGTGTTAGTTTGTATTCTTGCTGCTGTATTAAATCATGGTAGCACTTTCTCTCTTCTGGTACTTCCTTCTTCATTCACCAAGTATCTTCCTTCCAACTAGAGTTCTAAGGAACTCCAGGAAAAGATGTAGACTTGAATCTATTACACTGCATGTTTCTTAAAATGGTAGGTCTGAAGTAACCAGTTAATACAAATTTAAACTTTCATTTAGATGCATAAAGACTGCAGTAATTCTTTTGTTGTTAATGCTAAGAAAGGGATGCAAAATATGACAACGTACTTACATACGCATTGCAAAGCATAACAATAGAAAGGAACAGCATTTAAAGAAATGTTGTTTTCAGACTGTGGACTAAATTTTGGAACTAATTTCTAGTTGGGATCAGTTTACATCAATAATAAAATTCCCAAGCTCCTAATAAAGTCCGTTCGGTTATTACTGTTTCCAGGAAAAATACCCTAGGTATTTCAAAATCTTAGCTATTAAAAAAAAAAATAAAATTAAAACCACTAAAGCAAAGCTCACTTTTTGTGACTAACACCTTAGCCAGTCAGATTCTATGAATTAGTATAATGTGGATTACTGACAAATAAGATTGCCAAAGCAAGCTTATTGTTGTTGTTGTTGTTTTTCTTCACTTTATGTGGAAAACTACTGCCTACAGATGGGCCTTCCTTTTCAACACTCTTTCCTGTCAGATGAATTGAATTACCTGAACAAAGCTTGAACTCCAGCCTGGAAGTTGCTACTATGCTATATTAGACCATAAGAAACCACATTACATTCAAAGGTGAAAGGCTAAAATACTTGTTACTGCATAGCATTAAACACTACACAGAGAAAGCATGAATACCAGATGTAAGAAACAGCAATACAGGGAGGGGGTAAATCCCACTTGTAAGCATCCTCATTCACTCTATCAAGTGCACATTCAAGTATCCTTGCCTTGCACTGATGAAACACCATTTCCTTATGTGTCAGTGGTGTGGAGGATAGTCTCTGGCAGCAGAGAAAAAATTCCAAAGCAGTGACAAAGTGCTTCAGACAAGTGGGGAAAAAAATGGTTCCAGAAAATATGTTAGCAGATCAATACGTTTCCCAACAATGCCCTGCACGGCCACCCAGCCCTAAAGTTAAAGAATGCCAATTGAAATGCTGAATAGCCTCTCTGCCTTCAAAAATTCAATTGCTGCTCAAAATCCTGAATGCTTTCTGTAAGAGTTTCATTTAGCCTTTCAGTTACAAATGAAAAGAAGGAAAACATGGGAAATCATACTGTCTTTTATAAGAAGGTACAGCAAAGCTATCCAAAGGCCAAGATATTAAGCTTACAGAAGATTTATTTCATAAGATTTATTTGCTTATTTTTTTCAGGTGACTGTTTATTCCTGTGTTTCTGCACTACTGCAAATACAGTGAAGCTAAGGAGCCAAGGTTTCTACAGTGCCCCGGTACTCAGTGATGTTCCCTGACACTAGGCACAGTAAAGTCTGAAGATGTGCTCTATTCTTTTCATCATTCCCTGTATAAAAGGAGGAGAAAGCACTTCATTTTAAGATTGCTTGGCAAAGTATAAAAATCTGATTTTTAGAGACAAACAGGTGAAAAGATGATTCCCCAACAAAAAAACATTTTTATCTCTGAAGATGACATTTAAATGCCCAAGGGTTAAGAACACACAGAGTTTTTGTAGTCCTTTGCAGGGCATAGCAGATGTGTTTTGCTGACTGACTCCACATTCTGTTGAATGAATCAGTTGCCCATGACTACTTATTCTGAATTCCAGGAACCTTTCCTCCACAGCAGAGGGAATGATTTTATTTATTTTTTCTTTTCTTTTCTAACATTACCCCTTCTGCATTAAACTGTGCCAAATGATGCAGGCAGTGGAGAGAAAAAAAGAAAAGGTTACTGCAGCTGCTGTGACAGCAAGTACAGGTTTCAGTCAAAGAGGATAAATGGATTTAATCATTTTGAAAGTGTTTCGTGAGTGCTCTTGTCTCTATTATATCAGGAAAGTGGACAAATCCCTAAACTCTGCACTCTGTGGTCCCACAATTAGGCGCTGAAAACTCAGCTAGCATTTAAGGCAAGTGGCTATTTGAACACAGCAAGCCTGTGTCTATTGTGTACAGCAATATAAGTGGCTAGCAGAAATGAAAAGAGTAGAGGCAAGCAGGAAAAGATAGTTGGAAAAAAAGGGTGCATTTTCCCCTTTTGGGGGAAGGAAAACTCAAGGATCATTGCAGTTGAAATTATACTCTATTTTTATGTCTTTAATCTCAATTGCTAGCAAGAAGACCCTTCTTTGCTTGCCAGGTCAGAAATTTTTCTGAATTCTGCAAGCTGCTTAACTCTGTAAATATTGCATCTTTCCAGCGTAAATGAGCACAAGCTACTTTAACACAGCTTTCTAAGGAGTTTGAAAGTACCATTGCTTTCATTTGCCACTGTTTTGACTGAAAGCTTTGTCCTTCCCACTATCTTGGTGGGGAATTTCTTTGTGGCACCCATCCCATCTAATAGCTCTTTGGTTAATATGAATCTACTCTGTTTCCTACCTGCTAGTCTGAATTCAAGACTGGATTCCAAACAAATACTGGTGAACTTCAAAGATGCTTTGAAATCCAGACACTATGTTATTCCATGGTACTCTGACAGCTCTTGAAAAGAGTTAGTCACACCAACATCCCAGCAAGTCCAGGGAGACTTGTGAATGCTTTGCACTAGAACCCATCAAAAATGTTTCTCCCTGGTAACACAGCAGCAATTAAAAGCCATTAGGGTTCATCCAACACAGCTTTCCTGGTGACCATCAGCCTCATCCTACTGACATTATCACACATGTGTAATCAGACAATCAATCTTGACACAAGACTTTCCTTTCTTTTTAAACAGCCCTGGATAAAGTCCTGATAATATTGGCACCCAGGAGAACCTGTCCCAGTGAAAGAAACTCATTTTACAAAAGCTTTGATTTCAAATATTAATTACACACATTAAAGACATATTTTTCCATATAGGTAGGCTTTTATTAGTGACAGTCTAAGAAGTGTTCAAACAGGTAAGTATGGGGGCAATACCTAAGGAGAACCAAAAATCTTGAAAGATTCCCTTTACAAACTGTCACAAATACAGATAGAGAAGCTGAAGGGAGAGTTGATACATTTTGCCAGGGAATTTAAAGAGGTACCTTGTGGATTTAGATCCTTAAATCTCATTGGGTAGCCAACTTCCAAGTCACTTCTGCAAAGCTTGAGTTTTGCTTTCAGTTAGGTGACAAAACAACAAACCTTTAAGAAAGCCCGTGCACTTCAGATAACATTCTAGATCTGATGTATAGTGTGGAAAGAACATCTTTGGAAATGTAGAAAATGACATACAGAAAGAAAACCTTTACATTGTGCAAACAGGTGGCATTTCAGTACTTGCACGAATATTCCATAAAGTGTGATTTTGCATTTGTGTGCCCATGAATACATATATAACACATTTTTAAAAATATAACCTACAAAGTCTCAGAGCTCAGAATGCATTTTATTCACATTTTAGGGATGACTTTTTTTGCTAATATCTTCATGCAGGATTTTCAGAGAATAAACCCTTTGTTTCATAAAGAAAATTGTATTCTATCCTGATACAGGTAAAAGATGGCATGACGAGTACTGCACAGTGCTATTTCTGCAATGTGGTTAGCCCATAATCCAAATTATTCTGGGATATCTCTTTCTTGAAAGGAAATTATAGAATCATAGAACCATTTAGGTTGGAAAAGACCTTAAAATCACCAAGACTAACCGCTAACCTGGCACTGCAAAGTCTACCACTAAACCATGTCCCTAAGCACCACATCTACACATCTTTTAAATACCTCCAGGGATGGTGACTCAACCACTTCCCTGGGCAGCCTGTTCCAGTGCTTGATCACCCTTTTGGTCAAGAAATTTTTTGTAATATCTAATCTAAAGCTCCCCTGGCGCAACTTGAGGCCATTTCCTCTCATCCTATCTCCAGCCACCTGACAGAAGAGACCAGTACCCATCTCACTACAACCTCCTTCCAGGTAGTTGTAGAGAGCGATAAGGTCTCCCCTCAGCCTCCTTTTCTCCAGGCTGAACAACCCCAGATCCCTCAGCCGCTCCTCACAGGACTTGTGCTCTAGACCCTTCACCAGCTTCGTTGCCCTTCTCTGGACAACGCTCCAGCACCTCAATGTCTTTCTTGTAGTGAGGGGCCCAAAACTGAACACAGTATTCAAGGTGCAGCCTCAGCAGTGCCAAGTAATTATAATTACTGTATAAAGTAAACTTAAGATGACACTCTATAGTACCTGTTGTGTTAGCTAGTAGCCACCCAAGTGATGCAAATACTGTACAAAAATTCCCATATGTAGCTGTAAAATAGAGTCCATAAAGGCAAAATATTTTTTTCTAATTATCAAAGACAAGCATAACCAAGTTACAGGGGAAGATGTGCTTGATTATATTAAAAATTACCTCATAGAGAAATCAGATAAATGTCAAATATCAAATTGAGTTCAGATATTTTCATTGTTCCATTTACAGTATTCTTAAACACAGCTAAAGCAAACTCTATTTCTAGTTTAACCAAAATGTTTTCAAAGCATTTATTAAATTATAGGAGCAAATTTTTATTCTAACCTCTTTGGAAAGGAAAGAGATACTGGGGTTTTCATCAGTTCAGGGATGAAATTCTCCAAATATGGACATGAGAATTTGAATCTAGTTTTATTGAAAAAGTTAAGAAATGGACTCATGAGATAAACTCTACCTGCAAAATTGGTGAATTCACTCTTAAGGACCTATCTTTTGACTCCTGAAGAACCCAATCTCCTGATTGCCACCTGTAGGAGGAGAGGTATTATCTTAAGCAGTCTCTGTTCATCTGCCCTCAAGAGGACAATTACTTATCTGGAAACAACCAGTGACATAAGAATATATTTTCCTTTCTCTCTTTCACAAAATGGAGGAGCAAGTAGGGAGAAGCTAAATAAAAAAACATTTGTTGCTCTTCTTAGTTTTACAAAAGATGTCCACACCACGTTACCCCCTCCCCATGCCAGGCTCCCCCAACAAATTACTGAGTTTGTATCCTGTGTACTTCTTGCAGAAGAGCCACAGTGTTTGGGAAGTATATAACTTCTTTTTGTCTCCTCCTTTTCCACTTTCCACTGCCTGTCATTAATGACTTCAGAAAACAAGCTTGATGATAAAGAATTTAATTTTCTTTTTCTGACTTCCTCCCCCAAGTTGTCTAGTTGTCTTCTTTTCTTTTTTTTTTTTTTTTTTCTCTCCTGCTCTTTAACTTTGCAAATGAGAGGATGTGGTCCCAGACCATCACTGGAAGGCAGAGGCACAGTGTTTACAGTTACAGTGATGTACTACCTTAATTCTACCCATCAGAGTGTAAACTGATGCTAAAACAAATGGATACTAAAAAACCCAGCCAAAACTAGATAATGAACATTCCTGTAAGTAGTGTGAGAACTAGCATAAATCCATGTTTTCTGTCTAAAATGATCCATCCCTATTGATCCTTTAACCTAATTTTCTCTGACTAAGATCCAATTTCCAAACTCAGCAAAGCACAACTTTCTTTGATGTTATTAGATCTTGTTCAGTCCTTCACAGAGACAAGGTATTTAATTTACTCCCAATATATATATTGTAACTTCCTAGACTTTTCAACACTGGCTTCAATCTAGACAGTAGACAAATTGAGTGAGATCTGTTTTCCTGTGTATTGTATATAGATCAGACTTAGACGTGTCAGGGAAAATTAAACGCAAGTCGTCCCCATAATATAAAATCCAAAAGCGTGGATACTCAGCTGCTGTATCTATGAGTTTATTCCAGAGTTGGATAGCTGTTTACAAGTACAAGCTTTTATGCAGAATTTGTTCTCACTTTCTAATGCTGTAAGCAACTCACCTATTTATACCAGTAAAGGTCTTTTGTGAACAAGGGCTACATTAAAGCATTTGATACAGTAGGAGTTCATACAACCTTAAAGATAACAGGTTAATTTGTACTAGCCCCCTGGCACTGGGCATGTACCCACACTGGGACACAGAGCATGGACTGTGGTGTGCTCAAAGGAGGCAGAGGAAACGGAACAGCTGCAGTGCTGCACAGCAGCCAGGAGTGTCCATTAATCTCGCTGGGAAAAGAAAGGGAGGAGAAAAATAACAGGTATACAGAGAGATCAGACCACATCTAGCTAGAAAAAAAACAAAACAAAACCAAACCAAACCAATGATTAGAATAAGACTTAAAATTTAGGTGTTTGGAAAGGAGTTAAACAGATGCTGGAAGTAGGTTGGAATAATATCACCAGTGATACCGCTCTGAAACTGACTTTCAGACCACTTTATTTGGTCATTTCATAAATGAGGTTGGCACAGAAAAATTGTTGTTGACACACTGCTAAGAGGTAACGTCACAACTCAGTAGATTCAGACTAACAGACAGGAAGAGCAGGATAACGGTGAGGACTAGAATGATAGGAAGTGGTGTAGTTAAATGGGAAGTCTATCAGCTGAAAATGATGGTGAAAGAAAAGGATCTGGAAGTTATTTTTTAGAAGTCCACAAGCCACCGATAACACAGTGATGAAAAAAAGACAACAGGAAACCCAGAGATTTTTCATAGAATACTGTGCAAAATTCTGGTTAAGTGTGCTTGAAAAGATATCTTCCAGCTGTAGCTGGGTGCAATAAAAGACTAAGTTGAGTGAGATAAAAGGAACCATAGTAAGCAGCCTGCAAGACTAGGGTTAGCTCAGAAAAACACAAACTGTCAGGAAAAGATTACTCACCTTAAAAACATTAAAAGGTAAATACCCAAGGAAAGAAATTCTACTAAAAAGCAACATTCACAGGAAGAAGCTGTCTATAGATATAGTTAAGTAGACTCACATAAAAAGAATTCTAATCATCAGATGAATGAAGCCCTAAGGCCATGCTTCCAGTAGCATAGGAGACGTGGGAAATTCCTACATGACTTGATAAACTTAGGAAGGTTGCATTTGACAATACATTATTGGATTCAGTGACCATGGAGACAGTTTCCAGACCTGTCCATGACAGTAAATTCTGTAGGGTCATTTTAAAAGTCCTAGAATTTCAGATCTATATTACCTGTAAAAACAGAGTTTCTACAGAACAACCTTTCTGGGGGAAGTTTGAAGATGAGAATGGTTTCTTTTCAAAGTTTTATTTTTGATATGAAATATAAATTATAACATAAAATATTTTTCTATCAACCTGTAAATTTTAAAAATCTGAATAATTCTGCTCCAATCCAAAGCAAGAAAAACAAAAATTAAGACCGAGTGACCTAAATGTGAGAGGACCAAGGGCCTTTTCCCTTGAAATCAATCTGGGTTTTTTTCAGACCAGAGAAAGTACAAATTATCATCAGTTTACAAGCATTCAGCCATGTGAAGTGTACCAATGAGCACTGAGGATGTTACATTGCTAATTATTCTCTTGGTTAACAAATTTGAAAGAGATCACAAAGACTGAACAAAGAGAAAAAACAAGAAACATTGATCTGTAAATGTATAATTTCTGGGGGAAAAAAAAAATCTGTAAGTGATGTTGACAAGGTCTTGAGAAGAAGACCACCTATCCTATTTGCTTTGCAAATAAAGTAGAAAATCTGTATTCCAGGCTTCTCAGACCAGCACTTTTATAAGCTTGCAATTCAGGAGAGCTATACATTAAAAACAAAGAAAAAAATATTTTTGGAACTTTGTTAGTTAAAGGAAGGATCTTGTCCAAAATCAGAGTAAACAACCTCAGTCTTGGCATAACTGCAATAACTATAGGAAACACTAAACCTCTTCAGAAGCCCAGGACCACTGATTAGTTGTTAACACAGTCATGTTTTTCTTCCCCTCTGCAAACATTTAAATACATCCATAACAAGCCTCAGGTGAGCAATATAATTAAACCTAAATTGAGTTTTGTGCACAGAGCCAGAAAAAGGCATTTGAATCATATCAGTTAGCCTTAAATCTGAGTTTCCCTGCAGTGAAAAGTGAGTGAATGCAACAGCTTATCACTGCAATCAGCTTTAGACAGAATATTTGATATCCAAAGTCCTTGGTTTTGTTTAACTTCCAAAATTTCACTGAACTCTGATGATGCCATATCACGTATGTAGTGATTAACATCTGGAGAAGTCTTTCTGATGTAATTTTTTTTCGGTTTTCTGAATTTCCATGATCCAAACTCTTAACAAAAAAAAAAAAATCTAAACATGTTTTTAATGCCAGCTACAAACAACTATAAACCAAATGAGTGAACGGCTGTTTCAAAGTCAGTGAGAGTCTTCATACTGAACAGAGCAAATGACAAAACAGGTGTTAAGTGTTGTAGGTTAGTGATGGCCAGCTTCCTAGCTGGCTAAGTTACTAATCTTATTTCAGTGTTAATGATGGTTCTTTACAAGCTGAAGTTCTTTCCTTATCACATAAAAGACTTACCTCACCACAGCAATGATTATGCTACACCTCCGGATATTTCTATATTCCCCTTAGAAAAAGAAGTGCTTGGAAGTGGTCCTTAGGTCCAATTAATTGCTCTGCCAGCTCTGCCCGTACTCTCTGTAAGGTAGGGGGTAACTTACACATTTATTAGCTCAGCTGTTTACATGTTTAGATCCAGAGTTTCAATTATTTTCCTAGACCTATTTAAAATCATATTTGCCATTTAAATGCTCTTTAGAGAGCAAATCTTGATAGTACAAATATCCTATGACACAGCATATGAAAGTCATCATTATTTCAGTAAAACAATCTAATAAAACAGTAATTGACTAAATCAAGTGCCATGATAGAAAACAGAACAGAATATTATCCAGTTAGGTCTTACCACAACCTTCTTATTTTAAACCCCTCTTAATTTCACCAGCAAATCTTCAGCTGAGTGGGCCTTCACCTCTTGTACCCAACAGGCATACAATGAATTTTTCTCCTCGGATCCTGCATCCTGCCTTCTCCTAGGAAACGACCATGCCTCTGCTCTGCCAAATGGCAGAACTTGAGTAGGCAAGAAAGGGCATCCCACCCCCTAGACTGCTGTCAGCTCCTCTCCCCAACATTGAGAGTCTTGCTGGCTCTCAGGCATTAAGATCCCACAGATGTTCAGGGAAAGGACTAAGTCTCTATCCAAGCCTGAGCTACAGGGGCAGTTAGCACTGCTGTGGTGGATGGGACCTTTGAGTGGGAACTTGATGTGTTGGGGAAGCTGTGAGAAGAGAACAAGGCAACTTTTACTAAAGGTGAGTTCAGATCCCTGAAGTCTGGGGAACGCATTTTAATTAAAGGACAGACTATGTGAAATTTTTGGTTGCCCAAACTGCACAAGCCTGAAGAGCAGTTAAATAAGACCACTGTAAGTCTGAGGGATGATAGCTGCAAAAATAGTCTATTAAAAAACAACTGCTGACAAAACCAATTTGAATGATGGTAAAAACTTGGCTAGCTACAAACTTATTTTAGCAAGTGTAAAAACACAGATATGCCTTCCTTCAAAACCATCTTTCTTGAAAAATTCAGCTTTGAAAAGCCTGCAGAACACCTTTTACACTGAAAAATATTGTCAGCAAAACATGTCTGGAATAAAAATATTCCAGTGAATTTTAAAACATTAAAAAAAATTCTAACTTTATTTTAGTTTTTGTACAACACATTGAGGATAAATTTTGCAATGTCATCCTTGTGATGAGATTTGTTCACTAGATCATCTTTGTGTAATAATACATTCAGTGTACCTCTTTGAAATATAAATCGATTATTTTCAACCTAATACTAGCCAGAAGCTGTACATCTAAGTAACAAGTGAACTAGAGGATCCCTCTGTTACTGCTTATTAAAAAGTTCATTACAAATGTTAAAAACTGAGAGAAGCCATGACTATGGCATTGCTACAAGAATAAGACAGCAGATTTCCATATGGCCATGATTATTCAGACTTTCATATGTTGGAGATTGTTACTGGCTCCAGCCCTCCTTCTTGTCTCGTAGAGGCTTATTAATATTTCAGTAGACTGATACAGTGTTGCAGCTGTAATGGCATCATGGGCTAATTCATTACTCCATTTCTCACAAATATTTTCTGTAACAGTATAAACAGTTAGTGGAATTGATACAATGGTGGACAGAATTTTAGTCAACCAGTTATAGAAGCCAAGGTAAACAAGATAAATCAATGAAACTAATTTAATTGTGTCAGTGGAGAATACATCATGAATAGAGAAGAAAGAAGTTGTGTCAAGTGGGAATGATGATAATCTGTTTTTCCTTCACCAAAACACCACATAAAATAAGACCTCTTTTTTTTTGTCATAAGGAGACCAAAAGGCTGAATGAATAGAAAGAAATGGAATGGAAAATACTCAGCTGCTACAAAAGTTTCAGAGGAGGCACATAACCAATGGAGCAACAGAGATTTAGTGGAAGAAATAAAGAGAGGGAAAACTTTGTGTCCTTATAGGCAACATACCAAAAAATATAAGGCCTAACAAAAAGTACTAGTCAGAACCTCAGTATGTGTTATCTGATCTTCATGAAATTAAGAATGTGGGCCACTAAATAAGGGATGCAAGTAATGCAATGCCAGTGAAAGACTTCTTTTAAAACAAATGTCTATGTTGGTAGTGCAAAACAATGTATTACTCAACAGAAGATTGAATTAGAAGAAAAAGAATGTGCACATACTTGGAAGAATATACGTATGCTTCCTAGTTTCAGATTTTCTCTTCCTCCAAAGAGGGCTCCAAGGAAAGCTGTGATGAAAGGGGAGGTGGGTTTTAGAACATACCCCAGGGGTAGGGGATGCACAGAAGAGGGGAAAAAGTGGCATGCAAGATAAACAA
Organism: Harpia harpyja; assembly: GCF_026419915.1. NCBI lineage: Eukaryota > Metazoa > Chordata > Aves > Accipitriformes > Accipitridae > Harpia > Harpia harpyja. Next base: position 8,766,324 of record NC_068942.1, on the reverse strand, counting down.
CCAGCCTGTGACAGCTAGACAGATGATTAATGCCAACTTTGCTCACACTGATTTTTCATGCTATTTCAGAATCCAGGTTGAAAGCAGACTCCCTTTGCTTCCTTGAATCGCTCAGTACACTTTTTGCCCCACAACATTCCACACAACCAGTGTAATATTTTATATCCTCAGAATCAATGAGCTCAGTATCCTCAGATCCTGAGAATCAATGAGAATCAATCTACCTAAAAGCTTCACATAATATGGTAGTGTCATTTTTTCCCATCTTTTGATGATTTGTGCCATTGTATTGGTGTTTGCTGAAATATGAATACAATAAAGCTGGTGATCAAACCATCACAACAGTGATGAGACATCTTCAGTATACACAACCATCTTAAATAATGGTGACTGTTATATATATCTCCTATCAACCCTCTGTAGTCTGGAAGCATTGTGCTCATTACAATAATCATGCTAATTGGCTTTCTAACACAACAGCTACATACAATTTGAAATGCTATTGGTCATATGAAAGAAATCATAAAAAGAAATTGGCAGCACACATTCAGTGAAATACAGATGGATACTCACTTTTCAGACCAGAAACTTTGACAAATACAAATAAAGCTGACTTACTTCCACTTGAATAAATCATAATTCCTTGAAGCTCTTCTGTATTAATCAGTGCACTGTAATTACTCTATGTTGCACTGTTTTAAAGTATAAGTATGTACCACAAAACAATATACTCAATGACCTTACAACCAAAAAGACCCAAGACCATGCTATGTTGTTCCCAAGTGATCGCTATCAGAGGAAAGGCCAACAAGGCAGATACGGTGGGAGTCTGTTATAGACCATCCAACCAGGATGAAGAGTCTGACGAAATATTCTATAAGCAGCTGGGAGAAGTCTCACAATCTCTAGCCCTTGTTCTCGTGGGGGACTTCAACTTGCCAGATGTCTGCTGGAAATACAGTACAGGGGAGAGGAAACAGTCTAGGAGGTTCCTGGAGTGTCTGGAAGAGAACTTCCTGACACAGCTGGTGAGGGAGCCAACGAGGGAAGGCACCCCACTGGACCTGTTGTTTGTGAACAGAGAAGGACTTGTGGGTGATGTGATGGCTGGAGGCCGTCTTGGGCATAGCGATCATGACATGACAGAGTTTTTGATTCTTGGAGAAGTAAGGAGGGGGGTCAACAGAACTCCTACCTTGGACTTCCAGAGGGCAGACTTTGGCCTGTTTAGGGGCCTGGTTGACAAAATCCTTTGGAAGGCAGTCCTGAAGGGCAAAGGAGTCCAGGAAGGCTCTACATTCTTCAAGAAGGAAATCTTAAAGGCACAGGAGCAGGCCGTTCCTATGTGCCGAAAGACAAGCCAGCGGGAAAGAAGACCAGCTTGGCTGAACAGAGAGCTTTGGCTGGAACTCAGGAAAAAAAAGAGAGTTTATGACTTTTGGAAGAAGGGGCAGGCAACTCAGGAGGACAACAAGGATGTTGTGAGGTTATGCAGGGAGAAAATTAGAAGGGCCAAAACCCAACTAGAACTTAATCTTGCTACTGCCATAAAAGACAATAAAAACTGCTTCTATAAATACATTAGCAACAAAAGGAGGGCTAAGGAGAATCTCTACCCTTTACTGGATGTGGGAGGAAACAGTGACAAAGGATGAGGAAAAGGCTGAGGTACTTAATGCCTTCTTTGCCTCAGCCTTTAATAGTAAGACCAATTGTTCTCCAGGTACTCTGCCTCCTGAGCTGGAAGACAGGGATGGGGAGCAGAATGAAGCCCCCCATGGTCGATGCACCACTTAGCTACACCACTTAGACACACACAGATCTGTGGGGCCAGATGGGATCCACCCAAGGTTACTAAGGGAGCTGGCAGAAATGCTCACCGAGCCACTTTCAATCATTTATCAGCAGTTCTGGATAATTGGGGAGGTCCCAGTTGACTGGAAGTTAGCAAATGTGATGCCCGACTACAGGAAGGGCCAGAGGGAGGATCCAGGGAACTACAGGCCTGTCAGTCTGACCTCAGTGCCAGGGAAGGTTATGGAGCAGATCATCCTGAGAGAGACCACATGGCATGTACAGGACAACCAGGTGATCAGGCCCAGCCAGCATGGGTTTATGAAAGGCAGGTCCTGCTTGACTAACCTGATCTCCTTCTATGTCAAGGTGACCTGCCTAGGGGATGAGGGAAAGGCTGTGGATGTTGCTTACCTGGACTTTAGTAAAGCCTTTGACACTGTTTCCCACAGCATTTTCCTGGAGAAACTGGCTGCTCATGGCTTGGACGGGTGTACTCTTTGCTGGGTAGAAAACTGGCTGGATGGCTGAGCCCAAAAAATCGTGGTGAATGGAGTTAAATCCAGTTGGCAGCTGGTCACTGGTGGTGTTCCCCAGGGCTCAGTACTGAGGCCAGTTCTGTTTAATATCTTTATCAGTGATGTGGACAAGGGGATTGAGTGCACCTTCAGCAAGTTTACAGATGACACCAGGCTGAACAGGAGTGTTGATCTGCTGGAGGGTAGGAAGGCTCTACAGAGGGATCTGGACAGGCTGGATCGATGCGCCGAGGCCACTTGTATGAGGTTCAACAAGGTCGAGTGCCGGGTCCTGCACTTGGGTCACAACAACCCCATGCAGCACTACAGGCTTGGGGAAGAGTGGCTGGAAAGCTGCCCAGTGGAAAAAGACTTGGGGGCGTTTGTTGACAGCCGGCTGAATATGAGCCAGCAGTGTGCCCAGGTGGCCAAGAAGGCCAACGGCATCCTGGCCTGCATCAGAAACAGTGTGGCCAACAGGAGCAGGGAGGTGGTTGTTCCCCTGTACTGGGCACTGGTGAGGCCGCACCTCGAGTCCTGTGTTCAATTTTGGGCCCCTCACTACAGGAAAGACATGGAGGTGCTGGAGCGTTGTCCAGAGAAGGGCAACGAAGCTGGTGAAGGGTCTAGAGCACAAGTCCTGTGAGGAGCGGCTGAGGGATCTGGGGTTGTTCAGCCTGGAGAAAAGGAGGCTGAGGGGAGACCTTATCGCTCTCTACAACTACCTGGAAGGAGGCTGTAGCGAGGTGGGTGTCAGTCTCTTCTCCCAAGTAACAAGCGATAGGATGAGAGGAAATGGCCTCAAGTTGCGCCAGGGGAGCTTTAGATTAGATATTACAAATATTTCTTGACCAAAAGGGTGATCAAGCACTGGAACAGGCTGCCCAGGGAGGTGGTTGAGTCACCATCCCTGGAGGTATTTAAAAGATGTGTAGATGTGGTGCTTAGGGACATGGTTTAGTGGTAACCTTGGCAGTGCTAGGTTAACTGTTGGTCTCAATCGTTTTAAGGTCTTTTCGAACGTACACAATTCTATGATTCTATGGTTATGTGTATTTTTGTTGCAATAATGCCAGTACTTACAAGATTTTCTAATTATTCTATAATCGCAATGCATTAGCAAGTTGTAAATAAGTTTCCATGAGGCATGAAAAAATATCACATACAGGAAATCTGAAGCTTGTGTCCTTGGTGTGGGCAAAAATGTGACTGCCTGCTCCCTCCCCTGTGTCCTTGACCCAATTTTTCCTTTGCTTTCTCAGAAGGCAGCTTCTGCTTTCTTCGGTTCATCAGTGGAAAACATCCTGACAGTACATTTTTCCCTTTTTTCTAGGTCAGGGTACCTGACAAAGGGTAACTTGAGGGATAGGAAAATTAATGTTAGAATAAGTCCTGTACTCCTCTGAAATGGAAATCGTTAATAAGGAAGCTTGCCTGCTTAATGCTGACTAGCTTTACTGAGAGCACCCAAGCTAAATATTTGGAAGTCTTGGAAAATGCAGTTATTGTCAATGAAATGTCCCTTCCAAATGTTATGTTCCTGACCGAACACATGCATGTGCTGAAAGTTCCCAAATAAAAATGACTACAAAATGTGGGAAAACACTGTATTTTTCCATAAACTTTCAGTGAAAAATTCCAAGATTCAGATAGAAAATACTAAACTGTGTTAATAATGAAAGCAATTGTGATTATAGCCTTAGCTGCCACCTCAGCTTAGTATAGAACACACAGAATTAAAAAAATATTTTCTTCAGTAAGCATATTTACTCTTACGATATACATTTAAAATTCAAAATAATTTTGAAATTATGTTTGCGCAAGTTTCACATGGCTTTAAATCACACAAACTACACAAAGACTGTAATGTGGGTTTGTGTCATATTTACAGGATGGCCAGGCTACAACATTACTTGGCTCCATTTTAACTCCCAGCCCTATTTGCAATTCCATGTATTGGATCAAGGGGAAACTTCTAGGGTTCTTCTTTCTTCATTCTCAAAGTTCAAGCCCCTCATTGCATCACCTTGGAGCCAGGTCTTCTTGTATCACCACAATGCAGGTACAGCCAGGGCTCGATTATTGTGAGCTGGGATAGCTCTATAACTTAAAAAGCTGGATGATATAGGTACTTGGGGATCACAGTGCAGACATAACCAAATGACTCTGCAGGGTCTCAGGCTGGCATTGAGCTTGGCTTGTAAACCCAGCCAAAAGCAAGCAGGAACCTGCCCAGGCATTTGCATGTCTCTATGCTCTAGCTTCTATGATTTTTGCTTAGATGTAGGGCAATACCTCAGCTTGTTTTGTGTATTCGTGCTAATCCATGAGTAGCTGAGAATTGCCAAAGAGTTAAAACATACTGCACTGAAATTTAGTGATGTTGCTAAAAACCCTACTCTTCATTCCCGACACCTGTTCAAATTTTTGCATTTTAATTCTTCTCTTGGTATAATTCCCACTGCCAGATTTCCACTAATAGTAATTTTGGATCTAAGAGATCTTTCTTGGAGAAAAGACTAGACCTATTAATAATACTTCATATAGATAATATAAACTATATATATCTGACTTCGAAGTTTGAAAGGAAAGCTTTTTTGCATTACATAACAAGCACTGTTACCTGAGAGACTCATGTTAACCGGTATAAATGTTGTTAAACTTAAAAATATAATTAGGGTTGAAAACAAGTTTAAGAAGTCTTATGAGAAATTGTAAGCATGTAAAGTCATGCAATGAGAATAGAAAGTATCTTTCCAAGACTGATTCTAGCAGCAACAACATAAAATGTACTGTGTTTGAAGTCTGACAGTAACATCACATATTAAAGATAACCCTGCCCTTTATGATGATACTTCATGAACAGGAGAACTGTGAATGAGCTATCTTTTTCTCACTTCTTAAGTGAAGCAAAAACATTATGACAGCTAAATAACAATATTTAATACATGATCGCCAAGCTGCTAGAATAGAAAAGCTTGTGAAAATATAATGTACAGCTTTCTACAATAAACTATAAGTACGATTATTTCAAAGCATATTTAAACACATTAATGACTGTATAAAATTCCAATCACTGCTTGTAACATCTTTTAAACAAATATTATTGCATTTTTAAGCCCAATGGGCAATAGGTATCCGATAATATGGCAGGGATATTATAGTCTTTTGGAGTCAAGAAATTAGCAGGCCTCAAGCTGTCAAGAAAGGGAAATAAAGATGCAAGATTACTTTAGCCAATAAGTTGACCTGCTTCTAGTTTCTGTATTAGACGCTAGGGTAAATTTCAAGTTCCTATTTCTTGCTTGTTTTAAAAATAGAATTTTTTTCCCCCTCATTTCCAGCTTCTATAAGAAAAATGAAGTTTCTTGTCTTCTGCTTGCCAAGGCAGAATCTCTACATTTTCTACGTTGAGATAAGACTACATTTTCCCAGTGTATAACCAGGGCAAGCAATTTCAGACTAAGTATCTGTCTACTTCACTAAGAATCTGGGGTCACTTCTTTTTGAATGGGTGCAAAATGGACAAAAGCACAGCTTCCTGCCCTCCAAACTAGGTAGACATTATGGTTTGGGAAACCATGTAGCTGGGGAAACATAAAGTTGTGTCCAAACTGTGTCCTGCCTCTCAATACCACTCATATTAGTTCAGGTACAGCAGCCTCTCAACCAAGTTGTAGAATGAGAAGACAGGTGGGAATCTCAGGACTGCATGCATCCAACTGTGAATAATTATATTGGCTAGCAGTTGCTACATTTTAATCTCTAATACTACATTTAAATTGCTGGATCTGAAGGCACTTCCTAACCTCTGGATCTGGATATAAACCCTGTCTCTGTTACACATTGAGGTGAATGACAACTGTCCATCTATCAATGTCTTTCCTAAGTGCTCTGGTTTCCATTAAATAAAAAGCTGAGCATACAGAGACTCTGTAAAAAGGTCCCTGTCCCACCCCTATCCCCCTGCCCTATTTAGACTATGGAGAGAAAGTGTAATACAGGTTGCTTGCAGGATTTCCCCAGAAGTTAGGCACAGACTATGCCAACTTTGTGCTATGTCAAAGCTATTTTCTCAATTAGGACTTTTACCTGCAATCAAGCTTGGTTAAAAGTATACTTTTTCTGCTAAGATGAAGCAGGCAACGATGTCCAGCACAGAATCTCCTCACAAACAGGTTATGTAGATCAAACAATTATGTGAACTGAGGTAAAAGGGCCAAATTCTGTAGAACAGAAATTACCAAGTAATCTTTTATTGGTTTCTGAAAGATCTCATTGTCTCTTGACACACTCGTCACATGAAAAGTACTGCATTACTTTGATTGTGACCAACCAAGCTCTTAACTTTTGGGAAAAAAAATGCCCAAGGGAAGAAGAGATACTTGCAGTCCATGTCAATAATTCTTACCAGGCAGCTCATATCACTGGCTTGTTCTTGGCTAGTGAGCCTCAAGTACAGTCTACTTCATAGTAGCTTTAACATCAAAATGTTTAAATAGTCCTATGACAGAGAGCTACATGATGGCTCTGTTAAAGTTACTCTCTGGAGTACTAAACAACCCTTTAAATATCCTTTAAAATATCTATAAAATAATGTTGGACATTGGCAGGTGGAAGAACAGCTCACATCTCTGTGTCCAGAAGGAGTGGGTATTTAACACCCTATTATTTCTGCAGTAGCCACTTGGGGAGACAAGAGTTGTGTAGTACCTCACTCTTGCCAGGTACAGTGAGATAGCACCTTACAGAAGCATGGGGCCAAGGAGGGAAGATGATTAACATTTCTACAGGACCTTCTACTTTTTAAGGCTACTTGTGAAACAGTTTATTTTGACTGTCTGATAAAGATATCTTGTCCTGAGTCATTAGAAAACATCTTGCAATAAGCATAAGATTCATGACTGTTAATATAATAAATGCTTTTATTGGTTCAATCAGCTGTGGATTTGTTTCAGAGAATAAAAGAGTGACCCTAGAACATAAACTGTTTGGACATGATACAGTTAGAAAAGTTAAAAGAAATATGTATATTTCAAGTGTCATATGTATATATGATTCACATATATGTGTTTCATGTGTCAGTCATGAAGTTTAGGCAACCTAAAAAATTTGCATTACTTTCTGCCAAAGCCATTTGAGACCACAAATTTATTATCATTTATTGAGACTCAGACTAGAAATCTTTTACAGGAATAATATACTCATGCTTTTGCCACATACCATCAAATTTCACTGTCATTTACATCAGATCTTACACTGATACACTTGTAGGGCTAAACCAGACCTTTGATTTTTTAGCCAATTTGGCCATAAAAGCAAGACCATTATCTCAGCTTAAAATAGGGTTCAGGTTAGCTTCTGTTTAGAAAATCATTGTCTACGACAGCTTTCCTTGTGTTAATTATATCAAAATGGTATACCCAACATGTCACATAAATGCTGTTAACCCAGGATAGTTTTAATGTTATACATTACATTTAGTCCTCTTCAGTTAAAGTTTTTGTCTACTGAGGAAAGGAAATCTTTGTGTTATCCTTAGCAAACTAGAGATAAAATGCCATTTAAGCATCATGCAAAGCAAGACACCTTCAAAGACTCGTGTGAACAGTATTATGCTGAATGTTTAGGATTTCATTGGAATGTGAAAGCTCAATAAGCCCTCAAACTACAAAATGCTTGAACTACTAGTTATAATACACACAGAGATGCAGCAAAAGCAATCACTAGAGAAAACACTGACTAAAAAGTAAAAAGAATTTTGCAAACATGATGAGAAATTTCTTGAAGAGAGTAAAGGAATCTATTCCTTCTCAATAGTGTTTTGAAAGTACAGAACCACCACACTAGCTATTTCATACTCTAGTCTTCAATCTCATAAGGAACCTAGCTCAGAAATTACATCACTATACTTTTCAGAGACCACAACACAAGAGATACTATCCTACACAAAAAAACCCTTAACTTTCTTCCAATATCCCTGTGTCAAAAAAAACCCCAAACAACTCACTCCTCTGTCTTTTTTATAGTCCAATACTGTCTTTGTAAAAAAAATTTCATAAACACACTAGAATGTGCCATTTGTCTAAATTATGATATCCTTCTTGATATTAAGTAGACACACATTCAGACAGAGTCTTCCTGAAGTCATGGAAGTTAGTTTAATGGAAATATATAACCAAATGCCAGCAGAATTTACACTGCATTTATACAGTCTTTTCTCACTCACAGATCTCAAAACCTGCAAAGTTGAACATTTTGACAATTTCCACTTTGCAGATGGGCTACTCAAGGAGCACAAGGACTACCTGATTAGTCCACTGATGTCAAGCAATCCGGAGGCGGCTTTAGCTACATAATAGAGCTCTGTTGATTCCCATCTTGAGCTCATATTACTCGTGCTTGCTCCTTTTTATATCTTTAATGGCTAAGTGCTCTCCCAAAACAACACTCCATGAGAAAAGATTTAACAGTGCTCCCTTTTACACTTCACAACAGAAATTTTATTAGCTCTGTATGTTTTACTAATGAAGAAATGCTTCTTATGGTGGGAAGTATTTGGTCTTATTTTGCAAAAATGCATTCAACATTTATAATAAAATGATTTAAATTATAGCAACGTTCTGATTAGAAGTTGAAGATCACCTGTTTTTTTATGACAATTCAGAGTTCTGAAAGACATATATGTTTACCAGAATATTCAAGCAATTCCTCAAATGAATTTCAGTCTTCAATTACAAAAAAAAAAAAAGGCACTTATCCAGGCTAGGGGCACAGGCATTTACACAGTGGTTTCAATTTTACTTTGCTAGATAATGATATAACACTCAACACATTGCAGAAGATAATGAGTTTCTAGCTTTCACCAAAACCTCATGAGCTTAAATCAGGCTTTTGCTTCTCTACCTAAGACCTTAACTTTCCACTACCAGCAAAGAAAATTGCTTGAAGACAAAGACAGGCAATAAGCATTAAAAGATGTTTATAATACAAACATATCACACAGGCTTGAAAAGACTCGAAGAATACTTACCCTTGGCCATGGTAAGTGACTATCAGAGAGATAAAATAAAATAGTTTGCTGTTCTTCAGTATTAATGAACTTTATGTAGGAAAATATCATTATTAATATATTAGAGTGTGTATTTACTAAGTTCCTTACAGTTATTACAAACAAAATTGTGTGAAATGGCTTACATGAAAACACAGCCCAGTTTCCCTTTTCCTTCAAAAACTGAAGATATACCTTCTGCTCCTTCAGTTTTGCTGAAAGCTTTTGCCTTTTCTTAGGTTCCTGTTATTTGTAATAAGCCTGAGAATTGTACTTTAATCCATATGGACAGTTACTCTACCCATGTAAAGACAGCCAAAATCAATGAGGAGAGTATGGGGAGATGTCTACGTAGTTGTAGAGATCTTTTCTTGGAGATCAAAGCACATTCACCTTCTCACAAACAAATCATTCAAATTATTATTCTGTCATTAATGGATGAATCAGTATTACTTTTCCAACTAATGCCTTCATTCTTTGTAAAGGAGGCTGGTTAAATATTTAAAGGTACAGTAATTCAGTACAGAGGTTCAGTTCCTTTCCTTACCACAAAATTTGTGAGCTTGAATAAACTATGAATGGTCAAGTTTTCAAAAACTTCCCATCAGAATAGTTAAGACCCAGAGGTAACAGTGCTTAGATTTTACCTTTCCTTGTAATGTGCAGGCTACTTAGGAGCCTAGCTGCTCATAGATGGTCTTTGGCTAATCTACTGCAGGAATTTCCCATGTAACTGCCTAGTCCTATGCAAGTTACCACTCTGTCAAAGTGACAAAAGCAAATGCACTCCTGCAGCTCAGTGTTGCCATTCGTAGTCTAGCATCTTTATTTCAATCACAGATGAAGGTTGACTTTTTAGCCAGTAAGTCCACCGTGGTTCAGCCACTGCATTTCACAGCTCTTGTTCAACTTCTGCCATGTCTGCTACAGCACCAACGGAGAACACTGGAGAATTGGGGTGGCATTAATGTCAAGTGAAAACCCGGGTCTGCTTCAGAGCATAGCTATCTTATGGACTGGTTGACCAAAAAATTTTGTCTGAGCATAAGATCAAACCTCTGTGTTGACAAAAGGAATGAAGCAAGCATGCAAAGGTACTCTTACAGAATGGATGCTTACAGAATATAACCACAGCTGCCAATTTTAACCTATTGGTGTTTGATGTGTCAGATATACAGAAAATAGAACAGCTGATGAATTCATGCCACTTTAATAGATAGATAGATGAAAATAGAGAGAATACTAAACATAAGGCAGAAAAAAGTATATCCCAGGTCCTTAGGAGAAACAATTGCAATCAATTACACGTGTATTACCCTTTTAAACAAAAACATGCCATTGGATTATCTACAGTCACTTATGCCAAGTTTAACTATATGTTAGATCATCCTCATTGCGATTTGAGACACTTTCAGACTCCAAATTCATACTAAAGGATGGAAAATTTTCTAGGGTACACAGAAAGTGTACACAGAAGTACATCAATCATGTATATTAGTACAATATACTGTACCTTGCATAAAACCAAGTGATTTTATATGACTCATCTGACATCTGCACCATGGAATGGATGCTGCCATAAACTGGTTTACTCCTGCAGTTTGGCTCTGTTTTTACTCCTTCTATTTAACGTGCTCATGCTAGTTATAGCTAAAATTTATGGTCATAAAATATTAGAAAAAGAATCCAGAACAACACAGAGAACTAAGTCCGTGTTACTAACAGCTGGGTGCACTGTACCACTGTTTAAGATGTATTGTTAAAAAAAGTCAAGACAGTTGTCATCAGGTAAGTTCAGCTGTTGAAAAACAATGAAACATCAAGACAGATTTTTAAATCCATTGGAGCAGAAGATACAAATCAGAGACCCACAGATTGAGGAAGACATGGCCTGCAAATCCACAGGCTTCTAAAATCTAAGTGCAAAACATATTTAACAAATGTTAACTTTAGAAAAAACTCATTTGGTCTTCAAGACAAGCACAAATTTACTGCAACATTAACACTAGATTGAAGAACTGAGAGGAGTTACTGGTCACTGCAAATGTTTTGCTTAATCAGTAGCTCCTTTTTTTCTTTACTTTCACATCACAACATATCAATAAATCTTCCTAGGATGAAGTTTGCTAAGCTTAAACAAGGATGAAAAAAGAAAGGATCATTATCAAGGATAGCAGTAGCAGTAGTCATAGTACAAGTAATAGTAAGAATAAAGTTCTTAAAAAAAATTAATAATATTATTATTGAACATACTGGCAAAATAATAAACAAAAATGCACCAAGAATCTCAGATGACCATAAGTGGCACAGCTCTTCTCTGCATCTGTTTTTATGTTCTACACAATGGTTTATCTTCCTCTGGGAGCACTTCATTAACTTCTGTTTCATAGATGAGAAAAAATGCCAAAGATTTCTAATGATAAAATTACTAAACTAAACTGGTATCAGTATCATGGCATCCAAGTAGCATAACAACTATGATGGTAAATAGCAGCACAACCTGAAGCTGCTTTCTCTCTTTAATTAAAAGATTTCTCCTAACTTGGTTTTTGGCTAACACATTAGTGTAATGTGTTACATGCTGTATAATCTTGGCCACATAAGAGAGACCAAAAAAATAAATTCTGTGTCGTAGGTAGTCCTGATTTGAGCTCTGTGATCGATGGCTATGAGGCAAAAGGCTTCAAATAGCATCTGCTGGAAAAAAGACCCAAGGGTGGAAGTGTAATGGTGATTTAACAGCAACCACATCTCAGCAGTGTGGTATTTCCCTCATGACTTCACAGAGATATATATGGTGAGTCTTTTCATTGGTAGCTGGTTTTATGTTTGAAGATACTATTAAGTGGGAAATGACAAACTAGGGAATTTTTGCACTTTGACAGAGGGGTGGTGCAGGTCTGTAACAAGTGAACAAGAGAACAGCCACTCTGACCATGGTTTGCATGAAGTCTGTGGGAGCAGGTTCTGGGGGAGAAAGGGCACCCCAGCATCTGTAGTGTATCATCACTTCAGCACAACCTCACTGATAACATTCTGTGACTAGTTTTGCAAGCCCTGGCAGAAACGGTCTAGAAGAAGCAAAAATGGTGACGAAAAAAAGACAAGTCTCCTCCTGTCCAACTCCTAAACCTTTGTGCACCACTAACACCCGCAGAGCCCCTCTACGGCTGCAGATCATTCAGCTAGAACCAAAATCCAGTTCACTGCCTATTGTGTACCTAGGTGCATCTGTCAATTATGTACAGACAGGGTTATATACACTCTGCTGAGTGTGTGTACAGCACCCGTAGACACATCCAGCCCTCAAGGCTTCTGCCACTACTGTGCTTTAACAACACAGTTCACACTTTGTGCTTTTTCCTTCCTTTTTTTTTTTTTGAGGGGGGGGGGGAGTGTAAGAGGGGAATAAGTGGGGGCTTAGATGAAATACTAGCAAAGATAAAATGTTACCAAGTCTAGAATAGTGTCATTTAAAAATATTTCTTCTATGCAAGAGTAATTAGGCATTACTAGTAAATTAAAAAGGAATAATAATGATACATAGCAGCAGAGGACCTGGTAACTCCTTCACTAGATATTGAGAGAAGCATGCTAATGAGCCATGTCTACAGCATGATATAAGCATACTGAATCTGATTGATCATATGCATGATCATCTTGTGGAGATAGTTTATCACTGTTGCATCACTAAGTTCCCTCATAGACCAGCAAAGACCAGGACAGAGATATGGCAAAAAATATGATTCTATTCTGTTTACACAACTGGTAAGTATTCCAATGCTTGACTTGGAAGAGTTGGGATTAATGGGTGAACTGGAAAGCACATTTTGTATTCCAACCCAGCAGGCTGAAATCATTAACTGTGTGGACCATTGTTTCACATCTAAGAACATCAGGTATGGGTTTTGCAGTGCTGCACTGTACCTGTGGCTAGAAGAATGATAGTGATAGCATCAAAGCAATGTGGATGGCAGTGTTTCAGAGGAACAGAGAGTTTAGGAAAACCTCCTGGTAAGCTAGAAACCTTGTCATAGTGCAAAGTCAAAGAAATAGATTAAGGATGATTAAGGATTATTTTGTTTCAGAGCATATTTTGATCGTCATCTAAAATGATACTTAATAGATGGAAATTTTAGCAATTGCATGATGTACAGGATGCTTAAGTGCTAGCTTCTTAATTAGTATTTTAACAGGTAATAAATAATTGCAGTAAAAGAACTATTAAGTAACTATGTATTAATCAACAGGTAGAATTATATCTGCAAATATCAACTAGAGTTGCCTGGATTAAGTTCTAAAACCCACTTATAAAGCACAGAAGGTAGCACACCTACTACTGAGCGTTTTTTTTCAATAGAAGGTCTTTTGAGCAGTGCAATTAGCTCATTAACATTTATGTTTAGAACTGAAATATGAGAGGTGATTGACATGGAACTCAAGAATTATACAATTCAGAAAGTCTTTTGTCATAAAAATAGTAACAAGGAGACAGAACCTGGAATCTGCTCGAAGGCAGCTGGAAAGAAAAGGTTTTTTTTTAATGATGAAGAAAAACATCAAATTATACATGCTAAAATTAAGGGGTTTGTTGTTGCTGTTGTTTTTATCTTTTTTTTAATACTGCCTTTCAGAGTACCACACACATAATAATCACGAATGCACCTTCTTACCCATTCATGAATAGAGTATTTGGGGGCAACAATAATATTTTCAAAAGTATATTTCTAATGCTTAAAGCATTCCAGAAGCTTAAGTTCCTTATAACCATACAGAAGACAGGTGAGGCACTTGACACATAGTCAATAGATAGGACTCAGTGTCACCTGACACTACAGGGACAGACAGGGTCTTTTGGGGATCCTGGGCAGAATGATGATGGCACTAGGCTGTAGCTACTATTAAAGCTTTATTTTTTAACAGAATTTTATGATTACCATACAATCTTATGATCAGAGTAGCACAGGGTTTTTGTAAGCAGAATCAGTGTAGCACAGTGTTGTAAGTAGCATAGCACAGAATTTATAGCATCAGAATTTATAGCATCACCTGGACCCTCTGCAGATTGGATCAACTCTTAATACTTTGCTTGCTGTATCAATATAACAATCATAATCTGGACTCAAAACCATGTAAAGGTGTACAAGTCACTCATTCAGTCCTCGGAGGAAGCAGATGACGGTGGAGGCGTCCATGACCATGGGGGATCATGGGATTTGCCATCCAACAGCAGTTCTGGTCCAAGTCCCAGATTTTATAGACGGTCCTGTTGTGTGCAGTTATGCTTCCCTGTTCTGTGTTGGCCAGGTGCCTGGGACCTTCAAGGCCAGTAAGAAGGGAAGAAGCTAGCCTGGAGCCCAGGAACATTGAGCCCAATAGGGAGGGGAAGAAGAAATCTGCCTGGTGCACAGGACCTTCAGAGCCTGATGAGGAGGGGAAAGGGGACTGATATGGGACCATCTCAGTCACAGCAAATGGCCATTTGCCTTATAAAATGGTGTTAGTTATGTTAACCATATTACCAGGGATCAGGAGTAGGGGTACTGGTGACAGTTGGATGTCCAAGTGTTACAATCAGTGGAAAAATTATTTTGTCTTGAAACAAAATTAAGATTCCTTCTCCCAAGGAAAATCCCTCATAGCCAGTTTAGAGTCATATGTCACTCTTGCAGCAGCATAATGAATTTTGAACTCTTCTTTGCAACTAGTTGCATAGTTTTGACAGAAATAATGGCAGATATCCCCACTCTGACTAATCTGTGGTCCAAGAAGGTAGTATAAATTCCCTGAGGCTTTGGAAAGCATTTTGGGGAAGTGCTATAAGTACCGATCTTGTCACAGGGTAAGTAACCCATGTTTCAGGCTGTCCCCATTTTGTCTTATTCTCTGGTTGAAACGAAATGCCTTTCCAAATCTTCTGTTGCCACCTGCAGCCAGGCTAGTACAACCAACTTGTGCATGTCCTAAAAACTTCTCAGAACCCAAGCTGGTGGAGGATAGATTTGGAAGAATTTTCTTAGTCCACACCTGAATTATGGGTTTGTTACAATGATGTTCAGCGTAAACAAGACTAATCAAGTTTAGCAAAAGAGAGACTTAAGAGATAAAACAGTACAGTAACTGAAAAACAGACTTATGTTAAGAGGTCAAACTTACTAATAGAGAAAAAAAAAATTATAATTACAGAAAAATAACAAAGTGCAGTACTAAAATTATCCATAATAATAATAAGGATCCTCATGAGTTGTTCCAGTGCTTTGGCTATTTTGAAGTTAGATAATTCGCCTAATTAAAATCCAATTAAAATTGAGGAAGAGCAGCAGCACTTCCTCCTTCTGTCCTGCTAGCATAATTTCTAATTAAATATGACCAAGACTGATGTGGCTTATGTAAAGTCTGTAGCTATCTGTATGTATTAGGCATGTGCAAACAAACATACCAGACTGGGCCCTTCTCAGGGGACCTAAATGGGGGAAACATCTAGCTTGGGGGTGGTAAGTAGCAAAAGATTGGAACCCAGATGCTCAGCCTTTCAAAGACAGCAGATGGCCTTTTACAAAAGCACAGCTTTATGTACTTAGAGACAATTTTTGGTAAGAGCTTAGTCACCAAACAGGTTAGGCATTGATGTGGAGTTTTCTCCTGGGTTTTAAAAATCTAACTCATTTTGCATGTATGTAAACATCAGACATTACATGGTTGCATTAGCTTAAAAAAATTAAAAAAAAAAATATTTCTTTCTACTGTGTTAAGAAAAGATCATTTTTGAGAACAGGACATGTTTTTGGAATTCTTTTCCCACTTCATAGATTATCTATGAAGCCTATGGGGTGGACAGTTCTTTACTATTTTTAAATATTGCTCACTTACGTACTTGGGTAACTTAAACAGTTTGAAAGAACCTAAATTCTGTGTGAGTGCAGGTTTGGCTATATAGAGATCACCAGCATCATTCATCTACCAGGAGTTCTGTCCTTCAGGATGCCTGAAGTGTAATGTAAGACAGAGCATAGAAGCAAAAAGAAACTGAAGCAGGGTCCCTCTTCTGTTCACAATAATCGTCCCACTTCTCCTTCCTTTGTCAGTAAATTCTTCCTGTCAGCATGAATGAATGCACTTAGACATGGGAGAAAGATGTTTTTATTGTATTCATTATGAATATACAAGATTTCTGGCATGATACGATTTTTGAGAGACATGCAATAAATACAACTGAAGATGATTACTTAAGCTGAAAAGACATTTGCAGATGCTGAATCCTAGTCACTTTCAGCGTTGTAATATTTAGTCCATGAATTAAGATCTGAAACCCTTTTGGGCAGAGGAAAGATTGGAATTTCCATATCATAAAATTCAAATTTTACCTAGCATAAATGCAGCCAAATTTTACAGGGGTCTCTTTATATGTCCAGATGCATTGTCAAGAAAAGAGGTCCAGTTGCCACTTCCACTTGCTGCTGCTTTGGCAGCATTGACATGGACTAAAATGTAAAACCGGGGAAAGAGATTTAGTCTCAACTCCTATAGCATGAATTCCTTGTAGCAACACAAGTAATATACATAATAAGCTAAAAGAAGGCTGTGACACATGCAATTACAGCAGATGAGACCAGGGACTTCAGCAGAGGATCAGAGTGCCCCAGGGTATTGAGTATAAAGAAGTCTGTCTATTAAATGGTTCATGCTTTGCTATGAAAATGTGTAATTGTCCAGACATTTTAATTTGACTGTGCTATGCTAAAACCTTGACTTTCTTTGGAGAAGCATGTGGTTTTCTTTAAGGCAGTAAGTGTTAAGACTGTGTGCTGAAGAAATGTAATGGAATATATTTTATGGGTGAGGAAAGGGGAAGAAGCTCTTTTTCTGTTTGCACATATTTCTATCATCATTTAATTCTTTTCTTGGAAATCGATAACTCATAACTGACAGCAGCAGGAAGGTGGTTGTTTGGTGGGTTTTTTTTCTTCTTTATCCTTCATGTAGGGTTGCTGAATATTTGCTTGTCAACATTGGTGGTGAAATGCATTGTTCAAAAACAATGCCAAAAGAAAAATATATCTTAAAGCAAGAACCAGAACTTAAAGAAAATAAAGAAAAAATTGTTGCAGCGTAGTGTTTCCCAGTGCAATATTACTCACAGTCTCAGCACATACTATACATGATTTCACTTAAGAAAAAACTGCATTCACTTCTCTATGGGTTCATAAGATAATTGTGTTTACTGTGGCAAAACAATAAATGGAGGAAATAGCTAAATTTAGTCTTAACATAAGGAAAATATGCCTAGGAGAGCTTGTAATATAATCCATTCCTCAGAGGAATTAGAGAAATCCTATTTGTTACAGAAGTAGATGAACATGAAAAGAACCTTAAGGCCAAAGGCTCTGCCACCACCCAAGTGTATCTTTCAGTATTTCCAGGACTGGGTGGAATGAAACAGTGCTTCAGGTGTATTTGAGGCATGTGCACAAAAGACAACCGATGATTTTTACTTCCACAAAATGGTCAGAGGTTAATTCAGGGCTCTCCCACAGGACACACATGCTTTAACAGTACAGTATTTGAATATCCCACTGATTTAATAGACTTCTTAAAAATGTTAAGTCTGTATGTAAATTTTATGTGAGATTGGGGCTTATATTATCATGTTTCAAGCTGATCCTAAGAAGAGATTAGAATAGCATAAGAACTGCACCCTGCAGAATTTTAGGATTGTCCATTTCAATCCCAGAAGAACAAAGGTACCAGACTTAAGCAAATACTTCAGAAATTTCCATAATATCTGGTTCACTTCAGTTCAAAGAAAAGTATAAATGGTTTTAAGTGTTCCTGCAACGCTTATCCCACATCTGTTTACATGACAGAGATAACAATGATCAGATTTCCATTATATCAGGAGAACTATGGCTTAATTAAATACAAATTTAATATTTCCTGAATTTAAAAGTATTTCTATTACAAAAATGCGTTCAACTTCTGTCCAACAGTTTCCCATTAGTCTAAGTGGAATCTACAACTGATATGTATTCCTTCGAGCTTGTGTGGACTTGAAGCTGTCTGAAGCAAATCTGTGGAGTGGCAAAAACCATTAGAGCATCTATTAACCATACCAGAGGGCTGGAATTTCAGGGAATACGAAAAGATCACAGATACTTTTTGTCATTCTGGAAAAAAAGCAGTGAATGGCCCCAAAATGTGCAGAACTGTTACTTGGAGACAGCAAAATGTACTAGGTAGGTCAAAGCACATGGGACATTTTTAGATTAACTCACTTTGAGGTCTCATAGTAAGGGGGGGAGAGGTGGCAAACAGTGGGAAAAAAAATGGGTATTTCTTTGAGTAATACAGCTACATCTGTAAAATGGTAAGACCAATTCAGAGTAGGAAAACAGCTAGCAGGCTGAAGATGATGGGGGTTTGGGAGGTGTTTTGTTCAGAATTTTTTCCAGCTGTTGTGTGCTGGCTGAACAGCAGAGAACACCTGGAAGGGATTTCGGCACTTCTGTTCTTATGGTTTCAATTTAAACTTACCATTTGCTGAACATTTGTTACACCAGTCTACAGCAAGTAGGTGTTTTGACTAGCTTTCTTATTTCATGCTTTGTTTTGCTGTTTATCCCTGTACTTTGATGATAGTCACCCTCTTTTGACCCCAACAAGTTCAAATGATTTAAATGATCTCAGGATCTGCCGTGTCTTTACAAATGCACAGCAGAGTCTCAGATCAGTTTTGCTCAGCATAAGGGTCTCTCTTCCATCCTACTGAGCTTAATTAGCACAGAATGAAAAAACTTTCAATTGAACAACAATCTAAGAAGCTAAAGGATTAATAGAACAATCCTTTAGAAATAGAGAAAACAAAAAGTTTGAAGGATCTATGAAAGTCAATTGTATGCTGCAAGACTACAGCTACAGATTACAGTAATGTGTATTTAGCTTTTCCTAAAGAAACAGAAATGTGAGCAAAGAGCCCATATGAAGCCATTCCTGTAATTGCTGATTACATATCTGTGCAACTAAAATAATATTAATTGTGTAAAAGCATTTAATAGTTGTCTTTTATTCTCAGTAGGCTGGAAGCATAGCTGTTAATTTCTTTCTTTCATGCACTGGATTTTTATGAAATCTTTCAAGCTGTTTTCTCAGTGCAATAGCCTCTTAACTGTGACATCGTATGGGCTGAAATCTAACACTGTATTCACATAAAAGGCTTTGGGCACAGTTATATTTAAATCCCATTGCACAAGAGTCACGCAAGTGTCTCTAACATGTATTAACTGGAAATGCGGATTTCCCCAGGTGGGAATCTGAACCAGTGTCATACATAGGAATGTACCAAACCATGGAAAACTGAACAGAAGAGAACAGAGAAGTTCTCTTGCTTAGGAAGCTGAAGCAAGTTTATCATAAGTAAGTCCCTTGGCCTAAGCAATCAATAGGAAGAGCAAGTAACTACAGAAAATATATGCGTAGCTATCTATGCACTGATTTTGCAGAATGCTTAAGTACGGCAATGGCATTTTGAGTAAAATAAAGAAGCAATATCAAAGCTAGCAACATTAGGAAAAATATTTGCTATTGTTGCCAAAATTACTTAAAGTTTTAAGCTTTTTAAAGATAAAGCAGCCCATATTGACCAAACTCCAAGGGATTAAAACAAGAAATAGGGCATATATGTTGTAATCCTATTAGATCAAATGTTATTACTGATGTTATTTGTTATTATTCTTATTACAGCAATTCCTGGGAAACCTGTCGAAAGTGAGTTGACACTGTGCCAGGCATTGTTCAAATGTATAGAATGACATGACCTTGCCCTGAGACCTTTCACAATCTAATTTAAGTCAAGGCCCAACAAATGGATGCAATCACTAAGAAAGGAAGGTGAAAGCAGCAATAGAAATGCTACCGGACAGCCATCATACAATATTTGGATTAGCTTTTTTCCTGTAGGCAAGGTTATGTTTTTGTAGGACACTAATTTAGGTGGGTTTACGATGATATTTGATTATCTGTGACTTGCCTGTGCTGACTATAGCATGTGTTTTCTATATCTGTGTGGTAACTTCTGTTTTTATTTTACTTGTGATGGCCTTATGAGAAGCTGCCACACAGCAACAGAACCAGTGGTATGTGATTTCATAAATCTAAAATAGTTTTATGGAAAAAGGATTTACCCAAGAAAAGTGGAGTTTTGTTTGTTTACGCAAGAGAGATTTGTAAGAAATATTAAGATTGGCATGACGGAAGTCTGAATGGAAATGCGTGTGTGTAAGCACGAGAAGGAAAATGGAACAAAGGCTTAAAAGAATGGCCAGATAATAAGGGACACTGTTCCCAGGGCACTGTTTTCAACAGCAAAATTGAGGAACGTGTTCTTGATGTCAAAAGCAAGAAGGCTGCCGTTTGAAAAGCAGACGACTCATCAGCCAAAGCGCCAGCGCCCTGGCACGGGCAGGGTGGCAGCAAGGCTGCAGCGCACCACGTACGCTACTCCTTCCCCTGTTCGCCTGCCAGGAGAACAGACAAGAGACATGTGTTTCACACATATGCCAGAAGAGGAAAAACAGACAGCGGACAGCGATGTGGCTTAAGATTTGCGGCAGCTGAAGTAAACAAGATCTGAAGTGAAGATCTGCCCTGAAATAGCTGACGGCTCCTGAAGGAGAAGAAAGATCTGTCCGAAGACTTGCTTGTCATCACCTGTCGAGAGGAGTTCCAGAGATGTGGAAGCCTTGACAGATGGTGCGCGGTGTCTTCTGCATTGCGCGCAAGTGACTTTGGTCAGACCGCTTGGACACATGCATGTTGCTTCTTGCGAGTATGTGAGTGAGAGAGCGTGAAAACATAAAATCAACCTGCTTTAAAACCTTGAAAATAAATGCATCTTTCCAATCCATATGATCTCGCACTAAGCTTTATTATGCTAATACCACTACAAAGCAGTTGTCAATGCAGTAACTAAAATCAACACCAAAACAGTCAAGATGATACTTGATTTGTGCTCTGGCAGCTGAAAATTGCATATGAATAGAAACATATTTTTGTACTAGCCCTCAAAGAAAAGGCTGGTTACCAAGTGGGTTTCAAGGGGAACCTCTTCTAGTGAAGATGGCTGTAGGAAATTTTAATATCGAGATTTCCACGCCTTTAAACTGCCCTGGGTATTACTGAACAAGTGTACTGCATTATTTTCAGTAATATGTTAGAGGAAAACAGATAATTTTGTAACATCTAGTGTGAATTGCGCACACATATGAAATTGTATAGCACATGGACTGTGGCAAGCAGTTTGTTCAAAAGAGTTTGAAAAATAAAATGTATTGTTAGGTGGTTTTAACTGAGAAAAAAACAGGAAACAGCCAAGTACTGCTAATGCTGTTGGCCCTGTTAAAGCTGCAGAACTGCTGCACTTTCCCTTGACCTTGTAGACCTGGAGCCCAGTGCATGAAATATTGCTATTTCTTGAAAGAGGCCACTTTCTTTGTGCTAGCTTTACAGTGCCTGAGGATTGAGAGCTGTCAGGCTTGCTTGGTCTGATCTTGTACTGGCTTCTCTGGATTTTTGTTTTAGTTTGTTTGTCTGTAAAAGCAGTTTTTTCTAATGACCAGGTGGCTATGCCTAATTTGTTTTACTTTTGCTAATCTTTGTAGAGTATAACCATATTTTCTCTATGGAATGTTGTAACAAGTATTCTACACATAATGAAATATTTATGTCCCTAGCTTAGTGATGTACTGTAGAGGAACACAGGCCTGGTGTGATAGCAGAGACCTTGAAAATGGGGACACAAGATGCAATGTAGAAGACTATAGACATGAGATGATAAAGGACAGGACACTAGATGACAGTGAAGGCCCCAGGGCTGTAAACAACTCACCCATAGTCAGGTAAAGAAACGCAAATCTTAGAGCAGAAAAAGGGGCAGATACTCAGAAGTGCAAGCACACCAGTTTAAATAGTATTGTCATTCCAGCATTTTCCTCCCTGTAATAAAGTTCTTCCTTGTATTTCCTTTTCCTGTAATAATTAGATCTAGAATAATAATAATTTTTCACTATAGTATTAAGATTTTAATTACACTATCAAGAATTTCTTGGCTTTACATGTAAGATGTGTTTACTTTTTGCCAATGACAAGACCTTGAGCACAACAATATCTTCAAGGAAAAATCAAGTTTGCTATGCATTTCTTCCTATTTAGCACAGTACATGGACTTATATCAGTGAAAACACCACCCCCCTAACACCTAGGACATAAAAAAGTGTTTGCCCTATAGTGCCCACTTCCCTGTAAATGAAATGTCTTAATTTAAGTTCTACTCTGGATTGTATAATTTAATTTCTTGGCTATCTACATATAAAAACCCCTAAAGATACTGGCCAAGGTTAAGTCCATAATAATTCCTTTAAGCTACCTACTTCATTGGAACAACACTAGGTTTAGATTGACACAACAAAGATCAGAGCCTGTCTCAATAACTTAGCATTTCCAGTTGAATAATGGTATCAGTGATAATGAAAGGGCAAAGGGCCCAGGTTACATAGAATATATTTCAGATCTGTTAGTATGGATTAGCAAGGATGGGATTGTGACTGGAGGGCTTAATACTTTCTCAGTATAGCACAGAACAGTCTGCCAGTCCTCAGCTGGCATCCTCTAAATATAAGGAGTGAAAGAGCATAGCTTAAAGTAAATCCTGTTCAAGTACTATTAATTCTCCTGTCTGATGTTGAAATAAATATTACATTCTAGCTCAACTGCATGCCTAGATTTTGCCAGCCTACTGACCTACAGAACTTTGAAACAGCAAGAAGGTTTCTACAAAATTCCTCTGAAATAGGGGTCTACACTTTCTTTCTTTAAGAAGAACCTTTTTCAATGTATGATGTTCTTTGGTATACCCTGAGTCTCCAGCTTCTGACAATGCCTACAGCCACAAAAGGTTTAGTACAGCAGTTTACTAAAAAGAAGAGATTTATTTTTATTAAAATAAAAGATGAATTCATGAAAATTAACTGTTGTCTACTTTAGTGGCATCCATTATAGTATTAAAAATATAATAACAGCAGCTTTATTCCAATCTGTGTACTGGCAGTGCCAGCTTCAGATAGTAAGAGCTGTATCATCTGTCACTCAACACACAGCCAAAGTGTCTAGTCTGGTCTCTGGACAGCAGCTTTTGCTGGCAGAATGGTTCAGATCTCATATTTACCCCCTCCTTTTTTTTTTTTTTAATTTTTTGAGTTCTAAGTAGACAGAACCATAGACAAGGGCAAGTAAGTTACATTATGTGCAAAATATGCTGGGGTATTCCTCCATGGACTACAGATGTCCCTCTTTAAATACATATTTCTTCCTCAGAGAATGTACACCTGACAGCTTCAGTAGCTGTCTTTTAAACTTCATGGGGAGGACTTTCTTCTTATTTACAATTTTGTTTGGTTTTGTGTTTTTTTTCCATCCTAATGGATTCTGGTGAAGCATCAATCACAGACACCCTCCAACCTTCCAGAGGCCTGTGATAACTTCTTTAATGATTTCTGCAGGTGACATATCCTCTCTGTGAGACTTCACAGACTTAAGGTTTGTGTTTGGGTTTTTTTTTGTCAAAAAGGAGATTATTTAACATATTCTGCTTCAGTTTGCATGTTAAATCTAAGTAGTATCTTAGCTGCATGAGATAGCTGTTAGCAGTCACACAGGTACCACCTCTACCTGTGACAGCTCAGATCTCAGACATACTTACATATGGTAGTACAAGTTATTTAAATCTTTAAAGCAATCTTTTTGACCCAATGTAATTTGCTATGATGTTGGTCAACTCTAAATCAATTTCTTTCACAAGAAAAACCTGTCACCAAGTTATTTGAAAAACTACCTTGAAACCCTTCTTTTCTTAGATCTGACATTTATTAAGGAAACCTTATATTTATTAAGCTTTTATTCAAGTCTACTATATTAACATGAAAAACATCATTAAACGTGTCAAAAATATCAGCTGCAATATATGAACATGCTAGGGAATTTGTTAAGAAGGTATTGGGCTTGAATAAGTAATAAGCAGATTCAATTTCAGCCCTTTTCATTCACACTGGGGAAGTGATTCTAGAAATAAAAGGTAAATGAGAAGATTGAAATCTATCCCTTAATCAAAAACAAAGAAAAAAATAAGAAAACAAGTAAAATACAAAATATTTTATATACTTTCATGAGGTAGAAAGTTAAATATTCTATAAATAATGTGAGTGTCCTGGTTTCATTGCTAACTTCCCACCATCACATAATAATGTACATTAAATTAAAAACATAGTGTAAAACAAAACTGTAAGAACACCATGCCGGGTTTTCAATCTGAGAAACCTTCAATGAATTATTTTAACTACAGAAGGGCTGTCTCAATGTTTCTTTATTTTCCAGCTACACACAGAATGTTTAATTCCAGACATCTGAAAAAAGTCTAGCAGAAACAAATCTGTGACATATTTTCCGTTCCTACTTTCAAAGACTTTACACCTACCTACCAAGCCCTATACGCTTGCCACACCTGGAACCGAAAATGCTTCAACATACCCTCAAACCCATAAACAATTCTTTCAAAGGGTATCTACTTTAAAAAAAAACTGCTGCAGGGAATAAAAGAACGTGAAAACAAGAGAATGAACTGAGAAGAGGAAGAAAAAATTAGAATGAACAGAAAACCAGAAAATGTCTCGTGTTCATACAAACTAAAGTTTTTAACCTGCTCAGTAAAAGACAACAGGGGACACTTGGAATTAAACTCTCCTCTGAAGTCTTCCACAAAAAAATGTATTTCACAAGGTGGAGTCCACCTGCAGCTCAGTCACCACTAGATGTGTCCCAGACTCACAAACCTGGAGCACGGACAGCCTGATTGCCTCCTCCCAGCTCACAGCAGCACTCCGTCTCTGCACACTGCTTACTGCTACTCCCCAACACTGGCAGTGAAAGCTGTGACCCTCCATGTTGATATCTGCTGAAGGGCAAGGGTAATGTGTCTTACTGGGGCCAGATACTTTCTTGAGGGAAAGAGAAGTGGCAAGGTTGAATGGGTCAACGTAGCCCAGAGCCACTGTGAGGACTCCAGAACATCATCTCTCACCCAGCTGGGAAGTAACAATTTCATTAAAGTATTTTAGGGAGCCCAGTCCAAGTTTTTTCTCCCCTTCTACAGCTGCTGTAAGATTACCAGTGAGAACTGGCTGAGAAAGAGCAGATTCAGAAACCAAGAGGAGCCCAGGATTTCACTCCATCAGGGTAAGAGGACTGCATCTGGCACACATACATGCAAGAGGAAACGGGCTACGTGTCATTCAAAAGCAGGAACAGGGGGTCTGCAAGTCCTCCAGTTTTCCTTCTCAGGAAATTAGCGTCAATACATTTAGTCACAGAAAACTAGGTGGATGAGGAAATCCCCTTACATGTACTGAAGTCCTAATCTGAACTGCAAGCCAGCTGTTTTCTGCACTGCCCACAACTACATTTTGTCCAGGGCTTTGTTGTACCAAGACTTCCTGAGCCAATTAAACTTGACATTTTGCACACTCTCTAATTAAAATGCAAATGAAGGGATGAATTATGTAAAACCCCCCCCAGATTATGCAGGTTAATTAAGAGGAAAACATACCTAGACCCCAAGTTTACTGTTAAGTGGGTTTTAAACATAACCTGCTGACACAGATGAATATGGAGTCTGGACACAGTATGGTGCTTCAATGGAAAGGTTCTTCATCTACAGCAAGTGTTGGGAGGTCCCCAGGGCAGTACTTCTATAATTGTTCATCTGCATTTAGAAGTTTGAGATAAATTAATGAAGTTGTATGTTTTATTCCTGCCTTTAAAATTTTGCCACGTTCTTCTAACACACACAATACTATGCCTCAGACTGGCTGTCTACAAATTTGTCCTGGAATAATACGGTTAGAGTGATTGTACTTCTTGTAGCTTCAGTGTATCCATCCCATCTGCAATTACCAATGCTAGCAATCGGAGCTGAGTTACTGGACACTCAAGAGGCTTGTCTGCTCCTCAGAGCACTTACCTGATCTCCCCTCCACAAGAAAAATGAGAAAAAAACAGCCCAAAAGTAAGCAGGTACAATAGAATGATCTTACCTGTACATATATACTAGTGGGAAAGAAGAGATGATGTGAAGGTGTATGTTCAAAACTTGGAGAGGATTCAGGCAAAAATAAAATGCATGTGAAGTAGGACTTTGTCAGCCCTTTTCCAAGGTAGTAGTTCCTGTCTTTGAAGTAATCCTTTTACAAGCACTGTGTCATGTTTAATTTTTAAATA
The DNA here is from genome assembly GCF_026419915.1 of Harpia harpyja. Classification (NCBI taxonomy): domain Eukaryota; kingdom Metazoa; phylum Chordata; class Aves; order Accipitriformes; family Accipitridae; genus Harpia; species Harpia harpyja. The sequence goes on along the minus strand of NC_068942.1, from coordinate 8,739,642 downwards.
TACATTTGGAATTATAATGATGTTCCTGATGTGTTTTTAGTAAGCAAATGCAATTAGACCTTTCAAAAATGAGTTGCAACAAAACCAGCCCTCCAGAATTCATACAAATGTACTTCCACTTTCCATTTTCTGGGTAAAAGAGGAAGACAAGCTTAAAAGGGATTAGTCAAGGCAGGGAAAAGAGTGCAGCCTGCAGAGAACTTTGAGGAAGGAGTTCAGGATTGCAGGAGGAAAGATCTGAGAAAATGTTCCAGCACTCCAGCCTGTATGAATGTTAGCTTTAATTGCAGAAACTCCGTTCATAGACTGTGTCAGCTGAAGAGTCATTTCATGCGCTTTTATGCATTATATAAAAAGAGGAAAGATAAGATAATTGATCCTTAGTTTTACTGCAGATTTCCTGTATAAGCTGGACAACCAATTCCAACTCAGATTTGTAAAGCCAGTTAACACACAGCTGTATTAACGCACAGACAGGTGTTTTTGAAAACACAAAGGCACCATCTGCATCTTTAGGTTGCTAAATGCTTGAAAATCTGGCTCACTACTTCACTGAACTGCAGAACCATCTGTAAAATAGGAAATAATCAGGTTCCCTTTTTCCTAGCTTTTGTCCATTTAGATCTGTTCTTTCATTAGACCTGCCTTCTCAATATATATATGTCTCTAGTATGAGAGATGTTTTACTGGGGCATCTAGAGAAAAAAATATATTCCCAGTGAGGATTCACAGAGCAAAAACAACTATTACCTCACCCCAGCGTACTAATGTATTGTATAAGAAATGCAAAAGCACTGCCAAGTGAAGCTTCTTGTATAACGAAAAAACTAAAGAGAACAATATGAATCTAATACTTGTTACTGGAATTGCTGCTTCAGCCCAAACTTGGAAAAGGAAGCAGAAAGCGAGTATGGCATAGGAGGGTAGGGCCATAATTAATAGCAATTAGTTTCATCTTCTACACTACTTAGACAAGTACTTCAGTTCTTATTGAGCAAATAACTCCTTTAGCAAGGGAACGGAAAGAGTTCTTAAAAATGGGGAAAGTTATTTTCTAGCTTCCCAGCTGCTTAGTTTAATAAGCAGAATTTAACTTTCTTTCAAGTACTTCTACTATGCCTCTTTTCCCCAATAGTGAGAACCTAGACTATTAACCGGCTGTCATCTTTCCTTACATTTGAAAATTACACTCTCAACTATCATATACTTTCTGTGTATATCTAAATCCTCTTCACTGTGTTCGGGCTAAAAATTTAAGAAACAATATCAGACAATGTCCATGTCCATTGGTTTCCTGGAATAACTACATAACACTAAATATATAGGAAAACCCTTCTGAAGAGGGAAGGGAATGAAAGCCCATATTCCTTGAGAAAATTCTGACAAGCTGTTGATAAAGTTCCAAAGGTGGTGTATTTCGTATCTGGAGCTGTTTTGCGTATTTGCCATTTTGTGATTGTTGCTGATGCATTTTTATCCACTTCTTGTGTTTAGGGGCAGGGAGGGTATGAAAAAGAAGGCTAAGCGCTAACAGCAAGATAATAGGCCATAGCTGAACAAAATAACAGGATGGCTGAAATTTGCCAGAAAATAGTTTTTCCCAGATCTTTGGAGGTGAGAAAACTACGTGCTCAGAGAGACAATAAAGGGGACTGATGTATTAACAAAGCCCTTTACAGCAGAACCTATAGCATAATGCAGCTTGAATGGAGATATATTACCTGTCTATTTCTACATTAAGGTGAATGTAAACATCAGGTGAGGAAAAGAACTACTTAAACTAATGAACACATTGGATACAAAAATATATGTGTAAAGTGCTCCTCAATTTAGGACATTTATAGTTGCGAGGGGAGTCATGATCCAGAACATTCTCTTGGTAGATTTCAGGATAGTTTTTGAGTGATTTTAAACGGGGATGCCACTTGTCCCCATTAGCAGAAAACTGGATTCAGCGACCCACAAAGCTGCTCCAGTCCTAGACCCTGTGTGCTGTAGTATGTTGGACACCATAACACATTCTGACTAAATTCTAAAGAGCACTCAATAATGGTCAGAAAATTGCAGTAGGAAATCTTTTGACATTTCCTATTTTTGCTTAAATGTGTATTTTTCTTACACTGTGTAATATGAAAACCAATTAGCTTTGGAAATTATTTTGCAAAGTCTGTTCCCATTTGTTTCAGCTATTGTATGTCACTAGATGATAAACTAGAGCTCCTGGAGGTCTGGAGCACAACAAGCAAAGCAGAATTCTTAGTCGAACTTCAGCTGGCAGAATTCTTCCAAAATTTGAAGTTATCAAACATACCAAGCAGATAACCACTGGATACATGCATAAATTGGAGCAGTGTACTTAAGTTCACAGGTAAGTCACTGGGCACTTCAGCAATACAAACTGCAAAACCTTTACTTGCAGCAACCAGCTTTCTCAATAGACTGGTCTTGCTGAACATCCTGGAGTAGTGTCCCGATCCAATTTCGGGGAAGGTTTCGATGTGATCCCAAGAGTGAGATTAAGACACAAACGAGGTCAAATGCCATATACCCAAAAGAGCTTTTATTACCAAAAGTAGAAAATAGTAGCGAAAGGATGGAATGGAAGAAAAGGCAGAAATCAAGCAAGCAGTCGGGATAGAGTTGCAAGGATAGTCGCCACCATGGATCCAGCAGCATCCTGTTGGTCCTCAGTCTTCAATTCTTCGGTGATGGGTGCACACCACGGTTTGTCTCCACATTTTTTTATAGGGCATAGTTCGATGATGCATGCACGTACGTACTGTTTATGCACTGGTCAAGCACTGCAAGTTTTGTCTATCACACGACCTTCCCATGATCAACATTAGAAACCAGTACCTTATCTCAAAGACTTCAGTTTCCATGACAATGGTAGTCTCCACATTCCTGCATGCTTCACCGGCTCCTTTCTCCTCCTCTGGATGCCTCAGTGGCCTGGTAATCGACCTTTTGGACAGAGGAGTGCCCTGCTTAAACAAGCCATCTCTGGGACAAGTCACAGCAAACAGTCCTTGAGATGAATGGCTTGAGATAGTCCAGTCTCTCACAACAAACAATCTTTGAGACAAATAACTTGAGATAGCAATTCAGTCTCTCACAAGTAGCTAAGTGAGTAGTGCAGGAACAAAAGCAAAGATTTGCAGGTTTTCTAGTAATGTAATAACATGGACTCTTGAGCACAGTACAACTCTCCTCTGTTCGTGTTGCCAGGGAAATGGTGGCATGAATTCTGTTGGTGAAAACCCAGCAGTGAAGTTGCAAAGCACTACCCCAGCAGGATCGTGCAGTGTGAGGCACTTTTTATCAAACACCACCACGTTCTATTGGAGAAACATTTCATCTTCTCAGATTTCAAAACATTTTCTGGTGCCAGAGGGTATAATTTTGCTATTTATATCCAAACATGAATTGTGGAAATAAGAAGTTGGGTTTTTTGCTTTTCTTGCTTGTTTGCTTATTTACTTATTTTAAAGAAAAATAGATGTGGGTATTTTCTCAGAAAAAAGAAAGGACTTCTTTGATAAGTTTCTTCACTAGAGACTTCCCAGTAGAAATGAACTTCATTAATCTGAGCAACAAATTGTGTCTAGTTTGATGATGGGGGAATAATCCCCTGCATCTGTGAATCACAGCTGAAGAGCGCACAAACACTATTATAATATTGGAATTTCTTATAAAAATACTGCTTCCCAGCACCCAATTTCTGGATTCCAGATTTCTCCATTCCCAGTTAACTCCTCCCCTAGCTTCTCAGAAGGTCCACTGCTGGCAAGTATTATCTATTCATGTTCTCGTTCTCTCCATGTCTAACGTGGTAGCATTAAATAAATGCAGCATTTCTGAGAAGGTGATGAAAATAAATATATATTCTTTGCATCTTGTTTTCACCAGTGTGAAAAACTGTTCACTACAGTGCAGGAATATAGACTGCCTTTGAGATATCATTTCTTATTAGTGAAAATTTCAAAACTCAAAAACATTCAGTGCCTGAAAAGGAGAAATTTTGCTGAAAGCCAGACACTACATTTCTGGAAAAGCTGTGAGAGAAGGAAATCTGGTCCACAAGTTCTTTCTAAAGAGACATTAAGTGAGAAGACAATATAATTTGCTTTAAGCGGACAATCCCTTTACACTAGTGATTCCTTCATATTAATTTCCAATAATATATATAAATAAATCAAAGAAAATTAATAGCTCATATTTGTGGAGATTAATATTTGGCATCCGATGAGAGTTCAGTGCATTGACATTTTACCCCAGTCATTACCAGTGACATGTCAGACATACTAGGAAACTATCTTTCCTCTGAAAAAATATCTGTGGCTTTATTATTACTCTAGTTACAGGTGAAGAAGCATGGCTTCAGACTATGACAACAAGATGATGATTGCACTAGTAAATCCATTCAGAGCCAACCCAGGGCCTGGCACTGTGCTGTAATTACATATAAATGATCTCACCATTCTTCAGAAGTTTCTCTTCTTCCTGCTAATGTTCTTCCCAAGTATAATCAAATATTACATTTGCTTTGTCAAAAGCATAAGAAGATTTAACAGAAGAGAACAAGATTCTATGTGATTAAATTTGGCACAAGGAGAGAAAATGGCTTTCATCCCAATGACAATCCTGCTTGCAGCAGGGATTCTCAGGTCTGTGGAAATCGTTAGGCCTGGAATTTTAACAGTCATTAAGTGACTTATGTCCTCAGCATTCACAGATATTCACTGGCTGTTAGCACTTTAATAAAATTGCTAGCTTCAAAGGCCTGGTTTATTTCTCAGCTTCCTGCAGTCTGACAGCAGCGATGACATACTCCATGCAATTAACTCCAAGACCAAATATAAGTATACAATGTGCACAGAAATACTATACTAAAAGAACAGCAAAAGTTAAGAAATACCAGAATTAAGGCTATGTGTTCAAGATTTTTCTCAGGCTTCCATCCTTCCCTGACACAAGGATTACTCATGTAGTTAAGACTCCATCAGTATGTGATGAACTCTGAGCTAATGAATAATAGGTTCCATTTTGCTTTTGTCATAACACCCTGCCTTATTCAGGGCACAACGGTCTTCTGTGATTAATTGAGACTGCTCACTGAAGAAGATTATCTTCTTTAAGTTCTTGGCATATGCAGCTCTTTACCTCTTCCTTTCAAGTACTCAAGTCTGAGAACCTATAGTTCTTTGCCATAGTTTTGCTTTTCATGTGAGCAAATATAGAAGCACATCTAGCTTTTTAAGTAAGGAAATCAAAACTAAAAATTGTAATGGAAAAGTTTACTTCAGGAAAAAACAAACAAACAAATGAACAAACAAAAAAACCACCACAGTGAAAGGAAGTTCACAGCCACATTGAAAAGGAGAGAAGTTTGTGTTGGAAGTCCCTCATGTTTTAAGTATGCATCTGTAGATAAAGTCCAGTGATAGCTGAACCAGCCCTGAGAAGAACTTGGATCGGTCCCCATAATGAAAAGAATCAGAAATTTGTATATCGCCTTTAGTGCAGTGTGAGACCAAGCACACTTTTGCTACACCTTGATGTAGTAGCTATCTATCTTCAATACTAACGCTGCTGCATGACTGGAGAACATCAGCAGCTTGCTGTATTTAGTATTATAGCATTGCTGTGAGACAGGACAATGATTTTGCTCCTGTTCTATAGCATATATCAAAAGGAAGACTAACCTCAAATGAAGATAACATATTCATATCAGGCACCTTAACCTAGGCACATCAATCTAAAAAAAGATAACCAAAATTACACAGGAAGGCAACTCAGCAGGGGGCTTGAACCCATGTGAATGCCTTCAAAACTAGACAGTTCCCACGTCTTCTCAGATTGTGAAAAACCCAGCAACTTCACACATTCGTCTGCCTTTCTTTTTCTAGAAGTATAGCTTGTACAGAATATTATACCTTTTACTGCTGCTTAAATATGTTTATTGAATACAAATTTAACCATATCTAATCAATGCCACAAATACAACAGTGACGTGAACTGATCCAGTGTCAGAAGATCTCTGACACTTTCTAATTGATTTTGTAAATCTCTGTTGTGTGGAGTCTTTCTTTTCCACAGAAGAATATAGCTGGGGAAGTACTGCTTGGTACAAGAAGTACAGCCAAAGAACCCACTGGATGTTAGTATATCAAGTGGCTTGGGAACATCAGTTGCAATGTTTCCAAATGCTGAAAAACAGAAAGAAATCACATATAGGATAAACTGTAAGTAAATATTTCACTGTATCTCAGTCAGCTTTGGATTGACAAAGTGACGTAACACAAGAGAGGATGTGAACATGAATAAAAGCATGTGCTTAAAAAACCCTTCCCCGTACCTTGCCATTTTTTTTAATTTGCTGTACACTCTTAAAGCCTGGATTTCCTAATCAAAATGTAAGCTTTAATAAAAGCTGCAGCTGAACAGAACAAAATTACAGCACTCTCTAATATTGCAAACATAATTAACTTTGAATTATGTGAATTAACCATGCCTGACAAATTATCATTCAGCTCTGAAATTAAATTCTTTCATACCATTAGATTTGTTTGTTAAGCTCAAGTAGGCAAAAGTAGTATTTAATAAAGTAATAATGATGCTTTGCTGAGAGTGTTTTTGAGATATATATATGGATTTATCCAAAATAAATCATGGAAGTCCTATTATTAGTTCATTTGCAAATACTATATAATACTGGATTTGCATAATAATATTACAGAAAAGTTTTATGTCACTACAGGTTACTCTGTCTATAAAAACTTCTTTTTCTGATTACCTCTTTATGTTGATGTGGTAATATCACTATTTAACTAGGCATGCAATGCACAGCATAAATATGTTCAACACAATGCAGCTATCCACTCTTGAAGTGCTTATAATCTGAACTAGCTGGGCAACTTTTTACTACTTCAGAGTTATTTCTAACAGTATACTGCATTGAATTGTAGTCCTATAGTGGTTGGCTAGATCATTTTTCACCTCCTTCCTCCAAACTGACAGTTTGATTGACGGTTATCATGTTCTTCCTTCTTTCTCACTAAACTAATATTCATGACAGAGAAACTTTGCAGTGTTTGGGAACTTAGATCTCAGAACGATGAAGCCAGGACAAGCAACAGGGTAAGAATTCTGATATAACTTCTGAAGGCTTTTGATAAGACTTCTAGGTTTACTTGCTAAGCCTAACACCGATTTAACTCAACAAGAAGAGTGCTTTTCTCTTAAGCTAAGGGGACACGAAAAGTAGCGAGTGTTTCAGAGTAAGATTTCCCATATTCATTCAGTAACAATCTTGTAGAAAGAACAGAGGCAGATGAGCAGAAAAAGTTAATTGGTGGTATTACAAAGGTAATACCTCTTCACTCTGGAAGAGTTTATGATACCAAACTCAAATTAATAAATTTCCTATCCCGACAGACTGGTGATATCCATACAGCAATCTGGCAGCAAATGCTTGCAAAACAATTTCTGACAACTACCCTGCCTAAAAAAACCCATACAGCTTTGTATTTCGAAAGCTCTTCATGTTCTTGGATTTTGCTGCACAAAATGCTTGGGAGAGTCACAATGATTAGCTCTGTTACCCAAGAACTGTTGAATCCCACATCCCTCTCCCCCATGTGTAATATCCAACTCCTTTTAGCCCCTCAATTTCTGACTAATCTTGCTGCTTCCAATTTTATAGTTCCAGAAGAGAGTCTGTCTGGAGCTGCATTGTTCCCAGAAGAGCTTTGGGAAGGGTTTCGGATGTGACTATTGATGAGGTCCTTTTTGGATCTTTTCTGCACTAACTGGCACTAAAGTGTAAGGGTAGGGACAAGCACTGGCTGTGTTTTCTCCATCGGTGATACGCTCAGGAATGAATGGAAAGGCACTCTTTGCACATTGCTACTGCTCAGTAACAAGGGAAGGAGTTACTTAAAGCCTCCTGAGGCTGCAGACCCCACAGAGTATCCCAGAGGGTACTGCCATGAGAACATTTGTAATTTATAATCTGTCAAGTTGGGCAACATACAGGTAAAATGCCCTCTGTTACGGTACTTTGTGCAGAATTGTGAATCTGTTACAGTTTTGACACCATTTGATGTATTTTTCCAAGCATTATGTAAAAGGGCTGTTTTGATGGAGCAATAATGAAAAGCTGTCTGTGTCTTTCATTTAAGGGTTTTGGCTCGATTTTTTTCAGGGTGCAGTAATAAGCAGGGAAAGCTACTGTGCAGCTTTACAGTGAAAGAACTACACTTTTTGCTACATGTTTTTCCCTCCACCTAACCCTGGGAGGCCCTTTCAGATTTTTCTTTTTATTCTTGTCTAGTAGATGATTACTTAAGATCATCAGCCTGAGGAAGCTGCCTTAATCAAGCAGGAGTCTAGGGGAAGAAAGAGGGAGGAAGTTCTGCCGACAATGATAAAAAAAAAATTCAACAACTGTACTTTTGAAAAAAGCCAACCAACTAACCAACCCTTAAGAAGTTGGGATTTTTTCCCCTATGTTGCTTGAAAACATTACATAAATTATTTAAATTATGTATGCATATCCCTAAAAATTCCAGAGGCAAGGGAAACAGGTATGTTCTATTTCATATTTGTTTGTAATCAATCTGGAAATAGCAACAGTGACGTCTGAGATACATGGCAGTAGAATGACTTATTTCCACCCATTCAGATTTCCATTTTCAGAATTTAATGGGTTGGCTAAAGCAAGAAATATTCACCAATATTCTAAATGATGGAATATGTTAGTGATAAATAATTGGAGTGTAATGTCAAGAACTTACCTATTTCAATGGGTTCAAATAGCAGAATTTCATGTAGGCAAACAGAAGAATATACAGCTTCTTTAGCAGATAATGATGTTTTGCCTTTTAAAGTTTCACACTTGTGGGTTCTTCCTGAAGTTAAGGACAGTTTATGTTCACAACATTTAAGGAAAATAACATGTAACTTGTTGCTGGTGTTGCTTCACTTCAAGTAAAACCCACCTACTCTAACACTCCCACTCCCATCTGAATTAAAAGACTAATTTAAGCTTTCTGTTAGAAGGGAAGGTAGGGAACTCTAATTTGGCATGATCATCAGATAACACAGAAGGACAGCAATATCATTGGATTAGGTTAGACTGGCCAAAACAGATTCTGAGCACTTTTGTGATTTGATTTACTCTATGCTTATGGATACCATCAGAGACATGCTGAAAGTATTTTGTCAGACAGATAACATTCCAGCCTGAAATACACCAACAGATTAAAGTTATTACTGATATAATCTTGTGCCTCAGGTAAGAAAGAGAAAAAGGTGAATGGAATGTTTAATCGCAGGAACACTTATAGGTGTAAATGCTGAAGGAAAACACCAATAATGGAGTATTTTAGAGCACAGTGGTCAATGAAGTATTTCCAAACTTCTAAATAAGCCATTCCTTAACTAATTCATAAGCTGTCTTTCTAAAAAGTTAATTACTAAACTACCTTAAATTGTAATATAAATTCACATAATGCACACTAATGTAATATCTTACTAATAACTAGAGACATAATTCTAGTATGAATATATAAATAGCATGTGGATTTTTCTTATTTAGTAACACAGGGATATAAATTCTTTTTTTCTCTGCCATTTCATTTACTTCTTTAATAAAATTTTCTGTAGCTGGCTAAAGTCCAGACCTTCATAAAGTTTTATATAAGGAGTATAGAGTCGCTGAGCTTTCATATTTAGCAAGTAGTGTTTTAAAACCCTTGCTAAATTTGTTTACCTAAAGCTACCTGCAGCCTTTCTTACATCTATTCCTTGGTACAGAACAGTCAAAAAATAGAATGCATACCTTGCCTTGGTTTTCTTTTTTTTATTTTTGGATCACGTTGCCTATGCAAAGCTAAAATTAGAGTCAGGTAGGAAGGTACTTTTAGAAATTCCCTCTCCCATCTCAAGAGGGACTTGTGAGTTTGTCAGCCAGTCGTCAAGCAATTTAAATTAAATACACTGGGCTGAAATTAATTCTTCACAAGGAAGCCTTGTTTATCTTTGGACCTTTCTGGTTTTTTTTCTTTTCAGGTTGTTTAAGAGGAACAGAGGTTATGAGAAACTCTCAGTTTCCTTAAACTTTTTTAGGTAAAATCACCAGCAGTTCTTGGGTAGGATAACTAACTCGTATACCTTCTTTTGAGACTTTGTTGCGGAAGTCTGAAAGGCAGGAAGAGGGGGTCTCCTGGCTATTCAGAATAGTAGGTGGTTCCCTAGCACAAAATGTATTTCCAGTCTTCTGAAACACAGGTCTTAACTGGAGCAATACGCAGGCAAGTCAGAGCAGAGTTCATTATCACCTCTGTTTAGGGGTGGGAGTGTTGGGGGGATTGGACTAGGTTACTTCATCAGCTCCTTTCCAACCCAAATTATTCTGATTCTATGTCTGTGATTCCCACACTTTACAGAAATAACCACTTCTGCCAGCAAATTCCAGACCCACATTTAGAGGCAGTGTCTTATTTAGATGCCAAACTGTGTACTGCAAATAATGTTGCCTACTATTTTATGAGTCTTAAGAGATAATAAGGGAAGTAAATGATAAGAAAAACTCTAAATGACAGACTTGCCTGCTGCATGTGTAGCCCACCCAAAGCTCAAACAATCAAGCACAGCTAATTTAGGTACTGCGATTATGTAATTAATGGACATCTAGGAGACACTAAGGTATCTGTCACTTTGTTGAGAGTGTAAGGAAACATCTACAGACACGAAGATCCCAAGGAGACAAAGGAGTCAGTTAACTTAGGTCTTTTGCGTCTACTTTCTCAGAGCAGTTTCACAGTTCAAGAACTTTGCTAGGAAGCTGGGGCCTGAATTTTAAGTTTTATTCTTCCTGAAGAAGAGTCAACCTACTTTTTCCAGTAATCTGCTCTGTGCACCAGAATGGTATATCTTGAGTGAAAGCAATGCTTTTTTTCTTTTTTTTTCTTTTTTTTTTTTTTTTGAGATAGATCCTCTCTGCAGGACAGGGATGCTGAAGTTAAACTCAAACTAGGAGCGGACAAAATTAAACCCTACCTGATTTGCCTAGATATCTTGGCCATAAACAGGGTAACAGCTGCTCCTTGGTCTGTTATTGTCCCTTAATGACCAACCGTAAAATGTGTGAATAACCCCAGGAGCAGAGATAAAATATGAACAGCTCAAGAGCACCAGGTCAAGCACAAGTACCATGAAACTATAATTGCTCATTTGCACATACTCTTTGGAAACTGCCTTTCTGGTCTAGGAAAATAAGCAAACTGGATTGCTCTTTGGGAGCTGTATCAGAACACTAATGCATAAGACCCTCTTAGGCAGGATTTATATTAGAAGAGATTACATCTCTTGTGCTCCTAACATCCTGCACAGGTTCTTGAGGGATCACACAAGACTGACTAACTGACTTGGAAACAGTCATAATGGAAAAGATTGACAAATGTCAGTTAATGATATTTTCCTCTCACCAGAAATTCAAGGATTTAAAAATCAGGTGGAAAATAAGGTATGGCTCAACACTGGAACAAAGCAGACAAAACGAGGGGGAGGGTGTCAATTCTGATGAGAGAGGATTGGTAAAGAATGGACAAAAAACAATTTTCAAAATCTTAATTTTGACAAAACTGGAAAATTATTTCAGATAGTATATCAAAGATCAAATGTTTAAACTTACTAAGGCTGTAAAGAATTGATCAGGATCAGAAACAATTATTAGCATAATTCTGAATAATTTGAAAGTTTCTGGTGAAAACTTAGTCAGAATCAACATGGTCTTGCAGAAGTGCTACATATTTTCCTTTTCCTCAGTAAAAATGGTTCATCTGAAAGCTTTCAGTCAGAGGTAGAAAGCATCTTGTAATTAATGGCATGCAAGTCTTACTAAGTACACACAAGTACAACTTGCATCTCACTGCTGAATGGCATTTTTTGAATATTTTCCTAGTTATATTCAGAGCAAAACAGTTCACAAAAATGCTCAGATCAGAGTGCATTGACATAAATAAAGCAGAAGCAAATTGGAGCTAATAGTCTATTAAACAGCAGCTAAACCCCAGCCAAGACAAATTTGAGTATTCTGTTCTGACTAGAGCCTGTCACACATTTCTGGCATTTTGTTCAATGATGGTTTATTTTTAAATGATCTTCCAAATAGTAGTGAGGTTTATATATGTCAGACCACAAAACAGAACAAAACACCATGTGCGTGTGCATGCTAATGAACTATAATTACACAATTATTAGTATTATGTGAAACAGAAAAGCAGATGTCTCTTTTTTTTTTTTTTTTTAATAAGAAGGCATTTCTGAAAGCAACTAAGCTAACCTTGTGTGAAATGGATAGAGGGCATCTCATATATCACTGCTGTCTCTAGAGCATCAGTGAAGACTGCTCTGCAACAAGACATCAGGATTTTCCCTTAAGGTAAGAAAAAGAATACATGTGACTTAAAGGAAACTGATCTAACCCTACCTAGCTATGAAGTCTCAAATCCCAAAGTGTGGAGAGAAAAAGAGACTGGAATTGAGGCAGGAAGTTCAGCATCAACACATCATCACAAGTACAAATACTGTTGAAGAAGCTCCAAAAAGGCTGTAAAACTTAAGAAAAACTGCAGTGGCATATACCGTAATACATTTTCTCCCACAACAAGCAATAAAGCACTCTTAGGGAAAGAGTGTAAGAATTGGGCATGCACTGAATGGTAGTGCTGACATAACCTCCCACTTTCTGGAAATCAGGTGTTTAGGAACTATTAGTTGGAGATTTCTCTCTTCTGAAGAAGTCTCTTGTTTCTGGTAAAAATTCCTCAAGCTTTCCTTCAACCAAGTTGCAGCTTGGGGAACATCTAAAGACCTGTAAGTTTATACATCAGTATGTGACTCCAAGCAAGCTTTGGTGATAAGCTGATTTATATTTATTTTATGAAAAACTTTGCTTATCCCTTTCCACCCTCAAAGTTTGTAAAAATCCCATTTTCAATATTGCTATTACCATACAAATTAGGCCTTTAACATAGTGTTCCTCTTCTGTTTATGATGTCCCCACTCCACCTCCTCCCAGTTCTCAAAACAGGACACCAGTCCCTCCTCCCTACCATCACTTTTATGACTTATACTCTGCCCCACATCCCAAATTATACCCTTTCAGAGGTGGCTTAGCGGTGGTGATTGGAGCACACATATCTTGCTACTGTTGAACAGCTCATCTGTAAACCTAGAGTGGAAGGTGCACTTAGCACTGAGCACCTACCGCACACTTTACGCTAGTTACTTTAGTTATGACAGTTCAACTGATATCGAGTAACTTCACAGTGAATGGGATGGAGAATAACTTGGACTACTTATACTTTACTGAGCTAAGGAAATATCATGCATGTGGAGAATGAAAGCAAGTTCAGCAGAGCTGCTTTACCTCCAGAAATCAAGATTCCCAAGTTTCACTATGTCTCTGCTACCAGTAACTGGCACATTCATTGTCACCTCTTGAGCTAGTTCACAGAGTGGAGAGCAACTGAGAATCTTTGCTCATTTTGCTTTAGTTCAATACATAGCCCTCCCCTTCTTTGGAGTCCACTTTCTTTTCTGAGTGCAAATATGAAGGAATTTTTTCTTCTTTAAAAAGTCAGGGTGTTATATGCAGTTTTCTGAGTCAAATGCTGCCATTTTCATATTCTTTTAGTGCAGTGATTTGGTTTCTGCATAACACCATGCTGATGCCTGATTTTTAGCTCTATATCTGTTGCTTTGACACCCTAATCATACCCTGACGTTCTGTCATCCTGCCCCCTTACTGTTCCTATCCACTGCTTCTTCCCAAAATTTGTGCTCTTCCTCCTCCCTGTCCCCCAAACCCCAGGGGATTTTTTGGCTGAACATTTTCTTATATTTTCATAACAATTTATAGGGAATACCTGGCATGGGAAATTAAACTTTTGCAAAACTATTTGCAGCTTGGAATTGAATGCTGTCTTGAGCAAGCTTAAACATAGGAAACTCTGCTTTTAGTGCATGTTACTTCATCTCCAATTTCCCATACCACCTATTAGGGAATTTATAGGGTTGTGTTTTTTTCCTTAGATATAGTTATCTCAGATCTGCAATATAAGTAAATAAAAAACCCAGACCCACAGCTGGTATAAACCCCAAATATCTCAATGATGGTAGTGTAGCTGTTCCCATTAGTACAAAGTGAGGCCCACATCACTGACTTTCTAATTGTTTTATAGACCTGAGAGATTAAATCCAAAAATCTATATAGTCTGAGACTGCCGTTTCAGTGTTCTCTCTCCATTTAATATATTGAAGTTTCCTAGTGAGTTTATTTGCAGATCATTTCAACTGTAAATAAGTAGAGGTTTCCCAGAGGGCCTACTTGCACAGTATTTCAAATGTGAAACACATTAATTGGCCTATCAGTAATGTACTGTCTCACCTAATAAAGAAAAAAATCCAGTATCAAATATTTGCCTCATTTTGTAATAATCTGGAGTATTAGTACCCAATAACAAACCATGAATATTCATTTTTCCTCCAAAATAACATTTTGAACTGGTGGGAAACCATAATCTTACCCCCAAAGGCTTAGGAAATGAGTGCTTCTCTCAACAATAGATATATCAATATAAATCCTGAAGTTTGAAGCTTGAACAATAGCAAGAGAACAAAGCAGGAACAGAGTTTCCTCCTCTATCATCTGAAATCAGAGGTTATTTTGCTGATTTTTAAGAAACATTATACCTTCAGAAATGTAACAAGGAAAGTACTCAAGGGAGAGCTGTCTGTTCTTCAGCACTTCTAGATCACATTTCAGATGAAAGGTTTTAATTGAGAATCACCTTTTAAGTGTGACAAGTTCCACAATACAATTAGTTACATATTAAAATTCCACTTTTGGAATCATTATGGCCCCTTGATTCTTCATTATTTCAAACTTGCAACATACTTAAGATTATGTGGAAAAAAAATAACTGCATCGGTTAAGTCTTTAAAATATATATTTCATGTATGAACAATATTTAGTTGGCACAATTCTTGCAAACACTACTCCTTCCTACTTTTGAATTTCTCATAAATGTGTCTTCATGTGCCTGGAATGAAAAATTAAATAAAGAGGAAGAAAATGGACATCCCAGCTTTTTTTTTTTTTCATTCGTCAACAAGTAAATGTCAGACTCCAGATGACTGGGCTACTATTTATGCACATTTCCTAACCATTTAGAAAGTTGAGATCTTACAGTATTTCCATGATTTTTGATATAAAGGTCAAGACTAGATTAACATAATGCTTCACTCATGTCAAAAATCTAAAAGCAATGTTCATGTCTTGCTTATTTTTCCCCTAATTAACACATAAAGTAATTAATTTCTTTCTTAAAGTTTTGACTAAATTTTAAAAGCAAATTGGCCTGTTGGCTAAGTGATTGGTTGCATTAGTAGAAAAAAACTGTATACCCTTAATAAAGATACAAACACATTTTAAATGTAAATGGTATGTTGGGTTTTTTTCACTGAAATTACTTTTTTCAGATGAGGTCCAGCTCTATTTTCAAACCAGAAGGTATCATTTCCTAATGAGAACTTTCTGCATTCGCTTACATTCAATATGCAACCATGAACACCTATTGTCAATTTGGATACTTTAAGGTATCTTGCCTAGCTTCCAGCTGCCACTCCAGAGGTGCCTGGTTCTCACAGTAGACCTACGTGACTTCTGCTGGTCTCACACCAATGTCTCAGGTATCCTCGAGTGTCTGCAGTGGCTGGCTCTTCGAGACACTCAATCAAGCTTCTCATGTCAGAGAGCATGGAGTATGAATTCACCGTACGTTACCTCTGAGTGCAACAGTCTATGTTCACATAGCCAATTAGCAGAGTCCTTTGCCTTTCACTTCTCTTTATTTAAACTCAGCAGATGAGAGATTAGGAAAATTTCGCTATTATAGCTACTGTTTTTTATATTATCTCTGAATAGTGATTTCTCCTATTGTGTTATCTTTATAGAGATATTATCCCAGATACTAAAAGGTATTTTGGACAATGATTAAGTACTTCTGGTAATCCAAGTTTAAGTGAATAGTACTGAACATGTGATTACAAGTAATAATACATCAGTGTTTTATAATATTGCATTTTTCAGTACTTTTCTTGCACACTATTCATGTTTCACAATTTTTTGTTGACTTGTTGAGCTACTGTACCACAGTGAGCTAATATTTCGACTGTGTGATCTACAATGATGTTGAGGTATCTGTCCAAGTAATAAGCTATAGCTTTTAAGACACACACAGTTCAGAGGATTTTTTTCTTATGTACCCAGTTCTGCCTTCTAGGCTGGTCCAACAGGAAATTCTTTTAACAGTCTTTCCCAGTTTTGGGGTTTTTTTGGAGGTGTGTTTTTGTTTTGTTTTGGTTTTTTTCTCCCCAATCTCAGCTTTCTGTCTTACCCAGTTTCTAATCTATGCCAGTTTTTTAATTTCCATTCTATGACTAATGAATTTTTCATTATCCTCAATTCTGATTGTATTCTGTTAAGCAGTGTCTAATTCTACAAGAAGCCCCATTAAATTATATGAGATCAGCTGCAAAGCAAAGTTATTATTCAAAATAAGTAGGGATAGCAAAATCTGTCTTTAAATATATACCAGAACCACATTCACGGTTGTTTTACTGTAGCACAGCAGATTAACAGTTTTAAATACATAACTCCCAGCCTTTCCATCATATCTATCCAGTTTTAGGAGGCTGTGGGGGAGGGCAAATTGTGGGAGAAAAGTTGAAAATTTAATATTCATTCTGTGATTTTCCTCATTTGACAAGCCATTAAACAAAAATAAAATAAAAAAAAAATAAAAAAGAAAAAAAGATATGTCTGTACACTGTGGAAAGTTCATACAGAAAGAACTGGTATAACTACCCATATAGCTGCATGTAAATCCAGTAGGTGCTGTCTATAAAGTATTAGACTCAATAAAATTGTTGTTAAACATTACCAATGAGCTTTTTCCTTACAGTGCTTAGCATACTGACAAGACTAATGTAGTTCTTCAGTAACAAAGACAGAGATTTAAAGGAAATGAAATGCTTAAAAGTCCAGGTAAGCCTCAAATGTCTCCCTTTATGGAAAGGAAAAAGTGCAGTTGTAACTGATGTACCAAGAAGTATTAATGATCACTTGCAAGTACTTGAAGAAATACAGCGTAATGAGAGTCAAAAATCAAATTGGTTTTTTTTCTGCAAATTCATCTCTTCCAAATACTGACAATGTTTCATTTTTTCTCACATCTTCTTTTGTCCAGACATGCAGAAATCAGGAGCAGAAACTATATAAAAGTGTATTGTCTGATCTCTCTGCCACTGCTACAAGTGAAAAACAAAGCTGGGTCCAGCGTTAAGTCCCACTTGTTGGCACCTAAATGAAGTTAGGACAGCTATGGAGAGATGCCATAGCACACAGAAGATGTGAAGATGTTACCTACTTTAAATGTCAGTCTGTTTTGCCACACTCATTTATATTCTTTGGTCTTTTCCAGAGTCATGAGCCGTATTTCCATCTGAACAAAACTGCGTGAGGATTAGACAAAAATACATTGCCAAGTGACCTTTTTGCAGTGATCTTTTTTTTTCAGGAACAATATGAACAACATTGATTGTCACCTCTAATAACCAGACGAATAAGGCCAAATTCAGACTGCTTAAATTCTACTTACATCCCTATATGCATACAGTTAGTTTTATTTTCTAGGGAAGGCACTCGTTTCTTTGATGACGTGCATTCATCCATACAGTCTGTCTGGAGTAGATTCTGCAGTGAGCTGTTCTTTAGACCATGTCAGACTTTTCTTTAAAGAAAGTTACTGTTTCACTCCCAAAAGATACTGGTAATGAGCAGGGAGCTGCCCTTGAGCCAGCCAAATAGTAGACTTGTAGATGTGGAAGTTTAAGTGGAATTTCGTCTGTGTGAACTTTACTACGATGGCCACAAGGACAAGTTCCCTTAAGGATAATAATATTAAGCAAAAATATGTCTTCTATGGTTACCTAAACAAAACTTCATGCAAAATATATTATTGCTTTATCCCACAAAAATGAAGCATACAGCAATTTTTTTATTCCCCTCTGAGGTGGCAAGACTCAATTAAATACTTACACAATATCAGTCAAAGAAACTAAAACTGACAAACAATAAACAAATAAAATAAGCAAGTGATTTTTCTGTTTACAACACTCTGGTTAGAAATCAGAGGTACTTTTCAAGGGGTGAAATTATCCATGAGTTCAGGTGCCACCCTAAAACTGAGAAAAGGTGTAATTTTTCCCTCTTTCTGGGGACACAGCAGCAAATTCAATTTTAAAGTGACATTTGTAGCCTAACACATGCAAGAATGCACTCACTTTTCATCAGCACCTTTGCTTTCTAAGCCTGCCCCTTCCTTTCCTCATTTTCTTGGGTATATCACATCATTGCCCAACTATATCTGACTGAAATGTAAGGAAATAAAAAGTATTCTTTCCTAGTACTTGTAAAAGCAAGTAATAGCCGTGGATGTCAGGCAGATTTCCCCGGGTAGTGGAATACAGATCCCCCAGGCAACTGTGATGACACTAGCACCAGAATGCAAATATGTATTAGACATGCTAATCTACATGGTGCTCATCACAGGGCATGGATATTTGAAGGCAGAACAAAAAGCCGTTGTGTGTCTAACCCACTTTTTTGCAGATCAAAGCTTTCCTTAGTTTTTTCTTCATTAAGAAGCTAACTTCTGTGAATTTCTAAATGAATTTTGTAGAAACCATTTAAGGTTTATAGAGTCCTAAGATGACATACAGCAACTTACAGCCTGCAATGTGAAGTGATTAATAGCATGTGGAAATGTAAGTTTCTGTTTTCATTTAGCCCCTATTCTTGATTATCTTTTATCTTCTTTTGCTATTAACATTTAAGTCATATGCTAACCAGCTTTTTAAATGTTTCTTTTAAGAGGAATGGTGCAATTCATACAAAAAAAATCAGTACTGACTCATTGATATCTGTGTACTCCCCTAACAATCTATCCCATGGACTTATGTCTCTATAAGAAATCTCTGGATTTTCATTTGTTTGTGGGAAGAGTGAAATGTGGGCTTTTTTTGTACCTTTTACAATAACTTCCACAACTCTTTACGTGGTACAGCCATTATTCTCATTTATTCAAGCCAAAAAGCTTTTATCCAAGAAAACGTGTGTACTGGATAAGAACAGGACTAAAGGTGTAAGCTGCAAGAGGAGTCTTTCTTCCTTTGCCTTGATGCTTGATGTTTCACCACTGCTCAGCTTCCAGCCCTTTTCCAGGGTGCAGAAACAGGATTGCCATCTACCACTAAAGTCATTTTACTGTGTTCCATTTTTCCTCTTTTACCACGTAATATGTTTTTCTGATTATAGCATTTTTCCTATTAAGTCCTATAACTGCAGACTTAATAGAAGACTTAGCCAAACAACATTTGGTATTAGTGCAAGGCTGGTCGTCCAGGAAAATAAAAGTAAAAATTCTTGGGTTTGTACAATGTAATTAAATGCCAAGTCCTAAGTTCAGTTTTTTAAAAAAACGAAGTTGAGGCACATTATGTTAAATAACAGTGTTTGTTGTGGAAAGCTAAAAGGATTCAGAAATACTGTACAATTGCTCTGAATAACTTGATTTAACTGATGACTGTATCACAAGCTATGTCACCTGAGCCAAAGCAGAACTTGTGACGAAGAATTTTGTCAGAAGCCAACAGAAAGAGGTACATGCACCCAATGACACATCTTACAGATTTCAGGCAAATTCGCAGAACTCAAAGAAGTTGCAAAGAAGTAAATGCCCAGGGAACCTCCTGGGATTCTCCTCCATGGCAGTGGAAGACAGGCAATCAAAACATTCTGGTTTATACATATCATTTTTATGCAGAGCTTATCTGTCTTCCATGGGGATAGACTTCACAGTTCAAATGTTCTCTGCCTCAGTAGAAGGCTTTTAAAAACCCAATGTAATGAAAAGAGTAGTAAGAAAAAGAATAAAAACCGAGAGGTACAAATTGGACGTAAAATTCACTAAGTCTCATATCAATATGACAGAGAAGAGAAAAAATCCATTCTTTTATTAGGTAAAATATGGAATAACCTTGCAGCATTCAACATGACTGATATTACTGGGAATTGCTAAGTTGTATTTAAGGAAGGTTCAAGTGAGCAATGAAGACTGTGCTTTGTCAAGAAAGGTATTTTTTTCTACACTATGGCTAACAGGAGAACAGGACAATTAATGTTTATGGATCCATATCCTAATAGATAAAGCATGTGTGAAACTGCCAGATCAAAGCAGAAAATGACGTCTGGAGAGAAGTTACCTCTCACAGGGGACTTCAGCCCAGAGATATGTACTACATGTTTCAGGCTGCCACCATCAAAACATCCATGAACTTTATAAATATTATGCAATACAATCTCTTAACTAAAAATGAAGGAAGAAACCTGCATAAGTATTTATCTGTCTTCCAGCTGTCAGTCTCAGATGGACTAACAGAATTGTCAATCTGAAAGTCATTAATAAAGAATTAAAGAGGAAAATATAATTAATGTGTTTGGAAAATAGATCCTATTAAACTAAGCTGATGTCATTACTTGATTAAGTAGTTTTTCTCACACACAGGTAATAGTTAAATGTAAATAACCACACAACATTTTGATAAATAAAGTATAAAGATGCACAACTTCAACATAGCACAAGAGGATCCTATCTGGATGGTCCCTTGCAAGCAATTTCAAGTGATTTATCATGACATGATTTGTTACAGACAGATCTACTGAAGTCCAACACACTTATTTGTCATACACATTCTATTTTTCTTCAGTAACCTCAAAAAAAAAAAAAAGAGTCAATACTGCCCAAATTTGCAAATACTGTGAAACAAGAGCATGTGGCACATTTGAATTGGCCCATGATCTGGGAGCAAGCAAATAACATACTCAGGTGGACCACATCTAGAGGCAAAGTAGACTATTTCTTAGTTAATTCATTGCTGAAGATAGTGTCACAAGCCGGGTAGGAGGTTAGTCATGGCTCAGTTGAATATTTTGCCTTAAATGTAGCACCACTGGCTAAGAAGGGGACATGAGGTGGAAGTTCAGTGATCACAGGCAACACAGGATTTGCATACAAGGTCCTGGCCAGATCCAGACAGATAAGTGATGGGTGGCTGAAAGCCAAAGCTCACCTCCTCGGTTCTTACATGGCTATCACAAGGTCATTGTTGTGCATCTTTGTCACAAAGTTCCTTATCTCAGTTTCATCTATGCTGCAGAAAATCTTTGAACTGGTTCTTTTTCTACAACCTAGCACACATGACAGCTGGGAACAAAGAATGTAAGAAAGACACACATTCTTTGTAGATGGAAGGGAAATAGTAGTCTGTTTTGCTCAAATGAAAATTGTCAATCTGAAGATTAGCCAAGAAGGCTAACCTTGGGATGGCAGTGTCACACCATGTTTTTTATTTTTCTTTTTTCACTGTCCAGTTCTGTTAATCAGATATAATGAAGAATATTGGACAGAATTAAAAGAGTTACGAGAGTCATTAAAGAATTTTAAAATATACTTCGAACACTCAAGGAGATCAAGCAGATATCTTTATATGAGAGAAATTAGGGAGTATTTGTACAGTCTTTAAATATGGGAAACAACATCTTCTTGGTGGTTGTTGGTCTCTTCTGTCAGGTGGCTGGAGATAGGACGAGAGGAAATGGCCTCAAATTGTGGCAGGAGAGGTTTAGATTGCATATTAAGAAAAATTTCTTTACTGAAAGGGTTGTCAGGTATTGGAACAGGCTGCCCAGGGAGGTGGTTGAGTCACCATCCCTGGAGGTATTCAAAAAGGGCATAGACAAGGCACTTCAAGACATAGTTTAATGGGCATGTTGATGGTTGGACTCAATGATCTTAAAGGTCTTTTCCAACATAAATGATTCTATGATTCTTTGATTCAGTTTAGTAAACAAAAAACAGGGACTGGAAATGGAAGGGAAATAAATTCCAAGCAAAACCACATTTTTACCTCCTTTTGGAAGAGTGAGACTACTTGGACATTTTATCATATTTTGCAATGAGTTCTGCATTACTTCCAATTTTAAGATCTGAATTGTGTGTTTTACATTGGATTCCATTTTTCTTAAAAAAGGAATTTATTTTTATGGACACCTTCCCACCTGTTTCATTGAAAAGGAAGAGAGATGACTGCAGTGGTACCTCTTGACTTTTAGGGTGAAGAATGTTTAAAAATCATATTAGACTGCATTAAGCACATCTAAGAAGATTTATGAAAATATCCCAGTAAAATACAGTACTGTTACAAAAATATGAAAACCACACTTCCGAAAAATCTTCTCATGGAAGATATTGATTTATGGCCTTGTCAGCTTCCCAGCAAGAAGAAGGGGATGCTTAATAGACAGCATCCCCAAATATTCTCAGAAATAAGTTTGTGCGTATGTGTTTTATTCACCATTGCAAAACTTCAGAAGTCAAAAAGATCAAATTACTTAGTATTTCCAGGTTGACATCCAGCATTCCAAAAAATCACTGCAAGAACTGAATGAGTACATTTGACATTTTCTTTTCTTCTGCATGACTACATCTGAGAAATTGTACAGGTATGGTGCCTTTGAGTCGAATTCAGTGACAAGACAGATCACAAGAAATTATAATCAAATTTTTATTTAGTGTTAAGAAAGAATTTCAACTACTTTGGAAGGCTGTTCTTACAAGTAGAAGGAAAACAGGTCAGTTTTCAATAATGTGACTTATTAATGTGTCTTAATTTTTTTATTAATATAATTTGAGTATAAGTTGTATTTATAAAAAGTTGCTACATAAGCAAACCATTTTAACTTTAAAAACATGTAATAACTTCTTAAAAGAATGCTGCTCTGGTTTTAACTTGTCTTGAAGGCACATTAATATTCATGGTTTGAATTTGACTGAAAGGCTTGATTTGATTTAAGGGTTTGTTTGGATTCCCCCCCCCCCCAGCATCATTCAGGACTATGCTAACTGTTAAAAACTGAACTCTGAATTAACGATCGCATTAAATACATCTGGCTCTATTTTCACCTCTAACATGTTTGTAATAAAACAGCTCTTTTAACAAATAAAAGTGGTGAGATTCATTGCTGTGTTGTTTTTAAAACCACTGCCTCTGACCTCTGAAGCACAAGCATTCCAGAGGAGGAAAAATGACATCATTTTAGCAATAGAATTATTTTTATACCTTTCTCTAAAAATATGTGTGAAAGTAAAATTACATCACTCATTCTTTCCCATGACCATAATTCACAGCCTTTTTCAGAAGTCAGAATGTGCTCTCATCCTGTTACAGGAGAATTACACAGTAATTAAAATGAATACACAATTCCAAAACAGAAAAAAATAAAAAAGAAGATTAACACCTTGCAAGAGTGGAACTTGAATTTCAAATACAACTAATAAAATGTGTCAAGACAGCAAAAATTAGGGTCTTCTGCAGTCAGTACTTCAAATGGGTGTACTTTTTTAGTGAGTCTTGGAAAGGCCAGACTTAATTTGTATCAGAGTTGTAAATGAGGGATGAAGGCTACTGAAGTGGGCACATGAAGAAACAAAGCAGTACGGTGCACTTCAGTTAATCAGGATGCACTTAACAGGGAAATTTGCTTAATTGAGATGTTTCCCAAGGAAGCAATTTAAGACTAATGATACCTAAAAGCAATAACTGCTGTTTAATGGGGATGGTAATTCCGCTTAATAGGGATACCATCAGGTAATTATGGCCAGGTCTAAGCAACTGACTTCTGTTGGCAAAGCTTTACCTGTCAGGCATCTGACGAGATGTGGTCCTTGATTAACTACAGGGAAGCAGAAACACCAAATGCAAACTTTGGTATTGCAAATCTGTGTTTTTACAGGATATCCTATGTTGATCAATAGGAAGCTGTTGTCCTGCTAATTTAAAAAAAAAAAAAAAAAAAATTCTGGTATTTTTGCACATTGTCTTTAATTTTTTTTTTTATTTCTAGTTTATATCTGGCTAAAATGATCCTAAGGTCATTCTGTGTTTATCTCTCAGCATATTGTACCCAGTTTATTAGCTGGATTTATGCACACAACATGTTAGAATATGAACCCAAGTTCAAACTTAAAGCAAAAAAACTTTGTAGAATTAAAGCATTCTAACCTTTTGTTCCAAGTTTATGCTGGTACTTAGTTATTTTCTTCTTTTTTTTTCCTTTGTATTTGTTTTTTTGGTTTGGTTTTGGGGTTTTTTCGGTGTTGCAAAGTTACTCCATGTTAGAGATGGCTTTTAGCTCTCTTCAGCTAAAATCAACAATGATGCTCTGATGCACAGGTTACCTAAGATGAGGTCTCCAAATTCTGTTTCTTACAGTCAAAGAGTGATTGACCAACGGTGTGGCAGGCTCACTGCAGCCTCCTGGAGAGCAACATTAGTCATGAGGTTCCTCCCTATATAGGACGCTGTTAGTCTGCCACTGGGTCTTCATTAATAAGGTCTGCTGTAATTTATCTTAGCTCATACACACACTCCTTGGGTATCATTACATACAAAAGAGTTTCCTTTTGCTAACACTGCTTAGGCAGCACAACCTTTATAAATTCCCCTTTCATTCTGTGCTCCTACACTTGGTAGTGTTGTTCATCAGCCTCGCAGGATGATAGATCAACAGGCACAGAGAGCACAATGTAGAAGCTATATGCCTAATGCCCACAGATCAGCATCTTTATGACAGCAAACTCCTGAAAGCATGAAAAAGATTCACTGAAAAATAGCAACAAGAAACACAGAGAGAAATCTGTAAAGCTTGACAAATATTTGTTATTTACTTTGAGGTCACCAAAGATCATCTAAAAACTTTTTGGGATATTTTTCATAACTGCAGTCTCCTCTGAGGTGGGTATAATTTGTCTAAGAGATAAAGAAAAGGTGGAAGGGTGGCTCTGTATGCTGGAGGAATGCAGTCTTCCAGCAAGTTATATTATTGTAGAGAAGGACAAACAGGTATAGTTCACTACCTCAGGCTCCAAAGAGTCACAAGAGGACCACAAAAGAAAATAATTCAGAAGTCTGCTGTGAAACACTGACTCAAGAAAACAGGGTGAACAACTGACAGCTAGCAGTTTATACAGCAAATTTAGATCTTTGTTCTCATCAACCTGTACACAAAGAGGCTATGATTTATACAGGTCATTGAAGGAACTGTTTAATAGGATATATTTCAGTCCTTGCATTACTTGCAAATTGTTCACACAGTAACTGTTTCTAATATTTCTGCTCGAATATGTAGGAAGACTGTACTGGCGCTCTAATTAAATAATACCCAGAGTAACTTTCCAGAGATACTCCCATAGTAACTTTCAACATAGCTTCACAAATCCTTCAAATAAGTTGTATACCATCAAGTATTTCTATGTCAATACATATGTGTATACACGTGCATGTGTTTTGTATGGATGATGTGTTCTTGAAAGAGCAGTCAAAAAAGGGAGAACAAAACAAAACAAATCAATGTGAGGGGATCACAAGTGACATCATATAGGCCTTGACATAAATGTCAAGAAGAACTCAATGATTTTCTTCCAAATTTGGCCAGAGTACCACACAGCTCTCATTACATGATTGACTATTTTAGCATCCAACTGAACTCAGCTGTGCTGTGTTGTCCTTTAGCTGGACACCACGCTGAAATTTTGGCTCTTCGTGGCAATGAGAGAAGCTCAGTGGTAGTAAGTATGTTCCAATCAGTAAATTTTAAAGAATGCATTTGTAACTAGCTATGCCAAAATATATTTGTAAAAAAGATCAAATTTTGGAGCATGAAAGCATGATTTACTGTGTTACAGCAAACCAGCTAAACAAAATCCCTGCTATTACTGAGGAAAAAAAAAAAAGTTCCTCCTATCTACAAATGAGCAGAAACACTGCTGCAGCTGTTTTCCCAATTACCCTGTATGCCCTGTGGCCTGCCATGGATATGATCTCAATTGAGACTGTGTTGAGACTTCATAGTCACTTCTACACAAGCAAAGAAGGGTTTTCCATGTTACTGCTGGTAGAAGTTTTACACTCAGGAGTCAGCACTATTCTCCATAATATGGTGTGAAAAATAAGAAATTATGTTTAACATAAATTGTAGGAGACACAGAATGGTAAGACAGGAAAAAAAAATTAACAAAGGATGGGAGTCCTGATTTCCAAGCTATTTACACATATATTCTGTGCACTTATATTTTTAAATAAAGGGACCATGCTGTAGATAGTCATGAAAAACTATAGAGGGTTCTGCTGCCTCAGGGAACAAGAAAAAAAAATTCTAGATAAAAAAGAAGATGCAGAAAACCTTCCCCCATGTCCTAGATATAACATCTGTTATCTTGTGCCTTTTCATAAATGTTAAGGGACAAGTTAATTAAACGAGTCACATAATTGTTTTTTAAGGCATTATTAAAAGAAAAAAAAAAAAAGACATCATCAAGACATTGTCCCATACAACATTTAACTGTAATGCTTTACAGGAATATTTCTCTAACAATCCACATTCTAGAATTGCCTGCAGAATGCCTCACCCCAGAAGAGACAGAAGAGACTTCTAGTTCACAGGTCTCAGCATGTTCCCAAAAGCAAGCATCTCCAATGAGCAGCATCTCCAGGTCTTGCACCCCAAGATCAGATATCGGTGGAGGAGAAGTGACCCCCAGCACAGTATCTTGTATTCAAGAGGCAGAAAGTCCCAGCTTCTAGCTCTGTAGCCAGTGGGAGCTTGTTTTCATACAAAAATCTCTGCTGACTACAAATCACGGACAGCCTTAACTCTCAATAAGAGATAAGGTTTCACTTTAGCTACTAGACAACTGAATAAGAGGGGGCTGGAGTGCATGCCCTGTGAGAGGCGGCTGAGGCAATGGTGTTGGTTCAGCCTCAAGAAGAGGTGGCTTTGGTGGAACCTAACAGCAGCCTTCCCATACCTATGGGAAGCAGCAGAGAAGACAGAGCCAGGTTCTTCATAGAGATTGACAGAGGAGAACAAAAGGCAACGATCATAAAAAGAAACAGAGTATGTTCAAACTGTATATATAAAAAAAGAGGAAAATCACTTTTCACCAGGCAAGTAATCAAGCATTGCAACAGGTTGCCAATACAGCCTGCAAAATCTCCATCCTTGGAGGTTTTCAAGACCCAATGTCCTAGTGCCTGAATTCAGTGTTCATCTTGCAGGAGGCTGCAATAGAAACTTCTAGATGTCCTTTCCAAACCAGAAGATGCTTACTTGAATTTCTGGTTTGCTCAAACACAACTGTTGTTTCTATGCACCTAATCTTTTGTGCTTTTACAGGTAACAAAATAGCATGCAAATCATTGTTTAAATGCTTACATGGCTAGAAGATAAGCAAGTTAAAGTGAATTAGGAAAGTAATATAAGAATAATGGAAATAAATACAAAAGATGAAAGAAAGGGAACAGTTTATTAGGAGAATTGGGAAAAACTTTTCTGCTAAGGATAGGAGGAAGGAAGCAGTACCTTTGGGTCCTGAGCAACACTTTCAGAAAAGCAAAAAAGGAAAAAGAATAATGTGCAGTGGAAAGACCAAGGTGAAAATTACATTAACAAATAAGCTAGTAGTCTAGCTAGCAGAAGTAATACACAAAAGCATAGCTATGATTTAATTGTGGGAATAGACTCAAACAAACATTATTTTTTAATGTTTTGGAGGAGGAAAACTGCTGATCGCAGTCATTTCAGGTGGGAAAGGGACAATACACTTGTATATCATCTCTAGTGCCCAGCAGTCACTAGGTCAAGTAACTGAAAGAAGAGGTAGACTCTTCCATTCCATCTAATATGTCTGATAAATAGCAAATGTCATAATTTATAACAGCCAGGAGGAACAAATAATTTTAGTTGCTGTAGGAATCTAAAGTCTCAAGAATTAATGAACAAACAACAAAAAAGGAAAATAGGTTTTAGAAGGAGTACATCCAGGAAAAAAATGATGGAAGGAAAAAAAAATAATCAATTAATCAATTAATGACATAGACAACTAGTCAGCACAAAGTGCTTTGGACCACATTTTCCCTACTGTATTGGGTTTGTGTGGCAAGGTTTTGGTAGCAGGGGGGGCTAGAGAGGGGGCTTCTGTGAGAAGCTGCTGGAAGCTTCCCCAATGTCCGACAGAGCCAATGCCAGCCGGCTCCAAGACGCTGAGGCTGAGCCTGTCAGTGATGGTGGTAGTGCCTCTGGGAGAACAGATTTCAGAAGGGGGAAAATCCTGCCCACCAGCAATTATAGCCGGAGAGAGGAGTGAGAACACGTGAGAGCACCAGCCCTGCAGACCCCCAGGTCAGTGCAGAAGGAGGGGAGGAGGTGCTCCAGGCACCGGAGCAGAGATTCCCCTGCAGCCCGTGGGGAAGACCATGGTGAGGCAGGCTGTCCCCCTGCAGCCCAGGGAGGTCCACGGTGGAGCAGATCTCCACCTGCAGCCTGGGGAGGACCCAACGCCGGAGCAGGTGGGTGCCCGAAGGAGGCTGTGACCCCGTGGGAACCCCACGCTGGAGCAGGCTCCTGGCAGGACCTGTGGATCTGTGGGGAGAGGAGCCCACACTGGAGCAGATTTGCTGGCAGGACTTGTGGATCTGTGGGGAGAGGAGCCCACACTGGAGCAGATTTGCTGGCAGGACTTGTGACCCCAGGGGGGACCCACGCTGGAGCAGTCTGTGCCTGGAGGACTGCAGCCCGTGGAAGGGACACACGCTGGACACACGCTGGAGCACTTCATGGAGGACTGTTTCCCATGGGAGGCACCCCACTCTGGAGCAGGGGAAGAGTGAGGAGTCCTCCCTCTGAGGAGGAAGGAGCGGCAGAGACAGCGTGTGATGAACTGACCCCAACACCCATTCCCCCATCCCCCTGCGCTGCTGGGGGAGAGGAGTAGAGAAAATGTGGAGTAAAGTTAAGCCCAGAAAGGAGGGAGGGGTGGGGGGAAAGTGTTTTTAGGCAGAATTATTCAGTATAAATGACTCTCCACTCACTGCATGTTCTCAGAGTCCCCTTTTGCATCTAAGCAAGGTGGGCCCTGGTTTCCAAGGTCAGAACCTTTCCCTGTAGTTTATAATATGATCCCAGATGAGCAAAAATATCTCTTTTCCTCCAGCTACTGTGACTGAGACGTGCAGTTTAATATTTTTTTTTCACATCATATCAGAACACACTTTTTAATATCTTGTGCCTGAATCAGTCCCACATAGATGCAGCTGCTTTAGTGTTAGACTTTGGATCCAACAAGTGTTTTTGAAGCAAATTTCTCAGTCATCCATTCTTCCTGTGCTTCTTCCAGTTCCACAATGTAAACCAATCTTGGAGTGCATGAACTTGATACATTTCTGATGAGAGGTAAATGGGTAGATGTGCTTCAGAGGTGTTTCTAGGGTACTCCCACTGCTACTTCAGTCTACTGGACCAGATTAGAACTCATCTGAAAATAAAATTTAAAAAATTAAAAGAAAAGAAAAAAAACCCAAAACCTCACACTAATAAAAAAAAAAATCCCATATTGCATATAGTGTACCTATAAAGTACTCAGTAGCATTGGTTTCACTCTGTAGAATTGCTCCCGTTGATCTGTCCTACATGGTAACACACATGTAGCAAATTAGTCCAGAATTAGGCATGCTTTAAAACTATTAAATTGCCATGTAATATATTAGAACTAAAAAGAAACTGAAGTCCTAGCCATAAAACTTAAATCAAAAAAAGAATAAAAGATTCTTAACTGTTTTACAATATTGGATTTAGCAATTGAACCATCAAAAAAGAAAGCAATTCCTGGGAGATCGAAAAGAACCAATCATCATAAATTACTAACTTGTGGAAAATCTAAGGACATGAGCTTATACATCAGACCACCTCCAGGAAATTATAGGAGCCGGTACAGTATTGTTTCAATGCATACCAATATATTATCAAGCATAATATGCAAAACGCAGAAAATCCCAGCAGTCATCAATTCTCATTTGTGTGTAATTACCTGTAAAATATCTAGATAAGTTTGAATCATTCAAGCCACTAGTGTTCTCCATGACCAGCCATTTCTAATAAACATACATGATCAGTAACAGTTCTGCTTTCTTAACAGTGAGCTTGTAGAATTATCTGCAGAGACAAAAGCAGTAACAGGAAGAGAATGAAGTATGCCCTGTGGGGTATTACTAGGCAGTACATTCATTAAGCAGTTCTTATGATGCCATAAATGCTTTAGTCATAAGAACCAAACATAAAATCCCAGACTTTCTAATACTCCAATAGGGACTACTTTGCTTTTTGTAATATACAGTTCTTCTTTTCAGAAAAACATACCAGTAGCTATTTCTTTACTAATGCAACTGATTTTTTCTCTGGAAAATGCTCAGAATATTACACATTTATATATTTTATTATAGCTTTTTATACATTAGATTGGCATGATAAGACATTTAAATAATTCACCTAATTAAAGCTATGTTAAAAAATACCTCATGACATCATAAGGGAACAAAATTTTGAAAGGCATTATGAAATTGTAGTGCTGTAACTGTTTGGAACTGTTCTGCATATAGTCTTGTGTAAACTGCTCCCGTATTTTACAAAGACAATACAAAAAATACCTCAGCCTGCAAGAGTAAATGGGAAAACATAGCTGACTTACAAAGCAAGTAGATTCCTACCTTGTGTGGGCAACAGGTAAGTGGCGACTGAGGGGATAATGAATATAAGGAGTGCCCTGATCTACCTGTAAGAAAGAACATGTAATGGACCAAGTTTGCACAGATGATCTCAGCTAATACTCATTTGTTTTCCTAGTAAAGCTACAGTCTAGAAGAAACAGTTACGGATGCGCTTAAACACACACTGTAGACTCAGAATTGACCACTATTGATTGGGACATTTCCAATATTCCTTTAAGGTGCATATCCATATCTTACTCAGTTCCCGGTTAAAACAAAACAAACAAAAAAGACCAACCAATTTAAATGGATGAGAAGTGTGTAGACTTTGGAAACAGATGAAATACAAATCAATATATAAAATATAAACAATATCTACTCATCCTGAAGTTTAGTTTAGGGTTTTCCCCAGCATACAACAGCCAAACATCCTGATCCTAACACTCACTTTAGAAGCTTGATAGGACCCGAATAACCTAAGTAACCAAGATTTCAGTTCCCAGATTAACAGCTGATTGCTCATTAATTACTAGTGAAAACAAACATCTCTAACCTATCTATGGCCTCATCCCTATACAGCTTTTGGAATCAGTGCAGAAAATCTACAAGCCCTGGACCTCCACATGTGTTCCTAGTTCATGTAAGATGATGTAAACCCTAACTCTAGTTAGCTGAGTACTTACAAGTCAGATGGGAACAAAGTTTAAATCAGATAACAAATGGCAAGTTTCTTAGCATCATTAATCCTAAACCACGATGATAGGTTCACCAGAAGTTTTCCCTCCAGATCTATAAAATACACCATTTTGCGTCAATTATTAGTTTAGTGGAGTGCTTAGGTTACCACTAAAGCTGAAACAGCATTCAGCTGTATCCAGAAAGGAACCGCTACCTAAGCCAATTTTTCACAGAAGGCATATTCCTTCCCCCTCTATGTAGAATAAACACTAGCTGGCTGTTTCTGAGTTCTTTGTAACTTTTCTCTCTGCCTTCCTTGCTAGCCCCAGCTCCCATTGCCTTGGATTTTAAGTGCCCTACAGCAGTACCTCCACTGTAATTTCAAAAGGAAGTTATGAATATATCCAAATACTACCTGTTCTTGAACATACAAGGTATCCTTTGGCTCAGTTGTCTTGCTGTGTGAAATCTTGTGTACAGACTTACAGAGCATTAGCAAGGATAGTTCTTTGTCCCATTGTGAAGAATGGCAAAGATGCAATGTAAAGCACGTCTACCACAGTTGCACATATTTTGACCACCTGGAACAAAACTTCAGTGCACTGCTAATCACAAGCAAATTCAACAGCAAATTGCTATGTTCAGGTTAGACACGTGTATCACAGATGAGTACAGCAATGAAACCAAATTAAATAAAAGCTTTTCAAGCCCATGAGAATGACTCCAAGCACAGAATTATGCTTCAGCAAAATGGGGAGGCTGAGACTATTGTATTCCGTGATCTTTGACAAACAGGTAGGGGAAACGAAGGATTTCATCAAGAGTCTTTGTGGTGACTAGTTAGTAATGTTTCTAGTTATTACCCTGTGGTGTCAGTATGTGTTGATCAAATGACATATATATGACATGACTGACGCCTGTAACAAAATTCAGTGCTTGACATAAAATATTGAAACCAGAGAAGCAGGAGACAGAAATTCAACCCATTTATAAGTGGGTTAGCAAATGAGTGGGGTTTTTTTCTCATATCTCTTTATGATGGAATTGTTCTCTTTCAAAACTGAAATTCAGAGTGGCAGGGGCATGAGGAAGACAGGATGTGGTAGACTGGCTTTTAAGTCTTGTTCTGTCATGAACCAAGACTTAATTCCCATTCTGCCATTGAGGCTACTGTTTCTTATAGGTTCAGAAGACCTAGAGATCCCTGTAGTTCCAGGTACATAAAATACACCAATATTTCAGCCAACTGATCTGAGCTGTAAAGTAAGGGTGAAAACCTATCAGCACAGTAATAAATTTATAGGTTAAGCTATTCAGTATTTTGAGAACTGGCATTTTCTCCATTGTTCTGTCCTCGAAGAGGTGGGAGTTGATTTGTAGATTGGTGTCTGCAAAAATCGTGCTAACACCACTTTACAATTTGCTGAGAATTTTAGGGCTTTGATTTGGGAATAATTGTCTACAGGACTTTGGCCCAGATTTTGCCTCTTCAGAGTATGTTCTAAGTACCTAGATGGCAAATAGTTGTGAAAATGTGCGATATATGTTCTTTACCATAAAACTGTCATGTTTGTCAGCACTTTCAACCATGTCATTCAGATAATTACAGACAGATTGCCCTATGGAGTATTTTTATTTTGGCCTTGTTGTATCTACCTATGTGTTTGTTCTTAGACTTGCTAGTAACCCTGTATTTTTAAGCGATGAGGAGCAGATCACAAATCTAGCAAAACTTGGTAAGGTCAGTAAAGCCCCAAAGACTCTGAATGATCTGTTCTTTTGTATACATATATTTTTGTGTTATCAAATACCATTTCTGATGCTCAAGAGATTTATCTAAATTGCAAGATTGTTAAGTTAAACTTTTGGGGGGGTTAGTGTTAATTAAGAATAAGGTCTTTCACATTGGGGCTAGATATTTAATTAACAATGCTCTAAGAAAAGACAAGCTGGGCTTAGGGGCAGTACCCTAATTCCTGGGAATGCAATGGTATCTCTAATAAAAGCAGTAGTTTAAATGTTGCAAAGACCGAGGCTTAGAAGAATCAAAATATTTGGGGGTGTTTTCATTCAGGTCATCAATTCTTTATTTTTGTTCACAATGGCAGTCGAAAGGCCTGCTATTGTGATCTCGTTTAGTAGGCGGTTGATCTAATTGAAAAATGGACAATAAACCTGTTATTTTAGCTTTGGCAGTGGATTCAGGTTTGTTGGTTGAATATCTCTTTCTAAAATGGTCCCTGAAGATAGACAGGGCTGTGTGTTCAGAAGATGCTGCAGAATGGATTGATCCTTTAATTGAGAATCACAGTACTGGTGGCACATGACTTCTTTGGAGAAGTTTACATGTGTCTGCACTGTCTTCTGAGATCCAGCAGCATTAGTCTCTGATCCCCCTTCTAGTCCCACCCCTTCAAATGGGCACCTACTTGAGTCTGGGAGTGTGGATAGTAATATACCCCAAGATAATAAGCCTTGATTTCTCTGATTTTATGCATTAGGCAGTTTTTCAAGTTATAAAGCAAAATAACACCAAAAAGCTACCAAGATTGCACATCATAATGTTATCCAATGTGCATGACTTCTTTCTTCCTTTCAAATCAATTGCTCCTGTTGCATTTTTTTATCATTTCAAGTCAGAGTTGGGGGATTTTGTTTGGATGGTTTGTATTTTTGTTTTTCTTTCAGGAGAGGGAGAGCAGACTTCGTTGCTTTGAGGAGTTCTGCATCAATTGGAAGAAGAGGTTAAAACAAATAAAGTGATATTAAGTAGATTTTGTTAACCCTGGAATTTACCATATATGGAAGATTAATAGTTGGAAATTACAGAGCTTGAAAAATCCCTATATAGAGATAGTAATATTAGAATTTACAATAGCTTTGAATAAACACATACAAAAAATTATTGTAGTCCCTGTTGCAGGATGGAAAAGTTGATGCCTGATTCCAGGGCTTTCTCCAATAATCATGTTTTCTTTGGCCTGCAAAAGATGCATCATGTAGATAATTGTCCCCAGGAGACATTGTTAAGTTAATATTCTCAACTGCTGTGGGAATCAGAAATTGTCTTGGTTTTGTTGTTTATTTTTCCCCTGTTCCTGCATATTAAGCAGACTGGGTGTACCCAGTATCAGGTACCTTGCTGAGATCTTAACAGATTTAAGCTGTACTTGACGTGGATTTATGCTTCCATTCTTTTATTCCAAAGATGGCATCTGGCATTAATTCTTTGCTGGTTGAACTTCATGGGCCATACTTTTTAAGAGGTTTTTTTGGAAAGCATCAGAGGGACAAGGTGCTGTAATTCAGTTGTCATTGAGCAGATATTTTGTATGAAGGGGTATTTTGAGGAACAGAGAATTATGAAACCTTGCTCAAACTTTACTCTTATTATGAGTATTTTGTCTAAAATTCAGCAAACACTTTGAAAACTGAATAGTTTCACTAGTCATATTCTAGCTGATCAACTTTACACAAACTCTCCCTTTTGACCATGGGAAATGTTTCTTGAGTATCTTTGGGATTACTGGCATTATTTATCATCCTACCCTTCTCCTCTGTCCTTTACCTCTCCCAGAAATCTACTTTCATATATTTGAGATCTTTAACATGTAAGCATGATATGGATCAACTTATCAGTTCTTCTAATATTGTAGATGTAGAATGATGTATTGAAAAAAAATATCCCTCCAGTGTGTGTAGTAATCCCTTCTCAGTGGAGGGGGTCAGTATATTGTAAGGCAGTAGTCATCACTCAAGGTCCATGTATTATCTGTGCCTTGAAAAAAGCATGAAATTACATGTCTCTGTGATTTTCTAATTTTGAATGTTTTCTTGAATACTACCTAAGGCAAGGTGGTTGCAGATTGCCACTCTTTGTTTCAAGCTTCTGTTTTATGACTCTAAGAGAGATCTAAACAGTTTCTACTCTGTTATATACTTTCACAAGTGATAGTTAAATATCAAAATAGGAATTATATTATTTTTTGTAATATATATACTTTAGATATATAGAATAGAATAGACTAGACTAGAATAGAATAGAATAGAATAATTTCAGTTGGAAGAGACCTACAATGATCATCTAGTCCAAATGCCTATATACATATAAACATATGTCTATATGTTTAGCTACATATATACCTGTACATAAACACTGTTTTCAGCCAGGATTACCCATGGCCATTCATTGCTGGTTAAATGATACAGCCTATTTCTTTTTCTTATGTCCATCTACTATGAATAAAATAATAGCCAAGTTCCATGGCTGACCTCTCTATTTTCAGGGTTTGTCCGATTGACTTCAGTGATTATCTCACTTCAGTAAGTCTCTGTAAAACCAATAATAACTGAGATATTTCTTCATCTGCACTCTAATTAATGTGATATGGTTACTCACTAATTTGTTTTTTGCATTTGGAGTATTTTCATGATTTTTGTCCCTTAGATGCCTAGCAAACAGTTAGATACAGTCAATATTTGGGGATATTAAGAAGAGAACCTGGATTTAGTAAGTCTCTAGCAAAATGCTGGAAGGCAAATGCCTTGTCTTGAATTTGAGATTTAATCCAACTGAGAGTCAAACTCAGTTTGAAGCCAGAACAACAAATTCTCTGGAAATGCATTAAAGCATTTTGTACAGTGTTGCAAGGAGAAATTCTCAGTGATATGAAAAGAGAATTGAAAGAGCATAAGAAATATAGTAATACATATTTTGTGCTTGATTTTGTGGGAACACTAATTCCAAGAAGATAGAAGAAATAAAGAGAGAGGCAGGTTGTTAATAAGAGTTTAAACAGTAAGGCCTGGTTTAAGCCATTTAAAATGTAGAAGCTAGTCATTGGACTTGGTTAATTTTATGTAAAAGCAAAATCACTGCAGCAATATTGCAAGATATCTTTGCTGCATGTGAAAATTATGATATGGAAAATACTAGGACCACCCAAGGTGAAGAAAAGACATTGCTGTCAGTGGACATTTGTGTATATGAACATGAAATTGAAAGTTAAGGTCCCTACTAATTAATTAGAAAAAGGACAGGTGATGGAATTAAGTCAAATGGATGAAAAAGAAAAATGTGGTTATCCCATGAGATAAAGAGATAAACAAAAATAGAATTTGGAATGGTATCAGAATACCAAGAAAAAGGAAATTAACAGTTGTGTGCTTAGACATTGATCAGGACTTAATATTGGCACGTGTCCAGTATGAAATTAGCAATAAATGGGAGAAGGAATAGAATCTCAAAACAGCACATTACATTTGAACAAAAATAAAATTGTATAACAATGTATTATAAGCCAAATTAGAAATGTCTCCTCTATTCAATACCTTCATATTCAACACTCAGTTTTCAAGTATTTATAGACTTTACAGAGGTTAACTATTCTTGCTCCAATTTCCCATGCCAGGTGTCTGCCTTGAGGCAACTTTACTTCATGAGGTTTCCATAAATATACTCTGGCCATTTCTGACAATGAGAAAATATGTTGTTTTGCTATTGGTAACAAATTCTTACAGCTATTTCACTGAAAAAGTTTAACGTTTTCAAGCTCTGCTCTTCCGTGCTATGCATTGAAATTCTGCAGAGCTGTTTTTCTGCAAGTGATATCATCATTTTCTTTTTTTTTCCCCGCAAAAAAATGATCACATTTGGAGTTGTCATAAGGCTTTGGGAAAGCACACAGACTCATAAGGGAACTCTGATATGGAAAACTTAGTTGAAAAACTGCAAATGCTGACTGGAATTTCTGACTACCGCAAAGCTGGGTGAAAAGGAATATCTGAAATTAGATAAGACTTGATGAGCTAGAAAGCTTAAACTGAGAGCCTTTAAAAGAAGGACCTGAAAGGGGGAACGCACTGAAGGGGAAAGGAGCCTGTAAAAGGAGCTGAAAGGGAAAATACACTGAGGGGGAAAGGAGACAGAGACAAAAGCTGAGTGAAGAAGGTATAACAGTAATATCAGGATGGGTACAGGGGTTAGATACTGGGACTATTGGACAGGGGCGTTCAGGGTACCAAAGGTAGGAAGAGGGCACCTGTTAAGTACAGGAGAGAAGAAAAAGTGGAAGAGAAGTAGTCTGACCCGCAGGCTGTTGTGTAAATAAGTTTTCTATCCATTACTGAAGGGAATAAAAGAGACCTGTACATCCTTTTAATCAGCCTCCCTATATTTTTGTCATGTGTTTTTCTCTGGATGGGGTTTTTTTGGTTTGGGGTTTTTTTTCCTGCCTGCATTATAGAGTTTTTACAGGTAAATGGACTGTTGTACAAAGATGACAAAAGCAACAGAAAAGTTAAAAATGAAGTAATGCCATAGAAGAAAAAATGGAAAGAATAACAAAGGAAGGGAGCAAATGAAGAACCAGATAAGAAATAAAGGGAAAGGACAGAGAAAGGGAAAGAGAGATTGAAATAGGGGAAATCTGACAGGAAAAAATGAAAATAGTCATTAGACTGACATAATAATTTAGGTTGGAAAGGAATTTTGGAGATCATTTAGTCTAATCTCTGCTGAAAGCAAGGACAACTTTGAAGTTATAGCAGGTTACTCAGTACTGTGTCCAGTTAAGTTTTTAAAATCTCTAGCAATTAAGGTCCAAAATCTCTGGGAGCCTGTTCCTGGTCATAACCATGTTCATTGTGAAAACATCTTTTTCCTTATATCCAGCAAGAATTTCCTTTGGGGAGATTCCTTCTTGTCCTTGCACGGAGGAAGGACCTCTGAGACAAGTGTTGCTTTCTTTTCTCTATAAATCCCCTCTAGGCAGAGGGCGTTTATCCCCTTTCTTCTTCTCTCTTCTAATACCATGTGCTCCAGCCCCTTAATCATCTCAGGAGCCTTTTGCTGCATTTGCATTATCTTCCTTGTACTGCGGGGACTAATGCTGGACATAGTACTCTAGATGAGGCCTCATGAATTCCAAGTAGAGGATAATAATAGATCATAGAATAATTTATTACCATTCTTATCTCTATGAAAAAGTGTTAGACATGGAGTTCTGGAGCGGTGCCAATGTCACTGGAACTCACAATCAAAATTCTGGAGCACTGCCAATATCACTGGAACTCACAATCAAAATTAGTAAATAATCACAATGAACAGACCCTAAAATTGAAAGTCTGTCCAAACAAGAATGACAAAATCTATGTTTAAAATATCAGAGACAGCCTGTGAATGATTCATAAACCAAATACAAAAAAGTTTTAAACTAATCTAACTTTTGGGTTGGTGAATCCTATTTAACTGTGAGGAAAAAGAAAGAAGTTAATTTGTCTTCTAGACTCCAGGCTGAGTCTGCAGAATCTATGTAATAAGAAACAGGCAAAATAGAAAAAGAAATTAGCAAGGGTCAATGGAGAGGAACAGTACTTCCCTCTCTTCCTTTGAAACACATATTAGAGTAGTTTTGAGCTGCAAATTACTGGGTCAGAAATTAACCTGGAGCCCCACAATGCTGTTTCTTAAAAAAACACTTTTTAGATTGGGATTATAATTCAAGCAGCCCTTACTAGTAGTGACATAAAAATGAACTGTGTCAAAATAAATGGCAGAGTTGAAGTTCACCTGTTGAACAGAGGCTAAGCAAACCACATGTTTAGACATATCTTCGCCACTGACGGTAGTGTCACATTTCAAAGGAATGATTTTCATTCAAGGCTTTGAAAAACTGAATAGGTCTCCCCTGGCCATGACCCACTATCAGAATTCTAATTTCCAGAAATGCATCTCCAAATACAAATATATTTGTAAAATTACTAGAATCAAATACTTCTTGAGAGACAAGTGACAGCAAGCACTGAAGCTGAAAGTGATGTGACAAACATGGCAGCACACTGTGGTGAAACAATTCAAGCTTGTAATTAATTTCTATCTTTAAATTCCCATCAGTAATGCTTAGTTGGAAGACTCTGACAGGGTGGAGCTATCAAGAGAGAGATTTTCTGTTGCAAAGGTTGCAATACTCTTTGCATATTTACTATGGAGGCCATCAGATAATGATTCAGAACAATAAGGAAGGAAAACCTTTACAGACCTATGTATTTAATGAAATCTCGACGGTATTAGTATTCCTTATGAAATGTATTTGATATTACTGGGGCAGAAATCACCTTTGTGTTTCAAGTCAATGGAAAGCAGGAAAATCACCTTGTAACATTCAATTTAGAGGTATAGAAAGAATCCATAAATAGGTCACTGTAAACATTATTCTAGGGATTTCCTTCATGAATCTCATCAGGCTGCAACAAGGCTTAAGTGAAAGGATTCTGGAAAAGGAAGCAAATATACCAGCAGACACAGAATTTCAATTTAATATCTATTCCACAAGAGGCCAGCTATGAATGATTCCCAATGCGATTTTCCTTTGAACATGATCCTGCTCCCAATCCTTTACTACAATAGGGAGGAACGCTAAATCAACCTCTTGCTCCAGGTGTCAAATATCCCATGGCAATGTCAAGTAAAAGAGACTAATCAAGTAAAAAATTCCATTCTATTTTCCTATTAAAAACATTTGGAGTAGAATTTCTTATTTGTTTTAAATGGTATAATTCAGCAAAGTGAAGGAACTTTATATATATACATATATACATATGTCTCTGTGTGTTTATACATTTATATACATACAAACTTTGTGTAGAATCTACTTTTCTTTTTTAAAAAAAAAAAACAAACCAAAACCCAAGTACCTGTTCAGAGGCTCGTTTTATTTGTTCAACACTGAAGATGTGAGGAAATATTTAAAGTTTCCATTAACAGGTTGCGTTGTTGTGGTTTTTTTTTTTTTCATAAGAATGTGGACATCAAAGCCCATATATGTCCAAAGAAGATCTGGAATAAATGGAGTACAGAGTCAGAAAGATGATCATAAAGTCTTTTGAGCTTCTTTGATCTTGAATCATTTTTGTGTTGCATGTTTTCCAATCTCTCTATTCCAATAGAGGTTTCAGGATTACAATAATGATGGCTCCCTAACAAACACAAGAGGTGTTACAAAAGCCAAAAATTAATGAGGTATAGGACAATCCAACTCTGTGTCTGTGGTCTTCCTGGGGAGGGAAGCCAGTGGAGACTTTCTCAAGAATTTGGTGAGAACTGTTGTGCACATAGGTCCTATGCAGCACACAACATAGCTCGATGGAGCCTACAAACCCAAGAAGTATCCACCTTAGAAAAAAATGAGGCTTTTGGTAGTACTGCTTATTTTTCTCTATTGTGTATAAAGGGAGTCTGAACAACAAGCTCTGATCTAGACTGTGGTAAAAGTAGGTTAAGTAAATTTTACAGCTTAAGCCTCATATCACAAAATATTTCATGCAGGATCTCCCCTACTCTGTCACACAGTACCTTCCTTACTCTTACCCGTTTACATTTTGGAATAGCTAAGGTTACTTGCCTCCGCTGCTCTGTTGGAAAGTTGCTTCAGAAAGGCATTATCCATTATTTCCTCTCTCTATTCTCAACCAACACATAGCTGTTTATGCAATATATTCTTGAGCACCATCTACTGGTACTTCTTCCACATGTGAAATATCTACATCTATACAGACATAAAGCAAGCGTGTAATATTTCCTCTGGACTGAATAATTTGGTATTCAGTCACCTTGGTGCAATGGAGTAATGTGGTGTTTATGCAAGTGATCTGCCCTGATTCTGAAAAGAATGCTAATCTTGCCTGGAGAAGGGGGAGAGAGAATATTTCTTAGTACACAACTGTTACAAGAAGAGAAAAGCTGAAAATTAGCATCTCTTTACTTATCTCCCGGCATGTAGTAGAATTCGTCTTCTATTTCATATTAACTGAGTAGCCAAAAAGGAACTGCAATTTAAGGGTCATATTATTAAGGACACCTAAGGTTTCATTTCAAATAGGTATTGTTTATTCCAGGGAAACAAATATTAAATACTTTTCCAACTGTGAAGGAAATTATTATGCCAGCTTTATAGCAAGAGAAGTGATATGCCTGTAAATGTTGCTGATCTCAACCTGTTGACAAGTCTAGTTAAAATGTACTCTTAGTATAACAGTCAGTGCTGCACCAGAAGACCTCCATTTGTAATTTATGCATTCTTATTTCAGAAGGGGAGGGAGTCTATGTTGAGAAAGGAATAACACTCTTTTTAAAATTCTGTCTCGGAGCTGCTAGCAAGAACTTTGATTTATTAAAACTGAAATAAATTCAAGCACCTAATTTGGAGTCCTCAGCATTTGTACAACTTGTTACTCCCATTTCAGATGCCTGTGACATTGAAGCTAAGCTGGCTATTTTCTCATCCCTACAGCTCTGTTCTCACACTGGAAGTGTGAGACTACAAAGCCAGGGTGACAAATTATTTGTGATTAAATTTTTGAATAACTGCCCCTGACATATTTGTACATGGTTAAGTAAAATATGTCCCATTGCTAAGGAAAAGATCATGATCTGTGGTTTAAGAAGAGGCTTCTTCATTTCTTGTTTGGCACAATGGCTTCTGAATCCTGAGATCACTTGTTAAATGCTATAGTAGTGTTCTTAATGACAGTAAAACCATTTTCTTACAGGATCCAGTATGACATATACAAACCACTTGCTGCAGTCCCAGTATATAAGAATCTAAGGGTTGAACCAAAACTCCATCTCTCTCAGTAATTAACAGGAGACTTTTAAAGAGTTAAAACTCGATGTGAACGGAATGATACAGCTTAGAGGTTTTGAGAACTGGAGGCTGCGTCTGGACCTCTGCTCTTTGTATTTCCTATGGAAATATTTTCCATAAACTTGCCTATTTGTTTTTTTAATCCATTTATACTTTTGGCCTCCACAACTTTTCTTGGTAATGAAATCCAAAGTGCAGTTACATGTGGGTAAAAAACCTACCACTTTTCATTTATTTTAAATCTCCTGCTTGATAATTTCTTCTGATTCCTTATCCACTCTTCTATTATGAACCACTGAATGAAAACTTCCTATTTGTTCTTTCCAGACCATTCATAATTTCACCGATTTCTATGATATACCCATTCCACATAAGGAAAACATTACACATCTGATGATTCTTGTGCCCTTTCCTGCAGAACCTCTGGTGGAACCTTTCCTGCTTGTACTATATCCTGAGCTTTCCTCGTGTGAAGTCCTGCTTGACGGAAGCTTTCGCGTGTCTCTGACTTCCTGTGGGCTGCTGTGTGATTGCAGAAACATTGTGATTCTCCTTTTCTTACCTATATTTGGGTATCATATATTCACATGCACTGTCGTATAATAAAATTGAACAGATCATCAGCAGCACAGTTTACACACATGAATATTAGAAAGTTAGGTTTCTTTTTTCCTATCTTCCCGTTCTGCTTAATCTGACTTGTGCTGTCCAAAGCTTTTCTATCTTTGATGATACATTTCTGCTCCTGTTGCTGGTCAGTGTGAGTTATACAAAGGTCCAGGCTACCTGCAGACTAAATTTCAAGTATCGTTACATTTAAAAGACTGCAGACCATATCTGCAAATATATTTTTCCACTAAGAGTTTGTTCTAGTTTCATTACTCCTACATTTCTGTTACTACATCTCTGTTGTAGTCCTATGATCTTTTGAACTTTGGTTGGCTAAAATTTAACAAAGTCAAAATTCATCTTTTATTCATTTTTTTGTGGATCATAAAATCAATGCCGTAGTTCAACATGAGTGGGGGCAGAATAGTTTGGGGGCAGCTGAAGTCCAAGCAAAACTGAGTGTCAACTGCAAATAAGTCTGCCCCTATGGAAAAAAAAAAGTGTGTTTTAAAAAGGAAAGTTAGGATGAGTACTCAACAACCTCACTCAGATACAGCACTCCACAGAGCACACACAGCTACCAGCAAGTGCCAGACATTCATTGCCAATTGATTGAAGACTAATTTATCTTTAACTGGGTGTCCTGCTTGTTCTGAGGCCACTGACAGCTGTAAGTCACATTACGCAGGGCAAAACATGGATGTTTTGATTTATTTATTGTGGCTGAATATTTTCAGCAAGCTAGAAAAAGAAAAGGAAAAGTAATTTGTATATGCTTAACTAATCTGTAATGCTGATTGATAGCCATGCAACCAGGATCTCCTAAATGTGAAATGATGTGTCTCAGTGGAGTTTTAACCTGTAAATAAAGCGAAAAGCAATTAATGAATTAAATTTGTATTCTGTCCTGAGAGAGTGAATCAGGTTTGTTAAATTCCGTGTGTATAATCTTGTTCAAATGCAAATCAAAATAGGCTAATTCATATTGTTCACAAATTTATTTTTCCCTGTATTTTTATATTATATTTTTAAAAAATAGTCCAATCCCAAAATATTTTAAACAACATTGAAGGACATTTATATGGAGTCATACACAATACTTAAATACTTCTGATAATCATCTCTTAATTACAGACTTAAGATATTTTTTGTTGTTGGAGAATTAGGATATTTATTCTCTGTGAAACCTGCCAGATTTATACTGGTAACACCTTTCTGAAATTTTATAAAATGCCACCCTCCAAAAAAATGCATATTTTATTTCAGTTGTGGTTGTAAGTAGTTTTTTGTCAGTTGCGGTGGATGTTTAATTGTCCCATGGTTAAATAAATGGTCCCTGAGTTCTATGCCCAGATCTGCCACAGACTTTATACTAGTAACTCTTGGAGGCAAAGCACTTACTGAACATTGTTCAGCAACACGTCACATCACAAGCATAGATTTGATAACTATAATTACCCTCACCATTCTGTTACTTGTTTGGTTTTGCTCTGAAATGGATTAGGAATGCTTCCAGAGCCAGTGACAATAGAGAAAAGACCAAAGAATCAGGTTTTTATTGTTTCTCTCCTGTTAGTTATTGCCTCCCATTTTATAAACATTACCTGAGGGAAGTCTGGAGTCAGGTTTAGTGTGTCTTAACCTATCAAGAGAGAGGAGAAGTGAAAATGTGGTTAATTGTCAGACATGCTGTGGCTGAGCTGGGACCACAGGAATAATCACATAGTCATGCAGACGTATTTAGATTAAAACACACAGAAACTGAGTAACAACTAGTCTGCTTTTCAGCATACCTCCCATCCACTACAG
Organism: Harpia harpyja; assembly: GCF_026419915.1. NCBI lineage: Eukaryota > Metazoa > Chordata > Aves > Accipitriformes > Accipitridae > Harpia > Harpia harpyja. The sequence continues at coordinate 8,695,111 of NC_068942.1, read as the reverse complement.
GGGCAACAGATAAAATTCCATTTCTGATGCAGGGACTATATTGTCGTATAACTTGAAGTGCATGTAGTGCAGCAGGCGATGCTATTTGGGGTACTACCTTTCCGTTGTCCTAACCTGATAAACCCCACTCTTAGCATGAGCACAGCTCAGTTCTTGCTGATGAAAATATGGTCAACATACCCACTATTTTCATCAGCATGAATTAATGTGTACTCTTCCTATCAATGACCATCATCCCTCCTGGTGTTTTCTGCAGGGTTTTATAGGATCTCTGGCAGGCTGCCCCTCACAAGACACTCCAGCAACTGCTATGGTGGCAGGGCAAATGTCCTCTGGTTTTTGCATCATCTGTTGTAATAAGTAGGGAAATATCAAGTCAGTCATTTGCAGAGGGTCTCTTTCAGCTCTTGGGATGAGGAAGTGTTTCTCGATAACTGCACAAAGTCTGCTGAGAGCGCATCACTAGGAGAAGGACTGAAGTGTGACAGAAATTGTCACAGAATAATGTGAGAGGAAAAATACTCAGCTTCATTTCTCTTCAAATGTCAAGTTTACCTGTTTCCTAGTGATTCGTGGCTGGTAGTAACAACTTCTTGAGGCAGCTGGCAGCTAGCAGAAGCTTGAGAAGCCTTCCACAGTCCCTGGCACTGATCGGGCCATTGACTAGGGGTTGGGCACAATAGAGCGGAGAGGCGATCTGAATCAGCAGCAAGATGTTCAGTGCAGGCTGGGCATCCCTGCTCCTTGTGTGCTGCAGCAGATGGTGGAGGTGTGGCCGTTTCCCTCCACAGACTCTCCTGGAGCAGCCGTGGAAGATGCAGGAGACGATTCCCTTCGTGACACAGTCAGTAATGGCTGATGTATCTGTTAGGATGTGTGATTAAAGGTTCATCTGCCCAGGCATGAAGGAGCAGAGAGGCAGAGCACCAGGCGAGGGAAACCCGATAGCCCAGCCAGGGACATGAGCCCCTGCCCTGGCCGCCCCAGGGCATCCCAGGAGGGCATCAGTCCCACGGGCCAGGGGTGATACCCACCACCGTGGGTCAGTGGGAGAGCCTGTCCCGAGATCACCTACAGACTGAGGGGTTGCTGCCGGGGGGTATGGGCTTGTTCTGGGGTGCTTGGGAAGACTGCACAAGACTCATTGTGGGAAGTTTAGGGAGGAATCAAAGGTGGGGAAAGAGAGGGACAGGAAGAATCAACTGTGGGAAAATAGAGGGAACAGGGTAGAAGGTGACGGTTGGGTGTGAACAGCTGGCAGGTCAGGACATGTCTGGCCATGCCCTGTGCCTGGTGCCTACAATCAGTTCTGGCTTCTCTTTAAACTCCATTTTTACCTCCTTTCCCGGGTGAGGGCTCTATATGCATCTGTGTGAGTGTGTGTGTGTGCATGGGGGTCTGAGTGCAGGCACTGGAGCAGGACCAGGGGTCATGGGGACTGTGCACCAGCACCTGGAGCAACTGGGGAGCATGAACGTCGCGGGGGTGCCTGGGCCAGCCTGTGATTGTGTGTGAGTGTGTCTGTGAGAGAGACAACTGGAGGAGCTGGATACCAGAGGGACCAGGGGGCCCTGGCCAACTGCTGAGGAGACCATGGGGCCAGGGGGTCAACTAAGAGACCCCTTTTTGTGCATGTGTGTGTGCTTCCGTGTGCATCTTTGTGGGAGGCAGTGGGTGAGGAGCCAGGGCAGCCGCCGGGTGATCTGTGTGTCTAAGCCTGTTTACACATAGTGCGTGTGCGTGCGTATGTGAGGGTCTGCACCAGCAGCTGGAGTGGGGCTGTGGCCTCAGGGGCTGCCGTGCCCACATGCCAGCAACTAGGGAGACTGGGATCCAGGGACAGCTACTGAGCAGACTGAGTGTCTGAGCCCAGTTGCTGGAGGATCCACGTTGTGTATACGGGCTGCATAGGTGTGTTCATGTGTGTGTGCCTCTGGGGAATACATGCTCAGCCATGCTACTGGTTGGAGCTGGAGGCTTGGAGCTGCAGCAGCCCATCGCCTGTTGGGGTCTTGGATTTGGAAGCCTCCAACAGTATCTGTAGGAATGCACAGTCTGAAATGAGAAACACCAGCTCCAGGCCCAGCTTCAGAAAGGGACAGGGAGTTCTGAGTACATCCACCAGATACTTTTCACCATGAAATAACAGAGACTCCTTCAGCCTGAGCAATTAACGGCACCTAGTGAGCCTGAAGGTCTGTGAAGAGATCCTTAGGGACGTGTCTTCAGCCCAGCTGAAGTTCTGGTGCTTACCTTATCTATTTCCAAAAATCAATATTCTTGTCAAAAGAAGGCCAGAAGCTATGGGATAAAATTAAATAGGATGTCTTCTTTTCCAATACTTTCTCCATTAGCAAGGGGAGCTTCCTTGAACTCCTGTCTGCTCACCAGCAACAAGATAGGAACTCCATTCTTCAATAGATTATTTCAAACCTTTATGCTCTTTGGGCAAGCAAGGAATTGTTCTAGACTAGTGCGACATCCTTACTTGACTATAGATTTCCAATCTGTAGTAAATTCATATAGTCTAAGTCAAGCTAAAACAAACAAACAAAAAAAACCAAACCAAAAAACCCCAAAACATTAGAAAAGTGGACATTCCATGAAAATTTCATTGTACATACATTACTTGAACATCCATTTCTGTTAGCTCTGGTCAGAAACAAGTTCCAAAAATCCTTTACTTCATGGCATAAAATCTTTTTATCTGGTTACACATCCAGGAACGTCAGTGACACAGCCATTGGGAGAGTTCATCTAGAAGATCTAAAGCAAATGGAACTTGAAATTAGAGCCAGTCCATGTGCTGGTTCTTCTTTAGCCTTTCTAACAGCTGGCTCCCTCAATAAGGCATTGAAGAAATTACAGATCATTAGGGAACTGACCGTCATTTTCTCTTTCTTCACGCATGCTCTAAGAGAGTCATCATGTAAGCAGTCCTAGTCCAATGAAGTATCAGAATATGTTAAATGATTTTCCTACAGTCATGAAAATAGGCTTCAGGTTGCATAAACATGGCTTAACATAGCAGAAAATATGTCTTCCATTGTCCAGTAGACTCTGAGACAACCTATTTCTCCATGATAAAAGAAGTAAAACATAGGTATCCCAAACAGTACAACATACACCTCTGTACTCCTCTGTGCACAATGTACACCTCTGCAGAACAAGAGCAGAATTACCAAGACACATGATAAATATGTGACTGTCAGTGCCAAGTAACACTGCCTTCTTTGGGAACTGACTAGTATCAGCTTAGGTATCAGTGCTACGTTAATCATTCCCTACTCAACATTTGGGACTTGATTAGATTCTGTCGGTTTTCATGGTAGTCATGGTATCCATTTGCAATGCATGTTTAAATAGCAATGACAGCAGTACTTCTTTATTTTCTTCATCACTTGACTTCCAATATGTTCAAATAAGCATTGTCTGAATATGGTGAGAAGTCCAAGACACAAGTACTTTAATTTTCTCTTTACTGTTGTATTCTCATTGTCTTTGCAGCATCTTAACATTGTGAAAGTGGAGTATTTTACATGTCTTACTGTAAGTATTAACCCACCTTGAATCTAATAGGATTTTGTTTTCATTTTTCTCATTTGTTATGTATCAGTATCACTGATCTCAGCTATCTTGGACAATTGCTTCATGCTGTTCAAAACAAGACAGACATAAGCCATTCCTTCTCATAGGTCCTCTATGATTTAATTACATCAAGGAAAAATGTGCATTTTAAGAATAGCCTCTAGATTTCTCAAAACATAATAATTATACCTTTAAACAAATATGGATTTTTTATAGCAACATTTATTCTTCAAAATTTTAAGCAATAGTTACTATGTACAAAGCACCAAATCCTGTGAGAGGTACCATACATTTTTCAAATCTTGTTGAAGCTACAGAAATAACAGCCTTTTTCCTATCTGTATAGATGCAATCTGTTTGTTTTCTTTACATTGTATACAGAAGATAATGCAAGCCAGTTGTCTGAAAAATTTATGGCAATTAGTCTGACTGCTATCTAGGAGAGACCCATACAAATGGTATAATGAAGGCACAAAGTAAAATTACTGATTATTTCTTTTATTGCATTATGAAAGAGACAGGCTAGAACTTTACTTGTGAAGATTCTGATTTTATGACATTTGTGATGTGCAGGTAGGTTGTAAAGGCTATATGCGAAGACAAAAGCACATTGAAAGGGTTTCTTTTTCCTTTTTCAAAGGAACTTCACCTCACAATTCTATGCACTGTGCTGCTTGTGTAGATATAGGAAAATCAAGAATTCAAGGCATTCCCATATGGTACAGGGAAAAGTACATTCTTACTACTTTGTGCAATTACACACCATGAATTGAGTTTCAAGGTTGGTCACCTCCTGCAATTCTATTAGAAGCGTTGGGGTATTTGTCGTCTATTTTTTAAACCTAACTCCTACAGTCTAATAATTATATGAGAGTCTCTGTTTTGATTTCGAAACATATGGCTTTTAGCTCACCAGACTGTAGCAAAAAGCCTGAGCAGTCAATTTCATTTTGGAACAGCAAATACTCATTCGAGGAAAAGACTCCAAACTTACCAATAGATCTGCCTTTAAGAGCTGTGATTTGGGGGACAAAGTTTTCTTATTTTGAAAAAATATAAAACGTTATTATTTGTTTCATAACAGTGAGTTTTGCATACATTGGGGAGCCCATGGAATACTTGCATAGGCAAATGTTCACTAACACAGGCATGTTATGACTGTAGCCGGATAAAGTAGACCATGACATGTACAATTCATGGCTCCATCGTTTGTTTTTTGGAAATGCTTGCCATTTGTAGAGTGGCAGCTAACTACGGAGTGCAGGCAAGCAGTTCAGAGGTGGTTGAAAAATGTCAGTTTGTTCAGAGAAGACTGAACACGTCAGCTGTCTTTTTATATAAAGATGGAAATAAATCCTTTATCCACTGGACATAGAAGTAATTGCCTGAATTTTCAAAAAGGGGATATTTAACTTGCAGACAGACATTATGTAAAGAAATGGATGCAGCACTTTATGTTGCTGTCTCCAGTTATTTGATTTCACCTCTCTTCTAGGAAATATTGCCCCACATCAGAGCAGGCAGACTGGAAGTGTGAGACCTCCTCAGACACCCTGACGCAGTCTAGCAGCTTGGTTCAAACTACCTCCTACAACAGCCTGACTTTACACCACCAGTTTTTAGGAAGTGCTTAATCCAGTCAGAGTCTCTCCTCTGATGCAGTTGCACTGATCTAATCAAAACAGTTTCTAAGTCAGTTTAGGGTTTTGGCACATAAGTCCTGGAAGATTTAGTTGCCCTCAAGAGCCTGCTCTATTCTGTTGTTGGAAATGTACCGGCCCCATAAAAAGGCATTACTGGAGTTTCTGCTTTTACCTCTCAGTTCCCACCTGTGTCCATCAAGCTGAACTGCTACAAGTCTGTCCTAAGTGATAACAACTTCAACTTCTGCAAGTAATCTGCCGGGGCTCTGAGTCTTTTAATAATTACACTAATGGTATCAGCAGCTCCAGACAGACACGCTCAGCTTGTATTTTCAGGCTTTGCTTTGCTACATGGAAAAGCAGAAGGATTTTTCTTTTTGTAGCAAGACTGCTGAGGCTCTGATCCTATCCCACCACTGCAAGAGCTCGGGCTCGGGAACCTGGCTCTGAGGCTGGACCTCCCTGAGCCTCTGCACTTGACACAAGCCTCATGCCCTCGTGCACATGGTCTTGCTTCAGAGTCTCCCGGACTGGGGGTCTCGCTCGCACGTTTTTGGTACAGTGCCTCTGCAGCTCTGTGACCCCTATAGCACCTGCAAGTGCCATTAAATCTAATCTCATGATCGGCTGTGCCTGGAATGGGAGGGTGGTGGAAGAGGAGAGAGTTCACTGCTCTCTATTGCTCCTGCGCCCTGTAAATTCTTTGGGGGTTTCACACGAGAAGGGACCCACGGGACATCCTCCAGATGCCACATAGTACTGAGCCTCCTCATCGTTGTATAACTTGGCGTGCTAGATCCATCATGTCCTTCAATACATGCCTCGTCGCACATGGAAAATGAGGAAAATTGAGAGCCGGTAAGCATTTCACAGTCTTATGCTGAAAACTGAGACACAAAGACAGACTGTCTCCAACCCCCTTCTCAATACGTAAGAGTTCCCTTCATTACTGCTGTGAAAAAATACATACAGAACTATCAAAGATGGCATTTTATTCTATCTTCTTAGGCAGTCTTCAGAAATCAGAATGCACTGATTTTTCTTGAATTTCAAAGTGACTCCTATTCTTTCAAGACACATGTAAAAACAAGAACTATAAAGGTATTGCCTTCATTAAAAGGTATCTGTTTTTCAGCTGCAGTACACTTGTTTCTTTCTTTATTTCAAATGTGTGTTTTCACAGTGCTTCCTGACAAATGGCCCTTTCCCTGTTTGCCCGAAATGTTCTGTGTATTGGGGGATGGGGAAGGGAATCGATGGTTTGATTAAAATTTTAATTATTGTGGAAATCATTGGTTTTGTACAAGCTTCCCCTTGCCCCACCCCTGGGCATTATTTGTTCCTCTTCGAAAGTACCCTGCAAATGCAGCTTTGGGGATTCATTGTATTTTTATGCCAGCTCTTTAAGCAACTCTACAATTATTACATTCTGGTGTGTGAGTGATTCAGTATTATCTCTTAGGCTTTTATGATCTTGTTCCCCAATCAGCGCTTTTGTGTAACAAGCTAGTGAAATTAGAAATATGATTAGAAAAATGTGACTACATTATCTAAAACTTATACACACTTTTGTATTGCTTCAGCTTTTTAAGTCCCAAGGGAACTGACAGCGATTAGGATCTATTTCTAGTGAAGGTACAGTTGGGAATAAGGGTGGTTTGAATAAGTGAATCAACCTTATTATGACAGAAGCTCCAATAGAGATGTGCATTAGAGTATATTGGATTCCACTTTCGAAACCACAGGAAACCTTTGCATAAGTACTCGCATTTCTGCCTGGACTAAGCAAATAGAGTAATACAAATAAAACAAAAAAAATCTGAAAGCCAATAGTCATTCCCCTCTCTGTTTTTACTGTAATACCTTACAGATAGTATCACACAGTCAAAACAATGTTTTTTCTTTGTGAGTGTAACCATCATTGATATAAACCTTTAGCAATACGGTTATTCTCTTGTAAACATCCAAACCCCCACATTTAAAAATAGTGTCTTTTTTGTAAAGGGTTCAAAAAATACAGTTGTTCTTATTGTGGACTGGAGTGAAAAAAAACACAAAAGAAACACAACGCAATTTTTACTCTGCCTGTTTTTCTGTTACAAGCAGGCCAGGCCTCAGGGGAAGACAAACAGGACCATAGTCACATGTTTACATAACACAGTTCACATGATTTTAAAATGCTGGAATTATTTTAGCTAGCATAGGTTAATGTTAGCATGGATGAGTGGGAGCAGGGAAAAGAGGGGAAAAAAAAAGAAAATCAGTGGAAGCAGGATTCCTAAAGGGTCCAGTGAGAAAGGGTACTGGGATTAATGACTAAGCAAAATAATCTGGAAAGGAGCGAGCATGACCTGTCATGGACATTAAGTCAGAAATGGGGGCTCTGTGGAGAAATAGAGGTAAGTGACTTGCAACAGCACAAGATTGACCAAACTGGGTCAAGCCAAAGGTCCACCTAACCTTCTGGCCTGACAGTGGCTAATATTGTCTCTAAGAAAACAATATAATAATGAAGGCAAAAAAAGAACAATCTCACTGCTGGCACACCTAGCCAGTTTCCAGCAATCAACATTTTATCACCGATATATCTTTATCATGATGTTTAATAGCCACCAGTATATATAGCGATGTAAATTATATATATATCTTCCATGTAGCTTTGAAATCTCTTTCCAAAACTAATTATCCTTTTGGCCCTCACAACATCCCAGAGCAGCAAGTTTCACAATATATTTATCTCCTTCTCCATGCTGCAAAGGATTTCATTAACTTCCATCATATTCCTCCTCAACTGCCTCTTTCCTGAACTAAAGAGGTATCACCTGCTGAACCTCTTCTTTTGCAGAGGATGTTTGTACCCCCATTCACACTTCTCTGTTCCTTCCCTAGTTCTGCCATATTCATCTACAGTTATAGGGACCAGAACTGCAGCATTCAAAAGGTGCCTGCCCTGAAGTGCAGTAGCACCTTGGTGATTTCTACTTTCTAAACAGGTTGCTAGCTAGGGTCAGGGAAATGAAAGATAAACATGTAGATATTTGAGGAAATGACAGCTGAAGAAGAAGAAAGGATGAGTAAACAGATGTGGCAAGTGGTATAGAAAAACAAGGAAATAAAGAGATTCTTCTCCATGTTCAGTTCTGAACATGTAAAGCATTTCAGCATATCCAAAAATGTAATTTAACAAATCACTTTATAACCTTTTACTCTGTATTGTACAGACATATAAAATTTATTACTAGCCCAGATGTTTATTTCTAATTGAAGTAACTTGAAAGATGTGTGGAGGATTGTGAGAGGGCTTGTATGGAAGGAAACGGGAACAGTGATACACTGAGGACTCTTCTAATGAGAAAAATTCCTCGTATAATTTTATTTAATACAATCTGAAAGTTAATTTTGATTCCTACCAGTGGTAGGAAAATAAACCTGTCACTTACCTGCAAGGACACTTATGCAAAGGTGTATAAGGCACAGACTGAAATCCAGCTCAGGGTGATAATAACTCACTGATGAACTGATACTGTAGCCATTTTGTAGCCCATGTGAAATAAATTAAGGGAGTCTCTCATGCCTAATTGATAGGTGCCTGAACCTGACGTGTCTTTGTTATACATAGGGCAGCTGGTAGCTGGCATGTGATGGGACACTGGTTTCTGTAACCAGGGAGTAAACTCACAGACATGCAGGGGTGATATTTAATTTTGGCAGCCATGGTATGGAAAAGATTCAAGCTGACCCAATCTTCAGCATTTTCAGAGAAAAAGCAAGGCAGATAATAGGGGCTTTGTGAAAACTAGCACTGCATTGTCCCATGATGTGGTGACCCTAGTTTAGTCAGCACCTTTGGTAAGTACTAACTAGCACTTTAAAAATGCACTACTTATTTAGCTACTCTTTCAAATCTGTATTTTAAAGGGGATTGGGTTTTATTGCAGCAGAGAAAATTTCACGGTATTGGTGACAATCTTTTCTTGTTCTTCTCCTGAAAGGCAAAATGTATAAATATGAATAATTACATTCACATTTTTCAAGAACTGTAACAATTTTTTATTTCATTTAAAAAATCGATCTTTATGCATACTGTGTCATTGTTAATACCATACATGGCATACAGCAATGGTCAACTGGTCTGCTTTAGGAGTATTGCTCCTTTGGCAACATCTAGATGAACCCCTTCAATTCCTAGTAAATATGACTCAAGCGTATTGTAGGTGGAGAAAAAGGATGCTCTACTGCAATACAAGCTATGGCTTTTGATACAACTGATATGTACTGCACCATATATAGTACCTTCCTTTTTACTTTAATTCTTCAGTAGTATACAACACTTTGTTTGGTTTATCTGTGTACTTTAGCTCACTGGTTTAACCACACTTGTTCAAAGGAGGAGAGTCATGAATATTTCATATTCCTGTGCCATTCCTTTTCCACAATGTGTGATGACTTTTTTCTTTTTTTTTTTCCCTCCTCTTTGTAATGGAAAGACAGCCATGTGAAGTATACTCTTAATTCTACCAGCCTGAATAACCTCATACATACTGTTTCATGTGTCCTACAGGTACATAAATGATTTCTGTACAGTTTTACTACTATTTTTAAGGAAATGTGTTGGAGCACTCAAAAACTTACACAGTAAAGGAAATGAGGGCTACATTAGGCAGCTCAACTGTTCTCTAAATATTCTTATGGCCACATGTCTAGGAATCCTGTTCTTTTATGGGTTGCCACTGTGAAGTGCTGTCCCTGCACAGACAAAGGCCATGTATATGAAATTATGTGACTTTGCTCTCCTAAGGCTGCCTGTAGTAATGGGATTAGCTGAGAACCATTTTGCTATCTATATTTTTCACGACCCACCTACCCTTTTCCTTCCTAGGTTATTTATTACTTCTTTTTTTTTTTTTTAATTTCAGTCCTGCCTCCTTTTAAAAACCTTCTATTCCCAGGATATCTGTATTTCCCTTGAGTTTTCCTAACACTTGCCTCAAAGTGCTTATTAAATTCATAAAGGAAAGAAATATAGTTATATAAGAATATGTGAACATAATAAAAAAAGCAGCTGTTTTAAAATGTATCTCATAAACGCAGCTCTAGTGAGAGTGGGAGGAGGGAGCAATGAGAGGAATCAGTGTATCAGCCCTGGGGAAAAAGTGGACTAAATTAAAAAGGCAATTAAGAAATGCTGAACCTCTGCTGTGTCAATGAGCTTCCATGGTAGATAAAAGTGTGACGAAGAAGAACATACTCATGCCTATTGTTTTTGAACAATGAAGTGTGTCCTGCTTGTAATGCTGTTGTTTTAAGAATATCTCATAATGTTTCCATTATTGTGCGTGAGCTCAGCAAACATACATGATAGACAAGGCATTTTTGGCAGAAGGACAAAGGACACTTTGTTTCAGCTAGTAACAAATTGCTTTCATTAAGAACAAATGGTCTTGGAGCATTTTTCTGGTCTATGGTCTCCACAAGATGTCAAGCACAAATGGTAACCCAATGTTTTCTCTGAACAATGGAGTAAAACCTAGATGGAGGCAAGTATAGTTTACTTTGAACAGTTTGAACGTGGCTTGCTTTAGGACATGTTTAGTCTTTGTGTGGATGGGCAAAAGAACTTGCAGTCTCCATCATATAAATAACTAAGTATGATTAGATTGCAACTTCTACAGTAACTGGTTTAGATTTGAATTAAGGCTGACCGTTTTAATAGGTAACAGAATTAGAATGGTGATTTGCTCAGGATATACCACCATTTAGCAGTATCCTGATTCCCTTTCTTAATGTGCTTTAAATGATGTCTTTAGTGATGTTATAGAGATATTGTACAGCAGCACTTGGCTGTCCTGAGGCAAAATGTCTGTCAGCATTCCTAGTGAATCTGTATTTTCAAAAGTGAATAGTGTAGCTTAATATTCTTTTAAAATATATTGCCTTTGCCTCCTCATGAAAGAAGCATTCAGCTGATATGCAAACTCAGTTTCTGGTAGATAAAATAAGGTTAATAGGTTGTTACTAAACAGTTAGAAAATATAAACTTTTCTTTTTTTTTGCTGGCTTGTTTCTCTCCTTATCTGTATTTATTTTTTTTTAATTTGAAGTAAAGATCTTCATGCTCAGAAATGAGGAAAGACTGTCACATTGTAACATGAAATGTGGCTTTGGGGTGTTTCAATTTAGAAATGACTGCAATATGGTATTTAAGATTTGAAAAATTGGTTTTGATCATATGTTCTATCCTCTTTGTAGAATATTATTTCGTGAAGTATATTACCACATTACTTCTTGACTATGCATTTGTAAATCTTTATTTTGAAAGTTCAGTATCTCAGCTGTATAAAATTGCTTTAGATTTCCATTCCAGATGCAAATGTTCTCTGATAAATCTAATAAAAATTGGTCAGGCAAGGGTATTTAAAACCCTCATTGGTTCTGCAACACAAGTCTAATACAAACACCACAAGAAAAAAGTTGTAAAAACCAGGCAGCCAGATTCAGCAGCATCAAAGACTACATACTCTCTTTCTGCCAACACTAGATCTGTAGAGGAAATTAGGCAGGAAAGAGGTGGCATGTTAGGAACCAAAGTGTGCCTTCTGTGCTTCCACTCACAACATAACTGATGTACATTGAATAGCCTAGGGTTAAGTCTGGAGGTTTTTCGAGTGAATGTTACTCTTATATTTATCACTCCCCGCATTCCTCTGTAATAGCATATTTCATAATTGCATTATTAATGACCCAGAGAAAAACAAAAATAATCAATCACATTGTCAGGAGAGAAGGAAACAAAGTACTTCATGAAAAGTAAAGAAAGCAATATTTTAAAAAATCATAATATAGTCAATCTCCATTGCAACTGCTGTGTAAAAGAAAGGGAGAAGGGAGCATCACTTCTTTTTTTTAATGATAATGAATGATGCTATGCCTTGCGTGTTGAAAAGGTAAAAGCTGAATCTCTTTAAAACATAGAGCTCAACAGAAATTTATAAGAAAATACAATGATAATACATGAAGGCCAGAACATGCAAATGGGAATGAAATTTGAACCCCCACAAGCTTCGAAAGATAGTCCAATGATTCTAGATGCTGCTAAAAGATGCTGAATGACATATACCCCTAAGATAAGAGGGACTGGTTATCATAAATTAAAATCTAACAACCCCCCCTAGAGATCAAATGTTATATTGTCTTATTTTCCAAGCTTCTGGAGAATAATCTTTTACTATATTTTATATGAAAATACAGGTAGAAGTCTCAGGAAGTCAGAGAGAAAGCCCCAACTTGGACATACTAAAAGCATTGACAATCATTCTGCAAACTGAACTTGAAACAGAAGGGGATGTTCTTTTGGACAGAAAAAGGGAAAGCATTTCTTTCCATTTGTTTTCACTAGAGAAGAGCTGGGAAGTCTCCAGGATTATGTAACAGCTTGACATGAGTTGTGACAGTTGTGCGGTATGGCAACTTGAGGACACGTAGCTGCGTGCAAACAGCTTTTGAATTGCAGCTGATTTTTATGAGGCCACTTAATGTCTCAGAACATACAGAGTCAGCAATCAGCCAACATGACTGGTATTATGTTCCTTGGGGACAAAGCAGTCTTCAAAGTCATCAGAATAAATGCTTGTCTTTCACATGAAAGTGCCTTAGGAGAATAGAGTGGCCAAAATACTGGGGAGATGTTTCTTTTTCCTGCAGGGAGCAGGAGCTGGAGCAGAATAATTTCCCCAGGAGAACTGCTGGTTCCCATGCTTAAGGCTGGAGAAATACTCCTGCACTTGAAGAGGAGGAAAAGAGAATCAAAAAGACAAACTGTTGGAATGAAAGGAAACTTTGCGGACTGACAGAAAAGTCGGACAACAAGGGCTGTGGGATGTGGGGTGCTGGCTCAAGAATGACTTGATGGTTCTGAAGATGAACCTGAACAACTGCAGTGAAAATCCAGAGCAGGCCCTGGAGGCTGAAAGGAAACATGTACAAGCTCCCCTTCACAAAAGCAACCAAACCAACCTGTCTGGTGTTGATGTTCAAGGGAGGGCTTTGCACAGAAACAAGTTTTAGTGTGTCATTTGTGGTGGTATGCTAAATAGGCAATAACTGTGTTAAAAATTCTGTGCAAAAGCTATCACACATAGCTGAAGGACTGACCATCAAAATGCCTGTAGTCTTGAAGCTGTGAAAGTGTTTTGTATTTTTGGCATGTTTTTTTAAAAAACACTTGAGAATCTATGGGTGATTGAATTTATTTCATCCAGAGATAGCTGGGCTGTGAAGTCAAGCTCTCTTTGCAACCTTGACAATATACCCTAAATTTGAAGTGATGCCTGGAACCTGCTTGGGCTCAATAAGCCAAAAAACCAGAGTTCTGTACTGGGATAAAATCCCAAGCACCTGGTGACCTTCCAGTCAAGGGAAGTTTGGCCTTTGTCCCATGTTTTCAGTGGAGGGGACATTCATTTTCCTTGTTAGTCCATCCAAGTGTTTACTGCTGCCAAAGAATGTAGTCTCTGTTGAATGTAGTCGCTTCATGGGGACTGACCTCAATTCAGCTACTCAGAACATTAGCTGCTAAAAAATGGAAAAATAATTGGAATATCTTCCCCCTGTAGCATTCCATGCCATAAACAGTAATTTCTGGTATCAAAGGCTGATGACAGATATGGTATCATCCTATTACTGTCTTTGTAAGGCATGGAAACTAGCCAGCAGAAATCTAAGAAATTAGAAAATAACTAATATTGACTTGCTATTATTTCATTAAGGGATAACTGGAGAAAGGTTAGATGTTTGCTTAGATCATTTATTTCTGAGCAATATGTGATCAATGCATTGGAAGCTCACTATGAATTTGTCTTTGTGATAGGGGAATGTGTCATTTTCACCCATGATAATATTCCGCTGCATTTCTTCCTATCTAGAAAAGATTTGTACAACTCTTGGAATATGTGTTTAATCAGTCATCCATTAAACACTATTTCAAGCTAAAGAGTGCAAACTCTCTAGAAAGAACCTCACTGAGAATGAAAGGTAATAATGTTCCTCTGCACTGCTCGTAGGAAACTATGCTCTGAATACTCTTGAAAAAATTCAGTACATGAACATGGAGGTACTGGTCTGGGTTCTTACAGTCAGCATAGCTGGAATTTTTTTCCTGTATCTTTTAGACCTTTGCATTTGGCTGCCCTGTAGAATTAACCTAGGCTTCCTGGACTTCTCTTTCTAAATAAAGAGTTGAGGATATGCATGGCTGTCTCTCAACATTTTTTAGTTGATCTGTTACTCAAGGTGAATTGCACTGATCTTCATTTATAATCATCACCTTTGATCTTGCTGAATGTTCAAAATATAAAGCAGTAAGTCCAAAGCAGTGATGATATTTCAATGCTCGTTTTATTTAGAAACTCACTTGTAGCAACTTAAAATGCCACTTTCAACTAACTAACTGGATACCAAAATATGCAAAAATGGTGGAACTGTAAATTACTCTCATTGTGTGTATAATAAAATATACCTTTTTTTTTTTTTTAAAAATGTAAACTTAGATTGTGGAGATTAAGAAGGCAGCATGGAAAGGTATCATTGTATTTGTGTTATTTTCCTGAAAATATAGCAAGGTATTTCGCTCATCCTGAAAATATTTAAGGTACCAGGTCATCATCTGGAACACTATCATCCTATGATTCCCTGGGTAGGAAAATGAAATACAACTACGAGACAGAGTATGTCAAAAGTACAGAATTATCACACTACTGCACAGTAACTCGTATGTGGAAACCAAGATCAATGCCTGATAAACTTGATTATTATCATAATCTTCAAATGAGACATGGCACTGTCTGATATCAGAGAATACAGATACTGATCAGAA
This sequence comes from Harpia harpyja, assembly GCF_026419915.1. NCBI lineage: Eukaryota > Metazoa > Chordata > Aves > Accipitriformes > Accipitridae > Harpia > Harpia harpyja. Next base: position 8,680,009 of record NC_068942.1, on the reverse strand, counting down.
GAAGGAAGTTTGAGCTAAAGTGGTTTTCTACGCTCCTGCCTGAAACATGATAAAGTATAAAAAAATTAATTGTTGTATTTTTCAAGAATCCTGAAAGACTTCCCATTGCAAAGCAAGGAAGAATAAGTGAAAACAAATGTCGGGGGGGATCCTACCTTGCCTTGGCAGCAGAGATGAGCTGCATTCTCCAACAAGTAAGTAGCATTCAAATTCCCAAATCTGTGTATGGCCATAAATGACAAGTACAAACTTGACACAAGCTGAAGGCACTGGCTTTTCCCCTCTGACTTGCTGGCAACACTTTTGACTGATTAAGGAAGAAGTTAGTTTAGACAGTGTAAAATTCTTAGAGCATGACAGTTCCAATGTCTCTTAATATAATGATTTCACTAAGGGTATGTCAAGGATGAATATGATTCACCGAGAACTAAGTAAACTAAGGATTATTATTGGTTATTAAATGGCATTTAGTCAAAATTGGTTAATAGTAAGTAGCTTTCTCAAATCTTTTAGAAACAGTATTTTTGTGCAGATCTTGAAATCCTGAATTTTGGGTTGTAATAATGGCCTAAACTCCAGGCAATCATTTCATTTAACTAAATTACAGTAATTGAAAAATTATAATATTAAAGAAAACAATGTCAACACTCTTCTGCAACCCCCATTCTAATATTTTAAGAGAACAAGAGGTGGAATAAATGAAAACTGGAAAGCTTTTACCAGGATAGTGGTGACTGAAGAGTTTGTGCTGCATATTTGCATAGTACATAAATAAAATGAAAGACAGAAAATACTTCCTCAGATACTGTCAGTTTAGTTTTGCTTATTGCTGCTGCCTTCAGAGTGCTTATTCTGCTGTACACAGGATACCTATTTCCGAGAGTTTTTGACTTAATATAAATACAAGCTCAGGCAGCCAGAAGAAAATGGAGGGTTTTTTCTCATTATGTGATATATATACAAACATAGCTATACAGTGCAAATGATGAACACCTCTTGCTGAATCCATCTGTTTCTGTCCCAAAAAAGGCATCTTTTTATTTTCAAGTCCATCTCTATGTCTACATCCAGCCTCCTTGTGGTTGTCCCACTGGTGTGCGTGACCCTCTCGGCGAGCTGTGCAATGCAGGTACCTGCACGCTTGCCTCTGCCGTTTCCCTGCCAGCCAGAGCAATTCTCATCTGAAAACTGCTGGACTCTGATAGCAAAGCTCCTGTGCCTGTGTGCAAAGATTATGCAACATTAGCTGGAGCGGGATAAATGGATCCATGTATATCCAGCGCTGCTTTGTCACAGGCAGTGCTAAGAAATAGCTTGGCACAAATGAAAAGTGCTGCTGAAGGCAGCATTGCACAAGGGCAGTGATTATCTGAAAGATGTAGATGCGGCACAGTTGTTATTAGAGCAGATAGGAGCGCTACCTATGTGCTACATAAATATGAAAAGACCCTTTCTATTCTCCAGTAGATTTCCTCTACAGTCAGATTCCTCTGGTAAAAGGGATAGGTAAAACTGCATCTTCACATGCCAAAAAGTTAAGAAAAACAATGCTTGAGAAAAAAGCCTATGATTTGCTGAGCCTGAAAGAGATTAGCAGACTTCAAAGTAACCACACAAAAGAGGACAGTTTCTTAATCAGGCTTGTTTCATGGTGTGGTGTGTCACTGGACCGTGTGACAGGTATGAGGTACAATTTGCTCAGACTTTTTCTGGAGTCTTCTGGTGTACTCTCTCCAGAAGTCTCTAAAATTAGGTGTTATTATTAATTGAAGCAAACCAACTTTTAATCCAAAAATATAAGTAAGCAACAAGATATAACGTACATTAATTTAAAAAAAAAAAAAGACAAAAAAAAAAGACCAGAAAACAAATCTTGCCTTCCTAACCACAGTTAGATTCCTCTGCAGAGGCATTCCTGTTCTCCAGACTTCTGTCAAGCAGTATTCAGCTGTCACCTGAATTAAGTTTTACACTGTGCCCTGCAGAAAGGCTGTGCTGACCTCCCAGCAAAGTCTCATTCTTTCTACCACCTCAGAGGACTGCTATAGAGACAGTCTCTGGAGCTAATACATCCCTTATGATTCCCACCACTTCTCTATTCCAGTCCTGCAGTCTCTGCTTTCCATGTTAATCCTGCTGTGCCTGCCCTCCTACATCCCAGATATTTCTCCAAAATGGAGCAGGCTCCCTTGTTCCCAGGGAAGCAGCAATTATCCCAAGAGGGTGTAATTGCACCATAATGCAGTTGGCAGTGAAGTTCAGGAAGCCACAATAAACTGTAAACAAATCCATTAAACAGTTATGCTTTCTATCACAGATGGCAAAAGCTGTTATAACCCAGTTGGTTTCCAGTATACTGACATGCCTTACACAGCCATTTAATTTTACACAATTCTTTCATATTCTACTTTGTATTAGCATGGCTACTTTGTTTTCCATGACCATTTTACCAGAGAACCATGGGTCTGAAGCTTCTGGTTTTGCCATGCCAAATAGCAAGATTGGACAGGTAGGCATCATGCTCATGTCTCAGGTCATGTTCTAATATCTGTAAGAAATCTGGACTTTTTCTGAACTGTACTTTTCCCTTGTGAAGGGTCTTGAGCACAGTCCTTCACACTCAGACATCTGTAGAAACATATGATAACCATTATTTCAGAAGAAATACAGAAAACAAACTGAGAAAATCTAAAATGCTGCAATTATTATTTAAAGAAAACAGGGCAGATAGTTGAACCAGTACTTGTCTAAGAAAACTTTAGGGTTTTACATTTTTTATTGGTTATGAACAAATTATTATTGATCCAAAGATGCAACCCATTTCAACACATTATGCTTTGCAAGAGAGAAGAAACTAGTTCATGAGTATTATAAAGGAAGCAGGTATTGATAACAGTCAAACTGTTGAAATAATCTATATTTTAGAGTAGCATTATACAAATTGAGTCATCAGCCCTCACAATAGAGCTTTGGATGCCATTTGCACCAGGGAGAAACTGTCACTAACTGAAGAAAATGCTGACTCTTACTGATATTTTCTCTTGGATCTCTATAATATACTGTAGATCAGATCATTTGAACACGACTGAACCATTTGCTTGAAAAACTAAAATATTTCACTTGAGGGTTCTGTGATGTGGAAGGCAATGTCTCAGTCTGGATTTTTTGCTTCAGTAAGCTCAACCAACTGTTTTAGGACAATAGAAAATTCTTGAACAATCGATCAAAAACAACAGAAATTTTCTAAAGATTCAGAAAAAAAAAAAATCTTCCACCTTTACTTTTCGTTTTTTCTCCTCTTCTTCGCTTGGATCCAGCTCAGACTCAGAACAATGTGCAGAAATGTCAGAGATTGCTGCCAAGGGATTTTGAAGTCTTCTAACTACCACAATTGAGATAAAGTTTAAGTAAGCATCCTAAAATTGGCATTCCTCCATATTTGAATTGCACTACGTTCTCTTGTTAGCAATTTATATTCCCTTTGTTTGTAATACTATAATAGTTAACAATAAAAAGGTAAAATAAACTCTATCTAATCATTAACACCATTACATTTTTCTCTCGTATTCCTAGCAAGATCTTTTCACTTTGGATCTTTGTAACAGAGATTCACTCATGCTAGATTACTGTAGCCAGTTAGAAGCATAATAGGAAATGATCAAACATACTTCATAAGTTGCATCCTTCATTGAATTTGTCACACGCACAAAAGCTCTGTAGTGGACAACTGAGTTAATAAAGAAATTATTCCCTCACTTCTGTTCCTTAGCAGTTATTAGATCAATGGAACTCTGGTAGATTGGCAGCAACGCTGGGGATCTGCTTGCTTGCAAGGTTTTTTAATTAGTGTGTAGATTTTTTCTGTGGGGTCCTGTATGGGGCGTGATCCACTTACCAGTCCCATTTGAGTGTTTTCACTCAACATTCTTGCCCACTTGTGATACTATGTTACAGGTGTTGGCCTTGATATCTCCAATAGCATACTGTAGTTTTGCAGATTTTTGGTCTTTCTTCCTGTGAAATGATAAGTTCAAAGCTGTTTACATTTTTTTTTTTTAATTCACTTGTTAGAGAAGTTTAAACTAAATTTGACTCTCTTGCCAACTTTCATTTCCTGTTATTATCATTCCATCTCTAACATCTTCTTCTTCCCTCCACTTCCTTCCCCTCCCAGCACACATGTTGGAGAATAATCAGGACCTTTGAAGCACTGCAGTGGATGGCTCACTGCACAGTCAAGAGTTGAATAACTCCTCCCAATGTCATTTCTGTATCTCAAGAGTCTGTTTTCCCTCCAATATAGGATTAAATAGAGAGTTTGGATTAAAACTAAATGTTGAATCTTTCCAAAGGCCATTTGTTAAAGCTAACATTTCAAGAGTGAAAACAGTATAGCTATGTTTTTAGGAGAAAAATAGTATTAAAAATCTAGCAAATTAATGCAAATGTATTGAACCGAAAAGTTTTGTAGAACAAACGTCAACTAAAAATATTCTTCCATTCCACATTTCCAGCAGCTTGCTGCTGACAACAGAAATGTCACTGAATGCCATTGTCCTTGGAGTTCATAGGGTTACAAGGATATTACATCACCTAGCAACAGAAACATCTATTTAGAATACAAGGATCAAATGCATTCTTTCAATGTGCTGTAGATCCCCCAGGATATACACAAATAAACTGCCATAGAAATCCACATGGTTTGCAAGGCAGTCTATTTGTTTGTCCTTGATGTATCAGTGCTTTTCATTTGAAAGACTTTGACCTTTTGCTAGCAAAACTGATAATAGTCTCCTTGTTATTTCATTTATGTGTTTATTTATTTATTTTCAGGCTGAAAAATCTGTGCTTAGATATTTACTTACTGTTCTTGGTAGGACTGAAAGTCTGTCATTCACTTTACAGATCCTGCCAGCCAGCTCATTGTCTCTTCTCTAAAATGAGATTTTATTGAATTTTGGAGCTTTGTATATTAATAACCAGAGTGGGGAAAACAGCAAGGTAACTGGCTTGTAAGAAACTTTCTTTTTTGATTAAAAAGAAGTATTGAAATTCTCAGCAAACAGAAGTTCTCAGCCCAGCGCCTCCTCAAACACATTGGCATGTTGTGGGTTTTTCAGTCAATAACAGTGATGGCACTTCACTGAATAGCTATAAAAGATTCTCAGGGTCCCTGCAATCAGGCCCTTCATCCTCACCTGTCCTATGGCCATGGACCTTGTAACTTTGTAGGCTCAGGTCAGACTTAACAGGAATAAAAAGAGTCCTTCACAGGATCAGTCAGAGCAATGAAATGGTTATGCAGAGAAGTAGTGATAAATCTGAACTGATTGTAGAAATCCATGGAAACCCCCTTTCTGGATATTAAATGGAGAAATTCAGTACTTTCTCCTGTTTCATCCCTGCCATCCTTTGTAGTCTGCAGCCAGCTCTAGCTTGCAGAATACCACAATGATACACAATAAATTCCATTCTTCTGACACCCCCTGAGTAACATGCTAGACTATTATTAATCTCATTGAGCTGGAGAGTATCTGTGTGGGGCAGAGCAACCTGTCTTGTCCTTAACGTTTTATGACTCAGAAGTGAGTTCTGACTTTTCTGTGTGATTCTCTAAGTATGTCTCTTCTCTTTGTGCTTTGTGCTTGAGTTTCCAGTTTAGAAAAATGAAAATAGTAGTACTTAATTTGCTTCTTTACTTGAAGGACAGATCTTCAAAGGGGTTAACCATCTTTGAAAATCTTCCCATATGACTGTGAAGTTTTAAGATCAAAATGTTTTCCCAGAGACTAGCTTAAATTTCTTTTTACTCATTCCTAATTGATAGCTGTATCATCAAAAGCTACAGTGTAGATAAAGCCAAAGTTGGACTGAAGTGTGATTTGAAAAGCTGTGCAGTTGCATAGTGACCCATCAAGTCATCAAGTGAGTGCAAACAGTATGAGGTATCCTAAACCATTCTAGTCATCCTCTAAATCCACATGGACATGTAATTGTCGTGTCAACAAAATTCAGTGGGCAGAGGACCTTGCGCTATGGGATTCTGGTCTTTAGTGCAGCCTTGAGTGGATCTTCTGTCCAGCACGAAGAAGAACAGAATCTAGCCTAAAATGTTCCTGTAGTTACTCCGTCATTTGCATTACTTTAAAGAGTGGTAACTGTATCTATGGAATAACCAAACACTTTAAACAGAAAGCTATCATAAAGGAGCAAAAAGTCTAGTTGGCCAGGTATTGTCAGACTTAATCTCTCAGATGTTGAAGGTTTTAGCCAGCCTGGGAAGTCTGATTATTCTACCCTACTCACATCACGTAATATAAATAATAATAATGTAAATTTAGTTTATATCCAGGATTACAATATAATCTAGCCACATAGTTGGTAAATACATCAAAAAATAAGACTAGTTTTCCAAGCCAAGCACACAAATGTTACTACAGGCTAACATACTTGCAAGGTTGATACACAGAAGTCCCTTGGAGACAACTAGCTGATATATCAAGGAATTCTCAAAGACTGATTATTAATGCACCAAAGCAACATAAATTCAGTGAAACAATCAGAAGACATTAAAGAAAGGCAGTTTTATGTGTACTTCAGGCCTGTTCTTCATATGATATAAGTCAAGGCAAATCCCTGTCACATCATATTTTCTTGCTGTGGGAAGATGTGAGGGAAATAAGGGGCCCAGTTAGCCCTTTTGTGTAGCTCATTTAAAATAACCCAGATTAATGGGCACCTGTCTATTTTACCCTTGTAGGGGATGAAAAATACTAAGAATTATTATTGAAGCCATTCAGCTGCCTATTAATAATACATTAGTAAATACCATATGATCAGATTTCATTGAAGTATGTTTTTTTTACACTAGCTTGCAGCTGAGCCAAGTGTTAGCTTAAATACCAGCAATATTTCATTCACGAAGGGTGAGGGGCCTGTAGCTTCTACAGGTACACAGGATGCAGAAAAGAGAAAAAACAGGTCCTGAAATACATGAAATACTGTTGTATCACAGCTGAGGAAGCACGGAGAATATTTTCTAAACAGGCAGAGAACAGAATGTCGCAGAAAGTACAGTGGTTCTTCTCTTGATTTTCCCCAAAGCCTAATGGCCCAACATTTCACTCTGCTTAAATAGCCCAGTTCAACCCTGCATCGTGCCGGAAAGAATTCTTCAAATTTCAGGTGTTTCTTCCCTTTCCTTTCTAGAGCAAGATTAAAAAATAATAATTTAAACCTTTTAGCAATGAGTATTATTTTTGATCTCATTCCCTCAGCGGCTGTCAAATTGGCTTGGAAATCTTAAAAAGATTGTGTCCTTCCCTGGAGTTGCTTCTCTTCTACAAGGATCTGTGGCTTTTTTATAATTTCTTAGTAGATTAAACCATTTCTTTCCTGAAAATGGCCGATATTCTGTTTGTGAGTAATGACTGTGCTTCCTTAGGTCTAAATTTACTCTCTTTATGAGCAATAGTCAGTTGTCAAGTTCTTGCAATTTTTTTATCAGTGACTGTAGGTAAAATACTTCTTCATGCAATAATAGTGGGAAAACCTAAAAGGAAGCTATTTCTTACTCTCACTTTCCAAATGAATGAGGCACAAGCTTTTCTTTTCTTTTTTTTTTTTTTTTTAAGAAACTATTAGTATCTATATACATTTCATATTTCTTGATAGGACTGGCATATCTTTCTAGGTCAAACCATGCCAGGACAAGTCCTGTAGTAGATATTCACTAATTTCTTTTATTTGTGTAATTTACTTAGTCTTTGAAATGGGAATTCCTTAAAAAAATAATTAAAAATCCAACCTGGAATTTTCAAACAGTGCTTTTGTTTGTCTATTTTCTGCTGAGTATAAAAGTCAATTATATTTTCCAGTCTGTGTTGGTTTAATTTTCTTCTGCTAGGAAAAATTCTGATTTTACCTGTATATACACATACATATGTCTGTGTGTCTGTGTTTGTATGCATGTGTATATAATAGGCAACACAGTTTTTCACCCCTGGAATTTTTGGAGATTCACAAGGGGATTTTTTTTAAGAACTGCTGCTATAAAGTCCATGACTTTCAGAATTTTAGATAACTTTCAGAGAGACTCTATTAAGGATAAAAAAAAATTAATAAATGTTACATTTGTTTTGATGAAGCAACACATTAGAAAATTAAGTTTATAAAATTAGACCAATAAAATTTTGTGGAAGCATAACTGCCCTGACACAAAACACACTGCAGAATTAAAATTATCTCCAAAGTATTTTTTTCTTGTTTTCAGTCTTCTTTTTCAGTTTAATCCTATGGCCTACACAGGAGAGAGGAAAATCCAGCCAGTGGTCATCTAACTTGACATTAATTGACATTGACATTATGTGATCTCCATGTAAATAAAATACTGCCAGTCTCAGGATTTTGGTTTTCTTTGCTCATGGAGCAAAATTTTATTCAAAACTTGCACATTTTTTAGCATAACTACAAAGTGTTAAAGTTTCTCTGCCTTACTGTTCCTATGAAACCAAACAGACAGAGATGTTTATGTCGTCTCAAATCTTGTCTCAATAAGAGGAAAATTCCCCTTGGATGCTATAAACAAATTCTTGACAGAAAAGTCCCTAAGACCCTTCCCACCTACCTCAAGGAGTAAGAGGTTGTAAGGCAATAAATTGTAAGGCAAACCTTAACACTTGAAGGAATCCTGAAATGGAGGGTTCTTTCTCTAAAGTGGGAAGAAATTTATGTACTTCAGCTGCAGGTTGCAGGGAAGGAGAACATCATTTGTTTATTCTCTTTAAACACATGACCCTGGGAGGAGTGAACACATTGTGTGAAATGTGGCATTTACTTTTCTTTTTTCCAAAACAAAAGGAAATGTGAAAACATATTGTGATGATCTCTGTTAAAATTTCAGGTGGTACTTGGTCAGAGAAGTTACCCTCTGCTTCGTTGCATTTATAAAGCTTGTACTAAACTCAACAACTCCTGCCTCGGGGAGCAAAGGTATAATTATTTCTCATTAATCAAAACAATGTCAAAATATCACTCATGTTTGTCTTCACACTCAGAAACAAGGCTTCATTATGAAGACAAACAGGAACAGATATTTAAAACTGCAACTGAAAACACAAAAGCACTGTGTTTTCAAATTTCTGTGGTGGAAGATCGAATGAAATACATCAAATGACAAAACACTTACCACATTAATTGATAATTTACCCAGAAAAAAAAATCCCTCATAGTTATGATAAAACACTTATAATGTGCCTGATTGTTTTCCAAACATGAAATTAACTATTAATCCATTGTAATCATTTATACACTATAACACATCAGCAAAATAAATAGAAAACTGTACTAAGTTTACAGATTTTACATAAATCACAAGGTTGGGTGATAAAAGATCAAGAGGATAAATTTTGAGAGATTGCAGAACACAGGGAAATATGTTCTCCTAACCTGGATTTTAGGATATCAGAGGTACCTAATTAGTTAGTCTCCTGGAAGAAACCAGAAATGTTCTAAATAAAAAAAACCCAAAACCATAAAAACCCAACAACTGAGTTGATCTTGAAGTATACCATGCACTTTTTGGAGTTCCCCTTATGTGATTTTGTATACTGCCTTAAAGACCACTGTTATTTATACTTATCTTGAGATGGCTGTAATTTTGCTAAAGAGTTAACCCAAAGTTTTGCTTCTTAAACTCTCCCTGAAGCCAGGATAGAGGATTAATTTTTCATTTGATACTTCTTAATGAAATGATAACTTAGCAACCATAATTGTTTCTAAAACATTACTCATCGTAAGTGACAGGGTGTTAGTGTGTTGGCATAAACTCCTGGAGTAATTCACATCATTGATTGATTAGAAACTATTATTTTATCCCTTGTCCTTAAATATTCTTTCATTTCAGGGTAAACAACAGTTGCTAATAGACATGGTATCTCACTGCTCTATGATCGAAGACTAGCTTTTAGGACAAGAAGTAAATGGAGGTCTAATCTTTCTAGTGCCTTTTAGAGGTACTTAACATCATCTACAAAGAGAATTGAATGAAAAGAATTAGTAATGGAAGAGACCTACTAAGTCATTTGTCCACTCCTCTGCCAAAGCAAGATGGCTTGTCTATGATATACTATGTTTTTAAGTGTGATGTCCAGTCCAACCCTAAATTATTCAGCTCATCTGTTACTGTTTCCATTATATCCTTAGACATACCAGACCTATTTTATAATGTAGGTCAGATTTTACTTTGCTTTATTTCATTTCATTCCTATAATAACATACTTTGCAACAACTTACACAGTCTTCTCTCCCCTTGTACATGTACTTCTCAGATGCTTGCTGACTTAGCCAAGCTACACCAGCATGACCATTTTTCTTGGCCATTCAGGCTGTGAAATAACTCTGCCTTGCATACGAAATCACAGGCTTTTGCACCGTATTACACTTGAAGATCAAATCTAATTTACTGTCTACCAAATTCATCAAATGTTATTATGTTCTTATATGTTTCTAATGGTTTTGTGCTCTTCTATGCAGCATTATTTTCATATTCATTATCCCAGTCGTATTTGCAAACCTGTGCATTTAATGCAAGGAAACTTGCCCCAAGGGAGCAACCTGCCCTACATATACTGAGTGAAGTTCTGCTTCGCTTTTTTGAACTATGCGCACTAAACAACAGAATCTTCTTGGCTCCATAGCTGATAAATTGATAAATTTTGCTATAATCCTCTTTATAATCCTCACTATAATGTCTCTGCCTTTAAATATCTGCATATTTTATTGTCCTTCTCTTCATTCGTTTCTTTGTGTGTTATATCTGTTAGACTGACTAATTTTATTTTCAGCACGTATTTCCTCTTTTCTTTAAAATTCCTGTTAATCTAACCCTGATTTGGAGGAAGCAGTGAAGAGATAGCTCATTTATACTCTAGTTTAGGAGAACCCAGAACCCATTGCAAATCCTATCTGTGGTATCATTAAAGCTGCCCACACAAATGTAATTGAAATGAAACATCCAAGGAAATTGCATTGGCCAGAATGGCTCTTGGAAGCTGGGTAAGAGAAGAGCTTTCATCCTTCCTAACCCATTCTGGTCAGTGCCATGGGGTGATATGACTCGAAGGAGTTTAACCCCTTATCCTAGCAGTGGATCTGAGAAGTCTGGTGAGGAGAAGGAGGGAAAGCAAGAGGGATGGGAGGCAGCATGCTGGACTTCTTCCAGACGTCATTGTGCCCTGAAGAGGTGCCACCTTATTGTTAGTGGGACAAGGTCCTATGAAAAATGACAGTACAAGAAAGGAAGCATTCTGGGAAAAAAAAAAAAAAAAAAAAATTGATTCCATTAATAAACTATAGCATTCCCAATTGCCAGAACCAATATTGCTTAACAGATACGTCCTAGTGAAAACTAATAGCTATGCATTTTTCTCTTCTAGGATAACTCTTTGCAGTGTTTATTAGAGCACAAAGACTTTTCTCAGAATTGAGAATATCACCATCAATCATGATGTGCAGTGTATGCGGAATATTATGGAAAGCACACAAAAAGCACAGAAATCTTTCCTTAAAAGCCCACTTCTCTTCACTTACAGGCTTTTTATAAATAGAATATTCAGCCCTTCTTTTATACACTAAAGATGCAGAGTTCTAGGTAGCACTTACACACAGCAGTAGGAAACCTGTTTAATAAAGTCAGTTTACCTTGTTGATTCAGAGATTTCAGCTATTTTCCAAGTTCTCCATTTAAGAGATTTTTCACATCAGCTCTTAACATGCTTTTAACAACTACCATTTGTTGAGCTGCAGACTGAATATAACCTCCAGTCAGTGCAATGAACAGTCCTATACTGCATCTGTGCTATAACTGTACTTGCCTGCTAGAGCTAATTAATAAGAAGTCACATAAGAGAGTTTCTTGTGTAATAGTTAAAAGCAGCAGATTTACATTGATTTACATCATCTGAAGGTCTGATCCAATGCCTCAATAAGTAAACTGGGCAGGGAGGGAGTGGAGGACAGAAAAAGAGATTGAAAACAGGAAATGGTTATTATCTATCTTTCATTATGTGGCACAGATAGCAATAAATGTAGTAAAACAATAGTTGGCTATTTGACAGCACTCAGCTGCAGCGCTCTGCCAGCCTTTAAGAATGATAGGAAAAAACTCTCATAGTGACCTTAAGGAAGGTGCATGCAAGTGCAGGAAGAGTGTTTCTTTGGGAGTAGCTGAACTGTGGAGAATACTGTTTTCCTACTGCTTTGGTTTTGAAGGTCCATCTTCCTCCAGCCCAGCAGAAGATTTTACAGACTGTAATGGATCATCCCTGTAGCCAAGTCACTGATGACGATCTTTGGGTTTTTTCTTACTCAAGAGAGAGCATATGCAGCTTTTCCCATACCCTTGGTATTATTTCCCAGGTATATACATTCAGCAGCTGCAAATGCTTTCTTTACTTCCTGTAATGACCAGTTGCTGGGAAGTTGGTTTTTTTATGCTTTGTTTTGTTTTTAAATAATTCCTTGATGGTTTTGACCATTACTACATAGCAGAAATCAGACTAAATGACCACATGATCAAGTAAAGCAAGTATAGTTTTTAGCATGTGTATGTAGTGAATAGCTTTCAAAATAATACAGTTACAAGAATTTTTAAATGATTAAGTAAACCAGAATAGAATAAAGAAAGCAAAAGGGAATATATCAAAACCCCCCAAAAAGCTTACTTTGAATTATGACTATTACAAAGAAACCTGAATATAATCTGTTTTGAGGAGTCTGAACTTCAATCACTATCTGTGGTGGTATAGTAGAAAAGGAGAGCGAACAGCAAGGATCTGTCTCTATCATTTGTAAAGTAGTATATTTGTTCCCTTTCTGAACAAAACAGTCATGGTGACAGAGATCTGTTTTGATTAATTAGTAATCTGTGGTGTCATTCTACTTTCACAGCTCTGTTAAGAACCCAAGCCTCGATGGCAGCAAGATGTTCTAGCAGAGAGTTACTATACACAGATTTCTGAAATTGTATCCAGGAGTATCTGTATTTGAGAAGAATGGAGGAGAATACATTGCAACCAGACTTACAGCACCTTACAATACCTACCACCTGAGAAAACTGGCAAGCCCAGCAAATATCCACAACACAAGTTTTGTTTTGTTTTGCTTCTTTTCTATGTGGCCCAATACCTTTCCAGCAGGAATAAATTAATGCTGAGAAGTGTACCACAAAGAGAAGTGTGGCAGTTCTCTTCCTAATTCAGTCCTTTGCCTTCCATAATGCCAAGCACTTTTGAAATCTAAACAACAATTAGCTCAGCTGGTAACAAATGTAGCAAAGATGAGGAGATGCTCTCTGTAGCAGATAGGAAATAGAAAACGTTAGACAGGTGATGGACGCAGTAGGGTTTGGTGACAGGGCAATGTGCATTGAGGAATGTGATTGGGGAACAAATAGGAATGAAACACAATGTAAAACCAGCAGCACTGTAAAGAGGAATGAGGCAGAACATAACATTATTAAGCTAATGGTTTGAAGGGATAGGATACTGAATTCACTGTGGATGGAGGCAGTACAATATGCACGGTGTGAAATAGGATATTATGATAAAGACAGAGGAAAAAGTTAGAATGTATTTCCCTGAAGGATTAGGTTATTTGTTCGGATAATGTATTGCAGTTTTTTGGACTGCATTCTCAAGCATAGAAATGTCATTTATCTCAAGAGTTATCTGCTACATACATAATGCATGCACACATCTATTTATTTATGCACATATATATATATACATACAGCAACTTTAGTAATTTTTAACACCATCATGAAGAGACCGTGACTATGTTTTTAGCACACAGATACAATGAAGATTATTTTCTGGAAATAATAAATTCTCAAAAAGGCTGAACACAGTTCCCAGAGAGAGACACTCTGCATGTTTGAATTAACGTTCCTGAGTGCTCCCTTGTTAGTGCTAAGCATGTAGTTTAAATAAAGAAATCACATTCCAGGCTCCAAATACAATTTGCCAGCTTTGCTTCTGGGAAGTGTGAAAGCAGCAAAAGTGAGAGTCATTTATTCACCATCTGTTCAGCAGCTCACCTCTTTATCACACAGAGGTGCAGAAGATGCAAAGTTTAGTAACTTTTCAGACATCAGGCTGGTAGAAGTGAAGATAGGGCATTTTTTATTAACCTTACAAACATACTTTCACTGGGTTTCCATAAGCCCCAGACCTTAACAAGATCACTAGCAATGTCATTCATATCATCCCATTGCTTCTTATTCTTACAGTCAGATCTGTGTAGTCAGTATCTTAATACTTACAGGGGTTAATTGCAAAGTCGAGTGATGTGGGGTGATTTTTTTTTTAAGGATTAAGAAGCAAGAGAGTCATGAGATCATAAGAGGGAGAGTGTCATTCAGAAAGGAGACTGAATATCAGACAGGTGTTCAAAGCTTTCTCATCATGTAAACTAAGCTGCATTAGTTCTTAATCCAGCTGTTAATACCATTCATCTGTGTGTGTATACCTAGAGAGGTGTTTACAGTGTGTATCTACAGGTATTTGTTGTGGAGTCCTGATTACTGGCTGATACTTCTACACATTATCATAATAAAAAAATGATAATTTTGATCTTTTATAAAAGTGGTCTTCTTGAAAACTTAGCATTACTGTGCTATAAAAGAATAACTTGCTGCAGGTAGAGGAAATACCATTTTCCCCATCCAAAGTACTGATAATAAAACAGATTTTTATCAGACAGTCTGCATCATATTTATATAAATTAGTGACACTCTTCTTGTGTTGTCACACCCTGTCTCTTCAGACAGTGCAATACAGAATGAGATCTTGCACACCCCTGCACTCAGACCTGATCTGCAGTAACTTAAGTGTTTCCATCGGAGACGATGAGATCTGAAAGTGGTTCATTACCTCACAATAATGTGAAGGTTAATGGGTGTCATCACTCTACCTGTATGAAGTTCAGGTTTACAGATCAGTTTGAGTGCAAACCAGACACCACAGTCAATAGGAAGCGTCCTTCCTTGCCCCATCTACCTGGTTACATTGTCCACGTGATTGCCTTTTTCACGCTGCTAACACTTTTACACTGCTCCTTGTTCTTATGATTAGTGTGACAACTTCTCTTTCTGTTGGGAATACAGACTCCTCCATCAGTTCTTAGCTGGTTATCTTTGCTGTCTGCTTTCAGATGAATGTTGAAGATGAACAGGCAGTGCTGAGCAGTGCCTCAGTGGGAGTCAGGCACAACAGGGGGGACAAAAAAAGACAACGGGAGTCACACAGGCAGGTTCGTTCTGCAGCTGGGCAAGTGAGGGGCAGCTCTTGGTACACAAGCATTCTCGTCATCTTCGTTGGGCTTGCTCGTGGAGGATAATAAGGAACTGAAATCTATCACAGATAAAAACTAACATATTGTGCAATTTGAATCCTTAGTGAGACTACAGGGCAGCAAACCTGTATTGACTTTCAGGTGGACTGTATAGTACCCTCCCTTGGCCACATCCAAAGCATCCAAACACCATTTGCCCAGGTGCTCCAGAGTAGCTTCCAACAGAAAACATGGTGCTACTTGAGTTATTGTTCATCTCTGCCTTCCTCCAGTAGCTAAAAGGGGAGAGTAAATCATGTTTAGCCTCTGTACCTGCCAAACAGTACTACCGCTCTGGGAAGCAGCCTGTCACATCTCCTAATAATGAGCATAGAGCCCAGAGCTCCCGACCAGGGAGCAGCAGTGTCAATGCCATCCCCCAATGCTCCTCCTAGTGTGATAGACAGTGCAGTACCTACTAAGTCTTGTGGCTGCATGCCAGCATCCAACCACAGCAAGTTTATATTCTGTCAGAATACAGCTCTGACCAGAAAAAATAACTGCATGCGTTCTGCGAAACGCCAGAATGCAGGTGATGATATCGGCAGTTTTCAGTATGGTGAAAATAATAGAATTTTCAAGAAAGTGAGATGGTTACCCTCTTGACAAAGTCCTCTGCAGTCTCTCTAGCAAGGAGCTGTGTCAATGGTCCTTGATCCTGACAACCCATGAGGCAGCTGCCCCAACCATACAGAGCTGCCTGCCCCTGGCCCCAGAGAAGTCTAACAGCATCCTGGGCTGTATTACAAGGACCGTAGCCAGTCGACTGAGGAAAACAATTGTAACCTTTTACTCAGTGCTTGTTAGGCCACATCTAGAATGCTACACATAGTTTTAGGCTTTCTAATGCAGGAAAGACATCGATAAACTGGGTCATTTCAGGGTATCCAACAGCAGCCTTCCCATACCTGTGAGGAAAGTACCAAAATATGGAGGCAGCTCTTCATTGCACTGCATGGTAGGAAGATAGAGGACAATGAATTGAAACAAAAGATGTTTAGAACAGAGGGAGGGGAGGAGAGGAAAAAAAAAAAAGAACCAAATCAGTCATGCAACTGAACAGATTCACCAAGGCAGGAAATCTCCATCCTTGGAGGTTTTCAAGACCCAACAGGACAAAGACGTGAGCAACCTCTTCTCACGTCACAGCTGACTGCTGTGAGCAAGAAGTGGATCAGAGACCTCCTCAGGTCCCTCCCAACCTGAATTGTCCTTTGATTCCTATGATTTTGATTCCATCCCCATAATTTTAAGTCAAATATAAGATCAGTAAACGGGACTGTACTTTTCATACGTGGGATTTGAATAAATTAAAAATAGTTCCTAAGAGTTAAAAAAAAACAGAACAGGAAGTCCAGAGGGAGGTCTAGTGGGGAAAGATCAAAGTTCATACATGAAGATCAGAGCTCAGATGAAATACGAAGTTTGATTCACTGCTGAGATGCGTGACTCTTACAAGTCATTTATAGGACTCAATTATGTGTCTTCTGGAAGTTCACTCCTCCACCTTGCATTTATTTGTGATAATTTGGGGTTGATGTATGTAACCTTACAGGGTGCAAGCCAATGACTCCTTCTCCTTTCACTTCAATGAAAAAATTGCATTTCTGGGAAAAGGCAAAGAAGCAAAACCACAAAATTGTATTGAAGAAGCAGGTTTATTTTTTTATGTACCTATTATTAAACACTAATTTTGCATTGCTTAGAAGCTTTACCCTAAAGTCTAGTAAATATAATCAAGCTCTAATTAAATGTTCATGTAGAGTCAGTGTGTTAAAAATGCATAAGGAGTGAGCAGATGTGTTTTAGTTAGCATGGTCTAATCGATGGGATCAGATCCCAGCTGTGGAAATGCTCTCACTTGACACACTGGCAGAACGGCTCCTGTTGGCTGTACATTTAGAACCACTTGTATGGGTGGCAGCACACTAGTTTAGGACACAGAAGCAAAGGTAGAACTATCTCCAACCCATAGGCTATGTCCAGCCCACACTCTAGCAGCTGGACCATGCTATAAGCAGCTGATGTAATAGTGCAAAAAGCAGCTGATGATCTGTACCTACTGACACACAACGCAGATACTTGCATTGCATTTTTAAAAAGTCATATCTCACTTTTACATTTTAACAATCAATTAAAAGTTCAAATTTTGAAAATAGAAATCCCGCACTCTAGTCCTACTTGACATAATAATCATTATTTCCAATAACATTTCTATGAAAAAAGTGATTTCTCATTAAAAATGTAATTTTGAAACTGTTAATAAAAAATAGCACTAGAAAAAAAGGTCAGATTTTGTCTTTAATAAAAAGTACTGATGAAATGCCAAGAAGAGTACAAAATGAAGTTTCCACAAAAGCTTTTATTGTTGTATTTGTCAGTTCTAAATGAACACCAAATACAATGAAGTTATTTGTCACTAATGGAAACTTATTAAACTATTATCTCCTCTATTATTGCTCATTTACCTGTTATCTCGGTCTCATTTTAGACTACAATTTAGGTTAGATAGGTAACTGACTACCTTACTAGCCAATGTAACCAGGTAGTCATAGTTTCTTCTATGACATCTTTTACCTTTTCTTCTAATTGTAACATCTTGACTTTGTGTCTTCAGCTAAATTAGATACTCACTGGGGCACAGACTGTTCCTTTTCTTGAGCTTCACAGGGAAATAAAGCAGAATGTTGGAAGATGTGGTGTTGCACTGGATCAAACCATATCTGTTCTTTACTTTAGAGGACATACACATTCCTCCCCTTTCTGTCTACTAAGCATATCACTCCCACAAGCCCCCCAAAGCAGCACATGTCTATTCTTCCTTACATGCATGCACTCTCCAGAAAGCATGCAGTCTTGGTGCTCAGCCAAGGATGGGACCTAGAACTGTGCCCGATCCTTTTGTGCATGCTATAAAGATGAAGGAAATTTCCTTTCTTCTTGCCATAAAAAGTCTGGCCATGCACAAGACAGAGCACAGCTCTGCTGCAGCCGTCACAGCCTGAATAATTAATTATCTTGGTGGGAATAACCCTGACAGCCATTTTGCTTGACTCATGACCTTGTGCTGTGTCTGCACAAATGCCAGTGTTACAGCCAAGTCTCTCTTTAAAGTTTTATGGCTCTGCAACAGTGCTGAGTTGGAACGAGGTCACTACTGCAAATGTATGCTGTGTGCACTTTTTTCCTACTGTTTAAGTTTGGTTCTACAATGTAAAGGAAGGAAAAACCCAGCAGAAATTATGAAATAACAATGTCTGCCCCTATGGCTTTTCATAGTTTCATAGAATAGTTTAGGTTGGAAGGGACCTTTAAAGGTCATCTAGTCCATCTTTTGCCATTACTGATGCTGCATAGAATTGCTGGGAATGTTTTCACAATCATTGTACCTGCCTAAAAAAATGCTGAAAGTCATTATTTCTCTTCACAAAATGAGTCAAGCAAGGGATTGTTTCCATGAACATTTTAAAAGAGTCTTGTCTCTGAGGGAATCTTAGTATATACCGAATGTTGATTAAACATTAAGAAGCCTTTTCTGGGAGACCACTCATTATTTCTCAGAATTGCTTTTCTTTCCTTTATGTACATATTCCTGAATTTTATCTGACATAATGTGAAATTCTGTCTGAGACAGACTGCTTTGACTTTTTTTTCTTTTTTCTTTTCCCTAGGGCTTTAGTTTTGTTACAAATAGAAATTGATTTTCCAGATATTGTCAAATATTGATACACTGGCAAGAGGAGGAGGTTCCGGACAAGTTTTTTTTTGCTGATTCTATTAGTACATTAGATTCAGTTTTCCTCAGTCCTGGCATTTAAGATTCCCTGCACCAGTCATTATTGCACGAGTGGGCTTACGATACAGTAAGGCATGTACGTTTGGTATCTGCCAATCAGTTTCCCTGGATGGCTGGTTTACTTGCCAGGGAAGAACCAGGGAAAGGGACTATATCTTCTGGGCCACCTCCAAGTGTACTATTCCGTTCTGTAAATATGTGAGGTAGAGCTAGAAAGCTAGAAGCAGAAGTAAAATGTGTGTATCAGACAGAGACACAGAGTGACAGAGTGAGACTTCATAAGTCTCAGAAAGATACCTGTCTTATATCCCCTTCAAAATTTGTGGGGAGGGTAAAATGGAAGCTCTAAGAGGTGAAAAAAATTAGGAGTCACTAAGTACATGAAAAGTTTTCATGAAATTGTGGGTCTTACAGAAATTCTTATTTTCTTGTAGGGGTGAAATGCCCCTGGAGGGATTTTCTGAAGATCTATATTTGTGAGAAAATGTTTGGTGTTTCTAGTATATGTGTATACAATGGAATATACTTTGGTTCTGTAACTCAATGGAAACATCACCACCCTCAAAAAAACCCCCACACCCACACCTCTTTCCATTGGAGGCAGCCAATGTCTCCTTCTTTTTTGCATCGTAGAGTACTTTACTTCTGGATGAATCTTTAAAAATCCCTTCTTCCATGTTCTTTAAATGTGAACACTGCAGGATAACTAATGTTCTTACTGTTTCTTTGCTTCTTTTTCTTCTGTAAGGAGACTTTTCTGACAAAATGCACAGGCTCTGTGCCTGTAGATCCCAGGTGTAAGAAAAGTTAGTTTTAGAATCAAATCCTGATGAAAAGGGAAGCCTGACTCTTATCCAGCATCCACATTTTCCTGGGCACAGAAACATCCTTGTGTTTCTAGGCCTGATTTTCACAGAAAGCACCATTATTTCCAAAAGAGAGAAAAAGATCTGACAAAGGCAGCTATACCTAAGTCATACTGCTTTAGCTATCATCTAGCCCCATTTGTATCATCTGGCTCCATTTGTAAAAGTTTTTAGAGCTTAAGACTGGTTTCTAAGCACAGTGGCACCCAAGGATTCAGTGAGTTGCTGAGTTAACCTTGAAATCCACAGTTAGTTTTTGCAACACCAGTGCCTCCCGGGTAAAATTCCAGTCTAGAGATGGTATGCTGAGAATATTTTATATTCTATCATCACATCTTTCAAATAAAAGATATCACCAATCTTGTGTATATTAAAGATAAATCAGATTTGTAGTTTTATTGAATCTTAATTGTTAATTAAATCACAATGTGATTTTGGTTTTTAAGTCACAATAGCACCTTTGGCGCAAAAGCAAGTGCTGAAATGGAACATGTTAGCTTGTTTGGGTTTTTTTCTTGCCATCTGCCTTAAGGGATTATGTAATTAAGTGTAAAAAAAAAATCAAACTAAAACCAAATGTATAAGAATAAATGAATGAATGAAGAAAGTAGCTTTCTGAATTAGTGTTTTATATTCTGAGATACAGTATTCTGATAGTAAAGCTAACAGAATTTTTGAAGAACGTCAGTGTTTTGTTTCCGAAAGACATGGTGAAAACAGAGATAATTTCTTTTCTGTGGTCAATTCCAGTTCAAAATCACTGAAAATGGATGAAATCTCAGTGCTGTTTAAGTCAGTGACAAAACTTCTTCAGTGGAGCTGTGATTTAGTTAGGTTATCTTTTTTAATGCACCTTGGATAAACAGAGGTACATTCGTAATTTGAAATTATCAGAATATATTAGTTTCTCTGGAAGCACATTTTTACAGTTACGTGCATTAAACCTTATGTGTGTGGTTTCCATACAACTGAGATCTTACAAACAACTTTGTAACTTTTTTGTTTTTTTTTTAACTTGTGCTTTCAGTGCCTTTCAGTGCTCATTTACACAGTTAAATGCTTTCATATAGGTCTGGTACAGCTGACTAGTTACAAACAGGGGTTTGGGTTACGTAGTGGGATATTAAAAGGCAGGAGCATTTTATTTCTTGGTATGTATAGATCTGAATGACATTTTGTTGAAGCCACAGCAAAAAGAATTTAAATGCAGGTTAAAGAGCATTTACCATCTTCAGTGTTAGTCCTGGAAGTGAGTGAGTTTCCTCAGCATTTTATTTTCTGCTACACTACTGGTTGAAACCAAGGAGCATAATCTCTTTGTGTCTTATTGTTCCTTCTTCCATCCTCCCCATGGGACAACTCCTTTTAGAGGATCAACGTAAAAAGGGCAGTTACATTTCTTCATACAACTAGCTGCTAAAATAATTAGAACCATTGCAAGCTGGAGCAGAATCTGCTTCATGCAGTTGACTAGGCTTTCTCTTGTGCTTGACTTCAAGCACCAAAGAATGAGACCTGTGTGTGAAAACAAAAGAAAGAGGGAAAGAAAATCCCACAGGCAGGGATTTCCCAAAGAAAAAAGAAAGAAGAGTCAGATATGGCTGAAGTAGTTTGATCCTGACAAAAAGTTAGGAGAGCAAGTTTCCATGTAGAAGGTGGATTCCTGGAGTGCTTGAGGCTGACTATGTGCAGAGAATCACAGGACTGTGTTGTACACTCCTTGCAAATATACAGGCCATGCTGCAGAAGTATCCAAGTCTGGCCTCCTTTCCTATCCCATAGGAAGATCATCAGCAGAGCCCCACATACTGATTATTTTGTTTATAAGTAGTTATACTTTTATCAATTTACTAGCAAAAAGTAATGCAAAGGGCCTGGCGTTTTCAAAGACTGGAGAACAAATTGTTTTGCTTTGTGATGATGCATTAATCCGAAGCACTGCTGCTTTGATAATGATAAAAAAATGGACAAACAAAAAGCACACAGTAGAAAACTTGGATTTATGTAAAGCCTTCTGTACAAATAATGATCTTGGAGCACTTTATTCGAGAGTCAGAGAAAAACAAACATCGTCTTGCTCAGCTTGGGGGAAAAGGTATGATGCTGACATAGACTTATAATATGAAAATAATTTGCTGCACTTCATTATTTTCAAAGGGAAAGAGAACAAGCATGACCTGATGATGATTAGCAGCAAGCAATCACAGTCAGGCTCCAAGGAATTGGTAGTTGCCTAAGCTCTTGTACAAAACACATTTTTGGCTGTGATTATTTGCAGCTATTGTACATTAGATACTCTTTTTCTTTTTTTTTTCTTTTTTTTTCCTTACTAGCTCTCCAGATGAAATTTAATTACAAAGCAGCCAGATTTGTACCTAAAGTAGAAGTCAATAGCCTGCGACAGCATTAAAGAGATTAACACGCTCTGTGAGTTAAAAGTTTAACTTTCTGAATGAGGGTTTTCATGAAGTTATGCGTGGAAATTATCAGTATGATGAAAACACATAAACAAGGCTGGATATACAAGACATTGATTTATCTTAACTCTCTGTCAAGTCTGTACTCCCTTCATCAAAGACAGCACATGCTAAGATGGAATCTAAAAAATCCATTTATATGTGCTTTTGTCAACTTTTCCACAAATGTGACAATGATGAACTGCATCAAAATCAAAGACCCAGTTCTGCTGGCCACTGTTCACGAGCACTTCAGAGCTTAAGGGTAGTAGTGAACTGATCTAACAATTACTTCCAGGTTGGTTTTAGTTGTCCCTGTCTAGTTAACAAGCGGGAAGGAAGAAAACGCAGCTGTCTCAACACCATTGAGAGGGGGCTGAATCCAATGACTTTGGAGCAATAAGGGAAATGACTGACTCACATGAGCTCACCTGTGTAAATATGCAACTTAGAAAAAACATTTTAAACAGTTTAACATCATTCACAGGGATCAGTGAATACTGAGGAAGATCAAATGTATTTTTCTGCCTGTTATTATATGGAAAACACAAATGCTTATTGGGTTGAGGCCTGGTTTAAATTAGAATTAATCATTATGGGCAAGCAAGAGGTGCATTCAGTAATTGGTTCATACCTTTGTTTGCATCAGTACCCTCTAGAATGGCTGCTGTAGGCTGAATCGGTATTAGTTGTAGAAAGGGCAAGAAGCAATAAATGCTTGGTCTACCTATAGCTTCTCTAGACAGACTCCATTGCTCCATCATTTCCTTTTTTCATTTTCTTTTTTTTTCCTTCCTTGTCAGGCTGCCTAAATTTTGGAGGTGATTCTGGAGATCTGAGAAATTTCTAAAGAAGAATTTTAAGCCAGTACTATGTCTCAATATAGGAAGCTAGACAGATATGTGAGGAAATATCTTTTACTGGATATCAGAACTAGGCATTCTCAGATGCCTAGTCTTCTTCCCTAGAAATACCTTTTGCAGGCAAATTAGCTCTTTCTGGATTAGGGGTACTTTAACTGCAAGCATAGGTGATATTTAAGTAATAAACCACCACAGTAAGCAACACTCTTTTTTATGGAAGCGTTCTCAAAATCTTGATCTATCAACACTATTTGACCTTTCCAAGAGTCCATCTATGCTTAGCAGTTGATTTTTTTTTTAGTATTCACTGGGGTTTGTCCAGGAAAGATTGTAAGGTGTTTCAGGTGTGTTTTTCTTCCTCATTATGAAATATAAATTTTCCTAAAAGAACACTTTAATATATTTTTATTTGTTTTTTCATGTCCATGGTGAATGCTCTAGATACAGATTGCTTTAGAATACACAGCCTGTAGGTTACCTAGGTAAAACTAGGAATTTCCTGTTTAAAGATATCACTTCTTGTAAAAGGAGTTGTATTCTCCTTAGAAATTTTGATATGAAATTTTTAGGACTGTGGAATGAAGAGCATTGCTTTTCATAATGAATCACTGCAGCACATTTATTGTCCTTCCCCATCCCTCCCTAATTGTCCTTCCATAGGTGCTTAAATTGTCCAATTCCAAACCCCGAGTCACTTTTAGTCTCTTCATCTAGTTAATTGTCACATCGAGTATCAGAGCTTAGGTAACTCTCAGAGTTTGAGTTAAATTCTCTCTACTTGTTTCTGAGGGTATGTTTATATGATCTCAAGTGAATGAGTGAGTTTGTTTAATGAAGATACATCCTATAGCTGGCGATTTCTGCTACTCAGCTGAGGCACTCTAACAGTGTGTATATGTTCCTTTTCTGTTATGACCGGCACAGTTGATTAGCTGAGCCCAGTTAGATCTTTCATATGTAAATTCTGGGTTGGTTTGTGCTCTCTTGTCAGCATTCTCATTCTCTTATCAGGCAAGAACTGTGCAAACTGAACCTGGGTCTTCACATGTGAGTAACATGTTTGGCTCACTATGCCACCTAGCCTTCAAACACAGTAAATATCTCTTTGAATACCAATCGTTTATAACCTTTGGCTTTACATCTGCTAAGTGCTTCAATGCTTGGTGTTTGCGCTATGTTCTTTTTGCTACAGTTGGAAAATTTATCCTCTCTGACCCTGCAAGCATCTACAGCATCTGTCAACTGTGGAGAGATGAATGACATAGATAAGAATGGCTGTTATTCTAATCAAAGAAAGAGAAAAGGACTGGCACTGAAATCATTGTGGTGGTAGTGGGCTTTCTTTCCTTTTTCCTTTTTTTTTTACACAAACTTCTTGGCATTGGAAATGGTAATTGGCACTACATCAGGAACCTAAACACCATGTCTCCAAGATGGATTTACTAAAGCATGATACAATAAAATTTGCTCTAACAGTTTTACAATACAGTAGATTCAAGTTGTGATCTCTCTCATGCAATCAATATTCTGTTTTGAACTGACTTTTGTTATTTAAAGAAATCAAATGTAAAAATCTATACTACTTTCCCAAAGTTTTTCTTCTCCATTAAACTTTTCAATGTCAAGTGTTAAAAAAAAATCCAAAAGGATACAGATTTTAAGAAACATTGATGTTTTAGGCACTCTAAATTAATTCTAGATCAAAAAAAATATATTGTATAACTCCATTTAAAAGTAGATGCATTGAAGCAGGGAGGCTTTTTATTTATTTAACTAATAAGAAGATAAATCTACAAAAAACCTTCCAGCCCTGTAGAAATCTGTAGATGCTGGAACTAGATTTTGGTGTCCTCTGCAGTAGTGTGCTAAGCCTATTTAAATAAATGGAATTATTCTAGACTTGTAGTTCAGAAGAGGTACAATTTGAAAGCATTTCAAAGTATGGACTTTTATGGTTAATACAGCTTTTTTATGGCAAATGGACTTATATTCATCATTTTCCTTAGATATAGCGAATTTTACACTTAAGAGAAGATAAGGAATACCAATATTAATAGTAATATTAAAACAATTTAATGATCAAAACCTGTAATGACACAATTCACATTTACCATCTGAAGATATTTACAGTTATTTCCTCCTCAGCTATTGTAACAATTAGTTTAGAATACCTATGTGTTTTGATTGCAATATTTATGCGCTTTTGGTTAGGTTTTAAAAGTGCGTAATAATGGATGTTACAAGAGTTAACACAAATACATCAAACACAACACTTTGTGCTGGACCTTCAATGAAGTCTGTGGGCAGGTAGACTTATATGAGGTCAAGTAGAAGATGTGAAATTAACTTCTGCAAAATAAATCACTGCTAGAACTTCTGACAGGCTGTTCGGGCCCAGAGAGGACCTAAAAGAACAGGTAGCCTGGTAAGGATGTTGGGTTCAGGTTCTAGAAATAAGCCCACACAAACAGATTTAAAAGGCTTCTAACCAGAAAATCATTATTTTTATTACTATTTATTATCCATTATCAATTCTCAATTATTAATTATTAGTTCTTTTTCCTAGGCAAATGCAATAAAGACACATGTCATTCTGGATACAAAATAATTTTTTTCAGAAGAGGAATAGCAGGACTCTGATGTATTTAGTAAGAGAGAGCAGATGTTCTTTTCCTCCTGCTTTTTAAGAGGGCAGGCAATTGCCCTCTTTTGCTTATCATCTCAAAAGACTGATTAAGAAATTTTCTACCTAAGTGGTTTTGGCAGTCATTGTCTTGGCTGGCACAAAGTAATAATTATACTTCTGTAAACCTTTAGAATTCACCTATTATGTCCTGAGTGAGGTTGCTACCCTCTCTTAATTTTCATCTATCCAAACTTGTTTTGAAGTGGAACACAAAAAAAGAATGTTAATTTTACATTAAACAGAACTGGTAAAAATATGATGAGAATTCATTACTCCTCTTTTTGAAACCTATGAATGGCTTCCTATACTCTACCATTCCCTGATGTACATTGTTTTAACCACTTATAAATAAACAAATATTATATTGGTACAACAACTACATTTGAAGTTTTTTGTAATGTTCCTGACTACATATTTTCTGCTGCCTAATTATCTCTAGAGTTCATTATGTGCCTATATTGTTATCCAACAGAAGTGGAGATTGTATCAAGCTACTGCTTGTGCTGGAGGGATCAAACTCATTTCCACACATGTTTTGAAAGAGTCTGATATGATCAACTCTCAACAGCCAGTGTCTTCCTGCTGCATGTCCAAGTATAATTATCGTCCTTGGGATGGCTTATTAAAAAGGCATATAGATGGGCCACTGAAGTTCTCAAATTTTCCCTAACAGTAACTCTATCTCTGTATGACTTTATTATTGTCAGGATTTCCTGGAATAAATTATCTGGGTCTCAATTAATTGCAGCAACAGAGAGTTAAAGTTATTAGCAAGCCTTTGGCAAATAGCTGGGCATTAGTATTTATTACGGACACAGATGCATAAGAGGTGCAATCAATTTTGTCTTTGTTGGATTTCAACTTCAGTGAATTGTTCATTGATTTTGGAATTTGAGAGGCTTCTAGGAAACTATTAAACAAATGGGCAATTTTGGGAACCATTTTATAACACATACAACAGTCTAGACAATAGATGTCACGCCATTTACAAAAAGGTCCTTTTCTGCCTCACTTGGTACATGCTGTCTTCCTCCTCATTACTTATTAGCCCATGGTAAACTGTGTTCTTTAGACAATTTCTCCCTTAGGTATAAATGAGAAAATAAAAACAAACGTGGAAACAACTCATATACAGTTTTTGTTTGGTCATCATTATTTTTCTTCCTAATAATACTCTTTATTATTTTTAAATTTTGCTTCTAATATTGTGTGGTGACTTACCTGGTACATTAGAATTCCAGCAGTCAAATCAATTTTAAAATATCCTTTTCTTCCTGTGTTTTGGGGATTGAGTTGTTTTGCTCTATGTATGTCTCTAAAATATATGGAATTATTTGTCAGATTTCATGGATTTACACAGTTAGTTTACACATGGTACATTCTCTGAGCTTTGCATGCGATATGTTTGTATAATTTTGGTAATGATGTGGAGATACAGTTTTGTGGCAGCTTGAATTACCAAAACCCCAAACTCCCAGAAACAAACCCAAAACTCCCCAAAACAAAACTCCCAAAATGCATTGAAACAATGCATGAAAAATTTAGGCATATAAACATCTTTTAGAAACTGTCTTTCAAGCACATTGAAAATGTGACTCTGTCACATTATTATTCATCAGTTACATTTGTTTATATTCTATTCAATATTTGTTGTAGTGTATCATTTAGAAGAGCATTAATTTTCTCTTCTGTGCCTGTTAACAGTTTCATGGCCATTAAAGAGTGTATGTATTACTGCATAAAATCTTTTTGGCAATAAAGTAGGAAAATAAGGAGAAATCTTTTGAAACAGGATTAATTTTTCTCTCCCAGGATGTAGAATTTCTGCTCCCAAACTTTATGTTATCTTTTACTAGCAGCAGAGTGTATCTGCCTATTTTAATAGTCTAATATATCTCATCTGCAAAAATTATGTCTTCAAATAATACAAATCTATGCATTTGTCCCAAGATAACAGTGCTTTTTTTTTTTCCCTGTGCACTCATCTATATAAATTTTAAAGTTATTGGCTTTTGAGGGTGGTTTTTCAAGTAGAAACTATCTAGAAATCAGCATAATTGAACTCTTTGTACATATTTTTTTTAAGTTTGTGATGCATAAAATTTCTTCTTATGCCAACCATCATCTCATATATCTTTTATTTTCTTATGAGATGGTGTTTTTGTTTAAAAATTAATTTTTGATAGCTTTTTCTTAAAACCAGTCCTTGCTGTTTGAACTGATACACTGAAATATAGGAGTATAGGCTGTCATTCATGTAAGACTGTATTTGTTCAGATGCCATAAAGCCTTCTGATCAAACACAAAGTTATTGTCTTCGCTGCTTCTTTTCCCTTTAGTGCTAATCCAGTCTTAGCATTCTCACATTTAGACCATCTATATTTTTAGTGATTGTACACTAGCTGAACATCCTCTTTTCATTTTCTTAGCCCACTTCTTCTTTGGAGAAAAATCATTCTCAGGTAGAAAACTTACCATCCTTTCCTACCAATCACTCTCCACAGAACTTTACTTTTCCCCAAGATTCGGGGAAATTTTTTATTTGCAGCTTTAAAAGTTACATTTGAAAACATTTGCTATTTTAAATAGAATCAACACCCTTAGATTGAAATAAGCTGATACATTCTTTTTGTCCCATGCTAAAGATGGCAAATAAATATTTTTACTCATGAGCTGTTTAAACAACACTCTGCAATAGGAATCAATATTTCTCCCATACGTGTCCAGTCTTAGATTAGCAGCAGAAATACTTTGTTGGTTATAGAATAAGGAAAACAAAAGCTATTGTGGTACATCCCTTCCTATTATACTACTACGTAACATCACCCACAGTTACCTCTAGTGAATCTGCCTTGCCGACTGGTGTGATAAATCCTTACACTATTTTCCTACCTCATCTACGTAACTGTTGTTGTAGACTCATGTACTGACACTGCTTAGTATAATTTTTTTTAAAGGCGAGAAATTTTAGAATTGTAAGTGTCCTAGAAGGCCTTTAATGTTCCCCCTTAATTATCTTCTCTCCTTTCCACTTGGTTACTTGTCACTGTTGTTGCCTTTGCCTTTTGCTCCTTATAGAAGATGCCATTTTAATGTTTTCTGGTTGTGAGGCTTCTGAGATATGGCTTATTGCCAAGTCAGGAGACATCCTATGCTGGCATCATTTATCTCTTTAGGGTCTTTTATCTCAAAGTATAATTTCAGCCTTTCAGGAATTTTTACCTATGAGCAAAGTTCTGTGTCATAGTCTCTAGTTTTACCACAATGCCAATACCTATATGGAACCATGAGCAATGGATTTTATTAGATTAGCTGAGCACTACATTGACTGTTTTCTAATGTGAGGGAGGAAAAACCTTGAAAAGTAACCAGTCCCTGCACTTACAATACAACATTTCATATCCTAATGGCTCTCATTAAGTGATTCCTGTTTTCACAGCAGTGAAGCCAGGTAATACTCCTTAAAAAATGCTGGATGATTGTATATTTAAAATTAGTTCTTTCCCCTTTGTTACAGTTTTCTTGACAGGATCTCAAATATTTACTTTCTGACAATTCCTTTTTTTAGTTTAACTGGGAATCCCTTTAGTTTTATATTGGTTTTTGTCTGCTGTTATCCACATATCACTTTTTAATGTCAAATAATATTTCTATTTCCATCTGATCTAATTGCTTAATGTGAGTGATTTCCACCTTTGGATTTGGGACCTTTTTTTCATTTTTTCCCATGGAGCTGTGGATCCTTTAGGTGTTTTTCAGACTCCTCTGTAGTTCTGTTGTGGTTTAAGCCTAGCCAGCAACAAAGCACCACAAAGCTGCTTGCTTACTCCTCCCTCCCAGCCCCAGTGGGATGATGAGGAGAAAATATAAAGAAACACTCGTGGGTCAGGACCAGGACAGGGAGGGATCACTCACCAGTGATGGTCATGGGCAAAAACCAGACTCAACTTGGGGAAAAACAAATTCAATTTAATTTACTACGAATCAAATCAAAACAAGGATAATGAGAAGTAAAACCAAACTTTAGAACACCTTTTCCCCACTCCTCCCTCTTTCCTGGCTCAACTCCACTCCCGGTTTTCTCTCCCTCCTCCCTGCCAGCAGTGCAGGGGGACGGGGAATGTGGGTTGGGGTCAGTTCATCACACCTTGTCTCTGCCGCTCCTTCTTCCTCAGGGGCAGGACTCCTCACTCTTCCCCTGCTCCACCGTGGGGTCCTCTCTCCCCGGGCTGCAGGTGGGCATCTGCTGCCCCGCTCCCCTCCGCGGGCTGGGGGGGGACAGCCTGCCATCTCACCGCGGGCTGCGGGGGCATCCCCTCCTCCCCTGCTCCTCCTCCCCTCCTTCTTCACTGACCTTGCTGTCTGCACAGCGGTTTCTCTTGCATTCCAATCTCCTTCCCCACTGCAGGTTCCCCTTCTGAAATCTGTTCTCCCAGAGGCGCTACCGCCGTCGCTGAGGGGCTCGGCCTGGGCCAGAGGCAGGTCCGACTTGGAGCCGGGGAACCTTCTAGCAGCTTCTCACAGGAGCCGGCCCCGCAGCCCCTCCCCCGCTACCAAGACTCTACCACACAAACCCAAAACAGGTTCATATACATTTGTTTTCCTTTGTCACCTTCTGCAGAAGTTGGAGAAGCAGACCCTGGACCCCTGTGGCCTGTAGAGGAGAGGGGAGCATCACTAGCTTAGTGCACCTGAGGGTTTCTCTAAGCCGTTTCCAGCTTGTCAGTCTAGTTTTGTCAGTTCCTAGAAGGAGATTTGTACCTCGGGTGCCATTGATTTTATTTGAGGTAAAGAATCTCTAATATCTATCTTTGTGACAGAAACCTTCCTGTTCAACACCAAGATTCTTTTAGGTGGCAGTGTTAGTTTGTGATATCAAGCTGACCCTAGAGACTGTTCCAGTTCCTCCCTTCACTGCCTAAAAGGAACAAGTATATGGTTTTTTGTGGTTTGTTTTTCCTCTGTTTCAGTTTCTTTCCATGGACTCTCTGAGGAAGGCTGTAAAACATCTCTGTATCATGTCTTTACATCTTTTCAAAGTCTCTCCATGGAAAGTGTGTTTGCTCACTGATATTCCCTGGGATATCCTTGTTTGAAATATCTGTTTGCACAAGCCAAGGAAAGCAAGAGGCCCCTAGCCCTTACGGGTCATGGGTCAGGCCCTGGTGGGAAGTCCTTTCCCCTGCTCCAAGGCTCACCAGCCACAACTTCAGCAGCCATCCTCTTTTAATTCCCAGTCCTCAGCAAAGACTGTGAGTTTCGCCAGTGCTAAGCCTGGGGGTGCACCAAAGGAGGGCTGTTCTGCTCAGACCTCCTGTACATCAAGACAAGTTTCAGTGAGCTCACTCAGGGAGAAAATGAGGACTAGTCTCTGGCTATACCCAATGCTGTTAGTTAAACAAGTGTGATCATCCCTGAATGAAAAGATGGAAATTGTTTTGCTTGAGGAAAAACAGTATTGAATTCAACTGTGAAATACTACACACCAAATTGACTGCAACACTCACTACCGTTAAGTCTGAAGTTTAACTGTATGTTACAACAGCTGTATTACAGTCCAAGAGGGAGTTTAGGAAGCCTTTTAAACAAGAAAGAACATAGTAGGTTTGATATTGTTATGGTGTTCTCACACAAAGTAAAAATATCAATAAAGAGAACCTGAGATTCAAAATATATTTTCTCCTTAATTGGTTGCCTGCAGGAAAATATATGGTATTTCTGTGTCTGAACTGGTACAAGTCCATGTAATTCTACTTGTGTTCTGTCAATTTACAATGGCTGAAAATTTGGTAGAGCATTTTATTGACTTTCCAACAAAGATGGAAAAAAAATCAACAATGTAATTAAAACCAGATGCTGAAATAGTAAATCAGGCTGATTCGGTCACTCAGAATTCAGAATTTATAACTCTTGAATGACACAGCTAAGTCAAATAATGCAAGAAATCAGCACCAGGGCTACATAAGTAAACACAATACACTTTTGGAACTTAATATATTTTGGTGTTATAAAGAAGAATATTAAATACATCTAATGAAAATTTATTTCATTGTTAAGTAAAGAACAAAGAAAAAAGAGAATAAAACATCTGTCAACTGATCTGATTCAGACTGAAGAGATGAACAGAAACTTACGCCTTCTCATTGCAGCAATTGTACCTTGGGTCCTGCTGGTTTTTAGAGGATTAATCAGACGATTAACTTATGGCTTAAGTCATGGTCCTTGGCTTTACTGACAAATTTCAGTATGAAAAAAACCCGCCTGACTCAGGACACTGGAATTGTGAAAATGGCCATTTTTACAGTAAATAAAAAATAACATCTTGCTTTGACTTTGAATTTTTATTCACTTCTGTTCCTCCCCAATGCGAATGTTTGCATCTACATTTATTTGCATAATGCTGTTTCAAACCCCTGCGCTTCCTCAGAGCAGCTACTACTGGAAGATCCAAGAGAGACTGAATTACCCAGTTTTCAGTAAGGAGCTCCTTCCCACTTCTCTCCAGTCCCTGCAGTTTTAGTTCCTTAGTTGTTTTCCTCCCATTCACCTGTCCATATCTGATCACCCTCCGTTACTAATTACTAGTGCCTGCCTCAGAGGTAAACTGAGCAACAGACTGTGGAACCTCTCCTCCTAAAGAAGTTGAAGACCTTATTGGATAGGAGTGACAGTATGTAGGAGATAGGCAGGGATAGCAGCCTTCATCCCCAACTTGGAACAAACCAACCTATGCATGGGACCAAAGCCACATAATAACTGTTAGTATCCATGACCTTACGTGGTCTCTCTCCATGCCCCACACAGGCAAGTGCCAGGATCCTCTCCTCTGGGTGAGAGTACCGGGCTAGGGACTTGGCAGTTAAAGGCTTCAAGGGAAGTTCTAGCAGGTGAGTGTGTAGCTTACAGTTGAAGTCCTGGTTTGTGGAGATGGAAAGAGGTGGAAAGAAGTAGAGAACATAGATGTTCAATCGTTCAGAAAGACAAAGATGTAGGGAGATACATTCAAAGATGTAAGGCGATAAGGGTTTGGGAGATTAAGATTTGTAATTGAAAATTGTCCCCCCTTGGCACAGACAGTGGGTGACTCACTTGTACATTTTCCTTTTTTAAAAAAACGAATGCAATAAACAAACAAACACCCCCCCCCGAACCATGTACTGAAGATAATGCTTAGAACTTCACCCTTTACAGATGCCACCACCTTATTTTGCCTCTGGAGATCGTGATGCATCATTTGCCCCTCAGTACCTATCTTCTCTTTCTATAGATGTGGAAATTCTTCACTCTTGTCCGAGGTTTTGTACAGAAGACAGTATGAAAGTATAGAAAAATCTCTTGTTGCTGCTCTTTTTCTTGTTTCTATTCCTATATGCCCCAGAGGAGATTTGGAGTGGAGAAACTGAGTTTACAAAAGCACTCTGAATGAATGCCTTTCCCCAGAAGGCAGGGAAAAAGGAGGAAAAAAATTCCTTAATAGAGTTGAAAGGTTGTTAGAAGGCTAGAGTTTCTTTCATCATTAGAAGACTACTTCTAATAAAGGATACTTTGCCAAATTAAT
Organism: Harpia harpyja; assembly: GCF_026419915.1. Lineage (NCBI taxonomy): Eukaryota > Metazoa > Chordata > Aves > Accipitriformes > Accipitridae > Harpia > Harpia harpyja. The sequence goes on along the minus strand of NC_068942.1, from coordinate 8,646,394 downwards.
ACTGTAGCTACTAGCTGAATCTTTCAAATTATTATCTGTACAGATAAATATTGAGGAAATAAATAAGACTTTATTCCCTCTCTGGGTATCTGGAAGGAGGAGGTATAACAGAAAGTGTGACATGATAGGTACTTTAACCAGTCCTTTGTAGTTAGGACCCTAATTTCACATGGGACCCAGACTTACTCCCTCACAGTTTTGCAAGACTGCTCACTCTTCCTGAAGTGGCTATCTGTATAGTTTTTATGTTGTATGACATACACCAGGCGTTTGCTTTGCTTTTGATGTAAAAGCTAGTTTCAACCATACTTTCATTCTTGTGTCTCCACTTTCAATATTAAACCAAGGGTGGAAGTTTAAAAGTCACTTACCATAAGATAGGATCCAATATTTAGAAAAGTTAAGGGTAAATGTGACATATATTTCACTGCTTGAATATCTGGATCTCTTCCATCTGAAGAGAACGCTTTCGTTCAGTAAGAAATGCTTATGCTGATTCTCAGAAGAGACGTGGCTATAAAAGTGTAATACTATTTGGGTCCTTCAAGATTTACTCTACCAATGATTTTCTCAGTACATTACAGAACTAGATACAGCTATAATATAATGCAGATATGATCTGTGTTTAAATGAGAAAACCTGAACTGAGTAGCTTACCATACTTTATACCACAAACCATCTTGAAACACTAGAATCTCCTCTGAGCCAATCTTAGACAAGAGCAAGACATATAAATTTTGTACATCCTAACACCCTTCCCCCTTAGGATTTATAAAGAATCACTTTCTTCACCTCCTGGGGTGGAACGCAGCAGCTGTTTGACTGTGCACACAACAGTTTCAGAGAGGAAATGAAGATTAACACATTGTTCAGAATGAAAGGAAAGCTTTCCTAAGCCTAATGTAAACACTTAACAGGGTTAAGACAATTTGGCTAATGCTGTATGCTTGTGAAAGGCTTTATTGCATGTTCAACGGTGGCAAAACTATTGCTTTTATGTGACTGCCCTGTAACAAGCAAGAAGAAGTTCCTTTAACAGAATGACAGATAAACCTTGATTTTCTCATGGTTACTCTTGTTTTTATGCAAACATTCTATTAAATCAATGGGTATCTAGATGGTAAAACCAATGCACAAGGGAAGAATCAATCCAAAAAATATCTGAACATTTACTCAAGGGAAATATATTGCCTAAGATACCGCTTGTCAAACTTTCTTTAGATCAGATCCTCTGCTAAAATAAAATAGCTCTCTAGGTTTTCCATAGGAAAACAACAAATCAGTTTCACTTTGCTTACTTCATTAAAGTTGTTAAGATCACAAACTAAGGTGGTCAGGATGCAGGCCCCTAGTAAATACCATTTACACAAATTACATATTCATCATGTTTGACATCACTTTCATAAATATAATTATTCTGGTATTTAGTAACTTAGTCATCAATTTGCAGAAAAGTTGCGTGCCAAATTTTGTGGTTACTTGTATGTGCAATTACTACAATAGGGCAGCCAGACAAAGTAGGTAACCTCATTCAGTTCAACAAGGAGAAGTGCAAAGTTCTGCACATGCACAAATACATGCTGGGGGCCACCCAGCTGGAAAGCAGCTTGACAGAAAAGGACCTGGGGATGCTGGTTGTTACCAAGTTGAACATGAGCCAGCAATGTCCCCTTGCGACAAAGAAGGTGAATTGTATCCTGGCCTGCATTAGACAAAGTATTGCCAGCAGGTCGAGGGATGTGATCCTTTCCCTTTACTCAGCATTGATGAGGCCATACCTTGAGTACTGACTCCAGTTCTGGTCTCCCCAGTATAAGAGAGAAATGAATAGACTGAAGACACTGCAGCAAAGAGCTATGAGGATGATGAAGGGGCTCAAGTATCTCTCCTATGAGGAAAGGTTGAGGGAGCTGGGGCTGTTCAGCCTAGAGAAGAGAGAGCCCAGAGGGATCTTATCAATGTATATAAATACCTGAAGGGAGAGTGCAATGGTACAATGAGGATGGAGCCAGGGTCTTTGCGGTGGTGCCCAGTGACAGGACCAGAGGCAATGGGTACAAACTGAAGCGCAGGAGGTTCCCTCTGAATGTCAGACACTTTTTTTGCTGTGAGGATGACAGCACTGGCACAGGTTGCCCTGGGAGGTTGTGGAGTCTCTGTCCTTGGAGATATTCAAAACCCAACTGGAAACGGTCCTGGGCCATCAGCTGTAGGTGGCCCTGCTTGAGCAGGGGGGGTGGACCAGATGACCTCCAGAGGTTCCTGCCAACCTCAACCATTCTGGGATTCTGGAACTGCACGCATAAGGGTACATGAGGTTATATGTGTACTCTCTGTATCTGTACAGAGGGTATTTGCATTTCTGTACAGCATAAGTGTATAAACACACAGCATTTTTCACAAAATACAATATAATGTACTGCAAAGGCATCTTAAGTTAAAACTGGATGTAGTAACACTTACTGTGACAATACAGGCTTCATTATTTAAGGTGAATTTCGTTTGACAGTTTTTTCCTGCTGTTTGAGGTTTGTTGTCTTGTGAAAATCTTATGAACTCATAACAGGACCCATATATTCATCTGGTTTTATCTGCTAAGAATAATATCAAGGTGACTGGGAAATAATGTACTGGTCTGACAGAGACTGAGTACCTTGATAGAGAGTTTGCATTCTCTGATGCAGCAAGATAAATTACGGAGGTTTATTTCCACTTTAATACTTTTTCATGATAGCACAAACAAGGTGACCATTGAAAATAAATAAATAACTACACCAAACAGTTAATTATAAACTGCACCCCCCCCAGCTGAATTTGATATAGTGTTGGCCCCTTGTCTTTCTACATTGACTTTGTCATCACAGTTCAGTGCATATATTTTACATTTTGGGGGGACGACGGAGGTGCACAAAAATGTTTTGTTTACTTGCAATCTATAGGAAATTTTTAAACCCAACATAATTTAAAATTTTTCTGCTGTGTCTTCTTTCAGGCAGGAATAGCCTTTGCTATCCATGTTACTATGTGTGTTACTATCTTAATGTTATTGTCTTCCTAAGTGTTTGGCTAATCAGTATATTAAAGTAATATCTATAATTTTAATTTTTTAGCATAAAATCTTCTGCCATTGATTCTTCCTACATCATTTTTCCCCCCTCTAACTTGTGACACATGCATAATGTCATTGAAGCTGTTTCATTTAGGCTAGAATGTGACCCTGGCATTTTAGTGCAAATAAATGAGGAGAGGAGGAAAAGAAACAAGGTGAGCTTTAAAAGATGGGGCTGAAGGTAAGAAAACAAGTTATGAACTGAGAATTGGAGAGAAAAGTGGACAGGAAAATGCAAGTGAAACAGCACTTGCATTTGTAAGTGGAGCATAATCGCAGGCAGATCCAGAAGTGCCAGAGTAACCGGTGCACGGCAGGTACAGTCTCACCAGGAGATTCTGCACTGTGGTTTCGAGGCTGGACTGCAGGAGTACCAGCAGCGCACGTACAGACCGGTAATCACTTTCAGTGGCTCCCTTGTTTATGACTCATCTCCGAAAGGATGAGCAGCATCTGAAGGTAACCACAAAATGAACATCTTAAAGTCATAACAGGCTGGCTTGTGCCATTTGTCCTCTTTGTTACCATCTGTCATGTGTGTAGATTAATGTAAGGTTATTTCCTACTCCTGTTGCAGTCTTTTGCTATGATAATAAAGTATGAGAATTTGAATGTCTAGCATGTCCTTGGAGTACAGGAGCATTTGACATTTCCCATTTTAGTACCTGGCTCTGTCTTCCCCAGAAATGAGTATGGCTGTAAATGTTGATGAGTGGAATGAGTAACCAACCAAAATTAAGAATATTGTAAAGGTCAAGGTAATTTACCACTACCATTCTCAGTGTGCCATATTCTAGCCACTAAACACCATCACGAAGTCTGCAGTAAAAAAAAAGGCAAGGGCACACAGGCTTTTGGGTTGGTTTGGTTTTTGTTGTTTTGGTGTTTTTTTCAAAAAACATAGTGGCAATAGTAACAAACAAATGAGAAACAAGCCACTTTTTCTTTACAAAGCACAGATACTAATTGAATGGTCTTTGTGCTACAAAATAGCTTCCATTTACTTTGCATCTCAAATGACTTTCAGAAAGAGAACATAACTGAATAAGGTCCATGGAAAACCAAAGCTATAAGACCCAAGACTAATAAAGCAAAACTGTTCTTTGTAGTGCTTCATTTTAATATTGTGTGGCTTTTTCACTTTTTTTTTTTTTTATCTGGTACACATCAAAATGGAAAATCAACTGTAACTGCATCATTCTAAAGAGAAATGGAAATATGACATTTGTCAGTCCAGCCCAAAATGGTTACAAAGAATTTATGCATGTTCTCATAAAACACAGCTGTGATATTGCTGTAATTTGAGCTGAATACAAACTGTAATTTTAATGACAAAATGCTTCTGTTGTGTAAAGCTTGCACAAAAACATGATTACATCTAATGTTTTGATCTCATCAAAATGGAGAAAAGTGCTAGTCGACCCCGGACATATGTTTCTATTATTAAATCTAATCTATTTACACATCAGTTGCACTTCTGTTAATTCATTGAGCATTGCAAAAGTATAGGCCCTGAATTATTTGGGGCAGATTCTGTTAGAAGAGGAAATAATTGATCAACACATAGGACTGGAGAAAGCCCTTAAGTAAAAGCATTTAATTGCAAAACAAAAAGCCCAGTGTAGACAATACACACGTCACTGATGTTACTCCTTTGAAATTTTCTTGAACAGGAGTTCATGGCTATCACCGCCAGTCTGGCATGTTGTGATCTCACATTGCACAGAAAATAGGAAAATAAAGTCAGCCTATCCATCCTTTACAATCAGCTTGCCAGACCTTTTCCATACTAAAATATCTGTGCCAAACTGAAGATTTTTAAATTTTTTTGAAGAAAAATAGCTAGGTTTGAAGAGAAAAATGGTACCATTCTGAACTGTGCTTACAAATAGTTTTTAAAAGGTGGGGGTTTTTTAAAATGCTTATTTTTATTGAAAAAAGAAACATAATTGCAGACTATTACTATCCTTTTAATTTCGCAAAACACTAATGAGGATATAATAAGTAGTTGGATTTTGGTGGGATCTGTAGTTATAAAATGGCATATTTATTTGTGGTTCTTTTTTGACTCTTTTGAAATCATGCAGGTTCTGTTGCAACTTTTTTCCCAAGCCCATCTTTATGAGGGATTGTTTTATCAAGTTATGTCAAAATTTGAGTGAAAGAATTAAAAATTTTGCAGTATTGCTAAAATATATTTTATTTTGTCGTGGTTTGTTTTGCTATAAATGAAATCTATCTTGTGTTGTCTAGATAACTTTACTGTAAAGAAGTGTTATCAAAATCAGTAATGGTTATGGGTGAGAAAATAAACACAAAAGAAAGCCTAAAACCAATTCAATAGCAGATTCCTCTACCTGTCAGACATAGAATGTATTTTTAGAGACAGTGTTTAGTTTTGTGCTTCATTTTTCCTATGTTCTTTTCTCCCTCCTCTGGCTGAAATGTACCTTGCTTTGGGGACAACTTTTGTTGTTTAACAGATGTCGTTTTTACCTCACAGGTGCAGGATCAGGGCTTCTGAAGGCACACACCATTGGACTGGTTAGTGACCAAAAAAAACCATAAGTATCATTTGTATCATTAGTTATTCATTGATTTTAGGATCTGCAGTGCCTTTATATATAGATTTATTTTTCATTAATTGACTATCATTTGCTTAAATGGAGTGATATGTAGAAAAAACCAGGATGAATCATTAAATTAGCATGAAGCTTTAGATTAATGGCATTTCCCCTTGTTCCTCTAGACTGGGCCAGGAGACTTTTCTCTAAAGCCTTAACACATCCTCACACTGCAGGAATCCTTATCTTATAACATTAATAATCCTAATATTACCCAGCTGGATGGGTTTCTCTGTAAGAACCCTTAAGTAATTTGCAGAGGTGGAGGTTTTCAAGGACAACCTTACAAATCTTTAGAAAAGTGGAAGCCTAGGAACACACTATCAATCCTTCTTTCTAAAGTCCTGAAATATCCATCTGCTCTGCTATCTTCTGGAAGACAAACCAGATTCTGCTATGGGGGCAGAGAATACACCTGGAGCTAGGCTGGACTAGCTTGTGCTTCGCTAACCTGTTGCATTTCAATGACCTTTGGCATTCTGTTCCTGGGCTGGTGGCCCAATGCCATGTAATCAGCAAAGGGAAGACAAGGCAGCTCTGGTGCTTCCTGAAGGTCGTGTCCTGGAGATCCCCTAGTACTACACAGCGCAGCTGGGTTTTGAGGTAACCAGAACTTTAGCTGAGCTTAGATTTATTACATTCAAGTAAAAAATTCTTCACAGTGATAGTGGTCAAAACGTGGAGAGACTGTGCAGGGAAGCAGTGGAATCTCCATCTTTGGAAATACTTAAAAAAGCTTGGCCAAGGCCCTGAGCAACCTCATACAATTTCAAAGCTGGCCCTGCACTGAGCAGGGGATCAGACTTGATGGTCTCCTAGGGTTCTTCCAAACCTATGCAATTCTAGGAGTTTGGTCTTGCGAACCCTTGAGATTCAGAGAAATCTTAGATGAGTACGTGGAGGGAATTATACAGAAGGGCCAGTCCTGATTCATCTGGCATTCCCTTGTACACCAAGATGACATAGTCTATGCTTGATGAAGGCTTCAGTATCTACTGACTTACTTACAAGCTATTATAAAGCCATAAAAATATTAATAATTACTATTATTAGCTCAGCTTTCATTACCGAGTAATCGTCTGTCACTAATTCTTTGTTTAACCTGTTCTTTTTGGGGGCAACCAATAAAGAACCAATGAAATTTAGGAGATTCAAGAATTTAAACAGTAGCATGATTTCAGTTAGCATCAGCAAGGATCACACAGTGGCAATTCTTCTTTCTCAATATACTTTGATAAATACTGTGCTAGGCTCTTTTATATAAACCTCCTTATTTGCACCTAGTATGGAGTGAATATTTTTTGCTTATGACAAGATTGGACTTTGCTGGAGTAATGAAGAGGTCATATTTCTTTTTCTGAAAGGGGGATAGATCATGATGTAGATTTTTACTATTTTTTTTTTCTTTTTACACCTCCATATTCTCAAATAAAACTAGAAGAAAATTAAAAAATACATATTTCTGGTATTTTCCTATAGCTCAGTTGTTCAAATATGGTAACTGTATTTCTGAAGTCAGTATATATCATTTTCTGCTTAAGATGCACAGAGGATCTAGGAGATAAGTATTCATAAATGGATTTTTCATTTCTTTTATTTGAAATCCTGATAGGCTCTTCTTTTTTTGACAGGCTTACTAATGGCTTTTTGGGTGCTAAAAAAAAAAAAAGAAAATTCTAACTTTTAATATCATCCATACTTGCTGAAGGTTGCCATAATCTGCAGTTTTTCCGCCTGGAATGTGCTGTGCTTATCATAATAGCACTGTGATATTTAAGAATGTTATCCTTGCCAACTTGTGGATGAGCCTTGCTAAAAATGATTTCTTTGTTTTGCTGACATGAAAGGAAAAGAGAGGAAATTGCAAGAGGCTGGGGAAGGGGTGGTGGAGTCTGGTGAGCGAGGACATCTTTCAATAACCTCTTTACCAATTTAAGAGGATCTCCTTTGCTGCTGCAACGTGTGTCCTGGAAAAAGGTAGGGAGCAATCTAATCTGGATGTATTGCTAACATATGTGGTTAAAGCAACCTGAAAAGAAGGACTGCACACTGCAAGAGGAGCGCACTGCACAGAGAGAAAAGGCTCCTCTGAGGAGGGTGTGGGAGCTCAGAGAGAAGGGGACCCTCCCTCGTCCCCCTTTACTTTAACTGCATCTTGCAGCCCATGAAGACACCAAATCACCGTATTTGTTGTATTGTCTCTCCCCTACAAACCTAGACACTAAGAATAGGAGTAATTTCATCTAATTAGTTGTCTGGAAGTTCCCATTTTAATCAAAGTAAGTTATTACTTACTATCAATGATTGAGAGAGCCTAGAGGAATGAAAGAGAGGGACCTCCATAGTGCAATTATTCCCATCCTCTAGGGACCAATTTAGACCACATAACACAAACATCTCTCTTAAAATGGGATGAATAGCTCTCCAGAGATGCCCTTCTTTCTCTCCACTGACTGTAAAGGAAGCGGTAGACACCTAGCACTGATGAGAGAGAGGCACTGGATGCCTAGGCAGATTTCGGTAAAATGAATTCCCTTCTGAATTTCTCATATTATTGACATTGTCATATAAATTCAGGGTAATGAAATGGAATTCTCCCATTACTTTGATTTACAGGTAAAGAAGAAATGTGTTCTCCAATACTACTCTTAAAGGTGAGAATATGTGCTGTAGAACTTCATTTTTCTATAAAAAATACAGATAAAGTACAATGCTAATAATTGCTGGGGTAAGAATAACATAATTTAAAGTACAGCAGAAGCTTGCACACTGATCTGAGATTCATGAGAGCTCAAGTAAGTTGGTTTACTGCTTTTTGTCTCAGTTTCATTTTACTTAAGAATAAGTTTTTAGCTATCTAGAAGCAGAAATTGTATCAAAAAGAGCAATAGGGATGATCAAAGGTTTGGAATAGTTTACATGCTAGCAGAGATTAAAATGACCAGTACTCTCCAACCTGAGGGACAAATATGAAGGAGAACAAAATAGTGACAAACGTGGAAAAGTAAGAAGTGAGCAATTACACATTGCTTCCTGTGATGAAATGACTTGGAGGAATAGAATGAGATCATTAGGGAAAAAGTTTGAGATAGAAAAAAGGAATACTGCTTAATTCCATCTTGTTTGAAACAGTAGACCTCTTTGGAACGGGATGTTGCAGGCAACAGAAGTTTATATGGAGTCAGAAAGTATTTAGATCTATGAAAGTCTATCAAATAGAGTCTCTTCCACAAGAAATACCTGAATGGCTCGTTTCAAAAGCTTTCATGATATTTCAGGCAACATATCACGGTATGGTTGTCCTATTCATATATACTTTCATAAGACCCTCCACAGAGAAAATTTGCTCAGCCAGTTAGGGCTTTACTGGGTTTGATTCAGAATAATTGTTCAGATATCCATAAAGCATTCTAGATTCAAAATTGTAAAGTTCCATAACATTTTGAGTGTGCTATAGTTACAAACTTAGACTACTAGCTTTATTCACCGAAGCTGAGAAAATGTTTTGAAGACAAGTCGCGTTCCACTGGTATCAGACAATTAACTATGGCTCGCAGTGAAATAATATCATTGTTTTGTCTTTATTTTTGTTTTTTATCAAGGTCATATACTCAGAAGAGTCTTCAGTTTCTTTGAAATCAGGCAACCAAGCTACATACCCTACAAGCCAATATCTTCACTTGCTGTTTTGTCATGAGTGTTTATTCTTCTTCACTGTTTTATTTTTAATAAATAATGTCAGTTCAGCTCCCTGCCAACATGCTGTTAAAAACTTAATTTGACAACTATGCTACTAGCACGCTGGAAGCATGATAACTGTGATATATTTAATGCCTGACTATGGCCCCATGACAAAACCATTTTTTTTTCTTTTTCTTTTTCAGGTTTCCAATATACTATCAATGTGGAAAGAAAATCCTGGAAGACATTACTGCAATGGACTTGTAAAAGTTTTGCCTTGGTCTTTCACAGCTCTCATCAAAATCAAGCTTCCTTCAGCTTCAAATTATTCATCAGTAGTTCAATACTAAATATTTTTATATTGCATGATGTGTGGGAACACTAGCAATAGTGACAGATCACCATTATCATTCAAAAATTCCCTTGGGGCCATGACCAATTGATTTTATGTTATTTATTATGTTTGGGGTATCCTTCCTACCACTGTAACCACAGAAAGTGGCAGTTTTCAATTTGGCAGTTCAGAACTGATTGGTTGTTTTTCTCTTGTAATTGAATGTGGTCATCCTTAAAACCTCCAACCAATTTCACAAGCTTCTATTTTTTGTGGATGTGAGCTTACATTTTTTAATAAACTTGCTTGCATTTAAAAATATACTAAACAGAATTGCAGTTTCTTCCATGTTGATGCTGATGGACTTGGAGGATTTCAACTGCTCTCGCAAAACTTTCACATGGAAAAAAATATTTCCCTTTGATCTCTTTTTTTAACTAGTGGCAATTGCTGTAGGTATTACTGCAAAACATATTAGTAAATCAAATGTAAATATCTACTATGTCAATATCTGCAATTTTGTCTGAAATAATCACTCCACGTTCTCTTCACTGTGACAGGAGAGAAGTAGTCATGCCAGAGTTTGACTCACAGGCATCTAACTAAATCTGAGGTATTGACTCCAAAGTTTGTCTACATCTTTCTCTTTTCTCCACAGATACTCTCTCCTGGATCAGATTTTTCTTTTGTGGTCATTCAGTCAGGTGACGTGAATCTCACTTTTAAACATGCAACAGCTAAATCAAAATAACCAAACATTCAGATCTCAGCTGCTATGTGTGCTTACAGGTGCTAGTTTATGTGGTATGAGCACTACAGTGTATGAGCACTTTGGTATAAGTCCCCTGAGCACTAGTTATGCTACCCCTGAGCACTAGTTATGCTTACCTTAGTTAAGCACTATGCTTACCATACAACAAATGCTTTATTTGCGAAACTGGAAATTCCTCTCATCCTTCTTCCTAGTTTGGAACTTTCCCTAATCCTGAGTATCAAACAATATCCTCCTCGTCTAACTTACAGCAAGCATGTTCTTCACTGACCAGAGACAGTTTTAGTGACTGAAAAGTTGATCTGTTGTTTTGTTTTGTATACTACACAAAGAACCCTAGAATCTGCTCTGTCCTTCAAAAATGTTGAAGCATGGGGAGAAACCAGCAAGTCCCAGACATTTTGCTTGCCCTTACTGGTCAGGTAGCTACACGCAGGATCACACTGACTGCTCCTGTAGGGTGTATGCTAACCTCTAACATATTCCTGTGAACCTTTTGTCTTCCCATTTTTTAATATGGTGATAATCAGAACAAATTGATTTTGTTTCCCAGATTGCTAAAATCCTCCCAACACTTTCTTCAGCACCAGTGCTGAATAAATCATTGTAATGTTCCCCTGAAGTGAATTGAAAATTAATTTACACAGCTAAGATGATCCTCCTAATAACAGGGTACATGGAATGGGGAAATTGGAAATCATTACCCAGCAAACATTATCTGCATTATTTTTGTAGCTGCTTTAGATTGCATTGTAATAGAAAATTAGGAGACTGGCTGTGAAGAAGTTTAAGAGGGTCCCCTGAAGAGCTTCTGCTTTAAAATTGATTCTTTAAGAAAGCATTAAAAAGCTATTGGAATTGATTGCCTGCTAATATAAAGGAAAAACTCTTTGCCACCATTTGTGTTAAAAAAGAGCATCTTCATTCATGCATGTTATTAAAACTACTGGCCTGAAAGCCCCTGTAGAAAGATAAAGGATATGGATGGGATATTAAAACAGCAATCTTTACTTTATCTGGGATTTAAAGTTAATATGTCGCTTTTATTAATTCAGCAGGAACCATTAGTTAGGATGTCAAATAAGAGATTTACAATTAAAATACTATAGAACAGAGGTGTCTTTAGTAAACAGTGAACCAGAAATTCTTCATTAATCTTCCAAGCATGAGGTATAACCCTACAAAGAATAAATCCTGCATTTACAGTTTTCTTTATTGCCTGGTTTGCTATACAGCAGCAATAAAAGTCAGAGCTGATAATACCCCTGATTAGCTCCAGCAACTTCCACTGCTGTGGGGTAATGGTGAATCAGATCTTTGTCAGCAACGAAATGGGTCCACCACACTTTGTTTACAAAGACTCAGTTGAATGACCTTTGGAAGATGCTGCTGCATGTAACACATTTGTAGTATTTAAAAATTACATGGAAATATAATTTCCTTTCCCGACGTTGAACTGCTCAGACCTTGTCACGGTTTTCTGATTTTTAACACATTTGGAACAAATTTCCCTTGTCTCTTTTAATTTGGGATAACAGGAAACATTAAAGGGTAATGAACACTGAGGAGGAAAAATCTTAATAATGATCCTATTAGAAAAACAAATAGTATGAGCTTTAATGCAGCAATTTAGATGGGTGCATTCTTCAGTTTTCCTTTCCTTTTTTCTTGGGAACTTTGCCTAACACAGCAATCAGCAAAATCTCCTTAGGTAAAGTTGCAAAGAAAGGCAAGTTGATGAAACTTTATTTCAATTGCAGATTCAGAGAGAAAAGGGATAGAAACAGAAGAATGACAGACCAGATTAGCAGCCAATATGGAGATTAAAAAGAAATAGCCTCGTCAGGAGAGTGACAAGCCAGACACAGCGGAAGGGCACCTAACTGATAATGGCAGCCAATGTTTATTTATTTTGGATTTTAAATGTCAAACAGTAGGAAAATAGTTTCAGAAAATGAGAAAAAAAAAAGTTGGCAGAGAAGAGGGATGAATTAGCTTAAATGGAAAGGAAGGGTGATGAAAAATGAATAAGGATATTGCCTACAATCAGGACATCATACAAGGACAGTAAATCTTTTTCCAACATTTTATACCTTTATGATGGGAAGGAAGATTATTTTGTAACTCAGCCTATGAACCAACACTAATTCTTGGACTGAGTAGATCTGAAGAGAAAAATGGAACTGCTGCAAAGAATTAAAGGATAGAAGTTTCTGTAGAGAGAGATAACATTCTTGGGAATCCCTGGTTCAACCTTTATGCATATCAGGTCTGGTGCCTGGAAAATAAGATGTAATGTAAACCTACAAGGATTTTATCATGTGGCTCAGAATTCAGTAGATAATTTAGTTTGTTAGACAAACAGCAGGAACTTGTCTCCCCAAGAAAATTCTGGAATTTTGGTCTCTGGCTTTCCCAATCAGTCTAGAAAGTCCTCACATCTTTTCATGGAGTAGTACATTCTGAAAACATTAGATTAATTTTATAAAGGGTGAGTGTAGTGATGAACTCAATACGATGCATTTTACATGTCACAATAAAATTGACTTTGCTGAAATGACAAATATTGTTATTAAACCAGGCAAAAATCCATACGCTCTATGAATCATTTTCAATTTTTCACACTAAGCTTTCCTGGCAGAAAGCACAACTATGCCAATAAGTGTTCCACCACTTCTAGTAATTACACTATTTTTGTGTGTTTATATTTTTTGGAATGTAAGTTTTTTGGAAAAAGAAATTAATTCAAAACCTCTTTCTTGTGTGGAAAAATAAGTGTTTTTAAAAAGGAACTGGTAAAAAAAAAAAAGGGTGTTAAAACTTGGGAGGATGCATTGGAAACAGGAAAAACTTTTATTTACAAGGAAGAAGCGTTGATTCCTGAGTGGTGAAAGCTATATTGGAAAGATTAAAAAGGTATACATGCAATTCTGAACATATGTACCACAAAACTTCTTAGAATTTCACCCTCAATTATTTACTGTAAGTGTTGTGACTGTCAACGGTTGAAGGATTTAACTGCTTGTATCTACAATCAATAGACCAACTTTCTCTGACGAGCAAACACAAGTTACCTACAGGCTTCACCTTGTGGTGTGTTTGCCATTCGGAAGCTTGGAGGAAGAGGGGGAGGATGATAATGAAGAAAAAGCACTAGAAGTCTTCTGAGAGCAACCAAAGTAAGAGGAAAACCCAGTTACAAATCTCCTAGTCAGATATGATGAGATAGGATGGGAAGTTTAACATGTTGTGTATCTCAAAAAAATCCTTAACCTTTTGCATTTTACTTTTTAAAGCTTGTTGTTAAAGATTTGATAATTTCAGTGCTGTTTTGATTTATCTACATGTGCTGATTATAGCTGAGTTCAAAAAATCCCTGCACAGGAAGACAGCTACATGCATAAATTGTTACAAGGTAAGCTGGAATGTAGATTTATAGCTTTTTTGCTACTCTCTGACAACAGTCTGAGTGCTTGCTCTCACTCTGCAGTAAAAGTGAGACAGCTTATCCCTCACTGAAGAAGAAAACTACCTACATTTACCATGGCATAAGAACAGGCAGTTATTACAGAGTAGCTGATATCATAAATCCAAAGTATAACTTACACCTCATTAACCTGTTCAAAGACTGGGAGTCCTGTACGATAAGCACTGTACAAACACACAGGGATAAATATTCTTTGTCAGAAAGAACAAAGAAAACAAAGGATGAGTTTAGAAACGATGATTTGAATCATAGAAAGCAGATGACTTGCTCAAGGACATATGTAAAGACGTGAAGTCGCAGACCTGGGACTTGAATGTTTATCTTTGAAATTCCAGTCATAAGACCATCCTTCCTCACCTCAGTAGTACAAATCCTCTTCTGCAAACAGAGTGTGCATTTAAAATTTACCTATGTTCTTTCACTTTGGCATTGCTATAATTTACTGAAGTCATATCCCTACCTAAATCTGAAAAAAGAAATGGGGGCTAAGAACACATTCAGCATACTCACCGAAGGGTCACTGTAGCACACTTGTGGGATGTTATCGTGTTCTGCTGCTCAAGGAGATCCAGGCAGCTTCTTGGCCACGTCCCAAAGGGACAACTTACCTGAGGGACTGCTTGGGAATGGGAAATGTTTGGGCTACTCATATTTGTTTAAAATCATATCTCTCACTTTCTCAGCTGCTAAGCATAATGGTGTGCGCTGAAACAGTTCAACAGGAAGGTGGGCTTTTTGCTGTGACCCTGAAACAGATGCTGCACTGAGAAAAAAGCTGGTCACCCAGTGCTACACCTGCAGACTCACCTTAGAGCTATAGCAGGTTATTCGCAAGACCTCACAAGGCCTGCCCTTCTCTCCTCCCTCTCTGCTCCTGCGTCAGCAGCCAATGCTGCCTTGGCCTCTCTGAGCCATCCTCCTGAGCACCAGAAGGAGCAGGCAGTAAGACTTGCTTGTGCCTGCACCCTCCAGGAACCCTTTGCTGAGGAGGGTTCGGGAATTCCACCCCGAGGTCCTAACCCTTGCTCTCACTCTTATCGGTGTGCGTGTTTCCCTGATGTGCGGTTGGTTAGCGTTTTGGAGAGCCATGCCAAAATAATTAGGAAATTGCAGTGAGCTGTCAAAATGCAAATCAACTAAAATAAAATCATGCACACCAATCACTGATGCATTATGCTTGGGGGGGGGCTTTTTTTTTTGAGGGGAGAGGGCTGTTAAGCTGGGCCAATGCATACATATACAGCATGGGGTATCGCTCTATAACAAGTTGGGAAAAACTACTGTAAAATCCAAATAATTACCCTCAAAACCCCCTACATTAACAAATTACTTCTATGACAGTGACCTGTGGTACATTTCTGTTATGTCATCGACTATGAAAGCAATTTTACAGATTTCTTCTCCTTTTCCTGTGCCATATTATTCTTGGGGCTTCCTTGATTTAGAGATGGATCTGGGTCTTCCAAAATTTTAGTAAAAAGTCATCATTCTACTTTTCTCCTTTTCTGCTTAGTGTGTTTAAACAGCCCTCTTACTAGCAGCCTTTATTTTTATTGCAAACTTGCATCAAAGCAGAATTCCAGGCACATATTGGACATTCAACAGCAACTTTGCATTGCGATTACAAAGCAAATCAGCATCCCCTAGTAATTAAAATAATAACATAGCAGTGCCTCTTGGTAGTTGCTAATGCTTATCTCTCTTTTTCTCATTTTTTCCCTTCAGTTACCACAGTGAACAGCTGTGGTCATATATATGATACACCTGGCAGCTTCAAATGTCCAGATGCCAAGCTTATCTTTCCAATATTGGCATTCATTTATGAATTTAGCTTTATGTGAAGTGGAGATTTCGCTTAGAAAAAATGTTCCAAGTGACAATTGCCAGAGAGGAGAGATGCTTAATAATTAGCAGCAATATTTAGCATCCTGTCTGAAATTTATTTTGAGTGGTCACAGGTATCAGAATTAAAAGGACAAGTGAATTATGGGACTAAAGGAATTTTTGCCTATTGGAATTAATTAATGAAGGCTTTAATAGTTAATGTTGAACATTTAGGTAAATCTTCAAACTGAGTTTTGCATACACCTCCCTTGGCAAATGGTAAGGCCCCTGATCCCATCTCCACTGATGCTTAATAGACAGGAGTAGGTTAAAAGGTAATAAGATTTGCTTTTCTGGAGCACTCAATTCCATCTAAAAGTGCCAGAAGGTACCCTCATGACACCTTCACAAGACAGACTCTATCATTTTCCCCCCAATTTGCTGCAAAATAAATTGAGGATGAAAGAGGTTAAACTACTTGTCCATGGATTCATACAAAGCCTGGGGAACAGCCAGGATTAGAATACAAACTTCCTCACTCCCACCCTGTGTTTTGCCACAAGACCATTCAACACTTGGTAAACAACAGACTTGTAACTCAGCCATGGAGAAAATACTACAGTAAATTGGTTTGGTTTTTCCACGAGCAAGAAAGTTCTTGAGACAAAGAAATTACAGTATGTTATAAGGAAGGGATGGAAATCTTAAATGTTTCTGAAATTCTTCAGCTCTGGGACTATCAAGTACTGCTCATTTATAGATCATATAAAATTATATATACTGGATGATTAAATAATTGAAGAATTCATAAACTCCAAGGGTGGAGTTCACATTGTTTAGGATGGCAATCAAAATCTATGACTGAATTATTACAAAAGTGAAACATTAAGTCTAAAAACATTAGTGTCTTTGCAGTACTTTTTTCCTCTGGCCTACCAGTCTCCGATATTTCCCTTCAAGAAGTCATAATATTTTTTTTAATTCACTCCTTTATTTAAAATATGTAAGCTCCCCTCTGTAAACTATGGTATTGCATCACTCTCCTTGTCAAGGTAGAGAAAGGCCATGCATATCATCTTACTTAAATGGCATAAGGACATTATTTTGTTTTGGTTTTTTGAATGTGCTGCCTAAACCAATGTCAAGATCCAAGTCTACACATCATGTACACAGTACGCTCCAGGTTTTCCAAACTGCGATAAAATCAAACCTTCTCTCTAAAAAGAAAAAGCCCTAGTCTTTCTTTTCTTCAGAAAGTCAACATTTTATGGAAAAATGTAATGCCGTTAAATCCATTTCACAAATTCAACTTATATTCCCATCATTTGCTTGTATGTTTTATCTGAATCATAATGAAAGCTAATCTGGAGCCTAATTCAGTACTGCCCTGTAGCTTGCTTTGGTGAATTCTGATGTCCCAACATGGGAAAGCTCCCAGGAAGAGGGGGATTCTCTGAATTGCCTATATTACCTCCCACTGCAATCCT
Source organism: Harpia harpyja (assembly GCF_026419915.1). Classification (NCBI taxonomy): domain Eukaryota; kingdom Metazoa; phylum Chordata; class Aves; order Accipitriformes; family Accipitridae; genus Harpia; species Harpia harpyja. The sequence continues at coordinate 8,629,076 of NC_068942.1, read as the reverse complement.
GGAGACTGTCAGGAGCATTTCCAGGGAAAATCAGACACAACTGATTACCATGTCCCATATACATGTAGGTAAAGATTCAGGTAGGTCTGTTGTTTTCTATACCATATGAGAGAAACTGGTCTCCAGGCAGACCCAAAATCAGTGAGACACAAATAGAAACAAAGATTGATTTCTTTTTGGTACCTGCCTCTTACAAAGGCTTGTATAAAGTCGCATTTGGAAAGGGTGAGTCTGGGACAAGACAATTTACAAATATTTTTAAAAATACTACTATTTGTAACTAAACAAATTACAGAGAAGCTCAAATCAGATGACTTCAAACACCCTGAAAGAATACAGACTAAGCTAAAACATTTAGCTAACAGTAGGTAGCACTTGTTTTGAATAAAAATAAGAGAATTTACTGATTTTGTGTTGCTTTGTGCTAAGAATGGTAATGAGAAGTTGAACTTTCCAGCAAGCCTTTTACATGTGAAACTCTGTGGTATAAGAAAAAAGCTTACATTAAAATCTGAAGCTGCTAATAACTATAAAACCAATTAAAGAAAGTATAAACAACAATTTCAGCAATTTGAATCTACAAAAAACATTTAAGAAAGTGAAGGGAATATTACAAGTTTTCATTTAAAGTGCAATTTAAGCAAGAATCTTGGTTGTTCTCCAGTGCGTTCCTTTCCTAGTGGTTATTGTGAGTTACTCCAGCTGCATGCTATGAAGGTATAGCACTAGCCCACAAACTGAGAACTTAATCTAGAGACATACTCCCAGACTTTCTGTTTCACTTATTTGTCATTTTAGGTCATGGAGTAACTCTAAAATTATGAAGTATGGTGGAGAGGAGATTTTCTTCAGGCAAATTCTGACCTACTCACCAGATCTTAATAACATGCAAGCCTTCAGAATGGAATGAAAGGTATAAAGAATTAAATGTAGAAAATGTCATAAAACATGGCAGAACTTTACCAAACAGATTATGTTAAATTAATCTGGTAATTTGCTTTGAAAATACAAGGGATTTCTCTGAGATGTTCTTTTAAGCATTTTATATGGTGCTTTGGGAAAACAAGTTGGTTAACATGGAGAAGTTTAGGACTAGTACAGAAGTTAGACAAAAAGTAAAGGAAAGGGAGAAAATAGCTGAACATGCTGAAGGAAGCTTACCAGTAAAAAATCAGTACTGGGAGCTATCTAATATTTTCTTCAGTGACCTTGGTGCAAAAGGAAATCATGTTTAAATAGAATTTGCTGATGTCATGAAGTTGGGAAGCATCCCCAATGCAAAAGAGGTTTGAGAAACCTGATGATCTTGGGGATTTGCATAATAGTAAGGAGATAAAAATACAATCATGCAAAGGGCAATGTCATATGCTTAGGTGCTAATATTAAGAATTTATGTTTGTGGCAGTACATCCCGCCCCCCCCATCCTGCCAGCAGGAAACGAAACTTCTCCAGGAAGGGAGAAGGGGAAGGAAACCCTGGAGGCTGCAGGTTGAAATTTGAACTGGCCAATCGAGATGCGCCAGGTACACCGAGGCGACCCTCCTGGCCAATAGAATTAAATGACCACAGGTCAGATTCGACAGGGGTATAAACGGGGTCCCGCCGGAGGACACATTGGCAGTCCTCCTCGGAGCAGCGGGTCTGCAGGCGGGGACTCCCCCTCGGGTCGGGGCACTGCCCGAGGTAACTCCTCGAGGGAGAGAGCCCTCAGCTTTTAGGTGAGTGATACGCGCGTTTTGAGCCATCACTTTAAATCTTGGGAATTCTTAAGTCGGCCATGTAGTATTAATTCTCTTTACATCATTGAGCCTGTGGTTTTATTAGGTGTTGCCAGACTTCTAACTAACTTTTGCTGAAGAATAAATCTGAGTTTTAACACCTGTGGGATTTGGTTAGTCGTGCATCCGTAACAATGTTATAAGCTCAAAATATTAGAAAAGGAGAGGATCTGTGTGTACCAGTGATGCCTGTGAACTGTAGTGATATATGTAAAAAGGCAAATGTAATTTGTACTTGTATCAGGTGAGGTATTTGCAGAAGGAGCCATGACATTTGAATGGCTTTACACAAGGTACTGCCGACAACTTTTGGAGAACTATGCAGCATGTGAGACCACTCAGCAAAGAACAGGTGAAGAAAAGGCTCTCGGAGTGATCAGAGAACCACGAGTCCTAGAAGAAGAGTAAAACTGGGTTTGCTTTGGGTAATCTAATAAAACAGAAGCTAAATGATATTGAATTAGTATCTATAAATACACAGACAGGGAAACACCAGGGAAAGAGAGGATCTGTTTAAACCGAAGGATGGCATTGGCACAAGAACAAATGGATAGAAATTGGCCATAAATAATTCTAGTGTGGAAATCAGAAGGAGGTTTCTAGTCATTAGGAAAAAGATATTCTGTGTAGCATCTTTCCAGTAGACTTCTTGCCTCCCCCACTCAGTAAGTTTATGAAAGGGATTGTGAAGAATGACTGCTCGCAGCAGCTGAGATTTAGACCCAAAGATCCAGGAGCTTCCAGTCTAGGTTAAATGCCCATTCCTATCTTACTAAATAAAGCAAATCTGCTGCACATGACATGTCATGCTACAAAACAAAAAAAGTTAAATCTTTGTCTTTGCTGATTAATGTGTCAAACTGTGTGGTGGAGGAATTAAATAGAAAACAAATGTCTTGTAAAAGGTAAAGATGCCTAACTGCAAATTGCCTTATTAAACTGCCTCTTAATAAGAGAGATTGTATGGAAGGGTAAATCCTGTGGCCTGACCTGTAAAAAAAAAAAAAATCTGATGATGTAAAGTTCCTACATAACCCCTTTAAAGTTTACTGGAGAGTTGTGCCAGCCTGGAAGAGGACACTGCTTAAACCTTTAGATCATTATTTATTTATTTGTACTCAGATTTATGTCAAAGCAAGACAGGAAGAAACACTAAACTTTTTACTGTAATGAAGCTTGGCGTTTGACTTCTTCCATTATAAACAATGTGAACTAAAAATGCCTGGAGGCACTATACCTTGTGCATCTGGCATTTATACAGCAGATTACCAGCACTCTCACTGACCTTGGTAGCTCTGCAGGGGACACCATTTTCACCTAGCTGAGCTGATTTTAAAAATCTCTTGTCTGTGCGCATCCATATCAGGATGAAGCTCAACTTGTCTCCATCATTGTGTCAAACGGGTTCATCTGAACTTCATCATGCTTTCAGCAAAGCACATTTGCAAAGGTGTGAAATCAGATGGCAAGGGTATTTAAAAGCCCTCTGTTCCAAACCCCTCAAGCTCTTACACGTGCTTGTAGCCCACTGGGTTCACTACAAATAATTGTGTGAGTTATTTTTTACATACACTCAAGAGCCTACCAGATCAGAGGATATAAACATTAAGGGTCAAGCTTTCCCTAGGCTCTTCTGCAATTGTGGGGAATAGCTGGACACAAGAAGTTTTCTGTCTACTTACATGTTCTGTGTAAAAATCATCTCTACCACTTCAAAGAAATAAAGTTTGAAAAGTAGGCCACTGCCATCAGACTTGCTGGATAGTAATGAAAGGCCCACTGACATGAAAGGTTTGGGGGAACAGATGTAGCACTCAAAAGCAGACTGCCTTCACTTTCTTTGCTCATCATTCCACTGCAACTTTAGAAACCCAGTCTCCAAAAATTCCCAGCAGACTAGGCACCTCTGGGCCATCCGATCTCAGAAATACTTTAAAACCAGAGTCTGGCTTTTGCTGCAATGCACTGCTTCGCTTGAAGTTATAATAGTGGTAGCTGTAGTAATATTCCTAGTCTCAATTTCTCTTACTGTTAAGTTCTACTTAAAAGAAGACTTCAAATAATAAAAATGCAAAGAATGAAAATGAGTTCCGGCAATTTATTTTGTGTGTGTTTACTTCCATCATAGTTTTCATTATAGCAGAAACTTAGTGGGATGCTTAGAATCCAAACCCTTTGGATTTTCTCAGAAATAATACAGCCAAGATCATGAATACTGTGCTAAATATGAATTAAGTTATTACTGACCAATATATTTTATTACATATAGACATATTAATATGTATGTACACCATTATATGTATATGAACCTTCAAAAGCCTCTTAAAATATCTGTTTCACTACACAGTAAAATGGGTATCTATCAAAATATGTTATTTAGACATAATGGAGTCTATAACACTTCTTTTGAATGTAGCATTTACCATTCTAAAAACAGATCTGGTAACAGCACATACTGATTTTCTCAAGAGCTTTATTTCATGAACTTGCAGAATAGAAAAATCTTTTTACAGAACAGAAGAATCTTTTCTTTCATTGAATAACACAGTAGTCCAAAGAGCATTTTAAGTCAGATATAGCTGTCTAAAATGTGTTCTACGAATTACTAAAAAAATTATATATCTGCATTTTGAAGTAGCAGGCTGACTGAAGAATGTACACATTTTCTGAGAAGTATTTACCAAATAATGATTCTTATTTTTGCTATATTTTTTTAAAAATTTTTCATATTTTATCAGAAGCAGAAATAACCAAAACCACCATGCAGTAGCTTTGTTCTTGCAGTAGAAAAATACAAACTAACCCCTCCCCCAGTTCCAGCAATCCTAACAAGAAAAAAAATGAGACAATGTTGGCTTTGCATTTACAGCATCATTTTCAGCAGTCAAAAACATTGATCAAAATATTCCCTAAAACTAATTAACCAATTGTAATCAATAGCAGCCTCAGTATTTCACTCATTTAAGCAGGTTTTGTTCATTTGACATGCTTAATTTTGGCTGCCAAGCACAGAATGAGCTCTCTAGTCATCTAATTACCTGAAATTATGAGTATCTTCCTGACAGCAAATGCCACGGTCATGGTTAGATAGTCGGGGCAGAACTCTTGGCTTTTGTTCCAGAGTCTTTATGTTGCTGATGCGGCACAAAGCTGACCCACTTGCTTCAGTTTCCAGTCCTCAGCCTTCCTCAAAACTGTTATTGAGGAAAGAAGTGTAGGGGCAAAATGGGGATGGGAAAAGGTAGAATGGCATGTGCAGTGCCTTGTTGGATCCTTGGCCGTGAGTAGCGTGTGCAGCATTGTAAGTTACAGTATCCTAAAAATAATCTTAAATTATGGAGCAGATTTTCTTGACTAGACAGGAATTGTAAAAGCATAGGGAAATGGCTGAGAGGCACCCTCTCCCCATACATTTCTGCAGGTACCTTGAAAGAATGAATTCTCTGCTGACACCAGTAGAAGCAATGAAAATATCTGACTTCCCATATACTAAGAGCATGAAACAATGAATGCCTGTTTTTTAAAATTCTTTACTTTTTAATGGCAACCAGTGTAGGGTTATTTGAAGTAAATGTATATTTCAGTTCTCCCTTTGGAGTAATATTTTCTGCTAACTTAACAGGTCAAATAGTTTTATATTTTTCTGCTAGAATCTGGCCTGTCATGCTTATTGACATGAAAGAATTAGACACTGGGGAGGGGGAACTGTAGAATATAGCAATGGCAATTAGCATGTGTATTAACATTTAAAGAGTGTTATGTGCCTACATAAGAAATGAGGCATAGTTTGCTGTATTGGTGCTATTTCTATACTGCAACAACTCCTTCAGGTCACACAGCGAGGCAGCATCTCATCTAAAATGCAAGAGGGAACAAGGAGACATTGTTTCCATCTATCTTGTTGTTTCAAATATGATGCTAGTTCTTGGAAGTAAATTTATACGATTTCATTTATCTCTCCAACATATGAAATTTCAAGAGATGCCAATTTATTTTTCATGCATATTTTTGGGTGTATTCATTCTGAGTGCTGGTTTTCATGTTTTTGCAAGTTCAGAGTGCCTGTCTCACGCAACATGAGATATAATTAATCACACAGGAGTAGGATTATACGTTTAACATTTTGCCTGTATTTTGAAAAAATCACTCTCCAGAGGCTGCTCCATTTTCTGTGTGGTAATGTATATAAGGATGTTTTCACCAGCAGACATATTTGAGCAGATATACATAGCTTTACAGCTCCTCATTGGCTTCAGAACACATAATAAAAACCACAGACTTGGTTACATTAATGAAATAGAGTAACTTGCTTTAAAGAAGTTTTTGATGGGGGAAAAAAGTGAATGAGTGTTTGCTAAAATCTCTTCATGGTTAAGCTATGTTTTAATTCAGTATGGCTGACACAATATACATTCACAGCAGGAATATAGAAGAAAAACTAATGAATATTAGGGGGGAAAAATCAGCAAGTGAAACCCTTGGAGATTATTCCTTTCTTCTGCAGAAAATCCAAGCATCAGCTACTGCTCAGAGGAAGTTCTGCAGCAAATCAGGGTGAAAATACCCTTCAGTGTTTTGCCATAGCAGGCACTCTGCATGGGATTCATCTGAACAAATGCAGATTTCTACATCTGAGTGAGGCTTCCTTTTTAGTCCCCACAGAGAAACAGGCATTTGTATGCTGAAATTTTTCTCATTTTGAACTAAACATCTACATTTGGTCAGATGAATCATGCAATAAAAATGCCTATCTCCACTGTGCTGCTCTCTCCCAGAGTTAAAGGTGACCAGGTCAGCTGTAGATGTCCTTGTTGTACTTTCTGACTTTAGGTGACAAGAATGCCACCCTAACTGCCACCTCAGCATTAGTGGCTAACTACATCTGCAGCTGCTTATAATTCCCTCTCACCCCGATAGTCGTCCAGCTATACCTCCTTGGGCAGCTGTGCACAAAACCCACTGTGTGATGACCAGCCTGAGCTGGGGACTATTGCTATCCCAGCCTGTATTGTCAGGTAAATCCTATAAGACTCAACAAGTCCATATGAGAGGAGTACTGACTGACTGGATAATGGTACATTATTTCTAGTATAGTAGAATAAGAGCAATGACAAGTTAAGGTCATAAGAAAAAACAGAGAAGGGAATTAATAAAAAGAATAAAACTACAACTAAAAAATAAAGCTGAAAAAATGCTCCAGCTAGGTCCATAGCAAATGACAGAAAATTATGTTGTAAGGTGAAAAACGATAAATAATTTTGATGATTGTTATAAACCACAGTCCTTCTCCTTTGTACTCTGAGCAGAAGTCATCACAAGCCCGACCTGTACAATCCTTCTAAGGGTGCCCTAAGCCTTCATGCCTCACCATTTCTCTATAGCCATTAACTACATTTCTCATAGTCGTCTTTGAGCTCTGTGTTCAGGCTGATACTCCTTGGCCCCTTTTTTTAATTATTTTCCACATACTTCACTCAATCCTCTTCCTCTCTCATTCATCCAGAGACTGATAAAAATGATAAATTGACTTTTTTCTTTGACCTAAATGTAGGAACTTCCTGATACCGCTGATGCAGCCCTCTGTCTTCTCTCCTGTTTTCAGTTCCACCTGCACTGTGGACACTAATTGAGAGGGAAAAGCACAGCTGTTCATTAAAACACAACGTGTGCAGCAGCTTAGTCTCCTAAAGGAGTCATTCCTGCAATCTGTTTCAATATGTATTCCTTTGTGTGTATATAAATATAAAAGAAGAAAAAAAAAGAAAAAGAAGAGCACAAGTCTAAGGGTACTAAATTCTGCTAAGGAAAGGATATTAATTTGTAAATGTCATCCAGTAATTTCCATCAAAATTACTCTGAAAGGTACTTTTCTACATAACAATGGTAGCTCAGAAGAGGAATACATATCAATAGCTGCAAGTAGTTGATATATCTAGAAACAACAGTTGAGGAGAATAAAAATCAAACATGAGTGCATGCTGGGGCAGAAGTATGTTCTGGAGAGCGTCTTGCATTGGCAGTGCCCAAAAGAAGAATAGAACATCAGAGATGCCTCCAGCCCAGTATGCTGTCTCCAGCAGCGACCCAAAGCAGATGGCAGAGGGGAAGTAAGAACTAGTAACCATTGTTTCTCCCAACTAATCCCCGAGACTTCAACAGTTTTCAGCTGAGGCCATTTCCTGAACCAGATAGGGTTTGTCTGTTTAGTAACCTCCCATGGATATCTCTTCCAAGAATTTATCCAGTCTCCCTTGAACCCATGCAGCCACAACATCTTTTGCTGAGGAGCTCTTCAGGTCTGCTATCTAAAAACTAGGTAATTCTAAACTCACCAGTTGTGAGGTAAAATCAGGACAGAATAGTAAGACAAAACTAACTAAAAGCGATCCATCTTTAATTCTTACAGCATATACGCAGAATCAATACTGAGGATTTTCACAAACCTGTTGCACTTTCAGATACAACCCATCCATTTATAAAATATTTATTTATTCTGCAGCAGTATTTAGGTTACTCAAAATTTCCTGCTACTGTCTCCAAATGGCTCCTTTGCATTACTATTAATGGTCGTTCTATAAAGTTTGACTCTTTTTGTATAGATATAATTCATTTGGTATTAGAGTCAATGTCACTCGCCCATGAATTTACAAGGCTGTTGTCGCTGTGACACTTCTTGGTTTGTTTGCTCAGTTTTGCCAGAATACTGTAGGTGGAGTTTTAATTTTTGCTGACTCATCCCAGTAAACTAGCCCTATCTTCTCTCCAGACTTTTCAATGGGGAGTATTTTTTTTTCTTTGAAGAGAAACCAAATTGCGTTTTAACAATTTGTAAGCTGCATGAGGGGCAACCTACCAAATCAAAGTTTTAGGCCTGAACTTCACCTTTTTAGGTCGGCTTTGTAATTTGCTGTGATCCTTTTTCATTTTGAATCCCTTTACTTGTAAGAGAATCTACAGCCTATAAATCACTCTTCAAAAATATCCACAGCAGTATCTGACAAAAAAGAAGTGAGCTTTGTGCTTGAATCTCAAAAGGAAACATTTTCAGAAGGATACTATAGGAACTAGTGAAAGAAATGATGAATCACTTCAAATTATTTTTTAAAGAAGAATAACTTAATAAAATTTTTTTGAGAAACTGTGAAAACAGAATGGTCTGATTTCCTGAATAAGTTGTAAATTATCAACAGCTTTTGCCTTAATAAATATTATTTTTCCCTTCATGAAAGTTTTTTTTAAGTCTCTGATGCCTGGGTTTCAAGGACTAATGATATAGATAGTGTGAGAAAGAACACAGAGACAGTGTCTTTGCATCTTAATTATAGCAACCCTCTTCTTTCCAGCACTGAACCAAGCTACACCCAGAGCATGGGGAGATAAATGTGGGAGCTGTAAGCTTGACGTCTAATATCTGCTACTGAAGATTTGGGATTTGATTTAGTGCCTCTATTGGAAGGTTTGAAAAAAACAGGTCTTCCATCTTCTTTTAATAAATTCATTTTCAGACCTGCAATTTACCTTTTTGGCAGTTTTACGATTCAGAACAATGGGCCTTTTTTAGTTGTGTAATTTTTTTGGCTGTTTCCGTTTTCTCTCACATTTATAAGCAGGAAAGTGGTGTTCAGTAATTTGCAGAATAGTGAAGCAAGAGACATTCATAGCTCCCTAGCTGGAAAAACTTCACCATGATTCCTGATTGCACAAAATGTTGGGGGACTATTTGACATTTTTTAATAGTGACAAACCGATACTTGCACATTACCAGGCCACATTATATTAACTCCATATACGCCTGCTATATTGGAATTTCTGAAAAGTAACAAATTCTGAAGTGACATAATACAAATAGCTCCCAGCAGAAGGGAAAAGAGATTTTCTGCAAGGAGGAAAAGAATCCCACAATAGTATGACTTTGCTTTTATTTCCCAGTAATCTAAAACCAAAAAGACATCAGGGTGGGGGGGGAGATGTTTAAGAGGACAGAGATAAGCTCTGGAGACTAGTGATCCTGATGAATCTAAGACCTAATAAACTCAGGACACCAAGAGCTGGCCAAATTTGTGCAAGGCTACCAACACACACTTCAACAACAAGCTGTGTGATGACTGAACCCACATAAAAGAATGCGGTGGCTGCTATGGGCAGACAGAGACAACAGGATTACTTGTTCACCACCTCTTGGGGGACTTTCTGAACTCATACCTAGAGGCCACTGGTGCATCAGTGTGACCTTCCACTTCTGAGTGGACTTCTCAGTTGGCCTCCTCATTGTTGCTCCCACCAGGTGACTACAAGTGAAAGTGTGTGTGAACTGTGTGAGGAAACAAGTAAACGTACTATGTGAACAGCTACCTGGTATTAATAACAGCTAGATTCTTTTAACAACAAAAACTTAATAAACAATAGTCGTTCTAATAAGTCTTGGTTATGATCTGCCCCCCTGACTCAAGAACTTGTCAGGGAAAAAGGAGGTGACAAGAGCAGCCATCACGCCTCTGCACACATGCACTGCATCCTGTCTGGTGGTGGTTTTGAGTAACACATGTACTGTAACTGCATTTTCTTAAAGAATTGGACAATTAACTCAAAAAATTAACAAGAGTGACACAGCTGTTGGGTCAAACACAGCAGTTTCTCTATTGCATTGACCTTTCACAAACCTGGATGTCTTGAGCACATGGTTCAACCAGTTTTTAAATAAATTTTAATTGCTTTTAAATAAACTGTAAAGGAGGAAGAAAATATTCTGTATTCTGTATAGATAAAGATAGCATCATGTGATCTGTCTTCTGTCGACCAGAAGAAAACAAAGAACTGCTGAGATTGATGCAGCTTGCATCAATGCAGCTTGCAGTTGTGTCATATCACCATGAAACTGAAATAACATCATAGTAAATCAGTCCTGTTATGTCTGCAACTCACAGTAGATGCTCTGTGCTCCAAGTTCCATTTCTTTGCTAGGAAGCAGCTGCTGGGAATGTCCCTTGGTCAGAAGCCAACACCAGCTTAACAGTTCTTTCATGCCTTGCTTGCACATAGACCTTGACAGGATCCCAGGGTGTGACTGCTCCATGTACACATACCTGCGCTGGCTTCAATGTCCCCTGCCATTAGTAGTGCAGATAGGATGATTAGGGTGATAGGATGATAGGGGTTTACGGGTTTGTTTCTATAGGGAAAATATCTTCCCTGCATCAGGACCAGTAACAAGAAAAAGGTTGCGGTATGTTATTATTTAGGTTGCTCATGGGTCAATGTAAAGAATGTGTTGTTAGCTATAGCATGGCTTTATTTTCATCTAGAAGCTTTTCTACAGATCGGGGGAAGACTCTTGGAACGGTGCTGTGCTTAGCATTTATCTAAGAAATGAAATCACAGCATTATTCATATAATAAAACATTTGTCTTCACTTTCTCCAGATTTCTACAAGAGTTTACTATGTTATTTTAAGGGAAGCACAACTGCTTTTATATTTCTGTTAAATTCTGTTGATTAACAGTAAGAGTCGGGGTTGTATTCTTGTTCCTTTGATTCTTGCAGTCAGCATCCTTTTCAGTAAATGAAAGTCCCATAAGGCATCTTTGCCCTTCCTTTTTACGTATTTGTCTAAACACTGTAAGAATGGAACACTTAGGCTTTCAAAGACAAAAAAAAAAAAATCAACACAAAACCACCTCACTCCAAACAATATAATTAAGACAATTAAGGATCTAGTCTCCACTCAGTATGCATACATATCTCTGATTAATGTTATCAGGAAATACAGACTCACAGACTGGAGAATAGGTCCCTTAGCTCAGAAGAGAGCATTACTCTTGTATCTGAATGTGTCCTTTTAAAAAATGACCCTTAAGTTTATCCCACAGCAACTATTTTCCTTTTTACTGCATATTTGAAACTATTTTAGTCTGAAGTGCTGTCAGGAAACTAAAATCTTGTTATAAAATTCCCCACAGAATTTGAACCACATGTTTAAAGAATCACTTGATATTAATTGCAAGATATGTGGAAATAAATTCTGCGATGCCCATGTGGCCTATCTCACAGATGGCAAGGGGGCTATACGGATGTAACAGGGAACAGAGTCCGTCCAATTTATGCTCCTTAATGCAACACCATACAGGAGTATTTTTGGAGAGAAAAACGAAAGGAAGAGGAACTGCAAACTGGTTTTCTCCCCTTGTTTTCTTAAATGTCATTATGGCTAATGATCCACGGATTGTTTCCAGGTCTATATTCTGCAGTAACAATAACAAAAATGGAAACATCTATATGCAGATATGGGCTCCAGTAAAAAAAACCTCTCAGACAATTACAGAATCTTACTCCTGTTCCAATTTTCCACATTGTAGAAGGGAGGACACCTATCTTAGCAAGGCATTTACTGAAAAAATCTCAAAACCTATTTCATTAACTCATGTTCCTCATATCAGCTGACAAGGAAAATATTCAAGGTTTTGCCTTCTCAGCTCTTTTGATGGGCAGAATATTGCACCTCCCTCACAGATGTGCCATCATGCAGGGCTGCTTTCAAAACAGTTTAAACAAGAAATGCTGGACTGGCAATTAAATTCAATCACTCTGTTTAGCTAACACATCCTGAACAACAATCTTTTCTTTTTGCCAGTAGAATACAGATTTGTTTCTAACTTGCTGCATACACTTGAAGGCCATCAGATCATTTCTACCTAGATATACTAGAGATGGTCCATTGATTTGATACTAGGCACTGTAATTCACTTGCGTATATACAGTTCAATACCTCTTGTATTCCACTGTGTGAAGCCTGTTATCTCTTCACTAAAAAATAGATGTGTTTAATCCTAGTAGAATGTGATTCTTCTGGAAAGTTTACTGAGAATGGAAAGTAATTAAATAATTGGTGTGTGGCCTAAGCAGGCTAATGATCTTTGTTATCTTTACAGAAAAAAATCTACTGAGGTCAACTGGAGTCTTTTAGTTGGCTTCACAGACTTTTATGGCTAAAAGGAATCATTAAATCTTCTAGTCTTGAACTCCTTCATATTAAATTTCATCCAATCAGCTTTCCAGTGTGTTCACTAACTTGTTTTTGGCTAAAGCATATCTTTCAAAAAGGCATCCAACCTTGATTTTAGGACCCTAGCAGTTGAAGGACTGGTCACATCAGTACATATGTTGTTCCAGAGATTAAAATCAGTGAGAAAATAACATCTGCAAACTTGTGCTTTTCAAGCATTTGAATTTGCTGGATTTATGTTTCTAGAAATTGGCTGTTGTCCTTCCTGTCATTGATAAGTTTTAGCCTTTTACCACCCACTGTTTTCCTCAGAAACTTATTCATGGAAATAAGTAATTTCTCAGTCCCCCTTTTAACAAACAAAACAGAATTGTCTGTCTTCATAAACCTTGATCTAGTTCTAGTTAGTTAGAAGCTACCTTGAACTAGTTTCTCTGGTTTAAAATCATCTGTCTGTATGAGACACAAAATATCTCATTTCTTTTCTTCCACAGTTTTTAACATAGAGCTAGAAACAAGAATAAAAGAGTAGTTTGCAGCTAACAGTCTGATTTAAGCCACACTGAGATGTAGAATTACCAAAATGTATCCTAAATATGAGTCACTGTTTCCTTATCTATAATTCTGAAACTTATTTTGCCCTTTTACTATAGCATCGCACTGGACAGTTTCTTGTCTGCTATAACCACTTCTCAGGGGCATTGCTTTCCAGAGTTGCAGCCCCTCATTCTGTAAAAAGTTATATACTTTAGTTTTAGATGTATAACTTAGACCTATGCAAATATGATTCTAAGCTATGCTACAACTATGCATTTCAGGCATTTTCTACTGATCTTCACTGTCCTTCTCCTTCATTTAATAATGAACTTCTGTACTGGATGCTAGCATGGCACTAATACCTAATGCTAGCTCCTTTTAACTCTGCACAAAATAGAATAGAAAATAAGGGCTAGTGACTGGCACGGGTGAGTTTCAAGCTAGTGAGCTTGTACATTTGAGTGAAAAGAGTAGGAAGCACTGCAATAGAAGATATATTACATCATTCTCGAACGCAACTGTGCCAGCAACAGCAGCTGGGAAGAGTATGGGGTTCTAATTACAGATTGCATCAATCTCTGTGAACAGAAGCAAATCTCCTTCCTAGGTTTCAGAGTTGCAGCTTGCTTGGAGAGGCATAATGAGTTAGGATTAAATGTTCACTTACAATAGGCTGACATTATAGGATGTAAGCAGATGTTGCATGTAAGAGCTCTAATGATATATATTTCAGTGCACCAACACTTCGAACTTCTAAATAAAGTCTTTATTAACCTAACTGTAAGTGTAAGGATCCCTGTCTTTATTTTGGGATGCAGAATCAGTGATTGGAAGAATGTTCTCTATGCATGTTAAGACTATAAACCAGCTAGAAACATCTTAAAAGAAATGTTGGCAGAGGGTTTCCACGCAAGAATGAGACAGTGAATGTTGAATATGAACAGAAATAGTGAAATTACAATGCTAAAAGTCAAAGTTTACCAGAGGATACTGAGAGGTAGGCATGTTATCATATTATTTCTCCCACCACAACATTAAGACCCAAAGACTCCAAATTAAGATAACACTGTTCTAGTCCCTTCAATTAGGAAATCTGTGTTACTAACAATGCAATTGTAGTTCTGAGAGGTTAATGAAATTGTATTAAATAAATCTGACCTCAAAGTACACACATTATAGTCCAGGCATTTGGTTCAGCTACATGTCCATGTTGTTTGCTTTTTATTCCTATTACTCTGACTTCGTCACTGCTGCTGGCTTCAAAAAAAAATATTTCCTACTTTATAAGAAATTTTATTCAACAACAAAGAACCTATTTAAAACCCCTTTAAAGGGTGTATAAAAATCAGTAATAGGGGTTAGATGGATTTCCTCTGCATCATCTATACCACAAAACCAGGTATACTGATGTCCTTGTCCTTCTCTCTGTTGTTTAAAAGCCTACACCAAAACATGTAACTCTCCAAGCATTTGGAAGTCTAAGCAGAGTCTTAATAAATGGTGGCAAGGGAATTATTTAGAAGCAGAAGACTAGATACCTAATCCAGGCTTCTGCTTCAAATTGTTGGCAAACCTGAGGGATCCTTACATCAGATCATCAGAGCCAACGCATCTGAACTTCCACTGATCTCCAGGCATCGCATCTTCCATGAGCATCCTCTCATAGCGGGACACGCTGCTACACTACACCAGCCTTCCTCTGCTGTAAAGGACTCACTGATACATGTGAAAATTAGGACTGCCTGGCACTAAGACTGGCCTTCAGAATCAGACAGTTATAACCAGACACTGACAAACCCTCCCTCTCTAATGCCAAGAAAACATCTAGTGTAAGACTATTGACAGCATCAGTTGCTTGTAAAAACATTGTTTGGATTGTCAGTTCAGTTGATGCTAGAAGACAAACAAAATGCAAGGACTAGAAAGCCAAAATAATCCCTTTTCTCCTGTTTGATGGAAAGGAACAAAAGGGCATCTGAGAACATTTTCATTTGATATTCCTAATCATTCCTCATAGAGTAATTATCTATGAGCAGAAAATAATATGTTGCTTAATAAGTTTTCTTGTTTATTAAAAATGAAGACAATCATGAACCTACAAAAATTAAAAATGGTAAATAAAGCTTTTAAAATATTTTTAATGGAAATCCTTAGATAAATTTTGTGGTAAACTCCATGGTGCTGTATAGAAGCATCTTTCAGAAGAGAAGTGCAAATAAAGAATGAGCATTATAAACAACTACTAATTTTTTTCAGCAATTACAGTGCTTCAGAACAGGGTTTTACTTCCACATTCCTCTTCTAGTAAGAGAGCAGTCCATACATTCATCCCTGTGAATGATTTACCTTGTACACCATTCGTATCAATAAAGATTCTTTAAAGAGTGGGGGTGTCAGGGAGCAGCAGGAGCAGCTCTGTGAAGGAGGACGAGCAGGAGCCGAGGGTGACTCCAGGACACACTGTGTCCTCATGGACAGGCACCATCCTGGACTAACCAAGCAGGCAAGGAGGGCAGGGTGGTCACAGCAGTGGATTCTGTCAACAGTCCAGTGAAAATGAGATGAACATGAGATGACGGATCAGGTCCAAGGTCAAGTCAACCCAGGAAATTCAGCCAACATCAGCTGGGGACAAGGCACGGACACATCTAAAGCATAGCTCAGCAGCAACAGCGGGCTGAGCTGAAATGGGGCACCCAGACCGATGTGTAGAGTGTGGGAGAGGGTCCCAGGTGAGGCTGGTCAGAGCCACTAAGGCCCGTTAGTGCCCTCAGGACCTTGACACAGACACCGTCTTTTTTTTTTTCTTTTTTTTAATGCAAAGTTCACTGCTTCTGGGGTATACTCAGAATGTAATTACTTTTCTTATATTTTGACAGACATGTACAGCTGTGCTCTTCAAGCACTTAAAATTCTTATTAACATGGGTTTATTCATTTCAATAAGAGCAATATGCAATACCTATTCATAAATAAATATGAAACTGGGTCATATTAGTTCAGTGACAGTGGTTTATTTGTGCCTCAAAGCTTCCTATGCAAAATTAGCCAGAAAATATGAAGAAAAATTCTCTTAGCGGTCTCCTAGGATCTATGTACAGGAGGAGGTGGGTTTGTCCAGACACCCACTGCTGCAACAACAACTGAACCGCTGAGCCACAGTCTCCAGAAACCACGCAAAGTCCAGTGCTCGCTGAGGGCTCCTCTCTCCCTGGTTGCCATTTGTATGCACACACCTGCTTCCAGCAGCACGGCTCCATCCCTACAGGCACTTCCCAGGCACAGTATGTTATTTTCATTGCTATGGCATGGAGAGCTTGAATTTAACACTGAGATTACTTTTATTTAAACACTGCACAACTCAAGCAGCAAGAGCTTGGCTTTGACTGCAGACCAGAGCCTCAGGCTTTGAAAACAGAAGCCAAACTTTGTTCTCTATAGCTGCAACCCACTTCCTTGCTGAAAAATAGAAACTACTCCATGCAGAAGTTGTGCAGCTTCACAAGGATAGATTTTTATTGAGAAGAGTCCCTGCACAGAGGAAATCTTACTGAGGTACTGAATAAACATAGTGACACAGAGCAAGGACAATTAGCTAAATTTAGAGCACAGATTCAAAACCCTTCACCTTACATTGCCAATTATGCCTATTTTAGAAGCAAAGTTGCCACCAGAGAAAGACATCTCCACAAATAAATTAGAACACTTGTGGCCTGAAGGTGCAATTTTTTTTCTACTGTCCATACACAAAGTCTAAGTGACTCTCCTGATTTAAGTGGTCCATACTAGGTGATTTCATCTGAGCCTAAAATAGTAACTGATAGAAATATCACTTCTGCAAATCTTTCTTCTTTTTGACCCATGTGTGCTTGAGTTTAGGATAAGATCATCCATTTTTTTCAATTAGATGGGAGTACAAAGATTATTCTTTCCCTCATGCAGGCTGCTCAGGAGTTTGTCTTCTGACCAAGACAGGTTTCTGTGTGCCTGGAAATGGTACTGGGAGGAGATGTGGCTTGGGATAGGCACTGTTTTGTTAGCCTAGTCCTGCTGTGAATCCAAGAGTTTGGAGGGATCTGAATTGTCTTGGATTTATCCTTTGTTTTATGTTCTCTCTGCAAGGGAGTACCAAAATGCATAATATTGCACTGAAATAAAATTTTATTTTTTTTAATTCTTCTCCTAGGTGTGTAGTTTATCCAACAAACACTACTCTTCTTTGTTCTCTCTCTTAACTGCTTAGCCCTTTTTGAGACTTTTTTTTCCTGTTTTGTTTCACAGCCATGTCTACCTTCCTTTGACATCCTCTGCTCTATGGCCACCCTTCTGGAAGAGCACTTTTTCCCCTGTCACCCATCCATCTATTCTTATATTTTCATCTTGTCTCAGCAACCAGAATAAATCCCTTTTTTTGTGTTTGTTTGGGCATGCTTGTTTTTTAATTTTATGTCTAAATGTTATTTATCTCACTGGATGTCTTTAAGGATTCAGTTGACACAGAGAAAGCAAAAGTTTCATTATACTGGATTTTTAATACGACTTGTGGATTACTTATATCAGACTAGTGCCTTTTAAACCACTTAATCCAATACCTCTCAAGAAGGTCTGCTATTCTCCTGAAGAACTGATTTTGTCACCTTGCTAATATTATAAATGCACTGCCTGGTTGCTCAGTCAACATCTCCATTAGAAATACTGTTCTTCTTATAACTCAACCATTTCAAATTGAAATTGGACCAAAAGCTGGCCTACAAGTACTGCCCACATACATCGTTTTGTTCAAATCTGAAAAGGAAAAACAAGGACCTTTTAAAAGCCTTTACTATTCTGAATCCAAGTAAAAGACTGTCATCTTAATGGCTAGACAAAAACTATTGCCTGCCCTGTCTTCCTTTCCCATTCCAAGGTAATATTACTGCACATAACAAGTGCTGTTCTGATACTTCATCTTTAATTTAGACTTCCCTAGAATTTGTCAGCTTAAGCCAGAGACTTAACACTGTTTTTATGCAGCTTTTTTGTACTTAATGACAGACAATCCATTCTGCTGTGGAGCAGTAAACAAGCTCACTGCAAGATGCCAATTGGGAATCACAATGGGAAATAACTGATCTCCTGTGTGATATTAGCTAAAATGGTGTGTCCTACAGCCAACCTTGAGACTTAGTAAAACATTGTTTTGTGAGAGATTAACTCACACTTAATACAAACTGCAGCAAACCCCATACATTATCAGATAATACAGAGGGGTTTTTTAAACAATTTTAGTTTATTGAGAGGCAATTAAAGCTAGCAGTCATATATATGCCTGTCGAGAGAAGGCTGTGTATTTATAGTTCACGTGTGCATGTGCACCTGTGTGTATGAAGTTAAAAGCAACTTTAAATCTGACCTCTGCTATTTTGTTGCCACTGATACTAGCAGGGTACTGAGGTACTGTTGATTAATTTAGAGACACGTAAGAAAATGTGAAGGATCAAGTTTACCTGTTTTCTCAGGTGGCTACGAGCTGCTGCAGTTCACGCCAAAACAAAAGAACTGTAAATCTGAAATAACTGGCAAAGAGGGGTGGGGGGGTGGGTGCTGAGTTTCTGACTATTTTGATTTAGAAAAATAGTCCAAAGCAGCTAAAATGTGCTGGTGCTCTTTGCAAGCAATCTTAGTGAAGCATTTTCATTACACAGTAGTAAGACTGAAAGAAAGAAAATTTAGGAAAAGCCAACTCTGTATATCCACCAAATACTTGCCTCCTCTCCAAAAAAACCCTGAGACCATATAAAAAACTCAGTCGAGCTCGGATTCCTGTTTTGTTTGTGGTGAAAAGTATAAGAAAGAGAATTTACTTTAAACTTAACCGCTAACAAACTAAGGATAATGCATCATCTGCGAGTTATTTTTAGCTTATTCAGGTCATGGAGAAGGTAAAAGAAAATGTGACAAAGGGAAAATTATATAAAAGGAAACCATGACTCAGGATGCCTGAAAAATATGTCTTCATTTAAACAGGTTAGTTGGGGCCACATGATTCCCAGTCTAATAATTGTTCTTTGGTAAGCAGATAAGGAAAAGACTCATTATTCTCAGTTGTTTCATCTCAAAGTAATCCTGAATGCTGCTGCACAAAGCATGGTTACATTCAGTGTGAAAGGGTACTGTAAGGAAACTCAGGGAACTCCAATGGGGGGGAAATAAGAATTAGCAGCATTAGCGGTCCAGGTCTCTCCCAATGTCCTATTTTGTACAAATCAGGAAGCTGTAAATGGAGACGTATCGGCTTATGCCAGTCAGCGTTATTCCATTTTCTCTTGCCACCCACTAGCTGAAAATTTCTATCTTGTACTGTTCAAGTTGCTCTGCCACCTGTCAGTGTTATCTTGATAAGTACCTTGCCTTTCCCAGTTAAAATGCATAGCAGGTCATGCATATGAAAAGCATTCCTATTTCTTGTAAATGATCAGAGCACACATTATGTCCTGGGGTCATCAAAAAGCCCCTATGAATACGTCCAACTGTTCCGCAGCTCAGGTGATGCTTAAAGTTGCACAGTATGGGCTTCAGGTATTGCTGCTATTAAATGCTTTTCTTTGACTGGGAAACTTTTATCAAAGAAAGCTATTATCTGCCTTACCTCCTGGACAACACCATAAAGCTGAAGATTCTTTGCTGCTATTTCTAAAAAGTACTTGCTACATTTTAGTTACTCATTCTTCCCTTTGTGTGTATGGAGAGATATACATATATAAGTGAAAGTTCCCCATTTCATTCTGCAAATGGAAAATTAACAATAGCAATTATCTCAATTTCTTACTTAATTGCACTTGCAAGCACAGAGCCCTTTTTAAATAGCGTATAAACAAAATGTGCTATTTGAGCACTGATAATATATATCCCCAAACCTCACTGTTACTTGAGGGGAAAAAAATGACAGCAGAAGTAATATTTCCATGTGACAAATTCGTGTGCAACATTGACTCTTCTACTTCGCTTACTTTAGAGGCTGACTGCACTGTAGGTTTCAGGGTAGGTGGGACAGCAGCATCTGTGTAAGGTACTAGTGCCACATGCCTGGAGAAGGGAACAGGCAGTGTCAACACAGACAAGGAAGTCAGCATGTGGTGGAAAAGCTTTCTTCTCTTTTGGGGTGATGCTGGAGCCACGGAGAAGCAGCACCTGCTCCTAGAAATGCCTTCACTAAGAAGTGCTTCATGCTGGAGCTTTGTGGTAATTGTGCAACTTGGCATTCAGACGTGTTTCCAGGAGAGCTTAAAATGCAGTAAATGATGACAGATTGTGATAGGCTTATATTTTCTCTGTTTAGTGTCAGACATGATTCCCTGTGTTGTAATGTGGGTAAGCGTATAAAAATAATGATATTTCTGGCATAATGCAGTTTTGTCAGGCTGTACGTGCAGACTACTGGTAGGCAAGTGGGACAGTTTGCCCCAACACTTGGAAGGATTAGAGAGTCCAAACTTTTTACAGTAGAATATACCGTCATATAGATAAGAGATGTACAGAGAGCATGTATTTGTGAATATAGTGGAGGGAGTCAAAACTTTTGGCCTGGACCTCTTTGATTCTTTGTATGTCGTTACCTTCATGGGAAGGCCTCAGCCAGGTACAAACATGTCCTCAAACTAAAGTCTCTTGGAAGAAGACTATGTGGCTAGGTCCTATTTGAAAAGAAAAACAAAACAACAGACACCCCCCCCCCAAATCAAAAAAACACCACACCTTTTCTTTTTCCATGTGTTGCATATTTGTAAGGGCAGAGCAAGGAAACACTGCTTAATTTCCATCATCTTGCTTCATCAGGAGGTAAGAGTGAATTCATTAACTTCTCCTGCATCTCCTATGCTGAAAAATGTATGCTTCAGAAGAAACAGCCTAAGGAGTTTATACTTTACATCCCTAATTTCCTAGAATGTTAACAGTGAAACCTAAAGGTACTTGGATCATATTATAAACATGTTTAGAACTAATCCAGGGCCCTAAGTGCAGCCCAGAGGGGATTCTTTGAAATAGGAAGTTCTTGGCCAAAAAATGCAAAGACTTACATGGTTCAAGTCAAGCAGTGTAGCAAACTGAGGTCAAATAATAAGTACTGTGTTATTGACCTTCCTGTGGTTTCTCTGTGGAAGCATTGGGTAGCATAGCATAGCTGATAATTAAAGTTTGAACATACTGTACAGGTTTCCAATATCAATATGATTTTCTTTTTCTCTCAGAAAAAGCTAGAATCAGCATGTTAAAGGTCATGTCCGCCTTACATTTGAACATATCTGTAAATGTTTACCCTTGGGCAGGTTACAAGCCTTGTAATAGTGTGCTAGGTGGGGTTTTTTGTTTGTGTTTTTCTCTTCATTGACTACAGGTCATATAATTCGTAGAGGAGCTGGCTAAATTCAATCTGATATCCAGTCTGACTTTGGTTTATTGCTACTATCTGATTCAAAGAATTATCTAACCCATGTGTTGCTTTAGCGTTGGGCTTTCCCAGTTAATATGCTAGAACTTGTAATTTTTCTGAACTCTTGGATGTGTATATGAAATACTTTGTACTTTTTTCTCTTCATTAGCACCCTAGCTGATTTCTCTTGAACTACTAAATAAAATGACACTAAAAAGCAGAGCTGCAAAACACCATTTATCATCCTCAACAGCAAGAGGTGTTATTTCTTGCATGCAGTAATGCATAAAAGTTCTTATCAGGGAACAAACCAGCAACCAAGTGCCAAGAGCTGAAGCATATGAAATAAAAGCCTCTTACATTTTAAGCAGAGTGGATAGAAGAAAAAAACAAAAAATAAGATAGTGGAAAAATCCCAGAAAGGAGAGAAGTCAAGGCAATAGGCACATCTGATATGATCAGCAGCAGTCATAGTACACTCATTATCTAACCAAGTATGTTTCACTGGAATTCCAAATCGTTAGATGAGCAAATATTTTGCCTTTAGAAAAACTCTAAATGATCTGATAACGGGCACATGGCATGGTATAATTGCCTCATGCTTTAATCCTGGCTTGTTTCACGGCATACCTCAGGACGAATCACTTTTCACCCCTCACCATCTTCTAAGTGTGAATAATTATAGCTATCCTGCTTCACAAAGGTGGTATTAGGAACAATTTAATTGATGCCTGTGTAGTGCTTTAAGAAACTTGGGTGGGTAGATCAATGCTAAATTAGAGCAGGCAATTATATTCAGCCTGAGGGAGAGAAATCAATATCCATATGGCAAGGCAGGAGGAATACTTTCATGGGCCTGTTTTAAATCTCCCTTACTGCACTCTCACATCCCCATATTTTGTGTACTTCCTTGGAATTAGTTCGGGACAGCACTGGAAATATGAGAGCACGGTCAGACATGATGAGTCCGTACTGGTGAGGAACAACGGCCAAAATGCTCCGCATGGGACTGGAAGAGAAAGCAAAGAACAAAAGTACTTACAGCTGAAGCTCCTCCATACTGCGCAGACTATTTTGATTTCTCCGCTTTTACGCAGGCCTGGATTTTTATCAATTTTTACCTTTTAGGGAAATAATTTTATTACATTTCTAGAGAAAAACTAAAAATGCTGACACTGAGTTTTTGCATTTTATGGCAGAACCTTTTTCTTTTCCTTCTTTTGGAATAATGACTGAAACTTTTATTTAGTTACTGTCTCGATAAAATTATTTCTTAAATGAAGTGAAGTATGACCTGAACCTTCAAAGTCAATTTGCTGGTTTTATCTTAGGGGGTAAAAAAAAAAAATTTCTAAAGATGATTTTTATGCCTAAATACATAAATTCAACTAATAAATATTTTCAAAATATTAGATCTCTCTCAAGCTATACTGGAACATGATAACACTGACATATGTTTCTAAAGTATTTTTCTCATATGCAATATGGGGAAAAATCCTGACAAATTTTATGGAGAAGCACACTTCTTGCAACCCCTCCCCGCCCCCCATATAAAAAGGGTTATAATTAAATAATTTGTTTTCATTTACAGGACCCAGATCTTAATTTTGCTGTGATCTATGCACCACTCCAAAGGGTTCAGAGAGCTGTTTTATCCAGCAGGTGAGGACTGTTTGGGTGAGGGGGTGAGTTATAGCAAATGCAGTGATCCATAGTTATTAGAACAATTCCTTTGGGGAAAGGGGAAAAGTTGGCAGCTGGGGTTACGTTAGGCTAGCCCTGAAGCTTGAGACCGCCTTCACTTCTCAGATCCAGTGCCAGAATTAAACAGCCACTCAGATTTGGACCTGGAGAGTATGCCGTATTAATACTGACAGATGTCTTCCTGGAGAAAGCGTGTACACAGGTGTACATGTGTGTTGCACTTCATGCTCCTGGGAACCAGCAGAGAGCCTTTCAAGTCAAGACTGGATTAGATCTGAACACTGGCCTTGGTTTTTTTTCTGGTGTTTATTGCTAATGAAATGCATGTTTTGCAGACTTGGTCCAAAGCACATTGAATTTCCACCAGTTAAAAGGCTGGATCCTCTCACAAAAATGTACTTCTACCTGAAATCTTTCTCTTTACTGTTACTTATGATGCTGTTGCTGGTTGTTGGGACTTGCAATTAAAAGTTAAGTGAAAGTTTTTGTTTATTTTGCAGTAGAATTCTTAAATATTTATGAAGGACCTTAAGTCTAGCTTGCCTTGAGGAAATATAGATGAATTAATAATTTATGTAGTTGTTTTGCAGAAAATTAAAGGTTGGGAACAAGTGTTTAAAAATTAAATCATCCACAGTCTAAGATAGCAGATGTTATTTTGTTAAAATCTTGCAAACAACAAAGTACAATGAGGTGTTATCTTCTCTGTCGTCCAACTAAAATCTTAACGATTCATTACAATTGAGCAGATTCTAAAGCCTGAGGCTAGCTAATGTCAGAATAATGAAAAGGAACTTCAATTATGTAGCCTAGATTTTTTTATATTTGTTTTTGTTTTATTTTATTGCCTGCAGTGAGAAAGACTCTGTATCTGTATATTACATAGTGATTTGTAAGATGTTGCACTCCTGCAAAAAACACTGCATATTTCATTAGTAATCCTACAATGGAATCCCCTGCAACTAAAATGTGTGTGCATCTACCTGTGTAAATAATGATGATGATGATGATGATGATGATGATGATGATGATAATAGTTGTTGTTGTTGTTGTTATTATTATTATTATTTAGATGGAAAAGAGATCCTGCAATTACATAGCGTAATAACTTAAGGATTCTTACTCTTTTTTCCAGTATCACTTTTTTTTCCCTTCTTCTTCTTTTTTCTTTTTTATCAATGACAGCTGTCTCTAGCTCTCACTTAGTCTAGACATCATAGTTAGCCACTTTCTGGTCAGCATCAGAAGTCAATAGACTAGGAAAGATGGCTTTCAGGCAGAGTCTGTAATGGGTTTCCTTCTTGGCTTTAATGAGCTGCCCTAACAATACAGTTCCAAATTCTGCTTTTGTATATTTAAATGCCTTCCATGATGAAATGTATATTGAGAAGTTGTAAACAAATTGTCTTGCTGGAAGCAAGGCCAGGCATGCAGTCTTTTGTAGCTATCTTTTTACAATAAAGTTCTCTTTACAACTACAGTATCTATGTCCTTAACATGGTCTGATGGCTAGTCCTGCTTCTGGGTCTGTTTCCAGCGCAAGCCTTCTGCTAAGATCAATGCAAACCCCACATAAAAAGAAAAAAAAAAAATGGTACCAGAACTTGGAGAAAGATCTGGTCTATGAATACAAATTCCAAGAGGTCTGTAAGTGCAGAACTTTATACCAGGATCCAAAGAAACCATACATTAATTTCTCCACTCATTTTTTGCCTGTTTGATTGTGGCTTCAACTGCAGGTATGAAACTTGGTCATTTTGGCAATGTAAAGACATCAGCATATCAGTCTGTAACCACAACTGCAAATATAAAAGGTATTTCTTTACCCTTCAAATAAAAGATCTGTACAGCAGAGCAGATGAGAGAATTTTGTGCTTAGATCCCATCTAATAAGAACCCAAAGGATTTCATTGCTATTAAAAATGTAAGTTAAGCAGAGACATCTTCAATTTAAATAAAAAGTATATGTAGGAAAAAATACAGTCATAAAGGGGTGCTCTTTCAAGATACCATGTGAGGATTTAGCAATGTGATTCCCAAGATATGAATAAAGGCAGAACAGCTAAAAACTTGTACATTGCTTGATAATATAATTCAGCTCTGCAGTTTGGCATTTTCTGCTCAGAGGAAGCCAAGTATTGGCAATTCATCTACACTGATGCTAAATTATGGTTTGTATAGATATGTAAGACTGTAATTGCACAGTAATAATAAATGAGAAACTTTCACAAAAAACTATGTACATAACAGTTCATAGACTCAGTCTGTTCCATTTTCCTTCTATATGTTCATCTTCAATCAGCATTGCAAAAATCAGTCTTTTTCTTTTTTTTTTTCCTGTTCTGAGTTGCTGTTTATGAGATTGACTATTTCTAGTGACCTCAGAGGAAGCTAGGTTTGCCTAGCACACATATCTTAATAAAATGGCGGTGCTCTGAATAAACTGGAGTGCTTGAAAGTAGAATCACTTTTCTAAATATTAAATGTAAGGGACATAATGAGCAGATTGATTTGATAGCATCAGAAGCTTGCATCTCCTGACTTTCTTTAGATGTGCATTTCCATATATGTAATCTTTCCTTTTTTTTATGTTCTTGCTACTGAGCAAATTAATCTCACATTCCCACTGCTGAGGTTATTTTCATCATTTGTTGTGTCAGTGTTACTTAACACAGTCAAAACATAAATCTAGTGCCTAGTTTTTAAGGGTCCATTATGAGATGCCAACCATTTTGTTCCCCCTTTCCAGACACAACAATGCAATTTATGAATGTGATCAAGTTCTAGAGACTTCCCGCGTGATGCAGAGCATTGCTGTGACAAGTACTAGTACTGCGAAGACAAAGTATTAGAAATGTTCAGATTTTGAAACAGCTGTTTTGATTTGCTGTGAGATATGGTTGAAAACCACAGTTATCACACACAAAAAACATCAGGGGTCTGAAATTTGCTCTTGTTTACTAGTGGTTGAAAAAGGAGAGGAAAGAAAACCTCTTGAAATCTGTCATGGAACAGAGGAGATCATCTAGGATGCCTCAAAATATCTGGCAACTCAGTCATTAGAGAACACGCCTCAGCTCGAAGTTCAAGGGTCAGATCTTTACTCAGATCTTTACTCAAAATAATCTTAAATTAAAACCTCTGCCTTCCTTTTTCCTGATAAAATTTCTGCAAAGACTTTCTAAGAAATATTTTAGTTGCAATGAAACATTACCTCATAACAAGGAAAATAATTTTGGACCAACATTGTTAACTATTGCAATTTGTTAAATACTATCAAAATTTATGCAGTTGCACCTCTGTAAAACAGGCTGGATTTAAAATTGTTTAAATGTCTGAAGCTCTGTTGACTTCAGTAAAACAAAACCCCTTTTAATTCAATTGAAGTTCTGGCCCAAAGGATCTAAGAAAAACTGTCAAGTGTTAAATGAATATAACTTATAATTGTGTTTCTCAAAAACCTCCTTTTATCTAGAAACCAAAAGTAAGATACAGAAATGTTTTGAGAAGCTGATAACATATCTGACACTTCTTCCAATTTCCAAATGATCTGGAATTCACAAACAGCTGGTTTGCATAATATCTACAAGCATTGCAGATTAGATGCAAGCTATCACTTTCAACAGGACTAGCCAATCTGAAAGTGCGGTCTCCTTTACATTTTAGCAGTCATGTCTCATTACACAGCTAATGTTCTATTACTCTGTCTAATGTAACATGACATGACTGGTAAAATTCGAGGAAGCAGACAATTTTTCATATTAGAAACCCACTCTTCCTCTCTCTGAACTGGTTGTCGATTCCATTTTGAATGCACCAAACTGTAATCTTGCCTAAATCACCTATATGGGAGAACTAGCTAACATAGAAGCTATCTTACTACCAGAGGAATGAAAACCCAAGCTTGAACAGCTTGGCATGTCACTTAAAAAAAACCCCAAAACAAAAGCATGACATATGATGTTTGTTTCTCCGAATTTGCTTTGAAAGCCTGTTATGGTTGAATACAAGCTTTTTCCCTTCTGTTTATGCATTCAACTACCCACATACAAAATATAATCGGGTTGTACTTTTTTAATTAAGAAAAACATCACATAGATAGATATAAAGGAAAATATATTGCAAAGTTTGATTCTTTTTGGGAGCTGAGTACTAAGAATTGAGAGCAGATGGAAATATCTTAGTCCTGCTCGTGTGACATGTATATAGTCCTTGGATAAATGCAATTCCCATTAACTTTGGCAAGTGATCTGTTTCATTAACGATTTTGAGCCGTAATGAACAAATACTTCTTTGGCACATCTATCTGGAGTATGAGAAGGGCTGTGTCCTAACCTGAATGGCAGCTACACCAGAATCCTCAGGTGGATTGATTTGACTTTACCTGTTGTCTTCATCAGGGCTAAGACTGACATAAGCTGTTATTTCTGTCTTAAGATTGGGGACCACTACAAAGACTTAGATCTATGAGATTTCCAATTCCCTCTGTTCTATGTGAGGCTGGAATGTGGAGAAAAAAGAAACCTTTATGTCTGAACCTACTTAAGTCTGATAAAAGAATTATTTTAAATGAGACACAATGAATCTCATTATGTTCTTTCTTTAAGGAACATAAAAAGTTAACCAGATTCACCTAGAATATTTCTAACGCAACAACCATTACTTAACACTTCAGGACATTTTCGCAATCTCAAAAGTGACCAGGTCTGACTAAGTCATTGATAATAATAGGAGGACGATTACAGAACCAGTAATACAAATTAGGCTGGTAAGGAGTAGCAAGAGTCTTACAAAAGCAGGTTCTCCCAAGTTTGTGGCAGTCACATGTTTGGCTAGATCTTAGAAATTCTAGTGCCTCTAGCCAGTGGCACCAACTCCTCTACTTGCACACTGCTGGAAATAAAAACTATTAATAAGATCATTTAGCGATGCCCTATTACATAAAAAAGGGCCCTCAAAAACAAATTTGAACAGCTCATTGTAAGAGAAGATCAGGTTCGAGACCGTCTAAGGAAACTGAAGGTGCACAAGTCCATGGGACCTGATGAGATGCATTCATGGCTTCTGAGGGAACTGGCAGCTGAAGTGGCTAAGCCACTATCCATCATATCTAAGAAGTCGTGACAGTCCAGGGAAGTTCCCACTGACTGGAAAAGGAGAAACATAACCTCCATTTTTAAAGAGGGAAAAAAGGAAGACTCGGGGTACTACAGGCCAGTCAGTCTCAACTCTGTGCCCAGCAAGATCATGGAGCGGATCCTCCTGGAAACTATGCTAAGGCACATGGAAAATAAGGGGGTGATTGGTGACAGCCAACATAGTTTCACTAAGGGCAAATAATGCTTGACAAATCTGGTGGCCTTCTATGATGGGGTTAGAGCACTGGTGGATAAGGGAAGAGCAGCAGATGTCATCTACCTGGAGTTGTGCAAAACCTTTGACACTGTCCCACATGACATCTCTAAATTGGAGAGACATGGATTTTACAGATGGACCACTCCGTGGATAAGGAATTGGCTGGATGGTCACAAAGAGTTGCTGTCAATGGCTCAATCTCTAAGTGGAGAGTGGTGATGAGTGCGATCCTTAGGGGTCAGTATTGGGACTGGCGCTGTTTAACATCTTTGTCAGCAACATGGACAGTGGGATTGAGTGCACCGTCAGCAAGTTTGCCAATGACACCAAGCTGTGTGGTGTGGTCGACATGCTGGAGGGAAAGGATGCCATCCAGAGGGAACTTGACAGGCTTGAGAGGTGGGCCCGTGTGAACCTCATGAAGTTCAACAAGGCCAAGTGCAAGGTCCTGCACGTGGGTCAGGGCAATCCCAAGCACAAATACAGGCTGGACGATGAGTGAATTGAGAGCAGCCCTGCGGGGAAGGACTTGGGGGTACTAGTGGATGAAAACCAGAATATGAGCCAGCAATGTGCGCTCACAGCCCAGAAGGCCAACTGTACCCTGGGCTGCATCAAAAGAAGCGTGGCCAGCAGGTTGAGGGAGGTGATTCTCCCCCTCTACTCTGCTCTCGTGAGACCCTACCTGGAGTATCGCATTCAGCCCTGGAGCCCCCAACATAAGAAAGCCAGGGAGCTGCTTGAGCAGGTCCAGAGGAGGGCCATGATGATGATCAGGGGGCTGGAGCACCTTTCCTACGAGGACAGGCTGAGAGAGTTGAGGTTGTTTAGCCTGGAGAAGAGAAGGCTTTGGGGAGACCTTATTGTGGCCTTTCAATATGTAAAGGGGCCTACAGGAAAGATGGGGAGGGACTCTTTATCAGGGAGTGTAGTGATAGGATGAGGGGTAACGGTTTTAAACTGAAAGAGGATAGATTTATATTAGCTATTAGGAAACAATTCTTTACTGTGAGGGTGGTGAGGCACTGGAACAGGTTGCCCAGAGGCTGTGGCTGCCCCATCCCTGGCAGTGTTCAAGGCCAGGTTGGATGGGGCTTTGAGCAGCCTGGTCTAGTGGAAGGTGTCCCTGCCCACGGCGGGGGGGTTGGAACTAGATGATCTTTAAGGTCCCTTCCAACCCAAACCATTCTATGATTCTATGATCATTCTATGATTCTACAAAATTTCTGCTCTATTCTGATGTCAAGTGCTTCTTTCTTTCTCTATTTTTTTCTGTCAGTCAGTCAGTGTCTCTGGAGAAAAATTCCTTGTCTTGGCAGTAGTTGGATTAAGTATTAATTGGGCGAAGGTATTTTATGTGATAGAACTCATTTGGGCTTTGATACATCAAAGCTGCACAATCATGAAGGAGGGCCACAACAGCTGTTTCTTTTTCTACTGAAATTTTGGAAAACTTCTGAAATTTATAAGAGGAAAAATAACAAAATTAATTCTTTTCACTCAGTGTCTAGATATATATTTAGTATTTTTGATAGTCATAATAGTATTTTCTTAATTTAAGTATACATAAACTATATACAGAGTATTTATATCTGGCACCAGGAAATCATTAGTGATACTTCAATTTTTTACATAAAATTTGTTGGAAAAATAAATTTTGTTGTGTGGACCTCTTGTCAAGAAAGGCTATTTTTCAGTTTACAAAGAGGACATTTTCATGTTGTAATACTGCATACTCTAAATATATAGTATTGTAATAACCAGAAGATTACAAGTTTTCCTAAACTGTCAAGTATACCGTGCTTCAGCAAAATTATTACTTGTTTATACTTCATTGAGGTAACAAAGATAGTAAGTGATATAATCTACAGAATAAATCTCCTACATGTAAATTTTTTCTTCTGTTGCAAGACAATTATAAAAGACTGACATTAAAGAATACTCCTAGATTTTACCCCAGTGTAAATAAAACAGTTTTTATTGCAAACTTTTCACTCAGGAAGGATACACACTTGTGCTATATATGTTTTGCATACTTAAAGAATAAAAAAAAAATGATGAGGCAAGAGTGTGACAGAACTTAATTTTTCTTAGTCATACTGCTAATGAAAAAAAAGGAAAAGAAATGAGAGAAAGCTATACATTAAATATCTGCTATAGCAATCGATAAAAGTTTATTTACATAACCACTAAGACAAATTCAAATTTTTTTACATGTCTGAAAATTGTAGACTGGAACCCATCAAAAATATATTGGCACTCCAGCTGTTTTTTCTGACTGACCTAATTTTTATCTTTCTCAGCTTTCCCTAGTTTTTTTTTTTATTATTTAGATCTCCCATTTTTTAAAAATAATATATGAAAATGAAATGTCTGAATGTCCAGCAATTTGAATATTTCATGTCCTTTTTGTTTCATCCTCACCTCATGTACTTAATGTGCACTCAGAATACAGTATTTACTGTGCAACACACCTATCTTGCAGAGCAAACACGAAGACTATAAATAGGTCCTTGAGACATCTATTCTTGGACAACTAATTTCTTACAAATGACCATAAGGTGACTTTACATAAACAGAGGTAGTAAATGTTGTAATGCTCTTAGAACAAAGTGTTTTTGATGAAAAGCTTTCAGGTGTTTTTGAGATCATGTTTACCAGCATGATCTCATAGGGAGCTTAAAAAAAAAAAATGTGGAAGGACCATAAAAAATCATTTAGCTTAACTGCTACCCAAAGCAGAATTAGCCATGCCTAAAAAATTCCTGACAATTATTTCTCTACACTGCTTTCCAAATTTCCAGTGAAAAAGATTCCCTAACCTCCACAAGAAATCTGTGTCCATATTTAACCACCAGAACTACACTTTTTCTCTGATGGGCTGTAAGCCTTACAAAGGGATAGTTCCTTGCAGAAGAGAAAAAGAAAAGGAAAATTTTCTTTTGAAAAGGTGTGTTTAGGAGAATGAAAAGCAATAGCCCAAGCTGCTATCTGCTGTGGACTTCATCAGGAGAAACAGTGTTTTCTTCTTCTGAAAGACAGTTATTTACCATTCTGAAAGGGGCAATTTTTACATTCTGCTTTCCTCCAGAAATATTATCCCCAGAATAGTCCATATTGTCAATAGTCATCTCCTTTTCTAAGTCTCAGATTTACTAGCTTCCTAGCTGTACATATATATGTGTATATATATGTATATGTCTATACATACATATATATATACACACACAATCCAATCCCACACATATTTTAACTCTAGGAAAGAACATATCCTTGCTATCATGTCAGTGTGCCAGCTGAATTGGTATCCTTTTTTCTTTGTTGCCAGGACCATTACAATGAAATTGCTCCACTTGTGATCTCATATTCTAAAGATTCCCGAAGCTCTGACAACTCGAGGCATTATGATATACTCCTCTTACACTGTTAAAGCAGACATAGGGAGCAGAGTTCTCTGTAGAGCATAAGTAAAGATTTATAGACATGGTGAAAGAACACTTTCCCTGCTGCCTTCTTAAAATAATTATGACTTTCCATGAATCTCTTTCTAAATCAAGTGCAGAATGACAAAAGCATAAGGAAACAAGCTGCAAAAATACCATTTACAATAAGCCCTAGTGGACTTATTTCAGCGGCATATCACATCCTTGGGTGAAAACTGTATATAATTATTTCAAGACATATATGCCTTAATATGAAAAATAAGTATTTATTGTGCCCACCACCATGTTTCAAAAGCTTGCTTCCTGCCTTGATTGTTGCATTACTGTAATACTTTCATATGATGGTACTAAATATTGAAGGAGTGAACTGATACAAAGTGAGAGACACATGAAAGGGCACTATATGACACAAAATAAACATAATAGATTGACCAATTCTAACAGTCATGAAGAAATATACATATTTAGAAAAAAAAAATAAGCACCCCTGAAATTTTACAGAGACCATTGCTGCTCTTCATTCAGGCTGCGAGAGAAAGCTCTCTGATTTGTCTGACCCAGCAGCAGCAGCTACGTGGGCTTATCGATACATGGGGCTAGGTAGCTGCTGTGTGTTCAAGGGTATCAGTGACTTTCCACATGGCCATTTCTGCGTAGGCCCAATATATCTTACTGTAGCACCACATGCCACTGAATTCATACCCTTCATTCTTCGTGTTAATTACACAGAATAAAACCATTCGCTATTAGCTCTTAACTTGTCAAGAAACGGTGGGGACAAAACCACCCTTCTGTTATATGGATCGTAAATGCAGAATTTCTCTCTCAGGTGCTCTTTGATGGCCTCTCTCAGCTGAACAGTGCCTCGACGGGCCGTTCAACCATCCTCACGCCTGGCTGTTCAAGTGCTCCAGCTCACCCACTCAGCCCCTCACCTTGCTGGCAAGGTTGCCCCTCAGCCTCGCAAGCACTGGGCAATACACACAACCCTCTCGGAACAACGGGGTTATTTCATTCGGCAAAGGGCACCCTGTTCACGAGATGTCATCGGCGACCCTTTTAACGAGCAGACTTCATTCGCAGTTATCCTTAACTGACAACTTCCCTCGTAGCTGACGTCTCCCTGGCTGTGTGGCTCCACACGGGTAGGTAGGCTGGGTCACCCCATTCTCCTTGGGTTTGTAACCCCAATTTTTCTGACCTTCAAACACTGTCACGGCCTCAAATGCTGTCTGTGGTTTCAGGGCATGAACCTGATCCCTGCATTTTAGAGAGAGATTGCTAAAGCCATTCAGATAGACTCCTGCTGTTATGTAGTAATACACTCAGTTAATAGATCCAATGAAAATCACTAAACGTAGGCACTAAAAGATGATCTGGACACAGAAAAGAAGTGAATAAGAACTAGTGATCTAAAGGATTTGTATGATTAAATTGCATTACACCAAAAGATATCAATTTGTATGATGACTTCAAAGAAAATTATAACATAAATCCAAAAGGTTTATGAACTACGAAGGGTCAGCACTCAAAACAGAGGGTCTTATAGCAGACACGCATGACAAAGCACTTTAAATAAAAGACCCTGAACAGTAAAATACAAAAAGGTTGATTTTTGCAAAGAAACAGAAATAACTGCTGAAAGAAAATAGTGACTTTAGACCCACCAGGTTTGCTTATTTTGTTTAGGCAAACCTTCCACACTCTGATAAACTTCTGTGCCCGTGGATCTTAGTGGACGGTAGAGCTTTATAACAGCTTGATTCTTTGAGATAATGTAATTTTATTCTTTAAAATAGAACATTTCTGATGTTTGTGTACTTGGAAGACAGGCATCCAGGTAGTTCTTTAAACTGTATGTAATCTTGTGCATGCAAGGAGTAAACAAAAAAAAAGTTTTTAAATAACACTTGGTTTGCCAGTACTGTGATGCTAGCTTCAATTTCATTTAAGCTAACTAGTTTACGAAGTAGTAGTGCCCTATAAACATTAAAACTATTGAGATTCTTTAATCTAAAGAAGACAAAGCAGAGGGAAGGAGCATGACAGAAAAGAAAAATGCGCCAGTAACAGACTTCAGACACAAATTAGACCATTAGCAAGACCTGTGAACACAGCCCATTTAGATTAAGGCAGCAATGAAAGTTTTGCTCATATGTTTGTGATGTTGTCACTGCAGTACAGCTTGTTCTCCCTTGTCAGGGAAGCAAAACATAAGAAATAGCTAGAAATAATCTGAAAGAGTAAAAACTCCTGAATCTGGAGCAAAAATTCTCCAGTAAAAATAATAGATCTGTAATGCTCCCTGCATCCTACCAAAATTTCTCTCTACGACAACTGGCCTAAGATGGTCTTAGACTCAGTGGATCTTTAGTGAGCTCACTAACCCACAAGTAGGTATGTTTTCTGAAGTCCTAGTACCCTTCACAAAACCCTCTGCTTAGACAAAGAAGAAAACCAACCAACCAACCGATTTTGTTTTGTTATTCTTTGATATATAAAGAAAAGCAAACAAAAAAATGGAAACATATGGGAATGTTGTCATGCAGAAGTATACAAACTGCAGATGAGTACATTTAATTTATTTTGTATTTAGGTTTTTTTTTTTCAAGACTGCATTTATTTCAAAGTTCACAGTAATCTACCTTTGTTGCATTATGTATGGTAATTTTCACTTCCTCTTGGACTTAACCACAATAAAAATTGCATCATGCTCAACAAAATCAAATAAGAAAATGCTTTAATTAACAATACTAACCATGCTTTAACTACTGAAGTCTTGTTTATATTTTGACTTTGTTTCTATTAGGCTTGTTGATAAAAGATAGATATCAAATACCTGTAACTGCATATGGCATGAAAAAATTATGCTTTTTTTGCTATAATTTATTAATACAAAGCTGTTTATAGAGATGTTTTTACTGAATGAGCAACGCTAATGACTATCACTTTTCTTTTAGACAAGTTACATGGTAAATTATGAAGTTTCATAGTGAGCTTTCAGACAAGAAATTAAAATGAACAAGGTTGAATTCATGTCCATTTTACTTTCATCGAATTCAGTGAAGATTTGAATGGATATATTTTACTATGTGTTTATTAATATGTGTACATATTTTATATGTACATATAGATAACAATGAATAGCCTATATATATTATCGACAGAGTATATATCATTATATACTATTATATTACACAGAACATATTATTGTTATGTATTAGATATGGATATTTCAGTGTACCAGTCTCTAATTTGTAATGGCAGCAACAAGTTCAGTCCTACAGGATAGAAGAAAAGCTCAAGACAAAGTCTTTATATAATTTTTCCACTGCTACCTTTAAGAAGAAAAAAAATATTCTTTTTCGGTGAGTTTCGTTGAGAAACACTGCAGAGGCTTCCTTTTAAAGTGTAGGCCTCTGGTACCCCTTTAACACTTTAATCAGCAATACACAGTACATTTTCTCTTGTGCTCCAAATTACATTCACAACATATGACGCATGGCTTTTGTGTAATTAAATGTGTTACTCTTGACACTCATACAGAAAACATTCACATTTTAATGGGAAGCACTGTGTGGATGAAAAAAAAGACCTATTTGTCATCCTTCATTATGTCAATTCACTATAATAAATTAACAGGGAAGAAATATTCTCCATATTTCCACTGCACATTCTATAGCTCTTCCCCTTCAGCATGTTAAGAGACCAATCTCTTTAGGGAAATAGTGCAGGAGTACTTAAAAGCACTTTGCAATCTGGTGTCTGAATTACATTCTTGTAAACCCTGTTTGGCATTGGATTAATATCTAATTCTGCTCTGACAAGAAAAAGCAAAACTTACGCCTGCTAAAATGCCTATTTAGGCTGAATATGAGAACATTTGTTTCTCTGTGAGAAATACACATATAAAGCTACAAAAAAGAGCCTGAGCTATCGGAAAAAAACCCACCTCTTCAAGATTTGGTAATGCTGGCAGTTCATGCAGCTGTGTACAAAAGAAATTATCAACATACATGAATGTTTTAATAATCCATTTCAAACTCTATGCAATATATATGATCAGTCACAAAAGAAATATAGATATATGAATTATGTTGACAGAAAATGTAATGGAAATGGGTAGAAAACAACATATACCCTACATTATATGAAAAGTGTGTTCTGAGATGCATAATTAATTGGCAAAAAGATCCTATGGGAACATTGTATAATCACTGCCCACCATAGTAATCCTGCCTACAGGACTTCAGAGAATATTTATGAAATTATTGCATATTGTAGATAATTCTTTGTTAGGTCATGACCTACTTCTATCTCTTTTTTATTCTTTGTATCACAGCTGCTTTAGAGCTCTTCAAAACAAAACAAAAGTCAATTGGTCTTTTTGTTAAATGCCTGGGGAAATTAATCTTTTCCCTGATTCCTCTCTCTCCTGTTATGACAAGAGACCTGGTTTGATTTGGTCACTTTTCCAAAAAGTGACTTACTTCTTACTATTAGTTAATTTTGAAATCAGTGAGAAAATCACCCTTGGGTTTTAGTGAAAGGTCGTGGGTTCGCCTAACTCATTGAAAATTTCAGCTCAAAAGGTAAGTTTTTCAGAAAGCTACAGTTGTCCACAGATAGACAACTAGAAGGATTGCCTTGATTTCATAGAACCCCCACATATCGTAGAGCATAGTATTTAACTCTTCCAGCATCGAAATCATAAGCTTTGTTGTGCTTGAATATCTAAGCAGCCACAAATGGGTCTGGTGTTTTGGGTTTTTTTTTAATACAGCTGAAAAAGCATTTTCACTGCAATAAAAACAATGTGAAAACTGTCCCTTCTCTCTTCGAGAACTATAATGAGATTTATATTTCTTTGATAATATAACTTTTTTCCCAGACAACGTAGTGCATTTTTCTATCTAGTCATCTGATGATAGGTATATTTGATATAGTAGCACTTGGGATACTATTAGTAAATCTGGAAAAAAGATTAGAACTAATAGAGAAATTGTAAAATTGGCAAAGATATATTTTTAGGGACAGCAGCACACAGATGTTTCAGACAGTAGTATCAAGTTGGTTCCTAGTCAAGTTCCTCAGAACATAATCTTGGAACTCATCTCATTTATTGTTTTCAATCTGGCACAGTTTTAGATCCATAGTGATAAAGTTTGCCAATGCCATGAATGTGGAAGGTAGGACAGAGGAGATCAGAACTGAATACCAAAAGATCTGGATGAACAGAAATACAACTAGATTGAAATGCAAGGTCATGCACGTGGAGCTAATAATAAAAAGTTCTCCGGTATGCTGGCGGCTTATCAGCTGGAAGTGTTTTGTAGGAATGGGATGTGATAGTCAATCTCCGAATGAATGAACTGCCAGTATGATGCAGCATAAAAATGGTAAATGCAAACTGAAAATGTATCGCAGAAGGTGAATCCATGAGGCAAGCGCTGGTCCCATTACACTAGGCCCTGGTTAAACCTCGGCTCCAATACAGTATTGAGTTTTCTGGTCAGGAAATGTAACCTTGAAAGAGAACAGGTGCAGAGAAGGCTGTGGAAGAAAACAGAAGAGGCCCAATTTTCAGGATGAGCCTGAAACTGTTGTCCTGGTAGGAAAATATATAGAAAAAATGAAGCAGAGAGGGAGGTGACTGAGGTCCATAAGTACATCAGTGGATAAATAAAAGAAGAAAGAGCTCATTAAATGATAATATTGAAACAAAAAACATTCTAAATGGACATAAACATACTGAGGTGGAAATGAAAAAGGCTTCTAGCCATTACACCAAGGAAATTTTACAGTGGCTTTCCAGTTAGATTACATAAGAAGAAAGCTTTTAAAACAGATCTTGGTAGATCTAATCCCATTACGAATGGGATTATTTGTCATATGCCTGAGCCAGGAGGGAAATGGGTTACCTGACACATGTCCCTTCCGTTCTCACCAGCAAGACTCCAGGGGCATCAGTGCTTCTAAATTACTCTAAAAGGGTAATATATGATTGTGTAATACCTAAATGTATAGAGACTGAAGCCATAGATTTAGTGATGTGTGTCTCTTCAGGGAAAATTGAACAATACCAAAGATCAGATTACCAAAGTTGGACTTGAAAGACTAAGATTAATTTGTACACCAGCTTCTAAATATGGCATCTAGAAGGACTATGTACACTTTATAGGGTGTCACCTGCAATGCAGGTGCCACTTATCTCTATTTCTGCCAGCTACATGTATCATGAGATGCAAATTTACTAAGCATGTGATGCTGAGTGTTTGGATTTGTTACAAAAAAAATCTGTTAAATATGGAAGTAAACGTAAACAGTCACGCTCACAGGCAGCTCTTGAAATACATTATTCAACACATACTTGTATGTATTTACTGTTTTTTTCCATCAGCCTAGAGTCTGAGTTAAAGAAATTCAGCTGTTTCCATTGTCCAGAGCTTGTTGTGGTTGTTGTGGATCGACAGTTCAAGAAGGAAATCACATTCAGCAAGGAGAGGGGCCAAGATGTGCATGACGAATTTTCTGAATTCTGTAGAGAAGAGCAGAGGGACCAGCTCTGCAGCCTCTCTCCACTGTGATCGAGATCTATGGATTCAAAGAGGCACGTGGCTCAGTCAAAGTTCAGAGCAGCCGTCTGCAGTGTGGCTCCAACAGAACAGGTAAACTTTTAGAAAATTGTTGGTGGCTGCAGAAATGATGAAAAAAACCCAGGGTCCTTAGCTTTATTCCCCACAGGCCTGACCTTAACTAGGCTGGTTTTGGATTACAGACGAATCAGGTGATTGTCTATCTTGGTCTAGCAAAGCAATTCCTGGCCAACAAGATCCTAGCCAACAAGAGATCAATTCAGAGGAAATATTCACTTTGTGATTCCTACAAAATTTCCCACAGATAAAAGTCCTCACCTGTAGGTTCTAACAGAGAAAAAGGAGCTCCCTATTGTATATCACTCTGTCCTTTTTAAGCTAAAGGTTTTTGGTTTTCAGGTTTGGTGGAAAATGAATATAAAAATAACTGTAACATCTTATGTCCCACTGAAATTCTCTGAAGACATAATTTAGCAAAAGAAGTTTCTTGTTGTGGACAGTAAAGGAAGAAATGGTCATATTTCACTTTTTCTTCAATGCTTGTTCTAAATCTGAAAACAGGAAAGGTTATCCTGACATTGCTGTTGTTAGAAAACTTGGAGAGAGAAGGAAATGCTTCCAGCCCCCAGCAATTCCAAGCGATCTCCCTCTCCTCTAGCTCTGCTTGGATCCTTTCTCTCCCTATAAGTGTAATATTTTAAGTGCTCAAAATAATGAGATGACAGCACCAAAAGTGAAGTGGGCTGTCGACTTCAAAGCTGGAAATTTTCCAGGCGCTTCTAGACAGTAGACGAACTTTCCCAGTTTGGCTCCAAAATAAATGTTCAGCAAGCTTTTAAGTTGCAGATTATTCTGGGATTTAGTGTTTCACTGTGCTTGAGGAACTAATACTCTGTTATGACCTAAGTCTAAAGCATAGGTGAGTTCCAGTTTAGCTCGTACATGGATAGTGAAGATATTTGTTGTTTCTGCAGGACCTCTCCTCATCAGCACACAGGATGACTTATCTCTGGGGATAAAGTGGGATGTGTCTTATAACAATGCTGTCATCTGTTTTCTCTCTGCCTTTGTCTTTTTTTTTTTTTTTTTAATTTTTAGAATGTATACAGTGAAAGAAGCTTCAGTATGCATTTCAATGAATGTTTCATTCTTAAACCATTTGAATGGTGACATGAAGAGTGTGATACTATCCCCTTACATTGCTGGGAAGTTCCAGCAGTAAGATGGAAAAGCCACTAAAACTGAATTGTTCACATATTTCTCATAAGTTATGAGTATTTTATTTTTGGATGTCCTACTTAAAAGCCTGGGTCTCATTTGTAGAAGTGCTCACCTCTCAGCTGAAGTGAGCACACAATAGCCTTTCAAAAAGTAAAATGCTAATTCCTAGATAATTTACATTTACACACAAAATCGGTGGATACTCTTGCTTTAATTTGTTATGTCTCAGTTCTCATCTCTAGAATGGGAATGATGGAAGCACTGTGAAAGTAAATTAATATTCATTTGTGAGGTATGCAGATGCCATATTGACTGGCATCAGAGAAAATCCTCTGAAGATGCAATTAATATTTTTTCCTAGTAGAGTTTGAATAAATTGGTAAAAAGTGTCTGACCTGCCCAAAGGCCAGTGAAAATAAAACAAAACATTACACAGCTGCTTAGTCACTGAGTAGGACTCATCTTCTGCAGTGATAGATGTCCTGTGCTGATGGAAGAAAAAATAGTGCATGGTTTTGTAATTTTAAACTGTGTTATAAAGTATATCCACAAGTAGGGAAGAAGATGAATGAAGTTAGTAAAGTCGACTTCGGTTCTAAGGTTGCCTAATTAGACAGCAACACTGTACTGTAATAAGAATTAGAGGGTCCCCTTCTTCCCTTTCCTTTTCCTTCCTCTCTGTCTTTCTCTTCCTTTCTATTTTCCATGCCATTTCTATGCTGCAAAGAAGAATTAACATAAATATTTCAAAAAATGGCCTGATACCAAGAAGTTTCATCACTGAGGTCGGGAAGTTAGACCTACAGGATGTGTTTCTGCCAGTAGAGCTAACGTCAGGCTTGACAATGGTAACAGATGGTCACCCCTTGTGTAGAGCAGCACCAGAGGAGAGTGAGGAGCACACTTTGCCAACAGGTTTCACAGATATTTACTGATAACAGCGAAATGCTGAGGTTTGGGATGGTTGATTCATTTCCAAGATCTGCATGGCAGTATGCTCTGGTATTACAGACTTTTCTGTTACTTTTCTGCTTCATGTCTTATTCCAGTTCTCTCGCTCTCTCCC
This sequence comes from Harpia harpyja, assembly GCF_026419915.1. Classification (NCBI taxonomy): domain Eukaryota; kingdom Metazoa; phylum Chordata; class Aves; order Accipitriformes; family Accipitridae; genus Harpia; species Harpia harpyja. The sequence continues at coordinate 8,587,967 of NC_068942.1, read as the reverse complement.
CCACTTCTGGGACTTCATTCTCATCTTCACATCTTCACTGGCTTGTTTCCACCTGACTTTTTTCACTTAGCCAGCTACGGTCTTCAGTATTTAGATTTCTTCTTTTTCCTTATCAGCATATCCAAAATTATAAACTTCTCCCATAGTTCTTTTCCTGCACCCAGCAGTTAGTCATCTGAGTTCAGTCTTTTCCTTACCAGTTCCTCCCAGGTCTCAGATCTTTCTCCCATACTTTTTACCATTGAAATTCCTGTCACTTTATCTTTGCCAGCTCCCCAGTCCCAAGAAATCCAGGGAAGACCTCTTGCCCTCCTGTGCTCAGCTGAATCAGCTTCCTTCTCAGAGCAGCTTTGGCTCTAACCAAATGAAGAGCAGAGGAAAGACAGACCCTCTTGCTTAAGAACAACAGCATTGGGAGAGACAAAACCGGGCAACATCTGAACATACCTGGCTGGAGAACAGCTAAGCATATGCATTTAGCTGCCTAACACCAACAAACTGCTATTTAGCATGTGTGAACTGAACTTCCAAACGTTCATGAATGGGAAAAATTTAAATGAATTTTTAGAAAGATTCCAAGGAGTCTTCAACTAAACTAATACTTATCAGCCTGCCAACTTACAAGTCTCTTCTCCATTTCCTGCAGGTTGTAGAGTTCTTAAAAAAGTAAGTCTTACAAGGAATGCATTGGCAAGAAATAAAACAAAGTAATGTCCCTCAATTAGGTATAGCTGAGCCATTTTTGTTGGATATGCTAAAAACTTGCAGCCTGAGGCAGAGCTCCGGCATACAGAATTTCAGGTTGAATCACTAAAGTTTATCAAACTTATAAGAAGCTAAAAGCAGTGTAAGATAATGGCAGTGTCAGGAAGAAACATGGAAGGGGCAGTAAAATAGCTGAGAGTTATTCCTCTTCTATGCAAACCTCAGCTATTTTGTCAATGCTTATCTGAACAGAAAACAAGAGTCAGTAGGTCTCTTATGTCAGTTTAGAACTGAACAGAAAAGTAAAAACATCATAAACCTGTGAAAATGATGAGTAGTATGGGTGCCCAATGACCAAATAACTCTGCATGTATCCATTGATCTTCTAGTAAAATAAATGTTATGACTTTGCATACAACTTTTTTTTTCCTAGAGGGAGTCATGCATAGACATTTGAAGGCAGAATTTGATTCTAAGCCTAGTACCTTTGGATTTTTTTTCTCCCAACATGAAAGCCTCTCTTTAACATGCTAGTCACATTTCACAACGATTTTAAATAAGCTGCCTCTCAACCTATTATGGTTTAGTATGTTTTCTTGTATATTTAGAAAGAGTTGTCAAAACTCTCAGGTGCTGCAGATAAGCCCGCAAAGCAGAGCTTCAACACAATAAAGAAGGAGATGGTATAAATTCTGAAATATATCAAGGTTAGATTACCTTTGTTGCTTTGTATATCTAAGATTTGAATTGATTTTTCTGGTATGAAAACAATGGGGGGAAGGGACTTCTGATGTAATGCTTTGCAGAAGCCAGAAAAGTCAATAATATGCAGACAGCTCAAAAATATAGTATTTACTGATTCAGTGAAGCATGTTTTTAGTGGGTTATGAAGGCAAGTTCCAACCTAACAGAAGTATATCGGTTAGATTTCTTAAAAATTATATCTATTCTTGTAACACATGAGTTTACATAATCTTACAAGATCCTTAAACACCTTTAACTTTTTATGAAGTTCTTGAAGGGCACAATTTTTTTTCCAAAAAATAAGGCAACATGCCATAAATTCATAAAAACTTGGGGTATGAGACACTTCACATTGAACAGAATGCAAGTTTGAGAAAGTGGGGTGCAATTACATAAAACATACCTTTATGACAGACCAGATGATTAACAAATAAAGCAACACCCTATTCTAATTGCTAGAGCTATTACTGAAACTTGAATTTTAAACTGAAAATGCAGGCAGAATATATTTCTATTACTATTAGCCACAATATTTTTTAACAACTGAGACCATGTATCTGCGTGTGACAAAACAGCGTGTCTTTTAATGGTCAGATATTGGCTCGCGAACTGAATTTCATATTTTGTCAAAACACCATTTCAAGCTACTATCTCGGTTCCTTACCGTTATATAAGGAAGAGTAGCCATCCTATACCAATCAGTGTAATTTTCTCCATCATTTTGACTTTCTTAGAAAACCCTCTTAAGTACCAAAAACTTCACTTGGTTTAAAGGGGTCAATGAGATTACAAGCCAATGCAGCCATATAGCAAGTGTAATAAAGGCTGGGCATTTAAATCTTGCCATTCTTTATTGTTGCTGGCTTTGCTTTTTCACAGTGAACAACAGGTTATGTTTATTATTTTATTACCAAAGCCTGTTTGTAATAAATGATATGTACTGCTTCAAGTTACAGTACTGAAAATGAATACAATAAAGCTGTTGGATAATATACCTTGTAGTAGAAAAAGAAATAAATTTAAAACCAACTTTATTAAAGAACAGAGGGCTCAAATTTGTATTTCCTTATGATAATGGCTACCAAATATCAGCTATTTTTGTACCACATGAAAGGCAGAAAGCTTGGATAGCCAGGAACTTCACAGTTTTGCATCATCTAATAGCAAAGTGATTATCCTACACGGCATATGCAAAAAGGAGCCAGTGTGTGATGCCTTATACCTCTCCCATACTACAGTAGGCAACTCTCAAGTAAGGAGAAAACACTTTGGACTTAGTGAAGAAAACACAGTGAAAAAGCAACCAGCTAAAATATACCTACTTTCAATATTTAACAGGCCTCCTACAGTAGCAATAAGCACTCATTCATTTTTGAGCTATTAATGACTACTCTTACCACAACAGGTGGAAATATAGCCTAAATTTAATGCTATTTATACAGCGTAGATTTACATCTTTTTCCCACCCCGAACGTCTGCTCTTGAAGCCAGGCAGTCTCACGCACTCAAAACATTCCGCTAATGTATCAGTCAGTTCTTGATTTTGTTACTGATCTTAATGAAAATGGGATCAAGGCTTCATTTTCTCAGATTAAAACCATAAAATAGCCAGCAAAGAGTCTCGGGCCTTTCCCTCTTCGGGCTAAGACAGCATAGTGCCAGCTGATTATGTCTGAGGAGTTTGTTAGGGTGACAAAAAGCACCCCTAAAACCTTCCTCCTTGGGATAAACAAACAACCCAAGATCCTCTAGGAAGTGGGTGAGTCCTGTGAACTTAGACTTTTTAGCATTATCCCAGAGTTTCATGTTTGGGTTTTTTGGGAGGACTTTTCCTAAGCCACAGAGGATTTAGAAGCAATGCGTGGAGGTCTTGAGAGGGCGTAGGAATTACCCTACACTCCTTATCCTCTAATGAGCAATGGGATGTGTTTTACAGCACAGCCTGACCGTGAAAAAGGAGATGAAGGTCTTCTTTCACGCTGCCTCCTCCGCATGAGATGGCATTTTGTTTCCAGGCCCAGTTTCCCCTGTAACACACCAGCTTCTTGTATTCACTGTTGTCACCCAGCTAGCCCTACTCCCCATCCCCATCACCTTTCCCATTCCTTTTCCCCAGATCCTCATGGGATCAGTCATCTTTTTTGCACCTATTATCTTCCACTCCCAGACCAGACAGCTCGATTTAGCAGTGACAGATTCAACTTCTCTGAATACAGACTTTCCAAAACAAATATTTTGGCATATGGCAGTTAGGACCAAAGCCTAATGTCAAAATGTCCTACACCAAAAAAACCCCAGAGAACATTGTACTTCCATTTTTCCACAGCTGTATTTCTATTAACTAAGTTGCTTGTGTAAAGAATAAGGTGCAAGGTATAACTTTCCTATTCTTTCTGTATCAGTGATTCTATGACTTCTCCTCCAAGTGGTAGCATTTTTTTATAGCACTCGGCAGGGGGTTGAGAGCTGTGTTTTTCTCTTTGCTTCTTTTCTATACTCATTTTCTATACTAATTTTTTTAATGATTTTGAAGTATGTTATTTATATAATGGGTGTATATATATAGCATATACCCATGCACACACATTTATGTATAAATATATAACTTCAGACAGAATGTTTTTGGATTTAAGGGCATATATCTGTATATACACCTATAATATATATGGAAAGAAAAAAAGGGCCCTCTATATCCTATTTTCAGGCTCTAATTTTGATTATGTTGGGTTTTGCTTGGTTTCTCTCTGTAAAAGAACCGGAACTAAAACTTTAAATGGCACACACTCTAAATAATACATAATTAAATGGTGAAGGTAAAATTATCCAAAATCCTTGTTATAAAGTAAGAATTTTTCATGTGCTGCTGTCCACCTTTGTACATATTACCTTAAGCGTAGCACAATGTTTTTGCTCATAAAATGAACACAAAGCAGCAAAACCCCCACAGTATATTTCTTATTACTTCTGTTGTTGAAAAGACCCTTTTAATTGCAACATAGGAGAGAGGAGTTTACTATGAAAAGAAAACGGCTTGTCTTTAAAATACAAGAATTTGATCGCGTGCTATTGTTGCCTGCCAACAATGAGCTAAAGAGGTTAATGGATCATAGGTCTGGCAAACAGCCACGCTACCTCCGGCTCGATACGTTCAACTGTGTAATCTGGGTTAAGGTTTGGTGCTATTTTTTTTTTCATCAGGGCGTGAATTGGTGGTAAATAAAAGTTTGATTTTATCCAATCTTTTTTCCCCGAAAACAGCACCGCTTATCACTCATCTGGATTTCCACAGCGGGAGGAGCGAGGGAAGGCAGGCGGCGGCCTCCCGCGCTCCCAGGCCTGCCCTGCGCTCCGCGGCCGCGCTGCCCTCCGCGGCCGCCGCCCCGCCCCGCCCGGCGCAACCTGCGCGGGGTCACGGCGAGCCCTCTTGGCGGGGGGGAGAGCAAGCTGCGCGGCGCTCCGCGGGGCCCCGCGGGTATCTCCAAGGTACTGAGGCCCGGCTCCTCCGCCGCCGAGCACTACCCGGCCGCCCCCCGGGCTCCCCACTGCCTTCTCCCCCCGGGGTGCCAAAGCCGAGGGCCCATGCCCCGGGGGGAGCGCTCCCAGGGGTCCTCTACCCCCGCCTCAAACTCCACTTCCAACTCGGAAACCTGGAGCAGCCTCTCCAGCAAAGGGTGTGAGGGTGGGAGTGTTTGATTTTGGGGGTTGGGGTTTTTTTGAGAGACAGAGATTGAGAGAACTACCGCCGGGAAGGGAAAGCACACAAAAAGTAGATAGCTCCCTCTCTCCCATCTTGCGTGTTTCTTGGGTACGCGGTTGGAGGAGACAGGCGGCAGCGGCAGCGTTATAATGCAAATCACAAAGCGAGCAACTTTCAATGCTGTTGTGGCTATTTTTGATTTCTCTCCCGAGAACGGGCTTTTTTGGTGTGCGTGTTGCTTTTTTTTATTTTTTCCCCCCTTTCCGTGTGATTGTTATAATTATGCCCTCCCTCCCTTCTCCGCTTGCTCCCCCCCCCCCCGCCAAGAAACCAGGCAGCAACGATGCACCGTCCTCGGTCCTCTTCAGCGGGTCATTCCGCTCAGGCAGAAGGTGAGCCGAGCGGTGGGGGGGGGGGGGGGGGGGGACGGACACACGCCGTTTGCAGGCATGCAGTGGGGCACTGCACCGCTGCCCGGCTAAGGCGGGCCCTCCCCGCCGCTTCTTCATTCCTCCGCCGTAGCTCCCGGGGCCCGCCGGCAGCTCTCGGGGGCAGCCGGCTTCCCCCCCCACCAAGCCGCCTCCCGGCGGGGGCAGCCTCCCAGCGCCGTCCCGGTGCCTGGGGGAGCCCGGCCGCTGCCCCCCCCCCCTCCGCACAGAGCCGGCGGAGGGCCCGGCCCTGCCCTTCCCTCGGCCGCCGGGCGAGCCGGCAGCACCTGCCCGCTCTGCCCGCCTTAGCGAGCTGGGAGGGAGGAAGGGAAGGAGGGAAGGAGGGAAGGAAGGAGGCTCCTCCGTGCGCGGGGAGAGGCTCCGGCTCTCAGCCGGGCGCTACCGGCAGCTGCTGCCGTGCTGCACCGCGGGCGGCGGCGGCGGCGGCTCCCGGCCCGGCGGGAGCGCGCCGCTGCCGCGGGACCGCAGCTTTGGAGCGGGGGGGGTCCAACCTCGGCCGGGAAGTAGAGACAGAGTTTTGCTGGTTTTTTTCTTTCCTTTCCTGGTGATTGGGCTTTTTTATTATCATTATTTTTAATCCCTCCCCCCCGCTCCCCCCCCAACCCCCCCCCCTCCGCTCCCCGCCGTGCGTGTGCCACCGGGGAGGATGCGCGCCTCCCCCAACCCCTTCCCCAGCAGCTCCCGCCGCGGCGGCGGGGCGCGGGGGGCCGCGGAGGGCCGCGCTGGGCGGCACCTGGCCGCGCTGCGCTGCGCCCTTCGAACTCCCCCGCCCGCTTCCCGCCGCCCGCTGGGTGCCTGAGTCTCCGCTCGCTTGTGTCCAGCAACGCGCACACACGCACGGAGGCACTCACTCACTGACTCGCAGCGCTCCGCCGAGCTGCCCGGGGCTGCCGAGAAGCGCCGCGCAACCCGCCAGGAGCCCCCCCCGCCTCCCCGGCCGCCCGCCCTCCATCCCTCCTCCTCCTCCTCCTCCTCCTCCTCCTCCTCCTCCTCCTCCTCCTCTCTCGCTCCCTCCCGCCCGCCGCTCTGAAGGATGCCCGGTAAGTAGCGGCGAGGACCGGCACCTCTGCCGGTGCGTGATCTGACGGGGTTAGGGACCGCTTTATAATGCTGCCGCCCGCCGGGGGGGGGCGCGGGGCGGGGAGGGGGGGGCGAGGGGAGGGGAGGGGAGATGACAGCGATCCGAGGCGGGAGGCGGCGGGGCTCGGCGGGTGCTCCTCAGAAGGACTTTTAGCTGCGCGGCCGGGGCTCGGATGTGGGAGCCGAGGGACGGGGTCTGTGCACCGCAGCGGGCACCCGCCGGGGCGGGGGCTCTTCGCCTGCGCTGCGGCTTGCTGCCTGCAGCACCGCGGTGAGTACGGGGCTCCGCGCCGCGCCGGGGTCCCCCGGGGGACGGGGAAGGTGTGGAGGGTGCCCCGCCGGGCTGGGGGGTCCCTCCTCGGCGGCTCCGCTCTGCTCCGCGCCTTGCGGGCGCCGGGGCGCGAAGGGCACGGTGCCCCCGGCCACCCCCCCCCCACCACCACCCCGGGGACCGTGCCCCGCTTCTCCCCCTCCGCCTCGGTTTTGGCGACGTCCCCGGGGGCTGCCAGCGCGGTCCGGTGTTTCGGGAGCCGCGGTGCCGCCGTCCGGGGCAGAGGAGGAGCTCCACCGGGCGCCTCTACCTGCGGAGGGGAGCAGCCAGGTGCTGCGCTCCGGGGAGCGGGGAGGAGAGCGGGGAGGAGAGCGGAGCCCCGGGCCACGGTGTGCCCCGGCACCGCCGCCGGAGGGTGCCCGCAGCTCCCCCCGCCCGCTCCCCGTCCCGGCTGCTCCCTCCCGGGCGGTGCGGTGGGCTCCGGTGGGAAAACGCTCGTTCCCGAGGGAAGAGGCTTCACGTTCGCAAAATGTTTGCTGTCGATTAGCGGGCGGCTCTGCTGAGCTCGGGTTTGCGCCAGGCTAACTCCTCTCAGGCTGGGCTTCGACTCCGGCTCCCGACTGGCAGGGGTGCCGGGCAAGGGGCTTTTTGTTCTCCTAGGCTGCCTGGTGCGATTCGTGGGAAACGTACATAAAAGCTGGCTGTTGCTGGAGATTTTTAAGTGGATTTTGCCAAATCATTTAGGTATCTTTTTCTTACTTTTGCGATGGCTACTTTGACAATGGTGTCTTTTCTCACTGTGTTTTGCATCCTGGGTGTGATAACTCTCCCACTGAAGTCAATGGCAAAACTCCCAATTGACTTCAGAGGAAGAAGCTTCTGGCCAGTACCGAATACTTTTCCAGTGAAAGGGACTGGGCAGCAGGCTGAGAGATGGCAAAGTGAGAGAGATGTATAAAAGAAACTTAATTTTTAAAAGCTGGCTCTTTAACCGATGAGATTTAGCTGCGCTGTGTCAGAAATACATTCTAGATTTTCATTCCCGCTTTGCAGTGGAGAAATATTGGAATGATTTCTTGACATGTTTGATATCAAGATGGACTGAAGCCCGTTGTTTTACCCACAGACATTACAAAGTGTTACCAGAGTAGTACCTTACACTTTTCCGGTGCTGTATATCTGTTTTTCTCACTAAGAAGTTGGAAGCGGAGGGAGACCACTGAGACAATTGGATGGCTCCGACTGACTTCAGTGGCCTGTGGATCAGGCCCAGAAAGGCTTGACAGAGAAGTAACAAGAGAAATGTAGTAGAGTTTATAAGGAAAGGTGTTGCATAAGCATTTAACTCATGAACAGCCTCCCTCTAGGGAGGAGAAAAATCTAAATGTACATTAATTTTTTATCCCGTTTTTAAGAACTCTTTTACAACACAGATACAAATAAGAAAGAAAGCTTCTGATTAATAATTAAAATGCCCATATTCATATGGATTACAAAGAAGATTTTATGCAAAAAAAATCCATTAGCAAATGGAAGTTCTAGTTCACAGAACAGCCTCTGTTCAGTGCAGTATTTAGATTGGGAGCAGTCAGATATATAATGAAACACCAAATAAAAATATTGATATTCAAATGGCAAAAGCTAGTCTTGTTCCTGTAACCTGACTAACCACTTTCAATTGCTTGCAATGCCTTAAAAAGGAAAGTGTGAAGACACACTTTTAATTTTTTTTTAAATCTGAGTGTTGAAAGAACCCAGAAAATGTTGCATGTGGTCAACAACTTGTCAAGTATGAGAATTATGCCCATAGTCCATGAAGACTGTAACTACTACATCAATAACTGTGGTGGGTTGACCCTGACTGGATGCCAGGTGCCCACCAAAGCCGCTCTATCACTCCCCTCCTCAGCTGGACAGGGGAGAGAAAATATAACGAAAGGCTCATGGGTCAAGATAAGAGAGAGAGAAAATATAGTGAAAGGATTGTGGGTCGAGATAAGGACAGGGAGGGATCATTCACCAATTACTGTCATGGGCAAAACAGACTCGACTTGGGGAAAATTAACTCAATTTATTACTCAAATCAGAGTAGGATAATGAGAAATAAAAACTAAATCTAAAAACACCTTTCCCTCACCCCTCCTTCCTTCCTGGGCTTGACTTTACTCCCGAATTCTCTACCTCTTCCCCTCTAGTGGTGCAGGGGGACGGGGAATGGGGGTTGGGGTCAGTTCATCACACGTTGTCTCTGCCACTTCATCCTCCTCAGGGGGAGGACTCCTCACACTCTTCCCCTGCTCCAGCATGGGGTCCCTCCCACGGGAGACAGTCCTCCACAAACTTCTCCAACATGGGTCCTTCCCACGGGCTGCAGTTCTTCATGAACCACTCCAGCGTGGGTCCCTTCCACGGGCTGCAGTCCTTCAGGCACAGACTGCTCCAGCGTGGGTCCCCCACGGGGTCACAAGTCCTGCCAGAAAACCTGCTCCAGCGTAGGCTCTTCTCTCCACGGGGCCACAGGTCCTGCCAGGAGCCTGCTCCAGCGTGGACTTCCCATGGGGTCACAGCCTCCTTCGGGCACCCACCTGCTCCGGCGTGGGGTCCTCCCCGGGCTGCAGGTGGAGATCTGCTCCACCGTGGACCTCCCTGGGCTGCAGGGGGACAGCCTGCCTCACCATGGTCTTCCCCACGGGCTGCAGGGGAATCTCTGCTCCGGCGCCTGGAGCATCTCCTCCCCTCCTTCTGCACTGACCTGGGGGTCTGCAGGGCTGGTGCTCTCACATGTTCTCACTCCTCTCTCCGGCTGCAATTGTGCAGTTTTTCTCCCCTTTTTAAATCTGTTCTCCCAGAGGCACTACCACCGTCACTGATGGGCTCGGCCTTGGCCAGCGGCGGGTCCATCTTGGAGCCGGCTGGCATTGGCTCTGTCGGACATGGGGGAAGCTTCCAGCAGCTTCTCACAGAAACCACTCCTGTAGCCCCCCCTGCTACCAAAACCTTGCCAACAAACCCAATACAATAAGAAAAATAACCATTCTCAGTTATGGTCCAATAATAATGTTTCCCTTTTAAGCACAAGTTTGTGTTAAAAAGCAAGGATAAAAAAAGTTTGAGGTGTTGCATCTCTTGTTCAGCTTTATTTGTAGGCATCTGGTAGAATTGTCATTGAATTGAACTGAATGTTCCACTGATACTTAACTGTGAGCAGATTAAGATGTTCATGTTACAATGAAAAAAACCCTGTAAAATGGACAAATGCTTCACTGATTATTTCCTCTCTCCTTGCAATTACATATGGAAGACAGAAACGTCCTTCTTAAAATGTCATATTACTTGTTCCTTTCTAATTTCCCTGTGAATTCAAACGTTTCTTCTATCAAGTGCCGTATAAGGAGGTGAAGGGTACGTATTTTATGAGACAGTGTATGGAGAAAAATTTTCTCTGAGCTGCTTTGTTGCTTCCTGTGTTCTCCACTCTATCTGCTGTTTACTAACACACTGTAATGCCACAATCTATTTTTGTTGCTAATACTTCCATTTCAAGTCAAATGTGAACAATATGGTGATTATTTCCATATGAAGAGTTTTGGACTAGGTTTTTTGGGGGGGGGGTATGGGGGGTGGTAGTGGTTTTTTTAAGGTCCAAAGCAATGTTTAATCCTCTTTCTTTGCTTGCTTGGATGAAGAGCGCCAGCAGTTCTAAAAATGAGGATATATATTTGCAAAAATCTTCATTTTTGTCCTGAGAGCCATCATTTGAAATTCTGTATTCTTTTCATTTTGGTGTTCCAATACTTATTCTTTGTATGTGCATGTGGAAATGCAGCCAGATGTTCTCATGGACAGCATCTCCAAAACAGAAAGTTAGGTTTTTTAGGCTTACCTGTAACTGAAGAGTATGTAAGATTTGAGTATTTAAAACAGGTTTGAAAGAAGGTTGAAATATAGTGAAGTACTGGGAATCTTCAGGACATAATTCTGAATATCTGTTATTCACTTTTAGCATCTTTATAAACCGCATCCGGTTTTGAGGAATAAATTCTGTTCATCTTTATTCAGATGTATCATTTTCTAGACTATTTTTGCTGTCCCTTGCTTGACTCTGAAACATGTTTATGCCATTGTATTGCTATGGTTGTTCAGTGAATGGTAGCAAGTGTTTACAGGTCTCTTAGTATTTGAATCTAGGAAGCAATATTAGTGGCATTGTTGAGAGTCACCTGAATTTTGTAATTATTACACCTTTTAAAACTTTTTCAGAATAAATTCGTTTGTTTGTTAATCCTAGAACATATTCATGAGATAATTTATTTAGGACTATATTCTTCTATTCAGCAATTTAAGAACAAAAGCCTCCACTGTAGCTCAAATCAATCAAAATATTGGTTTTAGGTTATACATTGTACATATGGAATCTGGCATGTAAAGCAGATGGTATGTAAAATTATGCATAGCATGTCTGGAGAGCCATACAATATCTAAATGCATTGCAACAGAAAGAGGAAAGAGTGTCACATGCAACTTAAAATATCAATTACTGGCCTATGTCTAGTCTCAACTGCGCTTTGTTTTCGTGTGTGTGTGTGTGTGTGTGTGTGTTTGTGTTCAATTTTCTCTTACTTCAGTCAGGACATTTCCTTGATAATATGATCTTCCCTAGAAAAGCATGCAGATTGAAATGATAGGCTACCGGCTAAATGAAATAAAGATGGATATACAAGAAAAAACTAGTTTAGTTTGGGCTCAGAATACAAATGCATGCAAATTAAAAAAAAATAGTCAAGAACAGAACTTTTAATCTTTTAAGGAAAATGGCCAGACACCATTTGCTACCAAGATTATGTTTTTCTATATTATTTATGCACTTGGTTTGCCCAACCCAGCAATAGCGCTTAATAGTACTTCTGTCCTGTTGCATAAGTACAGCGTTAGCTCCACACACTCTCTCTCTCAAGCATTACAAGTCTGTAAGCACAAAATTTCTTCCTGAACAAACAAGCATTACTGTGCATTGTTAACACAATCAGATGAAATGGTAATTGCAGAAAGATTCACATCAGCAAAACCCTTAAATAAATATTAGTCTTTAAGCATGTGCTGACCTCAAAGGGACCTAATCACACATTTTGTTGAACAAAGATGCTTTCATGATCAATGACCATGAAAAGTAATAATTTTCCCAAGTTTATTCAAGTGTTTAAATCTGTGGTTATAAAATATTGGCAGCATCAGACAACTTTAATTTTTAACTTCCAGGGGAAAAGCTTTAAATATTTCTAGTTCTGGGGGGGGGTCTGTTAATATTTGGTATACTTTAGAAGTACTGCAAGCTATTAACTGTTTTAAAAAGAGTTGCACAACTGTACTCTTTGATATTTCTAATCAAAATGAACTTTTGCAGATAAGATGTGAAGGATGAAGTTTATAATGAAGGACTACCACAAAGTGAACTCTAGATATAATATCAGGAACTAATACTGCATAAGGTAGATTTTAATAGCCAATTTTGTAAGATCCGGCCATTTTTCAAGGAGGCAAATTGAAGGAATGCCCCCATGTTTAAAGTGTTGAATATCCCCAAATATTTTTAAGGCTTTTTAAGGTACCTGAGCTGATACAGAATGTTTCACACTACAAAAAAATGGTAATTCCTGTACTTTTTGTGCACTAGCACTCTTAGTCCTTATGCATCTTATTGCTTGCAACAGTGCTGCTTGAGAAAATACAGCTCTGTGTCTGGGGGATTAAAGTAACACATTTGTCCTGATATGTTACAGAACAGTGTCTATCAATCCATTTCTCTTTTGGAGATGAAAGAACTTTTATCCATTCAAATCACTGTAATACAATCTTGTATCATAATGGCTTGAACGATCTTGACTGCACACAGTTGCTGGAGTCTCCAAAGGACTGTCATAAATAAAACTATTAGACTGTATTATAGCAGACACATATTCAGAGTCTACCAAGGGATGACAGGATTTTACATTACAGCAAAAATCGCTAAAAAATGTCTGCGAATACCAAAAACAATTGGTAGAAGGACTTCATGAACCAATTTATAATCTATATATATATATGCTATTTTTCTTTAAAAGTATTTAAAGGAAATATTAATATTAATGGATTAATCCTAAGTAGAATTAAGTGGAAACTGAGCCAATGAATAAGGGATTTGTCCTCTACAACAGGTACTTAAGCTTGCTCAGCAGCATGTAAACTTTCTGCACTAGCTGACGGACTTTCAACCTACATCAAAACCTCCCTTTGCAACCTGGCATTGCTACTATGATGACAGCATTAGAAAACTGGCATCTCATGGGAGACAAGTCAGTTTACATCAATGGAAATGAATTTACACTGCAACCTGGATTCTGTGCAGAGAGGTTTGGGTTTATTTTTTTCTCTTACCAGACACCGTTATGGAAGGTATGACTTTTGCCAGATAGACAGACACAAGTGAGTTTGGCAAAACCCTAAATGAACCTAGAAACAAAGTTGGAAAGAGTGGAGACATGGCAAAATGAGGTAAAAATATGTAAGGATGTGCTTTGTTGGATTTTTTAAAGAGAGGAAAAAATGTACTCTTTTATGAAAGATCCTTAAGACAGAAGTAAAACATAAAAATAAATGCAACTGTGGTTAAAAATAAAATTACAGAAGTTCAGTTACCTAACATGTTCTGACCACGGGAGAAGTAACTAAAGCTGACATACCGATAGGACGGAAGCTTCAAAAAAAAGTCAAAAGCCAGAAAATAACCATTTCCCATGTTGCAAATCCAGATGGCCCTAACAGATTTTGTGTGTATTTGTATACACATTTATCTGTGTGTATACATGTGCATACATATAAATTTTTTTTCTTTTAATATAAAAATCTGTATAATGCCCTACTTTGTTACTGTCTGATTTCCTCACCCCAGCAGGGATTTGCTGGTTGTTCTTCCTTTCTGACCATGAAGATACAGAGGAAGATATGACAGCACAATAAATAGCTGAGAGTGGTTAAACTGTTTCCTGAAGGTAAAACAGCAGGGTCCAATGGTTCTCCTGCAGAATGTTTTAAACTCAAGGCTATAAATAATAGCCAGTGCTGCCAAAAAAAAAAAAAAAAAAAAGTAACTGAATCCTGAAAAAGGAGAAAACAAAATGAATCTTCACTTCAGTGTCTGAAGCCAATGTTACATTATGTCCTGAAAAACATGAACCTGAAAGATATTTTGCCAGCTACAGGCTAGTGTCATCTACAATCACAGTCAAGATCTTCCTGTTAAGACTTGAAAAAGCAACTACAGTCTTACATTGAAGAACCAGGAAAGATTATCAGTGAATGTAATGTGGAGCTTTAGGAAAACATATGATGACAGTAGAGTAGAGGAGTATTTAATACAGCACTGTATTTAATGCAGTAAATAGATATACCATTTTTTAGTATTAACTTTTGATGCTGAAAAGACAGTTGGCTGGATTGAGTGGACCTAACTTTGGCATGATGTCAGAAGTATGAATTAGAGAAAATTATTTTAGATAATTTGCTGCTGCATTTCCTCACCTTTGTAACTGTTGTATATGTAAAATAATGTCAGAGGTGGCAGCAAATCTTTCCTATTTATAATTTCACATTCCTGCCTCTTGTAAAACAATTAATCTTCAATGTAAAGTAAAACAGATTTGCAGTAGGAAAAAAGTCTATCAGTATAGAGTCTATCAGTATAGCCAAACAACATACCTTTATTCGTCTTCTGGTGGAAAATTACATTCATGACTCGTGATGTACAATCTGGCTAAAATAATCTATTATAAGCTTTTTGGTAAATAATTCCGAAAAAGAAAATATGACTGATAAGCTTTTTACCAAGCACAGAGTTTTCACTCAGAGGTAGAAAAGATTTGAGGAGAATTAGTGAAAATTTGTTCTAGGATTAGAAGTTCTCAGTTTGCATATACCAAACAATTCTGCTTACAACTGGCATTGCTAGCCCCTCTTTCAGTATCCTCTATTCAACGGTTTCTGACCTAAGAATGAAATCCACTTCCTTCAGGTATAGCCAAACAACCCAGGCTTCAAAAAGTTGAGTTGCACAACTGCAGAAAATGGAAACCCAGGCTTTCATTCATATCTTCCTAAAACCGCATTTCATTTCTGTGGTTGCTTTCCCAGCAGTTCCTTCAGGACTGCTGCCTGGCTGCTAGTGAGGTAGATCCAGGTGAACATGAATCAATAGCCCTTTCCTCTCTTATATATCGCACCTACAGTGCTGTAACTGCCTTCGTTTCTCTCCTGGAGGCTAGCAAAGAGACTATTTATGGTGCAGGTGCTTCAGAGACATTTTTGTGTACCTCCGCCTTACACAACTTAGTAGCAAGAAACAACAAAGGATGAATTTCGTGACAGAAGCTTTACTTACCAGCATTATCCCTGAAAAGGAATTATCAAAAATGGATTGAAAAAGATTTAATTGTCATTCAGATTTGTCAACTTTCTTCTTCTGTAACAAAACAAACTAGGCATTTTTGCTTTGTTTGTTTCAGAAGCAAATAGAATATAAGTTTCTTAAAGGTATGTCATTTTTCTTTTCTGCTTTTCTTGTTGGGGAAGCAGGGAAGAATTCAGTGAGAAAAAGAGGGGGAAAAAAAGAAAAAGAGATAAAAATATTTTTAAGCTTTCAAACAATTTTCTCTTTTACACAGTTAAATATATCTGATTAATGCCTCTTTGTTACTCATCACCTTGAAAATATTCTGTATTAAAATAAAAAAATGCATTTTTTAATGTCACTTCAGAATGGATCAAAACTTTTTATTACAAAAATCTTGTCTTTGAAGATATTTCAGTCAGCTCTCATGAAAAACTTGAAGCTGGTTGAAATTTCTTTGAAATTTGTTTTTCAGACATATAAGTTCCTTGGAACCAAAGCTGTCTGTAGAAAAGATGTACTTTCATACATTTTCTGTGTGCTGTGATCATACATCAATTAAAAGATATATTTTTTCTTTTTTTTAATCTATAAAGTGATTTTTTTATAAAAATAAGGAAAAAATCAAAACCTGAAAAAATGCCCCCAAAATATCAACACAAGACTCTTGATTTCCCCCTAATCAAAATGTTTTTCTTTCTAAACTTTTAAGATTTTTAACTTCCTTTTGCAACTTCCCAAAAGATTTTCAAAAGCTCCAAACATTCTTCCTGATGGGGAGAATACTTCTTGCCCAGTTCTAAAGCACACATCATTGGGTAGATCATAGTTTTAGTCTAGTGGATAAAGTGGAAGTATTGGAAAGGTAACCAGGCACTTCCTTGGAAAGGCACTTACTAGTGCAGGTTTGCTTATTTATTCCTCAAGACAGCTCATGCATTGAGGCAGACTTAAGGTGATAACAGAAAGAAAGAGGGAAGGAAGCGTCTCTTTGGCATAACTGAAGAAAACGGTGAGTGGGAAGTCAGGTGTGTCTTTTTAACAACTTTAAGAGGAAAATGTCCTCTGACTGAACTGTATTTAGGCTCAGGATGTAGGTTTAAAAGACATTTAGTGGCCAGCTGGAAAGAAATCTAATTTACTTAGTCTACCGTTTCAGCAATTTAAGTTGAATATGTGTTGTTTATGTGACTTGACATGTATCAGTAAGTAGTGCTTATGCAGGAGACAGCTTGCCTCTGGACTCGGATGTGTATCAGCACCCGTGCACTGGATCAATGTGGAAAGCAGAGCATGGAGATACAGTATAAAGCCCCAGCACGGTGGTAGACAGAAGCTGGCCACTCACTTCTGTTTATCCCCCAGGGACACAAGAGAACAGATTTGTCAGGGTTTGTCTCTTTTATTCCAGTAATAATGAGAGATTAATTGGGAATGTTTACTGTTGGGAGACTAATTGGGAATGTTTGTTGTTTAGAAGTTGGGTTGTTTTTTTTTTTTTTCCTATTACAGCTGCATTTCTGCTCCTTGCCTATATTTTTATGAATAAACTGAATGATGCAAGGCCTCCCTCTAGCCTGGAGGCCAGCTAAGCATGGCCACTTCCATATGGTTAAGCTCCCTTAGCCTCCGGAGCACAGGCTGCAGCTAGCCTGCCTCTCGGGAACGGTCCCCAGGCTGGGCTAGTGCCCTAGCTGTGCCCAGGAAACCCTTGGGAAACGGCTGGTCAAATAGCCGAGATCAAAAAAGTGTCAGGGACTGCCCTGAGATTTTTATGGTTTCGAAAAAAATAGTTCCAGGGCATAGATTCATGCCCTGGCGCTATTTAATTCACTTGCATAGATGTAGTCTTATTTAGGTCAGTATGACTCCAAATCCGTACACATTGTTTATTCGCTTTTCTCGTTAGGAATGAACTCCACTGATTTAAGTGGTGTTACTACAGCACAGCATGATGTTTTTGACAAATAGTGTAAAAGGAGCTTAATATTTGTTTGCAAGCAGTCATTAACTGTGGTATATACAATAATGGTCTGAAAGTAGTGGAAGATTTAAATGTGGTACAATGTTTTAGGAAATGGTAGCTACTTTTCTGCATACTTTTCATTATTTATAGTTACGTTTCTTATTGAATGCTGGCATCAGTTTATCCAGAAATTGCTGTTATAGGAAAGCTATTATCTATTTACAGTGCATTTGTTGTCAGAAGTTTGTAAAGTATTGAAAAATCTGGTTTAGAAAAGTGAATGTACAAGCACTTCTCAAAGATGCGTTACTAACTTTTGCCAGAGAATGAAAATAGAGAGAAAAATCCTTGTTTGGTAGAATATTCAGTATTCTCTGTGTCAGAAAAAAATAATGACTTAATTTTTAGGGTGTGGTCTCAGAAATCAAACTCCTTTAAGCTTTAAAATACAGACATTCTCAGGTAACTGAAAATTCCGCTTACACAGGATAGTTGGATAAAATTTTAATAAGTAATTGTATGACAGTGGACTAATTTAATAAAAAAATAATATTTCTGTTAGTTGTGGAGGAAAAATACATTCATTGACAGTGGTTCTTATCACAGCTTTTTATTTCTTGGTATTTATCATCACTGTTGCATCTTTTGCAATATCTACAAGTCATCTTCTCTACTCTTTCTTCATCTTGTACCGGTGAGCTTTTGCAAGGTTTTTTGATTCTTTCACCGATTGTCGTGGTTTAACCCCAGCCAGCAACTAAACACCACACAGCAGCTCACTCACTTCCTCCCACCCAGTGGGATGGGAGAGAAAATCGGAAGGAAAAAGGTAAAACTTGTGGGTTAAGATAAGAACAGTTTAATGGAACAGAAAGGAAGAAACTAATAGTGATAATAACAATAATAAAATGACAGTAATAATAAAAAAAGGATTGGAATATACAAAACAAGTGATGCACAGTGCAATTGCTCACCACTTGCCTACCGATGCCCAGTTAGTTCCCGAGCAGCAGTCTGCCCCACCCAGGCCAACTTGCCCCAGTTTATATACTGGGCATGACGTCACATGGTATGGAATACCAGCCAGTTTGGGTCAGCTGCCCTGGCTGTGTCCCCTCCCAACTTCTTGTGCCCCTCCAGCCTTCTCGCTGGCTGGTCATGAGAAGCTGAAAAATCCTTGACCTGGTCTAAACACTGCTTAGCAATAGCTGAAAACATCAGTGTGTTATCAACATTCTTCTCATACTGAACCCAAAACATAACACTGTACCAGCTACTAGAAAGACAATCAACTCTATCCCAGCCAAAACTAGGACACTGATGCAGGATAGCACAACTTCAGAAATGGTGTAGGTAAATAAAAATGTTGCCTAGGAGAGATTCTTCTTCTCACTGTAATCCTTCAGTACCAGTTTTGTGGTTCATGGCTTGCATACATAAATCAGAGTGCTCTTGGAGGAAAGTCACCTAGCAGAGAGAATACTTTCCTACCAATGGTAAAATAATTGTCTCCAAATGCCATGACCCCAGGTGTGTGGCAAGACCGAATCTCAGGGGGAAGGTCATGAAGTGCCGGTGCCTTCTCTGGACAATGCCTTCAGTTAGGGCTCTGGTAAGCTGCATTGATTTAATACCTTTGGTGGTTTCAATTTGGGAGAAAGAACAAACATAAATCTTTTAGCCATTTCTTGCTCTAAGTGATGTTTTTAGGGTATCTCTCCGGGGAATTTCAAGGAGTCCAATTTAATTATTGCATAAGTACATATGTAAAGAACCTGATGGACCCAACCTACAGAAAAATTGGATTTGAATCTCATAAATAGACAATAGTCAAATATCAGTTTCATTATTCAGTAGGAGCTATTTGGCTTGACCAACAAAGTGAAGATTTTTTTAGAAAACTGAAACTTAATTAAGTGTACCAGGATTTTGAGCTTAGCTTTGGTTTGGAAGTTGGGATGATATATAAGTCACTTACTTTGCTTTCATATTGAAATCACTGAGTTCCCTAAAATTCTCCACACTTGGAAAATTCCGTGTAATATGTAACTCCATAAATATATTTAAAACAAATGGGATAGTATTGAAAGACCCCTGGTAAAAATCTGAGAAAGGTACTGTATGATTATTTATGATATACCTGTAGATATTGATTTTTAATTTATTCTTAAATATATATTGTACACACTCTTACCAAAATATAAATGCATTTTATCACTTGGTATGGGGTGTAATGATTAAGGAGAAATGAGTGTGTTCTAAAAAGTTTAACTTCTTTATCAGCGGTACTTAAAAAGGAATAGTTAAATAAGTAGATCTAAAGCTGGCCTGGAGCTTCTTCAGTGTGTGGCTGAAGCATGTCTACTAACTACAACTGTAATTCATGTTCTAGAGAGCATCCTGCTCCTTGCATCCTGCTGTAACACCTCTGGTGCCTCTGCTTTTATCTCTTCTCTCCCTTCAGTTTGGTCTGCAGGGATGGTAGCTCTCAGTTGATGAATACAAGTCATGCAGTCCGGAAGACGACAAACTCTTACCAAACAGCTGCTAATGGAGAGTGAACTAGTAGCTGGTCTCAAATCTGGGGCAGACACAGAATTTACCACAAGTTTGAGATTTCTTTCGGTGTCTTTGTTCAAAGATGAGGCTTTGTCATCCAGTCTATTTCTTGGAAAAAGCTCCAAAATTATGACCTAACTCTGCAAATCTCTTTGCAGACTGCCTTGATATCAAAACACCATCATTTGTGGCAATAAGTGTTTCTATTAAATATTTCATCCTATGTTATAAAGGTACTTTGAACAGATGTTAGGTTGAGACATCCAGGGAGAAAGATCATGACACGTTTGGTGACAACGTGGTACCGGTGCCAATAACTTCCTATAAACTATGAAAAAGCAGATGTTACTCTGGCCAAAATTGTATCTTCCTCTTGACTGCTTTCAGCGGGCGGCAGGCCTGACTCTGACCCCCCTCGAACTAACCTTGAAGCTGCTGTTACAGTAATGGAGACCCCTCTATTAGCCTGGGCCTGCAACTCTTTGGCACACGCTATAGCAAAATTGTTCTAGCCTGACTGTGTCAGCTGCCACCTCAAAAGTGATACTGTCCGCTTATAACTCAAAGTATAACTCTGTAATACATATGCTTAGTGCAGTATGGTTCTTAAAAGGCATTTTAATCTGCTAGCATTTTAGTTCGTAGGCCTCTGGGGTCAGGTTGAAAAATTACACTAATGCTGAACTTACTCTGATATTCTGGGCAGCCTTCTGAATTTTAAATAACTATCCTCAGAAGGCTACCCTTTTCAAAAATTATCTTTAAGACTGCACACAGAATTTTAAGCTCAGTTCAGTTAATAGCACACTGAGATGCAGGCTGAAATTTATAAAAATACAAGGTAAGAATCTCTGAATTTATAGATGCCAGCAGTTATTTTAGTTTTCATTATCTGAGTATCTGGCCCGTAGATTGCTAACTATATGAGTTCTGTGTTACTGTAATTGTTAATATTTGCATCTGAATTAACTGCTCTGCATTGTTGGTTTTGTAGTTGACTGCCTATTCAAATATGTAGGATTATTTTGAAACTTGTACAGGAAATGATCCTTTTATAATCCGGAATTAGGCAAGGTGAAAGATACAGGTCTGGTTTTCCAAACAATGGCATTCCTTAATCCATTCCCTTACATGCATATAAGAAAAAACAAGATTACTACCTCTTTGTCTTGAGAGATTTATATATTTCATATGCAGTTCATCCAGTATTTGTTGCTTCTCCCAGTGCTCTACTTCTGTTGTTACTGAGTCTCACCACACAGCAATCCTCATGCCCCCCAGCCTGTGTTTTACAGCTTCTTCCTCTGCTGTGGCCTCTTCTATTGCAAAATTGAATCCGATGATCCTTGCTTGTCCAGCCCAAGCCACTGGGCTCCTCCTGTGGTCCTCTACCATCTACCTCCTCTGGTCTGACCCTGCCCTCACCCTCAGACTCTTTCCAAACCACAGATTGCAGTGGGCATCCAGCCATGGAATGGGACCAGCTTTTGGGCACAAAATAAACCCCACTGCTTCCAGGCAGGGACTGCAACCTGTTAGCCATCTGTTCTGCTGGACCATTAGGGATAAACGCTACCCAGAAGTAGTTCTTAGCAAGGCCTTGAGCAAGTGTACCTTTCTGGTTTATCTGAACCCTCTCTTGCTTACAGCCTTAGAGGCATTCTAGACCTAACCTTCTCTGTACGGAAATCAACTTTTGGAAAAGCTGAAAACAGTTCCCAGCTCACAGCGCATCTTCTTACTCAGCTTGGCTGGAGCTGTTCTCCTTTGGGAGGAGGTCTTTTTGAGCCAGAGGGAAAGGAAGGATGAGCTCAAAATATTCCTTGTTCTACCAGCTGCCGCCAAATGTATTCATCTTCCCCCTGAGGAACTGTGAGTCGAGATCCATTCGCACTGTGCACCCTGATGAGACAGAGTGACATCTTCCACGATAGGTGATGAGGCTCTGGTTCCAACCTTTTTTTTTTATCACATCTAATGAAGAATGCCAAAAGAGATGTGTTTCACTGTTGTGCTTTCAGGAGCAGAATGAAGTAAAAAGCCTAGGAGGGCAGCTACAGTGAAATCTTGCAGCATGCCATGTACCTGGACTGTGAGAAAAAGAGATTCTTTGGCTTCCCAGGTAAGTCACGGTCTTTTCTGAGTGCTCCAGCAGGCTCTAGGAAGGAGGTTTATGAACTGCTCATCTACCCTGTGTGGGAAAAGGCTTATTAACTTCGGCATGTGTCCAGCCCTTTGCTAGCTAGCAAAGAGTTTCTAGAATGCTTCTTCAGCTCCTTCTATGATCGTGTGTCTTATTTTTAGATTGGCAGCAAACTGTGCCTGGCAGTGACATCTACAAGCTATTCTTTCTGGGGCTGAATGGTTGCTTTTGTGCTAGATGTGTGATGCATAATACACCAGTTCTGTTCTTTGAGTAGAAGGAGGGCAGGGTTTGCTTCAGAGGGTTTATTTTATCCCTGTCCTGGTCTAAAATCATTGGCTCCTTAGGAACTGGGTGACATTTTTGGTTGTTAGTTGAGGTAGATAATGGTTCTGATTCTCCACAGGAGCCTTTTGGTACAAATATGCTCCAAATAAGAAAGTAATGATAGTGCTTTATATTATTTACAAAACAAAACAGAAGGAAAAATAAGATTATACAACTCCACACATAATCCATTACTTCAGTATACAAATTGTTCTGTTAGTATCTATAAGCATGCAGTTGTATAGAAGATGTAAAGTTATATCAAGAAATCCCTATGTCTTTTGATGATTAGACACCTCTTTTGAGAGTTCTGGTTGGAGTCTTTATGAGGACAGAGTCCTCCTGTCAAACTATTCTGCTTGATTAGTTGCCCATTTTTTCATTTGAGGATATCTTTGCTGCAAAAAAAAGGATCAAAATGGTATTTCATTGCCTTTTTCTTCCTCTTGGGAAATACACATAGAGTTGCCCCTCTTCTTGTGAACTGAAATTGTGATTGTTATCCAACAGATTCAGGTCTTGAATAATGAAATACTGTATTACGTGCTTTCATCATGCTAAGTGATCCATCTCAATTCTTCAGTTATATGAAGAAGGACCTATGCTTTCTTATCCTTTCCCCTCTCCCAGACATTGACACAGAATTTCAATGTCACAGGAAGAAAATAACATTACATCTATGCAAAAATAATCTACTTTATCATACATCATTCTCAGTTGCATCACACTTTCAGCTTTTTCAGAATTAGATGATGAATTAATAAATTGGTGTTTGTTCCAATCATAATGGAAAACTGTGACTGCTTAACATGCTCATGCCCTCCCTGTAACTGAAATTTGCAAATATTAATGAGATTATACCACTGTTTTGTCAATAAATATTATCAACTGAGTTCATTTATGTGGAGGTCTTGGGATTTCTGCAGAATGATTTTGCATTGCCACTCTAAAGATTTCATTATAAATCTAACAGATCCTGACTACCTTTTTTAATTAACTCAAGTCCTCTCAAACTTTATATAACATGTCACTGGGTGTAAAGTATACAGCTCTTGCACATGGAAGGAGACAGGGATAATGCACGCAGACGTGACTGTTGCTTATGAAGAGTTACAACTATTTGGAGCCTTGCGGTTGCTTCCCTAGCTGAAAATAAGTGAATGACAGATAATCTAGATCTACTCCATGTGTAACTTGTTCCTGAACAAATATATGTCTCTTCTGGGCAAAAACCATCCAGCACTGTCTCTGGGAGACATACCCTAAAGCTTCTGCCTAGTTCTTATGTGGCTTTGCAATAAAAAGTGACCCTGTGGTTAACAAACTCCTTAGTTACTTGTGCAAGGCTGCTGGAAAAAGATGACTGCCTTTACATAGAGCCTGGCGCAGGCAAAGCTGAACACGTACGCACACAGAGAACAGGAACACTGTATGTAACAGCACTACTTGGTGACACCTGCCATAAAAATATCATTGGGGTGGTTCTAACTACCTTAGTTATGTTTAATAACTGTGAGGAGTCAACGCACGGTTTTGAAGGGCTTATAAGTTTCTGAAAATGTCCCTGAACTGAAATTTCCAAGATGGGCCTATTGCTGCAGGTAGCTGAAAAGTTCAAGGAAAATGGTTTCTCTTTCTACCTTTAAGGAAAACTCCACAATCATTTTAATCATTAAAAAGTGGGAGACTTTAATATTTTTAATGTTTGTGAAAACTGAAACTCCCAGGGCTGGGAAATGGAAAAAGTTAAATCCAAAACCATCGCCCAAATAAATCTTTCTTAAAATGTATTTGGTCATTCCAGTGACATTTGACTGAGCTCCAGCTTTTCAAAAAGTATATAGTGCAAGATTTTTTTCTAAACTTATAAATAAATGTAGTTCTATATATTTTTTTGTAATTATTTGAAATATACTGAGCATTCAAAAGAATGAGAGAGATCTCTTGTTCTCTGTATTGGGCATGAAGGGTGTCCTAATGCGTATTTTCAGCTTTTCATTGAAGTAAAATGTTGTCCTGTGGATTGCTTACAGAAAATGGGAGAGTCTATATCTGAGACAGGCAGTCAAATGACAGTGTGTAATACGCAGTGAGCATATTTCAAACGGAGAAATCTCTTTTCTCTCGTTACCTTCCTCTCATGTTTTCCTTTAAAACAACGTCACCAGATAACCTTGGAAAAATCCTACTAAAAGTCCATCTAGTGAGAGACAATTAAAGCTGTCATTGTGCAAAAATGTAAACTTAGTAAAAATAACTTTTATTGCAGGTATTACCTCCCAGTTTTCTGTGCCCTACGTTTTGAAAAAGGTCGGACTAAATTATCATATTGTTTCCTCCTGACCTTAGAATCTGTGTCAGCGCACTTTATTTTTTATTGGAACCTGGCACTGGCATTTCTCTGGTGCTTCTCTGAAGGTGCTGTCTTTTATTTTTAAATAAAAGCAGAAAATCTGGGGGAAAAAAAAAAGCGTAAGTCTCTAGCTGTGACCATGACAAAGAAAACTTAAAAAAAAAAACCTAAAAGGAGTTAAGATTTTGTCTTTTTTGCAGAGAGAGTGATTGGCACTTGGATTTTACTACTTGACATAGTCTAATTTTAGGTGTGAATAGTCATATTGCAAAGCTTTTTGTATCTGCACTGCCCTGAATTCGCCTTTGTGATGTGCAAGAAATCTGGCTCCATTTCTAAGTGCCTGAACCCTGCTACAAAACTAAGCCATCCCATATTTTTTTCCAGTTAATTGAGAAAGAAATTCTGTGCTATAGGAGAATTTCTGAAGAAATATGACATAAAGATAATTTAAATAAGGAGAGATTCCAAAAATAATCACTATCCCATCATTCAAATAATTTTCCTGGTGATACAGAATTATCAAATCATGGTGTGACTTTCAATACCATCTCTGAATTGCTTTCATACCCAGGATGTTTCCTTAGTATACTCATAGAATTTTCCAAAACTAGATCTATGGCTAAACAGTATATGAGCTAAGGAATTATTCAGAAAATATTAATCTTCTTCATTGCATTCATTTCAGAGAAATAAGTAGGGAATTAATTAATAAAATACATTCAAAAAATGATTGCAGAAATCATTACAGTTGATTTCTCTGCCATGTTCCAGGACCTCTTCTTTTTTTTTTTTTATAAGCTTTATATTTTAGTTTAATTATTCTACAGATTACCAAATCCTATTGAAACATTCAGTGCAGTATCAGAACAGGGGTAAAGGTGAGGCTCTCTCCAAACTATGCCTGCACAAGGTGCTCTTCACTGTGAACTTATAAAAACAGCTGCTCTTCAGTTTTACTTGATCATGTATTCAGAACATTATCACATCTGTGTTTTTCATAGGAGCATGTCCATGGGCTCTGCCACTATGGACATCCTTACATGAGATTAAATGCTTAGTTGCATATTTCAGTCTTTTCCTTTCTTTACATATATAAACCAATTCATGCACAGGCATATATTATATTTCAACATGGATTGAGTTTTGCAAAGGTGTTCAACTACTGCTACTTTAATATTTAATACTAGTTTTTAAAATGGTATCTTTAAGTATTTCCAGTGTAGAAATTGGAATAAATATTTTAGACTTTTCTATCATTAAAACTCATTACTTAGTACATTACTGTAGAATGTACATTTGAGCAAATTAGGTTTTCATCTCAGTTATTGAATTTATTTTCCTCCCTTTTATATATCTGTGCATTTTTGTTTTTCAAAATGTGCTATTCCCAATAATTTATAAGGAGACATAAGATACTCGATGGCACTGAAAATGTTCAAATACTCAGTAAAAAAGGACGCTGCTCCACTAGTGGGAGGGAGATGTCTGTGCTAGAAATGGTCAACAGGTCCTGTCATTTTTTAATATGATTGAAACCCCAGGCTTCTCTCTGGTAAGACAGACACTGTTTCATAAAACTCTCTCATCTCTTAGCTCACGCACCTACCAGTTGAATATGTGACCAGTGACTGGAACAAATGAATTTTATTGGACTTTATGCCATAATTAGACCACTTTATAATGATTTCCAAAATAAGGAACCTGCTTTTCAGGATATTCTTTCGCAACATGAACTTTAAAAATATTTTAAATCAAAACATGAGGCAAAAAAAAATAAACTTTACCATATCCAACCTAAGGACTCTTCAGGTATTTCCTGCATCTAACATAAAAGAACTAGCTGTTTACCTTTCCTATTAAAGTTGGGTGCTCCACAGTATTTGCTTGTTAAAGGAGGGGTAAAAAAGAGAATGCTGCATTTCCCATTCCCAGCAAGGTAAGAGGAACATGGTCCCATGATCAGAGCATTACTATTACTAAATGTAGAACCTTTGCTTTGCTTTTGGAGGACATTGAGATCTAAAGACTTAATCTGTCATATAAAAAGTTAATTACAGCTTCTGCAGCATCAGTAACAGTAATTCCATGTATGGGTAAAGGTGAAGTCTGGGACAAGATGTACAGGCTTCTTTATAAGTTTTAGGAAGAACCTGATTTGGTATTAAGGTTTTAAGTTTGACTACACTGAAAAGCAAAGTATGGGGTGGCGGGGGGTATAACTACAATAACGTTCATATTCGTAATTCAGAAGCGTGTCCCCAGGCACCTTCATGCCGAGTCCTGCTGTCGCATTCAGGAACGATGTACGAGACAAAGCACGTACTGAGTGGTAAGCCATGCCTGTGCTCGCTGGCCTTAAGGATGGCAGCAAGAAAGTGTATCCGTATGCAGGCAGCCATTTTCCGACAACACCCCATACGCATAATTTCTTACCCATTCCTTTCTTCTCAAACTTGCTAGTTCGTATGTGTTTGCACAGCATCTAAACCCTCGGGTGCCCAGGGCATGTTCCCACCCTCTTGGGGAGGAGGGTGTCCTGTGGTCGGCCGGGGGGAAGACCTGTGGTGGACACCCTTCTCTGTGACGTAAATGTGAACTCCTGTGGCTGAGGAAAAGGGTGGAAATGCCCCGAGGATTTTGGGAGGAGCTGGCAAAAGGGCAGGGTGTCAAATCGAAGGAACAGGCGGTGAGTCTTCTGGTTCAAAATTGGCTTGTGTGGCTAGCTGGACCTGTAGGTACCGACTGACTAAGCGTAGTTTTTCAAGCACAGTTTGAGGCTGGGTTAAAAGAGAGGCATAGGAAAGAAACCAGATTGGCAGTCTGCTAGTGATAGCTGCATAATTTTCAGTACTTTCTCAAGAGAACCTTGATATATATATAACAGGGAAGGAGTTTTAATGTACAACCAAGCAGTAAACCCAGCTTGAGACCGTAATATCCCCCATACCAGTAATTACAACTACCTTTGATGACAGGCCTCCCTCTGCCCCTAGCACCCGGTGTCTGTGATCTGAGATAGGTCCCACCTTGGGTGAAAACGTGGGAAGACAGCGGGCTCTCTGCGGTGGTGGCTGTCCTGTACACGAACCGGTGTGACACGAGCTGCGCTCCCGGCATGACTGCAGTGTAGACATCCCTTTGAGATTCTCAGGTAGGACAAATTTTCAACAGCTGCCTTAGTAGCTAATTAGCCCTATGCATGCTTTGATATGTGGTTCAGTCACTACATGATAAAAAGTCTTATTTACATATTTTCCACCTGTAGCCTCTTTTTCTATTAGCCTAGGGTTTCTGAAAGTGTAATATAATGCCAAGCTTTCCCAGAGTGATAGCGTGTTTGAACCGGTTCTATTTAAAGCACTCCAATTTTATACTATTAAGACCCAAACCAGATGCCTCCCAATTTTTTATTTTTTAACTGTATTAAGTTTTCACCTTGGTTTTCCTTGAGTCTTCTTTCCCGGGAGGAATTCAGAGTAGTCCAGTGCAATAGAAGTAATAAAAGCATATCAGCCTGATGGAAGTGACTTTTTCTTTCTATTGACATTGAATATAAAGAGGAGATATTCTGTATTTCTTTGTTCTTTGTGTAAAAAAAAAGGGGAAATAAAAGGACTAGGAAAGTTAATATGTTTCTTATTCTCTTGATGTCATTTATACTAGGTTGTTACTCTGAGGTCTTAAACTCAGAAAATGGCCATGATGGGCAGGGATCCAGCTGAGTCCTTCCTTGCTTTGCAAAACTTTGGACTTCAATTTCCTTTGCATATTTATAACTCCTCTACAATTGTACACAAGTAACTGATATTCCTGCTAAATCCTGGCAGTAAATAGGTTTGCACAGTAAGTTGGTACTTGCGTTTGTGAAGGAAAAAATAAGAACAAAGAGGAAAAGACAGGAAATTGCTTTTGTGATTTGTTAAAGTACTTCAAAATGATCCAAAATCAAACCATCCCCACGGTGGGGGTGTTTCTCCTAGTCAGCTACACACTGTGGCATTCCCACGTGACAGTGGGCTGTCATTTACCACAGAAGCTTAACCTGCCATGCATTTTAAAAAAAATATAAATGCATAAAATATGCTTTTTTCCCTTTGCTGGTCTTCCTCACCCACTGTAATAGTTGCTGAACTTTCTTGCTTCCTGTACTGACTCTGCAAACAGGGCTGATGGTTATGTCACTGGGAAGGAATGAAATCCCTGCTCGTTCCTACAGATGAATGCTGGATCTCTTCAGCATTTTGCACGCTCCTGCACAGTTCATAGTGTCATACGGCACTGCCCCTATGACCGACTGCAGCCTGCAAAGTGACTGTCACCATTATGTTGTTGACATACTCACTCTTTCTGGCATGAAGGTGTATACTAGCTGCATTTAAACTAGGGGACCTGATAATTTTTCCAGCTCAGAAGTTAGAGGTGAAAGATCTTCTCTTGGCCAAATATTGAGGGCAGACGTGAATGCAGAGCAGCACATGTCACCGAGCCCCACACCACAGAATAACTTCTCTCTCCAACCACCAGCAGCACGACATTTTCAGTTGACTGGACACCATAAACTCATCCGCTATGGGTCTGCAGCAGGCCAGAACAGTCCATTTTCATATAGCTATTAGCATCTTCTTTCTGGACTGGAATGGCCTTGTTAGTTTGTCTGTCCTAGCAAATCCGGAAAATATCTCTTTTCTTTAGCTGTGGAGTCCTTGCCAGTTATTCTATGCCTGTAAGATGACGGTGTGATGGGACACGTGTGGTTTTGCAACACAGGAGCCTGGAAGTGGGTTTGTCCCACACATGCAGACACTCTGGTTCTGCTTCTGTCTGGACTGCAGTGTGGGTGCACCCGGGGGACAGGGGAGATTCCTGCCTCAGTGCCGGTCTTTGTGCACTGGGAGAGAAAGACAAGGGAGCGAATTAGCCGGAGAATCCCTGGGATGTTATAAGTTTATGTTTGAGTTTGTTACACATGAATGACTAATTTCTTATAAACTAGTTTTTCACTTTCATAATGTCTGTAGTAGAGCATAGATCCCCAAGAAATCCATTAGTTGACTTGAAATATCTAAACATATTTTTGAATAATTCCATTTGTCTACAGATCCTCTTAGACACAGGCAAAAGGGGTTTTTTAAACATTAACTATTAATTTTGTAATTCATGTATAACTTTCCATAATCATGTAAATGTACATTCTAATTAACAGTGTAGAAATCAAATTATTCTCTTAATCCGTGACATACCATTAAATCTGATATTTTAACCATGTTGAACTATAATTAGATGAAATATAATTAGATCAAAATACTGTCCTGAACATTTGGTATAAAAGGAAAAATACATGGCTGCTTACATATGCACCATTATGATAAATTTATTACAAAAGAACAGAAGCTAGTGTATTCTAGGTTGGTTTAGTGGTCTTGTTCAGAACATGGCAGGAGGAATTTAAAAGGAGTTCTCTATCAGTTTTATCCGCATTATACATAATGAAACTGTCAAATTGAGTCATTAGTATACTAATTTTGGCTCTCTTAATAACCCTTTTTGTATTGTGTAATCTTACACAATCTTACAATGATGGGGAATGTATATAATTGTTGGTTGCACTAACAGCTTGTCTGTATAAAAGGAGAACAGATTTGCAAAAATAGCCACTGCTTTCAGTTGTGCAGTTTGAGAAACTTTATTTAGTCGTTCAAAACCAGGAGAAACCAAAATTAGGGATCATGACGTCAAACCAGTAACTTGCCTTTTAACCAAGCAAGCAGCCGTAGAACAAATGGCAAACACTTAAAAATACCAGGAAGGTTTTGAAATCAAGACCTCAAATGTTCCGGAACATCACAACCAGGGCACTTTGCTTTCAGCCATCTTATATGGATGCATTATGATTCAGACTTCAATTACATGAGTGCATAGTACTTTTTCCGAAGGAATCTTGACTCGTTTGGTATGATGAATAGAATGGGCTCTCTAATAAGCAACATTTCAATTCTTTTTTTCTTTTTATTGTTTACTGAGTGAACCTGTGCCTCATTCATTTCATGCTATCAGGGCCTTATTTTGAAGACAGAAATCCTGATTTTCTCACTGGCTTTTTCCAGTGTTCATTTTTGTAATTTACAAAAGTCACTAATGTAATTATTAATTTTCATAAACCCTGAAGAAGGAACAGTTTATTGTTAGTCCGTTTTCACAGCTCAGAACTGAAGCTCAGTTGGATGTTAGGATATGAACTCAATTTTGCTGTTGAGCTTGAAATTCTGCAATAAAGGTATGAAGAGCTCAAAGGGAAAAAGAAGGAAGGAGGTGGAGAAGACAGCTGGATTCTTTCATATATAAAAAAAATAAACCTCCTGAAGGAACATGCTAGCTGTTCAAATGTTTGCTTCCAGAATACAACTCATTCAAGTACATTTCTCATGTTTAAAACCAAACCCAAAGAATTGATTTTTCTTTCCTAACAACAACAAAAAATTCCAAAACCCACACAAACAAACACAAACCACAAAAACCCCAAACAAACAAATTTGAGAGCTCTACTTATTGAAATAAGAAATTCTGGTAGTCTGTGTGTGTTGGGAGAGTGCAACGGTACCTCTCTAATCCATGAGGTAGTAACCAACTCAGAAAATGTATGAGAGTAGACGGAGCTGTCATTGGGCAATATGTTATACTACTAAAATGGTAGTCTAATTTTTTAAAATATAGATTGACTCATTTATTTAGTTATATGCTTTACTAGAGTCCATGAAAGTCCTAACCAAGAACAGATCTAGAGGTCGATCTAAGATCTATATTGAAGATCTATTATTGTTTCAAAAAGTTTGGAATTTAAATGCTGGCCTTTTTTCCCCTACATATTTGAAAGGTGTATTTCATCAATATGCTGGATGTATATAATACATATTTTCAACAATTATTTTTAATTCCCTTGTTTCCATATAAATCATATTAGAAATAGCAACTGTATAGGCCTTCTCCCCTGCCAGGAGTTCTTTGTTTGAAAAGAGCCTTTTGTTTTATTAATTATGTTATCAATTTCCAATTACTCAATTTTGATGCAATTAAAGAATTAAAAAAAAAAAAATCCAAGATCTTCCAAGCAATTGTTTCTAGTGGTGCATCCTTGGGGCTTTTGGGGTTGGTTGGTTGGGTTTTTTCCCTCTCATAAGGAAGTAATGAAACAATGCCCTAGTATGACACTTTGGTTTGTGTCCATATGAGCATTACTCTGCAAGGTCCTTAACCTCTCATGTCATAGGAAGAATATGCTATGTACTTTTTACAAGAGCAAGGATGTTAAACTCTGGTGTCCTGGCTATGTTCAGGTTGATTAATTAATATTCTGCATAGTTTCTCTAAAATTTGAAATGAAAATATTGTTCTTTATTTAGGCTCATAACAAATATAGTATTGCATGTACATTGCCTTCCAGGAAAGACTGCATTTCTTACTGCAGTTTAATTTTATGAAGCCTTTTCAACTTTGAGGAAAAATAATTGTAGAAATGTTAGTATGTCACAAGAAACTAAGGTTGTCTATTCAGAGCCATGCTTACTTGTTGCAGAATGTCAGATCTTTCATGGTAAATTCAACTTCATATAAAAGACCAAGATTTAAATGAGACATGGGATGGTACATATGGTACAGTAACATGGCAATGTTATCACATAAGGATGAACCAAGATGGATTTGAAGATTCCTGTGACCTTCCTGACCCCTGCGAGGACAGGAGCAATCAGAGTCCTTGAGCACAGATGTGCCCAGGGTTGTTAAGTGGCGTTCTCGACTTGGAGGGAGACGGCATGTTGCACACACTTTCCTTTCTATTGAACGGCACAGCTGGCCTGCGCAGAGCAGAGCATCTGCTGCTGCTCCCTCTGAAATGCTGCTGATGCAGTCCCCTTACCACAAGCTCTGTGTTCTGCTTGTTTCCCACACCTGCCTCTTGGATAATATAACTGAGAATTACCCCAGTGCAATACAGAAACTACATGATGCAATCCGTAACAGCAAATTTACAGTTTTAAAATCCAATAATATCATTGTATAAATAGAGCAGGAACTAAAAATACAGTAATGCAGATGTGTTTCATCTCGTGTTTTAGGAGGCAACAAAGGATAAGTATGCCCTCAATTAACCGGTTCTCTCTCCCGCTCTCTTTTATCTTACAAAATATAAATAGTAATCCAACTGTAAGATGCTGAAGATCAATATCTTTATATTCAAAGTTGTTAGGCCTTTTCCTGTCGTGTGAATAGGAAGAAGGAATTTGTGGAAGGACCTGAGGGTCTTCAGCCAAAGAAGTGATGGATTCACGTAGGTTTGATTCTTGCGATGTGATTTTGAGAGAAGGTGCTTCTGATAGGTCTCAGGACTGTAAAATGCCAACCAGGCCAACCTGTGGGTGTACCGCATATTTCTGAATTACATAGTCATTCAAATCAAGATAATGAGGGACAACTTAAAAACAGAGGCTTAGGCCTTGGCTTCTTCCGAATTCTGAAGGGGCTTTGGCTGAGAGCTTTCGGATGGTCTCTGTAGGAGATCTGGTCCCTCCACCCTGCCGTGCTGCCATGCTTTATTCAGACCGGGTTGCTGTAGCCTTCCTGGTCATACTGGAGCCAGAAGGATCAATTACCACTGAGAGATCTGAAAAACGATCTGGCGACTAGGGCTGCCAGCCCATTGGCACCTGAATTTTCAGAGCTACCGACACACTCATTTTATTTGAGTCAGTCTTCAAATGGCAAGGACTAGTGTTAAAGTGGTGTTGCATAATCCTGGGGAATCTCAGTGCCTCACCTGCTTTAGCACAGGCAATTAGATGGCTTGGTCCTCGTCTGTCGCCTCCCCTTCACAGAGCGCTCTGAGGAGACAGTGATTTGAGGACAAAATCTCACTGAGAGAAAGGGTTTGAAGATGAAGCTTTGTTATAAGAAAAAAGGGTAAGGTAAGAAAGGTAGGAGGTCATTATGTGGCAGGGCAGCACAGCTCACCAGGAGTTAATTGGTTCTCTCTTCAGAGAATGAAATCAAGCAGGAAATAAAATCACTTGGGTAGAGGAGAACTTGTCTGGGCTGGTAGTGGTTTTTTGGCCAAAAGGTAAGCAGGTGTAAACCCCTGATGGTTGGAGGGCCTGATACCACATCATGTTGCAGGCAATTCCAGTCCTTGCCTACAGCAAGGCAGGGATAGTGGGGCAAGGAGAGACCCCTGCTCCTGCTCACGGACTCCACAAACTCTAATGACACTTGTTCAAAAGTTTTAACAGCATCATGATCCCTGATGAAAGTGTGCCTTTTCTAATATCAGGGGTTTGAGACACTCAGGTGCATTACAAATCGTTATTACCCATCGGTCATAGCTGCTCACTGAAAGTCCCCAAAGCAATGCTCAGACTCAGAAAAGCCGAAAAAAGTATTTACTACAGTATGTTGTACTTTGGAAGGGTCATTCATTCAGTGCAAATGTCATGGATCTTTATGTTGCTCTAGCCTCGCACTGTCAGGATAGCAACAGAGAGCACAATATATTCCTCCAACGTAGGTGTAAGGACCTTGTGTCATCAAGCCCTGATATTATCACTGAGTCTCTTGCAAACTCCAGCCTCTTGGCAGGAGTAATTACTGCGCAGGGTCTGGTCCAGATCAGTGGAGGCAGCGCAGAGCCCTGCCGCAGAAGACGGTGCAGAGGGAAGCTCGGATGCGCAGCAGCGCGGCGGCTGCACGGGGGCCTCTCGTTCGGGTCACAGAGCCTGTATGACTGACACAAGAAATAATCCACCAGAGCAGGACTCTGCCACCGGAATCCGACTCTGCCGGAGTCCCCGGTGGGTCCGAAGCCAGCTGCACAATTTAGGGACGCCTGTCACAAGGTATAACATTCAAAAGGACTGGGTCCAGCACTCTGACACACCTCGCTCCTCTCCCGTCTGTTTAGGAGAGAATATAATTCTCTGGGTGGTATGTTACCATCGTGTATAGGAAATGAGCTGGGATGGTTAGATTTTTTTTGTTGTATACCCAATATCTGACCCTATTTAGGGTTTTGAGCATTTTTCCTTTCATTTTTAGTTCTTCACTCTTGATATAGAGGTTGTGGTAGGTGAATGACAGGGCTATGGGTCAGGCTATCTTTTTCAGACTGGACCAGGAAAGGACAGACAGTCAGTAATTTTAGGTGGCATAACTATTAGTTTATAACACTGTAACAACAATTCATTTCAAATAGCCTTTTTAAAGTTTACAGTAACAGAAATATTTGTAAATGAACACTGAAGAAGAGTATCACTCCCTAGAACTTTTATGGACTAACTTCGCTCTTGTGCCATCCATTACCAGTGCTCCAGTTTCTAAAGTCCCTGTAGGTATATGACTGTTATTAAGAAAAAAATGATGTATTCATTGACAATGAGGCAAATGATCTTAAACTGGAAAACCAGCAGATTTTCATACCATAAGTCCCTACATGAAACTACTTTGTTATCATAAAGAAAGCACTATAGGCTAATGTCTTATGAAGATGTAAAAAGACCCAATGTGTCTACAGTTTCAAAAGTTGCATAAAAGTAATTCACATTCCTTTTTGAATGATGCTAACTCTGTAAGAACTTTGCAAGTTGCTTTAATAATAACTGTGACTATTGTATTACATTTATGTATTCAGTAACAGTAGCGGAATATTGTGTATTAGTCTGAAAAACTGAAAGCTGGAAGAGACATTTATGCAGTCTATAAATGCATTATGAAAGTACTTAATCTGAAGCAAACACAATTGTATATGCTTTTATTATGTACTCTTTTGGATTTAGCTATGACAGTGTATCTTACAGAGCATTCTAAAATATTAGACAAATTTGAATATATTGCCTCAGTTCATCCTAATTTTAAGTAGATATGTCTTGGGCTTTTTTTAAGAAAACTTTTCTAGTGAATGCAGAAACTGTCATGAGGTGGTACCCCATGCTACCGCTTCTTTTAGGCAAATAGCTGCTTTCTGAATGACAATTTATTTTTTCCCTCTGAGTTTGCTTAATGATGTTATTCATAGAGTGATAATTTGTCGCAGTGTGATGTTGCCTGCTCCAGAGGAACTCAGCAGGGGCCGGGAGCTGCTGCCTCTCTCAGGTCACTCTGCTGTGAGGCAACAGCTTGTATGCCTATAGGAACTCGCTAACATCTCCCCCCCCCCCCAAGAAATATCATGCCTCAGTTCCCTCTTCCCCCCCCCCCCCCCCCACTGGGTAGCATCTCAAAAATCCCAAAAGAAATAGGAAATAAACCTCTACATTTGGATGTCTCCATCCAAATACGGATTTTATGAGTGGAGAGAGTGTTTTCTGTTCTTTCTGATGCATAAAGTGGTTTTTTTGACACTTTAATCTAAATTTGTCAGCAGATAACAAAAATATTAAGGAAGAGGACACTTTTGTGACCAAGGCGCCAGCCTAAAAGTCAAAAGTGATTATGTTCGTTATTAAAGAAGTCTGTAGTTTGTCCACAAAATAAAATTTAAAAAAAAAAAAAAGCTTTCAATATCTTTTGACATGTCTCTTCAATGTCTGCTTCACATATGTAGAAGCAGTGACCGCACGTATGTGACTACTACTTGATGCTGACATGAATATTACTTGAAGTGTTATGTCCAAATACGTCTTTGGCACATAGAATCATAGAATCATTTCGGTTGGAAAAGACCTTCAAGATCATCGAGTCCAACCGTCAACCATGCCCACTAAACCATGCCCTGGAGTACCCTGTCCACTCGCTTTTTGAATACCTCCAGGGATGGTGACTCAACCACTTCCCTGGGCAGCCCATTCCAATGTTTGACAACCCTCTCAGTAAAAAAATTTTTCCTAATATCTAACCTAAACCTCCCTTGCTGCAACTTGAGGCCATTTCCTCTCGTCCTATCTCCAGCCACCTGACAGAAGAGACCAACACCCACCTCACTACAACCCCCTTTCAGGTAGTTGTAGAGAGCGATAAGGTCTCCCCTCAGCCTCCTCTTTTCTAGACTAAACAGCCCCAGTTCCCTCAGCTGCTCCTCATAAGACTTGTGCTCCAGGCCCCTCGCCAACTTGGTTGCCGTTCTCTAAACACGCTCATCTACATTTTCACTTATTTTCCCAAATTTCCCTGATTGTTAACTCTTGGAACTTTTTATAGTGGCCATTATTAAAAATAGATGGGAGCTATCAACTTGTTTTCACTGTGTTTTATCAGCCACAGGTATCAGAAGATTATTAAAGGATTAGATGAATATTTCCTCCACCATTATAGAATAAACTGTACTTAACTTCGTGGTTCATTTTATAAAGTAGACGTTGTAATATGTTCATTGAATATTTCCTAATGACTTTGGAGAGCCCACAAACATAATACTTTATTAGGAGGAGCTGCAATAAGGTGTGAAATGCAAACTGAAGAGCCTAGTTGGGAAAAACAAAAACGCCTCTCAATCTCTTCTGCCTTTGGAATTTAACATCTCTGTGTAATCCTCCTTCTTCTTCTCTGTCGTCTTTAATTAGTACCCCTGTGTACCTACTGAAATCTTCAGCAAGAAAATATTGTTGAAGACCATAGAAGTGCACAACTGCCTTAGCAACAGGTTATAAATTTTTTTCTTTTTTAAATTATACATCAGCATCATTGTGCATCTGGATTTCCTAAAGGCCAGAAAGATGCTAATTTTGGTGGAAATGGCCTAGACATTCACAGAGAGAGAGGCAGGGGAACCGCATCATGGACAGTTTTTTGAAAGCGAGGAATTGGGAGTCATCCTGGACCTATGGCTTTGCCTGCAGTAGCGTTGCTCCGTTAAGATGAATAGGAGATGTATGGGTTCAGTGACTTTGAAAATGAGGTTATAGAAACTCTGCGGGGATCCTTGCATTCTTTCATGCCCTCATCCGCAGTGCCATGCAGAAGCCACGCGTGTCAAAGAGATTATAGTTTCCTGTCTCCTAATGCTTTGTGTCTTCCATCCTTTCTTATCTTGAAATCTGGAGTTAATCCATTGTCTTGGACTGGATTCTTTGCACACACCTCACAGTGTTAATTATACAGCTAAATTTAGACAGAAAAATATCCTTATTTTGGGGGAGAGGAGGAGTGGGGGGAGAGTGCTGTTCAGCGCTGAAGTTGTCAATAGTTTTATCCAATGTACTGCAATTTTTTGTAGAGTTCCAGAAAGCTGTTTTTTCATCCCCTTACTATGTGAAAAAAGTGGCAAATTAACATTTTTTCTTGCACTGAGTTGTTGGGAAAGACAGTTTTTCTTTTCCTTTATTGGTTTATTTGAGGGCATTTCTGCAAGATTTGATAATTTAGATTCATTTTAACTTGGTGCTTAAAATTGATCATTAATTTCTCTTTATCACAATAATTACCCTTAAAAATGGAAATTTCACAATGAATCTTCAGGCTCATTATAGATCATGGACTTTTGTATGTACGGGTGCATTTGTTACTTCTGGAAAATGAAATTCTTATAGAAATTATTTCAATGTGGTTGTATACAATTAAATTTAACAGTGATAGTCCAATAAAGGAGCCTTAATAATTAAAGGAAACATTTGAAGAATTAAAATCTAGGCTTATCTTAATTCTGGTAGTACTGTAGACCAATTTAGGTAGTATGGAGTGAGCTGGGTCTGTCTCCTTTTTCTTCCCTAGCAGAATTATTTACTTAAGTTCCAGTCAATTACATCTATATAATTCCATTGCAGGCTTAATCTAAAGACAGTGGGGTGGCCCAGCATTATCTTGGGGTTTAAGTTTGCCTTCAGAATCTTTATTACTGTTGATGGTGTGTGAAAAGGAAAGAGCACAGCTTGGCTTTCAGAAGTCAGGGTTTGTTTGGCTGACGTTTAGGAACAATAACAAACAAAGTCTTTCTAAACAGGTCGTAGATGATGTGTAAGTCCCTAGAAAACAATAAAATTTAAATTATTCCATTTTAGAATGTAACCCCAGTTCAACTTGTAGGTGCTGCAGAGTTTGTGTTGCGAAGGGATTATAAAATACTTATTTACATGCCTTAAGCTAAAAAAGTTTATGGTTGCAAAGAGCTAGATCATATTAAACAAAGCAATATGCACCAAGTATTAGATTGTTCCTTGCTGAACTCAGTGGTAAGATCTCAACTGAGAATTAGATCCACAATGAATAATTTGTGACAGGCTTTTTTCTAACAAAAGATGAATTAATTTTGCTAAGAAAATTAGCAACCCTTAAACTAAAGCTGAAGTTCTACTCTACTGAGGTTGGACCAGCATATTTTATGTCTACTTAAATAACCCCCTTAGCTACTAAGAGGACACTGCAGTTGATGTTGATGATTCCTCATAGATTGTCTTAAAAAATACAAACAAAAAGTTGGTCAACTGTCCTGAAAACAAAATGCCCAACTTGTCACCAGTCTTCTGAAGAAGCGCGTTCTTTAACTGCATAGTGTTCATTAAGATTTGTAAAGATAAATATGCTAAAGTTAAATTAACCTCTTGATATCCCTCTAAAGACTTGGCAGTAGATGTGTCCTGTAGAAAGTCTGAGCCAAGATAGAAAAAGTATGTGCCCTCCTCAAACTCTACTGGTTTGTAAAGCACTTTCACTATTGACTTCTTCATGTTCTGTCCCTAACCCATAGGAGTCCTGTGTACTGACCAACCCCTCCTTTCTATTTCAGGGACTCTTGCAGTCCACTCATCACTTTTTGTTTGTTTTATTTCCCAATAGGCACTGATTACACTTTGTTTCTCATTTCTTCCCATCCCAGATCTCCACTTTTCATTGCTTGATGTGATTCCCTATACATTATGTCCCACCTTTTCATCCCAGACCCTCTTTCCCTATACTAATATTCCCAGCTTCCTTTTACCCAGTGTGTATCTGTTCTCGTGCTTTCCTCACATCAAGATTCATCATACTCCTTCTCATGTACATAGAGCTTTGGGTCCCCATGGCCAACCATGCTGGGTCCCCTGTTTTTCTCACTTCCATGGAAGGTGCAATTTCTACCTGTGCCTAAATGTTCTCCTCTCTCCTATGGCTCTGGCAGCTGCTTCTCCCTCTCTCCACTTCTTTGTAATCTTACTTTCCTCTCTGAAAGATACATTGTTTAAAGCATCAGCCTATAAAAATCTGTTGGGAAGATGGATAGAGCCAAGGTGGGCGCATTGTTTTGCTGCAAGGTATTAATTAGTGTTATCAATCCTATTCTTTGAGCTGCAGATAATCAGAAAGATACTTGTAGCTGCTTAGGTAAATAGTGTGTGATATGTTTTTTTTCTTTTCATGTTTTCCACTTTTTTTTCCTCTGAAAAATCAATGCATTTCTGCCCATTGAATATTTGCTGGAATTTGGAACATTGATCACATGCGGTATGCAAATGTGTTATGGACAAAGAAAGGTATCAGGCTCAACCAGAAGCTTTATAAGCATGATTGGTCAGTAAGCAAAGGGAAATCTTCCTGTCTTCCTTCCTTTATTCATGAGTAAGCAAGTGAGTAAAGAAATAGTATGTTGTTCTCCTTAGTTCTTCTAGGTAATTATGATTATCCACTGAGGCTTAGTTCTCAGAGATGGATTTATGAAGGTTGCTCAGATTACCTTCTCACTTTCCATGAGCAAGTCTCTCTCCATTTATTGTTGGCTTTTACCTTGTGTTGGTTATATATAGTGGATTGGAATTCATTTCACCTAACTTTCAACATCTACAATATTTCAGTTAGATGGCCTTTATAGTCGAAGAAAAGAAAGAGACATTTTTAGAGTATGATTCATTTGACCTGTTTCAAATGTCTAGTTTCAGAATAGATAAAATATGCCATGCAAGTACCTCCACTAACTACAAAGAAAACCTAGAAGATCAATTGTGAACCTCTTATTGTTGTGTCTACATTTACTCAAATTAGGAATCTCAGTTTAGTGATTGGAATTAATTAATGACATCCACCTCTGTACAGAGTTGGTATACAAGTAATTTTTATCATGCAAACCTTAACTTGAGAATATGTTTTTTCTCTTTGCTTTGGCTGGAAGGGACATTTAAAGATCACCTAGTTCCAACCCCCCTGCCATGAGCAGGGACATCTTCCACTAGACCAGGTTGCTCAAAGCCCCATCCAATCTGGCCTTGAACACTGCCAGGGATGGGGCATCCACAGCCTCTGGGCAACCTGTTCCAGTGCTCACCACCCTCACAGGGAAGAACTTCTTCCTTACATCTCATCTAAATCTACCCTCTTTCAGTTTAAAGCCATTGCACCTTGTCCTGTCACTACAGGTCTTGGTTTAAAGTCTTCCTCTGTCTTTCTCATAAGCCCCCTTTAAATATTGAAAGGCCACAATAAGGTCTCCCTGGAGTCTTCTCTTGTCCAGACTGAACAACTTCAAATCCCTCAGTCTTTCTTCATAGGAGAGGTATTCCAGGCTCGGATCATTTCTGTGGCCTTCCTCTGGACTCGCTCCAACAGGTCCATGTCCTTCTTATGTTGGGGACCCCAGAGCTGAACACAGTACTGCAGGTGGGGTCTCACCGGAGCGGAGTAGAGGGGGAGAATCCCCTCCCTCGACCGGCTGGCCACGCTGCTTTTGATGCAGCCCAGGGTACGGTTGGTTTTCTTGTACAATGTTGAACATTGTTATTTGTGTCTTTTCCCACAAATGAACCCTACCTTCAGAGATAACACATTGTTATGGAGGGGGTGGGAAAAAGATAGAAAAAGAGTGACAGGATAAAGCAGAAGGACAGTTGTAGGAATCACTTAAAATCCAAAGTATAATTTATAATGATATCTTGCAAACAAAATCTAATACAACAAAGCAGAACTAATTTCTGATGTGTCTTATTAAAAAAAGCACACCTTAAAAAAAGGGTCTTTGACAGTTTCTTTACTTAGACCATGTTTGCCCTTAAAACAATTTGCTGAAATAGCTGGGCTGGGGAGGGGTGAGATGTTTTCACCGTCCTGACTGACATAAGTATGATAGCAACTCCCTGGATGTAGAAATGCTTCTAAACCAGCAAAAAAGCCATTTTGCAAGTACAGCTTATTCTATTCCCGGAATGAAACTCCTTTGCTGTTGCTCTATCTCCATGGTTAGGATTTATCAGTGTAACTGTAGTGTAAAGCTTTTTCAGCAAACCCTTGTAAATCTAGAGAAGGCCTTCTGCCCTTCAGAAGAATCAGCCCTTATATTCTCGCTTTTTGATAACCTTATGAATCACCTCCAATGAACAACCTTTTTCTTAAGTGGCCATATAAAAATATCCCCATGTTGTCTTTGGAACAAGTTCATTTGACCTTTTACTGAGGACCTTTTCTGCTATACAGCCAATTTATACTGGTCTCTTGAGTGGTCACTTATCAGATATGTATATTCCTTCGATAAAGATGTGCTGTCTAGCTGAATGTGTGCCAAAATGTTATGACTTCCCCTCTTCATTTCTGCCGAACAGTATGAAACTACTGAATAATTTCTGGCATATTGTGTTTTGTCACTATGTATGACCTGAATGTATCCAGACATATGTTATACAGAGCCTTCATCTCTTCCTTTCCAGTGGGTGGGAGAAAGTCAATTACTTATCAGGAAACTGCCATGTTTAATTCTTGAGGGTATTTAGTTCCAGAATATAGTAGGATCTGCATATTCAAGACATTCATTTTATGCTATCCAGGCAATACCTGGTTCTGTAACCTTCTGTAAAGTTCACAGAAATTCTTCGTAGCATTGAGGGAGGAAGGTGCATGCTGCTCTGTGCACTGGAGAAGAGGTGGGTCAACATCCCTCACAGCAGCACATTTCTCACACCGTTTTGAGTACACCAGCTTTTGCTAGAGTCAGGGCACAGTGGGGTTGTTGAGCATTATGGTCTTGTCAGCTTAGGGAAAGTAAACCGGTGTAAGCAAGGACAGGGTTTTAAATGATGTAAGTCTACGGGTCTAAATCCAGTTTGTAAATTCCCTCATTTTAATAGCTTTAAGTTGGGGGTTTTTTTGGTGGGATTTTTTTTTCCACAATTTAGACAGAAATTACATAACTACAAGAAAAACCCCAAACAAAGGTTATTCCTCCTCCATGAGAGCATTCATATGAAGGATTATACCTATATGACATATATGTTGTAAGTAAGAGCATCTGTGTTCAGACAAGCCCTTAGAAAGGAATATTTTATAGCTCACCAAGCCTCCTCTGCTCTTCCAAGTGTGGCAAAGCTGTGCTGCTGTGCTCAGGGGGATCCTGATTTGTACCCTGTGTTAGCAGAGTGCCCTATTGGAGATGTGGTTATACCAGGAGTTCCTGTGCATGAAGTTGTCTCAATGACTGCCTTTACTCTGTCAGTCCAACAAATATCTCTTCTGGTAAAACAACCTCCCTAGTTTTAACTTATTTCCAGGCTGTCTCTAACAAAAGAGTAAGCCTGCTCCCAGCTGCTTGGACTCTCTCTTCCACCAGATTACACTGTCTCCTCAGGCTAAAGTCAGAGCAAGGGATGTGGTTCTGTGGGACAGAAACATGACACTATTCCAGCTGACCTGAGATTTCCCTAAGATTCGTGCATTTCAGTACAAAGTTACTAAGCTTTTGGTGGACCACAGTATGAGGTGGAGCGCAAACTCAGTGTGATGAGAGTGTAGCCTAGTAAAAAACAAATAAGATCTCATTCAGTTGTGTCTAATAGATTTTTTTATGAGAGGTGTGCAGAAAATCTCATCTTCTGCCAGGCTGTTAATGGTGTTTGCTCTTATTACTAAATATTGCAAAATTCCTTTGGGGGATCTCTAATACATAACCAACATAACATCACATGCATTATCCTGGAGATTCCTCATAACTTGCTGGCCCTGTTCTTTTTTCTTATGTTTTCTCTCTGAGTTAACACTTTCATAGGCAGCAGCACATCAGGAGAAACAAATTTATTACACTCTTATCACATTAGGTTACTGATAACTGTCAAGTGCTGTGTCATTTAGGTCAAACAGTATAATCTGCACTATCACTGTTACAAACCAGGGTCTAAAGAGAGAGGAACAAGTTCCTGCACATATTGAAGGTTTCTTTAGGCGATGAAAATGGCAGGAACTAGAGATATGCCATGCCACTTATGCTGATTCAACTGGAAGGTTTAATTACTTCTAATTTTGTTATACTGTGGTACAGAAATGGAAAGAAGTATCTGCTGTGTTGCTCTTGGCTAGAAGAGCTGAGGAACTGACCAAAACAAGATAAGTTATTGCAAACAAGATTCTGTCTGGCACCTGGGGCTCTTTAATTAGCCAGGAGACCAAACTCTAATGAGAACAAATCACTAGAGGAGAGAGCTTTCTGATTTTTCTTGCTTCTTGCTGAGCAATAATATGGTGAATAAAAGACAGTATGAGGTAAAAGTTCAGGTAGGAGCTTGGGATTTTTCCGTAACGATAGGAACACTCTTTTGGTTTTCGTTCTTCTTCTGTTATCCCTGTGGTGCTGGAACCTTTAGGCTAGAGGAAAATGAAATAGCAGCCGGGTTCTTCCTGGTGCAGGGGTGAAACCTTTGCAGTGCTCACCGCTCCACGTTTGTCACTGCCCTGCCGAATGCTGTGCGTGTGAGAAGTCCCTCGCCAGCTTCCAGGGCAGAGTGAAACAGGCTATTTAAACAGCTTAAACTGCTAGTCTGAACTAAGATGATGATTTTACTGGCAGCAGATTTGGAAGCAGTTGTATGAATTGTGCTGTTGGCCCGCAGTGGGAGCAGAACCTTTGGGCAAAGTAGAAAAAGCAGCAAAAAGAAACAGGGTGTTTGGGTGGCTCTCCAGAGCCCATCAGGTAGCTTTTCCTGCAAGTATTCTTCACGGCAGTTGTGGACTAGCTCTGTCTTCTTTGGTTAGTACTTAGTTAGTAAACATGACACAACCAAAATATGTGTACGAAGAAGAGCCAGTCCCACATGCAGCCAGTCATTTGGGGAAGTATTAAACAAAGGCTAATTTCAGCCACCAGCAAGCTGGTCTACAGTCAGTGGAAGAGGGAGAGCAATCTTCCAGCAGTTCCTCTGAGTTAGAGTTCTAATCAGAGTCACCACCTTAGGCAGCCACTCAACTAGGAATCCCAGTGAATCAGATGCTT
The DNA here is from genome assembly GCF_026419915.1 of Harpia harpyja. Lineage (NCBI taxonomy): Eukaryota > Metazoa > Chordata > Aves > Accipitriformes > Accipitridae > Harpia > Harpia harpyja. Next base: position 8,543,123 of record NC_068942.1, on the reverse strand, counting down.
ATTCATACTGCTCTTTTTTGAGAGAAAAGATTATAGGAGTGGGGCTGAAATATCTTAGCAGCACAGATCAGACACTGGTTAAGCTGAATGTAGAGCCATATTGGTGCTGAGTTTGTTCTGGCTACTGTAATTCTCCTCTTCTATTTGATGGCAATCAAATGTCCACACTGACATTAAGGTGTCCACGATAAGATTCCTTACAATTAGCTGACTTCTTTTCTGAAAAGTTCCAAATGTATTACTGAATGATTGCCCCTTCCAGCTGTTGCACACACAGAAATAAAATAGTTGGTGAGATCGGTGTCTCTCTATTCCCCTCCTTTCATCGCTTTTCATAAAACAGTGAAGTTGTTGAAAAAAAGTGCACATTTGCTCCCCGTTCTGGATTCACTTCATATTTGGACAGCAGTTCAAGTTACCCAAAATAAAAGCAAAAGAGCTTGTAAAATATTATAAAGATGTATTTTTCAGCCACTGTCCCAAGACAAAAAATTGTATGAAATACAGAGTGGGGACACCAGAGCGAGCCCAACCATGAGTCAAAAAACCTACAGGTACTTTAGCTGAACATTCACTGTGTGCATCCTAGACATATAAGTTAGGTAAAACAGTGTTGTTCAGATAATTTCTTCTCCAATACATACCTGCAACTCAACTCTACAGAAGATCTCTGTGCCTGAGGCATGACTTCAAAATCCCTCTTTGTATAACTTTCATCTTTAAAATAGGATTTCAGTACCGATGGCCAAGAAGCTCCCCTCTTGGAGGATCAGAAACTATTCAGCTCTTCTGCAAGTTCAAGGACTTCAGCCTTAGCTAACTCCTTTGGAAGGGCAAGAGAAAAAATGTTACCGTTCCCTCAGTGTGCTTAACCAAAAAAATAAATTCTCTGTGGAAAAAGCTAAAAGAATGATCTGGAGTTGTTCTTCTGGGCTTGGTGTACGTGAGCAAGTTTTCTTGATGCTTTGAGGATGATTTGACCCAAAGTGATTACATACATTTTGGCTTCCTTTTCCATTTCAGAACTTCAGTCAGATAAGAAAGGTGACCTTACTGTTGGATAAGGACCAGACCAGTTCCACTGGTGAATTATTTAATTAGATCTTCACAGCAAATAATGCATCTGTAATATGGTTGCTTTGATAGATCAAAACCCCATAAAAGGCTAATTTTTTTCTTAAATATTTACTTTATAAATACATTAGTGCCAGTGTTCAGACATGGAAGCTTGCTCCAGGTTTCTGTGCCTGAAATTCAAATGCAAACAATATTTAGTTATTCTAATATTTATCTAACATTTAATTAGTTAGAGTTTTACATAAGGAACGAATACAAGAAAAGTATTTGTGTGAAACAAGCCACCCTTCTCTACCTTGTATCAGTAATTATCAGCCAAGATTTTCCATTTTGGACTGCATGCAATGTGCTAGTTATTCACTGCTTGAGATTTGCACTTAGTTTTGACTGAAACCATTAATCAAATTAACTTAATTGATTTTGATTTTAGTAAGTATTTATCTGTATGATAAGACTATCAGAGACCCAGGCATAATTTGCAATGCTTCCCAAGGTAGCACTTGTAAAACAGCAAAGGTGTTGATAGACCCATTTTATGCCTTTTGGCAGGCTTCTGTGAGGAAACTTGCCATGTTGCACCTACATTATGTTATTCTCACATCTAGTTAATGTGTTTCCCACCACTGCAACAGGACATCCAAGAACTCTTTAAAAATCTTCAAGTTACCTCAGAAGTCCAACTTTAAACAGAATATTAAACAGGAAAGATGGAAGGTCAAGGAAATAAACTCCATCCTTGTTTTGTCTTTTAAATAAAATAGAGTAACAATTTTAAATAAACTAGAGTAACTATTGTACAGACTCCAGAATTTGTCTCATTTCTGAGATTTTTTTTTTCCTAATCTGAATATTATTGTGGATTCTTATATATTTTTTATTCTTATGGTCATTATTGACCACTGTATTTTACTGCTTCAGTGGAATGTCCAGTAGAGCTGTTAAGAAACTAATTCTATTTTGGTAGACTCTCTAGTCTCACATTTTTAATTTGAATTTGAGTCTTAACAAAATTTTAAACAATTTCTCAGATTAAAGGAATTCTGCAAACTCAAGAGCACACAAACTTGAAAATAGTTCAGCTTGAAAACAGACTAGAGTAGTTTGCCTTTTAGCAGTGTGAGTCAGCACCACATGTATTGATTCCAAACAACACAGGCATTGGAGACACATGATGACCCAGTTTTAAAATGCATATTGTTGATTAGAATGGTCATTTCATTTTTGTGGCAGAATGAACAATACTGGACCATGTCCAGGCCCTTAAAACAGTTAATGGGTGCCCTCCTCCAACAGATGGCCACTGTGTTCGTTTTATGGGATAGTTTGGATCCATGCAGCTTACTGCATCACTGGCCTATTGCAACTAGTCGTGTTACCATCGGTAGAGCCACTTACACAAGCAGATGACATGATGGTGTAATTTATACAAATAATTATCAGCATGTAGTCAAACCACTGTAATAAAAGGATTAATTTCTAGTGACTTGAAGAAAGTGTTGGAGTCAAAGAGGGTAGGTTATTACCAGTTGCTCATTCACTGATGGCCTAATTTATTTTGTATTATAATAAATTTGGTAATTGTTGATAGAAAAAGTCATACACACATGCCTACTTCCATTTGTCTTAATGGTACTGCAACATTAGATTGTAGCATGAATGAAAAGCTGGTGTGTTTCAATGCCTTGGCAGCTTGCGGTGACCTTCAGGAGAAATGAAATGCTCTGTTGGCTAGGGAAACAATTGAGCTGAAACTAGTCAGGCGCAGTAAACTCAGAGATAGTCTTTCCAAATTAAAAGCTGTTAGTAGCAGCTCAAAACAAGGCAAAAAGCGAGAATATAACATCTTGGTGCAAGGTGATTTTATGTGCAGATTAAAACAGGAGAAAAAAAAAAAGGCAAAGTTCAGATCTAAAGGAATTCCCATTAACTTGAAGAATTTGGAGATTAGATTGAACATTAGCATCCAAAGGTAGCTGATGTATGAACACACTGTAGAAGCCATAACCTGTTGAAAAGTGCTGAGATAAATTTAGGCTACTGACCTTTTAGCGCATTAGGGCATGAAATAAATCACTGGCTGCAAGTAGTAAATTTGCTACAATCAAAATGCTTTCCAAGTACTTCTAGTTATAGAATTTGCAGTCAAGAGCACTACATATCTGGAATAACCTTTTAATATTTCAATTATGCCTGAGTATTATGGACCTAATCCTGCATTGTTGCATACCCAAAATTCCTATTAAAGTCAATGGGTATTTCAGAGGATAAGAAAGAAAAGGTCAGGCTTTAAGTCAGCCACAATGTCCTCATAAATTAGTGGTTATTTACAAATGTATAAAGAGCCCAGATTAATCCCTAATAAATTTCCACAGATTTCGGCTACGATGCTTAGAAATACATTGTTCAGTGTTAAAATACACTTTGCTAGGATCCCTTTCTTTATTGCATGGGTGTTGCTTCACAGGTGGGTACCATGGGGAGGCCAGCCCGTAGTGTGGGAACTAAGTAGCTACTGCTGCAAGGTCCAGTCCATACTTCAAATATAACTTAACAATGTTTCAGAAATAGATTTTGTAGCCCTGTTTGTTGTGCCCTGCTGACACAGAAGTTGTATTTTTATCTGTTCTAGCAACACAGCTGTAACAAGAAGTCACTTCAAGTGCAGACAATGCTTTCCTCTTCTTTCTGTCCATTCCAGAGCCTGTGTACAGATGATATACAAGTGCTTACACAGTTTTAAAGGAAAAGACAGTATTGATGACTTGTATTTGGGGGAAGGAATTATACCTTCTTCTGCCCTTGTGCATTTTCCTGGCTATAATGCCACTTAGACGTGTTTCTCTTTGCAGAAGAAATAATAATATAATCCATAGAGCACATATTCATCTGTAAATGTCAAAGTGCATTCCTCAAGGTGGCAAAAGCTTCCTACTTTCTCCTGATAATTGGGATACACAGAGCATTGACTGGCCAAGCATGGGCTTTTTCAGACGTCCTCAGGAACCACTGTTCTCTCGAAAGCTTGGAGGAGTTATTGGGATTCAGCATCTTTCAAGATCAGACGTTGGAAGAGATAGGGAGAAGTGCTGTCTCACTGCAGCATGAGATAATGTTGGTTTTATTCTGCTAGGCCTCGTTACAGTCTCTTTGTGAGGGGAATTGGAAAGCTGTATGGAAGGAAACATAACTCTGCTTGTCAGCTGAAACTCAAAGCTCCCTCACTTCAGCAGGTCAGCAGCATTTCCTGACCACAGCAACCCTGCCATGGCCCTCTCCTTGGCTGGAGCAGTGAATGGTCACCCTTCTCTTCCAACCGACTGTTAGAGATTTTAACCGGTGGATGATCAACTTTTATTAAAAGTAATTGATTTATGGAGTGCTATCCTGGCAGCGTCCTGTATGTTAAAGATCTCAACAAATAACAGCAATTAGTTAATTACCAAATCATTTTTATAGGTCATTTTTTCCCCTTTAGTGTCCAAGGGATCTAGCTACTCATGCCTGACTTTTACACTGTTACATGCTTACTACATTTTCCCTTCCCTGAAATAAATATTCAAGGCATATGCTTTTATACTGCTCAGGGGAATACTTCTCCCCAGACAGCTCTCTTTTGAGATTTTCAGGGAATAGCATGTAGGAAGTGATTTTCTGCACAAATGTCTTAGCAAACCCAGAAGGCTGAAATTTGCAGGTTTCCTTCAATTCTGAGGTTGTACTAGCATCTGAAGAGACAAGAAGAGGTCAGGCACCATACGCCAGTTGCTCCTTAAAAATAAATAAATGCATACATACATACATAAAGCTCTGGGAGTCGAATTCAGTCTCCTAGTTTCTTGCTCCTCAGTTTAACAACATTAAGGATAATATGAATGATCACATGTGCCCTGAGATCTGCGCTTAATTCCTGATAGTCTTGCTTGCAGTTGAAGTGCCATCTTCTGCTATTGCCATCCAGGGACACCTCTTTAACTTTACACTAAGATGACATACAATGGAAAGATCTTTATTCCACAACATCAATTCAGAAAAAGAAGAAAGGAAAAAAAAAAAAACCCAAACCCTGAAACCCCTTTGCGTCTTTATTCACTACCAGCCTATTTATGAGCAACTTTTTAAATTACTTCTCAAATTTACAAGATCTGTTCATGAAGCTCCTTTATTTGGCCTTTCTTCAGAGTTTGACTTACACTATGTCCACAGCAAATTTGAATACAAAGACATCATGCACCTGCACCCTCCACATATTGCTGGCGTTCAGAGCTCTGTACAGCTTACTTGGCTCCTTGCATAATGCCCTGTTTGGCAAAGATATTCAGATAGTATGTCCCATTTATACAGTGTTCTCAGAGTTTGGTGAAGTACAGAGTGGGAGGATTTGGGAGGATGCTGTGATAATAGTCGACCTTGCATGCAGTGAACAAGGACATAAATAAGTTACAAGAATTGTAAGGTACACAGAAAAGGCAACATGAAAGAAGAGAGGGAAAGTTAAAATAAAAAGCAGTGGAAAGGCAAAAACTGAAGATCTTTCACATTTAATACTATCACTGAACATGTATATGTCTTTTATTTGAAGCTAATTTTTACAGGGATCAAAGAAGAATTTTTTATTCTAGCCTCCCCTTCTGTTACTGTTTTTTTGTCTCCAGTACTCTTCTCATCTTTTATTTTGCTTCTTTATTTTTAATCTTTCTAGTCCTCAGCTTCTGGGGATATTTTTGAAGCTGTGTGTGACATGATCCTTTCACGTTTGCCTGTCCAACATGGTAGCCTGTGCACTATCAAAATTTAATCAAGATTTGAGATTACTAGGTGTCTCTTTTAGGTGAGTATATCATTACAGGGAAAGCAAGGGTTTTATCTGTAAATTTTCTGAAATATTTGTATCATTATCTAGAAGTGAGTGAGAGAGAAAGAAGTGATTTCCTGTTAGGGGGTCATGTGTCAGTCTTACTGGAGAAAATATTTACGCTTATAACGTCCTCACAAACAGTAGGCTTGGTAGTTAATATATTTTTTATTGGATGAGCAAATCACTACTAAGCACACAGGATTTGCAATAGAAAAGAGAGGCAACACTCTGCATGTTATTTAGTTTCACTTATGCATGTTGACAAGTACTCTCCTTAAGGACAGAGGCTACAGACAATAAAAGGTCACAAACTGCAACATAGGTCAATACAAACTGAAAGTCCACTAAATGTTCCAAAGAGCATTTGTCCCAAACACACGTGTCAGGCTTCCGTAATTTTTTCTCACATTGAGAATGTCAAAACTATTGGCAGCAGCTGGAAAAACACCACCTAAGTAATAACTCTGATGTCTGCTGCATGCCCAGCTTGAAGTATCCCTAAAAGTCCAATTTTTGTGAAGTCCTGAGCACAGGCCTTTGAGAATCAATTTCTTGATGTCTGCCAGTTTGGGCAAAGAAAAAATTAGGTACATAAATTGCTAGGGTTTGAAAATCTGCATGTAGATGTTTCTGCAATATTAAGTATGTTATAATCTTGAATAGTTTTCTAAAGAGGATCACCACTAATATGAATACTGACGCTGTCTTTGTTCTTGCACATGCACAGTAAGTGAATTACATGAAGCATACAGTCCACGCTCCAAGGGGACATGAAATGCAGATAATATGCCTTTAAAATACTTGCTTTATTCATTTATTTATTGATGCAAATGCCTTATTTTTATAAGGGTGTTTATTAATTTAAAATAAAGTGCTTCCATGTATGTGTCACAAGTGCTCTTTTGGAATCGCAGCAGAAGCTGCTGCACACTCCATTATTTAAACCTGTTCCACTTCTGCTTTGGGCTCCCTGTTGTCTTCTGTGAATTCATTCCCCATCTATCATCTGTTGTTTTCATCTTTTTCTGCAGGAGAGCTGTCCCTTTGCTCTTACTGATCTGGAAATGAGGAATCAGTAGTGCAAAGCCAAGAAGTTCCATTAAAATCAAGGCCCCTTGCCTTGCTGGGTTGACTGTACACTGGTGTTTGCTGGTACCAGAATGCCTGCACCCATTTGGCATTGAGAAAGGAAACATGAGATTCCTGTTTTAGCACAAGCCAAGGAATTATGGTGAAACAGTTGGTAGAAGTCAGTCTACAAAAACTGGAGCAGAAAGGCTCCATTTAATCCCTTTGTCATTATTCAATAAATAGTGGGATTCCAAGCAAAAAACCAGCCACCTTCAGCCAAGACCAATCCTTCACTTCTGAAGAAAAGGAGAACAAGAAGATATTGTCTTCTTCTATCCTGTCAGCCAGAACCTTTCCTCAAATCTTCCCGAGTCCTTCCCAGAGCCACCCCTGCCTATTGCTCATCCTCCCATTATGCCTTCTTTTCCATGCTGATATTCTTTCTAGTCACTCTTTGCAGCTCAGGTGTGACCTTTGAAGCTCTAGCTCACGATAGCAGAGAGCTAATTTATTTATTTTTCATTTCCAGTTGTTTAAGCTATGTCTGTTTTAGATGCAGTAGTTAAAAACCTAAATTTTCCTGCATCCAAAATGAGCAGTGGGCAGCATCTGAAAGGGAGCTAAACATGAAAAGAAAATTGAATTCATCATTTAGCAGCACTAATTAAAATTTTTGTTTGTTCAGTGCCTTCATTGTTTATTTTAATATCAATATTTTATTAGGCATTGAGAAAAAAACTGCAGTTCTTGGTAAAATGCAAATTGACTTTTGTTGCTTTAAATAAAAATGCAAATTCCTTCTTCCCACTTATCTCTTCAAAAAGAGAACATAGCAATAAAAAAGGAAAAAATTCTTTCTACCACCTGCATTTCTTTCTATAGCCTTGGCCACACAGTAAAATTACATAGGTATAAACGATAAAGATGACTTAAAATGACCTTGCTAAATAGGTGAAAATCTGTCTGTGGACACTGTTTTCATTTTAACAGTGTATTTTATGAGTCAGCTGGGACCAGATTTATGAATGAAATCACCCTTTCACTGATATAAAGCCATGGACTTATGAACACAGACACAGAGGTCAAGGCATAAACCAAATCACTCCACAGTAACTTCATTAAAAAAAAAAAAAAAAATCTCATATTAACCCTCATTTAGGGCAGTGTGGATGCCTACCTCTTTGGGAATCTGATTCATGACTCTTTAGAGTTGGAAGCTCTTCAGAGTGAGCATGTCATCCTTTGACAAAAATTAATGTATTCATACGTTTGAAGATTAAAGGGTATGCCCATAGTGCAGCTGCAGAGGCAATTTCAGTGTAACATGGAGACACTGTGTAGACTACTACTAAATTGTATTGGTAGTGGCAACATAAAACTTGAGATGGAGTAATTTACCCTACTTGTGTAAAGTATTTAGACATACTCTTTTTTTAATGTCCATGCAGGTGTCTATCACAGTATAACTATCAGCTTTGACATATTAGCAAGTGACCGGGCAACAATATGTTACCAGGCATCAGCGACTCCATGATAACTGTGCATTGTGCATGCTCCATTTCCTCATGATAAATGTGAGGTATTTGATCTGGGTTACCCTTTGTAAGGAGGGTAAGCTTCTTGACATGTGCAGAGGATGCTGCAGAGTAAGATTATGCGTAAGAACATCGGGGCAGCTGATTCCTGGGACTACATTTGTGTGTTAAAGCCTTATGCCAGATTGAAATCCAAGTTAAATCAGTGCAATTCTGCCCTCCAGGCGGGACATTAAGATTAGTGCCTTAGTACACACTAAAAACTGTATTGGTACAACCTATGATTTAAAGAGTTACTCAGTGTAAGTGGGCATATATTAGTTCAATCCCATATGGAATGGGAATAAGTCACACCGGTCTAAGGCCAAATTTGCATTATAGGTTTTACTAGAACAGCTATATTTGCCAAAAGCCTGAGTGCACGCTCTGGTTGACACAATTATAGAAGTAAAAACACCTCAAAGCATGTAAAGAAGCAGTTAAGCCAAGAATATTAAGCTTTTGCCAGCAGTAGTCTACATGCAAAGATGCTATGTTTCTGGTCACTCTAGGTATAACACCCTTAAGCAAAACCGTAATGAAGGCAGAAGGGCTGGTTCAAAAGCCAGAAAAAAATTATTTTGATAGTACATATTATTCTGTTCAAGGAGCTGGCTTAAGCTGTGCCTGCAAAGAAAGCTATTTTGTCAGTGATCTACTTCTGTACTACAAAGGAGTGGCTGATGTAATTCTATCAGTGTAGCTCTTATCACTAAACCTGTTAAGTGCGGCCAGGCTCTCAAGATAACTTATTTATCACAGGAAGAGGAAAGGTGTGCTAGAGTAAGGTATAGGAGCTGGAGTACAGTTTTGCTGATTTAAGTTGCCTTCTCAAGAGAAGCATTTTGCTTCTCATATTCCAGCACAAAGTACTCTTGCAGTGGCCCTGACCTTAGAAAACATTTTACTGTGTAAGTGGTCTTATCAGGGCTTATACCAATATATTGCTCTCACTAAAACAGTTAAAGTAATAACTGCAGTGGCTGTGTAAAATTGTGTAAAAAAAATCTCTGTGTAGACCAATATTTAGGCTCCAGATATTTTTCTTTGGAAGTTGTGGCTGAATTTTTTTTGTAAATTAGCACTTAAGTGTTCTGCTCTGGTCCTGATGGTTAACTTCCCTTGTCATATAAGCTATTTGTAACTTGTTTTTTACTGGAATAAATAAAGATCTTATTTTGATAAGACCTGAGCTTCTGATCTCCTCTGCTGTGTCCTCCTTTGCCTGAGGCCATACCCATGTGCTGCATCCTGAGAATTCCAAATTTTTATTCAAATTCTCTGCTAGACAGGTTTCACAGAGATAAATTGACATATATAGGTATGGCACAGAGAAAACTCTAAAATTAGTTGGTTCTTTTAATTATATTTTTTTAAGAGGGTAATCTACAGGCTTAATTTAATTGCAATGGTTGAAGAAAATGCTCAAAGCAAACCTGTCTCTTCAGACACATGTTTAATTTAGGATTTTAGCAAGAACTTGCACTTCTGTGTATTTCTTCCTCATTTCTATCCAAGATTTATTGGCTACTGCTTTCATCAGCACGTCTTCTCAGGAGCCCTGCCCTTCACTGTTTTTTCCTGCGCTGAAGGGTGCCAGACTAAGATAACAGTGTTATTACTCCAAGTAACTTTTACTCAGTTTTTCTGAAAGATGAGCTACTTTATCTCAGTTCTCGCATTTATCATGTTCAAAAGAGAGGCATCCTCTGTCTTCACGATGGAACAGACAGTCAAGACCTTGTAGTTATTCTACCTTGTTGAAAATAATTGTCTGATACAATGTTTCCCTGATCCTGACATTTCTAATTCATTGCTGGATGTATTTATAATTGACTGTGTAACATTGAAGAGTTACTATATTTTCATGTACATCTCATATCTCAGAAAACCTACACTCCAAAAAAAGCATTGGCAATTAAAGTGATGTTTACCTTTGAATAACCTGTACAAAATTAGAAATGCAGATGAGGTAATTTTTGGAAAGAGGGAGGACTCAGTAGTAGTCATCTTCTTTTCCTCCTTTCAGTTCAGATGTATGAAAATGCTGTACTTGCCAACCACCATTGTTTGGGTGTTTGGTAATACAGATTAGTATCCTTCACATGATGCTAATGGGATCACAATAAGGGTAAATTTAATATTTCTGATAAATGCAAGAACTATTTGTACTGTGATATTCTTAAGAACTATTTATAGATAGTAAACTTTTTTTACACAACTAGTCTTCATTTGAGTTTTGCCTTAAGTGGGTAGCCTTTTCTCCTGGAAGGAAGCACGGAAAATGTGGAAGAATGAGTTCATTGACAACGATGAATACCATTCATCAAAAGTTAGCCAGTGCTGTTTTCATTTGTGTTTAAACTACTGTCATGGGATGTCTAGTCTTTTTTTCTTTTTCTTCTTTTTCTTCTTTTTTTTTTTTAAATAAAGAAATTTTGACCAGTGATTTTATAGAATCTCACCCAGTGGGATTTTGTATCCTAACCTGAAACAATTGTAATAGCCTTGCCAGTTGGGGAGTCCCAAAGTCTAAACCAACAGCTTTAATTGTGGCCATTCTATCTACTTTTAGGTAGTGACTTTAAGGCTCTATTGTCAAAATAAAAATGGTAAAACAAGCAGAAAAATATGACTTGTTAAATCGTTCCAAAGTTAGCAATCATACGAATAGCTTAAGTACTTAGCCAGAAATTCACTATAGCATCATTCATAGTTTCATACTTGATAAATGAAGCAAGTCATCACAGAAAAGCTGGACCACATATATTTGGGGTTAATTGTCATCTCTTCTTGAGGTTTTAGAATAGCATGCTAGTTGTTACTGACCAGTAGTTTGGGACAGCATAAAGAAAACTTTTCTGTGGTCAGCCTTGTTCACGTACCTATCCCTGCACTGTTCAGGAGACCAAGAAGGAGTGTTTTCCCACTGCAGGTCAGCAGAGATCATTAGACTTCTCTGCACTGTGTGGTATGAGTCCCATAGTATGATTAACTGCACATGCTGTGCTTGTTCAACTCTCAGTTATTGCTAGGGTTTTGAGGATCTGTGACAGCCTAGTTTCTTGCCTTGCCCACAACAGGTTAATCACCTGCCGATCAAAAAAAATTCAGTCCAGTCAAAATATTAGGTTCTAAACTGGCAAATGGATGACACTTAATGAGCTGTGATATTCAGGAGGTCAGACTCAAGGATCAAATGGTCTTTCTGGCATTAAATTGCTCAAAATCAATGACACATGAGGAAGCAGTGATGCTAAAGCGAGTTAGACATACTTTCCATAAAACAATGCAGAAGTCTCATATGCTGTCCAGAATCTCTTCAAGGAGAGAAAATACAGGCTGCTTAAAACTTATGTGAGAATTAAATTGTGTCATTTTTAACTCAAGTTCCATAGAACTAAACTGCAGCATACTTTATGTGAGCACAGTTAAAGGTAAAACATAATCCTTAATCTCTTAAGAATGTTTTTAACAGTCCAGAGAGCTTAATGATATCAGTTTCCTTCAGCTATTTTTGCTCAACCAAATGCTTAGCATGTTTTTGGCCATACAAGTCAATTTTATACTAATGGCAATGTGGAGACATAAATGCCCTTTAATTATAGGGCACTGTGATATTAATATTGTAAAAAGCCAAGATGCCACTAATAGAAAGAATTTTGGCAGGCTACATTAGCTGCGAAAAAACCTAATTTTATCTGAACATACTGACTGTCTATGAGATCAGCCTTTGGAGTCCCTTTAAGCCAATGTGTCCCAGTTGTGACTGAAAGTGAATGTGTGAAAATGTAGTAATAATACAACCTGTTCAAAACAAGGACAGCTTTTTGTGAATTGCAAAACTGATGATATTGCATAGAGATCAGGGATCAGATAACTAGAATTCTAGCAAATCCTATATGCATATTACGGTCATTTTTATGGTATGCTTAATTGAAAGGAAACTCTTTTTTGCTTTATAGAGAGACCAAACTATTTTGAGCTGCAAAATGTTTGAATAAATTACCCAACATTAAATTGTTCCCAAAGCTGCAGGCAGTTTTTAATGTACCTCCCTACTTTACTGTAAAGTTCATGTTGTTCAGTGAATTCAGGGAAGGCACAGAGGAGCAACCCAAATAGTTAAGAGGCTAAAGACAGTGCTTCCTTATGGGTACTGCTACTCAGCTGTATGAAGGACAGAAATTAACTTGTAGATAAGTTCAAGGGTGTCCTCACGTTTTAAGGCTCAGCAAGCCTAGCTTGTTTCTTCCCATAACAAGGATCTGTCATTATGCTAGCAGTGTTACTGCTGTCATGCACTATACACTTGGCAGGGGAGCCTCACTTGAACTTCTCAAAGACACAAGATAGTCTCCCATGACTAAATCAGCTTGATTTGGTAGCTACTTAATTTGTCATGTATGCCAGTCGAAAATTCCTGTAGTTTGTCTACAGTAACAGCCACTTGCTTAATTTCCAGTTAAGATTTTGATGATACTACTTTGTACAGTGGCCATTGCACACAATAAATTCCCATTCCTGTTACCATATCCTAAAATAACTTCAAAATTAAGCTCTAGGTTGCTAGGTGGTTTTGCTCTCTGCTGGAAATACTGAATTGTAGAGTGAAGATGATTAATATTGGAGTCCATGAGAACCACTGAATATTGGAAATGTGTTTCTTTGAATGGAGGAGAGGGATTTAATCAGGATATATTAGTGATTTCTTTTGAGATACTATTCTGACATGTGATTTGTCCTATCACTAAAGTCTGAAGAGGACACTAGAAATATATACATCTCAGTTATTGCACTTGCACATAAACACCAGCTTAGACAACTACACATACAGTTATATTGTACAGAAACGCATACACACAAATATATACACACAAAACACTTCTACACAGAGGAATGGTATTCCAGGAAATGTCAGAATTAGTGTTTATGACATCTTAATTCAGTTCCCCAGGGTGTGTATCAGGACACAGGGCTCACACAGTCACAGCCTGTTTTCCATGCAGTCTTCCAGTACACAGAAGAGCATCATATGCAGCTGCTTAGTGTAGTTCTTTGTCTTCATGATTTAGTATGTGTTTACCCAGTAATAACTGTGCACTAGCTATGCTTATTCTGAATATAGTGGTGTGTTTTTCCTTGTGTTTTTCTCTACTTAGATGTTCATGACCATTTTGCCTGACTGATTCACAAATATCAATGTTTCTCCTTCACAATGTCCTGTGAGAAGTGAGTATTAGTTCTATTTTATAAGTGATATATATGGAGATTAAAATTAAAAATGGCCACCGATTTTGGAAGTCCAGTTTGAGATGTTGAAGAACTAGGGTTTTTGCAACATTATACAGCAGTTTAAGTAATCAAAACTCCGCATTTCTGCACCTGCAATTGTCAGAATTTCTGCAAATCTGGTACCAGGAAAATAAGGAACAAATGAGCAGAGATTAATGTGATTTAAACAACTCTTACAGCATTACATGAAAATTCTGTCACTTCATCATATCTCCAGAGTGGCTTTACCATTAAAATATGTTCTGTTCCACTTCAGGAAACATTTGCCTTATCACTAAGCACCTTCCGTCTCCCATAGGAGGTGAAGCAAAAGCTCCTGCAGCTCTGTCTTCTCCTCTGCATGTTCCAGAGCCATTTGTACAGCAGGTCTGTCACTGAACCAGGCAAGGCTTCTACTAAAAAAGAAAACAGAAATAAAATTTAAGGATAGTATGTTGCATCCTTCAATAATTGATCTTATGGCATCAGATGCTTGAGAGTACCTCAGCAGAGCTGAGCCACTCCAGATTCCCTTCCAAATGTTTCTTACTTGAGGAAATTGTTGTATACATCAGATAGTGAGAGTACTGTAGTGCTATACAACTGATAGTGAAAGTGAGTTGTTATGATCAGTATGGATCAGCATTACAGGAGAAACAAGCACAGATTGCCAGGTGATTTCACAGATACTTTGATGGTCATTTTAGGCCCTTCCCCCAGACTTCTCCATGTTATTTTCTAGACCATCTCAGTTGCTTGCTCCTCATCAAACTTGTAAGTCTCTGTTATCCTGACTTATACTCATGTCCTATCACATTGTGAAATGTCTTTCTCAGGCCACCTCCAGTAGCAGTTTCCCTGACCGCTTACCTTTTAGCTACCTATTCACCCATCTAGTCTCTGTTTTTCTTATCTCTTTTTGCCCTTTCTTTCTTTTTCCTTAGCATCTTCAGCTTTCAGGTTGTCTTGGCCATCCCATTTCAACTTTTTTATCCTGTTCCATCTCTCAACTTCTTAGACTCCTGGCCCCATATCTGTTTCATCATTGTCTTTCCAGGTATTCCTGCTGAATATACCTCTGAAAACCACTGGTACCTAGTCAATCCTTTTTCCCATAAAAATATATGTTTGGATGTAAGAAAAGGTAAAAGACGTATCTTTGGCACAAAGGTCATACCTGTACAAGATTTGAGGGTCTTGCTCCCAAAACACTAGGGACTCTGAAATCTAGAAAATGAGTTGTCCCCACAGGTATTGTTTGGGGTTTTCTAATTTGTATTTTTGGTGGGGTTTTTCAGCATTGTTTTTTCCCAAGTTGCTTTCTTTGAAATGGCTGGAATTTACCAAAATGTTACAGTCTGAGCCAGATACTTAGCATGAATGCTCTAAGCCCCTATTATTCAAATTTGGGAAGGTTACAAACAACTGAAGTTAAGATTTTATGATGGAAAGATTTAGACAACTTTACATTTTCTGTGACTGAAGCAAAGTTCAGACTATCACCTGATTAATTGCTGTAGAGTTAATGAGTATGCAGAAGACATAAAAAGAATCGATCAGCTCTCTGTGGACTCTTTTGAATGGCTTAGTAGCTTTGGCACAAATGTGTAATATGCTGTTGCTTTTTGAAATGCTGTACACATGAGAAAAGACTGGGGCAATGATCCTGCCCCACTTATAAAGTTGTTTATTCTCTTTCTTTCTTTCTTTCTTTTTTTTTTCCCCTTGGCATGGGGGGAGATGGCTCAAGAGTGGTATTCAGGCTTTTTGGCTTTATGAATCTGTTTCCTTTTGGCTTTCATTCCTTCAGTCTCTAACTTAGTACAAACTGTTTCAGTAAACAAGAATATGATACTGGAAATGGAAGTCTGTATTTTTAGGTAAGAAATAAGCAGTGTAAAAAATGGGGCACAAGGCAGCTTACACTGTTCTAAAATCTGGAGAGTGTTTATTTTTTCATCACCTAATTTATCAATAATATCCAACTTCTTTTCATGCTAACGTTCTTAATATCTAAAAGGATATGAAATTACTTCCGTTATTTATATGGAAGAAGTCCAAACTTTATAGCTGGCTGATTTGGCATTCATGTATGACTCTTAAATATCTAGCACTCCTGAAACTGTGTCTTAAGAATCCAAAAGAGCCTCAAGTGACCAGATCTGTTTCACTTGCAAAATAATCATAGAATATCTCAAGTTGGAAGGGACGCATAAGGATCGTCAGGTCCAACTCCCTGCTCCTTGGAGGACTACCTAAAACTAAACCAGATGACCAAGAGCATCATCCAGATGCTCCTTGAACTCTGACAGGCTTGGTGCTGTGACCACTTTTTTGGGGAGCCTGTTCCAGTGACCGACCACCCTCTCAGTGAAGAACCTTCTCCTCATGTGCAATCTGAACTTCCCCTGACACAGCTTCATTCTATTTCCACGTGTCCAAATAAGTCCTGTTTAAAAAAATAATAATAATTTGATTATGTAAAGATTTGGTCTCCAGAGAAAAAATCAAGCTGGAAAAGGACTAGTTTTTCAAACAAGGCACTCTTCTGTGCTTCATAAACTCCTACATGAGAGCTGTGAAATGTGGAGTGCATGTCCAAATTAGCTCAAACCTCTTTAGGTGAAACATTGAAATGGCTAACTCTGTCCTACTCTATTGTGGTTATTTTGAGTATTTCAAATACCGATATCTGGGAGCCTCCAAAGTAGCTTGTTTTTCCAAGAACTGCCTATCTCCACTTGGAGCCTGTAATTCAGCTCCAAGCTACCTGAAATGAACACCCAGTATCGCATTTAACAATTGCAGTGCAGTCAGCTCTGTAAAGCTGGCTTTTTGACAGAGTATACCAAATTGTCTGCTTCATTACCATCGGTTTCTACAATTTAATACTACTGACATTGACATAAGCCAAGTACACATAAATATGGATATTCAAGTTCAAAATGTTTTAGATTTCTTTGCTTTAAGATGAAGCAGGTATTGCTTTATGGCTTGATTATCCTTTTGCCAAAAGGAATCTTCATGGAGATACAGGACCCATAAAATGGTACAACACTGTAGCACATTTTTGTTGCTTCAGACAAAACTACATAAATAAACTGGTGGGTTTTTTTTAATTTTGAAAATATACTGCAAATATAGATATAACCAAATATTGACAATATTTCAAAACACTGCACCAACTGGTAGAAAACAAGGCCATAACACCCCACCTCCCAAACTCAGATAAGCTATGCACATCCTGACAGGCTCATGTCTAATCTGTTCTTAGAAACCTTCACTGAAGAAGACTTCACAACCTCCGTAAGTAGTCTAATCTGCTGCCTGTCTACACTGTTCACAAGTCTAAACTGATGCCTGAACTAAGCCTGTAGTTTCTTCATGCTCCTATTCTGTCAAGAGCGTAACACGTGTAAGATGTGTCCCTCCCTCCCCACAAGTGGCCATGCATTCCTGCCTCCCTTTGAGCCCTGATGTTTATTTATGCCAATTCAGCAGTTTTTTCCTCTGACTATAAATCAGACTGGTGAAATAGCATGTTTTTATTTAAAGGCAAGACTTTTTTTTTTTTTTTTTTTTTTGAGCACTTCATTTTGCAGGTCCAGTTTAGAGCACAGCCATGTGAAGAGCTGAATCAGCATAACTGAGAGAAGAGAAATCTCCAAGGACAAACTGGAACAAGTGGCTAAATGTAGAAAAGGTGAATAGTGTTTGGGCTATTATAAATGGCATGGTTAATGTTAAACCACAGTGTGCAGGTCCCTTATCACAGGATCAGCCCCTTACTTGCTTTTCTGTTCTCGGTGGATTCGTGATCAGAAGTTAAATTTCAAATAGATAGTAGCCAGGAGGTCATAATATGATGGGTGAAAGATGGCAGGAGGATAGTGGAGCTGAACCAATGTAACTGCACAGATATCACGAAAGCTGTGGTTCCCAAACCATCAGCCTCTTTCTTGCCCCAGCCTCAGCTACTCCCTGCCCACTTTTCCACTTCTCTTGCTCCCTCCCTTGTACGAGCTCTGGTGCACCTCCAGCCTCACAGTGCTCTCATTCAGCTCACTAACCTGGCAGAAATTTACTTGCTCTTTTTGCTGGACTAATGAGCTACACTGGTTCAGCAAACTGTCATACGAGCAGCAGCAGGGGAGTCTGCGCCGTAGGGGGGGCAGGAATGGGAAAGCCGCACTGTCACTGCGTGCAGCTGCCCCATCAGAGGGGTCTTGAACCCCCTTATATCATAAGCAATAGCAAGATGTTATTCATTCCTTGTACTAAATAAAGCATGTGCCAACGATGCCGTCTTGTCTGTAGCGCCTTTCACGAGCAAAACCTGAAGACTTGTAAAGCTGTGACTGCTGGGGTTGCGGTATAGTTCAGTCACGCTTCATTCTCATTTGTGTGACTAGACCCATTGACTTCAAGTAAACTCAGCACAGTTAATAAGTACTCACACTGGAAAAAAGAACTAGAGAAAGGGTCATTATTTTAATCAATAGAATGAACTTGATTTTCCTTAAATCTAACAGAAACACACTGACTGCAAAACAAGGCGGGGGGGGCGGGGGAATAGGAAACGCAAGGCATGCACAGCAGTGTCTGAAGCAAAATATTGAGCAAACCTTGCCTTGTGTCTTTTCCCGAAGGCAGCTGGAGACTTGAGTCTGAGCCCAAGTCTCTCCCTGAGATAAGGCCCAGCATGCCCCAACTATCCACTTAAGGTCTCAGCAGGTGGGTGGCCTCCCTCCTCCTGTTAGACCTATTCAGCTGTGAGGGAAACAACACAAGTCATCAGGGGAGGACAAGGATAATAAATAAATAAATCCTCACCCAGAGCGTAATTAGGGTATCCTAGGGTAAGGATGCCTTAACAGGGTAGACCTGGATTCTGATGCTGGCGTTTTTATACACTTTGTTGTTCTAGAAATAAGAATAATATTGCAGACACCAACACCTGAAATCCTCCTTGCCCCTCAATTCCATTTTTTATTGTAAACATTGGCTTTCTTTTCTCCGCTTTTGATCTAAAATTTTAAACCCTATAAACATCTGAAAGCCTAATCTTTGTCCTGGTGTTTAGACTACTTAATTTTAGTCAAAATAGAACAAATGCATATACCAGAAGATACATATAACTTCGTATCAGATATAATCTTGCATGAATGATTAATGAAGTGCTCTTTTTTTCTTATTATTTGGCTTCATGTTGCTGGCAATCTCAACAGCTAAATGTTATGATCATTATTTATATGGCTGATGTTTCACATTTGTCCTCAAGTCTGGTTTGCTTGGGAAAAGTGGATTGTACATATGGAAAGCAATAGCTAGCCATAGTCACTGATTTACCATTTCTTTCCTTTGAAGCTTTTGCTAAAATTAGATTGGTATTACTGTTAGCTAGTCCTACAGAGTTACTGCCTTCTCTAAGACTGATTATACATACAATAAGATTAAAAAAAAGTCTAGGTTGTTGAAATACTGCAGGTGTAGACTTTTTTGCTGAATTGACAAAAAGGAATCTGTACTTACATTGTATTTCTCTGTGGCAATGTTGCATTTTGTAATAACAAAAAAAAAAAACAGTTTCAGATCCAGATATACATTCTTATAGTATTATTTCTAGTAGGCTTTATACCAAAAGAAAAAATTGTTTCTGTAGTGAAGAATTGTTCATTAGCATCCCCCTGTGAGCTTATAGCTTTTGGAATCAAAGTCCAGTTCTGCTTAGGATTCTCATATTGTTCTGACTAAATTAAAAGGTTGAATTTTACCCTTAAAATAACTTGTTCATAAAGCAATAAATTGTTCCATTGCCTTAATTACTCTTAAAATATTAATCAATAGAAGAACATTCCTACTAAAAAACGCTTTAATTTATGTTTTTATTTATAATGACATATAATCCATAAATTTCCAAGATTTGTTCTTCAGTACACCACTGATGCTTCTTCAAACTACCTTTCATGGTCTATTTGAAGAGAAATGTTACTTTCACTGTTGCGAGTAGTAACAAGGATTCCTTCTTCCTAGTTGCTGCTATAGGGCTGTTGAAAAAAGTACAGAAGTAAACGGTGGTCATTGTGATTGCTTGCTAATAAAAGTGGATTCCTACTTAACCTGGGCAACCAAAGAACATTAATACATTGTTTCAAATCTAGCATGTTATACTGTAAAATACCTATCATGTGACAATATGGGCTTCTTTAAATATTGAACTGATATACAACATATGTATTTTCTTAGTTAAGCAGGTTTTCTGAGGGCTGACTGTGTATCAATATATAAAAGGCTGGTTAAAACACTTTCTCTTTAGTTTGCTGTCTTATCTGATTATGTTCTTCTTAATGCGGGCCCAGCTTTATGCAAAGTTCAAGGTGAAAAGTGTAGTTTGCAGAGGGCATTTAGAATTATACTTTATTCCTTTAATGATGTTTTTATAATTGTATCCGGAAGAAATCTTTGAATCCTCCCTTCTAAGTCTAATCAGCTGCTAATTATTCTGAGCCTACAAAAACCACAATAACAAAGTGTTTGTCGTTTTAAGCCCCCAGCACGATATACAGCAGTTATTGGTTTTGGTACAGTGAGCACTTTTAAAAGCTGATTCATGTAGTGTTTAACACATCTTTCTAGGCTGCTTTTTGAATGTCAATTAGATTGAATCTGAAAATGTAATAGCAATAGCTAACTACAGGAGAGGATTTATGTATGTCTTACATCAACATGTTGACATTATACACATGTATGAAAGAGAGAACAGAAGGAAGGTTAAAAGGAAGCATGATTTGCAATTAGCTACTGGATTTTAGTAACAAATAAGTGTAAACTGGAAAGCTGCACCACCACAGAGAGGCTTCAGTAATTTACACACTCATGAAGACTGTCAAGAAGTGTGCCATTTATCTTTTTTAACAAAAGTTGATCCTTGCTACTTTAAACTGAAAGCCAAGATCAGTTCTGAATAGAAAAAATAATGTAAGCAGAGGAGTAGATATATTTTGAACATTGAATAAGGATTGAAAGCTGGAGCAAATACCTATAATTTCATTTGCAGTCCATTTTAACTTAGTACGCCTTGTATTCAGAGCAGCACAGAGACAAGTTGCTACTTACAAAAAGGAGTTCATTTTATTATACCCTGATGAGATCTACAACAAGACTCTGCTACGCTGGATGAGGGAAGAAGGACTCTCTGAGATTAAGCGTCCTTCTTTAAGAAGTTCTTGCTCTTTTTCTTTTGTATTTAAATCAGGGAGATGGCCTTTTGCTAGTGACAATCGCTGCGCTGCACGTAGTTGTTCAGGTAGGCAGAGCACAGGCTACTACTCTCTTTACAAGCAGGAGGGTAGGGATAAACTTCTGATTGATAGAAAGTACCCTGTAACTTGTCAGAAACTCTCTCTACTAGCTGAATTTTCAAAATTGTCTTAAGTTAATGCCCTAACTAAAGACAGTTACAATTTTTAAGGGCAGAGAATTTAATTTGAATCAAATGCATGTTTGATTTACTCATTCAAACTGCATGATGTCCTTGGTCTTTATAAATATTTTCCTGTATAGCTGAAATAAAAAAAAGTCATAGCAGTCTGAAAGTGAAGAATACATACAGTGATATCGAGAGAATTAAGAAACTTTAGTTTTTGCAAGTAGAAGGAAGGAAGTGTATTCTGCTAACTAGTAATACCTACTCGAAAGGCTCACACAGTAACTTAACATTTAATTCTTTGTTCCAGGTTCTTCTCTTAAAATTTTAGGTGACAGAACAAGTGTCACAGGTATACTGTATCTAACATCACAAATTTACTGTTGAACCAGGTTCTGAACTCAGTATCTCTCCTTAAAACCAAGTCAAGACTTTAGAATTTGATCTATGCTTTATAAAAAACGCCATCTTTGGGGTGGCAATTGTTACCGCCATCTTGCTAGGGGATGGATAAATCACATTAAAATCACCAAAACTTCAACTTTTTCTTGGAATTCTCATCATAGTTTATGATGACTATATTGCACCTGCAGTTTTAGAATGTGCATATATTTTAGCATTTCAAACAATTGATACTAAGCCTAGTAACACTGGTTATTTTTTTATTGATGATCTGATGACTAATCAGTTGACTTTGGATCTGATAAAATGTATTGTTGTGATTATCTCAGAGTTTGGAAGACTGTGAGAATGTCAGACAAATACAAATGTAATCAAATTTAAAGGTCATAAAATCCTGATGACGTAAAAGTGGCTGAAACTTTTGCCTAGTGTGTAAAAATATGAGAGCATTCTGACTGTGGAATATATTAAAATCAAACTCTAAGTAATTAAATCTAGAACTATTGTAAAGATGTGAAAGTCGATATATAATCTAACTGTATGTAGTGGATGGTGTTCAACCTCCAGGTAGCCACCCGCAGACTGGAGACAGGTGTGTGGCTGCACAGAGGATGCTACTAAGAGGACTTCAGTTTGACATACCCGAGATGAAGTTCGATGAGCAGTGGGGCAGGGATGAAAAAGAAGAAAGGAACATCTTTACAAAGCTTGTGAAAAGGGTTTTACAGGTGAAGGACAGAGAGACTTGAGGAACAGCAGCCCAAAGGTAATGATAAACAGCAGAAATATGCACAAAACTACAAAAAGTAGGAAAGAAAAATTTAATGAGAATAGGGTCATAAGACATACATGAAGGATGATAATAGACCAGTCTACTGAAAATCTAAGATACATAAAATTATACTAATGCAGAAAATACAGGAATAAAGAACAAGCACTGGAAGTCTCGCTGCAAGACCAAAATATGATTTAATTGGTATGAGAGACATACCAATTACCCCTCAATTCATATGACATAAATATTACAATAAAAGGTTAGTTTGTCCAACAACAGACAGTGGTATAAGGGAAATGTTCTTTGTCTGGTACATCACAATTGCTTCCTTTTGACTTCAGACTTGGATCACTAGAAGACAATAGACCCAATACAGGTCAGGCGGATGAGACTTTTTGTGAGTATTTTTTATGAGTATGTGGCAGAATTACCCAGTGGCAATTGGGGATTTTGACTGTGGATAGAGCATGCTGCAGCGATAAGATGTCCAGCTGTTTCTAAGAATGTGGTGTAAGATTTGGGTACAAAGCTTCATGAAAGGATTTAGAGGGAGACACTTTTCTGGACTGATTCCAGCCAACAGAAAGATATTCACTGATATTTTGAGGGCTGAAGACAACTTGGATAAGAATGACAGCAAATTGACAGAGTTCACAGCTTTTCAGAAGAGAGCACAGGGAGCAGAACAGCAAAACAAAAATAAGCAGGCAAATTCAGCAAACACTGAGATTTGAGAAGAAGTAAGCTTAAGGGGAAAGGAGTTAAGCAGAACAGGCAGTTCCTTTAACAAGCAATTTTAAAAGGAGAGGTTCAAATTATTCCATTCCTAAGGAAATACAGAAAGGGTCCAATATGGCTAAATCACAAGCTATTTAATGACTCTCAGACAAGCAGAAAAACTAAGGAAAGGGAAAAATAGATTGGATTACCATGAACAAAGTGTGGGAACAAAGCAAAAGACCACAGAGATACAGTACACAGAGCTACAGTTAGGAAGGACACCAAAGCCTGCCTCTCTCTCAGAAAAAAAAGAGCTATTAAGTACATTTGTAATAAGATTAACAAGCAATAGCTGATATTAAAAAAGAGAGAAAACTACTAGTAGATGATTCTGGGAAGGCAAAAAAGTTCAATATTGGCACAAAAATATTGAGTGATATAATGCCAGGCTGATAACAGAAAGATGAGCAGAAATCAGCACAGATTTCTGAAGAAGACACTGTATTTAATTTTATTCTTACAGCGGGCCCTATGGAGAGAAGGAAATGCTTTAGTGAAGTTCATGACATGATCTCATATGATGTTTTAAAAAATGAGAGTTTTTTTCCTATAAAGCCATAATAAAGTTACACAAAATATACGAGCACATCTGGATATTTTTATTTACCTGTGGTTGGAAGATGTAAAGAAAATACTTTGCAAATGTAATATTAAAAAAAAAAAAATTACTTCTTTTCAAATTCATAACTGAGCTTCAAACAAAACAATATAGCCAGATAAAATTAATTTGTTTATCATTTGCATAATTTTAGAAGTTATCCAATTTAAATTGAGGGCATCATAGAAGAAATGTTCTTTTGCTTTTTCACATGTACATGGATGTGTGTGAATATGTAGCTGAAGTGGATTGTATTCCTTCAAAACACTCAAGATTGATCACTATTGGAAACCTCTATTCTATTCAGTCAAGCTAGACACACTGAATTGGATGTATCGGAATGAAATTTTCTAGTGTTCGTGTGTACTTGCTGAGCAGTACTGTATGGGACAAAGTTCCAAATACTGAGATGTTTTTTCTTTGGGAGACCTGCAACGTCACGTCTCTTGTCTGGTATCAGAGATACCTGCTACCATTTGGGACTTGTCTAAAAGAATATAGCTCCAAACTCAGGTGGCCTGTTTCACAGGCAAACCACTCAATCTCCTTTTTTTTTGTGAATCAGCTTCACATCCCATTGTCCAGAGGTGAGATGCAAGTAATTGAAATCAAGACTTTTCAGACTTTAGATCTGCATTGGACCATGTAATTGATTTGTTGTTGATGTAAAGTCCAGCCACACCAAAATCTGACAAATTTCCCCCACTTTTTTTTTCAGTCTGCTCTCTGAAGTCATTACTCTATCTTGATATCTTTGATGACATAAAGTACAAGGCAGAATAATGAGTTGAGCCTAAGTGTTGGTTACAGCAGAAAATTTCTTTCATCATCTAAAAGATAACTCTGGTTGGGATGATTCATTGGAGGTACATTTTTCTTCTTTTTTAATTTTCCTTTAACTTCAGGATTGTAGTTCTTAGGAAAAACAAGCAAGCAAACAAAAATTGAATGCCTTTTTTTTATGTATTTGTCGGTTGGATACTCATTAGCAAACTGTATTCACTCGACCACTACTCGCTCATCAAACTCATAGCAAACGTTAAAATGAATCATGTTAAATGAAAACCTTAAGATTCACAGTGGCATGTGAAAGACAGACTGTTCTGTGTTGTACTTATATCAGAAGGAATAACAGGAAAAAATGGGGCAGAAAAGTAAGATAAATCCCATAAGAAAATATCTGACTTTCCTGTTCATCCTGTTCACTTGTTACAACTTATTTAATTTGGTATATACAAATGAGATTCAAATTATATTACCTACAGCCTAAAGCAATAAACATTTATTTTAATTTGTAAAATGGTAAACCATATTTTGCTGTCTGCTTAGTTCTGTGTTATCTAATTTTTTGGCAAATATTGACTAAAGAAAGAATTCTGTCTGCTTCCATTCTTCTTCAACATTCTTTTCTTCTGACAGGAACACAGATAAAAGAATATTAATCTTTTAATCTTTTCTTCAAAATCCAGGGCATGATCAAAATCTAATCTAGGACTCAGAGCGCACATTTCGGTTTTCTAGCTGTATCAGGAAAATTACCCATTGATTTGTTTGGCAATTTAGTTTCTACAAGATAGCTACAGTTACACAAAGGAAGTCTCTTTTGCAACTGTCAGTATTACGGATTTATATTCTACTCGCAAAAATGATTTGGGCATATTTTACTTCTTTTTGGAATAAAAAGCAATAAAACAGTTACGATCAAGGAGTCACTAATTCTGAAGAAAATTGCATTTTTCTTCCAGTGAAAGAGAGTAGAGCCAGTGGTGCATTGCAGAGGTTGTTGTAGGTTCTTGGTTTCTGCTAAGACAGTGAACAGCAATTGGTGATCTCTGTGGTTAGTGCTCTCTATTCAGAACAAGGATGTGATGGTTGTCATAATATTTAAGCTACACTTTTGTAATGGGAAAACTGTTGAAAAGTTCAGCATGATCCTAACACACCAGGCACCATAAAGTTACAATACACTTAAATAATCCGAAAGGGAAATACAGTATAGAAAATAAGAAGGAAGCTTAAAAAACATTCTAAGAAAGACAAGAAAAGAGCAGAAGCCTCATGTTCTAAAGCAATTTAATCAGTCATATAATTCTGTGAAATGTTTGATTCAGGCACTCCAAATTTGAGGGAAAGTGTTGCTCTGAATTTTGTAAATGGCTAGAAGTAGGCCTTTATCCAACAGAAGTGTAGAAGAATACTTGCAACTTCCAGTACATGGATAAACTTGTAGAAGCAATTGAATGGTTCATGAAATTCCACCAGCCACTGTACTGCTTGCGTAACCCAGCTGTCTCCAATTATCCTACTCCTCCCATTCTTAAACCATCAATATTCCTACTGTTACAGAACTTTCCTTACCCTAGTGCACATAATGTTGAAATAGCAGTAAGAGAAAGGAGAGGTTTTTCTTCTTAGCAAGGTCATCGCTACTAGTTGGAAATAAATATTCAATCTTCCTTGAAAATATTGGCATTATGCCTAAGACGCCTGATATTATTTTGATCAATAATTTTTTTCCTAATCATTGAGGAAGTGGAAATCCAAACTGTTTTTCAGTCTTCTGTTTGTGGTAAAGTTGTGTAATTGTTATTACAACATCTTTTGAAAACTAGCCACCTGTCCTCCCCAAACCATAGGAAAACTTTTGCCCTATTGGTCTTTAAACAAAACACAGATAGATTATCCAACTACATTTAGGAGGAAATGCAATGTTCAAAGTTTCCCACATTAAATAATTAGCAGTTTCCAACTATATTTGAGTGTGACACTTGAAATAAATTCTGTAAAATTCTACACTCCAAGGGCTTTATTTTCTAATATGTTTGTTTTCAAGATACATTGAATTTTAGGTGTTGTGAGATCTGTTGGATGTGCAAAAATTTCACAGCTTAGAACAGCATCAAACCAGAGAACACTGCCTAAAGCAGAAACCACAAATTAAGGGGTCAAATAATACTGGCGTTGGCCCATGTGTCAGTCTCTAACAGGATAAAAAGTAGTTTGTTATTTCATTTAAAACCATACTTAAAGCAGCTTGGAAAAGACTAAAAAGAGCAGGCTTGTATTTTAAAATGTTATTGGAGGTAGATAGCCTATTATTAGAACATATGCTTACAACTACAAAATTCCAAAACTGTAAAATAGAATTAAACAAACAAAAAAAAAACAACAAAACCCTGCACCCTGCACTAGAGAATCTAGATATGCACACATTTTACTGAGGGCTCAAAAATCCCCAGTATTATGAAGTCTAGAATACCATAGGTAGTGTGTTCAGTCTAGTATTCTTTTTGTCAGCTCCTGTTTTCATAGCTTTTCCTTCTGCTGGTTTAGAGAACACCATGCATGTAGTGCTTATAAACAACAATGCTAATTACTAATTTGAAGTTAAAGAACAGACCTCCCCAGTATGTTTAATCTTTGGCCAAAGCTCGGAACATCTCAGAAATGATCTTACAAAACCGTGTCCTACCCTAGAGATTGCATGATATTATACATCTGTGCAAACCTTTAACAAGGTTTCAGAGGCAGGAGACTATAGAGACTGAATCAAATTTCTGTGTACTCTCCCTGGGGTCAGTGACAAATCAACAGCTGCTTGTTTCCATCAATAATAGCCCGTCTGCTGCTGCAAAAAAAGACAAGTTTGAATTCTTGTGATTCAGCTCGGGTGACAGAGTGGGGTGGGTGACTGGCTTTACAGATTTTAGACCAGGTGCGTTGTTGTCGGCTAAGCAGAATGGATAGTGCTGATGCTTAATTGCTGTGTACTTGCATAAGTCACGGATCACACAGTAAAAAGAGGAAGAAAGATTTACAAGGTAAGTCATTCTGTTTAAAATGATCTATGTAATATAACAACATTGTCTTGAAATTAGAAAGTTTTTAAAATAGACTAGATTTGTGTTTCCTTATGAAAGCTGTCATTCAGCTACTGCAGTACCTGATTTTTATACGATTTTCTGCAATGTGGTTGTATTTCTAGAAGGTATCAAGTCACCAGTCCAGGTAAAGACTAATGCAGTGAAAATTTCCACTGGTGATGATAATGAGATTCATTGATATCTCCTGTTTCTTCTTCGGGGAGTAAAAGAGTGGGAGCTTTCAGAAACCCGGTTATAGTCCTCTGATTCTCAAGGGCCACCTCCAGTTTTAATAATTGATAACAATGTAAAGAGTAGTCTGTTGGAGTCAAAGTGCTTTCCTTTCCAAGCTTTTCCCTGTCCTTTGAACACCTGCCTGCTGGGTGTCAGAAGGGGTCCTTGTTTCCTGAGACTCTCCTGTAACAGTGACCTTGCTACATGGAGAGTCCAAAGTGAATCTAGTAACACTAAAATACTCCAACAAAGCAAATAATATTATAGATAGCCTTCTACTGATATTTATCATAACTCAAGTGGCTGGGACACATTGAAAAGATGATGTATACCATGCATTTCTTAAATATTTTATTTCATATTATAAATACCTCAGTGCAAAGGTGTGTGTTTGTTTTTTGTTTTTTTTTAAATAATGTCTTTTATAAGGCCAATCTAAAGTCTCTTGAACTAAATGGCTTCAGAGATTCAGAATAAGAAGTTCAATGAGCTTCATATCAAGTTACAAATTTCACCTTGCTTTCCACTATCAACTAACGTTTGGTCTACCTGCCAAGTCTACCTGCCAGCCTTTTGTAAATGTCTGTGATACCACCAGAGGTGTTTCTGACATGACTAGATCACTCTCAATGTCATTTAGAATCTAATAATGTCTATAGGTTTATAAAGAAAGACCCTTTTTTTTAAAGTAATTAAGTATTTCAAAAATTTAGAATGCAAGTGGATAGGTCATCTCAACATGATATGGATTAGCATGCTAAAAAATTTTCTAGGTCTGCCATAAATTATGTCTTTGATCATATTTATGTTGTTAAAAAAACCTACATAATTTTATGGGTAAAAAAACCCTAATAGTATAAATCTGAACAGTGAGTCCAAGATATGAGCAAGCCTAAATACAGATCGTGCTAAGATACAACTCAGTTTAAACTGACTCAAGCCCTCAGAGCTTACAGAGAAAAAGTTTCTCTGGATCTAAATAATTAGGGCATTAGAAGTTCAAATGCATCTCTTAAATTAACAGCCACTGTAGTTTCTGAACTGTTGTATCTGTGTGTTCACAATAAGATTTGCCCCATAATATTCAGGAAACAGCATTCATAACTTGCTTTAGCTTCGAAATGATCTCTCAAGTGTGTGATTTCACACAGGCTGTATTTTGGCAGCCTTCTCTCAAGGTGACAGAGGCACAGGTAACAGAAGCAGTGCTCCCATCTGAAAGAAAAGTTTTTATCTGACCATACAAAGGTGGAAGAACTCACTGATACTTAGCTGCTATATGAACACTTAAGAGCAATAAAAAAATCTGAAAAGCTGCATAAATTTTGAATCTGCATAACCTTATGCAGCATGTACAGATGTGGTGTAATCTGCATTTCCAACTTGTTTCTTTCACTTTATTAATATCAATGCTCATCCAAGTTCCAGTGTCTGTAGGAGTATCCTGTGTATATTACAGACAATACATTCTCTTTTTTCCTATCCCTTTGAGAAACTTCATGTCCCATATGATGGATAGGAAACCAGTTTATTACAGAATTAAGAATCTGTGGTTATCTTAAAGTTTAACCTTCCACATCCTTTTAAAACATAGTTGTATCTCAAAGGCATTTGAATATCCATCTTTTGCTTTTACATTCACAACAAAAGCTAAAAAATCCGCTAAGCAAAGTCAGTAATAGACATCCTTCCACCTTTCCTTTGAAGCAACAGCTCCTTCACAAGTGGAAAGGCTGACTAGAGGGTGAGCTGGAACCTGGAAGTCAGGCATTTTCTCAGCCACATGTACAGAGCCTGCAAGGGTCAACCTAAAATTCAGTCCCTGACACTTGAAAGATTGGACCTGGGTTATATCTCAGCATGGTCAGCAACATGCTACTTGAGACAGCTATGTGCTCTTGCAGCAATGAAGGCTAACTACAGACCAGACTGCATTGTCAAGTTGTTTGCAGTCATTCAAGTAAAGTGACTATTTCCCTAACGCTGGCGCTTGTGAGACTTCATCTGGAGAAATGTGTCCAGTTTGGGGCCTCCAACACATGAAAGACATTGACATGGTAGAGCAAGTCCAGAGGATGGCCACCAAAGTGATAAAGGGGATGGAGCACATGAGGTATATGGAAAGGCTGATAGCAGGAAAGGTGGAGCCAGGCTCCTCTGAAAGGTACAAACCAGAAGGGCATGAGTTATAATAATTGATATTCCAGTTAAATATTGGGGAAAACTTTTTTTGATCCTTTCAAAGTAAGGGTGGTCAAACACTGCACAGACTGCCCAGGGAGGCTGGGGAATGATTCTTCTTTGGAGATATTCAAAACTTGACTACATATTACCTAAATTCAAAGTAAGATCTAACTTTAAAGGTGGCCCTGCTCTGAGCAGGGAGTTGAACCAGATGGCCTCCATAGGTCCCTTCAAATCTAAGTTATTCTATGACTCTCATATAAAACTGCATGCTTCCTAGCTTTATAATCTTTCTCTACCAACACCCTCAAATCTTTTTTCTCTGTAGATTTATGAAAGATGTCTTTGTTTCCTCCCACTATAACTCACAGCAATCAAAAGTTTTGCATCTTACCTCTCAAAAAAAGTTCCCCGAATTACTTTCTTTACTACATACTGATTTATTAAAATATATACAAAATTGAAATTCTCAGTCATCTTCTCTTGTCAATGAAAATGTCTACAAGCTATATTCAATTTGTTCCCATATAAGCTCTTTGATTCCAGACAAGTCAGCTATCCAGGCTACCTTTTTCACCTAATTATATGCTCTAAAATCCAGAGTGCATCTTTTCCTAAAGCATACTTGATGTGATATAGATTTATTATCTGCTCCACATACAGAACAGTGGGAAATCAATGTGCACACAACTGATTCATCTTCTAATATCTGATAATAAAAAAAAAAAGAGAAGTCAAAGTACTGACCGTGCATTCATATTTACTGTCCAAAATGTGGTCTGTGCAGTGTGGAAGAGTAATAGAAGGGGGTTGAAAGTTGTTTGTGAATTTTTAAGGCAAATCATCTGCTATTATAAATTATTTAAACATTTTCAAGGTCAATAGAGCTATGAAAATTCACAGCAGCTACGAACCTGCCCCTTCCAAGTCTTAATTTTCCACATTTTAGTTAGATTTTGAATCAAAACACTTCAATAAACTCGTTTGGAGCTCAGTCAAAGATCACTGAGGTCAATGAAAATATTCCCAGCAAAGGCAAGGGGCTTTTGATCAGAACTATTACATTTAAGTTAATTGCATTGCAATTGTTACCTCAGTTCTGTCAAAATGACTTTATTTATCTGGGGAAAAAAAATCAGGAGCTCTGGGATATGCAGAGAAATTATTTTGATAGACATCATTGATGAAAGAAACTAGTGTTAAGATTGATTCAAATGGCTTTGTATCCTAAAGAATGAGATGTCATTAGTCAAGCTTTGATGCTTTCTGGAAATCATTTTTATGGAAGGTACCTCTTTTTCCTCTTTTGGTTACATTAGGCCAATATCTCTCTCTTTCCCACCCCCCACCTGCCCCCCCCACTTTAAGGTTTACACGCGCACCCCTCCTTCTTTAAAGTCTGGTTTCTTCAATGAAGTTCTAAAGGACATATCTTTTGATGGCAGTGTTATCAGAGAAGTGGTATATTGGTAGCTGAGAGGCAGTTCAGGTGTCTCACTGCAAATAGTGTCTCAGAGAGGGAAAAAAACAAATACTGTTAGAGAAGCCATCATATTTTGGATATGGATAATGGAAGAAACACACCATTAAAAATCTGTAGGTCCCTTGTCCTGCTACAGCAAATAGATCTAAAAGCCTATCTCATTCCTTTCTTTTTTTTATCAAAGAGTCAAACTTGAACAGCTTCCCAGGTAGCCATAAGGGAAGGAAGGATGGGACTGGAGAAGAGGGATTATTTCATTTTTTTGTTTGTTTTTTTTCAAGACCAATTACCCTTTTGATCATAGTATTTTAAAATGTAAAGTAATAAAACCACCACATGAAATTTGGATACAATGCCACATAGAAGCTTCTCAAGCAAATTCTTATTTTTCACTGTAACACAAATATTTGACACAACTTTCACATTAAATAGCTGAGTCATGAAAGAATTGGAATTTGTGCTCAATTGGTGCTCTGCTGATGTGTAACGTTAAGAGAATGATAGGCATGTAAAAAAGCATGAAAGGAAACCTGACATTTATTTTAAAAAATATTTTTGCTATCTAGTTCTGTATCATTATTCATAATATAGCAAATTTTACATAAATGAAGGCATTTTTTTAAACTTCAAAAGACAGCTTTTGAATTCCCTTCTCTGTTAGAAGAAATCTCACATGGAAGCAGCAATTGTGTCCTCTACAATGGGTTTAGATATTGGAATGATTTCAAAGTTTTTTTCTAAAAAAAACTCTTTAAGCATAATGAAAAAAGAATATTTGAAGCTTTTAAATCTCAATGGGACTATTCTCAAGGAATGTCTGCAACATTGGGGTGACAGTTTATTAGCCCCTGATGTAGGACTGTGAAAGAAGTCTCTTGGCTGCTAGACTTCTTCCTGCTAGTCAAATTTCACTGCAATAGATAATAGGTATCTTTTATTATTATTATTATTATTGGGTTTGGCCATTTGTGTTGTCCATGTTTCTGTAGTATTCCATTACAGTCTTGAATAATGATACGGTTTGTCATGAACAGCTTATATAAGAGATATAATGTTATTTTCATATATGTTATTTGACTTCTCGCTCTAATATTGCTATGTATTTAAATTATCAAATAAATTAAATTAAATTAATTAACAAAAGTATGAATTCAGGATGTCTGGGACAAAGAAGGAAGTAACAGCTTTTGCTTTTCTTGAAAATTTACTTCATTAAAACTTTTAAGGTAGCACACAGGTTCTTCAGGTATGGTTTCAGCTAGATTTTGTTCATGCAGAATCTTGTAGGGATAATTGACCCTGTCTGTTGTCAGCATTCAGTACTGCCAGTGGAAGAAGTTCAGTTTAACTGACTTGGTCTTTTTGCTAGGAGAGTTCAGATATCCTGAGTTTGTAGGAGTAAGCTGTATTTTTAATGGTTTCCTTTTTCAGCAGATTAGGACAGATTAAGACAGATCCCCTTTGAAGGGCTTTAAACTCAGTTTTCTCTGCTAGAAGGACAATGACTATGGGAAGATGGTGCTGGGTCACTGGTGTTACAATGAATAATATTTTAGGTTTAAAAGTGAACAAATAAGACAAAACCCTGTGTTTTCCAATTGTGGCAAAGTCTGCCTGGTGCAGGAGCACAGCAACCAACAGCCTTGCAGGTCTGATTTGTACACATTGATCCAGAGAAAGATTTGAATCTGTCTATTGAAACTAATGCCAGCTGTCTGCAGCACCCCTGGGACAAATACACCAGATGGAGTTTGCCAGAACAGTATAACCATGTCCCTTCCCTGCCAATATGTTCCTTTACACCAGTGGGGCTTGGGGAAAGCACTTGATCTAACTATGTCACAGGGGAACTCCTTGGCTGGGGCTTTCCTCTTCCTTTGTCCAGAAGATGTAATGGAAAAAAAAGAAAGAAAGAAAAGAAAAAAGCCAGTGACTATATCTCTGCATCTTCCTGACCATATTTAAGTTATCATCATCACCAGAACTATGCTGCAATAGTATTGCAAAGCTGCAAATAAGTTTCTCCTTTGTTCCTATTCTGACACTTCCCTTAGTATTTTATCAGTTAATGTAGCTTTTCCGTAAGTTTCCTCTATGTTGTTTGTTTTGTTAATAAATAAGATTCTATTATGGTCTCAGTACTATAGTCTGTGATTTGATTGCTGTTTAAATCCTTTATGTGTGATTTTTCTCAGGACATAGTTTTCTGAATTCCAGAATGGTTGCACTTGAATTGCACTTGATTTCCAATTCATCAGGCAGTGGATTGTGTAAATCCACTGCTAAATATGACCATTCCCTACTCCTTTTCACTTGCATGTACTGCACTTATTTGCTTTTAAAGGTAGTGGAGCTCTTGTGCAGGCTGAAGAGCCAGGGACGTCCAGGTCTCTTTATCCTTAACCAGTGATGAGGTAGGACTATACTGGGCGTCATGTGGTCTGATTTAATAGAGTCAGCTGTTAACACAGCCAGACCTAAATCAGTGGTTAAAAGTGCTTCCTACAAGCTCTGTTCTACTGTGCCTTCTGGGACCTTGGCTTTCCACCTTTCTAGAAGGGTTTTTCTAAGTTTGCAGCTATTTAGAAAGCACAGATGTTGTTTCTCCTTGTCCCTGTCACGGGTGCATGGGAAGTGGTAATCTAACAGTGAGTTA
This sequence comes from Harpia harpyja, assembly GCF_026419915.1. NCBI lineage: Eukaryota > Metazoa > Chordata > Aves > Accipitriformes > Accipitridae > Harpia > Harpia harpyja. The sequence goes on along the minus strand of NC_068942.1, from coordinate 8,508,871 downwards.
TTATGCTAAAAAATTCTGCTGTCTGCTTCTCAGGTGCAAATCACAAAAAGACTAATCTTGTATGGATTTTCCTGTTTGTTATCACAGGCAAAACAGGACTCTGATATTCAGGTATATAAAAGTGTTTTTTCTCTTCTTTTCTTTCCTTCATTATGTACAGTGAGAGAGAAGGATAGCTGCAATTCTTTACAGCTATCAGGAAAGATACGTTATGTTACCCTGATTGTAAGTCAATAATTTAAACTCAATAAATTTGCTTTTGAATAGGGAAGTCATCTGGCTTGCCAGTTACCTGTACCATGGGTGAGGTGATGCTCTGTATTGTAATGCCTCCAAAGCGAGTTGCCATTTCCATATCACTTAGGATATCTGTGGCCCGCAGTCAATACTGTGTTGTTAAGTTTTTTCTCACTTACTTTTTAATTATATATCCTTACAATTACATATGCTCTGTGTTATCCATGTTTTTGCATTGTCTGGGGCCCTCCATTATACCAGAAGACCAGGAGGTGACTATAACAAGTCTGTGCACGTGTACTGAAAGCAGTAATAGGCTTCTAATAGGGATGTTCTTGCAGGAGGTTAGAACAGCAAACAGCAATAAATTTCCAGTGAGTCTTTCCAACACACAAACATTTGCCTAGTGAAACAGCCTTCGCCCCGTGTTACTATGAGGAGGGTTAGAAACCACGAAGAGCAGAGCCCTCTACGAGGAGAACATGTTCCCATTGCTCCATTCATGATGCAAACAAAGCCAGGAGCTACTGGCTTAGAGCGATACATAGGCAAAGCTGCAAAACTTCTTGAGGACACACGGTCACCAGCTGACCTCCAAGTAGCAAGGAATGGCCGTAGATGGCATATTTGTATATTTACCTGTTCCTATGCATTTTCACATCGGTATGAAAGACTCTGCTGAAGTTCTACAGTCTCAAAATAAGCCCAGCTGCCCTTTCAAGGCAAGAGGCTGCATAACAAACTCACTCCCTGCTGCAGGCTCCTTTTAACTGATCAGTCATTAGTGCAAGCAGTATTGAGTTGCACAGCTAGTATCTCTCGCCCTATCACAATGAACTTTCCTTCCTTCTTGTAAAGAAAAATAAGCAATCTCAATGTCAAATACTAAAGTATATTGTGGTGACTTCAGATTTTGCACACTGCTGGGTTTTTTTCCTCCCTGAGTGGTAAGCTACTGGTGAACTATCTGGATCGTCTGGCTCTCTGCAGGCTATTTCTTATTGCTTCACTTTTCATTTTGAAAAATATGCAAACTTCCATCTGTTTCTGGAATACAATCCTTCTGAGATCTATGTATGTATGAGCTTTTTGTGCTGAAGAGGCAGGTTTCTTAGGACTGTGTCATTTTATGTAAATGCATTTTGACAATAGTTTTCTGCATCCACATACTCGTCCTACCTGCATATTATGTTTTAGGTGCCACTCAGAGTAATCACTAAACTTCTATAGTGTTTGTAATGCAATTGGGCAGCAATGTTAAGTACAAACAAAGGCAGAGCTGATCATCAGTAAAATCTCAGGTTTCTGTTTTTAGCCAGGGTGTATGTGCTTGCGCTCTACAGCAGATGTTTATGCCTTTGAGGCAATTTCAATGCTGAGCTATTTTAAAGACAGATTATTCTACATGAACAAGTAAATTCATAATTAATTCTACTTTCAACTTTTCAAGACTATTTTTTTGCCACTGAGGGAAAACGTGTTACTGCCTAAAACGTAAGCTGAGAGTTTATATAATTCTTGTTTCATCAGATGGTGTTTCAGTGGCAAAGGATAATGTGTTCTGACCAGAGATGGCTTTGATTCATACCTAATACAGAGAGGTAGGATGTGAGTCAGATAACTAAAGGCTGTCATTATATAACTGAAGAGATGCATGTCAACCAGACCCCATTAGAGCATGTTGCCTAAAAATTCTGCCTCTCTCTGAGACAGGTGATGTTGACAGCACTTTTTTCTCCCATCTGCCCATATAAACTGTGTTTATTGATTAAGCCTGGGACAAAACTCACTTAATTTGGAGACCCTGACTATGCAAACTCTTCTCAGAACCATCTGCCAACTTTGCTGCAGTTTTAGGGTACCCTCTTTAGGGTAAGAGAGGCCATTTTGCTAAGCAGAAATAAGCAATGTTGGCAGCTCTCTGCATGCACTTGTACATTTTCTGGAAGAATATTTTCATGGCTTCTTGTGATGTGGTAAATACGAGTCGCTGTGGCGACTTGTGATAGCACTTCCCTGTTCTGGCCTCCTGGAATGAAGTTGGGGGAAACTGTGGAATTGCAAAAGGTGTTATCAGTGGTTTAGAGTGTGTCCTCAACCACAAAATGGAAGAGGTGCTGGTCCAAATGAAACTCTCTAGATTTTAGGCAGTCTGATTTAGTCATCCAGATAGCACAGGTTTAAACACCAGCAGATTTGGATGAAATGTTCTGGATAGACACAAATGGAAGGAAAAAGCCACATGGGAAAGTGTAGGCTGAGCTGCCTTTTCAGCAAAAACAACTGAGATGCATCAACCCCAGGTGAGCTGAGATGTCTCTGTAGCTCTGTGCAGGGTTGTATCCCAGGACGGTACAGCTGCACCCGAATGGCACAGGGAGACGTAGAGCCAGCTGCCCTCAGCATCCCGCCCTGCCGGCTCAAGTACACCTCTGTTCCAGACATGTTGGTCTTAGTTCGGGTACCTGAGTGGAGTGGCACAACACTACACAAGTATGCCTTTCACATGAGACAGTCTGTTCACATCCTTACAACTCTCGCTGCTTTGACTTTGCCTTTTTCTTTACCTCTTCAGTGGCTGAGGTTTTGCATATGCTTTTTTTGTGCGGTTATTAAAGTGATGTGATTATGTTTATTTTCCTTTCAAGGGTTGTTGGTGTCCAGCTTATAGTATTTTGGAATAATCATTATATTGTGAAAGTTATCAGAAAACTTTTAATCTGAAGAATGTGATCTTGTGGATACAAACACACCTCTGAATGTGGCAAAGTAAGTTTTGGGTCTTGGAATAGCTGCTTCTTTCACCACATCAGTGGAAGCTACTGGTGGTGTACAGTGTTACCAGTCAGCCCTTAGGGAAAGGAAAAATCGCTAATGCTGACAACAGGGGCAGTTTTTCTGCATGGCCTTATGGATTTAAATTTCTTTTTTCTTGCTCCAGTGTGTATATTTACAGTGTGTGTATTTACAGTGTGTGTATTCTTGAGAACTTGTGTTTTGGAGCTTCAGACAATAGAGCAACGCTTTCTGATCATCTCTCTCTTGCTAAAGTATAAAAGCTTCTGTGTTTAATATCATATTTTATCTTTTTATAGTCTTCCAAACCTTCTATATTCTACAAATGAGGGGGGATTTTTGGACTTTATAGTTCTAATCCTCTTTTATGTAGGCCACAGGTTCTTTTTCAAATAGATGTATCATTGTCTTCCATAAATACTAAGGCTGTGTTGGTCCTAATAGTCAAATAAAAATCATATCAACTAATTTAAGACCCAGTTTTGGTGCCACTCTTTCCCTCCTGAGTGCCATTCTTCTTGTAGAATAGAAATTAGCAAGTGAGGGGAAGGTGGGGGATGGTGGAATAAAGAAGCAGGAGTGGTTTTGGAAAACAAAACCTGTGTGTCACTTGGCTAAAGCAGGAAGTGACAATCAACCATGTTTTATTAAATGTAAATGGAAGCGAACAAACTTGTAAATGCTGTGTTCACATAGCCCAAGGTCAATGAATGAATCTGTATCAAAGACTTTGTTTTTCGTTTCAGAAACTGGTGTCTCGGACACAGGCTAATTCCTAGAGGCAGCCATTCATCCAAATGGAACTTGTAGATCAAAATGAAGGGGTTTTAGTCCTTAACAGGAAAGAAAGAAAGACAAAAACTGTGTAGAAATGGCAGATTCCTTCTCTTTCCCTCCCTCCTTAAGAAGCAGCTTTTGCTTTGAATTGCCTTTATTAATTTTGTATTGAATTACATATACTGTCAAACTTCTTGTCCAGACTGCTCAAAACAGTATTTGGCCAAGCTGACAGCTATTACAAAAGCCTTTACTTGAGCCCAAATCTTCTTTTCATTGCTGCTGAAGTGCCTCAGAGAATATGAAACAAAATTGAATAGGTTGCATTTTATAACTATTAATGAGCCTTCTTTCTAGGTATATAAACTGTCAAAAATGGTAAAACATTATAAAAAATCTATTGCCTATTTAATATTTCTTAACATTGCCAGATCCCATCGGGTTTTGACAATCATTCATGTTATGTCAGTTTTAATGCTGTTGAACATGGTACAGGATTTCCCTTGGCTTTAACCTACTTTTACTATTTATGTGAAATAACTTTGCTTTAATATAAATGAAAGCTACTTTTTCCTTCTATACTTTGTCGCTTACTTTTATTTTTCGGACACATGCTATATTGCAACATTGTTTCATTTTATTTCTTGACTTACTCAGTAATTACTTTCAAACAATTTGAATAAATTAGTATGTAGCTGAGTTGTATTTTAGATAAGAAGAATCTGAATTAGCTTGTGCAAAAGACAGACCAAGTCCCAGTTCCAGAAAGTCCTTGAGAGTGTCCTTAGTTTTAAGTCCTTAAGTCCTACTTGAGTTCTATTCACTCCAGTTCGCTTCCCTGGTTTACACCAGATTTCAGCTCAAGTTTAGCAAAGCATGTAAGCGTGTGCTTAAGCTTTGCTGTTCAAAAATCATGATGTGAAAATAAGTCAATACAAGCCAACAATATTTGCACTTGTTTTTGTTTGCCTTCTGTTTTTATATATTCTGATAATATTTTCAAATTTTAGCACAGCTATTGAGGTTAGCAATATGCTTAACAATTATACCTCAACAATTAAATAAAAATAACTCCTAGAAGAAAAGCACATCAGGAGACTCACAAAAAGTTATGGGCACTTTCAGCATTGAGTTCTTTCGAACAAACTACTTAATGCTGAATTATGGATTATATCTAATAGCAAAATGAGTAAGCAAATGTTTTAACAGACTACTTCTGCCAGGCTAGCTTTTTCCCCAGGCTTCTCTTAAGCTGGAGATGAACCAGCTCTGGTCCAGAAACTACACAACTATGTCTGTGTGCTGCTAATTTGCTCTGCTACGTCTCACTGTCTTCCTGGTTTCAGAGGCTGGTGGGTCAAGTCCCTCTCTAAAATGCCGTAACTGAAGGCTTTTGTCTTTTGCATACTTAATCTGAAACTTTTAGTATTTCACATTTCTTTCTTATTATTTTAAAGATGTTCTGTTTCTCATTAAAATCTGTACCCTATGCTGCAGTTGGTATTTTTGCAGCAGTGACTGCTTTGAAATCGGCTTCATTCTCATTAGACAATGGGTAACAAATCGCTATGCTGAGGAGTCTCACTAACAGTTAATGTTTTATAAATACATGGCCATTATGTATTGCAGTATGCTACTTTAAAAATAGCTCTTTTCATATCATTCTTATAGTACAAAAGGGAGAATAAAAGGTAATTATGTGATGCTTTACAAATCCGTATTTAAAGTGATTAAAAATTGGGATGATGTTTTCCATTGTGAATCTTCTTAGTAATGACAATCAATAATGAAAATACACAAAGAAATGGAATTAAGTATTCCACATTCTTTTGCATATCCTGTTTTTTCAATTGTCTAAATAATAGCTTAGTTTTTCAATAACATTTTTTTGTATTTTCTTCTCTTTCGTGTTGCGGTTAATTACTTTTATAGTGATCAAAGAAGCCTAGGAATCTTGATTTACAAGTGCTAAACTAGAGAGTTTACTTCTCACAGTTCTGATTCTTCTGTGATTATGGTCTGTAATGTTACCAAAGACTTAAAAGTGCTTGTGAGGCTGAGGCTTACTTTCAAACAGAACGGAAGCTGTGGGAAATATTGGAAAGACTGAGCATGAACAATTAAGTTATTCTACCAGCATAGGCTATAATCCTATTGCTTCTGTGTATTGGTTACAGTCTTCAGGTCTGTAAGCATAAGCTAAGTATTTAAAAGTCAGATGTTAGAAAAGGGCTTCTGCCAGCTCTCCATCTCAACACTGCCTGAGGGTGGGATTTGTTTGACCTAACTCCAACTGTCAGAAAATTAGGTGTCTAAAAAATATCAGTCACCTATTGTGGCACAAAGGAGACAGCTTCACATGCACAGAGATTTATCAGTGGGGTCCATAGCTGGTGGCATACATTGACAGTCCAAGTAGCTTTTGGGGAAAGATAAAAACAGAAGAGGAGAGAGAGAAAAGGGAAAGTGAACACTATCCCTGGTGGCCATCAGGGGAGAAAAGTGACGAGGTCTACAGCTGAGCCCTGCTCCCAGCAGCAGCAAGTCATTTACCTACATACACACACAAACTTCGGTAGTAACTATCTGGACTTCTTCAGGACCTGCTCAAACTGTCAGTTGTTTATGGGGATGACGCTGTTAGTGCTGATGGAAGCACGCTTTGGGGGTAGGTGCCGCAACCGGTTAAGCTGTGTGCATGCATTTTCTGTGGTCCACTGAGTAACCAAAGTGTAGGGAAAGGATGGAAGAAGGGTGACTTGCACACTGGTGGCAGTCGTTTCCCATAAGAACATGCCATAACAATAACTTTGAGGCTTGCAGATGCAAGGATGTGAGAATAACAATGGGAAAATACCGTCATAAGGCTTTGGGAAAACCCTGCCATGATGACTTTGATGAGAGATTTGAGCTGTGAGTGAAAGGCAGGCTTCAGAGTTGCAAGTAGAAGGCTCTTGGTGATAGAAAACACAAAGACACTGTGCAACACTACCTTGGGAAGGAACGGACCACCCCAGGGAGCTGCCTGTCTCCACTGGCTGCAGAGGGATTCCCATTGAAGTTTGTTGCTTAGCTTTTAGTTAATGCGAGTTGAATCCTACTCCATATACGTACATCTGACAGCAAGATACTTTTAATGTGAAGTTACATATCTGCCTTCAGGAATCCTCATAGGCCATGCTCCTGGTAATACTATATTTTTCTTGGTATACTTATAGCTATCTTTAGCTTAGCAGCTTTTAGTAGAATACTCTTATTTATATCAAAATGACATATTGTGTAAGGAATTGACACTCTTCTAAAATGATCTGAGAAAATGGCCTTGTCCACACTCAGCAGTTGCAGCACTTCAGCTGTGCCAGGAAGCTGAAAAAGGCCAGTATGCAATAACTGAAAATTATGCCTAAATATTTCAGCAGCTCATGTTGTTATGTCATCAGTTATATCTTGCTTATCCAGGCTTATTCCCATAGGGTTTAATGAACGGCTTAGAGTGGTAGTACTTCAGTCCCATTAGCAGCTGGAGAGGTAAAACAATTTCAGTAGCAGGAATCCCTTTCATCACAGAAATAGTAACACAGGCGCAATACGTCATGTAGAGCAGGGCTAAGAAACCATTGTAGGATGATTTAGTGACTACACCACTGGGGTTTTTATTCTCTTCCCAGCCTTCTACCACCTGCTGTATCCAGTTTTTAAGTTGGATTCTTCCTTTGATGGAGCATCACTCATGCGGATCACTGTCCTGTTAAGGTTATTCTGATATATTTCCTTTGTATGACTGCCTCTCTGAAGATCAGGCCCTTCACCCATGTCTACAAGGTTGAAGAACTGCCTGCTATTCTAGCTATGATCTCTAGTTCAGGAGTGAGAGGACTAGCAGGAATAAAACTAGTCCCCAGGCTCCTTAACACACAGTACCTCGAGTATAGTGAACTGGCTTACCTGATCCCAGCTCTGGTACTGCTCATCTCTGCTTCACTGAAGTGGCTTCTCTCATCTTTTGGTGGGTGCTACATTAATCTGTAGTTCATACTACACCATCACAGATCTACAAACACACTGATGCCAACACGCAGTTGCATCCAGGAATGAAGGTCTGACGGTCAGGTTGACATGATCAGTAATCCACATATCAATCACTTCTATGTGCTTCAGTGGCAGCTTCTGTTCCCAAGAAGTATAGATATTCACTACTTCTATCAACAGTAAGACATGTGCTTGATGACCAGCAGTGAGCTTGGCTGGTTTTGTCTGAAATGTGTAGATAGTATCTTCAGCAGTCATGTAGTAGCACTTTTTAAAACATTTTTGTCAAATAGTTACCAGTTTTGCAGGTATAAGCATTTAACAGAATAATATTTTTTGACAGCTTAACTAAGTTTGAAAGCATCAAGCACCAGCACTTAGATAATGACATTGGCAGGAATGTTTTTACTGCATTAGATGCCAATTAAATTACTGATTTCATAATTACAAATCAGCATGCTACAGTGGATAATTAATGTTGTCACACTCAAGCTGAAATACTTTATATAAGCATAAGCCTTTCCTCTGTTGATTTGCTAATTCAGGAACCAGAAAATATTACATATCATCTTTTAATATTTGAATACATATCTTTTAGGATTCCTGCTCCTGCCTGCAGCCATAGCAGTGCGCTGTGCTATATAATGGCTCAATTTAATGAGTGTGGACAGTGTTCAGAAGGGACATAATGATCTCCAGGGAGAGAACTATTCATATAAACTTAAGACTAGATTTGGGGGCAAAAAAACCCAAAACACTTAAAAATAATTGCCAGATTTATCATTTTACCAATAAGAACACCTGTTAGAAGGAAAGGTGGTTGGCAACTCACAGCAGCAAGGACTTGGTACAGAAAGTTTTGTTTGTTAATGTGGAGTTGCTTTAAATCATAAAAGAGATGGTGGAGAGGTAGTCCTAGATTAACATCTTCAGTCTTATAACAATGAAGCATAATGTCCCCAGTCTTCTCGGCTAATTGAACTTAGTTGTAGACAAGCAGATTGATTTTCCATTGATTAAGTCACACCAATAAATGTATAGACAACCTGACCATAGAACACAGGGCAAACTATAGATTAAAACAGTACTGTCCATCTTTGAGCAGAAAATAGGGTCTGATAATTTTTTTTTTTTTCTCAGAAATAAAATAGCTAATGATAGTTGACCATGTATCAGCACAATAATGCTACTTGTAACCACAGATGTGTTCTGTCGATTTGGGCTAGGAAGAGGGAGGCAAAATCTCAAGGCCATTCCCATCTTCAAGGGGTTTAAGATCACAGCTCCCCCCACCAGGAGAGCACTGTCAGGCTGATGGACTTTCTCTGTGAAAGCATCTTCTAGCTTTCTCTTGTAATTGGGTCACTCTGAAACCAGGAATGCAAAAGTGGCGGGACTAGAAGAAGAACAAGTACAAGAGACCCATTTCTGGTTTAAAATTGAAGACACTCTTGCTATTAGCCAGATATGGGGTTCCAGCCTCTGCTCTCAGAACTCTTTCTGCCTCTGTTATTCAGTATTGTGGTTTTAAAAATATACCACAGTTGCTCTCAGAATGGTCATAAAAAAGAATCAACCTCACATGGGCCTATCCAAAGTTGCACATTCTGGTTTGTAAGGGGATCGGGCACACATGGGAGCAAAATATAATCAGAAGTTGCTTTAGGCCACTGTTTGTCTCACCTACAGCTTCTAACGCAGCCACCCTGAAGCATGCCTGTCAGTGTTGCTTTACTTTCCCAGCTCTTTCATTTCTTTAGTTTTCTTTCTTTACCAAATCACAAAATTCTGGTCATAAAGTAGAATGGCTTTCCTGACTGCTCAATAGGATCTTGAACCCTGCAAACGTTAGGTTTGAAATTGTGGAATCAAGAGACTGCCCAGTGTACACGACAGTGGAGAGTGGCATCTGCTGACCCCATCATTCATATTTACACTAAAGAAAATCCAAGTAAATACTTTATGATGTTATAGATCTAAAAAGATGTGATTTTAGCAGTTTATGTCTTTATGATAAAAATGTATGAATTTAAAAAGATAAAAAGTGAAAATAAAACTAGCCTATTTTAATGTAATTTTTCAGTACTAAAATAGGGAAAATGTTATATTCTTGCAAAATTTCTGTATTTTCTTTATCAAATATAGTGGAAAGGTAATTGTGATGCTTTTAGTGGTAAACAGGAATGATACAATGACTGATTATTCCCATTTTTCTACATACATGTACATTCTCTCTTTTTGACATTAATGCAGCTTTGAATATTTAGTTGAAAGAATTAGTCCTGGGGTTTTTTTATACAATTAATAATTTTTTAGTCCACAACTTTTAAAATTGAAAACTAACCCCATTTTTTATTATTGAGACAAAAGCAACACTCTCTTTATAAATATGTATATACAACCAAAGTTAATCAGTTCACTGTTCTGGAATTAGCTGACTTGTTTGCCTTGGTGTGTCGCCAATTAGCAGGAACCCAGGGATACTGTCAGCTGACAGCTGGAAAGAGATCCCGAGCGCTGCAGCATACGGTTTGCTGTGTTGTACAAAACCCTCAGCTCAATGTATTAATGCTTTAATATTACTTATTAGAATTTTCATCAGCAATCTGTCTGCTACTTTTTAATGAGGAATATATTCTGCTAGAACCCTGCAAGGAGCTGTTTTTCTCAAAATCATAGTTATTTTGGTGCTTGAAAAAGCAGCTTTTTGGTTGGTATTCCTAAAAGGGGTTGGTGAGGAGAAAAACCAAACAAGAAAAATCACAACAGATAAACAGAATGGGTGTGGAGGGGAGGAGAAGGAAGGCATTTTACTGTTCAGGGAGCTGCATAATTCAGAATGATTTCTGAATAGAACACCTTTAGAAGGTTATTAAAGGGGTTTGTTCATGGGAATCTGGCTTTAAAAGAAAAATACATACTTTAAGAACTAAATGTTTATTATTACTTAATGTGGTCATACTTTTGAAGTCCAAAAGTGGATTCAAATATTTTTGCAATAAACAGTTGTGAATGGTTGGCTTTTTTCTAGCATAGAATATACAGGCACAAACACAGTCTACTGACATAACAGGTACAATATAGAAACACAGTTTGCTTCTTTTGAGTTTTAGAATAAATCATAGTTGTTTTCCTAGTCTGTTTATGCTTGAAAGGCTGGATAAATAAAAAACAAAATCACCTAATAGGATCAGAAAGCTAAGCCCCCACAAGAGTGAGTAACAATGAAGGTACGTAATTTATTTTCCATCCTTAACTTTATTCTTCTCTAGAGAAGAATATATTCTAGAGAATATATTCTCTATATATCCTTATATATATTTATAGAGAGAGAACGCCATTCTCCTTGTATTTCGTATCTGATCTGTGAGAGCAACGCTGATGTTGCACACTCCTGAAGTCCCTACCACGACTGGGAAGGAGCATCCACTCAGAACCTACGGCACGGGATGTGGCTGGAGTCATAAATACAAGAGCTCTGTGAGAATTACACATAAACAATTCAAGATTAGTATTGATCTATTTTTGCATTATTTACAGTTGCCCTTGAGTCCACGTGCATAGTTTTAATGGAGCTTAGCTGCATTAGGATTCAAGCTAAATATCACATTAGAAGCCCCCCCAGGGAGAAAAGCTTTCTGAGTACAGTAATAATGGAAAACACATATCTGTGAAGTGCTAAAGATGACTATATAACCTCCTGTGTTGGCTGCTACATAGATTAACGCATGACTGTACAAAGTAATAGACATTTGTTGATAAGGTAGAAGTAATACGTGTAGTTAATGGACTAAAATTAATATTGCCACATTTCTTCCTTTGTCTGGAGAAGTTTCATCACTGAATTAAAACATTAGGAGAATAACAATAGGAGTGAAGAAAACTTTTTTCCCAGAGAAATTTGAAAACGAAACTGTGATGGGAGTGAACGACCTTGCATGTTACACAAGCTTAAATAGGCTCCCGCTGGCAGCGCGCTGTTGAAGGGCAGATAACAATCCCGCTGTTTTCGTCAGGGATTGCAATGACTGTCACAGAGTTTGTCATGTGCTGTCTGTGGGAGCAGCAGCAGAGAAGAGCGCAGATTTGAAATCAGTGTTATCTGTCAAGAAAGAGACTTCTCTGTGAGTTAGAGTATTTTGAAACGTACACATCCTTCATTTGAGTTTTGGCAGTTTGAGCAGGTCCACAAGCAGAACTGCTGCATCAGCAGTTTCCCTGAAAAAGCTACACAAAGACAGTTACGTGGCGTTAGGAAAAATGTATTTGTCCTGTGCACAGAGGAAATGACCAGGTGCATGGGTGCAGCCGGTGCTCCACAGAGAAAGTAGGGTTGTGTGGTAGCAGCAGTTTAAGGTGGCAACATTGGTGTCAGCCAATATTCTTGATGGGGCAACTGGAGATGTGGTGCTAGCACCTCATGGTATCACTTTTTTTCCAGGCATGGCCTGCTTTTCTGTATGCAAGCTGCAAGGATAGCAGTCAGCAGAACAGCCTGATTCTTTACTATACGATGTTCTCCCTTACCCAGGATAATTTTCTTTCTCAAGTTATATTGGCTTTAGGGGGCAATAGCTGTTCCAGTATAACTAAGGGCAGCTCCAGCTTCCCGGGGAATCTAATACCCTGAGTTACAGATACAGGAAAAAGGCAAGTTCATTATTGGGTAAGAGCACAGAACTTGCTAGCATGGGATTCATTAACGTTTTTAAATAATGGATTGTTACTGAACAAATATGTATAATACAAAACAGTGAAATTGTTAGCACTGTATTTATAATATCATAACTGAAAAACAAGTAAAAGACAGTAAGCTGAACAGATCTGTCATTTGACTCAGTAGCAAGATACAATTAGTGTGAGTGTTCGTATAATGGCCTCTCTTGCTTAAAGCAGAGCCTTTCTAGCCCTGTTTGTTTGCCCTACCTTTCCAAATCTTGTAGCCTGGGACCTTGCTTCCTACAGATCATAGACCTTGATGCATTTATACTTCTCGAAGATTAGATAGCAAGGAGAAAGTTGAGTGTTTCATGATTTTTTTTCATTTTCATTTTTAACACAAAGTTGATGATTATGAGTGAATGTAGAATTTAGGTATGTTTGAGACTGAAAGCTATATATAACATTTGGACATTCATACTGATACTTTGGAAAAAGATTCAGATCATGTTTCAAACAACTAAATTTAGGCATTCGCATATAGCTGTCCAGATAAACCAGGTGTCTAAGCTCTCACTATTTTCAATAGTTCATCAGTCAAAAGCTTAATACAGTCATCCTAGAGAGCTACCAATAGGTGTTTACAGCAGTCAAAAGCATCAGCACTAGTGTAAAAATATCCCCTCCTTGGCTGCTTAGCCTATTCTAATGCTGCTTATTAAAGATCTCCTGCAAGACTTCACCTGGCACCAAAGCCCAGAGGGACTAGCCCTTGTTTTTTAGGGCTACGGGGGTTTTTTTGCCAGAGCCAATAGAAGTGACTAATAAAACTCAACCTTCTTAAACGGAAGTTATTATGTGACAATTTGTGAGAAGAGCTATACTATTGAGATACACTGCTGCAGAGAAAAAAAAAATTCCATTAAATGTAAGGGCTCAAGAAAAATAAGTTTATTCTAAATAAGCTTGTCTAGTACAACAATGCATTTTTGTCCATATTAAAAATAAACTAACTGCTCATAAGGTTGAATAAAATTTTGTGAGGTTTGAGTGTTCTCTGATCTGCAAATCTTCAGCACTTAGCCTTCAAAGAAGTTGCATGTCATGTCACCCAGTATTTGGGTAACAAGAGCACTGGGACAAAAGTGTGCCTGGTGCCTATGTTCCTGGAGGGAGGCAGCAGAAGGAAAGGAGAGACATGATAGGAAAGACGGTCAAAAGGCTGCCTATTACTTTTAGGTAAGATTCTCCTCTTCTGTAAGGTTTAATTCTGGTCCCAAGTGCCTAAGACCATGCTGAAAGACAGAGAAGGAGAAAAAAGCTACAGAATTTGTATATGGTGGTGGTATCCTTGACTTGAGACAATGCATTTACTTTCAGCAATTTGGAGGACCTGAGGCAGAACAGCACATTTGTGTCTAAACCAACAGGTTCTGCTGAGAAAGCCCGAAAGCATGGCCAAGGCTATACTGCTCCCTGAGCCAGCTGGAACGTTTCTCCATCATGTTGTCCAACACGTACAACTCCAAAACTGTCTTTAGGCAGGAAGTGGAGCAAAGGAGATACCTATCTGTATCCTCTGCTTAAATAAGCCCCTTAACTTTATGCAGGTTTTCCTTCCTGGAAGCCACATCAGCATTTTACTGGTTGCTCCATCCTGGAGACATATGGCAACAGAATCAGCTAAAAGTCCCTAGAAAGACAGAGAAAGATCATGAGGGAGTGATACTGGTCCCACCACTATCACCACTCTGTTTTTAAGTCAGGAGAGTTGAGGCTGCTTTCTGTTGACCAGACTGTTCTACAAGGCAGTAAAGTCTGTCAGGTTGCAAGGAGCAGCCCTCACAGACCTCCCAGGGCACATGCTCACCATCAGCCGTAGTTTCTGTATTCCCTGAACATGATGTGGAACCTCAGCTGAGGTTCAGCCTTCCCTCATCAAGCTGAGAAGCCACATTGCTATGAAATCATAAGGGTCTAACTAGACATGGTGTGAAAATATAAGTGTTTCACAGACATAGGAAGCTAGTTCTTCTTTAGATAGGAAGATCAAGAAAAATATTCCTATCAGCTGATGCAATAGAGAGTTAATTTCAGTTCAGAGTTATGTGAGAGTTAGCTATGATTTGTGGCAGAAATTATTGTAAAATTAATTTTAACACCCCAGTCTATGCAGATATCAGTTTCACTTTCTGGTTTGTTTTTCTGACCTTAATGCATTTTTCCAGCCTCTTTTTTGTTTGATCACACGTTGTCGACTTCATTTTCCCTTCTTCCTCAGTGCTCAGTCCCTTGTAGGTTCGTTGTAGTTTATTGTTTATATGGCTCAGCTTTGTGCACATGTCTGTGCCCAGTGCAGGAGCTTCTTGGTACGGGTGTTGACCAAAGACTGTATTCACACAGTTAATACTTTGGCTCTAAACGTTTTTTTTCACCAGTGGGCAGTGCTGAAGGTCTAATCTTTCTTTTTCTCTGTTTAATCTTGGGTGCTTTGTGTAAAAATATTGTTACACGTATTCTGAAAATGGGTATCACTGACTTCAGTGTTACTGGGAGAACTCACAGTTGCTAGTCAACAGTTAAAGAGCAATTTCAGTATTGATACTAATTTACAATTAAGCACATGTACAGAAACAATATAAATTCTTACAGTGAGTGATATTTTTCTCTAGGAATAGGTCAGAGATGCAAAACACCCAAAAAGTGTACTGCTAGCCCTTCACAGCTGGCTTTTCATACTGTATTTATTGTTTTGTAAATAGGCAATAACACTTGCCAAGTGTTCCATGAGAAGACATGAGGGACCTTAAGGATGTGTCATTCTTGTCAAAATCATCTTTCACTGAGATAATTTTTTAAATTAGTCTTTCATGCTCCAAGCTTAAAGCTTGATGAAGCAGTTCAGTTCAGGGAGGTGCCTTGCTTAGAGAATGCACTCCCTTGGTTTAGATGATTAATTGTCATCACAGATTTTGAGGGTTTTGCACTTATCATATTCCAAGCTCCATGGAAATTCTTTGAAGAATTCATCTTAATATGTTTTCAGATTGCATTGGAAACCTCTAATGTTACCTTCTGTCTTTAAAAGCCGACAGGTTATGGATTCCTTTCTATGAATTTTTGATAAGGTGGTCCAGAACAAGGGAAAGAAGAAGTAGCTATCTGCGAACTAATCTCGTGAAGTCTGTATTCACTGTTTAAATGCTTTCTTTGTAGAGCTAAACCAGATCATGCAAAAACTCCCAGCAGATCCATGAATAAGAAATACATTTTGGCTTATATATTATTTACTGCTGCAAAGCTTCTGCACTTTTTACGACAAAATAAATCCCAGTTTATTAAAAGAAGAAAAATTCAATAATGGAAAATTTTTCATTACTTAGTTTCATCATTCAGTTCTGTCCTGTATGCAAGTGTCATATTAGACAAACCAAACTTGCAAATCTGCATTTTTCTAGCAGCTGCTCTTGGAACTGAGGTTTCCCTTGGGACAAAGGAGAAGAAATCCTTGGGGTCCTGCACACAATTATAGATGCACCTGCTGGATCAGTCAGGCTCCCCTGGTCCATGGACTGTATGTGCGTGCCGCCATGCAGCTCTGTTTCATGCCACCCAGCCTCTTTGGAGCTTCGTCTTCTTTTTGAAAATAGGAATAGGTATAAAACAGTTCCCTGTTTGGTGCAGCTTGAGTGGTAGACAAAGCAGAAGATTGCTTATGGGTACATAGCACAGAATTTATTTGCTTTATCTGTACAAGTTGCATTTCACTTCACCATGGTAGGCTTGCTATGCTGTATTTCTGGAGCCTACCTGTTCCACACAAAAGTGTCAGTTTTCTTCCTGATGAGAAAAGCTGAAATAACTAGAATACTGTTTCCCTAGTATTTATCTGCCTTCTGAAGATATGAAAGGATGTTCAGAGAATATAACAAAAAGGTAGATAAAATGCAAGTGATATTATGGAACTATCACCAAAAAAAGGTAGAAACAATTCAGTGATGCTAATCTTGAAATCCAATCAATCCAGCAACAGTACTGAAAGAAATGCTGGGGATTTTTAGTCTTAATATTTTCTCAGAGATTCATAGCAACCTTAAAGGATAAGAGAACAATTATTGTTCTTTTGAGGGCACATACAATAGGACACTAAAATGTAAAAATGAGTTTTCTGTGTTGTGTAATATTATTCTGATAGAGGAAAAACCAGTTTGGGTTTTGGGTGGTTTTTTTTAAACCTATGATTCACTAAAGAATGTCTTACAAAGTCCTGTATTACTTGTTACAAGCGCTTTTTTATGATGATTCATAGCTGTGACAATTCAGCCTATTGTTATCAAAACCACTTTGTGCAAATGCTCTGTGCTCCTTTTTTCCACTGACAATATGCAAACCCCTTCTTATATCACTCGGGATGTTCCACTATTTGAACTTTGAAATTTCTAGCTTCAGTCATCTGTTTAATCAATACATTTTATAAAACAACAATGCTTTAGGGTTGTTTTATGCTGTTCCAGGCACCACTAGCGTAAGGAATGACAGCGTTTTTGTGGGTTTAAGTTTAAAACTGTGGTCTTACTAGCTGTTGCGGAAAAGTACAATTACGTTTCTTTTGTGTTTACATTCTGGATATGTTACAAAATGACTATAATTATGTAGAAAAGAAAGTGGTGATTATATGGTTGGCTTTTTACATTTCAAAACTATAAAAATATTATAACAACATTACATGTCTGAGTTACTCTAATAGAAAAGTGAAGGGTACGAGTTTCCTTCTGGCCTTAGATCAGGCTGTTTGTAGTATATTTCAGGTCAACCTCTGTAGGTTGTAACCACTGCAGTAAACCCTCCAGAATCTACATGATGAGCACAGTAGATGATTTAGGCACCTAACAGGAATAAAAGAAAAATAGCTTTGGAAATATCATCTTTGTATAAAAGGCATTAAATTAGCAAACAGCTAGAACCTTTGAAACACTGAAATGAGGCCGAATTGGTTTATCTGGCCTGGCAACGAACACCTCATTTAAATCTCACCCCCAGTTAGATTTTGATCACTGACAAATTCAAACAAGAATCTTCTTTGTGTTATTGATCAAGAAAGAAAAACATGTAAGCAAACTGGGTATATGTGTAGTTTTAACTGTTGCCTGGACAGGCAAATAGGTTTTTCTTGCATAGATTACTTTCATAGGTTGCTTTCTTGGATAATAAAAGTTTTGGACCTGTGACGCTGGTGAAAGAATTTTTTAAATGAGAAATACTCTTTGACCTGACCATGCTGTGGGTTCCAGCTCTATCAAGGTGCAAGAGAATGACCAAGAAGAGAAACGTAGTAAAATGCTTTCTTTAAATAGAGTCATAGCCGTGACACCCAGCCGTGGCAGATTCCCAGCTTCTGAACCAAGCAAAGTGAATATCTCTGACAAGTGGCAGGCAAGTACACTGGGTGCCTGGGGCTTTGCTCTCTTCCGTGGAAAGAATAAGTGTCCTACTTAAAATTGCTACAGCCTAAGGAGCCTCACTGTGCGTAACTTTTGAGTCCTAGATAGGGGGATAATGTCAAATAAGTCATCCAACAAGTGCTTTGTTTGGGAAATGGAACCCAAAAGGAAATTTTAGAAATTTGTATCTTTAAAAGTTTTTTTCAATGGAACTCTTGTTTGAAACCTTTTTTCTTCTCTCTTATCAGCTTAGTTTTCCCGGTAAGCATAGAGTTCAAAATTTAACTGGGCAAAAAATACAGAAAAGCTTCTTTCCTAATGTCAAGATAATCTCTTAAACATAAAACCCAGAGGATAACGATATGGATGCTACCTCAAAAACTGGGTCACTCATCACTTTTCTTAATAAAAGTTATATTCCATTGTTAGAGCACATCAGAAAAAACATAGTACTTTGATAGGAGTAAAAAACCACTGCTAACACAGCAGGATGGATTTCAAATTATTTTTATTATTCCAATCCACCTTGTTTCTCTGAGGTTTTGTTCTGGAAAACTTTTTTGAGGCATGAGCCAAGTAAACTCTTTTCTACTATTCTTTCTTCCTAAAAGCTAGTAACTTTATTTGTATGTGGAGTCATAAAACTACCTAACGTCTTTCTCAATTACTGCCATGGGTTTTCTAGGCAACTGAAAACTCTTCCAGAACACCTTCTATGTTGCCCTTTCTTCATCTCTAAGACAGTGATTATCTCAATCTATATTAACTAGAGGCACAGTGGTGAATTTCTTATGCCCTCCTTGCTTTTATGCTCTGCCTGGCTCAGGGTGTAGGTGCTGAATGTACTTACATGCTAATTCAGCACTTTGCTCCCCTGGAGAAAAGCTAAATAAAGTTTGAAAGTGGGGGAAAAAAAGCATTTCTTTGGTAAATGAATGCAGCATTTTTTAGGTCAGACCCTCATTAGTGGAAATCAATGCATCATCATTGACTTCCATGGAGCTATGGCAAATTACATCAGCTCAGAGCCTATGTGCAGTGATGATATTTGCATTTGTTGAGGCTTTGAACAGGAGCTGTAAAGCTTTCCTATGGAACAGATTTGTTGCACTGGGAGTTCTTAAGACTTTCTGTTTGGAGTGTTTGGAATTTGCTGTTTTTCATATTTTCAATAGTGCTATAAAGTATATTACTTGTTCGGCTGGGACTTCCGTATTAGCAATGCTGAGCAGGAATTGTTTTGAATTAGTGTGAACTGATGCACCTCTGTCCATTTTGCACATTTTAAAATTAATCTGTTTGATCAGAAACATGTCTATAGAAATTAATTAAATGACCACAGCTATTACACATGAGTTCTTGAACCTGAAAGTTTGTCTATGCAAGTACTCATTTGAGAGGTATAATTCATTTGCATAAATACATTTGCAAATAAGTTTATTCTTTTGCCTTTCAGCAAAGCTAGTTTGAAAAGTTTAAAACTTTTATCCCCCAAAATACAGGAAAATGTTTCTCCTAAATTCTTTTCCTTTTTTTGACTATCTCTAATTTTAAGCTTATTTGATGGCAAATCATCATTGTCCCTGTGAGTCACCACAGGGCTTATAACTGGTGGGCAAGCTGAGCTTCAGAAAAACACGAGTGGAGGTTATTTGCATGCTGCGACAGCGACAAACCCAAGCGCACAGCCTTCATTTCTGGAGAAATAAGGCTTAGGTCCTTTGAACTGCCTGTCCCAGAAGTCTCTAGAGAAGAGTATGAAAAAGGAATAAGCACTTTCTGGACACGGATCTTCTCAGACATTGATTTAAGAATGATTCTTTCTGTGGATTCCTGACAGTAGTCCTTCTAAATGGAATACACTTGGTAGATTAAACCCCTTTCTCAGACATCCATCAGTCCCTCCCTGAGACCGTACCTGCTCAGGGCAGGGTTAGAGGACATGACTGCAAATATGCCTATGACTAGTCAGTGTTTAATTCAACTCTGCCCGTTGCCTTTCCCATTGCCTTTATCCTGATGCTTCAAGAAAACCAGAGGTAGCAGTGGAAGATTTGCTGAACGTCAGTAGTGTCACTTTAGCCTGAGTGAAAGGGAGCGTAAGAACCAGAGCTGATGTTGGCTTTTCGGTAGACACACACAACTATTCCCGTTTTCTGGCATCCAGCTGCCTCTGACATCCATTGCGGTCTCTGCTGCTGTGTGCAGAGTGGACCTTAGGATCTGGGAAACGACCATTGATGATCTTTTTGGGTCACGCTGTGCCAGATCAACCCAATCTGCCAGTAATCCATAGCTGGTGTGTTACGCAAAATTAACTTAAGGGGGAATTGTTAGAAAACAAAGAGAGCTCTCTCTCCCTAAGCACTTGCTTTGAAAAGACGGTGTTTTGCTGATGGGTATTTTGTTTTGTGTTTTTTTCGGTGTTGCCAGTGCTCTTGATTTGTTTGTACGCACAATGATATTTTGTGGTCTTTTGTAAAGCCCAGAGTCAAGTGAGCACATAAGAACCTCAGTTTTCATTGAAGAATGAATTAAAACAGACCTCATGTTGTAGGAAAAATAAAACCTAGAAAGCATGCCCTGTTTGACCGGGAAGGCTTGGTCACCAGAAAGGGATAGAAAATAATGCCTTTTTTATCACAAGGCGGGAAAAAATCCTCTTTTCTTATTTTAATTCAAAGGAGGTTTTTCATCTGCAGTTGTTTTTTGTGCTACAGCGCTGGTGAGAACTCCTAAGAAAATTTACAGTCTGCCTGTCTTTAAAGCTCGTACAGTAGTACACATGTGGAGCTAAATCAGTGCTCTTCTTGTCCAGCTTGTTATTCTGGGATGAGGGGCTAGCTGAGCCTCTGCTTAACTTCTTGCACCCCATTTGCAAGCTCTCTGTGCAAAGTATTCATATTAACCTAAGTGGAAGTCTTTTACTGGGAAAGGCTCGGTAGGCTTGCCTTTAAGTCTTCTTGGCTCCATCATCTAACTCGTAGTTTCATAGATTAATCAGGAGGTTATGGTTTCAAACTAGAGCTGAAAGAGCAGATATATTGGCCAAGTTTTGTGTCTAGACAAACTTCCTATGCAGCCACAGGAGCTCCACCACAGCCTGCTGAAACATTATCACAAGTGGCATTATTTCAATCTGTTTACAGTTTCTGCTCATTTCAAGTTCTTGTGTTGTTCTTACCACCCCGGTGCCTGAGCACCCTAAGGATGTACACTTAAATTCCAAAACTGACATGCATGAGAAGTAATGTGGTTACTCACTAATGCTAATTGGCTCCCAAAAACCCCAAAAGTTTTTCAGATAGTACTGATCTTGATGTTTAACAGAAATACGGAGGAAAATATTCACCAAAGTGAAAAGAAAGTCTTTTTAAGCATTCATGTCCCTTTCTCAGTGAAGAAGCTTCTGTCACTCACTCGCCTATCCTTGATGATCTTCATTTATAATATGCCTCTTTTTCAGTTGTTTTCCCCAGCATTCTTATCAGTTTCACCTGATGAAACACCACAAGACAAAGACAGCAATTCTTGGTGGTCTGCTCTAGAGGATCTGCTGGTTTTGACCAGAGCTGCCAAACACACGTGCATAGAAATAATATGGGAAGTGGGAACAGCTTAAACTGACCCTGTTTTCATTTCAATTGATTTCTTAATTTTTAATGAAACTGCCCCTCTTTTTTTGAAGAAAGATTTTTTTTTTCCAGAACTGTCTAGTTCTTAAGCAGCATTGGATAAAGAAGATCATATGCACATGTAAAACTGAACATCAAAGTTAACTCTGTATTTTGCTGGATTGATACTGTTCTCATTCTTCCAGGTACCACAAAGAGCAGCAGATCACCTTAGAGCAGATTGTAATTCCTTTTTTCTTTTTTTTTTTTTCTTCTTTTTCATGAGAAGGGATGGTATATTGAAGCTGTCTGAGCAACGTTGGGGTTTTTTTTTTATAGTCTTAAGTGAAGTAAATATGACCATGGGGAGGAACTATCTTATCCCAATAGGCCTGATGCTTATCTCTTTTGTGCCAAAGTAAATCAAGAATAATTTTACCAACATCAGTACAGCCACATCAGTAAAATTCTAGTGGGAGTATGGAATATGGCACAGTATCTCTGTAAAGAATAATGAAAGATTGCAGTGGGAATTGTTGTGCCTGTGTATCTCTGCAGGAAATCAGTGGAATTTGGTATTTTAGATGGTTGAATAAAAGAAACTTCTAGTTTTAATTAATCAGGGCTGAGTTAATTAATCTGACATGTGACAGAACACTGTGAAACTTCAACCGTGTCATCTGAGACTGGACTGAATACCGCTGCTCTGGAAAGGAAAAATGTTTTTCAAATCTGCCGTTAATATGATAATGGTTGGCAGCATTTGGGCAGGATGGGAACTGACATAAAAGCAAATTGGAAATAGAGACTGCTGCTCTGTCTCAAACGTGGCTGTTATGTGGTGCAGAGCAATTCTTTCTGTGTGTGTTTATGAAGGAAACCAGGAAACGGCAAGATAATTTTGTTAGCACAGGCAACTTTTTTGCATTCTACATGGCTGACGGTCTCTTCACTCAAAGTGCAGAACTGATTTCTGAAAAAGTGGCCATTTAAACTGTTTAAACAACTGGCTGGGAAGCGGTAGGCTGCTTTTATGGGCTGTACAGATAGATACACGGTGCATCCATACCCACAGCGCTGCCTCATGCACCTGGCAGCTGTCCCTTGCTGTGCCAGTGGAAAACTCCCATTCCCCCACCAGCTGCGGGCGTTGCATGTGGCTGCTGCAGCAGCCGGGAGACAGGAGGGCTGGGGAGGCAAGGTACTCAGATCAAAGGTTGCTGCCTTTGAGGGAGGGGGCTTAAATCACGTCCCAGGAGGGTCGCTGCAGGATTACATTGTTTTCACTGCCTGCCTGGAAACATAATAAAACCCTTCATGTTGAGAAGATGTGAAACTGCGGAAAACACAGATGAAATAAATAAGCTGTCTGGTCAGAGAAATTAGAACTGGAAAATAAGAATTCTTCTAATTTATATGCTTATCAGCTTAGGCAGAGAAGGTGGTCAAGGAGAGACATTAACTCATTTTATAATTGGCATATGCTTCATTCCCAAATGAGAAAAAAACTTACTTTAATGGGCAAGGTACCAAAAAGATAAGCCATCGTGATACTTGCAATGAGAATATATTTACTGCTCTCTACAGTCTGTGCATCTTTGTAGGTCAGCTCAGGTCTGTGAAGTTACGTTTGCGTGAGGCTGGACTTCCTCTGGAAAGCTGATGGGGCTGAGCATCTTTGCGTCACGCACATACGATCTGGGTTGGGATTCAGAGTACTGCTGTGTGGACTTCACTCAGAAAGATAAGAAACTCTTTCCTCCTATCAATACCCAGCGTTTTGTTGAAATCAGGTCTGCAAGCAGTGTTTGATCTGTCAGAGGAACCAGGACTTCTGCTCAGCAGAGTCACCTGGGGGGTAAGGGCCTCAGGGTGCCTCTTGTCCAAACTCCCGCTGAAAGCAGGTAGCTCAACCTCCTCCTGTTGAGTTTTGAATATCTCCAAGGATGGAGATTCCACAGCCTCTCCGGGCAACCTGCTCCAGCTGACCACCTTCACAGTGAATTTTTTTTCTTTTTATTCGGCCAGAATTTCCCGTGTTGCATGTTGTGACCGGTGCTTGTCGCCCTCCCACTCTGCACCTTTGACAAGAGTCTGGTTCCATCTTCTCCACACCCTCCTCTTAGGTGACTGCAGACCACAGCAAGATCTCTCATTAGCCTTCCCTTCTTAAGGCTGAACAAACCCAGTTCTCTCATCCTCCCCTTGTATGTCATATGCTCCGGTAATGAGTCTTCTGGTGGTTTTTCTTGCCTCTTTTTAAAAAATCCACATAACTGGAATATTTGGAAGCTGCAGTTAAGAAGGCAGGACACAGGACCAAATATACAGCTACCCGCACACTGCCTAACATTAAAATAAAGAAGAGCTTGCCTGTGAACTTAAGTTTATGAATTAGGAAAGACAGAGTACCCATGACATAGGAGTGAAGAAACCCTTATGGTAGTTTTTCAGCTGTTGTCTCCCACTTACAGATTGTATCAGGCACTACACGGTAAGATGTAGTAAGTAGCTTCAAAGAGATGGAGCAGCTGATATTCATATGTATTCAGGTTTTGAAGGGAAAAACTTCCGTGGCACTAACCAAAATATATGCTGATTTTACCCTCTTCCTTTTGCCCCCAAATAATTAGTGTTACAAATACATGTATTTAAATACATGTGAACATAGAAATACATATATTATGAGAAATATCTTCATAACAAATATCTCCTTTTTAAATATAGGTACCTTAACTGCATTCATGAAATCTTTGGACAGAGTTGTCACTTTGTAGTGTGCTGCTGAGCATGTGTGAGTCCCACTGGCCCTCCTTGCCTTCTCACTGTCACACAAAGCTGCCAAGGGTCAGTATGTGTCACAGCCTCCCCTTCCCAGGGAGCATGGTGTACCCCTGCTGCCAGGGCTGTGACATGAATAGTGTCATAGCTCCATCCACGCCTTGTACCCTTTTGCACTGTCTTTCATGTTCGTGTGGTAGAAAGGCATCTCTCTGCACACAGCCATGGATGCTGGGCCACTGGCTGTTCCTGTTTTCTGACTCTCATAGGAAACAGATTGCCTGCTAAGAAAAGTCACGTTGGCCTTGTGTCTGCAGGGGGGTCTCCCCTCAAGAGGAAGTTCCCTATTTATTTCCTCCAAGAACTAGTGATTTCCTCATAAAACTGACCCATTTCCGTAGATCATGTGCCAGAGCTTCAGCTGCTGTAACTGGCTGTACAGTTGTGTTAATGCGCTGAATTTACGTTAGCAAAGCAGCTGCTCTTGTCCTAGGTAGCAATTTGTATTGAATAACTATTGCAGAGCTGGTGCACAAGAGCCCATATAAATTGTATGTGATACGTACATATTGCATATATGGAATGTGGTGGAGTAAAGATATATATATGCTTTTTTGTGGTACTTTGAACAGTACTCAGGTATAAATGATGTTTTGTTTGTTGTACATACCACTGTTGAAGGGTGCTTTGAGAAAGCTTGTTCATGACTATCTTATTCTTGTTCTTCTTACTAAACATTTATTACAATAGAGCCTTGCTATTTCAGACTGCTGCCTTGAGAGATTTACTGCACGTTTCACACCTTTTTTTTCATGTAATTTTAGTTTGAGAATTTTTTTGACTTGTTGTAACCTTCTTAGTGTAGACACACTGCACTAAGTTGACACCATAGTAACACGTTACTCATCATTGATGCCACTTTTTGCCTGACAGTTAAACAGGTGAAGCAGGATGTTTGTGCTTATTTTGAAATGTGGGCACACTAGCACAATGTGTTTACCAATCTCTATTACACATTGATGCAAATAGTCCAAGTCGTGTTTTGTCACACTCAAATTTGAGTTCAAAAGGAAAAAATGTATCTTTTTAAAAATGCAGGTTGCTAGTATTCAGCTTTTTGGTAGCAAATTATTGAGCTGCTTGAAATTCATTCCATCATGCAACCAAAATTTAACTTGGAACTGAAAAGCTGGTGATGAACACGGAGGTGTGGCGGTCATGATGACATGCCATGGCTTCACACGTCTCTCAAACATTTTGAATAACAGCTGAATACGTAATATGTGACCTGTCAAAATTTGCAAGAATGAAGAGTTGTTTCCCTGAGGGTAATTGTGCTTCATCCATATGTGGCAGGTGGAAGAAGGAATCTATAGAAATTCCTCCCAGATTTCATCAAGAGTTCCTGGACTACGTGCGGTCAGCTCTGCAGGTCTGTGCTAGAGGGCTTCCCAATGCCACTGCCCTAAGGCAGTCTGTCAGAAAGGTTTACCCCAGAGATACAAATACCAGAAGCTCTGGCTTCTTAGAAGTTGGGGCAAGCTGATTGTCAGGGTTGGACAGATGCCATAGGCTCAGAAATTTGGGGTTATTCTGAAAGTGATTTTCATGAAGCAGAGGGAAGCCAGGAGGTGAAAATCTGTGTAAAGTGAGAACCCCAGATATTTCAGGTATTTCTTTTTTATTTTCTTCTTTGTCCCCGGTGCATAATTATGGCTCTGTATGTGTTTTTATGGCATTCGTGGCAAATTCTTTGTTTTTGTAGGGACCAGCTCTGACGGTGACCTGAACCTGCCAGAGCAGCCCTGACACTTTCTGCCAGGACAGCCTCCTCACTGCCAGGGAAGCAGCTATAGCTGCTCTCTGTGCTGTTTTCACAGCAGTGTCCAGAAGGAAATGTAGCCAGTTGGCTGCTTCTTATTGACCTTAACTTTTACATAGGTTTCAGTTAAAATACTAAGATGTGAAATGCTTTAGAAGGATGCACATTAACTATTATATAGTATCTGGATGTGGGCTCAAAATAGCACTAAAACCAAAGAATGAAGTACTGTTTGTTAGGTCTTAGTCTGAATGACTTTTGGTGTTCAGACCTACCTCAGGTAGTTACTATTGCAAGAGACCACAGTGACAAGTAAAAGAGAAAAAACATCCACCCTTTGAGATTTAGTGCTTTCTGTCTCACTCTGTTGAAGCAACAAGTATGATTCAGCTGTCATGGTTTAATCTAACTCATTTTATTTTACATTACAATGGACTAGGTGTATGCACATGACCATTTTTTGTGTATTATTTGAGGGAGAGTAACTTTCATGTGTGAAGAAAGAGGTCACTTAAAATGTTCAAGTGTTTAGTTGGTTGCTATTTTCTGAACTAAAAAAAAAAAAAAATTGAATATTTCTTTTTAAATTCTGCCTTTCCAGAATCAGGACACTCTTGTCTTTTCATCTGTTTTTATAAGATTTCTTGCAGAGCGCTTTCTTGAAACACAGACAGAAAATTGCATCTAGCAGATTCAGAGAAGGAAACCAGTAAAGCAGCTTAAGTTCATTATTAAAAACAAACAAACATAACCTTCAGCAGATCTTACTTTTCGGCGTGCCTTGACTTACGATTTTAATGGTCGGCATCCACAATACTAGGCACCGGTGCAGCCACAGAGCTACACAGCATCTAGCTGCCCTTGGTAGGAGTGGGAACCAGCTCAGCCTGGAACAGTGCAAACCTTTATGCAACACAGGTGACTCCTCTTGAATAGTTTCTAATGAGAGACAATATGCTTTGCTTTGAATTCAGTGAGCTTTTGAAATGCTTTTAAGTCATCAAAGGGCTGAGTAAGGGGTTTCCTCTCTTAATGGAGAGGAACGATACGTCTACATCAATTGGTTATTCTCGTATTGTTTAGTCCTCCTCTCCTCCTGTCTCTCTACTAAGTGAATGGAGGAAAGGCCGGAGGTGCACCATAAGGGCATGTGGGAGTATGTGAGGACCGCAGCTGGCTGGGATACACTCAAACAACTCCGTAGGACAGAAGGTGTCAAGCCTGGCAAGGTCTAGTCCCTACCACCCATGGGGAGTGATGTCCATGTGAACTATGGCCAGAGTGATGCCCAGGACATGTGGGGAACCAACCAGCTCGTTTCAAAAGGGAGCCTAGCAGCAAAGTAACATGAGGCAAGTGGGAACAGTCAGAGGACCAGGACTCAGCAGCAATTCATGGACCAAAAACGTAGCTAAGGCTTTACATGCAGGAACTGCTTGGACCCCTAAAAATTTTGCTTATTCTCTATTGATAAAGTCCCTGGATATGTCTGAGTGTATCATCTAGCTTATAAAGAAAGCAGCTAGAAGGGTTTTTTTTGCAAAAAGAGTGTGCTGAGTTTGGCTGGGATAGAGTTAATTTTCTTCATAGTAGCTGGTATCATGGAGCTATGTTTTGGATTTGTGCTGAAAACAGTGTTGATAACAGGGATGTTTTCGTTACTGCTGAGCAGTGCTTACACAGAGCCAAGGGCTTTGCTGCTCCTCACCCCACCCCACCAGCGAGCAGGCTGGGGGGGCACAAGGAGTTGGGAGGGGACACAGCCGGGACAGCTGATCCCAACTGACCCAAGGGATATCCCAGACCATATGACGTCAGGCTCAGCGTATAACGCTGGGGGAAGAAGGAAGGGGGGGATGTTTGGAGTGATGGCATTTGTCTTCCCAAGTCACCGTTAGGCGTGATGGAGCCCTGCTTTCCTGGAGATGGCTGAACACCTGCCCACCCATGGGAAGGGGTGAACGAATTCCTTGTTTTGCTTTGCTTGCCTGTGTGGCTTTTGCTTTACCTATTAAACTGTCTTTATCTCAGCCCACGAGTTTTCTCACTTTTACCCTTCCCATTCTCTCCCCTGTCCCACCATGAGGGAGGTGAGCAAGCAGCTGCGTGGTGCTTAGCTGCCAGCTGGGGTTAAACCACAACAAAGAGTGACACAACTTACTGGTTAATAGTGTTGACACTAACGCTAGCATCCTTACAAGACAAGCAATCAGTCTGTTGAAAGGAATCCTACTCTGGGAAAGAACTAAAAGTGGTTGGATCTACAATATCCTTTTGCCCTCTTGTGAAGCATGGAGACCCCTATGGATCCTAGGCATGGAGTCTGAAAGGACACATTGGCCAAAGAACCTGGTCTTAGGTAGAACAGGTAAATACACGTCGAAAATGGACAGTCACTAAACAAAAATCTGTAGTGTTCCCATTAACACAAAGAGTTCAATTAGAAGTCAAATAAGAAAAAAAAAACCCCTATGTTACCCCACTTAATTTGATTTTTCACTTCATATGTAGTCATTTAAACTGTTTACAATAAATAAATTGATGACATTTGTGATCTTTATATATAATTACATATATTGATATTTGCATATATTCCATGTTGAATTGTAGCTTTTATTGGTAGGTCTGTCATTCCTGAAACTTATTGTTTATAATCAATATGAGATTTCATCAAATAACAGTAGAGAAAGGCTATCTATTGCTAAGTTTGAAAACAATCTGTTCTTGGCAGAATATGTATGTTCATTTGAACTGAACAGTATCCATTTTATAAATAAGTCTACATACTGTCAACACATTATTGACTAGTCTCCTTAAGCTTGATGAGAAACCAGTCCATTCTACAATTACAGAATGCCTATAAAGTGATAGGACTTTGAGCAACATTATTCTTAGGGAGCTTGAGTACTGCCCTGGAAAATTTTGTTATTTAATGCACGTTATACACTTATAGGAAAGAGGGGAAATGTATATATGCAGCTTTCCTCCAAAAGTGTTTTCAAACCTCCCTCCTTTTCTCTAAAACCTCAAAGGTAGTACAGATTGTCAAAGCACAGCCCTTAGAATACATTTTATTTTCCTTGTAATCAACTTAGCTGAAAATCCTGTAATGCAGGGCATGACTTATTTGTGATACGTCAAGAGCCCTTGAGAGCTCCCTCTTAAGGGGTTTATCACATTTGCTTCCCTCACTGTCTGTGTCGCACACATGAGTGACGGCAAACGCTGTTTGGATCTAATGCTCCAATCTATATCTCTGAGTATCACTGACATCAGAGGAATCAGATGCTTCTGATTTCCAAAGTCCCATTCACACCTCTGAAAGAGGAGTTCATTTGTCTTTCCCATGTGACTATTAATCTCATTGCCAGGGAGAGCTTGTGCACTCGCAGAGAAGTTTTGTAGGGTTGGTGTGTTCGTTTGTTTGTTTGTTTTCTGGAGCCAACCTACCAGTTGTCAAAGATTCTGTTCATGACACTGGCATGATTTCACAGAGCAGTAGTTGAGATGTTTTATTAGTTATTACAGCTGAACATTTACTCTATGAAACCGAGCTATCAAAAGAGGGCTTTTGGGACATTATCAGTTTGGTCTAATGTATGAGCTCGAATTATTGTATCATTATAATATGCTGCTTGGTGTCTTTTGCCATTGATTTGCCTACATTTTTTTAAATTGCTCAATCAGAAGCCATTTATCTGATAAATTATTAACAACTAAATGTTTCTGATGGAAAAACAAATAATTCAGCATTGTAAATCATGTATCATACAGGCAAAAGCAGTCAGAAGTAAACTGCTCTTGAGCCAAGTAGTTTATGTAATGTAGATGGAAATTACATAGTGAAATAAACACTTCATTGCAAAGAAAGGATGGCTGTTATTTTCCTAGACTTATACCAGATTCTGCAGTTTCTGCAGTGTACATTTCTACATCCTTTTACTGGTGCATCAAACATACAACAAAATCTAGTTTCACATGTCCAAAGGCATCTGCACTCGTTAGACTCCAGCCATACTACAAGGTGCTCAAACTGGTCATTCTTTGTAATATTTCTGTAGAAACCTTTTGATTTAATTCTGCTTCTCCACTCAGAAGTATTTTGTCCTGATTAACGGAATAATTACAGAGTTAATGTCTTCTGGCAGGTCACATCAGCATTGATGATTTTGAGGGCTTAATTGTATTCCAGATTCCTTGGGGCTTGATTTACTTTGAAAGAAATTAGATATGTTCATGCCTAAAGCTAGAAATTGTAGTACAGGGTTTGCAATTAAATACCATATTCACGTTTGTGTCTGTGTCGCATTTCTTCAATAAGGAGGCATAGATAGATTATAAAAAAACAGAAAACAGAAAAAAACAAAGAACAGTCAAACAATTCTCACTAAATACTATTAACATTTTCTCCAAATGGCTCTGGCATTGTTCTCAGTATAAAACTACTTTTTTCCAGTGATTTACAAAATGGCTGTAAAATACAGTTCTGGTCAGCGTCAGGGGTAAAAGGCAGCAGAGTAGCACTAGCACATGCAGTATATTGCTTCTTGCCAGTAAAGCGCTAACATTCTTTTCCCTGTAGCCCACTTAAAATACATGTAATTAGCAGTTTTCTGTTATTGGGAATGGTTTTTGTTTGGGGCTTACTATTGTGAAACACATTTGCTGTAATTTTCCTTCCCTTTCCCCTTCCTCCCTAACCTGCGCTCCAGATTCCAGGCTGCCAATGTTTACAAGGTACTGAGACAGTACCTCCAAAAACTTGAACTGGAAAATACTACCTCTGGGGCCCTACTGCACCAAACTTCTTTTCAGTCTTAAAGAGGGAAACTGAGTTGGTTTTTTATTGTTTGTTTGTTTGGGTTTGTTTGGGTTTTTTTCAAATATGCAGCAAGCATCTTCTCTTTTGTACAGGCTCAGCAAGTTGTACACCATTTCAGCAGAGATGTCTGATCTTTCGATCTGCATACCTGGAGTTGCTTTATCCCTTGACTGGTCTTTTCAGTAACCACTAAAGACTTCTTGAACACTGGGACAGATGAGTTAAATTCTTCCTGAATGTTCTTCATCAAAAGTAGATGTACTGGACTTTCTGGATGTGCATAAGGACACAAAGGTTAGTGTATTCCTTAAAAGCCTGAAGTTTCGGGACTGTTTCATTTAACCATTAGCAGTGCAGACTATGTTTCAATTTGTTGCTTAAACATAGCCACAGGTGGATAAAATGGTGATTGACATCACATATATAGTTGAGATCATGCTTTTAACTGCCACAGAATAAATGTACTTAGTGAGCTGGTACAACTTAAAGCCCTCTAAATGACTTGCTAGCTGACAAGAGCAAGCTCTACCCATGCGCTGAGCTTGATTGCCTTTAGCCATTTTGTGGTATTTCTTCTAAGCGTGGGTCTAGTGCATTGCAATCACACTCATCTGATTTACGACTGGTAGAAAGGGGACAAGAAGAGCATTCTACTTATCTCTGTTCACAAGATGGTCCTCGTTTACAGTCCATGGGGATGAGGCAGTAGATGTTTGTCCACCTGTGTGCTTAGTTGTTCTAGATGGCATGTGGGCTTCAGGGGAATGCCGAAGACATACATAACATGTTGGAAAAAAATAATTTCTTCCTAATGGCAGCTATTCCCTTCCTGGAAGCCGAGAGATTTTAATAAAATGCTTTTTCTATCCCTTGATTTCTGTTAAAATATTACATAATCTATGTATATTAGTCTGTCGCCACTCTGCCACCTGAGGAAATCACCCTCAGTCGGGACAATTCACTGACATAATTTTTCTGTGGTGTGATTGAAAATGTAGAAGAAACCATTCTGCAAACTGATACATGTTCAGAAAGGTGGTGGAATGTGTGTGGGCATATGTGCACATCAAGTCATGTCTCAGACACATAACTGACAAGGAAAGTAGCAAGATCATAAAGATACATCAGGATTTTCAGCACCAATCATAACATTACAAAAAAAAAATGTTTATAATGATGTGGATAATGCTCGTGCAGTAGAGAACAAAAGTGAACAGTCATGTAACCTTGATTTTATTCTATGATTGCCATCTGTTTTTCATCTTTTGCAGAATATTCTTCAGGATTATTGCTCTATCTGGGTTTGGGGGAGGAGGGGACAAAATTCTTTTCAGTTTTACTCTGTCAACTTCATCTTATTTGATTTGGCCATTTTTTAAAAATAATTAGTTTTACAAAAACTATTTGTTCTTATTTAACATCTCCACAACCTATTAAAATGGTTTCAGGAAACCTATTAGCTAAAATAGATGGAGCTCAAACTTGATGCACTTAGAACTACATGAATTGAGTTCTGCTTTCTCATTTTTGTGGAGGGATTCTAGTGATATCATCTGAAAAATAGCTTTCTAATCAATCTCTTTTTGTCTGCTACTCTAGCTAGCATTTCTGTTTGCATTCTAAATGCCTACTCCCTGTATAAAGTAAATAGAAGACAAAAATATCATCCCTCATCAAAAGGAATTGTTTCCCCTTTGGCACCAAATGTCTACTCCAGATAGGAGAAGAGGAGAAAAAAGAAAATAACAGTACAGTTTTGCTTCATCTAAGTTCTGTTGAAGTTACTGAGAGTTTTTGTAATAGAGTTCAGTAAGAACAAGAACATCAATATAAAAATACAGACTCCATTTAAAAGTAGAAGGTTAAAGGAGTTGCAAGATTTTGCAAAGATTTCCATATGGAGGAGAGCTGTGTTAGTTCTGCGGGGTGCCCTCACTGTAATACCTAAATATTTTCCAAGAAAGTGACATTCATATAGGGCATATATTGTAGCTTTAATGTGTAGACTATTTTTTATAATATTACATCTTTTATACATGTGTGTATACTAAGGGGTGAATATCTCACACAGTTGCAGAACTCAAACGTCAAAAGTGTTGTGAACTCCACCTCCTTGCATTGCATGCATGTTTGTACTTCTTGGGGGATTTGTGTAATATGTATTTGTGTGGACTGTTAAATATATATAATGTATAGGATTACAGGTTCTGCAAACTCTGTACAATTTTGACAGAGCCTTGCTATATTAGGATAGGTAATGCTGGAAGATCCAACGCAGCTTTCATTTTGCTTACAGTATTGCTACGAAAGCACACATTCATTAATGCCAATATATAAATTTGGATGGAAAATTATGCAAAAAAATGCTTTATTCTTCAGTTTTGTGGATTTTGTAGTTTATGATATGACAACTGTTACAAACATTTGATAGATTGGAGAACAGACTTTCTTTGATAGGTAATGGATATATTCATTCAAACAGTGCAAATCAAAAAGAATGAGCTAAATTATCTGACTGTAAATCCAGTGGAATTTCACATGTCCAAATTTTCCACGATGAATTTTGTTACTGGCTTTTACCTTTTGCAAGAACACAAGTGCAGCTAGGTTTATCCATAATGCCTGCAGAAGCTTAGGTAGTAAAAGTAAGAAATTACCCTCATGTAAATGAATAAATGGTGGTTATACTGAACAGAGTACCTAGCTTATTAGTCAAAAGAAATGTTGTGCATTTAATGAAGAAGTACAAAAAAAAGATATGATGGCTTATGAAGTGGGAATGTTTGGCATAACCCCAGATTTAAAACTGATCCCGGAGATTTTCTGCTAAGCCTCCAGCATACAGACTAAGTCCTCTGGAGGTTACAGCTTCCTCCTGGAGGTTGGGAGGAGAGTCCCCTGACATGGAGAAGACTGAATTCTGCCCTTGCATATCTTGGGAGGTTGACTTAATGTGCAGAAAAAAGATGTCTTCTGTCAGATATATTTTGTGAGGAGGAAAAACAGAAGTGATCTATCCACCACTTCAGAAGTAGGTCAGAGCTGTGAATCCTAATCTAAAGCAACATGACTGCAACTCAGCATAAAGTCCCTTAAGTTCCAGAAAAATGGATTGTGTTTAAGATATACCTCTGCCCTTGTCACCACCTTTGCCTGACTTTCTGGCTCTCCTGAGAACCGTCTTTCATACAAGAGTATGATCTTGCATCTTCCTCTCAATCATTTTGCCTCATAGGCAAATCTAAAGCTATATACATCTAGCTGTAGCAGCAAAGTAGGGCTTGGGCATGAGTTTGATCCCTGGGTCCTGCTCCCCCGTCCTATCTGTTCCCACGTCCCCTAGCATGGTTTTGCCCTTCAATCCCACGCAATGCCAGAGTAGCGATCAGGGAGCAGCGTGGGGTAGGGACAGTCTCCAGGAGGCAGCTAAGAACACGGCCACCTTGTTTTGGGGTGGAGAGACTGGGTCACCCCCACTCTGGGCACGAGAGTTAGCCCTGGTCTGTTTAACTTGCAAACTTGCACACAGCTGAGTGTTGCAAAGCTGAGGCCTCCTCTGACTCTACCTGTGGAGCACTGATGCCCATACAAGTCGCTCCATCACCTTCCTTTATCTTTAACCTTTTCACCGGTCACTACTTAAAGGACAGAGAATTTGAGGATGATAAGCTGAGCCGCCCCCTCTTCCATTTTGGACTCTTGGGCAGGATGCAATGCAAAGCATTTGCAGTATTTATTGCTTTTACACAGTAGAACAGGATTGTTCAAACAACTATGGTGGCCTCTAATACTTGTCCCCAGACCTTTTTCTTTCTTTTTTTGGTATTATTTCTAGCTTTAACGAGATAAAGAATTTGCATGAATGAAGTTATGTTTTCCACACTACACTTGTGGGGGAAGTTTATTCCCTGTGTCTGCTTGCTATGTCATGGTGGTTTGCTCATGTTTGTATAGTCTTTCCTGGAAACTGCATATGAGTTTTAGCTCACTAGTATGTTGAGCATCATATCTATTAGCAGATTCTGATGAAATATCTATATTACAGTTTTCTTTTGTACAAAATAAGGAACTTGTAAACATGGAATTTTTTTCAGCAATAAAGTGATGAGGGAGATGTGATGATAAGCTTTATCAATCTAATAATTAAATACTTAAGATAAAAGTATAAACCCATGAATTCTAGACACTTTCTCCTTGCTGTCAAAAATTTGAATATCAAACAGCTTTTACAAGAGGAAGTGAATCATACGTGACTTTCCCCTTCTCAATAATTTTACTCACATAAGATTCAAAAAATATTTGATTTAAGAAAGTGTGGGCATTTTTACTCACTTTGAAAAAAAAGCGTTTTAAACAGCAGGATGTAATTTCATACTATTTGCAGTCAAGAGGCCTCTGCTGAGCAAAATACTCATTCAATTTAGGAATGCAGATTATAATAATTTTCCTATCTCCCTCACAGCAGGATTCCTGCCATCGTTTTGCAAACTCACAGGTTGCAGTATTGAATGACTAGCTAACTTCAGTTCCAGGTAACACACGCTCCAAGCATATTCTCATTAGCTCAACTTAGTTATAATGCAAAGCTGCTTAGTTTCACCAAGTGAAATGGGATGCACTTAAATTGCCTCATCTAATATAATACTCCTTCTTAATACATGCAAAGTGGTTTATGATGGCAAAGCTTGTAGAGCATGAAAATCGGCAGGGAAAGTAAGGTTTTCTGACTAGAACTGTCAAAAAGAAGTCCTATTTTATATAATTTTTTTTTAAAGCGGTTAAGAATGAGGAAGGAGAGATTGGAGTAAGAAATGATCAGTCTAGAAAAATGTAAATTTAGTACATTAACCTTTTAAATACATCAGCTCTACCAAACAAGAAAATTATCAAGTAAAGCTGTTCTTTCAGTAATGTCTTCTGCACCGTAAAATTAAATGTAAAATACACAGTGGCCAAAATATATTGCAGTAAGAAACAATAGCCTTTATTCTTTCTGATTCATCCAGAGAGTTTTACATTGTGCACCATGTTTCCACTTGCTAGTATTATTAATCCAGCTTCCTGTGGCTGTATTAATTTGCAAGGACTTTTTAATTTCAGACATGGATAAGGAATTATTTACCTTTCTTCTTCTTTTAAATACTGAGTGAATATATCCCAATCTTGTATACCTTGCAGACACAAAACCTGGTTTCAATAAGACCTTGTTTCAAAACAATACTGGTAAAATCTTTTTTTTTTTCCCCCCATATCCTGCATCTGCAATCTGACCATAGGGCTATAAATCCTCTCCCTACATCCCTTTCCAATACTTCCAGAAAACTGTTCAGAGAGGGGCTAAGCTGCTACAGGCTTTGCAGATGACACCCAAGTGTATATCTCATTTTCCACAGATGTAACCAGAGCCATCACAAAGATGTTGCACTGCCTAGAGGAAAGTGGCTCCTGGAGAAGAGCATCTGGCTGAGATTGAACTTGGGTGAGATCCAGACAATACTGGTTGAAAGACAGAAATGATACAGACAGCCAGTTGAGCAAGATTCCTAGGCGCAAGCCTCTAAGCATTAGTTTGCAACGAGGCTGTTCACATCCTTGGAAAAAGGTGGGGATAAGCATGTTGCTCAGCTGTGGCCCCAGAGAATGAACCAAGAACTCTTCCCCCTCCAATTAAAAGCACCTGCAACACAGGTTTTTTCAGTCTTTCTTAGCTTTTCACTGAGCTTAGAAAATGAGGCACCAAAAATAACAAAGTCTGGAAAACTCTTCCCTGCCTCCAAGACAAAGGCCTAGCTGCAGGCATCTCGGCATAATTTTTGAGGCGTTGATATAACTCCTTGTATCCAGGGCTGTTTCAGTCTTCACAAAAAGAGAACATTGCTCCTGAACCGCAGTGTCTCTGAGGCTCCTATTTGCATTTGGATAGAAAACACTAATCTTGTTCTCAAAGGTACGGTCGTTTTAGGTATCTTGATATCCATGATTACTTTTTAATTTTCCACAAATGGACAGCTTCTACATGAAACAGTTTAAAACCTTCTGAGCAAAGAGAGCTCCTGAGAGAGGTGTAATGCATCTCTTCTGGTTATGCAGTGTGCTTTTAGGGTCTGTACACACTACAGAGTCCTTTCAACAAAGAATTTGACTTTCAGAAGTTCTGTACATCTGCTAAAATTAAGCCTTCTACTCTTGGTAGGAGAAAGGTGAAAGATGGGTGATTTAAACTCTGGGAGGCCATACAAACATCCCTCATCTGTGAAGTGCCAGGACACAACAGTATTAGCCTATAGGAATGAATAACTGGTGGGTAGAGGTGAAAGCATACATAAAAGCTGCAAGCAAATAATGCCCCATGAAAGGACACAATTGGAGAAGCCATACACAACACTTTTGGTGAAGCTGGAGTCCAATTTCAGGATGGAACAGATCTTCAAGCCTGGTCCCAAACATTAATGAAAAATTATGAGCATCTTTATGGAGTAGAAATAACTGTAAAACTGTTGGTATTCAGTGTCAAAATCTTGAATCTTCTCTCTGGCAGCATTATCTTTGCTTTATTCAGTTCCCTCAACAGGGAGCAGAAAAAAGGCATTCTGGGGTCTCACTTGTGAGGATTTTGTGGGTGTAAGCAGTCACCTGCAGTTTATTCCCCTGCATTTTCTGAGGTCACAACATGACCCAAGTAAGACGTGCTCCTCTAAATGTTTCTCTTGAGCTTCCTCCAGTTCACATTCAGGAGTAAGCAAGAGTAAAATGACAATACAGGTCTTTAGCTTTTTGCTTTTCTTACTGGTGATTGCATGGTTTTGATTTTTGGTAGATACTTGTCAGAGAAATTTCTGTCTCAAAAGCAAAGGTGTTTTCAGACAGTGCTGGATTCACGCTGTTTATTTTCCATATATATTTTGCATATATGAACTGGAGCACTGATCTTAATTGGTTAATCTTTGGGCCTCATAAGGAAAATACATTCCTAGAACATTTTCCTCCTGGTAATTCCTTCCTTGTAGTCTCTTCACTGGCTCACCAGCTGTGCTGCTTATCACAGCTTCATTCACTTTATGAAAACTATTTAAAATGTTCTCCATTAAAAGCTGTGTAGAAAACTCAGTGCATGTTTGTGAGGCACTTGTAGGAACATGTAGTTATTGGGAGGAATAAAATAAAAAATGCAAAACTACTATTCAATTGGTATGTGTACAGCCATGCTGTACTTATTGCTATCATGAATAAAGCATTTGTTTTTCTAAATTGTGTGTATATTCCTAGAGGGGTACTTAAAAGACAGAGCTTGTTAGAGAAGGCATGGAAACAATGCAGAATTTCTCCCGTTTCAGTACTCAAACTATAAGGTATAATCATAAATCCTGACTGTATTCTAACCAGCTAAAAGGACACAGGGGACTCCTCCAGAAACCTGGGAATTTCTTTTCCTTGACCGTTTGTGTAACCCAGCTCCTTTGAGGAATGAACAGCCAACCAATCCACTTCATGGTCTACTCAAGCCATCCCCCCCAAAAAACGCCTGTCACTGCGGGGAGTCCCAGCGGAGCAGGGGCCAGTGGACACCCCAAAACACTGACTTGGTTGGCCTCTGTCTCCTTTCCTACCAGAAGCTGGGCTGTGAACGTTTTGCTCTCAAGGGGGTGTAATGAGAGCTGATATGCTTTGATCTGCTAGAAGACTCACACAAATACTGCCTTAAAAATACTGGGTTCCTTGGGGAATTTATGTTTGTTGGTTTGGTTGATGGTTTTTTCTAGTTTTTTAACTGTTATTTTAAAGCCTAAATCCTCCTTCCTTCCCTAAAATAGAATTACAAGTTGTGTATATTAAAGGATGCCAAATGCTTTCTGTGTCTTTTCTCATTGTTCTGATAGAGGGTGGCATTTTCCCTCCTTTATTAATATGCTGATATCTTGACTGAGAGGAAGAAAGCTACTGTCTTAATGGGCCTGACAAAGTGACCCCTGCTTTAACAGCTATTGCATAGTGCTTCAAAAACTTTTTAATATTTCAAATATAACAAAACTATGTGCACACTGTTTACAAAAATTTGTAAGAAGAAGCGCAAGTTTCTTTTTAAATTGGTAATGCAAAAGGAAAAAATATTAAAATATCTTTCTTTTCCTTATTGTTTTTGATTGATTGTTCTAGCTGGCTTTTATACTGTGTGGCACAAATACCATTCTCTAAATTTTTTCCCCTTGCAGATTAATGTGCACCAAAATGAGGTAGCAATAGTTTTTCTTTCCATAAAGCTCTTCCTTTTACAGCTGTATGTATTGTGTGATTCCATCACATGGTAATATACACATATTGCTACATGAATATCTGTTGCAGCTTGCTTGAAAGTGTCAGCTACGCCCTCATATAGTCATAAGGCTTACCATAAACAAATCTTGGATATTTGGGTTTTTAACATCTTGTACATATAGCATTCTAACACTATGTAAATGCATACAATGGATAGAACTTTCTGATGTAATTTTGCTGTCCGATGTCACGTAACACTAAGTTATTCCTAAGTTATGTCCTTCAGAACAAAGGTCAATGTCCTTATATATGTTTCTGGATTATTGGCATGGTCCTAGAAGGGTGTAAATAGCTGAAGTATAAAGCAAGCAGAATTTGGATACAGAAACCTACCAGCATAATTCTAAAAAAAGAGAAAATCTTTAGTGCCTGTTTAGTATTTGAGGATTCACAAGTATCTTAGCTTGCAAGAAAGATTGTCACTTCAAATCCTGTGATCACACAACCCAGAAGCATTGCTGTATTGGCTCTGCTCTGTATTCAGCTATCTCTCGTATTCCGTAGGCAGTTCAGATCTCGCAAGCCAGGTACCTCTAAAACCTTGTGTTCTGCATTGACCAGACACTGAAAGTTTCTCAGGGATCTCATGCTTCTCACCTGAGAACATGGGCAAGTTTCTCCTAGTTTGAGTACTTAGGCTTTACTCAGGGAAAAAAAGGGAACAGAGACTGAATTCTAAAATTTACGTGTCTCTCATTTTCAGAGGTAACCGACACCAAGTCTGCTTCCCAACACCAAGTCAGCAGAGATTGTGAAGCCATAGGATAACATATTGAAAGTGTATTCACTAAAATACTTCACTCTTTCCATTTTCACTGACTTGTGCTCATGCATTTGTATTCTTATGTTGTCATGGATAGAAATTATGTTCAATGGTAAATGGAAGAAAAACATGGAAAAAAAAATGGGCCATGTACTTTATCTACCTCTACTTACTGTCCCATATCACAGATGCTTACTTAACATTTCAGATCCCTGAACAGCGTAAATCTGTGGATGTTTTTAAAAAAAGTTTTTCAACTTCTGTCCTGTTTTGCAAGATTCAAAATGTCACATGAAAATCACCCCATTTGTAGCTCAGATGAAAAGGTTTGGTTCTTTTCAATTTCATGTTCTAAAAATGGCATGGATCTGAAGTTTATTTTCTTAATATCTTCTCTTAAAAAAAAAAATTGGAAAGATGGGTTTGCCCCACCTAAATAGCTATTTCTTTCATCAAATATATCAGAAATTTTAAGTCATTTTCAGAAGATATTATAGCTTCATCCGATCCTCTTATTCACAGTAACTTTTGGAACCTGGCAGCTCAGTCAGGTGTGAAGAATAATCCCATTTTTATAAGCACTCTAAATATGCTGGAATTTGATTTTTCAGTAAATAGATGACATGAAGTACTTTTTTTTTTTTTTAATCAATATTCACTGCAAGATAGTTACATTGCTTACAAGTGACAGTGAACTAACATAGAGGAATGTAGCATTTCTGTGCTTATAGAAACTATGGTGAAGACTTGAAGACATGCATTTAGATTCTTTGTCCCTGTTTCTGAGTATCATGACTCCTTTATTTAGAATGTGACTATATCTCAAATATAAGCTAAAAATAAAATAAGGAAATGTTCCCCCCCCCCCCCCCCCCCGACAAGCTGCGTAGATCTCACAGGCCCAAACTTGAATTGTACAATCTGTTCCTTGGCCTCATTGGAGGGACCGAGGAGTTTTCCTGCCTAGAAGCATAAGCACATAGCAGAAGTCTCTAAATTGAGAACTTGCTCTTTTTAAGCTGATTCTGTAATCAGCAGCCCGGATCTGAATCACATTCTGGAAATGTTCATCTCTTGGCATTGATTATAGGGAGAGTTTAAGGTGACTTCAACTTCCAGCTTAGGCACTTCACTGAGAAAGTCACCCACGATGGAGGGTGACTCCAGACCCTAATGTTGCCATAGTCCTACTCCGGATTCTACACAAAATCCTAGTGTAGCTGAAGCTGATGGGAGTTGTGTCATTGACCCCATGCAGCTAGAAGCTCTCCTCAGACCTTGGTTCAAAACTTGCCAGAATGTTTAACCTTAGAAAATAAGGAAATATGGAAATATTGACACAGCCTTGAAAGCTGTAACTCAAAAGTGTCTGCAGTAAAATATATCAAGCTTGTAGCTTTGACACAGGAATGGAATGATGCATAACTCAGTGAATACAAGAGGTCTTTTCCTTTGAAACTCCAGACAGCAGTGCTCTCTCAGCAAAGCTTAACAATATATAAATATCTCTTTGTCACTGTCATGAATGCTTGTTTACTAACCCCTCAAGCCCACAGAGTGCAAATAAAAATTGACAGGTAACATTATAATTGAAGGTGCATGCATATATGCTGCAGTGTTTTTTATTTGTGCTATGCTGTGTTGGGCTGTGCCAAGCACACTGAAGAAATGGGACCATTGTAATCATTTTAACTAGTTATTTGGCTGCATGCATGATGTGATTTACTTCTGGGTCTTGCGAATGCATTCAGCTTTATTTGTTAACCTAGCAAAACATTATTTATTAATGAGTTCTTCATGTTTTATTAAGCCTAATGTCAAAACACCTCTGTGGGACTCTAGGCATGTTCTCTCTTTGTGTTAAAGCTTTCTAAAGAAAATGAAAAATTATGCAGCAAAGCTGCAGATAACACCCAGTAGATATCAGTTCAATTACTCTTGATCCTGGCAGATGATGTTTCTGAATATTTGTGAAAGCACAGCATCTGATTGTGTTCCGCCTTAAATTAAAGCATTCTGCAGTCTCAAATATATGTAATTAGGGCGCCTTAGAAACCTAACAAGGCTACTGTGGTCTCCAAAGCTGAGTGGAGCGCTCAGATGGCAAAAACTGACAAGTTCACCATGGAAGTAGAATTCATGCTTTTTTCTATGAACTGATGTTTCATATCAGAGGGGGAGGCTTCTTCATGGGAACTTTAAAACGAATCAAAGTAGTAACAGGGTGAATTATCTGTGATTTTCTGTAATTTGAGAGGACTATTATTGCTCAGGAAACTAATACTGGAGTTCAACAAATTTTTTCGCCCTTGATCTGACTGAACACCTTGTTTTCTAGTACTGACATGAGATTCAAATCCTGCAGTTCTGCATATCATAACCTGTAAGAATATCCTGGGACGTATTTCATGATTCTTCTACATGTGTTGGTATTTAACATCAGTTAAGCAACACCAGCTTTTACACCACAGAAACACAGACAGGATGGAATAAACATGTGATTTTATGTAGTTGAAAAAATGGTAATTCCCAGAAAGTCAACATGTTCATCACTTTTTACGTGAAATAGATGTAAGCTTTACATGTGTAAGAAGTCTTCAGATAAAGTTCTTAAGTTGCTGTCATCTTACATTTGAAACACAACCTTTTAAACATGTTCTTTCTAAACAGATTTTGGTTAGCAGACTTAACAATGGTGAATCAGAATCACCTGAGTTATCATAATAAGCAGAAAAAATAAAAAAACCTCTAATCTATAAGAATGAAAAAAATTGGAAGTCAGTTCCTTTTATGAACTCACAAAAGAAGACATTTAACATCTGAAGTGACAGACACAACAGTTTAGCAGTTGAAATCTAAAATTTTTGCACAGTTGAGATGCAATCTTATTTTTACTGAAGACAGAGTTTCATTATAGCTTTAGTGGAGAGTACAAGTAAGGCATAGAGCCTTACTTCTACTCGCAACTCATCACACTAGCCTACGTTTATGTATCAGATAAATAAAGTAGCAAAATCTGACCAAAGATACAGGCCAAAAAGGCTGGCTCTGTATCCAACTCCAGCAACAGAAATCTATGGAGAAAAATTCCTGGAGGGATTTGCAGATAGAGGATTTGGACACTGCATAATCACTATTGCTTTATTTCCTATTTTCTGTTTGTAATTACTACCAGTTATGAATATTTAATGCAAGCTTGTTTTGAGCTTTTCCTTTTTCTTTCATCTTGCTACTTTCATCATCTTTCACAACATCTGAGAGATCAATGTAAGGCAATGGGATGGTAGGGGAACGTACCGCATCGTTACCATATCACAGCGAACATAAATAATTGGGGGGATAGATCCTCAGCCGGTGCCTGGAAGGGGAGCTCCCCCGGTTTCGGTAGAAGCCGACCGGTTACAGGCTGTCACACTGAGACCTCTTGGCATGGAGATTTTGGTAACATCAACCAAAGACTGCCAGGCCCCCCTGCCCAGGTGCTTTGTCCCGTTTTCTGCCAAATAGTCACTGAAGTCTGGTTTGCCTCTTTCCGAGTAGGTACCTAATCATCAGTGAAAGAGTTCTGCTTGTCTGGTGCGTGGTTTTTGTCTGGCACTAGCTATAAAGCTGTGAAATAAGCCAG
The DNA here is from genome assembly GCF_026419915.1 of Harpia harpyja. Lineage (NCBI taxonomy): Eukaryota > Metazoa > Chordata > Aves > Accipitriformes > Accipitridae > Harpia > Harpia harpyja. Next base: position 8,465,192 of record NC_068942.1, on the reverse strand, counting down.
GGATGGTAGAGGAGGGCTCTGCTCTTTCTCGTCTGGTTATCTTTTGAGATAAATAGTTGATCTTGCTACAGATGTTAGTCTGTAAATCCCAATGGGAAGGAAGCACCCCCTGCTAGCCCATGAAAAAATCTGGAATAACACAGAGGCAGGATCAAAATTTAAGCTACGTCCTTTCCATTGGTCCTTCTAATGGTTTAGCTTGGTTAACTGCAGAGGGTTTCTCCTATGAGGTCTGGGGTTTTTTCCCTGTGTTATTCAGCTACCACAGTTATTATGGATTTTCCTCTTCCCAGCCTTCCTCATGCATTGCCCATTTTATACGCAGAACACAGAGTGTAGACGATGGAGGGGTGTAAATTGTGGCACTGCAGTGCTGTGCCCAGCTGCCTGCTCTGGATCCGGCTCAAGAAGCCTTGGACTGCACAAAGGCCAACAAAAACGGGTAACTTGGCTTCCTGCGAGTCGTAAAGCAATGCAGGCTTATACTGCAGAGGCTTAAGCTAACAAGAAAGTAGAACTAGAAGAAGCTGTCACAGCAAACCCTTTATATATTTGTTCAGTTTTTTCTTTTAGTGTAAAAAAGATGTCAATAAAATTGCATTTCTTTCAGAACCACCTAAACAAAATTTGTCACTAAGACTTAACTAGAGCCCAGAAACTCAGCAGTAACTCGTCTTAGACCAAAAGGAATCTGTTGAGAGCTTGTTAGGTCCCTCTAGACTACAAGGGAGGCAAGCAAGTCTGCCTTATACAGTTTTCCCAAGAGGACACAATTAAAAATCATCCTGTTCAGGAACTACTTTATATGCTTTTGTTTTTAATAAAGCCCTTTGAGACCAGCAGCAGTGTGTAATATTCATCCTGCTTTTGGTCTGCGTATGGTCTTTATGCTGCTCATCGACAGAGTCTACCACGCTTTCTTCTCAATTGTTTGCTGTCTAATGAGCAAACTCATGATTAAACCAAAGGTCACTTGCTTCTTTACACAACTTCAGTACAAACACAGCATGGAGAAATGCTGTTTCATTTACGTGATTTCCAGAAGTACAATTTCAGCTGATTAATGTGATTTTGTGACATGCACATTCCTGTGAGCACACCATTTCTTCAAAATGCAAGTTGTCTGTTTACAGCTGACGCTGGTTCAGACTGTGGTGTACACCTTTCACTGAGGACAGCAGAGCCATGGTAAGCTTCGCTGGCCTCAGCCACGAGCTGATTTTGGTACAGACTGTCACTGACATGATGCCTGGCACACTGTCGCATCTCCCTGCGCTGTGCGAGAGAGCTCACAGGGAATGGTGAGGCACGTTCCCATCTGTGGTGGTGTTCGGAGGAACCTGCCATGGAAGGAACCGTCAGCTGAGACAGGGCTCTGGCAAAACTGGGGTTCAGCACACCCCTGTGAGCTTGCAGAGCTGAGGACACAAAAATCCTTGCATCTTAAATCAGTGCAGTTACTGGGACATTTGTTCTGGAAAACAGAAGGAGAGAAAATACTCTCAAAGAGGCTGGGTTCTGTGCAGTGTCGTCATATGGCAATTTCGCTTAGTCACGTAATTTTTACCCTTTGTTGTATAGGTGTGCAGCCTGTCATTCTAAATCACATAGTAAAATATGACCTATTACATATGCAGTAATTGGAAGGGACAAACTGCCCAATAATGTAAAATTAATGCTCTAATGATTGGACTTTTGCTTTCTTTTGCTTATGTTTGGGTGAAAGTGTATTTGGAAAGCTATTCTCTATCCTCAATTACTGCTGCTCCAGGCTATTTATGCTGTTGTAGCAGTTCCAATAAACCCACAGAAGAGAATCGCCGTTTCTGTTGACAGCACATTTGCTGGTACTTCTGCAGCAGTGCAGTAATGTCTTTACTGTGTAATGCTGTATTTTAATAGTCAATTAAAATTCCCATTGAATTGACAAAATGGACTTAGGAACTTTTGAAGACTATTTGGCTAAAAGTACTCATGAGACTGTTCTGATAATCACTGCCACGGCACTATTCAAAATTACTCAAAAGCCTTACCTTATCACAATAGGAAAAGTAGTGAGGCAAGAGAAAACATTTTTATAAAGGAAGCCTGTTGTTGAACTGAGTCTCATCGCTCTGTCATGCCCATGTCTCCTCTCTTTTTTCTTTGTCCTCCAGCACCACCACCACGTCTCTTCTGCATTTTGTCTGTTTTCCCAACTCCATTCTGTGTTGTCGCTCTCTTTTTTTTTTCCTTTTTCCTCCTTTTCTCATATTATCTAACAATAACAAATGGTGCAGTGCCTTTGTGATGAGAATGGGAAGGTGATGAATAGTCCTGTAGCAAGATTTCGGGGGCTTCACACAGAGTTTGTGTAATTTTATTCTTTTCATAACAAATGTGTTTACAGCCTGCAGGTTAAAATGAGTGAAAGTAACAAAGAATACATAAGATAAACTCTGTATGAGTAAGGACACCGCTAACAGGGGACAGGGCTTGCAAACACGAGTCATTCCAACTCACGCATTGCTCACTTCTGCCATCCCCGCAATGTCATCTTCAGACCCATAATACTTGATGGGTTTCTTAATGCCCCAGCTGCTGGAATCACATATTGCATGAAGACCTTTGCTTCCATTCAGCATGTTTCTCAGTTGTCCCAGTTTCATTAGAGGATTTTTGTTTCCAGATGTCATTGGAAGATATTCTTTTGGCACTTTTATGATGATTTCCTCAGGGCCTCCCCCCTACAAAGAGGTAACAAGCTTATGTAGTGTAGTGCACTGCCAGATGTGTTGTGGGATCATGTTCATAATATTTAGCAACTCTTGCAATTGCTCCACAGAGGAAGCACGTTGCAGCTTTCACAGTCAGACTCTGCAAGTGAGGCAAATGACAAAACTCGGGAAGAGCCATAAATAGGAAGCTCACATTTCAAGACAAAAACAAATCCATAGGGCTACTGTGTGAGACAATAATAATAATTTTAGCTTTTTGAAAAGTCGAGGGCAGACTGAACTGCAAACAACATTTTGGTCTTCCTCGTTCTATTGCCTCTGGCCTTTTGCTTCTCCAGTATAGTGTGCAAATAAAAGTGAATTGGCACTTTCAGATGTACTTCTGTAACCCTACAGATGTGTTATTAATGTGCATTTTTCAAGTTTCAAGCACAAAAGGACTGTGATTGAATTATATGGAAACATAAATAGAATGGGCATCTGCTTACAGGGCATTCTTCCTTCTATTATTTACTACAGATTGTGAAGAATCATTTTGAACAGAGATGAATGTTGGGGGAGCACACAAACTAGCTTTTACAGGGAATAAAATCTGGGGCATGATGGGCAGGGGAGAGTGAAAAGGGTGGATTTAAAAAATGGCAGAAGCGGTGAAACCCATGGAAGAATTGCTGCAGAGTGAGACAAGGGCTTGCTGAAGGCAAGCGTGGGGGACAGTAGCAGAAGGACAACCAGCAAGAACTAAAGCCAGCTTTGTTTTGTCCAGCATTTCTTTATAGTTAAATTGTTCATTCCACCTAGTGAAGTGTTCGCTGCCTCTTCCCTGGTGGAACCTCCACGAAGCAGTGCATTGTCTGATTTCAATTACACACTGCGAGCAAGGAGGAAAGACTTGTGCCACGGGGGGAGCCAGGCCAGGTGGTCCTCGTCCCCGCTGACCCAGAGATGCTGCTGTGTGCTCCAGTGCATCTCTCAGCACTCCCATGCAGAGGGGAGAACGCTACAGCACGCTTCTTACCTACAAGCCCAAGCTTTCTGCCATGAAAAAAAAGGGTGCATAGAGAAATGACAAGTTTTTGTCCTGAAATGTAGCCAAGGTAAGCACCCAGGGACTAGGGTAGCCTAATGCAGCACTAATTTACTCCCCTTGAGCGTATGCGTTATAGCACAGTCTTTAGTTCATGATTACATACTATTTTTCACAGACCTCTGCTTCATTCACTGCACAGGAGGGACTATGCGCTGAGAACAAACCAGCAACACACAGAAAAAATATGCTAATCTCTGTAGGATGCCTGTCTCATACGTGGTAAAAATGGAAGTTATATGGCAGCTAAGGCAGGACAGTGCAAGAAGAAAAAATTAAAGCACCTGAGGCTTCAAAAGTCAGTATAACAATTTGAGCGGTTACTACCCACCAGCTGCCTCCACAACTGTTGCATTCAATGCTGACAGTTTAAAACAAGTCCACTGACTTTGCGCTGAAGCAGACTTGAACTCTTGATGAGGGCATTGAACAGTGTAGCTGTGGATGTTGTAACAGCAGGGGAGGGCAACTTCTTCAGTTGCTTCAACTCTATCCCAAAGAAGATGAACCTAAAGAGAAGACTCTACCTTGGCTTTCTCCTGGCCTCTGCCACGGGCTTCCTGGTAAGGGTGGGCAGGTGGCTAAAACTTAAGTTTTCACGGCTGTCCACTAAGTGCATTTTACCCCCAATTCACGCCATTTGGCTAAGCAAAAGGAAATACTTGGGGTCTGATTGACAGAAATGGTGAACAGCTCCCAACTACAGCTGAAGCTCCTGGGTACCCTCCTCCAAGGATGCCAGCAGAATATGGCCAGGCTGCAGCCTTCTCGGGCTGACTTTCAAGTTAGCTGATACTTTTGACAATTCATGTTGAATGCCTGTAAGTCGGTTCCCTGTCTTGTGGGAACACTAGCAATACTCTCATCTCACATAGGCGTTGTGAAGATATATTTATTGAGTTTTGTAAAGAAATTCATTACAGAAAGTCTTCATTTAAGGAAACTGTCATTCCTATTAGAGGTATAAAGTGAAATTCAGCCCATCTGTTGTGTACCGCTGTCCGATTTCAGCTTTTTCTCTCATACTTGTAAAATTCTTGAATGTGACAAAAAAAATGACAATTTTTTTTAAAGTTGTTCTTCAGAGCATGTGGCAAATGATGCCTGGATATCCTTTTCACACTTGCAATGTGTGAATGAAAGAATGTATAGAGAGACTTTGCCTTTTCTTTCTCTTCTCTTCTCTTCTCTTCTCTTCTCTTCTCTTCTCTTCTCTTCTCTTCTCTTCTCTTCTTTTTCTTTGAGTGTAGAATGCCTCCTTTCCCAATATTATAGAGTGCCTTTCTGTGTGTGCCCTATTTTCTGCATTGGTTAGCATTATTCTGTCAACTTGAAGTAGTGTTGATTAGGAAATTGATACGGTTACTAACAAGCTGTATTTCACGTGTTGATTTCAGTCAACAAGACACGTTTTCTCGATATTAGTTAAGCTGATAAGGTAGTAAAATGCACAGTTGATTTATTTTCTGGAAGTTTGCCTTACATGATCAGTAGATGCAATAATTCTTTACATTCTTATGATCTGATCATTGTACAGTGAACCAAGCAAGACCCATTGGCTCAGTTATCTTCCTGGGTGCTGCTTAATAGTGACTCTGCATTTGTGATGAAGAAACAGCAGTTTGAAATATCCCCTACTGATAGTGCCAGAAGAAAGCTGGAAAATCTCCAGAACTCTCTCATTTTAAAAACATTGCTGAATTTCTTTGTGAATATATGAATATACATATCTTGCTTATTTGAGCAACGAGGTTTTTTTTTCTCACTTGACTGTACTTTCTTCTTGTAGTACATACTGGTTCAGAAAGAGATTAGAGCTTACCCCATGTACTGAGGAGGGTGAGAGGTGGGATTTTTAGTGTTATGCATATTAAAATTAGGAATTTGTAATTTTTTGTATATATTGCATTTTGTAAATAAGGGGAAAGTTGGAGAAAAGCATACACTTGATATTAAGCATGACTGAATTGTCATTGTAAAGGAATTGTCCCAGAATTGAAGGACAGTTGTTTAAACCAGGATACTGATTAGAAAACAGAGTAACAACTCAGCAAAATCAAAAGGCCTGATTTCTACAAGAACTGCAGCCCCTCTTGTTTGAATAGAAACAGAAAAACAAATTAGGAAACACGCTTTTGTATGTGGTCATGCACAGAGAATGTTTATACCCTTCTTTATTTTAGGTCACATTCTGTATTTTTTCATCTGATGGTGGGGGGCAAGCCACAGAGATACCTCAAGCTTTGCGAAGCAAACATCAGCCTCTCGGATCCTGCTGCCACCCTCCACCAAGCAGCCGGGGAGGCAGGTTCCCCCCCAAGCAGGGTCCGACCTAGCCTTACCCCTGCCAGTGGTTTCATTTCAACCTTTGTCATTGCTCAGGAAGGACAATCGTAACCAATATTACATCAGGACCTAAAAGGAAAAAAGCCTGAAGGTGATGGAGAGTTCATTGGATGGATGGATGGGTGGATGGATGGATGGATGGATGGATGGATGGAGAAAAGCTTCCTCATTTTCCTCCGCTGCTGAGCTGTCAGTCAGCCAAAAGAAATTAGAAAGTGAAAGTTATGGCCCACACGAAACCAAGAGAAGGAAGTACATTAGAAATGCCCCCTGACTGCAAACCCAGGTGAACTGGATGCAAGTTTAACAAAGTTATTGCTCAGCAAGGAGGATTTCTCAGGGATAAAAGGCAATAAGCACAGAAATATCTTTGGACAAGTGTTAGTCTCTAGTGTGACCTGAGCAAACTCAATTTTGTTGTGAGCCATGTTAACAAGGAGCTGAGCCTATAAGCCTTGTAAGAGTAACAAAAAAGCAATTTATGCAAAATGGGGGCAATCCTCATCTCATAGTATCTAGAGAATATGCAGTTTTATAGGTGATTAATTTCAAAAAAAGAAAGAGGAAAGAAAAAAACGCTTGCATAAGTTATTTAAAAGCCTTTTAGTAGGCTGCTATTGGGGAAGTATTAAGAAAAATAGAAAGGGTATGGCACTTGAGGAAACAGCAAGGCATTGTGGGAATATAGTACAAAATAAAGCAGGATTCATTTATGTAATTATTACAGACACACAGTAGTCATAGAGTAGTTAAAAGTTATGCCACGATTCCCCCAAATAAACTTGTCTTCATGAAAATTTGTTATTTTATCCTTTATCTTTTCCACTTGGTGTTTCTGTTGAAAGCAGAATAAATCTAAACATATGAGGAAATTAATAACTATTTCTAAAACACTTTTCCAGGTTCAGAGGGTTTTTTACTGTGGTTTTGGTTTTGGTTTGGTTTTTTTCTTCATAATGTCTTCAAAATGATTTAATTTAGGAATTGCAAGCAAAGCCACTCTGAAAAGAATTGTGTACTACTGCCTTTATGTGTATTAATCAGAGTTGGAAGACGTTTAGGTTTACATTTTCAAAAGCAGTCAGTAATTCACACTGAGTGCTCCATTTGATATGCATAGAAAGAAAACACTGAGTATTAAATCAGCATTTAATATCAGGTTTCTTTAAGTGTGTAAACTTAGCTACCTGACATCATTAATCAATTTTGGTATGTTAGGTCGTAAATATTTACATTTGTTTTTAAAATAATAAACAGTCATGTTTGCTGTTACCATACAAAATATTAATTATGGTTGACACTTTCAAAAGAGCTAAAGGATAATAGACACCCTATGTTAAATCAGCCCAGTCATGAAAGCTAGAACCAATAAAGGACTTGGAATGAATTTCAGAAAGTAGACATGGGGACTTCCACAGCAATGTTTTTAAAAAAAAGGACATCTACACTCATGTTGCCACTTCTAAGCTGCTGAAAGTCTTTCAGCAGTTGCTGTTTATTTTGGTTTTTAAAGTTCTTGATCCATTTTTTATGTTTCTGCACGGGCACCAAAGGACTTTGGCCTTAGGGAATTTAAATATTTCCTCTATGTAGGTGAGTGCGTTAACCATCAACCTCTCATTTTATTCTGCTGTAGCCACAACACAGTCAGCAGACTGTTTAAAGCACTAAAATTAGAAAAGCCAAACCTCAGGCCTGAAATAAAGCAGCCCCTTTCAAAGTTATTAGTGAGTTCAGACCTAATTGATACACACTGGTTATCGGTACATATCTCATTAACGCTGAGTCATTTTTCCTAGCTTTGGTTTCTCAGTCTCAGGGTCATGGAGGTACCTGCCCATCACACGAGCCAGGTCCCTAACCCTGGGCTGGGGCTGAGATTTTGCACCTACCCCTGCGCTTGGTGTTTCCTTCTGTTTTGCTCAAGCAACTCACCCCCAGGCACACAACTCCCTGTTTCATTACACGTTAGATCATACAAGGTATTTCTGACTGTATTATGGACCCAGCACTGACGTTCCTAACCGAAGCAAGTCCTCGCCCACGACAGCGCTACCACAGTTGAGGAAATCCTCAAAGCACTGACCTCAGCTGGTAAAGCAAGAATTTAACCTTATCTTAGGAGAACCTGCAGCCCAACTCTGTCAGCATCTGAAGCCCCAAGGTACTGAAGCTTCTGCTTTTGCAAATCCCATGCACACCTGAAAGTTTTCCAGGTGGATGATTAAAACCTCCTTCACACTGCTCTTGAGCCCCAAGGAAGTCATTAACAGGCATATTTAGAGCAAGGACACAACCTAGCAGAAAGCCAGCAAGAGCCCTGGCCGTGGCGCAGAGGGGTGGGGGTCAGCACAGCGATAACCAAGCAGCACATCCTTCAGCCAGGAGAGGTTCCCGTCACCTAAAAATCATATGGACTACTTTAGGAGAAGGTTGTGGCATGTGGTATGGAGAGGAAAAAGGCGGAGGGGGAAGGCCTGCAGCTGTTGAGGCAAAAGTCTGCTGCCTTCAGGTCCACCGTCACATGTGAAGCAGCTTTAGCCCCTGTAGAAGTAGCAAGTGGAGGATTATCTGTTGTATTTCAGCACTGAGAAAACAACCACCATATTTTAACTAATCCCTCAGATTTATGCCTGATTAGCAAGACACTGTTGATGGTATGATTAAATACTTTCAGAATATATATAATCAATGTTTCACTCAAATTTTATAGTTTGCAGAGAAAGTGGTAATTGGATAATGTTAGGAATGTTCCTTCAAAACATGGCTATTGGTGAATTAAATAGTACAGCTTTTTAAAATCCTGCTCATGGTTTAAAGGCATATTTTCAGTCTAAAATATTTATTCCAGACTACAGTTTTAGAACAAGAGCAAATTATTTCTGCAACTAAGTAGTTTATACTTTAATTTATTCCATCTCTGTCATTATATTGTCCTTGAAACTATTTTCTGTCACTGTCAAACATGATAGCCTCAGGACAGAAATGAAAGTGAGATAATATATCTCCATGAGCTTTTCTGGTGAAATGTTTTTAAAAGTTTTCAAATGCAGACATTTGGATTTAAGCAGAAGATGAAAGAACAATGAAACTAGGAGATTAAAGGAACAAAAGCAATTATTTTAAATGTTATCAGTTTAACGTCCCAATATTAATCCTTGAACACCGTTATAATTGCACCAAATAATTTATATAAGTAACAGAAAAATTATTTTATGTTATTTCTCCTATTCCTCTGTGAAAAATAATGTCTTCTCTGTCAGTCTCTTTTCTCTTAATTATGATTCCCAGAAATGTGTCACTGTGACATTTTTCTAAATATGGTCTTAGTAAGAGGCTTAACTTTAATGGTTTAGTGCCTTGAAAACTTTCATAAGATTATCAAACCAATTCTTAAAAACATATAATATATTCATTTTCAGAAACCAGTGTAAGTTCAGTGTGTGCTATTTTACCATTTCAGAGATAACCTAAGTAGAACAAGCAAATCCACAAAGTAAGACTTGCATTGTTGGAATAGTGCAGGAGGAAGAGTGAGGAGCAGAGATTAGAAGATTTATGCTTTTACCCTATTTCTTCAGTGCATTGTTATAGAATATATCGATTGTTTATTTCTCATGTGCTAGCATTTTAAGAGATTATTTTTGGAATAATTTTTTACTCTGCTTAACTACTATTACATTTTCTAAACTGGAATGTCTGTCATTTAAGCTTTGAATTTCCACAGACTGACATGTTTAGAGGTAGAGTGACTGGCTGGCTCAGGGAGGCCATGTCTTATATTTCAAGAAACATGATTCAGACCTCCTTGCATTGCTTTGAGTGTTGCAATGTTTTCTTTACACAGAGTTACCCTTGCATGTTTTTTCGCCTTTTTACTTTCTCCTTGCTTAGCACTAGCAAATGCATCAGCCTCTTGCAAAAAAAGCAAATAAGCATGGTTCCTCCTTCAAAGATTCCATAAAACAGACACAAAGATAAGATGGTTCAATGACAGATGCTTTATTGCTTTAACTCATTTCCAGTTGGCTGAACTGAGGCCTTTCTGTTATTTTGATACCATTTCTCATGAGCCAGAAATTAATATACGGCAAACGGTTTGTATAAGATTGGCACATTTGTGTAGAAGCTGAAAGCACAGGCCCTCGTCCCCATCCCCAGGACAAGGCAGTCAGTTTGTGCAGACAGGATGGAAGAGCCCATTTATTTTGTTGATCTTACCACGATATGTTTTCCTCATCCAAAGGGACCTTTGCTATGCAGTGCTTCTCTTAGACTATCACTTCAGCCTCTTAACAATTTCCCTACCAGCAATTACTATCACTACTGAACAAGAATATCAGGCAGGTTTCAATCTTTTCCTGAAGAATGGTGGTTGGGTGTATGTGAAACAGCAGCAAGCAGTTCAGTTTGCCTGCTATTATACATGACTCAGCTGCCTACTTTTCAGCCTACCAACACGGGGAGGGATATTATCTGAGGGAACATGTATATGTATGCATGTGTGTATACACATACCTTTAAATAGAAGCAAATTCTAGTGGTGCTCAAAATGTGTTCAGACATGCTAGTTTACTTGCCTTACACAAACACCCAGACACGCAAATATCTACATCTGTCTTCATATACATACATACATTTGCATATTCATGCATAGACACATATTTTTGTACATATCAACAAAAATTTTTTTAACTGCAAATGCATGCATTCAAAATTGTAATTAACTGCCATATTAATAAAGTGATTGAAAAGACATGTAGTTTTGAAAGCAACTACTGTCTGCAAATGGAATTCTCTATTATGTCAGCATGCTTTTTTCAACATTTTTTTACTGTTACAAGATTTTGTAAACCACTGGCACCAAGTGTGCCTGTTCTATATACCAAAAAATGTTTACCCACACAGATGGATGTATATGTATGACACTGAATCACACTGAAATAAAATGTTTTTCATGAAGGAATGTGTAAATACCAACCAGTATTTTTCAAGCACTTTTCCCACTAACACAAAAAGTAGTTATACTAGCATTATTAAAAAACATGTTTTAAAGTGAAAGAAATTCAGGCAAAGAAAACTTTTTGGAAGTGCCTATTAAATTTGGATAGCTCAGGAGCTGGGTGTCCAGCTGAGGAGATGCTGCTTTTTAGGAACACCTAAGCTACCTATAACTATGATTGACCTTAACAGGTACTGGGGGTGCTTAGTGTCACTGGGAGAAACATTGGAGAGGCCACGAAACAAGAATGTGCCTATAGGAGGTTATGAGAGTGCTAGCCGATGGCATGCATGAGTCCACCGCAGAGTGTTTTCACGGGGTTGGGGGAGAGTTGCGAAACAACAAAACTTTCTTGAGCACCCCAGATGACTTACTGTGCACAACTTTTGAATGTTACTCTGAAAACTGAGATTTCTGAAGACATTATGCTAGGTAAGGAAAAAGTGAAAGAACCCCAAACTGATGAATACATTTAGGAAAGGATTTGCCTGAGTCATTAAAAAAATATATATCTGCAGTACTGAGAAAGCTCAGTTCCTATTACAGATACAGATTAAAGATGCTATTTGTATGCACTTCTTCTTGATCTTCACACTTGTCGTCTTTGTTGGAGTTTTATAAAAACACATTAAAAACATCAGCATTGCAAAAAAGAATTTAAAAGCAACTTGTCTTTTGGAAAATGTTTGTTTCATTGATGTTTGAGCTCGCACAGAAGAAGTAATAGAAACTGCATCTCTGATCACTGGAAAATGGATTCTTGTCAAAGGCACTAACTGTCCTAATAGTGAGATGCTATGTCTTGCTCTGTCTCACTGCCAGGCTCAGCTATAGAAACAGCATAATTATATAAGTAGCAACAATTCCCTTATCTAGTATGAACACTTGCTACTGTTAACCACATTTCAATGTGCTGAAGATGAAGCAGAGAATTAAAATTTAAGCTGAGTTTGTTGGGTCTTTTAATCCAAAAGAGGCTGGTTTTCTGTTGGGGTTTTGGTGTGTTTTTTTTTTTAATTTTACACTTTTCAAAATCTGCCAGCCAGCCCAGGAGCAAGTGACGTTAGCAGAGCCAGGAGCTGCTGCTGCCCAGGGCACGCCGCCTGCCCTTGGCTGGGCACCCTTTGCTTCCCTGCAAGAATGTCTCCTAGACTGGCTAAATTTCTGTTCTGCCTGACTTCTTGTGCCACTGCCATTACCGTGACCTTGGGACTGTGGCATTCGAGAGATAATTTTTTCAAATAACCTCAGCAGAAAACTCCACTTCTGTCTCTCATTGCCCCATGAGTATATTTCCCAAGCGTAGACATTACTAGTAAATCAGTCCAGATATCCTCATGATATTCTTAAAGATAGTGAACCAACAGCCCAAAATTCCTGAACCAAAGCTTATTATTGTCAGTGAAAGTTCTTCCAGAGAAAACTCTGAATGCCATAGGAGGCAACCAGAATAAGCATCTTCTAATCCACCAAACCCATGAAACTATATGGATATTCAAATCACAATAGTGAAGTAGCTGTAATGATATTAAGAATTAGTGAGCTTTTGATATTAGAATATCTAGTTGTTTGAATATGACTAGCAGTTATTTCCAAAGCATCTCACAGAATCATTGAAATAACAAACACTTCTGTAGAAGGCAAAAAAGAAATACATTTGAGTTAGAGTAGGGGGAACTGGAGAAAATCCAGCTAAGAATGATGAGTCGAAATTCATTGTATATTGAACAACCTAATTACAGTGATTATGTTTTTTGTCATCGCAGAGTTGATGAATATTTTCCGGAGCAAATGGAAATTTCCATCCCACAGTCATTGTAGTTTTCTAATGTTGCTGTATATTAGTATCTTAGAGCACTGTGGTAGTGTCAAATATAAACAGATTACTGTAGACAATCACCAGCCAACAACAACAAAGAGGCCAGATTATATCTAGGCCTTCTGATGATCAAAGCTTTAATACGCTTCATATGCTGTTTCATAAATAATGAATGTGAAATACTTGTGGCAGTAACATCAAGACTTACAAATTTTTGTAGTAATTATTTCAAAATTAAATATAAGTAAACATATTTAAAATGACTGTTTTTATTAAATATAAAGCCCAAAGAGCCAAACACAAAGAAATAGCTAGGAGGAGATTTATCATCTGTAGGTCACTTGTATCCTATTTGTAATGATTCCTTTCCTGCACTAAAGAGAAAAGCTAAAACAATTTCATAAAAGTGTCATCTAGTAAAAGATAACCCTTTCTTTGGAATTATTTCTAATTTGTTGCAGAGCTTCAGAAGGAAATATGCCAGCACCGTGATTTATTTTCCACTTTTTGTTTCATACATGCTGATTTACGTATTTTGCTGATCTTGTTTAAATAGCACACTATCTTCTGCGAACTAAAGAGACTTATTATCAGCAATGATACCAACTGTTCAAATCGGAATACATAAAATTCCTTATTATTTCACATCACGAAATAGGCATCCTTATCTCTCTGAGCTGTATGAGTAAACAACATCTACATTTGAACACTCAACTTGCTCATGTTATCTTTACCTGGACTTTTAGAGAAAACTAAAAGAAAATTAAGATAAATTTTCAATGCCCTGCCAAAGAAATTCAGGTGAAGATTCAATAAAGTTAATCATCCTTTCCACAATAATGAGGAATTAATACTCAAATCATCTACACTTGATACACTTTATATTCAGCAATGTCATTTAATCCTTAACACTGCAAGAATTATGGGAGCTCTCAAGCTAATATTGATCTAATGCCTTCAGCTCAATGACAATATGTCAATTACTTTATCTTTTTTTTTAGATAGTATGGGAAATACCCATGCAGTTAGAAACCGTACATGACAGAAAGGTCCTTCTTCCAAAATGGAAAAAAATTAATTTCCTGATTTCTTTTCATTGCAGCTGATTCAGATTTTAACTCAAAGCATTTATAGGTTTTCCTTAGGGAAAACTAAGAAACAGCTTACACGTATAAACTTTACACTATTTAAGGAAATTGGTTTAAGCTTTAATTAAAAATCCATTATCATTTGCCTTCTATTTTTATGGTTGGAACTATTGCTCCCTTCCCAGTTGTTTCCCTTTTAGGATACTATAACTTTACCTATCACCAGCCAGTGCAATGTCTGCGTTGTTCTATTCAAATTTAACACCTGAAAATGCTTATGCTTGTTACTCCTTCTTTCAGTCCTTGCAGAGAAATGAAAGAAACCCACAGTTCCTCTTCATTTAATACCTCCTTGATATTTTATGTCAGGCCTTTGCTAAACAAAATTATCTCCAGGTGTAGAGTACACGCTTACCAGTTTATCACAGGAAGGTTTTAGGGAATAACGGTAGGGCAGTGGTCTAATAAGCTCCCACAGTGCACTTCAGCTGCCCATGTCTAAGGCTACACTCTACAAATTCTTTACAAAATATGTGAAAAATGTAGTGGGTGTCTGCCAGAGCACCCACTACTGTGTGTGTCAGAGGCACTTGTCTCCTGTGTTGTCAACACCTTCCTGAGCGCTCCACAAGGCAGGTCAGGTGCCTTCTACTGCTCAGACAGTGCCCAGCCCATTATGGGCATTACCAGAAACAAGTCAGTGTATTAGCAGCCTGTTTACATCTTGGCAGACCAGCTACAGAAAACAGGTTTTAATTTCCAGGTGTTCGTTGCAACAGAGCAAAAAGGTGTTGATTGACCCCAGCCTGTTTCCTCCGGGCCAAGAAAATTGTGAACATTTACTTATGATTACTCTGAGAGTGGTGTCTAAAACAAGTCCTCTGGGCTGCAGCTGGTTTAAATTGATTACACATTTATCAATAACATACTTGTAATAGTAGCGTCAAGCCTGAATCAAAGGACAGGTGAATTTTTCCTCACACCCAAATTGAATCTCAGTCTCTCCTTCTCAACAAGAATCAGAACAGAAACAAAAGTGGTGCCTGGTTGGGATGTGATGAGTTTTTCAATATGCAGATCTGAAGAGTTTCCCGGTGTGGGAGTGGCTGGTGCTGTGAGGATGCGTCTCTGTAGTTCTGTGCTGCTCTTGCAGCTCTGTGGGGATTTCTTATGGTGGCCCACAAAGTACCCAAATTATTGCTCCCAGTGGCCCTTCATATCAATTTCTGATCTCTTGTGCTGAGTTACTCCGTGCCCTGGGACTACCTCCAGAGCTGATGTGTCCACACCCTGGCTAAAACTTCTTCCTTTAGGCCTGTTATATGGCAGCTTCTGGTTTAAAATGTTGTATTTTTCTATGAGAACCACTGAAGCACAACACCTGGCCTGTCTTCACATCCTGGAAAATGATGATTGAAACGAGAGACCACACATCACAGTCTCTGAGGCAACCTATGAACATTTAAAGATGTTATGCCTAAAAATGTGGGCCCTTCTTGGAGGGAAAGGACTGTGCTGTAGCTTCCACCACCCCTGTGAGAGTTTGAGCATGCTGGGTCTGTCTGACAGCAGGGATGAAAGAGGGTGGCTCGTCCTTGTTGCCTGTTCATTGGAAATACAAGGTATATATGGAACCGGCTTCATATTTCTGCTGTCATTGGCTTTCTTTTACACAGATGTGCATATTTCTTTTAAAACCTTACAGCTGTCGGCTCCCTGTGATGCATTACCTTCTATTTCACCAGTCCAAGGAAGAACAGCTCTAACCAAAATGAAAATGGTAATGATAATGCATGGAGAAATGTCACAAACAAGAGACCTTTCTCTAGAGGACCCTTGCTAAAATTTGTTCCAAAAACATACCAGTGCAACAAAAGATGCCTCACACAATACAGCTCAGCAGAGCATACATGTGATGACACTTTTTAAGGGACAACTTAGCTATTTAAATGCTTAAGTCCTTAAAATCTCAGATAATAAGTACTGCTGTAAGTATACAGCTGGGTGTATTCCTCCTAAGACCCACAGCAATACCTTCTACTGCCACTTGCTAGTCATTCAGACACGTCTCTCACCTTCCCCCTCTCTCTCCCTGCCTGGCTTAGAAGAAAACAAGCATTACTGCAGCTGGTCACTCCTTCCAGTCTTCTAATGATATTTAGTTCCTTTGAAAGAACAGCTGCTGCATGTATTCCAGTATCATGGGTGTGAGTGTTTGAGATTGATAATCGTGTCTTCCTATAGAGGTCAATCTTGGAAAAAAACCACAAATAAATATCTTAAAAGCTGAATGAATTTAATGTGTTGCATACAGCATTACAAAAAGATCTCCTGGGAGAGTCCCCTGTGAAAAAAATTGTCCTGAGAGATGTGATACAACAGAAAACATTGGTGGAGAAACCTAACAGCTGTTTTACAAGAGATTAGGAGTTAAGACTTCATTAAGGGCTCCTACCTATAGTGGGGCCCTGCCTATATCGAACAATGTGCTTGTTACCTTGAAGAAAACTGTGTCGTCTTAACCGCTGTAGGTGAGGGAATGGCTCACCTGCTTTGACATAAACTTCTCCCCAGCTGATGACTGGAGTGGTAACTCGTGGGTTTGCTGATGATCGGGAAAAACCTACCCTGAAATCAGGTAGTGGAGTATAATTAATAAACTATATGATCCTCTCATCCATTGGTATGTTGGGTACAAGCCCACACAGCAAGGTCAGGTTTCTTTCATTTAATTAAGGAAGGATTTCATGGGTTCGTTTTCTTTCTAGTTTGCTACAGGCATCATTGTTTTATAGCAAACATTTTACTAATATTCATTTATTTGCTCATTTGATTGTAAATAACAGGAGCTGTTGTCCTGTAGGTCATAATGGGAAGTGTCTCCTGAGAGCAGTGTCTCAGGTACTGAGTGGTAGCTACTCTGTGCATCAGGGATTCAGCAGCAAATTCATCGTTTGCCTTAAAAATTACTATACAAGGGTTTCACACTTCTCAGAACCTGGGTTCCAGAGAATAACTGTGACAATCCAATACAATCCAAAGGGTTTTATTCATCTGTAAAATAAAACCCAAACAAACTGATGCTACCTTTTGTTATGTAGAAGTTCAGGCCTGACAAAGTGATCAAGCCAGGGGTTGCTGTGATCAACAAAGACGACTTACATACTCATTTTGATTTTTTTTTCATCCAGACCAAGCCAAAATAGAGAAGGAAAGGATGGAAATAATTGTTTCTAATTCTAGTGATCATGGTACTGTATCTTTCACCTCTAAAATCAGGTCATATACATAGTTGCTGGCTGGGGTTAAACCACCACAGTTTGTTCCTTACAAATAACTGAGACCCCATCACTGTGGCAAAGAAAGTAATCCTCTTGACAGACCAGCAATCTTTGTTTCTAGTAGCACATGTAAGTTAGTATCCCCTCAGTTAAAAACCAGCTTAGTGCTCTTATCTGCTTGTTTGACACATACAGAGTGTCTACTTCTAAATCAACTCATACTTTAGAAGATTGTAGCATACTGTCATCTCTTCTAGAGAAAAACCTGTGTCCAGTCTTGGCAACTGCCACAATATTTCTGGTATGCCTTTGACAATCTTGGATTTCTACTAGCACAAAGCTATTCTTGGTGACTTTGCTGATACCGCCACAAATATTTTTCTTTCTGATTGACTTCAAAGGCTGCTCAGTGTCTTTCCTCCATTTTATATACTGACATAAGTACTCCTTGCAACAGTTTTTCAAGACCTGATGTCCCTGAGAAGCAGTAATATGTAAATGACCCTCTTCCTTACATATACTAAGAGTCTCATGCCTATACTTAAATGAATTCATGTGGTATTGCTACCTCCTAATTTTTATCACAGTATGCTAATGCATTTACATTTGTTTGACTTCTTCCTCTGGAGCATGGTACATGGAGCAGCAACACATTCTTACACAATTCTCCAGTCACTTGATTGCAAGCACTGGCTTTGTTCACTTTCTTTGGAAATGCTTGGGCTGAATCTACATTAAGTAACAACATGAGTGACTATATTCTCTTTTGTCAATTAAAAAAGGGTTGTCAATTAAAAAATACCTTGTATTCTTTTTTATCTGATGGGCCACTCAGTTGTCTTATCCAAGATACCAAAAAAAGCTGGGCAGCAGATAATTATGGGCCAAATTTTGTAAGCTATACCTTGCAGTAAGCTTCTGTATCACACGGAGATTAAATAAAATCTAACTATAGAACAGCAAGACAGTCTTAGTTCTGTATTCTCTGCTTCATTATTCTGTAAGACCATCTGTAAATAAGTGCACCTAATGCTTTTTAAGTTACGAAATTTTTTAGCTGAGTGGGTAATACATGAGGGATTTAAAATGCAGCACATACTACTGAATCTACTGAGTTCGTGATAGTAACTTCTATAATACATTATCCAGAAAACTGCCCTAATCTTTGAGATATATATTTGTGTCACTTTATTGTGCTGTTTTGCTTACTATGTCTTAGTGGAAATGGAATACAGAAATCCTTCTCTGACATTACCTGTTTAATGAATTTATGACTTAAACATGCTCAGAAATCGATTTATAGTCCTGTGATGTTTTTTATCCTATTGTCCTTAAGTAAAGCCTCATACATGGGTAACCAGGGTATCTCACTTCAGCTTCTTCATAGAAAGTGAGGGTGAGTCTTTTGGAGAATAACAACAAGTGCAATTTTGCTAACCAGAAGATGCATGTCACGCGTGCCATTTCCCATGGAAAGATGTGGTTGCTCAGTCAAAGCTTAGTATAGTTCACCTCCTCATGTAGCAAACTGTTCCCATTACCATTATATCAGTCCTGAAAAATCTTGGCTAGCCGGTGTCTCCTTTCACTGCTTTTATTCTCAAAATTCTGCCCAATCCTCATTTGCCTTTCTCATACCATACCCAACACCTTGTGTGCTCCTTGTCACAGACTGACTCTTCTTTCAGATCTCCCTTTTTCCCCTCTGGATGTTGCAGTGTTCTAGGCTGGGATTTTTGTTAGTTCTTTGGTCAAACAACACTGAGAATTTACTGCTTCATTGATAGTCTTTTGTTTACATATATCTTGCACCTAAGCTTGCTAATTCATGGATACCAGCAACACATACATCAGCTTTGCAGGGAGTTTCAGTTTCTCCCAAGTGCTGTGTTGCCCTATATCATTCTTTTCATACCATTAAGTGTATTGACTTTCTTTTATGCCTGAAAGCTGGTTTATTCCTGCTAGCTATATCAGCTGGTTTAAAAAAAAAGTTCTTACTATCCCTGAAAACCTCCTCTGGTCTTTAATCAGCAATGTTAATTATGCCAGAGATTGTTTGAATGAACCTTTTAAATGTAAAAGCTTTGGGAAGACGTATGTACCAAACCTATTCAAATAGGTTCTACATCTTTACAGTATTCCAAGTTGTATATCTTTGCCTGCCTCTGAGACTAGCATTTTGCCTGCTATTTTTAGAGATATTTTTGGAGAGAGAAGGGCCTTCAAAATGACCACAATATTTTCACTTCTTCCTGTAGTCAAAGTAATGAGTGCTGGAAGAGCTGAATTCCAGCAGAAGTGGTAATTTTTATCAGCGGTGCAATTTCATCTCTTCTACAGACATGAGATTTTGTCTTTCTGGCACTTTCTCACCCTATCTCCTAATCTCCCATTTTCTTTTAACCAGGAATTCCATGTTTTTTCAGTGGAATATATTCAGTGGTGCAGAAAGAAAAAGATATATATTACACTATATTACAACCTCAGCCCCTTTCCCTAGCAGGGAATGTCATTTTCATAACATTTCAACACTTTCAACGTACAAGTATGCTAAGTGTATTTAGTTTGGGAGGTTTCTTATATATTTATTTATTTTGTAGATGAAAGAAAAGAGGAGAGAAGGAAATGCTGCTTCATGCAATATGGTCTGTGAAGCTGAACTGTTGTCATAGCTGGTATCTCATTTTAACTTTGCAGGTCTTGTCGAAAAAGGATCTGAGTTCAGGCAGTTATTGAGCGTATGCTCCAGTGACTGCCAGATTGATGCTTCTGTCATACAAGAATGTGACAATAGTTGCTATGGGTTTCCTGATTCACTTAATTAGATTTTTCCCTGTATAATTAGCACATCTTTAGTCTGAACTTCAAACTATGTCACCAATTTATTTTGAAATTAGAGAAAGTGTTGGAGAGGATTTTATACCTCTCATTTCTTGTAAATGTCTGTGCTAAGACCCACTAGGAATATCACAGAGCAAAATTGTTAAGAGGTCAGTATGTGATGTGGAAACAGGCTGTTTGACCTAGTTTTGGCTGTGGCTCAGACATCTGAGCTCACTGAAAAGCGGCTGTGAGGAGGATCTCTCTTTGTTTCATTTCTCAGGATCGAGGTGAAGCTAGTAGGAAAGAGTGGGGTAGCTTTGCAATTATATGAAACAGCTATTCAGTTCTAGAGGTCATGGCAGACAGAAGTATTATCATAGCACAAGAAGGACTGCCTCACCATACAGTGAGAGAAGGAGGAAGGCAGCACTGCAGAGCAAAGAAAGGTACATATGCAGTATGAAACTTTGTAAGTCATTTTATTCATATGGGTAACCACAGGAATTCAAAAGCCTTTGCTTTGTCCAGTAAAGTTTCTGTCCTTTCATGGGATCTTGCAGAACTATTGTAAAACTATCAAAAGTTTAATTTAAAAAAGCCCTGTTTTCATACTACACAATATACTACACAGTTACAACAGGGATGCTGTTGGGGATATTTGGCTGAGGTGGCGTAGTTAAGCTGGAGTTCACTCTATAAATCCCCAAACCTTTATCTTGATTTATTTTTAACATAAAATCTGTTGCTGCTTTAAGGCTAAACAGTATAACATATGCAAAGAGAAGTTTGTCATTTTGAGAGGCTTCTGAAAAACATGTCAGCACTTTGCATTAGCTGAAGCTTTGCTCTGTGCACTGCAGCAGCTCCTTAAAGATTTCCAATAGGCTGCTGCATGCCAATACTTCACTACAGAATTGTTTAAAAGCACATTAGCATGAGGATACGTTTCAGTGGAGTGGGAAGGGGCCAGGAGGGGTTACAATGGGATTGTGACATCCCCGTGCATGACCTGAACCAACACGCATTGAAGGTTGAAGCATCCTCAGCGCTCCCTCTGACACCACAGTCCCGTGGGCTCGCTGGTGCCCCTGCGGCAGGTGCTGTCCGCACTGTGCCACTCATTCAGCCTCCTCTCACCCTCTGCTTTCCCTTCCTTTGCAAACACACACCATCCTGAGCATGATTTTCACTCTGCCTTTATGGCGATGGAAGGTCAAGTGAGCAGCAGCCTTTAGGACAGCGCTCCATAACACACCTTCGGTCTGGATGCAGACTTTCCAGTGGGAAGTGACAGGGAGCTCTGCTTAAATGCGGATGCCACAAAACAGGCCAGGTCACAAAATTTGCCTACACTTTTTTGGTTTTTTCTTCTTTTTTTTTTTTTTTTTAAAGTGAGCTAACATTTGTTACCCTTGGAACACAGCTTCCATACTAGAGAAAAAGGGATGGCAATAAAGAACTTTCTGCCATTTCAAGACATCAGGGTTCAGATTGTTTATAACCCTTTCTTGTGTCTCATATGAAAAAGTACTAAAATCACTTTTGTAGCACAGGTTTATGTCACTGCTGGCTGCTTTTATAAACACCACTGACTAAACTTTCATTAATCCAGAACTATGATTTCAAAAGCAGAAACACTGGAACTAACAGTGCTTACGTAAACACAGATGGGCTTGGTATTCATTTGGAGAAAAATGCCAAGAGATTTTGTGAAAGGCAAAAGGTAAAATAAGTTGACAGACTTAGGATGTCTTACTTTTCTTTAGGAAGTTGTTTTGCATGTGTGCCTTGAAACATACTGGTATCCTCAATTCTAATGCTATTGATTTAGTACATCTGCATTTAGCACATCTGCATTTAGCACATACTGCTCCGTAATGGGGAAAAACTTGTGTTAGTCCTCATTCCTGTGAACTACAACTCCCAATTATGTTCTTCAGCTATTTAGTTCCCAAGAATATCTTCAAAGTTTGATAATAATTTATGTTGTCAATCTATTAAGTCAATTTTATGGGATCCAACACAACCAGCGCCTGCTTACGTGAGGCCTGAAGACTACTTTGGATCTCTGTGAAGGCCATTTGATAACTGCCTTCTTTTATGGTTGACCTTGAAGGAGAGTTCAGTTTGGTAATTTATGGCAAACAGCATCCAGGAAGACCCATTTGCAAGATTCACTGTCACTTAGTGCTAAACGATCGCTCCTGACTCAGAAGACAATCTGAGTCCCTGACAGGGCAATCCCATAAAAAATATTGCCTGGCCACCCAGGTGTCTTTTCCAATTATCTGGAGTAGAAATTAATACTTTTAAAAGCTGCTAGTTTTTGAAAGGTTATTACAATTTATTCCAGTAGTTTCTTTTACACATTATGATGAATTGGTTTATTACACCGTTATTTTCCATGTCAGCTTTTTAGAAGATTGAATCATAATGTTGAAACATTAGAGTGAATGGCAAACATATTATTTTACAGCTGAGTAATATATTTCCTCTAAAAAATTGTGCTCTGTTTTTAATAACAGGTAATTTTATGATTATATTGCTTAATGCTGTTGTCCCACATTATTTATTTCTATGTAGTAAGGACTGGAGGACTTTCTTTTAAGATGTCAGTGATAGCTTGGACAGGACACAAAATATATGAAAGTACAATAATCCAAATTGTGAACTGTGCTTGGAAGCATAGCAATTCATGACTTCTCAGTATCAGTTTAATATATGGAGCAGCTCCAGGGGGAATAAATGGTTAGCCTCACTTTAGTGGGCTTCTAAATTTAGAAGCAAGTTTTTTTAATGTCATGTTTTCTTCTTTGATTTTTTTCTTTCTGTGATAATCTCTGGGTGCTATTTTTGTTCCCCAAATCCTCTCCAACTGATCTATAAAAGGACGGTAATTAGCATTTTAATGGGAATGGTTGAATCTCACTGTTTCCCTACAGTGAGCATATTCTTATTTATGTAGAGCTCAGCAATACTCAAAGACATAAGAAATTCATCGTTTCATTTCCTTTTTTTTTTGGAAGCCAGGAGAGGGTGGGAGAAGGTGGGGGAGGAGAAGGTGCAGAGCAAAAATTACCATCCTTTTTGACGCTGTACCTGCATGTAGAATAGTTTCTTTTTCCAGCATGAATTACAAAGTTTTGGCTTTCTATCATCAGTTCTGCAGGTGGCTGAATAGTTTGAACTCCCATTGACTTCTTTCACAGCACAGTAAAGTTTCCATCCTGAGGTGCACAGCAACGCCCCATGTATTTTTTAATTGGAACAATTATCTCAGAATGGTTTAGTACAAAGTACTATTTCAAAAAGACAATTTCCTGTAGGTAAACGGTGTCGATTTCAAAAGTTGCAGGTTACTGCTAATGAGTGTCTGACACTATTTTTCAAGCAAGCGCATCTATAGATAAAGATTTGGAACTCAGCCCGAATATTTAGAGAGTAAGACACGTACAGCTCACATAGTCAGATAAGGGCATCAAAAATAATCTTCCCTCAAAACCAGAACTTCACCCCCTTCACTGTCAGAAACCCTTCATCTGTTGGGCGTGTGAAGGGCAACCTTTAGTACAATCTGAGCACTTCACGGGTATTACTGATTTTCGTCCTCCATTTCATTAGGCTGATTTGCATGGCAGCATGGAGGGTAAGGCCCTGATGAATTTATCTTCTGTGCTATGTAGAGAAATAATTTAAGTTTATAATATGTAAAGTTTGGATTCCTGCTTCATGCCCTAGCCACAGGTCCTATGTAACGCAACATTTCACAAAAGGCAGTATGGTTTTATGGATAAGAAAGAGATTATATTGCAGGAGAAGAGGGCACGGTTCCTGGCTTAGCTGGGACGAGGCAGTGGTGCTGTGTGTGAGACCGTGGAGCTGGTCTGCCTCTGGATCCCACCACGAGGTGCGTGCCCCAGCCCTACCCAGACCCCACGCCACCCCCTTACTTCACCCTCCACACGGTTCCGATAACGCCTTTGTGAATATTCCCACACGAGGTTGCTGAACAGTGCTGAACTGTGTGTACATCATGAGGTTCCTGGTTTTACCAGACCACAAATCAGTAAATCTGTGGCTATGTCGACCAGTCTGTTCATTCTTAAAAGTAACTGCTTCCTGACTCTGTTCAGTACATTCCCTAGAAATGCTGGTGGAGGTGAGTTAGGAAAAATTGCTTTCCCCAGTCCTATAAATATTTTTCCCACTTTATCATATTAATAACAATGAAAAAGGTCACATACCTGAAATTTGAATCCATGGAGGAGCGATTTCCAGGTATTTCTGATTAAAACACTGAGACTATAAATAACAATATCTACATAGCACCCTCTTGTTTTTCTGAATATCAAGATTTATTTCCCCTCAAGATAAATATTGACCTTGGCTTTAAATTGGTCAGAATTAATCTTTCTGCTCAATAAATCTTGGTATTCCCTTCCACAGAAATCAATATCTGTTTAGTATATCAGATTATTGAATGAAATTAATAAATTTAGCTCCGCATGAAGATTTTCATAAGTGGTGAACAGTCCAAATTTAGAAGGCTTCAAAAAGGCTCACAACATACTATATGGACTATTTCAGTTTAATGTTAAGAAACTGCTGAACTGTGCATTAAATAAATTACTGTATTGCTCAGAGAGTTACAGTAAGGTCTATTAAATACTTATTTAAAGACTTGGCAACAGTGAACAACAATAAATAATTCAAGTAGCACCTCTAATCTTGTTTTCTTTCTCCTTAATTGGTTTTACAGCATTGTTTTGACATTTACCCTTGAATTTTAAAAAAAAATACTCACAAAGAAGAAAATGCATGCTGTGCACTAATCCAGCTGCCAATTGAGTACTTACATATTGATGCATCAGAACAGCAGAGGAGCTCCACTCTGTCTTCAGAGCTGGCAAAGCCCATTATTGGTGTGAAGCAGTATTGGTGTGAAGCAGTATGGGCTTCCAGGCTTGCAGAAAATCTCAGTTGAAGAACTGCTTGTTTATACAGATGCACATGTTCAAATACAAAGTTATTCAACAAATAGAGAGATACTGCATCATCATCTCAGTGAGACTCCAGAGCAAATACATAAGAGACCATGTCTGATCTACCACCCAGGGAGACATCTAGATGTAAAAAATTTGCCAAGAAGGATAGATGGATCCCCAAGAGCTCGACAGCTGGAAAATTCAAGAATTAAAGAAGGAAAGCCAATAGTTTTGCTGTCCAGGTTTCCCCACCCTGTTGAGAACTCTGCAGTGATTCTAGCCTTCAGGTTTCGAATTCAAAGGGACCGTGTCAGGTCATATTCGAACTCAGCTTTTAGAACTGGAGAAATTGCTGTTGGTTTTGGTTTTCATTA
This sequence comes from Harpia harpyja, assembly GCF_026419915.1. Taxonomy (NCBI): domain Eukaryota; kingdom Metazoa; phylum Chordata; class Aves; order Accipitriformes; family Accipitridae; genus Harpia; species Harpia harpyja. Next base: position 8,439,667 of record NC_068942.1, on the reverse strand, counting down.
AGTTTAGAGAAAATAAGACATAGTTTGGTTTCTGCAACAGTTTTTCAGAATTTTGTGTCTAAAATATTTTCTGTGAACTGGTCTTTTTATTCAAAATGATAAAGTTTATAGACAGGATTTCTTTCAAATTCTTTTTTTCCTGAAGAGAAGAGACAATAGGGAATGAAAAGCCACGTATTTTCCTTTCTTTGTGTTTTAATTTTGCTATATAATTTCTTTTTGAGGGTATGTAAGGTATAAGCTTGCATGTGTGTGTGTGTCTGTGTAGGTAAATAAACACATACATAGAGATATGAGAAACTAGATTATACTGGCTCATTTTGAGCAATATATGAATGTATTCAAAGCATACATTTAGTGAACCCCAAATTGGTAAAAATATGGCACATACTGCTTTTAGATATCATATTGGCACCTCTTGGAACTTCAGATGGAAGTATTAACACTTCTGTCATGTACAAATCACCTCCATGCATATTCATATTGAGACTTCTATGCATAGCAAGTAATTTTTTTCTCTAACAGACACTGTATGGTTTTGTATGTGTATCCACTGTTTAAAAAATGACATTTTCCAACACATCCTTCTCTTTCTTTAATTCTAAAAAAATAAAGATTTTTTTGAAAACAGCATTCTTACTATGTACTAAAATATAAAAGTTAAAGACAAAGCAACCATTAATCAATGTAAAACTGAAGAATATATTTTTATTACCCAGGGAAAGATGGAAATACCCTTCTCACTTATTTATAAGTTCTAATGCTCCTAGCCTTCCTTTTAACAGGACATAATTTTTTTTTAAAAAGCTGTTTCCTTTGTACCTAGGGCATCAAGGTGTTCCCAGTGTGCAGAAGCCCTGTAGTACCTCCCTAGAGAGAGAGTCTACTGAGTAGTGGAAGACTGCAGTAAAGTTAATATATTCCCCTTTGACAGTAACAAATTTCCTCTCTCTCCATTGTGAGATTTGGTTGAGGTGATACATATTCACACCTCCCCAGTAAGTCCGGACACTAAGGGTAAAACCTATTGCTCTTATTTCCCATTCAATTTCCTACATTTGTCTATCAATAAACATCCTTGTGAAGCTTAATGTTCTTACCATATTAATTCATTCACCTATATTAGTTATATTTAATATTTGACTCACCATGAAACATGAAACAAATCTAATTAGTTCCATCTTTGTTTCCAGCCAGGTTATTAACAACTCATTATTAGGATAAAGTAGCTTTTATGGTTACCATATTTAGCCATCCACAAGGAAGGACTGCATTGCTAGCTCTGCTGATAGCCTGCCAAGTGAACTGGGCTAAGTCACTTCACTCCCCTTACTCTATTCCCTCATCAAGAATGAGAAACATTTAATATTAAGTCCTTAGAGCTTGCTATGAGCTCTGGGGAACAAACCCCCTATGCATTATTAATATTTGTGTTGCAATAGTGTAATGGTCCCCCAGTAGAATCACTGTGTGGGATTCACCTCACTTGACACTGGCTGAAGAAGTATTAGGAGTTAAGCCTGAATTGGTTGGTTACCCATGAAGACCTGCTTTCTACAGAGAAAGGCAACCTTCCACGAGTGACAGGTACTATAGCTATCTCAAAATGGTATCATAGGCTGAGATGAGCTGCCGTTGGGACCTACCTGTTACTCTCCATTGAGAGACCCCCCCATAGCTTGCTTAAATTTGAAACCTAGGGAATTAATCAAGTATCTAAATATGTGTCCCTAATACATTTTGAGGTGCCCCAGAGTGTCACAACTCTGAAAGGTGGGAGCTCTCCTTCGTTCCTGTGTCACCTCTGTTAGCACCATGCATGTACCTTGAATTATCACAGAGCATCTCAATTGGCATTAAATGCCTATGTCTAGGTACCTGAATTACTCCTCACATTTTTAGGGCACTGCTTGAATTGAAGGAATTGAAGTAATTCTTCCTTGTCCCCACATAGCACACACTGAGTCTTACACACAGGCACAATGTTACAGCGCTCGGACAAGAGATATCTTGAGAACATACTTTCACATGCAAAAGCAATATTTCCTCAAAATTAAAAATACTGTTCTTTCATGTAAAGAAATATTTTTTGTCAGTTAATTTTATGTTTATCCACCCTAATATGCCTCTGGTATTTAGCTTGCCTTAGGTAACAAACTTAATCATGGTAGTAGGACTAAAGCAGTAACTCTGTGGTTTACACTCTTAAAATAATTATACTGGTCTGGTTTTATTTTCTTTCGTTTTTAAGAACATGTTCCGTCTGCAAATACACGACTTGTTTTCTAAAAGAGTTCCTCTGTCTCTAAAAGAAAAGAAAATCAAATAATATTGATCTAATTGTGCACTTACTAACAAGTGTCTCAGGAAAGCAAATAATTCAGGAAAAGGAGGTGACACGATTGTAGTTTGGCCATATCTATTATCATCTTAATTTCATACCTAAAACTATAGACTGACCTTGAATTGCCCATGCATTTTATAAGCTCGGATGAACAGTTGCGCAACCAGATCAGCTACCACTCAAGAGAGCAAAAGCAGCCAGATGACCAGTCACTTAAATTCAAGAATATATAAATCATAAACCTATAGAGCTTGCATATGGTTTTAAAACAAATCCCTACAGTGTTTTTGCTTTGCAGCTACATTGCAGGCACTCTGTGGTTTGGGCAACTTTGTCATTTTCCTTCGCAAAACATCATATTGGGAGGCTCATTCTCTCAGATGGCCTAATTCAGCTCCCGTTAAGGTCAATGAAATTACCTTGGCTTAAGTGAAAGCTGAGTTATATACTCCACAAAGAACAGCTGTGCAGGATCAGCTCAAAAGTGCATTTACTCCAGTATCCCATTTCAGACAAGAAAAAATAAAGTGTGCTTATGGAAGAAGTCTAAGAAACAGGGCAAATACAGAATGATACTTTAACTTGTACCCTTGCTACTCCCAGTAATTTGCATTTCAGAGACTTTGTGAGCTGTATGTTGCAATCACTGCGTTTAATAGCTTTTGATGGATTTTTCATTGAAAGTCTTCAATCTGCCTTTGAATCCACTTATACTTTTGACATTCACAAAGAGTTCCACAACTGAATTATGCCTTATTTGAAAAAGTACTTCCTTTTGTTTATTTTAAACCTCCTAATGATAATCTCATTTGGTTCTTCCTAGTTCTTACATCCTGAAAAAATAATGGATGATCAGTCTTTTGTTCAGTACCTCCATGCAATTTGTAATTTTATAGACTTAAATCATATTTTCCTTCTACCAATATTATTTTTTAACCTGAAGAGTTCCAGTTTATGTAATTATCCCTCACAGGGAGATCACTGTCCAACCTTATCATTCTTCTTTGAAGAATTTGTAATTCTACTTTTTCCCTTTTGAAGTGACACAACAAGAACTATCTGCAGGATTCAAGATGTAGGCACACCAGGAATGCACACAGTGACATGGTGATGTTTCCTCTCTTATTATCCCTTCCTTTTCTACCATTTCTTTGTTATTTCAGCTGCCGTGAGCACTAAGCTGACATTTTGCACAGAGCTATTTGCATCCATTTCTCCTGATGGGCAAGAGCTGATTTTCATGACCATGCTGTAGTGTACATGTATACTTAAGGTTGTTCCTACCAACATATATTAGTTTGCCTTTTTCAACATTGAATTTTGTCTGCCATCTCATTTTCCTGTCATTTGGTACCATGAAATTCCTTCTGTAACTCTTCTTAGTCAGGGTTTTTTTGGACTAACATAAAATTTTTGTCTTACCAACTGCTTCACTATTCAGCTCACTATTCAACTCAGTTTCCAAGTCACTTTTGTCTACGTGTAATGACAAATCACAACAGAAACTCTTTAGAGATGGTTATTGCTCATTAGTGATTAAACCTGTTCATTAGAAAGAACCAGAATTTTGATGTAGTCCTTGAGCTGAAGTTTTACAGTGTCCTAGCTTCCCACCTGTCTGTGGAAATGCATCCCTGGACATGGTTCTCTGTGTGAGTCCCAACTAACTCCTCAAAGTTTCCTTTCTCTGATACATTCTCACCCATTCCCTCACCCCAGGCAGGTGAATATGCCCTCGCATTTTTAATGTGGGATTAAACCAGTGTTTACTTCCTTCAGTGGCCATCATGAGCATTCAAGGGTGATGCCCTCCAGCCAGTCCAACCACCCTTACTCCAAGGCTTCCAAGTGGCCACAGCCCCATCCTCCAGCAAAGCTGGACTCTGTTCTCTGCACTGAGCATGCAGATTTTAGTGCCTCTGAGAGCCCTAGTAGTTCTGGCAACAGAGCTTGTCTGAGCAAGGCATTTGACACATTCTAGTCTGGGTGGTACATCTGGGGGTTTGTGCAAAACTCTTTCTGGTAACCTTTTTGAACAAAAGCCTCTCCTGTGCCAGATCTATAGGTGCTCATACGAGTTAATATACAAGGGTATTAGTTTCAGATCAAAGCTTGGATTATACAAGAACATTTTCCTTGCGTAGGTACACTTAAAAGGTAGATGCATAGCCAAGGCACAACAATTTTTCTGCATCTACAGAACTGTCCAGATAGCTCCTAATACAGGCCACGTGGAAGCCCATGCAGTAATATAGTGTGTAAAGGAAAATAGCATATGTGAGTACAGGGAGTAGCAATCAGAGGGTAAGGTAAGGCCAAATCTTGCTGTGCGTGAAGGATTTCTCCATGTTCCAGGAGGAACTGTGGAGCTGAATCTCTTGAGTTAAGGAGTTGTGGAATAAGCAGTAGGCAAACTCAGTTCTGGGGCTTTCCAAAATATTTTAAAGCTTTGGATAAATCTTTAGATGTGAATACCAAATCATCAACGGATTTAAATAGAAAAAGATATATGAAAAGTAACAGCAAGAGAGCTAGCATATCGTATACATTACTTGGTGAAAAAGCACAAGATATATTAGGTGCATCCCTGCAGGGAGCTGTGACAACAACAAAACCCTTGAAGTTAAAATACTATCTAACATGCTTTAATCAAAAGCCATGTGGACCTTTTGGATGCTCTCTTCCATCATTGCTGTGATTAACATCATCTGTTCTTTCTGGCAAGCAAATAAATAGATAACTAAAACATGCTCAGATGCTCTTGCCTGAAATGTGACAAATATGCCTTGCCAGCAGATGAGAAACATCTCTTTCCCAGGGATGGAGCAAAGTCAAAAAGTTGTGAGGCTTTTTTTACCTTATATATGCATGTGAAATTTGGGAGTGGCACGCTGCTTGAGTGAAAAAACCATCATATATTTTAGTATGTCTCTTGAGCGAGAATGGATACCAAACATGTCAGGATATGTGAATTACTTGATGAGATGAAAGAAATCATCTGGTTTTTTATCCTTTTTTTTTAATGAAGAAAATGTGATTTACTTAAATATGCTGTCCATATTTGTCTGGCAGGCTCTTATGCCTTCCTATTAATTTTTGAACCCATTGACCAAACTTGACGAAGGTAGAAGTCTCAGTGATATCTATAAAGAGAAAATTAATACTTGAATTAATTTTTTGTTACAGGTATTATTTGGGCATATAAAGTGGTTATTTTCATTATTAGAATAGTTCCTTTTACTATGTGGAAGGGTTGTGTGCCTGGATTAAAATGGAAAGTATTAGAAGTCATAGTTATAATGAAAATATCAAGGTTTAATTGAATTTTTTTATCTGCTTTAGAATGATATTTAGAGTGCTGTATTTAAAAAAACCCAAACAAACAAACAAACAAAAATTTAGAATTTTTTTCAAAACAAGTTTCTCTGTCCTTGGAGGTGAACATGGAAAGCACAGTGCAGGCTGCATGTTCTGTAGTGTGTCAGTAAAATTTTTACATCTAAAGAACAGCTAGATGTCCCAGGTGTGTTGTAGCATTTCCTCTGGGCTAGTTTATCCTTCTCTCCAACAAATTACAGGATTGTACTGTGTACTCCACCTTGTAGGTGCAAGCAGCAACAGCCACAAAAAAATTAGAAGAAAAATATTTCAAATTGGTAAGACTGTAATGGAGCCTGCATTTAAGAACAGCCTTTATTAAAGGCTTCCACATATTTTCTGTGTTAGTAATACTGAAATACTATCAACTGAATACTGTACTTCCTGGTAGATTGGGACATATTTTTAATTTCCTTTCATGTAAAGTATGAAACACAACTAACATACTACAAGTCAGTGAAAACAGCTGTCATTTTCTTGATAGTATGTAGCACGATGTATGTGAGTTTGTGTTTTAAAAATGAAAACTTTCTTTCAAGAGGCTAGATATTGGCATATTTTAAAATGTGTACCTTATAATATACCCCCAAAGAATACTCATTGTTCACATGTTGGTTGTTATTTCAAGAAAAGAGGTCACAATTCTCATTATTCAATTTCTTTCACAAGCTAGATCTCAGACATCAACTTTCCATGTAGGAGAAGTTACCTAAAGATTGTAGATTATCTATTACTGGTAGTTTTCTTGCAGGCAATGAATTACATAGACTTCTGATTTAATCTACCTTGGCAATTCCTATGCCCCTGTGTTTCTTCTAATCTCTTCGATGTAGCTTCATATCGATAGAAATCCTGAAAGTGTTCTCACTACGTGCTTTACACAAGAAAGGCAAATTTATAAGTGTAGGATGACTGACTAACATAGAAACAGTGAAAGGTGAAGGAAAGAGTTTCTTATGATAGGTACGTATGTGTGCTGCCCATGACAACGGAGCACATTAACAGCATAGTTAACAACAACCACTTAATTACTCTGCTTTCACAGGTGTTTTTACAGATGCTTTCACAGCAATCCTTTCAGATATCCTTTCCGATAACCTTCATTCTTTTAAAATGCTTTTCCTTGAAAGCAAATATTCAGGTAATTTTCTTTCTCAGAAAGCCCATGCTGAGGGAAATGACTTTGTTCAATGCCATGAGGGATTAAAAAAAAGGAGTTTGCTTCATGCTAAGAGAAAGGCCTTTGAGCTAAGGGATGAAGTCAGGAAAATACTCCAATGCAAGTAAAATATGATGGAGATAAACAATGGGAATTACTCTGTGATGAGGGAAGGGACTCAGTTTCCCCTACCCGTACAAGTGCAAACACCTTTTTAATTTGTAGGTCACACATAAAATATAGCAGTAAGGGAAAAAAAAAAAGGTTTAAAGTGAAAATATTCACCTAAAACCCACTATTGACAGTTGGCAAGATTATATTGTAGAGTAAAATTGGGTAAGAGGTTTCGGGTGAAAATTTGGAGCTTAATACTTGGGGTAACTGTAAATAATTCAAAAATTAACATACATAATTTTTTTCCAGTCATTTAAAAAAAAAAAAAAAAGTAAATTCTCTTCAACACTTTTTAAACAGAATATTTCAGTCTTCCATGTGATTGTTCCCTATTTTTCAAACCTTAATGCCAGAAAGTCAGCTCACAGTATGGCAGTTGGGGATAGTCTGTATATTTGGAGTTCTCCCCAAGATGTCTGAAGTCATGCTGACTTCAATGAATGGTTTGCACATGTATAATGATTTTTACTTTCAAAAAGCAGGTGATCATTCCCACTTCAACAGACTTGATAAATTGAATAGATTTAGAGCAGAGACGTGTTTTACTAGCAAAAGAAACAATTCTTTAATGTTCTCTCAAATGTAATCAGGAAGAGATGACAATGAGACAACGCTGCCTTATTGCCTAGCCCTTTGCGGCTACAAGTCACCTTGCACAAGTTTGATAAAAGGCTTCATGAAATAACTCCTAGACATATACTACACTCTGAAAATGGCAACACGATTAATTTTCATTTTATGAGCATCCTTGCACTCAATTCAGATCCTGTCCTCTGCACATACTTATTTCTTTCATACTCACTCTCACTTACTCTCCTTGCTGGTTTCTATACTTCTGCCCCTTTCTTTGCTCTCTCCATCAGAATTTCTCTGTGCTTTTTCCAATTTATATTTTTTTTTTAAGAGGCACAGTTCAATACCGGTTCTCTTCTTGTTCTCTGAAACAGCTGAATTATTTCGACTATGAAATTTCTGTGCCCAAAACTGAGGCTGAAAAAGACACCAGACATAGAAAACTCAAACCTGCTGCTTCAAAATCCGAGAAAGGTTGAAGCCACAAAAAGCATACTCTGGTGTTAAGAAATACCAGGAAATTTTTACTAAGGTCAGCAATATCTACCTCTCCTTTAAGTCCCTCCTTTCTAGTGGAGCAGTGGATGTGCCTAAAGAGGTGAGAAAAGAGAAGGGTCATGTTCAGGTGGTAAAAATGTGCATCTGTTGGACGAAAGACCAAATAACAATCCATTCATTTAATTGCCTGACTAATGCCAGGATATCACTCAAAATCATTTCAGGCTTGTGATGCTGAATTATTTTTATTCATACTGAGTTCAAAGGGAGCTAATGACTTTCAGCCCCTTCCACAAGTGAGCACTAACAAATAAGCTGGCCAGGCAGAGATAGGACCTACAGGAGAAATCCCTCTAGACAACGCATCCAACTTGCTGGAGAAGAGAGGTTTGCCTCAGGGTTGGCACCCTGGAAAGCAGCTGCCTCGGAAAGCTGAAAACTCCTTTGTAAGCACAAGTGTTGGCATCGGGCCGGCCGTGAGGCTTGGGGTAGCTTTACCCTCACCAGCAGTTGCCCTAGCTGCTGAGGGCTGCCTTCAGCTCCTCTGGATCCTGCTGCACACCTCTCCGGCTCCCACTCCCCAGAACTGAAGAAAGGACAAAACCAGTCCAGCCTCTTCGTGGGGTACTGTGAAAACCCACGCCACCAGGCAGGAGGAGAGGCGTGCTTCTGGAGGAGAAAAGACCGGGTCCCTTGCCCGAGGCTGGGCAGTGTGTTTCCTCAGAAGACATCCCTGGTCTGTGCTGGAGCACCACAACCCCATCCCCTCTTGCAGCGTTCAGCACAGCCGCCTGCGACGGACCGCCTGGGTGGCCCCGGGGTGGCCGTGATGCTCTGCAGGAGCGTGTGCCGTGGGACAGGACAGAGACACCGGGCTTCACTCGCCGGTGTCGTGAGTGAGTGCAGCTCGGCAGGGCTGATGGATGCAGGTGTGTCACTTTGCGTGTGCACATGAGAAGGCCTCAGACAATACGTGCTCTCTCTGCAATATAATTCACCGGATTAATTTCTCTGATCGATTCAGACTATTTTTTTTCCTTATATCTAGCAGGAAACATAAGCTATTTTTTGTTCTGGCAAACGCTAAATCACTCTCTTTTGGTGAAGAAAAAAAAAAAAAGAAAGAAAATGCTTTAGGTTTGCATGTTCTCCAGTAGCTGAAATTTTGAAAAATATTTAGTAGCTTAAATCCCCAAATGGTCTGTCTTATCACTCAGCTGTAAAAGGCAATTTGAAACAGAAAGTTTCATACATCATTTAAAGCCTTGTAGATTTGTTATTTCCTGAAGGCCATTCTAATTTCATGATGCTGTTCTGTTTGCTAGAATTTCTCAGCGATTTAGGTTAAAAATAACAAATGTATCATACAAATAGTAAAAATGTCAGAAATTGGTAGAGGAAATTCAGAGGATTCTTAAATGTTAAAAGCAATGTGGAGGACTGATGCAGTAAAGCAGAGATAGATTTTAATTTCCAGAGACTTCAAAAGTGGTTTTCACTGGTTTGGGTTACTGGTATCATTCTTAAAAGAGTGCCTTGTCAATCAAGCATTAATTTTTAAAACTTCCTTAGATAGACTGCTAAGGCCATGGCCCTTTAAATCTTCACACATCTTTCTGCACAAAATCTAATAAGCAACATCCCAGTTATATTCCAGATTTCCATGAGCGTAATTGCTTTTCCCTTAACAAAGCATCTCGGACTCCCCAGAAGGATGCTGTGGAGGGGTTCCCCTTCACCCTGCAGCACCCCAGCCCTCCGCGCAGCGGGCAGGGCGGGAGGGCTCTCACGCTTCTCTGCTGCGCTGAGCACCGCAGACAGGCCCCGACCCTGCTGAATGGCACATTGCATGAAAAGATGCAGATGACCACAGTTACTGGTTGTTCTGCCCAGTGTCGTTTCTCGTCTAAGATGCTGGTCCAGTATGCAGGGAATTGCATGTGGGGGTTTTTTCATGGAAAGTCTCATGCTGAAGTCTTTATAGGATCTAGGCTTGCCTTGGATGAAAGAAAAGAATACTATGCCCCCTTTATAAGCAGGGCATCATATACCCCAAGTAACAATAACATAATTAGCAGAGCCAGGAAAGGAAGCTAGAAATCATGCTGTCTAAGGTACTCTAACCTTAAGGATTAAAAAAAAAAAAAAACAAACCAAAAAACCCCACAAACTTCCACAAACTTTACCTTGATGCAAAGCAAGTGAAAGGCAATACCCCTCAGGCCGCTGCTGGCTACAAATATCAACTTCTTGGAAAACAAGAGGCACGGTCAGTGCCGCTGTAATCCCCGCTGCCATCAGAAAAGTGCAGCCAGTCAAGAACTCTCTGCAGATGTCGGGAGCAGTCGGTGAAGCAAAGGGGAGCTTCCCAGCACGAGTTCCCTCACCTGCTCACTATGCTGGGGCTCTTCCTTCCTTCAAAGGCTTTCTTTTTGGTCTATATATAGAAGAAATGCAGATGTCTGTTGTGAGGGGGTGGAAGGCACTGCAGAATCGTTGCTTTCCAAAGCTACAGAAGTTAAGACGCCTGCAATAATGCACTTGACTCATCCTGTACGTGGCACTGAGTCAGCGTCTTAGAGCAAAGGAGGGATTGCGTGCAGCAAGGTCATACGCAACTAGTGACAATCATCAGCCTTACGGTACTAAGAAGCAAGCCCAGCTTATTTCAGTCACTTTAGTAAAATCGTTATGGGAAAAGGTTACCCAGAACTAAAGGGATTCTAAACACTCTTCCATTACCAAATTAATGTCATGCAATGGGAAGAGGTTGTAAGCTGAGATATATTCCACAGCATTGTGCCTGAATCATTCTCTCACTGTCGTGGCTTGCCTGAATGAGACAAGCAGTGCTGCCCTGTGGATGCCCTCCAGGCTTCCACCACACATCCATGCCGGTGGTGATACCAGACTGTGATGAGTATACCAAAGACGGTGTGCTCACTGGTGAACTGCCTGTGCGTTCATGGAGGAGAGAAAGGCATCTCCCACCACTTGTTCTTAGCATGCTACTCTCAGTCTTGCCTTGGTGAGGGAATTACGGTAGGCATGGATGGGAGAAGCCTTATGTCATTCCTCCTTAATTCCGCCCAGCCCCCCTATGGAAATTGAAATTAGCTGGGCAAGGGACAGATAGGGGCAGCCCGCTCCCTCCATGGACTGAACGGAAAGCAAGGACGAAAGTTTTGTTTGCACATATCTTGGCTTTCTATAAAACAGTTGTTGATTGTCATAATTTCTAGCTCTTAAAAGTTTTCTGCCTTGGGGACTGGGTTTGTTTTTTCCTGAAAACTCTCTTCGGCTGTTACCGGGGCAGAGTTGTAAAATTACCTTAAAAGAAAGATTAGTATAAGTTTGCTTCCTTTTTCGCTCATATCCATACACACCTGAACTTTTATTTGACTCGTAGCTATACATTGGAAGGCTTTTTAAAAGTGCTATCACTATTGAGGAATTTCATATACTAACCCCTAAGCTGACATAGGAGCACACGACAGACTCCCAGCTCTCCATTCAGCTTAGTTGTATGTAAGGCAACTTCGAGTTCAACAGAATTATTTCACCAGCCTACGGGCAGAATCAGGTCCTCCATATTATATTTCGAGTTTGCTGGAAATTTTTCACCTGAAAAGATTTTCAACAAAAACCAGGAGCATTATTGATGAAAATGTTTGTGATTATAAACTACATTATGAACTGCCTCTTGAAATGATTGTTTATTTGTTTTTGCTGGTGTCTGTCCAGCTGGCTAGAGAAAAATAAGTATCTTCCAGATTTTCTTTCTATTTTTTTGTCAGTCTTCTGATGGAAAACGTTGAGGGGGAAAATGGCAACAATGTGAAACAAAGCAGCATTTTTCAAAATACTGTTTGTCTAGAAAAAATGCCCATTTCTCACTCCTTGAAATTCTAACAGCTCTAATTCTTATATATACATGAAAGGAAGAGAAGAATTGTTCCACTAACTTGTCCCCTTAAGCAGAAAAGCTTGCCCATATGTCTTGCTTGCTCATGGCTCTTAGCCATTTTTCATCATATTTTGCCCATTTACATCCTTTCTCCACCCCCTCCGTAGCCCCGTGCCATTTGCAGAACACTTGCAGGTGCTGTTTTTCACTGCCGTTCCCCAGGCTGCTCCTACAGCAGGGTGACTGCTTAATGCAGCGTGCTGGCAGGGCTCCACGTGGAGCCTTCGCCAAGACTTCCCCCCTCTCCCCCTTGGTAGATGAATGAGTGCAAAATAAACTCAGCAGAAATTTGCATTCAGGCTTACATGGACTGAGCATGGAGTTTTGATGGACTGACCAAACCTATCACAAGTTTTCACTCTTCTTTCGGTCACAGGTAGAAAGGTTGTCACATTTTCAGTTTACTCTATAGAAGAAAAGAGCTGCGCACAGTTAATGAAAGTCATAGGAGCAGTTCAACCGTGCTGTTAGGTTCAGAGCATGAAAGATCATATATCATTGTAACCTACCTAACCTTCCCTGTACTAAATGACAAACTGCTGGAAATAGCCTTTGGGTCAGGTCTCACATTCACTAAAATACTTGTCCTTCAGCTGAGGACTCTGTTGAATTCATATATCATTCAGCATCTTAAATCACAGAGACTTGCATAAATGCTAAATACTAATTAAGATTAAAAAAATCAGTGAAAGATAAAGTCCATGAAACAGGTCAAATCAAGGCTTAATTATATTTAGAATTTATCTTTTTAGGTGACCTTAGGAAGATATAAGACTGCAATTTTCTAAGAGTTTATTAAGTTGCTACTGCACTTCATGCTGCAACTCATATCACCCCCAGAACCCATTCAGACTACCGTTTGTGCTCATCCAGAACTGGATTCCCAGTTGAACGCTTCAAGGAGCAGGATGTGGTAACATGGCTGAGCTCACAGGGGCTCTGCTGGTGCTGAGAAGCTTTTCAAATTCTCCTTACGTAGTTTAATTAATGGATCTCAATGAGCAGTTCTTAAAAGGTTTTGTTTCTAAGGTTTTATTTCACATACAGGGCATCATTTGCTGGGAAAATGTTGTTATCGGAAACATTTCAAAGACTGATATAAAAATTCGTTTTGGAATAAAGCAGGAACTATAGGTGGTGGCTCGTGCACTTAGGTACACAATGAAGTTAGCAATTATTACTTAAGCACTGCTCCGTGCATCCTGAACGGTTTCTGAGCAGTGTTTCTGCCCTGAGGAACAAACACACTGAGAGGAGACAGCTAAATAGTCAGCAGACACTTGAAAAAGGGAAGACGAATGACAATTTATATATCAAATCAGTCAATTCCCTGCAAGTAGCATGGTAGAAGTGTTGGGTTTTTTTATGTGGCAGAAGGCAGAAAAGTAGCAGATATGTTCAGGGAGGTCGGGCAGTGACTAAAGAGCTTTTAGGTGATGGAGAAGCTGACAAACTGGCTGCTTTGATGTGAATTGAATTGCACCGGGGTTTTCAGAACTGAGTAACACGACTTTGTGTAAGGCACGTGGTATAAATAATGAGAAAGAGAAGGAGATGTGGTACTGAGTCATATGTTTTGAGATAAGATACGAGTTGCTGGCAGGGAGGCGCAGGACCTATTCTGAGCACAGCTGCAGAGGAGAGGACTCAGACAAGAGAGGTGACGAGGGAGGGGAGAAGGAGATACGGTGCAGGAGGTCAGGAGGAGTTGCATACACGACAAGCACTTTTCTTCTGCATTTCAAAACGTGATATTAACACAGTGGACATATTTGAAAATAAAAATCTAAACAAGTGTGTTCCTGCCCTCTCTGCATTCCTACAAATAGGACACAAAGGGTGGCACAGCACTACCTCAATTTACTGTCTGTCGTATTCCCTTCTGCACCTGGGCTGCTCCAAGTGTGTTATTACTGCTGGCCTCTGAGTCTAATTCAGCAGCTCCTGATACAGAGGTGTAATCCCCTCTGTCAGCTGAGCTATGGTTGTGCTCTGCTGTCATAGTCCGCAGTTGTGGGTTAGTCCCTAGGAAACTATTACCAGCCAGTGGAATTTAGAGAAGGTCCAACGCTGCTTTGAATTACACCCCAGCTATGATTAATGCAGGAACGTAGTGCAAACTGAGCTTCTGTAAAAACTGCAGGGCTATGTTTTGCAAGGCAAGGAAGGAAAGAGCCTGGGGTAATTTTTGCCCCTCTATTGTTTAAAAAGTCACAATATATCTGCAGTTTTTTAAATTACATTTGAAAGGAATTCAGACAGAACTGTGATTCTTAGGTGTTTGATATGTCTTCTGATTAGTCTTTGTTGGAATTATCTGTACTGCAGAATAATTATCTATACACAATTCCCTGCATTAGCATTATAACCTAATCACATCTATATAGCTTTCTGTATGACTTTTTTAATTGGTTCTGTAATAGCCTCGGTGTAAAAAACAGTAACCTGAAGTGATTAGTCATTCATTATTTTCCCTGTCCCTGAGTCAAAAGAAAGATCAGCTAATCAAATCCATACCGCTACCCAGTCTTTTCCAGAAGTAGCTAGAAGTAACAAGTTGCTTTCACAGGGCAGAAAATCACTTCAATTCTTTCCCCAAATGACTCCCCAAAATTCGATGTGGAGCTCCTACAACATCCTCCTTGAAACCACTGTGGGTTGGTTTACATTGGAGAGAGAATTCATATAATTTTGTGTAAGTCAAAGCCTTATTTAACAAAAAGGAGAAACATATTCTTTTTATGTCCAGCACTATCTTATTGATAGAAAGTTTTTCACTAGATTAATAAATATTAAAAGGTAAAATACAGTATTAATCAAACAATATAAATGAAAATAACATGCAATTAACTACCCTGGCTTATATTCTGGAGTGAGATAAACTGTCACTGTCTTACAAAACTTAAAGCATTATGGCTAAACAGCTAGTTCTGTATCTTGAGACAGAAAAAAGAGGCTATATGTAAGGTTTATTGTTTCATATTCTTCATTTAATATACAATTTTATACATAGGTATAATATGCAGTTATATGCAATGCACAAAAAAGTATTAGTATATAGGCTTATGACAATATTTCATCTTATATATCATCTATGTACACTGTGACAATATTGTTTTATGTTAAGCATTATTTAAAGGTATAAGTGACCACTATTAGAGGTTAATACTATTAAAGATATAGATGTCACTATTTAATTTACTAGTGCATACACACTCAGTACAACACCTCTTTTTATGTTAATCGCTGTACACAGCTAGAAAAAGTCCCTAACTTGAACAGTTTTAATCTAATCAGACGAAATGAAGAAAGGAAATATTTTAGGATATGGTGCTGAGGCACAGATATACTTAATCACTTCCCCAGTCAGTTGATAGTCATTAGGTGAAGGGGAAACTGGACTTGGATGTCCTGAATCCTAAAGAAGTATCTTAAATTCAGTGACCATCCTTCTCTGCTAATGTCCATCCTGTTCTGTTATTCCCCTTTTTATCTTATTTTACACAGTGCTGTGCTTCCTTTTTCAGCCAGAGTATATAATGGTCAAAGATAATATTGGTGCCAGAGGATAAAACTTCCATTAACAAGCTGATGATGTCAGATGCTGTTACCAATTTATTTATTTAAAACTGCCTATCTGTCAACAGAAAAAACTAAGAGGGAACGTATATTTCCCTGAGTCATCCCCAAAAGATTTAACAACTAAGCCAAGGGCATCAAGCTGGACTGATATTACACAAGGACTAAAGAGCTGTTGCTCAGCATCTTCACGGCCCCACGCTCTGCAGGTTTGTCTTTTGTGGGATGCCTCCCAAAGGTCTGCTCTCTCTCCCCTGTCCAGTTGGTCTCTGGGATGTGCACTGGAGTGGTGCCCTCGGGCACCAGGACCAAGGAAGAGGCTTTTCAGCGCTCTCCTTTGCCCAGAACAGCACCGCCACAAGCCTTTCACAGTCATGCCCGGCTGAATGGCTGCCTTCTGACATTGGATTTACTCAGACTCAGCCTGGTCAGCCAGAATATCTAGTTAGGCCATCAAAAATTATGATATTGCTAAAAATTATTGAAAAAAATTGGCTTTCTATCAACCTTGAGCTTAGCTTTTGGACAACACTTCAATAATGTTTGCAAGCTATTCTCCATGTCCATTAAAGCTGGTTAATCGGCTGCTGATACATTGAGGGGGTTTCTTTTACTCTGTTTCTCCTCTTTAATCACACGGATCTAGGAAATGAGGCTTCATTTAGAAAAAAACCAACTCACTGAATATTATCAGATGCACCATAAAATGATGAATGTGGGATATAGAGAGAAAAAACAGCCCTTACTGAGAGAAACAGGAATTTTATGCTTGTAAGGGCAGCAGGCGTGATTCAAATGGAGCTGTACCTTCAAGAATATTTTTTCCCTGCAGAATTTTTGAAAGACCTTATTTCCCAGCTATGTTTTACTCAAATACCATTAATCTGTTCCATCCAAATGGTCACAATACTAACAGACCAGAACAAGGTTTCCATGTCCTGTTATTAAAACACCTTTTTTCTCCCTTGTCTGCACATCTTTTGTCGTTTCAAGTAGTAACATTTGGCATTTTTTAAAGCTAGAGCCTACAGCATGCAAATTTTTCACTGTGATTTAGATGTCCAATTAGTGTAAGCACATGTCGTGTCAGGACATACAGGGGAAAATAATTACAAGGGGGGGCAGAAGAAAAAAAAGTGGGCAGTAAGCATGAACCTTAAGACTGATAGGAGAAAACAGAATACCTGTCTTGTCTTTGTGTTAGCAGAAGCTAACTCTGCTACATTATTTTCTAGTAAGATATATTTTTTTAAAAATGTACCATTTCAAATGACATGAGAGATTAAGAGGAAAATAGCACAAGTTGGAATCTTTAAACAGGAATTCAGCAGAGCTATTCATTTAAAACTAAATGTAGGAGCCCTTCTCTTATGTTCCTAAGTACTGCTACCTGCTAAAAAATGTTATTAAATATCCAGATTTAATTATACTGTTGCAACAGATCTTGTTATGAAATAGGAATGAGGTGTCTCCAGAATTCAACAGAAACAGATACAATTTTCCAAGCAAATATTTTTTTAAATATATGCAAATCTTTCTTTACATATGTGTATGTATATATGTACATATATGAAGTCCTTTGTGACCTCCCTACTTTTCACAGAGGAAAAACGCTGGGAATTGGACCCGTTACAAATCCTAATCTCACCCTCCCACCACTCACTAGTTTATCAAAACACTGCTCCTGGAAAACAGCTATCTTCTGGAAATTCAAAGCTGTGGACTACCTTCTGCACTCACACACATCGGTCTACCTATTCCAGTTGCCTTTAAGGGTGGGCTGCAAGGCAAGCATAGCGTGGGACTCACAGAGACCCTGACCGTAGTGGGACAGAGCAGCATTTGCTCTCGCAGAGAGAGACAGAGCCTTAAAGAACACACAAAGAAAGGACAGTAGAAACTGGATACCTGATTTACTTACAGCAAATTTCCAAATTCTGGCCCCAGTTGCAATTTCGGGAGCTGGGGGAAACAGAAATGGCAGACAGTATTGTGGAAAAGCAGCATGGTAAGTCTGGAGGAGTTGTTTTCCTTGTGAGAAGTAAAAGAAAGCAGCACCCTTGCGCACCGAGGGAAAAGCAAAGTATGAAACTACAGACCCCAGGGTGCTGCCAGCGGAGCTCCTTCTCCTGGCTCAGAGCACACACGCTCGGCTCTTGACAAAGAGAAATGTCGAGAGAAATGGGGGCTGCTGCTGAAACAGTGCCGGCAGCGCTGGGGCTCTGCAGCCGGGGCGCTTCTGGGCACCCCTGCAACCAGTCTCCGCTCAGCAGCCTCTGCAGCAGTTTATCCTGACGGCCCCGCACACCTCGGTCCCTTCTACGCGTATCTGGTAGTTGGGTAACTTCAGGATAATGAGATCAGTTTGCAAGGTTTAATACCAATATGAAGGGAACGATGCCTTGTTTGTATCTTTCTGCAGACAAGGACCATATCCTGTATGTTTTCTACAACCAGGCTACATTCACAGACATCTGTAAGTAGCTAATCATAATAACAACAACAAAAAAATCTTTGTCTAAAATGGCCAGGGGCTGCATCAACAGTGACAATTGCAGGTACAACAGTAGTTGTACAAGCACTAGGGTATACAAAATAAACCAGCTAGTTTACGTGCACCTTACTTTTAAAAATGATCCATCTCTGGATCAAGACAGTAGCAAGAAGTTAAGAACAACCATTAATTTTCATACTACTCTACCTTCCTCAGAAACAGCTAGGTAAATCTGTCTGGAGCTATTCAAAACTAGATTGGACACTTCATCAAAAAGTGTTTGTTAAGAGAAAGCCTGCATAGGAAAAACACAAACTAACACATCATTTTAATCTTTCCCTCCTAGAGAATAGCTCAGTGACTGACTTAAAATTATCCCTGACTTTCACAAAGGTATTTCTTATAGGAACATATTTGATGATCCTTAACAAGTTTGTTTCTAGGCCTGAAAAACACAGGAGAATTTTTATTTTGTGGAGCAGTAATACTGCAAAACCGTAGCCTTGTTTTTTCAAAAGGATCTGTTTCACGTATATTTATGCTTAGCTGATGAATATAAATACCTGATGCCCATATACCAAGCAACCATCTGTGTAAATGTTAGTGGCAGGCAACACAGTGCGAGTCTTCACTAAATCAATGCCGAAAAGTGATAAAACAAGTATTGTAGTACTTGGTAGTTGTGGTGTAACTTTATCAGGCAAGAAATGAGTGGAGAGGTGGGTGGAGAGTCTATTTCTTTTTCTCCCTCCTACCTGCCCCAGCCCCTAGACAATCTGATCTCAGTAAAGGTCCGAGATCTCAGTGAAGGACTTGGACTGGTGGCTGGATGTTTTAGCTCATTGGGAGATCTTTAGCACAATACGGTTGTGGGAATGCTTGCCTCTGGCATATGAGCCTTCCTATCTCAGTATAGTTCCTACCCCTCTCCCAGGACCCGCACACCCCCAGTATTCCTGCTCCAAGCCCAGCTTTGCTGGGGAGAGAAAAGAAAGCTTCTGGCTGGGAAGAACTCTTTTGCAGCATCCCAGCCTTGCGAGGAAGCCCTGGGGATGAAGCCAGAGCTGCCCTGAGAGCAGGCAGCACCGCTGGGAGCACTGGGCTGTATGGAGCAGAACAGCCTCAGGCACACAAGTACCATGGGCTGCACCTGCACCAGTAAGACAGTGCCAGGGTATGGGCTCAAACACCATCCTGCGGCTGTTCGTTAATGGCAGCGTGCTCTCTGACACGCACTTGGGTTCATGCCAGCTCGCACTCCCTAAGCCAATACTCCAGCACCATTCAGGGGGCTGTAAGCAAAATAGATGCGGTGACCCTTACTTAAAGAGTATTTAGCTATCTAGGTGCAAACTGCTTCTAAGGCCAGAGAGCAGGCTATGGACTGCTTTATTTACTTGTCCAAATGTAGTGATGGATACCACAACAGTGATGACACTTCATGGCTTTAACATCTTTTGCTGCCACGCACATTCAGCTTTCTAGTGCTACTACATGGTGGAATATCTGCCTTTAACGTGAGGGAATTGTGCATCCAGCCACATGTGTGGTTGTGTGTGTGACTGCTATGGATATACTGGGAGAAATGCTCATGTTAGGACAAGTAAGCATGTGCAGCTTATAGTGGAAAATCCATCTCTCTAATCTTGTATCTCCAGAGGGCTATTTAAAATGTTCTTTAGCAGTATAAAGTTGCAATATTGTGCTCACTAATTCTTAGGACTGTTTGTGGCAGGAAAAGTGTTCTCCTAATCTCTTACTCCTGAGATGCATAAGGGAAATAAAACCATTGCTATTAGTGCCTGGACTGTGAAGAGATGCCATTGCAATTTTGTCACTACTCTACAGAGACCTGTTCATCAGCATCAGATTTTTAATTGTTCCAAACCAATGCAGAATTCGGTTAATTTTATGTCTTTTAAAAAATCCCTTTCTGCATAAAAGTAGGTTAAAATATTACCTTAATATGTTCCCCTCATAGATGTTCACATTGCCGGGTAGTCATGCCTGTTATCCTTATTTTGCTTTTAAGTTTTACTTGAAATAAAAGGACATAGATATCTCAGCGGACACAGGATATACAACATTCATTTCTACCTTTGCATCTACTTACCTATTTATGTCCCTACCTATAACACTCATATAGCCCTGCTTATCATCCTGCGTCTGGGCCAGGATTATAAATATAAATAGGCAGGCGCTTGCTTGGCTTTTCAAACGCAGATCTCTCCTCTCTGCCTTTTCCATGCACAAGGCAGCAACATCTCAGCGGAGGGCCACACTGCTCACAGGTGGAAGAGGGAGCTGATGGGCGAGCATGCACCTCTGGGCAGCCGTGACGGACGGCAGCCTTTCTGCTCCTCCAGGACGCTATGTGTCAAACGCAGGTTGTTGGTACCTCAGGCTGACCCTGACACACGGGGCCACAAAGCAGGGAAAGGGGCTGTAGCACAGTGCTGTGAAAGGGGGACGTGCCAGCCTGGCTGGAGAGGAACAAGTGGTAGACGTCAGGGATGGCAACCAGACACTCAGGCCAACACAACTGTCAAAAGTCCAAAATTGCCTAAAGGGCCCATGGCTTCACGCAAAATACTCCTGTTTCTAACACCAATATAATATAGTCAACTGCAAAAGTTTGAAAGGTGAGATTTCTTTAATAATAGTAAAGAAAGGAAAAAGAGGATGCTCCCCAAATGCTTTTCTTCTAGCTGTGTCTTGATTGCCTTTGGATTCCATGGTCTCAGGATCAGAGTTGTTGCAATTCTGAACTTCAGACAAAGCCAAACCGGAGAACAAGTCATGAGCAGGGTTTTGTCCTGGGTTCTCTGATGTTTCTGCTGAGGGCAGAAGCGTTCAGCTCTGTGGAGATTTCAGTTCAATCCACATTCACATTTGTACTGGGATCAGACTGGTTGAGACGGCGTGACTTTTTTTCAGTTGCACTTCACCATTAATGAATGCAAAACCTGATCTGATTAATAACCAGTGTGTTGCAAGCCCCAACTGACTCAGGAATAAATGATTAGCCAATGGAGCTTGCTGTCAAAAGAAATGATTGAGGACATGAACTGAAGAGGATTAAATACATTTGACATCAGGATTTTAAAGCATGTAAGCAGAAAGGTGCCATATGCTGAGCATAGCCCAATCACTGACTGAGAGGGTTAGAAACTGACTTCCCCATTTAAGCAGGTTCTTCTACAAATGTACACTTCGATTATATTTCACCATGTTGTTTCTTTTTCATTTGGTACCATTCAGTTCCAGGAAGAGGGAGAAGGAGTATGAAGGAAAAAGCAGACTTTGGACTCCATTGGAAACTGCTAGGAATAACTTGCTTACATTCCCTCAGTATAGGGAGAAATAATAGCCCTGAAAATAGGGGCCCGGCCCTGCATGCCCGGAGGCAGCAGAGCCAGCGCTGCATCAGGAATGACCTGTGAAGGGGCAACGGCATCAGGGGCAGGTTTTATCAGGCAGTTTGGACACTGGTTGGGGTGCTGGCAGCTGCTTGGGCTGAACTTTCCAACCTGCCCACAGCACAGCCCTACCCTGACCACAGAAAGGGAACCACTACCTAGGCAAGCTGCCAGTTTGACTTGGGTAATATCTCTTTTCCGAACGGCAATTTCTGGGATTTTTAACAATGTAATAGATTTTTATAATCCTAATTCATGTGTACCTGTACAGATTTGTTGCTTAACAATTATTAAACTTTTGTGCATGTAAACAGGTGTAAAAAACCCAAATTACTAAGAAAACCAACTGATGTAAATTTTGTTGTGTTACAGCAGCCTTTAATCTCTCATTTCAGGAAATGTAATGTGAAAGAACCAGACAACCTATAGTGGAGTATTGTATTGGAAATTGGCCTAAGTATGGCATTGGGTCTGGTCATTTGCAAGTATTGTGCCGAATACATTGTGTCAAATGTTTTATACCAAACGGCAACTCGTTCCAAGAGTTGTGCCACGCACAGAAATCGTCTGCCTCTGTGAACAATCATAAGGCATTAAAAAAATGTAAAACTTGAATCCTGGAAGTAAATCCCAGAATTGCAACCCCAGGAGGGAATTTTCTTTTGCAGATTGCGTGCCAGGCTTTTTCTGAATTATTATCACAGATGGTGAAAAATTCCCATGGCCTTATCCTCATGTTCTTTTTAATTCCAAATGGAGTCTTTTGTGAAATACCAGCATGACTGCATATGTTTGAACTCTGACTGTCCACTTAAACGTATGTTGCACTTCAGTGTTGTGGTCTCCAGGAGAGAGTGTTAGGCTCTGGTTCAGGAGGTTTAGAACAATTTATTTTCACCCCAAGGCCACTGAAACCTTGCCTAGTATTATCTTGGCTAGACTATACTGCTAAACTAGAACAGAGTTGAAACACAGTCCGTCATGCTGTGCCTAACCCAGTAGAGCTGCAAGCTTCAAAAGTCCATTCCTGTCTCTCCCTGTCTTCTACACCCAGCTCCATGTGCCCGTCACTTCCCTCAGCTCTCCCCGGTGATCTTTCAGCTGCAGAGTTAGTGGGATCTGCTTGCTGATCCAGTGGAAAATGATGTGTGGCTGGCTGTGCGATCTCTTGGTCATTGGTCTGATGGATGACCTCAGACAAGATGCGTCAGCTCCCTCTCCCTCCCACTTATGCCTTGATAAAAATAGAGAAATGATAGTGGTGAGGTCCCTGTAATTGGTTTCTATCCTGGTGGAAGGTCTTCAATGACAGTCTATTTCTCAGTATTTAGGGTGAGCCTATTTAACTGACAGGAAAGCCAAATTTAAAATTACTCAGGTGATGTTATATATCTTAGACCTCAGATTTTCTTCTGTTTGCCTCAACAGGCATATGGTGCCCATTTGTTACTTTGTATAATAGGTATTCATTCAGAATGAATTTTGAAAGTATATAGCATCAGAGTTCTATAAAAGAAATCACAGGAGCTGCAAGTAGTCTTACAGCGGGTGTGAAATTTTACATCTGCTGTAAGTTTGGGGTGAAAGTACCGCTCACATTTTGCAGCTAAGTGAATTTCAGAAGGGGGGTGGGGGGAGGTGGGCAGCCTGGCCGTAACCTTTCTGGCGTGCCCGCTGTTTGTCACCTGATAGGGGCAGAGCTGACTGCCCAGCGTCCTGCCCTCATCCCTCATCCCTCACCCTCCTGCGGCTGCACAGCACCGGCCGCGATGGCTGTGCACTGCCTGCGTCCGTAACCTCTGGGTGATAGCCCACCAGGCTACACAGGCATCATTTACCTCGACTCCTCTTGGTGGAGCAGTATAGAACAGCTGGAGTGCGCTTATGGACTTGGCATTTAATGGGCTTTTGGGTGAGTAGCGGTACGAGCCTTTTGTACCTGGTACCGGTACACGGTGTACAAGCCGTATTGAAACGGATCCGTTCCACGGGAAATACGATTTTATGCTTCCTAATTAAGCAATTAATTTGAGTTTTGCCTACTATTTTGCAAATGTCAGGGGACAAAGCTGAGAACAAGTGCATGCTGTATTTGCATCAGGAACCGAGGGCTAAAGACTTGTGCAAAACTGATAGTATGCAAAGTTGATTTCCAGATTAATGTTTGGATGCATTTGAACAGATAGTTAATTTTACTTTTTTCTTCACTGATTTGATATAACCTAGTTTGAATCCCCCCAACAGAATAAGAATATAGATTTAAAGAACGACTTGGTTGACTGATCTCTGTGAGTGTCCTTGAAAGTCCTTCTTTATTCTTATTACGACTCTGTTCTTTTCCACTGGGAAACACATGTTGTCCTGTAACTCTAAACTCATAAGAGACAAATGTCAAGAAAACTTGGATGGTTAAATAAAAATTGATTTGCACGGTCTGAGACTGACAGCTGTTTCATACAGTTTGGGCCAGTCTATGGAAATTTTGAAAAATTAATAACCAGCAAAATCTGTCTCAAGTAAAATATGCTCAGAGTGTTCCATCCAAATGATACTAATTTTATCCACAGAAAACAGTCTTGCGTAAACCGTGGTTCATTCACAGAAAAGAAACCAATGGTTTTACTTAATAAAGTGACAGCAAACTTGTTTAGTATGAGCATATACTCATTTACCATACATTTTTTTATTATTACATATGCCTATGTATGTAGATAATTAGAGGCCTAATCCAGAAAAGCCCAGAGAGGGAGAGTCAACATTGTGTTGGGTGTTACATCAGTTCTGCACCACTGAGGAATCTGTTTTCTTTATGGAGAACCCCCCTGAAAGCAATGAAGGCAGTCAATGACCTGCTTTACACAAGTGGGAAGACTCTGGTCATGCATGTCTAAAATGTGTCACACAAAAAGACATGACTGCCCATTTTATGGTGTGTTGGACTTCACACGGAGTCTGCTTCTAGCAAAGAACATTTCTGAGGTATTGCATGCAATAAATGAATCCTCTAGGCTCTTGTTTTCAATGTTGCATGCACTACTTTAGTGCGAAAACTTCTGTGGAGGCTTCATGAGCTAAAAATTCTCTGAGGTGAGGTGCTGACACTGTACAAAACAAAACTGATAATGTTGTACCTCTAGGCATTTGTATTCCCGCTCTTCTATATTAAAAAATCAATGTATGACAAAGACGTGGTTTTGGAAGGCCCACTGTATGCAAGTGACTATTAAAATGGTATTAATGGCATCTTAGGCAAATTGGCATTTGTTAAGCATATGGGTAGTATTATTAGCATGACATACGCCTGGCATTTGAGTAACAGTCATCAGTATATCTGAAACAGAAGGTGCCTGCTTCATGGGTCAGTTCTCTGCTGAAATCTGTAGAAAGTGGAATTGAAACTAAATAGCTTCTGAACACAGTGCAATTTGGAGAAACTACGTGGTCTCTACATCTCCCATGTAAACCTGAGATTGAAGGAAAAGCTGCAGTTGACCGAGGAGGCTTATTCAACAAAAACAACTCAGGTGATGCGGATGCCTTCAACATGCAAATAAAAACATGTAATAGCAGTAGACCTGCAGTGTGATAAAGTGCCCGGCGTGTGTGTGGCTGTACTGTGTGTTTTGAAACTAAATCTTTCTTCCTCCTATTGACTTCTTGCCCTCTGGTACATTGAGTTGGCTGCTTGAGACGCTTTCACTAAGTACAAAGTCAATTGACTCTAAGTGGCGATGAAGAAAACGTCGTGTGATTAATATTACAGTTCAAGCTCTTCTGATCAGTCACAGAAAGAGCAGTCAAATAAACTCAACTTCATTTCGAAGAATCACACACTGTTAATGGTGAAGAGTCTGCCTGGAGCCCGAAGGGAAAAACAAGCCACTTGAGGCAAATCTCTCTTCTTTTACATAGAACAAACCAGTTGAGCAGTGTTAAAAGCTGCCTATTGATTTGTGCCCAGACTGAAAGCCATGCAGTGATGTAAATGAAAATGTGTCAAGAGTCAATATTGATTTTTTTTTTTCTTTTTTTTCTTCTCTTTTTTTAAAGCAAGGCCACCCCCTTTGGGAAATACTGTTAGCTATACTGCTAGGCTTGTCAGCGAGTGAAGTAAGACCCTTTTCCACAAGACTACATATGTCCAGACATCAAATTTCCTTCTTTTACCGAGGTAATATGGACGGCATGCTGAGAGCAGCTATGCTGACAAAATTTCTTTTTTTGAGAAAATTCCTAGGTGAAGAAAAAGAAATGGCAAAGAGAAGAAATCAAATGTTAGAGAAGATAAATTTGCTGGGCTGAGCTTGCATTCTAATACTTGCAGAGTAAACCAAATTTTAAAAAAAAATCTTTGCTTGCAATAGATTTGTGTAACAATATAAATTATACTCAGCAAAAGTCAAGGACAAGAAAAGGGTAGAAAGGGAGTCCTGCTGTCTGTAGAGAGGTGTGCACTCAGCTGGAGTAGACCTGGCAAGAGTTTCCCTTCAGAAAGATGGAGGCCGCAGCAAGAAGACCTACAAGAGTCTCTCTTTTGAGTGAAGGCTAGCAGAAGAGAAACGGGTGATCCCTGAAGGGTAATCCAAATATATTATTTTTCGAGTTTGCACCATCCTCAGCTAGGGATATACAAAGCAGTTTAGGAAAATACAGCTAGCAGTTGCCTATTTTCTTCCCCTGAAGAATCAGATGCAAACTGCAATAACCACTGTTCTCAAAATCAATGTTATAGCTTTTTCTATTAGATTACAAACTGCAACCAGGCTCTTTTAACCAAAATTTCTACCCTGCTACCTCCTAGCAAGTAATATTCTTCCAGGTCTTTGACAAAGACTCCTTCTCTGTAGCCAAAATAAGCTCTTATCAACCTGTGCCATCAAATCTGGCAACTAATCATCTACACCTCACTTAGAGGTGACAGCAGGATGTGGCAGAAAGCCCATTGCAGCTCTGATCTTCTAAGAATGAGCAAAGACCCACAAGGGAGGGTTGTATTTAGTGTGGAGGCAGCCTTGTGAGAGATGCTTTTTACTTTATTGGCACTTCTTAAGGCTTTGGATACTTCCACAGCTCCTAGCTTTGCCTCCTGGACAGAAGAAACACTGCTCCACCTGTGGTGGTGGCTTCCTTCTCTCCATTCATCCATCTCTATTGGCCTCTCTCCATGAAAGAAAAACATTTCTCCTGACTCTGTCTACCCCCAGGAAATCCTCACCTCAGCTGTAGTTTTCCTGCGGTGACAAAAGAACTATTTCAAACTGAAAATAAATAAATGGAGAAATGAAATTCTAAATTGTATAGGGAACCAGACCAAGTACCACAGCAGCAAACTGGCAGTCTTCCAGCTACTGGCAGAAAAAGGCGCCCCAAACTACAAAAATGCTGTGGCAAATCAAAAGTGCAACCCCAAACATATTAAGTGTGTGGAAATACTCCTATCGATTTCATGTTGATGAGGTTCAGGTTCCAGCTGATTAAAATAAAAGTTCATTTTTAAGACTCCAGCAAATTGAATTTGGCCTTCTATTAAAGGCTGCAGCTGAGTTATAAAAGGATGCTTGGTTATTTGGGCTGATGAGCTGAAAGTAGTTGAATGACGGATGTACACATGGCTCCCTTTTTATTTTTCATCATCTCAGACAGGGTTTTGATCCTTTTATTTTCTTTTTCCTTTTTTTCTTTTCAACTTTTTTTTTTTGCCAAACAGAATGAAAACCATAAATGTAGTAACTTTTTTTTTTTTAAAGAGAAGAAACATGAGGATAATAACATCTTCTGTATAAACTAGATGTAATATGTCACAAAACTGGAAAGCAAGGCAATACTGAGGTTGTTCATGCATTCTGCCTGGTTTGTCAGGCCAGTTGCCTTCAATTTTGTGTTATAACTATTCAGACATTATTATTAAAATTCAGGCAGAGGGAGACAGAAGAAGATATAAAATTATTCCACTGCTATGTTCTGTACATAATGCGCAGAGATATTCACTCAGTGGAATTCTACAATAAAAGAAATTAACAAGAAATATGAAAGGCAAAACACTTATGAATTGGATGCATTTTATAAATCTGTTTTAAAAATGTACGAACGGAAACAATCTGACATTAACTACTTTCCAAACATTTTACTTGTCTCATAATAGTGTTCTTTGTGTAAATGATTTTATTTTGTGAACACCACAATTTCCAGTGCTGTCTCACACTTTTCTTTTCTGGGCACAACAACTGAATACAGTATGAGTGATTTCAGCCAACTTTAGAAACACCTATTTCTTCTGTACATCGTAAGAACTAAATAGGAGAAGGGCTGTACATTAGACCCACTTCGATGCTCCGACATGTGGCAGACACCTACTGACATGTAGAGGATTTAACTAGTATCTCCTGGCCTCCTCAATCCCTGGTGCGGTGGCCCACCTTGGAATGGTACAGGAAGCCACCTGAACTAACCGGGAATGAAATGAAGGGGAAAGAAACATCCGCCTCTGGCCAGACAGACATCTCCTTTCTCTTGATATTCTTGGCTGCAAACTCTGCCCTACAGCTAGGTGCCAAAGCCTTCTTTCTGTATTTGATGAAACAGACACAATGATATTTCACATTTTTCCTTGATATTTCTTTCATCCATTCATTCGTTCATTCACCCAGTGTGAACGGAGACCTGTGATTAATTATTTGTACTGGAGTGAGGACTTGTATCTTGATAACCCAGCTGAGTGACCTAGCTGTTGGCAATACTTTAATCCTGTAACTCTTAACACCAGCCTTAGACATGTTCCGAAGGCACCTCTGTGATCTGACATGGCTAGAAAAATGGGTGGAGAATTGCCTTGTTGAAGAATTCAGCTTTAGGGACTTGGGATCTTTTGTTTGCACTAGGACCCTTACCTGGGATGCCATCACTTTTCTTTAAGCCTCCCCCACAAAAGATACCAACACAGTTCTAGCATCATTTCCACCCCACGGGAAGAGAAACCAATCTAACACCAGAACAGCATAAATGCAACATAGTTGTAGCTGAGTTCTGAGCTTTCTGAGATGCTGTTTGACTTTTGGGGGTACCTGGCGAGGCAGTGATCTGACCAGATGATGACCTAGTAGACACTCAGTGCCAGAAGCTGCCCCAATGCAGACACCAGCTGCGGCAAACGAGGGAAGACCTCTTTTCCTGGAAGTCCTCCCGCTGCACCTAACCAGTCACCTGGAAGGTGAGGGCTCACACGCTTCACCAGCCAGGGCAGAGGGAAGGACTCAGTTATACCTTTCATTCAGAGCAGTCCCTGGTTTAAATAGCAAGTAGTCTTTGAAGCAAAATGCAGAAAACAGGTCTCTTTCCCAGCTGAGTGCCCTAATTGCTGCCCTATGGTCATGCTGTGTCCTGCTCTCTGGCCCAAGGACTCCTTAATTATTTAATGTAAAATAAAACAGCTTTCTTAGGAGCAGCACAGAGTGCTGTGTCCATTTCTCTGTCTCTGGGTATTCGTGTACTCATGTGCATACATAAAGACACAAGTCCGTAGATGGAGAGGTTGCAATTCTCTTGGGAGGTGAGATATGTGAGTTTGAATCCTCTTAGGCTGGAGGGCAAGGGAGGATTAATTTTGTTTCCTGCATAGTCTTATACTAGAAGAGGGTTTTAATAGGGGGCTTGAAGGAGGATAATAGAGTGACCTTGGGAATGTTGTATGCCTGGTAGTATTTGGTTGAATGCTAAATTGTTGAAGGGGAGAGAGGATGATAAGTAGGGGAAAAGAGGCAAATCAATTTATCTCAAAACTGTATTGGATAAATTAATCATTTAAATGATCCAATCTGGGTGCTTTATAAGATGCACACATTCATATGTGAGTCACTTGTCTTCTTTACAGATGAAATACATTGAAGTCAGTATAATGATATGTCCCATTTCTCAGCACAGGACACAGAGGGTAGACATGATAATAGCTTATCTGTTTTTATTTTAAAAGGAATCTATTTGAAATATCTTCAAGATGCAAAAAAAGAAATAATAATATGGATGAAATAGCAGCTGTCCAAGAGCTCCACTTTCTCTGAGAAATCTTTATGAAAAACAACATAAACAATTGTGTTGTTTAATGTTTTCTTTGCTTGTTCAGGTGTTACATTCAGGAGTGAATTCAGAGTGTAAAAGAAGAGCCTGTGCCTGAGTTTCAGAAAATAACAATATGGAGCTCACATTTTGGAGAAAAGAGAAGGGGGAAAAAACATTACTCATTTTTCTCTCCTCTAACCCAACTCTTTAACCTTCTTTTTGACACTTGCCTTATCTCAAGTACATGCTTCTGTCCTCTTGAATCCAATGCAGAGTCCTTAGTCTTTCACCCCGGGAAGAGGGAAGAGTCTGTCTGAGTCCCATTGCTTTGGGGGTGTGACAGAGTGGGGAGAGGGAAAGCAGAGGTTTGTGTTCTGTTAAGAAGAAAAGGAGACAGACATGGGGAAGGAAATATTGTGTGAACAGGAATAAAGATCATGCATTCAAAAGCCTTCCAGAAATCCAGCCCTCCTCCCTTTTCCCTCTACCCACCCCATGAAATTATTCTGGCTTTGATCCCATCTCTCTCTCTCCCCCTTTGTTCAGTGACACACAAGTATGTGACCCATGCCCTGAAAGGTATCAATCCCCATTTCCTTTCCTGCTTAACTCAGATCAGGAGGAGGAACTGTTTGAAAAGCCATATGAAATGGATTTTTAATGTGAGCTCAGTACTTTTTGTGAACGTTTGTGCCAGAAGAATTTAACCTGCCTGATTACTTAGAAACAAAAGCAAATACAAATAGACTGGGAACACAGTTAAAATGTGATTTCTAATTTATTGTAGTGGTTAGGAGCATATTTTAACTCAATTTGCCATGCTCTCCATGATTACTGTAGGCTTGTCAATGAGAAAAACTCTTCCCAGTGAAATATCTGGATTCTTGCCCTTAAATAAAACAGCATTGTTTATGCCTTCCAATCAAGGATATTGTTTACAGGGCAGATAACTGCTAAATCTTCTTTCCATTATTGACTACATGATTTATTTCCTTTTGCAACTGCTTTTAGATGTGCTAAAACCTCTCTTGACTGTTTATAATCTTCTCAGTGCCTTGCTCCAGTATGCGAATGCAGCATAGTTATATCAAACCAGCTGAGTATGGAGCAGAGTCCAAGCTATCGGTCACCTGCATCGAATAGCTGTGGCAGTCTTTTTACTGTTTGTTTTCTGCTCTGTAGCAGAGCGTGTAAAGCTGCTCAGGGAATAGTGTATTATTGGACATGGGTATAAAGACTTCATCAGCCTAATGGAACAATTAACTCAACCATTCTGCTGCTCTTGATCTGCAGAATTTTGCTTTAAGATTAGAGTGATAAGGTGAAGATTAACACCTCTGGGTCAGCAGGGCTGATGAGACATGATTTATTAATCCTCAAAGAAAACCTTAATTGGACACTGGAGCACTCTTTCCTTCATTGTTAAACACTGCCAATTCCCCAGATAATTAGGGTAGATGGTGAGTATGATAGAGACTTATTGTAATCAGATGCACCAAAACTAAGGTAATGATTTTTTCCCCTAGGAACACCGTGTGTTATTTTCTCCAAATAAATCAGTGCCGATGCTTGTGAATACCTGAAAAACATCCCCTACAAATGGTCACTGACTGCCCAAACATAACTTATAGAAGGGAGCTGGAGAACAGGATTCATAAGAGTCCTTTGATTTAGAGGAACTGTCTTAAATCCCAGCCTTCAGAGCACAGAGAATTTACTGTGCAAGCAGGTTAATGAGCAGGTTGATTTATTCTTATTTTTTTACCTATCATTACTCATTCTTTCATCAGGTTCTTTCCATTAAGAGGCACTGATTTATAGGAAGAAGCGCTCCTCTAAGGAGTTTGGTAGGTTTTGAAACCAAATCTCGGAAATACTTTCTTTTTCAAAGAAATGTCTTTTTGCAGGCAGTATAATAAATGGGTTCATTATAATGCAGCATGCAGCTAAAGGTGGGAGAAAAGTCCATAGGCCTACAATTCTAGCTACTGTACCCCAGGCTCAAGAAACGGATCTGTGTGACTTGAGGATTCATTAAGACGTTTGGTGTAGCACAGCCCTGATGCAATAAGTTAACATTCTCATTAGGGGGTTGGAGCAATCATTTGGAAAAAGCCTCCTTTGCTACATTTGTTTACTGTGTCACAGGAAGCATGTCCTCAGTCAACTGGGATAATCATTGTCAGAGTTTTACATAGTTACAAAGCTAACTAATAAGCCAGATTGTTGAATTATGTCAATCATGTCTAAACATCAACAAGCAAATTGCTGTATGCAGATGGGAAATTTGTAAAAAAGCCGAGATATTCAGTACAGTGTGAACAGTGCGCATTGCAAGATCGTGATTTAAGACTAATATCCGGGGGAATGTGACTTTCCACCGTGTGGCTCTGTAGCCAGATTGCTGTCTATTAAATTGTCTGGTGAGACTTTTGACATTTAGGGCACTGACCGAGGAGAACTTGTATCATTAAGCATTACGTCCTGCTTCTCCTACCATGTCACTTTACGCGCCACATTATCACACTGGTATATTAGCTGTCTTCTTGTTGCTTCTGCTGGAGTCCTCAGGATTTATTGCAACTTCACACCCAGACTAACTTCCCAAGGCTCTAGCCGGAGGAGAGATGAGAATCAAGGAGTGGTGTCAGAATTTTTTCTGTTAAAGACAGAGGAAAATTATAAATATTCCTACCCAGCCCTGTTGGGGATTGGAGTCAACTTTTAGCCCAGCGATCCTGATGTCAGCTTTCTGAGTGACAAAGCCTGTTGGCACTTGTCATCTTTGTACCAGACGCCACCCTAGGGGGGAAAGGACCTGTTTGTGGCTAGTAGTTGCTGAATTCTTGTGTGATTTCACCCCTGCCCAGGCTGATACATAAGGAACAAAAGAATGAAGAGTTTAAAACACACTATAAAGCTTTCAGGATGTTTAAATAGACTGAAGTGAAGATTGCACGAGAAAGTAAGATAAAAAGTAAGACATTAATCTGTAGAAAGAACAAAAGATCTATTAAAATAATCAATAGGTCTTTTACAGTGGCAAATATAATTTAGTTAAAGAAAACACAGAGAGTGCAAGAAGAATGTAATGAGTTTTCCACCTCTCCTAAAAGCAAGGATTGAGAAGAGCAGTCATTGACTGACAGGTATGTTGTTCAGAGAGGAAAAGCATGCTCTGGAGGGTGGGTCTCGGAGCTGTGCTGAAGTTACAGACCCCCCCTGCACCGTACTGTCCCACGGGAGCACAGCCTTCGACTCACAGCAGAGAGATGTCACCTGACCAGGAACGCTGGAACATAGCACACACCAAAGCCAGTTTCTGTCTTTCCTCATATTTAGAAGGAAATAGCAAGGAAGAGATATATATTAATTCCCCAGCAACTTTAACTGTCTTTTGGGAACATGATGAAATAATGGGAGAAAAAATAATGTGTATTGTAAACAGGGACAACTGTCCAGGGTCCCAGGTAATAGGAAGACCTCTCTGTTATTGTACGTACCAGTATAAGTCATCCTTTCTATTAGGTAAGTCCCAAAGGGTTTTATGGTGGTTCTGCCCAAGACATAAATTGGATTGGTCAGTCTCAATGAAATATAGACTTGGCTTTTTTACTGAGAATATAGTGTGTCTTTATCCAAAGTTTTTATATTCTGATGCTGATGCCCCAATATTTTGATGGTCATTCCTAACTGATGAATGACTGGTTGAATGCTGATTTGTTTTTCCAGAGACTTAAACTCAGCTACAGATTTACCTGCATCACTGTTGCATGTCCTATTGTATTGATTTCCACTGGTCCATGATCATTATTATTTGGGATTCCTTCATTCATCCTGCATAATATGGAGCGCTTGGTCCATACTGTGTTTTTTCTTTACTAACCTCGCTTTGAAACACAGTCATGAGCTACTCAGAGCCCAGGAATCTGGAGACTCAGACTTTTGCAATAGCTCTCCCCTGTAGCATCAAAAGACTTAACTCCAATATTATTGGTTGTACTGTTACAACTTCCCAAGAGTTTAAGTAAGTGTCACAGTCTGAATCCAGGTGCAGTGCAGAATGTCCCTTCTTCTAATTGTGACTGTTTATGGCCAAATGCAGGCACCTGCTATTCAACACCAATTTCCTGAAACCTGGGCAAGAGGAAAGCCAGAATCACTAAATTAAACTATTAGTGTAATGCACAGAAGGGGGGTGTGTGTGAACAAACTTAACAACTGTATCATGCCCCATCTGACTGGAGTACTGATGTTACTAATTTAAAGTTGAACCAGCCATCTGGGCTCTTTAGCATCCATATATGTTATGTTGGTGTCTGATCCTCAGAAAGGGGGAACCAGGGAAAACTTAATCTGCCATTCTGAAGAAAGGCAATGATATTTCCTTTTCTCAGTGTGAAGCAGACTTTGCTGAGCAGGAATTTAGGAGGCCCATGGGGTCTGTATGTGCCAGCAGGCACAGAGGTTCATTTTAACTTCAGCTGGCCCTTTGGGAGAGAGTAAACACATAGAGCATCTTTCTTTCCACATAGCTTCATAATAAACTTCCAGAGGAATATGAGCTTGACAAATCTCGCTGTACAATACTAATTAAAATAGATCGTCCTTTAAAAAAGTCGATTCCATTAAAAAAACCCTCCACAGTTCTGCTTCAATCTCAGTCTCACTAGAAAGACAAGTATCAGTAAGCTGTTGGATCTTGTGAAAAAACATACACAACCTGACTGATTGATTGTAAAATGCAATCAATTAGAAATCACAGTTGGCTTTTTTGATTGGAACTTAATTTGATTTGGAATGGGTTTGTGTCCTTGCCTACTATAAATTAGCAATAATAATAGTATTGTTCTTCTACGGGAATTTCAAACAGATCTGCCTTCCTATAAGGCAGATGGTTGGTACAGCTCAAAGCACTCTCAGTCGCAGCAGAGGTCTCAGCTCCATTACTTCTGTTTGCTGACAAGGGAAGGCTTTGGTGGAAAAAATTGGTAACCCTGAACAGAAGAAGTTGTCAGTGGAACAAGTTTATCTTTTCCAAGCTGCAACCTGAGAGAGACAGCTACAGGCAGGAGGGGCTGCAGCATTCTCACAGCATTGCAGCCATCAAGGCTTGGATGCTGGGACACTGCAGGGGAATGTATAGGAATGCAGCAAGGTGGTGGCTAGAGCCTGCTCTAGAATTCCAGGTATTAAACTGGTGTCAAACAATCTGATCCACATTTTTAGCTGAAGCATTCTGCGCCCCTCTGAACAGACCTTCCTTGGCCAAAAACAAACTCAGTTGCGTTATCTTCTGTTTGTTCAAGGGATAAGCCTAGCAGCTGTTCTTGTTGTGTAACGTTTATATCTTTACAGAGGCTGCAATAACAAGGGAAACACCATGTGTGGGGCTGGCCCCTTCAGTAACCTCAGAAGGAG
Organism: Harpia harpyja; assembly: GCF_026419915.1. NCBI lineage: Eukaryota > Metazoa > Chordata > Aves > Accipitriformes > Accipitridae > Harpia > Harpia harpyja. Next base: position 8,404,609 of record NC_068942.1, on the reverse strand, counting down.
CGGGATGCACAGCCCTGTGCAGAGCAGTCTCTCACTGACAGGAGACAATTGGGTGGATGGCTTAATTTTCTTTTTTTTACCTTTACACTGCAGACTAAATACTAGGCTGCAGAAGTGCTTTCCATTAATATTCAGGTGACAGGCTTAATTTCAAAGCAAGTATTCATTATTTTCATAGATGGAAAGAAGCCGTTAGTATTCTAAGAGATAAAAGATTTTTTTTTTTCCTTTCTTTGCCTGGTGCATCAAAGGGTACAAACACGTTCATAGTTCTAGAGCTGGTTTCTCCAACGTATCCTGGTAGAGCTGCGAGGATTTAGGACAAGGAGCTAGGATGTACGTGGAGAGTTGGCTTCTTTTTAATCAGCCCTGTTCTTCACACAGCAGTGTGAATAAAGCCTGAAGCTGGGCACTGTGAAAACTGACGTGGGTCGGCACCTTTGGTGGTAAGCTAAGCAGAATGATGCTTAGTGCCGGTTATTATGTCGTACTAAACTAAGGATCCACACAGAGATCCATGACCTGCACATACAAATAGCACAGGGATCTGAAGGTGGCCAGGTGCAGGGAAATGCCCTCGCACTGGGTCTTACTAGGCTGGACTTGGCAGCAGGGGGGACCGGCTCCCTGGGGGCCTGGGAGCGTGGGCAGATTGGGCAGGAGCCCGACAGCTTCTCCCTGGGACAGGCTTCCCACCTACAGGCAACTGGGGAGAAGCAGAGAGCAGGGGGGAGCAGTCACCCCACATTAGGGAATCGCTGTTTGACTAGGATACATGAACTTGCATAAAAACTTTGCTCCTGGAGTCCCAGCAGGACCATGGGAATGGTTCCTCTGACATGGGGTAGTTGGAGAAACCTACTATTGCTGAGGCATCTTTTCTGCAGGTAGATTTAGCTGGTGAAGGCACTGAAACTGCGCCTTTCAGAGACAAAAAAAAATATACCTACAAGCACAAAGGGGAAGGACAGAAGCATGTGTAAATGTAACAACAAACCTTTGCAATGGAAAGCAAGATTCTCTGCATATGTAAAACTTCCACTCCATGGTACCTTTGTACCTACTACATACCTGTATTTTACAAAACAGAAGCATAGTCTGTGAGGTAACTATTAAACAGACAGCATTAGGATCATTAACTTGGAGGTAAGAGGTGCCCTATCTCATTCCCTACTCTCCAGAACTCTGATTCTTTTGATTATAACATTGTGGCTACTGACATTATCCCACCTGCTTGGATTCTTATTTGTGATCACTCCCACGGAACTACTAAAAGCATTAAATTTAATCAAACGCAATACATTTAATGCTGTTAGAAGAGTAAAAGTGCCTGCCATTCTCAAGAATGAGAATTGCTCAAGGAAGTAGTACAGGACATTAGCATATTAATGCCCACAAAACCCACAAATATTTGTAAAGAAAAATAAGGTGGTTAGTTAGCAGCAAGAATGTTCACAGAGTCATGAGAGCAGCATCAAAGACCAAAGGATTAAGGTGAACCTGCAGATAAGACAGAGTGCTACTTGAAAGAAATCAGTGAATTAAGCCATAGCTGGTACTAGAAAAATAATCTTAGGTGAGACTGTACTATTGTTTCCTTATTCTATGTTGTGATCCTGCATTTGCAGAAAACGGGGCCTGTTGCAGAGGTGCCAGGAGGCGAGTCGTTCGCCCGCGTGGCTGTCAGCACAGGGGAAGGAGCGTGGCACTGCCATCCATCCTCCGTCCTGACGGGGCCTCAGGTGGGGACGTGCTGCTGCTCTGCAGCACGGGCAGCTCCGTCACAATGTCTCACAGCCAGCTGTTCAGTACGGTTACCACCTCACAGACGTGGATTTTTAAGCAGCTATCACCGGGCCTTCTTTGCATAAGGGGAACCACAACTGGACAGAAATGGCCCTCTCCCACTAGAGCTTCTCTTTAGAATCATAGAATCATAGAATCATTTAGGGTGGAAAAGACCTTCAAGATCATCAAGTCCAACTGTCAACCATGCCCACTAAACCATGCTCTGAAGTGCCTTGTCTACGTGCTTTTTGAATACCTCCAGGGATGGTGACTCAACCGCTTCTCTGGGCAGCCTATTCCAATGTCTGACAACCCTTTCAGTAAAGAAATTTTTCCTAATATCCAACTAAACCTCCCTTGCTGCAACTTGAGGCCATTTCCTCTCGTCCTATCTCCAGCCACCTGACAGAAGAGACCAACACCCACCTCACTACAACCCCCTTTCAGGTATTTGTAGAGAGCGATAAGGTCTCCCCTCAGCCCCCTTTTCTCCAGACTAAACAACCCCAGTTCCCTTCTTCCTCCTCTTTCGCAAGAGAGCTTCAGCCAAGGAGCCCTGGGAAGGAAGGGGCAGGAAACCGATGTGCCACGTGGGCACGAGGGGAAATTATTTTGGACCAGTGTAATTGAGTCTGCTCTTGTACCAAACAATGAGAATAAAGTTTTCCTCCAGGCTAAGCTATGATCTGGCTCCAGTCCATTAGCACATTGTTTTAGGTGTAAAGCTACCTATATATGTATTTTTTTTAATGGAAATCTGCCTGGTAGGCTGCTACCTGGTAATTCCATTAGCAGAGCAGGGTGAGGGATGGCAGGAAGGGATGGAATCACGTTGTGGGAGTAAAACAGGAGGAAGTCAATTATAATAAACATTTGCTTAAGAATATATTGTACGTTCTGCCATGGAAAAAAACTAGTGTCTCCTTTACAGTCTGTAAGGTGAAGTAATTGAGAAGTTATTCCATTCAGATGGTCTTGTAACTGGGAAGCTACGAGATGAACTGCCTCAAAAATTAACTTCAAGGAGACAGACTTAAAGTATATAAAAAAGGATCCCTCTCTGAACTTAACCAGCATAGCACATAATTCACTAAGCTTTAATGGTGAATTTATGATGTGGAAAAATTTATTTCCTATCCCATCTTCCTACCTAAAAATAAAAAAAAAAAACGAGAGAGAGAGAGAAAGAAAAATAGAAATATTTCTTACATAAGCTTTAGTTACATCTTCTGGTGAAATGGCAGGATGAAAAGAGTAATTTGGGTTCAAGGTCAAAATTAAATTCTGTTCACATCTCAGTCCTTCACACACCATTCTGCGAAACGAGAGAGCTGAACAGAGGAAGAATTAACTGATTTCTTTTAAGTTTAGTAATTGCAAATGCAAAATGAATATCATTCTGCAGACATGGTGCCAGAGGACAACGCAAGCTAACGAAATAATGGTAGCCCTGATAAATAATTTATGCACCATATCAAAAGCTGAATGAGATAAAGATATGGAGAACCCATTGGAAAATTTGGAAATTGCTCAAAGCTCTTCCTCCAGTGACTCCCAAGAGGATGAGCATGGACCACTAATAAACTCTGTGACTGTGTATAATTCATAAACTTTCCCTCATTTTTTGATTTTCAGTGCTTACAGTTTATAGTTAACAAAGGAACAAAGAGAGGAAAAATCCTGGTAGCAGTTGAGAGGAGAATATAAGCCAGCTGATTCCTCCACTTAGTCTATTCATAAAGGGCATCTGTTTTCGTCCCAAACTGCACATATATCCGCCATTAAACTTAGCGCATTGAAAACAGAAAAAAATCCTTCTGCTCACATCCTCATGCCTACTTTGTATTTTTATGACAGCTATTACAATGTGAGATTATAACACAGCAAAAACCATTTTGGGATGATTTTTATTAACAGTATTCTGTCGCGGCTCTTGGTTAACATTCAGACTGGGTTTGTTATGGATTCATTCATTCTACGGCAGTAGAGCAAACTCAGAGCAAACCAGTGGATGCTATCTGAAGGCAGTGGGGTGTTTCTAAATGCATTACATAGCAAGAAACTTCCCTCTCACACAGCCACGTTGGAAAGATACTAGTAAATTAAACAAATCTAAAAATTACATTCAGATAAGCTTTGTCTTGAAATGATTTTAATGGCCACAGTAACAAGCCCGTGAAGTCATATTCTGAAAAGACGTGGTGGGCAGGAGGGTTATTTTTAACTCTTTGCACGTCAGCAATTTGTTGCTTGACTTCAGGCACAGCACAATTCGGTTGCACAACCAGACTTTTGTCATCTAGTGTGGATCTGAGTAGCTTGCCCTTTAAGCATGCAACACGAAATATTTTAAGCAGTTAAGATTCTTTTTCTCTAAGATGCCTTGGAGTTTTAATTTTTATTTTTGCAGTCTACCTCGAAACAGGGGACAGTGTCCTGCGGCTTTCTGAGGGAAACCCTCTGCTTCCTACCTTAAGTACCCGAGCAGAGCACAGCACTTCTCAGCTGCGTGACAGGTTTCAAGCTGCTGAAAGGCTGCGATGGCACCCGCAGCCTCTGCTGCCACGTCTCAGAGCGAGCAGCAACTGGCTGGAGCGATCCCAGCAGAAGCTGGTGGAACACCAGAGGAGGGATCTCCAAACAGCTTCCCACGGTCATCAAAGACACAAAGAAACCACACAGTGCTCTCAGGGCACCTTTGCGAATCTGTTGTCCTGGGTGGGTAGGTGGGAAAGCAGGTGACTACTACCAGCAAGCTGCAGAAGTGGCTACAGGGCAGCTGCCCTTTGGTGATCCGCTGTGCTCGTGCCCAGGCTGTCATGAGGCTGACGAAAGGGATCCAGTCCCTCAATTCCTCCCTGGCTGTCCTGCTTGCCTCTGAGAGCCTGTTGAGTGTTACTCGAATATTGTTTACTTCATTAATTTCCTCCTACCACCAACTGATGAATAAATTATTCATAAGTAAATTTATAAATTATTCTACCAGTTCTATTGATGATTGAATAATATTGACCAAATAAATTATTCACTCTTCTTTTCCCCCACCAAATGGCAAATAAATTATTTGTGAGTATTTTTTTTTCAGTATTAGATCAACTCTTCCATCTTTTGAGACATTTATAAGATGTCACTCACTCTGATAACTACACAATTTGTAAGCAGAACTTTTTAGGACCTATATTTTCATAGACAAACAGAACTAGTTTAACTTTATTGTATGCTTATATGGCAGTCGCTTTAAATATGAGATCCTTTAAAACACAAGGAGGTGTTTTTGTATATTTCGAAGCCAATTAAACAAAACACTGAGATATTCTGGGGTTAATTCTCACCCAACCAATATATTGTTGGGTGAGAATTGTGCAGATTATTTTACAGTTTTCTATATTTGTACAAAATAGTCAGTGTTGAGGCTGCAGCCAGCCCATGATCCCAAAAGGTATTAGGATATAGGTTCTGTAAATGAGCATCAGGAGCAAAGCCAAACCAGACAGATACCTTGACTAATGGCCACTACAAACGTGAACTGCATAGGCCAGAGGTTATTTCAAGTTCCTGGATAAATTACATGAGCTTTACATCTAGCTAGATCCATTGCTTCTCTTTCTTCTTTCACTGATTCACCACTAACTATGTGGCAGACGAGTGTTAGCGTCTTCTAATGGCATCATTTCTAGTGTATTTTATCATGCAGACAGAATGTGTCTATATCCAAAAATATGGACAGTCCATGCAGTGACTGTCATTATGATGGGTCTGGAAAAAAAAAAAATTAATAAATAAATACATCTCTAGGAAAGTGATACGAAGTCCTAAGCACCCATAGAGAAAGGATTAGATCCTCTCTATTTCATGGAGCTAAAGTTAGATTAAGTCCACCGAGTCAATCAAGCTGCATTAGCATGAAATCAGTATAAGGACCATGAATAGTACACTGAAAAGTATTCTCTTAAAAGTTGCTCTACAAGAGACAGAGAGAGAAGGCATCTCATGCCCTCTGTAGTTTTTCAGGTGTGACTGCCAGGGAGGCTCAGAAGCACATACGTCTCTCTGCTGCCATCTTCCTTGCCTCAGAGACCCACCATGTGCAAAGAGGTTTCGGTTGATTTTTATGGTTTTCTTTTTTTAATTTAAAACCATGGAGCAGGCGTATTTGCCAAGCTGGGTACATGTAAGAGAGTGAATACAGCCCCAAGACAGCAGTTACTTCTACAGCTCCCGCTGCCCAATGGGAGGAAGATGAATGGGCTGTGCAAGGGAAGCAGGACTGCTTAGTGAGCGGAGAGCTCATTTATGGGGAACTCTCCGGCACCGCGCAGCTCTCTAACACCTGGCTGCTGCAGACATGAGCTGTCTCTCCTTGTTTCCCCTTTCTTTTCCACCCAGAAGGGGCTGTGAGCTGTCTCTTGGGCCAGTATAGCAGTGTAATATTGGCCTTTAAAACACATGCATAGCAGAAAATCACAGCTCGCTCATTTTCAGAGAAAACTGTTAACAGGTCTCCCTCTCTCATGGAGGCATTGTAACACGTTCCTGGTTAAACTGGCATCGGTACTTTCACTTAGATTTCCACATTAAAATAGGCAGCACTACTTAGGGAAGTGTTGTGGTCGGGACTTACAGGGGAAGAACCTAGACTTTGCGTTCTGAAAAATAACTGAGTGGTCTTTAGGGTCAAGTTTTTTAACTCCCTTTCACCCTGTTCCCCCAGGAGAAATCCCATGGAATAGCCAGACACAGAAATGTACAGAAAGGTATGACAGAGAAAGTGGGAAGGTAATAAAAGGGTGCCTAGAAAGATGGAGTGTAGTCAGAGAGATGGGCTGGAAGAATGCTTTTTGCAGCGCTGTTCAGAATGGATGTGAATGGAGCACAGTTATATTGGTCAAGGCCAGAGAAAACACCACGGCAGCAGTTAGGATAAAATGGTGAAGGGAGCCCGTGGGAAAATTTTAGATACATTGGTAGGTAACAGACTGTATTTTGGGGACATTTATGCAGAAAGAAGCTATGAAATTTAGCCTGCATTTGAGGTTTCAGAGAGTAGTCAGAGCTGAGTATGTCTCAGATGAAGGGTCTGAGTAAAAGACAGAGATGCTACTGATCCAGAACAAATGTAGGTGCTCCGTATTAGGTAGTATGACATCTATTCATCAGTAACAGGGCACTCCAGAATATGAGTTTGGACAAGGGAAAAGAGATGGGCAAGTGTACTACATAAAGATACGCAGGTGGGCAAGAGAGAGCTGCCTGCTCCACAGGACACTCGGGGGAAGCTGAGGCTGCATAAGAAGCAGATCACAGAGTCACAGAAGCTGAAGAAGTCACAAGAAGACGTCACCATATTTAATTGTCTTGCAGTATTTTGCAATGTCATCTCACTGCACCTGGTCATTTGCATTAATAATAGGAAAAAGGACTTTTGCCACTGCTGCTTACTCCAGTTTAGCAGCCAGAGCAAGACACAGCTGTGCAGGCAGTAGGTATCACCGCAGCACACGTAGCATGGGGGTTGGCAGCCGTGTAGCTAGGCCGATGCATCCGGCCTGAGGAGCAAGAGCGAAGATTAGGCTGCAAAAAAACTGTTCAGACTCACCCAAATTATTTTTTTATAACGTCCATATATGCATGGGGGAGGGGTGTTATCTCATACACGGGAATTTTTTCTCGCTGGGGAGTAAAAGCCATGAGCAAAAATCTACTTGGGTGTTTTTTACTGTAAATGCAGTGGACCAGCAAAATATATTTGCAGTTTGGTTAAGTTTTTGCTGTTAGTTTTCCCATCAATGCTTTTGACTGCTAGCAATGTTTTGCATTTAAGTCAGTTTTGCTACTTTTCTAAAGGAAAGTCACAGAAAACAGAGCTGTAAGGAGCTGCAGGAGGCCGTCTAGGTTTTGTCACCATAATAGCTAAGAGGAGAATTAACTGAAATTGTTTGCCAGTTTTAATTAATTAAAGAACCTTCAAACAGTCTTTCATATGTCTTATTTCAGGTATGTTATTATTTGGGAAAGGGCAGCTTTTTCCAGGAAAAAAAAAAAAAGGGAGCAATAGTCTGCAAACATGACTCAAAGTAGTGGAAAAGAACATTTTAATATTACAAGTATGTGAAAAGATGTAATTTCATTTCACGCTGAATCATATTAAGCAATACCTCTCTGCCTTCATATCCTACTCAATGCAGTGAAACTACGACAAAGATTGGACTCTAAATGAAGGACAGAAGAAGAAAGCTCTGGATATCTACCTGTTTACCTTTCTCTCTGAAGACTCATAATCTTGTTTAAGTCTTTCCCTGAGCTGAAAAACAAACTGCTTACTCCTAATGTGACAGTGCTATTGGCATCCCTTTATGATTTCTCTTTTGACTTTTGCAGTTATTCCTTCCCTTTCTTCCATTTCACTGTATTTTGCTCCTCAACGTCCTTTTTCCTTTTTGATTGCTATTTTTGGTTGCAGCTGTTGTAATGCCAGCTGGAAGAAACGCGGCTGGTATTCTCTTTTGAAGACTGTGAAATTAGTATCTATTATAAACTTTCTACAGACAGAATTGCAGTTCCACAGGTTTTCTATCTTAGTGACATCAGCTCCACGTTTCTGAGAAACGGAGCAGACAAGGAAGGTGATCATTTCAGAAGAAAAGGAGAGAGGTAGCTGGGGAAACACCATTAATTTGAAGAAAAGGGCCAACCCTATGAGATTAATCTCGTGCTCTATGAAGAGTAGTGCAGGATAATGTACTCAGGATGCTGGCAAGGAGACAGGCATCTGTATTTTGGACTAATGAAGTCCTATTAAGATCTATGTGCTTGGAAGTGTTCCTGGAGCACTGTAGCTAAGCGTGGATCATGGCAACCTAGTCATCATTCAGCAGAACACGGCCGCCTGCCTCGCCAGCTCAGATGCAATAAGGCAGTTTTCCTAAGCAGATGTGTCTGAGACCTCAAGGGCATCAAAGCGTCTGAGATTCCTAACTACTCTGACAATCTGGCAGCAGATCTGTTTGGCACAGGGCACAGCAAAGGCAACAGCAAGCTTTGGAGTTGTTTCTCTCTTCCCAACACCATCTTGCTCAATGTCTTTCAGTAAGATGCAAAAAAAAAGAAGGGGTCAGGCTGAGAAAGGAATGTGATAAAGAGCTGGTTATGGCCTTCTGTACTGTTGTCACTTGACACAGCAGCTACCTAGAGATAGCAAAACTACGGATAGATGAGTCTTGAGGGTGTCTGGAGTTAAATGTCCTGTGGGCAGTGGACTAAATAAATAGCTATTACCACTCTCTACAGGCTTGACAGAACCCTGATATCTGGGTGTACCACCCAAACCAGCCGTAATGGGTTTGGGATTATGAATCACAAATGCTCTTTCAGCACTGATAGTGTGCTAACTTCTGTGAAATGAACATATGTTTTCTTATCTAGTATCCGCATACAGATGCTGATTATGTGGTTGGTCTCCCAGAGTAAAGCAGCCTTTCTGGAGAAAGGGTCTTACCACATCTTTACACAAAGAACTGGCTTCAAGGGCAGCTTAAAAGCAGTCCTGAATGTCAAAACTCTACAATAGCAGGCAAAAAAAGGTATTTTTAAGTTATTGTCACAGCTGCAGCTTAAGATTATAGGAAATCTTTATGATGGAGTTTATCTGCATCGTTTACTGTTTTCTGTTAGCTTTGCAGACATTTTCTTCTCCACTGTTTCAGTCAATATGAGTCGCGAGGAGAAAAGGACATGTTTAGTACACAGGGACATTTACCTGAGTCTGTGAACTTGTTCCATCTTGTGAACATATTTCCTTCTTTTCTTCCTTCATAACATGAATTGAGCAACTGTGCATTAATCTTATTTCATCCCATCTCACTCTTATGCTAGAGAGAAAAAATTGAAACACTGTAATTACTCATCAGAATTAAACTTCTTTTTCATATTGAAAATATGAACCATTAAGGAAAATTAAAAAAAAAAATCCAAATTCCATTTCTGCAGGCTCAGCACTTTGCCATTCTCTCAGAAAAATGGCATTTTCAAAGCCTTCTGTTCCCATTATCCATTTCATTTTACTGTGTCAAAAAGGGGAAGAATTTTGTCTGTTCTTAGGCTATTCAATGCTCTCTCAAATGAAAAATCGTGTTCTGCTTTGTCATGATTATTCTAGCTCTTTAACACAGTCCACATGGTGCCGTAGTACTGTTGCAATTAAGCCATCGAAGCGAAGGGTACTGCGGAAAAAGTACAGCAGGACTGTTATCTTTTCCTTGCCATTAGCCTCGGCCTTCATCAGTGGTGAGATAGCACAAGGGGAAGGGGAGGACCTGGAGGAAGCTAAAGAAGGAGCAGGACCATGACCGGCTATTCCAGCCAGACCATGAAGCAGATCTTGATCTGATGAGATGATGTACACAATTTGAGGGATAAGTTCCCTCCTTTCCCAAACACCATGTGATTTCCTACCCCAGAAAAAGTCTAAGTGCTTGACTTGTATGAATTTTACTCACAGTGACAAATGCAAGAAGCTGCACTTAACATTCAAGAAATGTAATGCAAAATCAAGAGAAATGGAAACATGCCAAGTGATCAGTTCCCCGACTTGTTTTCTCAGTCACCTTATTTAAGTCCCACATAAACTCAAAGATCTTTTTAGTGTATGAAGACAAATATTTGTTGGTCAACAGATGACCCCTGCTGGTATGCAAAATCAAAAAAATCTATGCTAACTGATTGATAAATTCAACTAAAAAACCACCTCCTTTTTATTATTTTTTCTAGCCTCCTTTGTGCATATTTGCCTGTAGTTTTTACTTCACTTTGATTAATCACATCACTCCATCAAGACTGTATCTCTTCAGTCTGTTTACCAAAGGATTATATGTTGCCTTTCTTTCTTACGCTTCTCTCCATAATCAACCACATGCTATTCATTTATCAATTGCATCTTCTCATCTCTGCTCCATGTGTCCAAAAATTTCCCTCTGATCGTTTTCAAACAAGCTCCTGGTGATTTTCTTGTCTCCTTGTCTGTTTATTTGGAATAGGTGATTACATCAACAGCTTCTGTTTTCAGTACTTCTGCACAAATTGTGGTGTTATCAGATTCAGACTTTCATCAATAATACCGTCATTACTGGTGTGCTTTTTTTCTGTTTTCTCCTACTCATTTGACTTTGACCTAACTTGAACCTAAAACTAACTTTTACAAGAGTTCAACGACGATTCACATTATTTGGCCAGCACATGCAATATCTTCCTTTATTCATGATCACTTCATCTTGTCAGGAACACTCCATCTGTTTTTCAATTGGTATTATCATCAGAGTTCTACGCAGTTGCACTGTCTTCTCTTGGCAATTCACTTAATAACCCTAGTCCTCTCCCCAGCAAGAATGGGAACATAGGGAATGGGGTTGAATGAGGCATTCACATCAATACACTGATAAGGCTACTTTCTAGTGCTAAATGAAGCTTCTTTATTTAACTTTAGCATGTCAGTCTAACAAGCTAGATCAGCTGTGCATCTGAAATCACAAAGCACATTACATTTTTTTCGCTACATAATGTTGCACACACTTTGATCTCTAGAAATTACACATTCCACATTGTGAATGCTTTGTGGTGTTCTTTGTGCATTGTGACTCTCTTGGATAGCCAGGAAGGGACTTTCCTCACATGCATATTTAACTAGATAGGTCAAGATAGATAGTTCTGATGTAAGCCCACTGGAGGTGTGCAACAGTATACTTTCATCCCTTTTGGTGGGAGGTTCCATGTTCAGCATCCAGCTACTGGGAAAGTTCTGCCTGCAGCTTTCCCAACCCTCCTCCTACTGGTCAGTAGCTTGTGTGCCAGTTCAGCTGTCATACCTAACAGAGAGGAAAATTTTTTTTTTTTTAAACCCCTTCTTTGCCTCAAATAACTGCTAAAATCTTGTCACTTTGGTTTACATTTTATCTTGCCTTCCAGCTTCTTGTTAAGTTTAAAAGTATGCATTCCTTATAGAAAACTTTGTACAGCTTATAATATGTGCCAGAATTTTCATTTCTTCCTTTTCATTTCTTCTTTCCATTTCATTTAAGGGTTGCCATGTTAGTCTGCAGCAGCATTTCTGCCTTAGGGACCTTCACCTTAATCTCATTCTGGTTGTATTAACTCCGTGGCTTAAATAGAAATGTTTCCTCAGTCCTCTGTCACATAGAGCTATCTCAGTACATCCATTGCAAGATGTAGCCTTTTCTGAAGCCGAGATATTATTTCTCTACTTTTTTTTTTTGATGAGAAAAACTAACATTTGAGGAAAGTATGGTAGAGGTCACAACTTCTCTGGAATAAAACTCCTTCCATCAACTTTAAATTAGATGCTGAAAGTGATAACAAAAATGAAACAAGCAAATAAACAATGTTATATTTGCATTTCTAGTGAGTGTTTATTACTTGTCATGCTGTGGAAAAGTTTTCTGTACTCCAGTACAGGCAGACACAGAGCAAATGGAACTGGTTTGGTTGGTTGGTTTGGGTTGGGTTTTTTGCATTGAATCTTATTGTAAACATTAATATTGAGGTCATGAGACCTTGTGGAATCTATTTCAGGAAACAGCTTGTCATTAATTTGATTTCATTATGACCTGATGACCTCCACAACCTTAGTGATGCCTGCAGGTAGGACTTAACTGGGGTCCAAGAGGCTGTGTAAGGGAGAACATGTGGACAGCACTTTCGCTTCATGTACAGAGAGCTTCATATGTGCATGTTTTCTGAGAAATAAAGTTCAGAACCAATTGTTGTAACACTGAAGTGGTACTTTTATTCAGAGAGAGCAGCACTGAAGAATTTAAAACTGCAAACCTATGAAAATTTGCTGCTATCATCTTCATCACCACCACGTCCTTCTCTTTCCTCTTTCTTAATTAAATAACTTAATTAAAAGATTAATTAGCAGTAGCATATCAACATAGAGGTATAGCATCTATGCATTTTTCTTAATAATTAAGCTTCAGCTATGGGTTTTCTGCCTTGCTCAATGTCTACAATTCCTCATTTATATGTCATTTTTTATGTTTATTTTTCAATGTTAAGAAAAAAGACAAAAGTTTATTATGTAGTTAAGGCACTAGATAAGAATTCAGACATTTCGCACTGAATCTCACTGGTGCTACAGGTTTTCTCTGTGACCTTGAGCAAATCACTTAATCCCTCTGTACCTCTGCTCCTCATTTATTTTTTAAAGGATGATAATACTTCTTCTGACTCTGTATTTACATTGCAAACTCCTTTTATTCTGTGTTTTATATGATTCTTGTCTTATCTAAGAATTCTTATTATAGAGTTGCTTTTATTTATGTAAAAAGCAATATATTCTGTATGATAGGTTATCCTGTATGATAGGTTATCCTGAGCTATGACCTGGCTGTATAAGGGGTTACTATTATTATTAGCACACCAGAAGTGTGTTAGAGGCTTAGTCAGACTCAGAGCTTCAATGTTGCATGGCTCTTTTATGAAGAGATGATGGACTGTTTTACAAAGGTTTTCTCCATAGCAGTAAAATAAATGTGCTTGGGAATGACTGTTCTACCATCCTTGAAGACAACCAGTATGGAGTGAACCGCATCCATACCATTAAAGTCAACCAGCACTAAGGCAGGCAGGCCGCATGCATGCTGTCTATTGGGAATGGCCCCTGGCTTGTAGTAGCTCCCAGACTGTATCCTGGAGTCTAGTGAGAGCTTTCTGGGCCAAAAATTTAACAGAAATGGGCAGGGTCTGTTTAACAGTGGCTGGTCAAACCTTGCACTCTCTCTACCCATTCTGCTTCTGTGTATAGTTATATGCTTATAATAATCTATCCCAGTCTTGCCTGATGCAAATCCTAAGGCTGGAAAAGAAGAAAGTGAGCTGCAAAAGGAGCTTTTCTAGTAGTAGAACATAAGAAACTTGACATCAAAAATTGTTCAAAGTAAGTCCAGTCAAAATTCAGGAAAAAAAAAGCAGTTTCTGTTGAAGCTACTCCATAATACATTAAACATTCCCTGGTTGAGGCAGTGAGACTATGGATGAGTAGTTCAGGCGATTCCAGTTTATATTTATGGTTTCTGTATCAAGAGGATCAATGTGGTGATTAAAGCATTCATTTGGTAGGTAGACGATATGGCTTTACGTCCCCTGAGCCAGTGAGAGGATTTGAACTTAATTCTCCTGTATATTTGTAGCCCAGGATTGGTACAGAGTGAAGAACCACATCTTTGGCTGTGCTCTGAAAGGAGGAGCTGATCTTTCTCCTCAGTTCTTGTAAGAAGGTATTAGGCATGCAGCTCTGAGTCTCCTAAACAGGTCCACAGTCCTGAACACAAACCTCATGGCTAGGGAAGAGTCAGGCTGAAGACAAACAGTTGTACTCAGCATTTCCTTCTACCTTACCTAGGGACCTCCTGGTTATTCTGGTTGAATCTTCTTGGCACAAGGTCACATCTTTTGACTCCTGCTTGCCTCATATCTAAAGTATTTGAAGCAAAGCTCATTTGTGGGCTTTAGATGGTCTCTGAAGCACATCAGAAAAGGAAATTTAAGTCTATGCTTTGGTGTTGCTGAAATCTGGGTATATAGGCATGCTCAGTTCAAGGATGCCAGTTTGTGTACCCATCAGGTCTTGAGGTGACAGCTGAGGCTGGTGTCAGGCAGATGAGGTGCTTAAGAGGTTCTCCACAGAACAGCCCAAGCTGACACCCAGCACAGGAAGAGCTGAAGGATGTGCTGGTGTCGAAAAATCATCATTGTGCCTACCCAGCTACGTGCTTCTCAGGTCTGTCATCATGGGCTTGCTGGCACAGATCAGGAAATACAGTGGTTTAGATTTGTCTCCAGCTTACACTCTAATAATAATAGCGACACAGTAAATGTGCCCCCATACACTGTGTGTACAGGACCTGCAAGCCTAACTCCTGGTTACTGCTGCCTCACTTGGCAGCAGAGCATTTAAATCTCTGTTGAAATCTAGCCCAGGCTGGTTCTGAAGGGCTTAAAGTCTAAACATGTTTACCTAACAAGAGATTCTATTACAATACAAGCTTCTACGTAGTCAAGACCCACAGTGTGGCTATCAGACAGCCCTAGTAATGATGGGTATAGCTGAACTGTCACTTCCAGAATTATCACCCTATCCCAGATACATTGCCTGGTGTTACCACGTGGGACAGAAAAACAGTAGCAAACAAAAAATTTTTAACTACTTATTTTGCAGTTTGAAAAGATTTTGCAAGTGTGGCTTAATCACTTGCAACAACTGATTAAACATTACCCTGCACATTGCTTTCTGATGAGTGTTTTATGTGTTCTCTCTGCAGACTGAAGAAGTCCTGAAGATTGATGGAGGGCCATGCTATTCAAACAGCAGGCGTTGCTGAGACAGAAGCTCTTTGTGCTAGGCAGCCTTGCTATTGGAAGTCTCCTATATCTAGTTGCCAGAGTTGGGAGCTTGGATAGGTAAGTCATTAAGTAGCTGCTCTCTTAATTATAAATGGGCTATGATTTTCTGAGTTTTTGCTTCAAGGATCAGATTTCCGTTTTGGTTTGGGTTTTGGGGGGTTTGGTTGGGTTTTTTTTTAGTGTCTACTCATGTACAGAAAGACAGAAAGACTGTCTATTCTAGTAGTGGTTTTCATTGTTCTTTCCTCCCCTTTGGAGAAGAAAGTAAGAAAATAGAGTCGCGGGTCATCCCTGTCAAAGTATTTCCATCTGTCCATTTGTATTCTAAGCACATTGACACTTATTTTCAGAGAAGAAATAAAACAGCATCCAGTAAAAATGTCATTACAGTAGCTCATTTTTGTCTGTGTGCATCTGTGTGTTGACCTCTAGTTTCAGCAAAACAGTTATGATGTATTTATATATCATCTTTTCTAAATTTATGAGCAAGCAATTAATGTTCTACAGTGGTAGTTAAAATTAAGTATGAGCCTGCAGAGTAGCTCGTCAAGTTTTGAATACTATTTCACTTGAAAGATTGCTTCAGGGTTTCAGAATTTTAACTATGCTAATTAGCCAGTATTTTCTGGAGCTGAATGTGCTAAATAAGTGGGTTTTCTCTGCAAGCGATTTCCTGGAGAGCAGAAGAAAATCCAGCAGAGGAAATCAAAGAGTATTTGGCATTTTTGACCAGGCTGAGTTTTGACTGGTTATTGACAGTGCAACAGTAGTGCTACCTGCACTGACACTGCTGTTTCTGTCACCTTCAAAATGGCCTGGGATTGCTCTGGTAGGTGCTACACAAAGACAGGATAAAAAAAAATGTTTCAAAAGAATGAATGAAACAAGACTTCAAGATTTCCAGAAGCTGGTAGACAGCTTGCCAGAGCTAATGGTCTATTAGTGTCCATTTTTAAATGGAAAATATTAGCCGAGTTCAAAATTGTGACACAATACTGGGTGAATATGCAGTGCATGAAAGTGAATTGAAAACAGAGCTACCTAGTGTCCATTGCTAGGTAATGTTGAGCTCCATCTGAGTTCACTGGGTGCCTTCTTCAGCTGCTTAAATCCACTCCAGAAGAAGAGGGAGACCGTCTACTCAGCTAGGACCAAGTGCATTGCAAATTAAGCCCCAGAATTTATGTCTTCTTTCCCCTGGTGGTCAAAGCATCTCTGATGCTTCAGAGGTGAAAACTTCACTGAGACTAATGTGATTCTGTAAATGGAGGCAGAAAACCTTACTGATCCCTGCAAAAGTATATTTTATCCTCAGAGGCATGAAATCTAATTAACCTTATGCTATTATCTACGCTTGCACATCTACAGAATTTACTGATGGCTATAAAATTATCTCGCCACAGTATTTGACTCGCTGACCTCCTGCGGCAGTGAATTCCACCGGTTTCATATATAATGTTGCCAATGGCAGTAAAATTCAGTTTCATTCTCTTGCATTACCCAGTGTGAAAAATACCACACCGCTAAAAAGCACTCCTTTATTTGGACTTGCTATGAAAGAGAGAGAGAAGGAAGCACTAGAAAGGATGAGACACAGATGAATTAACTGGAAATGTTCTTCTGCCTCAGCACTAGGGCACAATCCAAACTTGTTGAATCTGTCAGTAAAAGGACACTGAGTAGCTTCAATAGGCTTTGGAATAACTAATTGTTCAGGAAGAATCCAGATTCATTTATGCTTAATTTATGCTGATCTAATTTGAACAACAGAGCTGGGGATGGCCCACATTTAATAGCCTCAGATTAGGCTCTTCAACAGGAATGTTTTGAGTTTTCTTAGGCTCAAAGGGAAATTACCACTAGCTTATCTGATTCACTGAGTCATAAATTCCAATAAACTGAGCACTTCCCTCCAGGGGACACCATCATCTGTCCTTCTGATCCTGAGTGCATGGAGCTGCTTCACATGTGGAAGCTCAGATTCAGTGCCTGGCAATTTTGAGAAGATCTGGATCAGTCTTCGAGTTGCCTCATTCCCTCATTGGCAGTACCAGGAGCCTCCGCACCTGATTTCTACACTCCAAACTGCTCCTCCTGGAACCAGGCTTATAATCTTGCCACTGTGACACCTCCTTGGAAAGAAAATTAGCAAGTATTCTGGATCAGGAGAGACAGCACTGCTACTTGTCATTAAGATTGCCCAGCCTTATTTTAGCTGGTTTGAAATTTGTCAAAAATAAAGTTCCCTGAGATCAATTGGTTTATGGTGGGTTTTCTCAAGAAGAATATTTGTGGAGTTTTATTGTTGTGGTTTGAGAAATTGCCTGTTTTGGGAGAGCAACTTCGGTGATAAAATAAATGTCATATACTCTTTCTTTGCAAAGGACTATTATTTTAATGGAAAAAATGACTCAGAGAATCAAAAATATTAACATGTTGCAATATATCAGTAAATAGTTACATCTGGGGATTCAACTACCAAGATCTGACAGCCTGCTTAATACCACCGCTGCCAAGATCTTTTAAAGGATATTTTTTGTTGTTTAGAGAGACGAGAAGAAAGGGGAAAGAGTAAAAAAACCTGAAATGTAAAGCGTTGAGGAAGAACTTCTAACAACATCCAATCTTTTCCCTTAGGCTAGAGGATATCCTGAGTATTTATTTACTTTTAAAGGAAACCACCCTGTTTGACAAGCTGTTGTGTTACACTGAAGGCAGTGCTAACTGTCTTTTTGAGCAAAAGAGATAAAATTAGTTGAGATGGGTCTGGAACTGCTGGTGTGGAATCCTCTTTGCTTGAAAACAAATAACAAATACACAGAAGGAGAGGGAAGAGAAGAACAGAGATAGCAATTGCAGCTTCTGTTTCTTATGCTTTTAACTGCTACCTCGCTGCTGCAGAAAGACTGTCTTACCAGCCACGCCACAGTCTGACCAAACTGTACCACTGTTAAGTCAAGACATTGCTTTCTGCTTATTTGTTTGGGGTTTTTTAATTGGCAGGTTTGCATCAACATTTCAATGATTCGGTCTTTGCCACCAAGGCAGGCTCTTATTCAGTAGATGGCAGAGAGCAAAGGAAAAGAAGAGACTAGAAACTTGAGAAAAGAAATAACAGGAACTCACTTCTCATCACACTTTCTAAGTAGTCTGCAGGACTTAGCTAGAGCTCATGTGAACCCAGCAATGTCATCTGGGTTGTTTCTTTGGCTGTGTCTGGACAGGCTATATCTCTCAGCATCTGGATAATCGAGGAACCAGCTAGTGGGTCAGCCAGGGGAATCAAACTTACTTTGTCCCAACCATCCATTGTCCTAGCATCAGTGTCAAATTAGAGACCCCAACAAGCAGTGATGGATGGAAAAGCCATAAAGAAATAAATAATTCTGTCCTGAAAGCAGGGTTTGAATAATATACAGTAAATGAGTGAGGGGCCACATGCTGAGAAACCAGAATAAATACTGAATACCTAAACAGCTATTAATGAGCTTTGCCCATCTGGTATACTGGCTGAGGCAGGGGTCCTGTGAAAAATAATAGCATGTGGCCATGTAATTTAAGAACCATATCATAATAGATACACACAGCGAGCTCATATTAAAATTGTCTAGGCAACCTTTGTTCTTACATAGCCTTAATTTTGGAGCGCATAGCTCCACAAAATTATTAATAATAGTTTTCTGTAGGACTTTGGAAGCTCTCTCTACACACCAATTTCATCTCAGTGCAATATTGGCCTGTATAATGACCAAAGCGCTGATTTGAGAGTGGAGGTGAGGGCTTGTTTAAGGTTCTGTAGTAGCAAAATTTTAACACTTTTCTTACTGAACCATTTCTTACATTCAGTGACATCAAATACAAGAAGGAAGCATTAGAAAAGTAGAAAATAGGTGAAATAATTGCAGGTGAGTATAAAAGAATAGCACAAAAAAGCAGGGGCAAAAGTAGAAACAGTAAGGCACAAAATGAGGTTCAGTGGGAGGATACATAAGTGATGGTAAGAAAATCATCGATGTAATGATGCAATAAATGCATTTTAAAAAACTTTTCTTGCCATTCTTTCTGTCCCTTGTTAATCATGCCTGATTCAGAACCTTGGTCTTTCTGATTCTGATTCACAGGGAAAACATTGGGCATCTTCTAAAGAGGAGGGGAAATATTGAAAGGTGATGCCTAGAAAGCTGGTTTTCAACCCTTTTGCTCCTCTTCACTAAAAAGGCCAACTCTGGATCAGCAGCTAATAAAAGTCAACAGAATGGGAAGCACGGGAAAGAATTCAGGCCAGAATAGGAGAAGTGTGGGAGAGAGAAGACCTAAATGAACTGGATTTTCAGATCAAAATGACCTAATAAAATTCATCTTAGAATGCTTTTAAAACTACTAAAGCAATCACAAAGTAATGAGGAATGTGGGAGGTGAGCAACGTTCAAGAAGCCCTGAGAACAGTAATCATGGTGTCTATATTGGCAAAGACAAGAAGGGTGGAGTTAGGAGTTGCTCAGCTAAATCACAGCAAAATACCAGAATAAATAATCAAACAATTTGCAAACAATTTCATCACTGGCAGAATAAAATAGAAGTAGAAATGTGGTCACATCATACTGCAAAAGGTTTCCAAGAGTAATTGCCTTATATAGAAAACTTGCCTTAAGAGATATCCTATTTTTACATACATCTCTTATTTTGCTTGCAGACTGCAGCCCCTCTGCCCCATCGATGGTCGATTTGGACCCCGCGGCCAGGACGAAATCCCCCTGCGAGCTCTGCAGTTCAAGCGAGGGCTGCTCCACGAATTCCGAAAGGGCAATGCCACCAAGGAACAAATACGACTGCACAATCTGGTTCAGCAGCTTCCCAAGGCCATTATCATTGGGGTGCGGAAAGGAGGCACCCGAGCACTACTGGAGATGCTGAACCTTCACCCCGCAGTGGTCAAAGCTTCTCAAGAGATTCACTTCTTTGACAATGATGAGAACTATGCCAAGGGGATTGAGTGGTACCGGAAAAAAATGCCTTTTTCTTACCCTCATCAAATAACAATTGAGAAAAGCCCTGCGTATTTTATCACCGAGGAAGTACCTGAAAGGATTTACAAAATGAACTCATCTATCAAATTATTGATCATTGTCAGGGAACCTACCACAAGAGCTATTTCTGATTACACTCAGGTGCTGGAAGGTAAGGAAAGAAAGAACAAAACTTACTACAAATTTGAGAAGCTGGCTATTGATCCTAATACCTGCGAAGTGAACACTAAGTATAAGGCAGTGAGAACCAGCATCTACACAAAACATCTGGAGAGATGGTTAAAATACTTCCCAATCGAGCAGTTTCATATCGTGGACGGAGACCGGCTTATCACAGAACCACTGCCAGAACTCCAGCTGGTCGAGAAGTTCCTAAATCTTCCTCCGAGGATAAGTCAGTACAATTTATACTTCAATGCCACCAGAGGGTTTTACTGCTTGCGATTTAACATTGTCTTTAACAAGTGCCTGGCGGGTAGCAAGGGACGCATCCATCCAGAGGTGGATACCTCTGTCATTACCAAATTGCGCAAGTTCTTTCATCCTTTTAATCAAAAATTCTACCAGATCACTGGGAGGACATTTAACTGGCCCTAAACTAAACTTCATACAACATTTTCTGTTGCACCTGAGACATGCAATAAATGTCTCTGCTAAAATATGCACTTTTCATAGACACAGCTATGAAAGTAAGTTTTTTCATGCATACGTGTACATATGCAGTGTGTGACCAAATATACGGTGGGATCAATTTTTTCTACAGAATAGTAACTAACATAAATTTACTGTCAGCATAGTGGCATCTTTTAAGATATAATAAAGGGAAAGGAGGTATTTAGGGAAATAAAGTCAGACACCGTTAAAAGGGTCAGTGTTCCTCTCACTTAGTGAAGTGTTTATGTGACATACTTATTGATCTAAGCAGAAAGTTAGTTATGCCATAAAAATTCATGTCAAAAGTCTGTGAAACTGTGAGAAAGCATAATCTTCAGGCTATATTTGGTATGTATATTGCTAAAGGAATACTGACACTTTAAACACAGTGCTGAATTTTTACAATGAGAGTGGATAGTACTATTTTCTTATTATTTGAAATGAATATCTTATCTCATACAAACTACATTGTTTCAGAGTTCCTGTGGTGAGTTTGCACTATTGTTTTATTGTATGGACCATAGTGTCACTTGTAGCATGTCAATCATGTGTCAAAAAAGGTCAAATAATTTTTTCTTCTATGCTTGTGTGTCGACAAAGCTAAACATCGTGTACATAGTGTACAATGTTTGTAAATACTGGTTTCACACTAAGTAATTCTATTTTGTAAACTGAATATGGCTATTTAATTTATTGTGAAAATTAAATTTATTGTGGTATTTAAAAATGGAATGGATTAAAATTACCTATATGTGCAATGGCTTTTCACCTTTGCTTGATGTACATCAGTGTGGTCCCTTAGCCCAGACAGAACATGTGCATGTGTGTGAAAGAGAGCTGCACGTGTAAACTTGGTTTCTAGACAATTGAGAAAGCTGATACATGCGGTGAAGCTGAGTTTATTAAAAAACTCATCTGTCTGGGAGTCTGCTGTAATGCACACCTCAAAGAACATTATTGCTGTTCTGTTGCAGCACTTTGCTATAATTAATTCAGTTGCAGTAGCCCGTGAGGCTAAAGAATGACTGTAAAAGCTTACTGTAACCAGGTACATCAAAAAAGCAGAGCGGCCGTTAAAACCAAAACGACAGATAAACAAGATTAGAAAAAGGTTATAGAGTTTTCATCACTGAAAGCTGGTGATGTTTCAGAAGTCAAAGAAAACAGTTGTGATACCTCTGGTTTTTTCTGGTAGCATATGGACCTGCTCTAAACAACCACAGCATTGTTATTACTGGTATAAACATATAGCTCATGTTTCCATTCAGTAAGTGACAAGAAAGTAGCTTAGGAAATGAGTATTTTCATACTTTATACATTGCATGGCTCTTAAAGATGCATAAGCAAATGAATAAAAGCAAATGAAAAATGTCTTTTAAAATAAGAAAAAAGAAAGAAGGAAAGAAAGAAAAAAAAAAAACTGCAACCCAACCACTTTAAAACCAACACCTAAAGATTGATGGGGACACAGATTTTGGAAGGTATCCAGAACATCTGAATATTCTGAGCAATGGTAGCAGAGTAGCTGGTAGTTCAGATTATAATAAGATCAAGTTTTCCCTGTGGGCTGTTTATCTTGCTCAGTGATTTGGAAGGATCGGTTTTCTAAATAAGTGATTTTTAAAACTCTTGTGAGAGATTGCTACTTGTCTTGCTGTATCTTTAATCATATGTGCTAGCACTGTGAGCAATGTGCCCTTTCTTCATGCTGCTTCGGAGCCTTGCCAACACAACACGGTGGAGCATATGTGAAATTTTCCGCAGTAGCTACAATACTACTCACTGTTTTCCTGTATGAGAGCCATTTATCCTGCCCACGTCCAGACATAAAGGCTGAGATATTTAACTCGCCTAATAGTGTTGAACGAGGAGATTTTATCCAATTTAACATTTTCACAATCTTCAGGTGAGTGGACAGATTCCAGGTGGCTTTCGGTGATACTTACTGTCTTCATATAGTCCTGGCTACAAACTATGACTGAAGGCTAAGATGTATTTTCAATGAAAGGGACAAATGAGGCCAAAGTTACTTCTAAGCATGAAATATGCATTTGAAATGAATATCTCTCTGCGTTGATCAGAAAAATCACAGAGGCTGTAATCTAACAGGCACGACTACGCACATTCCTGTTAAAGTCAGCTGGCTTAACTCCAGCTTATCATTTGCAATTTTGGAGACACATGGATAAATTTAGGCGATATCTGAGACAAATCTGGTTCAAAAAAGCACAGAGGAATAGTCAGGAATAGCAGGGGAGGAAAGAGGGTTCAGAAGCATTGCAACATATTAAGAAGCCTAAAAGAGCAGGAGACTGAGTCACTTTCACTGAGCCTTCAGCGCAACGTCCTCGAGTCTTTTTGACATTACCTAGTGAAGGGAAAATTTCAAAACTGCTTCTTAATACATAGATCCAACACACCGCCCAAAGCACACTCCTAGGTTAATGGGGATTTTGCTGCAGTATTCATAACCGGTTTGAGAAGTTCTGACCTTATGGTATTTACCTCTTCAGGAGCAATTTGTGAATAATTCATTTCAGCCTCTTTGCTTTGCTTCCCAAATCCTGAGTGAATCATTTCTATTCAAATTGATCACGAGTGTTCAGACTGGGAAGAGCGCTCATAGCTTGAGTTTATGATTGCAGAGTGATGCACAGCTATATAAAGTTGCAGCTGTTAACTTATGGCATTCAAGTTCTCTAAAGACATTGCATCTTTCATATTTTCTGTACAGTAAAATTGCAGGCTTCACAGCTCTGATAAATGTTTGGATTAAAACTGCTAATATTTCTGTGCATTTTTATCAGATTGTCCCAGCTGCTATTTAAACTACATAGTACAACAATTTGCAGCATAAAAGAATATCAGAGATGAATTTGAAATTGTATTTTCAGAAATCAGTATATAGGTAGATAAAGGACTGACATTTGGAAATCAGTGATTCATTTACCATTAACGCACTATACTGCCTTTTCCTAAGAAAACCAGAATAAGCATGATGAAAAAGTATTGTCCCTATTTTAATGGATTTTTTTTTTTTGCAACGATGTCTAAGAATACAAGAGAGACAATGTGTTTAGCCACATATTTCAACATACTAGTCCAAGGTATTTAAGAGGCAATGGGCACAAACAGGAACACAGGAGGCATCATCTGAACTTCTGGAAAAACTTTTCTACTGTGAGGCTGACTAAGCACTGGCACAGGTTGCCCAGAGAGTCTCCATCATTGGAGATATTCAAAAGCCATCTGGACACTGTTGTGGGCAACTGGCTCTAGATGTTCCTGCTTGATCAGGGGGTTGGACCCCCCCTTCCAACCTCAACCATTCTGTGAAGATCTCCTTCTACCATTAACGTTCTTCTTAAGTATTGCCCATCAGTTCAGCGTAACACAGACCTCAGGGAAGGTCCAAGCCCAGTGTCACAAGCCAATCCAATCACTGTTCAAACCCAAGCTGTGGAAGCACTGCTGTACACATTTATTCCCTGGCTAGCTGACCTAACTCATATTGGGAGCCTGTGCAACTTATTGGAACCCTCTGATTGGAGAAGATAAGGAAGTAACTTAGAGAAATCTTTCTTTTTCAGATCCTGGATGACCTCAGTAGTGATGTTGAGTGACAGAGAATATAGTAATACAAGGTCCATAGCAGGTAAACTTCCAGAAAGGAGAACTTAGTGAAGCTCTTTTGAAGAAGGCCACAGTGAGCAATGTCTCTTGCATGGCATTCTCTGCAGCAGGACACTGAGGTATACCCATAAACTTGGGACAATAGAGCCATTAAAATTTGTTTCATAGATGCATATTATTTAAATTCTCTGCAGTTCCAAATTATATTAGCAGCTACTTATAAAGGACACATGCGTTAGGGATATATCCAGAATGTGTGGGCTGCTGAGTGAATGTGAAAGATTCATGTCTGAATACACGTGGAAAAGATTTAACTTACATTGCTTCTCTGTTTTGATTTGAATTATATGTAAGACCAAAGTGTAGGTCATAATTTGAAGAAAACCAAGGCAAAAGTTCAATCAACCCACAAACACATGACAATAAAGTTTCGAAGAAACTTCCTTTCCCTGTCCTCCATACAGACTCCCTGATACTAATGAGACTTGTTGAAATCATGATTTAGCAAGCTAGATCTACTTTACTCTAAACAATTAAATGTTAGCAATAGTGAAAGAATAAAGCTCCTGTAAAATTACAGGCAGCTGGTTTGTGTGAAGCTTTCAAATGATGTTTTTGTAACAGATAAGACTTTACTACTTAAAAGTTTGTGCACCTGTCCAAGGTGGTAAGCTCAGAAATTTAATAAGTTTTAGGCTTTTCTGAATTCCACAATGCTGTTTCCAGGCATTTTCAGTTTGATGGAATAAACTCATTGTTAAACTGCGGTACCAAAATCCCACGCTGAAGTAATTGCATCCAGTTATTTTGCAGACATGATTTCACACATGCAACTGATTTATCTCCAGTGAGGTAAGGTTGAGTGCTGTAGCAAAAGGTGTTCGCTTGCAGTTTAACTGATATATCTCACTGAAGTTTCAGCAGTGCTAGAGACTGTTTCAGCAATAGCATATCACTGAAATTAATTATCTGCATCCTTGGAGAAGGCCGAGGATAGACCCATCACTGGGAGGGATTTTTAATACCCACTTGAAAAAGTTCAAGGCCCAGCTTCTAAGGCAGCTAATGTTGGAGCAAGGATCATGCAGAAGCATTGTTTGTTAATGACAGTCTAACAAATCACTGTTGCTGCTTTTGGTACAGTGACTGAGAAGCCTGCAGTAACCAGGACATTCACGAATGACCCTTCTTGATGAAGAAGAGGTCAGGATCAGAATGTATCTCTGCTTTCATTCAAAATGGGATAAAATGCTATTTCTTTTCTGTGTAAAAAAAAGAAACCAGGTTTGTAGAAGGACCCTACAATCCCATGGCAGTTTAAGTCAAGCCAGCTGATGCCTGCCAAGGTGCCAGCCTCCCTGCTCACACAGTGTGCTCTTTCCCTCTCCTTTGCACTGACTCTCATGCTCCTTCCACATGGAGCTGCTTCAGTTCACTACGCTAGCAGAAGACTAACCTGACCTATAATGGTGAGTAACCTCACTAAAACTGTACTGGGTCAGAGCAAAGGTCTTTTCAAACCAGGATCTGTCACTAGAAGTGGCCAATAGCTAATGCCTCAGGAAGGACATAAGGACAAGGAAAGAATGAAGACATTTCCAGGCTCCAATGGTTTGCAGTCATTGGATGTCTCCAGTGGGACAGCACAGTCTTCAGATGTAGCAGCACTGAGTGCCTTCCTCTTCTGGGTACTTACCCAGAAACCCCTTGAACCCACTAACAAGTTGTTCCAGAGCTGCACTCTAAACCCTCTGTTGTTATCAATTTGCAAGAATAGATGTATAAAAGGAATCAAACAGAGAAGTTCGGGCAGTACCTTTAAAATCTGATAATGAATATACTGATATGATAATAGAAGTTTTATTTTCCTTCCCAACTCACTCTGAAAATGCTATGGCTTGTTTTATTAGTTTCTCAAAACAAATACTTGCCACAGTACTTTAAATTGGAGATCCCTGAGCAGACTTAGTCCTCAGATTTGTAAAAGACTGCAGAAACAGAATAAATTATGGTAAATTTTACTTTTTAAAGAGCTTGTTTGCAGAGAAAAGGACTTCAGGTAAACGCTTTAAAGAGATTTTTAATAGTAATCTCAAACATTTGTTGTTATTGTACCTGTCAACTCCAAGGAGACTGACTGGCTACTGGGTCACAGTGTTGTTAGTCTTCTACTTCAGTGTCACTGTTTAGAGTCTGTCATGTAAGATTTACTTCACAGAGGAGGAAAAAAAAGATCATTTAAAAAGCTTGGCAACATAGATCTAGTGACTCTCAGATTGCCATATAAGGACTTAATTTTGTTACTGAAGGCTCATGCATGTTACTGAAATAGTGATGTGCCCAAGCTAATCATCGGTACTACCTATGAGTTGATTTTTCCTTTGTTTATGAGTTTCTTTGAGGAGATCTCTACATGTGATATTCCATAGCACACTTCTACCAGCTGATCAGCTCTGGCTAATCTGTTCTTTAAAGCCTGATTTACCTTCTGACAACTTTGAGACAGACATAATAAACCCATCTTCAGAGCTCCCAGCTATCACTAGCTGCATTTACATTTATAGAGAAAGGATTTTCAATTCTTTCTGCAATAGTGCACCGATGAAAGAGTCAAGCCCTTAGAGAACATCCATGTGTTATCAATCTGGATACCAGCCTTTTTCCCAGGGCTTGAATTGACAAGTGCAAGGAAAGCACAGAAAACACTAGAATGCCATCGTCCATCTGCTGCACTGTGCTTAGCATATGGTAAGTAAGATTACCTGCTGTTTTGAGTTCCCTGTTAAAACTGGCAATAGCATGATTTTAGGAGCTGATGTTGACCAAGCTACCTGACTCTTTTTAGTTCATATTTAGCTTACTTTCAGTTCAGCTTCATCTCCATTCCACTTTCTATCAGTTACAAAGTTCTCTGTCCTCGTGCACAGTAATCCACAGCTCTCCCTGAAATGTATGTCTTGTGAGATAGAAAAAGAAACATCAGCAGAGGCTGTCACAGTCTTTGCCCCGTGACTACAGAGAAAGATCGTGACACACCAATTTCATTCTGCTGATGTCCTTGTATTTAGCGGATTCCCTCTAACAACTTTCTAAATAATCTCCCCCCAGCAGCAGTGGTCACTACTTTAGAAGGTTAATGCTTCTATGAAAATGTCCCGAGTATTGATCAGGATTCAGGCAAAATATGAAATGTGTCTATTTTGAACAGATTGCAGTTCTTTGATACAGTATATATACTGTACACATAATACACACCAAATCATAGGACATGACAAGGAAACAATGCCACTTCAAACCATCTAATGTTATGCCTCAGGCTGATTAAATAAACAAAAAGAAACATGACAGATTCATGCACATCTTACTCCTGGCCTTAATTGCAAACAACTGTTTTGTAATGTATGAGGCCTTTGCCATCCAATTCCTTGGCTGATTTTCTCCTGATGAAAGACTTTCCACTTCGTTGAACTGTGAAGGCATCGTTTCTATTCCAAACCCATGGAGACAGAGGAATTAATTTACAATTCCCTACTATATGAAAAAAGTGATAGGCATTTCATAAGAGGTGGGACTGGCAGCAGCACTATGACTAACTTCATCTTCAGAAAATTGCTCCAGCTGTTACAAGCTCCTCAGCGTAGCTCCACTAGTAATACAGCTTTACAGGAACAGAAAAAAGCCTTTTTACTTTGGATGGCTGTGTTGCATCACAGTGCCTTGCAAAGAAGCAGCCCAGGCCTATAGAGTTGTGAAGCGAAACCATCATTTGTCTTAAAAAAGAAAAAGCGACACATTTGCTATGCATTGACAGAGCCAGCCTGCATCAAGGAGATAAAGGAAATAATAGTTTTGGTTTGTTTTTTTTTTAAGTGAATGGTAAGGCCAGTATTCTAAGAGGTAGCCACATGTAATTATCATTGCCATCAGTAGTAATTAGCAATGCATATCCTATATCCTATACAATGGGCAGTTACTGTTACACCTTCAGGCTCATTTAAATCAATTTGCTCTGAAGGCCCACAGGATTAACTGGAGGAGAAACCTGCACTCAGTGCTGATTAGGGAAAAAGTCTGACTATGTTTCCATCCTGGAGTCTAAAATTGCCGCCTGCATGCATGTGGTCTGCCCTGGTACAGTGGCCTGCCATTCTACCCACTGGTAACAAAAGGGGAACAAGTACAGCTATGTATACAGGTTCATTTATATTTAAGATCCAGTAAAATTTCCTTTTGCAAAGCCATACAGGCTTTATTTTAAAATGCTGTAAATTGACGTTGAGTATTTCACAGCTCTCATGTTCGCTTCCACTTTTGTCAAATATTAAAAGAAATCCAGAATATAGCTACTCAGACGTCTTATCAAGTCTTGCAGCTACCTAAACACTCCAGATTTCTATTTTTCTTGATTTTAATAGATTAGTATAGCAATGACACAAAATGCTAAGTAAGTTACTTGATAAGTAAAAGTAGTAGCAATGCATTCTTATATTGCATAAAAGAGTAGAAACAATCACAGGCGTAGGCTATAATTGTAGGTACCGTCTCTTCCTGGTTGTTCCAAAGTGTTAGCCTACAAGACTCTTCTTGCCAGCTTTCTTTTTCAACCCCAAAAGTGCACTGAGCTACACCCAAAGGCTGTTTCTACTTGCACCATGGCTATGATATTCTTTGAATATATGAGACAAGCATTCAAATTCCCCGCAGCTGAGGAAACTCTGTAATGCAAGGCAGCCATTTTGGGGGGCAAGTACAAAACAGAACTGCTGGCGAAGCAAGGTTGCATGCTATGAATATTTGCTAGGCTTGCTCAGCACCAGCTGGTCTTGTACAACCTCCTCAGGAAGCCTAATGGATGGGTGCCATGAGTCTTGGAGCAGTAAGAGACTATACTGACATTTCTGGCATGGACTGCATTGGTTCCTGAATCATTAGAAGGCACTGTCCTTATTCATGGTAAGGGTAACCTAGCACCTACTTCTGGGTTACAAATTCTGCAAGATGTTTACAAAGTTTAGACATTGCAAAAATGATCCCCCGTTACCCCAATGTCTTGGAGTGACACTCTTGAACTAGAAAATCTTGTATGTGAAACCAGGCTCCAGGTCTGCAAGTTAGCAGCCAACTTGAAACCATCTAAGCTTCCGAACACCATAGCAGCTTGCACAGTGAAACAAACACTATCACTGTTTCCAGAAGAGAGATGAGACCAGGTACTCTGCAATATTTCATCTCTGAATAGTAAACTAGAGGGCTGACATAGTAGCTTGTTTTAGGGTGGTTTCGAGGATTCCCGAGAAGGTGAACACACACACCCTGACTATAAGGGGAAAAAGCAAGCATTTATTAACTACAGATGTGCGTTTTGCTAAGGGTATATTGTAAAGCAAATTAACATACCGACCCGAGGACTGTGAGGAAGATGGACCATCCGTACATTCTTGTGCCGTCTTGCGCCGCGAGCTCAGCCCAGCAATCGGTAGGTGTCAGCTTTACGTGGGCGTCCCCACGGAGGCAACGGTGGCCTCGCCATACACCAGCCCAATGCTCTTCGGAAAAATCCCAGTATTTATACATTTGCAGAGGAACGGGTTTCAGCACACGTGGCCAGCGGGTGCCAAAACACGCCTCGGTTGTAACATAGGGAGCCTATGACACATGTGCTCGCTGGCCAGGCGCGCTGCACGAGCCATAGCCACCCTGTCTACTGGTTCATGGGCTTTGTACACGCGGCATATTGTCATCATCCAGCAGTCACGCGCCGACCATGCTCACAGATGTGCTGTGCAACAGCCTGCCGCCCGTCCTCCCCCGGTATTGCTCAGCTCTCTTATCTCTGTGGTCAGCATTCCAAGCAACAGGCAACAAACCATCCATTTTCTGTGCTGACTGCGTTTTCCTCGGCTATCTACCTCTCCCCCAGTGTTCATCCACGGACCAAAATCCCATCTTTTAACCCATCCATATACACAGCTGTTCACATGGGATGGGGAAACCTAAGTACTCTGACTAGTTCGGTCAAATGGCTGAGTGGTAGAACTGCTCTATTAGCCACCAAGCAACCTTCAAACCTAGTAATGATTATGAAAACAGCATTAGAGTTCATTTGAGTAACACTGGTGATCTCATTTCTTTTCCTTTACAGCTCTTTATTAGTTACAATTCAGCAGATCCGATGTCCTTTTAACTTGCACAGCTTTTTGTGTAATCAAGCTGAAGGTGTGGTAGCACTTTATATTCAATTAATTCCAGTTTTTCTACTGCAGCTTTGGGGAAATGCATTCTGAGAATCTAGAAGGGCTCATTTTCTCCCACAGAAAAAAAAGTCAAATCCAAGATTGAACCAGAGCCCACAGGAATGAAATACCACTGCCTTTAATTTAAGAGACCCTGTCTGCCACACCTATACCAAAATCAGTGGGAGATAGCTCTGTTAAACCAAACTTCATGATCCTGTAGAGAGAAGAGGGAAGTTTCAAGTATAAAAAAGAGGGGAGCTGCTGGAGCCATTGTTCAGAATAATGTATCCTCAAAGACAGGCCAGGGTTAGGTAGTAGATATGCTTTGTCTGTATTGATTTTGGTCCTAGCATATCCAGCCAGTGTATCCCAGCATGTTTTCTACTTGCACCCAGACTGGGAAAACTTCGTCGGTGTTACACTGCCATGCCCTGAGTGTGGTCAGGTAATTGACAGAAAACTCTCTGGGGGACTGACATAGCACCCCTGGGAGCACATGTGTATCCGTTCTCCTCCTCCTCTGCCTTACCTATCCCATCACCTTCCCACTCTGAGTCCTGCCTCATTAGGGTCCCCATAATCTCTACCAAAAGGAAACACAAATCCAGAATAATGACTAATCCAATGTCTCCATGCGAGTGGTTGTGGATGGTGCCGACTCATACCAATCGGATGAAAGCAGGGAAGCTCCTGAGCCACGTACAGCTCATGAGCGGCCTCAGTGCAGCTCCCAGGGTTGGGCTACACTTCCCAGCTGGCAGAGAGACTTGGCTTTGCTGCGGGAACCCACATCTGCAGTGGTGGGAGGGCAGGGGCAAAGCGGGTTTGCTTGCTGATGCACCCTGGCCCATCACTCAGTAAAGAGGTGTGCTTCCTGAGGGGGCTGCTCTCATCTTCTCTTCAGAGATACAAGGCACGTCTCTCCTGCTACATAACCTTTCTGTTTATGTACATGCAGAGCAAGCCTTATGCTAAACCTTTCATATACACCTGCTCTTTCCTAGTCTCCAGAGCTCAACTCCGTCGTGTCTGAGCTCTTTCTACTTGGGAGACAGATACCTGGCATGGGTCTTCTCTCACTCTCTCCCTAAGGCTGTTTAAAAAATCTTTTGTTTTGGTAAGACTGTTTGTTTCTTTGTTTGTTCACATATATTGTTGTGGTTTTGCGTTAAGGAAGGGACACCATGACTTTTGTGTCCTGGGTTTATGTCCTTTTGTAAAGCAATAGAGAAATCTTGCCCTTTTGCTGGCTTTCTTGCTCAATGACTCACCAAATTTCCAGGGAGGCAGAAAGGACAGCTCTATGTCAAGCCAAAGGTACTATGAGCATGACTGACAAAGGTTATTACTCTCCTAATCAAAATATAGGAGAAATTAACCACTTAAAAAGTAGCTAATTCCAGTTGACCTCCCAATGTTGCAAATGAAGGGACATGTCTGCATACGTTTTGAGCTACTCTAAAGCAGGCATGACCAAACTGTGACTCCTGACCCACATTAATTTTACTCAGGGACAGTTCATACACAGCTTTCAGGCAAGGATTATGTTATTTCTCCAAGACAGGGAAAACCATTAGGCTGCAGGACACAAGGGAAACTGTAGAAGTTGTGGATGAGAAACTTTATACGCTGAGCTAGCCAACTTGAATTGTCTGAATGAATCATTGCTATAACCCTGCAGCTTGCATCTTGGAAGGATAAACAGCTTCTGTATCTCAGAATAAAAGCCACACAAAGAAACTTGGAGAAAATAAAAGTGATAGACAAAAGGCACTGGTTTCTTTGGAAAGAAAGAATACATAGAAGCAAGCACAGATATAATTTGACAAGAAATTGGGAGGGCTCTCTATCTTTGGTTACTATTTTTAAGTAAAATTTTGTTGATGAAAAGCTGCCAACCCTTATGAAAATCCCGTTATATATATTCACAGAAGCACCACACATAGGTAGCACGAGTGCTGGTCTTGCTTACACTACCTGCCACTTTCCAGTTTGGGTCTAAACATGCCAAATCAGTGAGCAAGATGGCCATTCAGCTCCCACAGTCTGTTTTTTAGGGAATTCAGGACCTCATCAAGCCAGGCCAGGAATAAAAGTCTGTGGCTGTAAGTATGAAAAAAAATTATATTGAACATAGGAAAAGAGAATAAAACAAATCAGTTGCCATATGTGAGGGCACAATATGAGACGGAACTAAGCAAAACTATTTAATGCCAGTCAAAGTATTTAAGAAGAATCAAAAAGGCTTTTACAGGCATATTGGAGAAAGGGAATAATAGAGAAAATAACTTTATAAATAAACTAGGTCATGTTTTCCCTGATGA
Source organism: Harpia harpyja (assembly GCF_026419915.1). Classification (NCBI taxonomy): domain Eukaryota; kingdom Metazoa; phylum Chordata; class Aves; order Accipitriformes; family Accipitridae; genus Harpia; species Harpia harpyja. Next base: position 8,371,534 of record NC_068942.1, on the reverse strand, counting down.
ATGGAAAAAAAAAAAAAAAACAAAGAAAGATTTGAAAATGAAATTTAACATGAAAAATAAGAACTAAAACAAGCTGAAGACACATATTGTAGCTTGCATTTTCTGATAGCTTTTTCTCCAGGTATATACTTTTGCTATGTAGGTCATGTACCCCTACATAATTCTGAGTATCTGTGCCAGGTTTGTGCTATCTGATGAGACCAGCTGAATTCCGTGCCCTTGTATTTGTGTGGATGAGGGCAGAGGCCCACCAGCACAACTGTTCTGCTTTCCCATTTAAGAATACAGGAGTCTACGAAAGTCTCATTCCTTCTTGTAAAAAAGAATTACTTACCTGCAGTGGATACGTTCAGTTTAATACCAGTTATTTTTTCTATTTTCTGTCTATAAGCCAAACTTTCACGGGATCCACTTGCTCAGCTGAGTGCCCCAGTTCCACTGTGAGAGCCAGGCTTCCTCCCCTGCTCCCAGCAACCTCCCAAACCTTCCTGCTCTCAGCCCACCTCCAGCAGAAAGACCAAAAAGCATCTTCCACCAGCTGGATACTTAGGCTTGAACTTCCTCACCTTGTGGAATCTGAAGTCTCAGCGTCCACCTGCAGCTCTCACCATCAGGGTTTCATAGAAAAGCATGGCAGTGCTGAACCCAGGTCTCTTTGGAAAAGCACCTGCCTCTCGCGTCTCTGCTCTTAGTGCCTGCAAACTGGGCTCATAACTGCGTCACTTTAAACTGTTACAAAGGCAGGTAGTACTAATAGTACAACTATTATTATTGTTGTTGTTGTTGTTGTTGTTATTGTTATTATTACGTGAGAGCTGGATTACCCAACAGAACCAGTGGGGAGAGCTCTCACTCAGAAGCAGAAATGTTAGTTTTCTATTCAAAGTCCAGAGTTATAACTAAGATGAAAATCCATAAGCAATAGGACAAGCTATAGAGCAAGAGAGCATAACCAACAAAGTAAAAAATAAAACCCATTAGGACTTCAAACTATGGTCTTATCCTCAAACTCCACTGCAGAAATGGAGTGAAGAATTTTCTGAGTGCAGAAATTTCTCCTATGCTCTAGGATAGAGAGAAACTTGTTTGACCCATTACCTGCCACAGAGCTTCAGATCATGCCTTGTCACGCAAATCTGAATACTTTGAAAGTTAGCATTTCAGTTAGCAACATAAATCCTAATAATAGTAGCTGTGATGGGGTACTGTTGTGTATCTGCTTCAAGCCACCAAATCTACCTAGAGAAAAGGATGGTTGTCTCCTTAAAAATCTGTCCAAAAATTATATGGCAAAGTAGCACCACAGCTCATGATTTTGTCCAAGGGCATTTCTGCTGGAAAGCTCATCATATTGAACATAACTTCAGTGGAGCATTTTTTTCATATGATATTTTAAATACACTATTATTTAATAATGAATTACATTTTTAAACACAGAAAGTTCAATGGCTCCATGGTATTTAACATTTTACAAACCTTGATGAGTATAAGTCTTTTCCCAGTCATTTCCAGATAACATAAAAACTGGTGAGAGAATGAATAATCAGGAAGTTAGCTACTGTTGCCCAATGAATGTATTTTATTGTCATTTTGACCAAAAATACATCACTGGTTTATTGACCCTGATAAAAAGAGAAGATCAAGATCAGCTTCTATGCAGAATTGCTCCATCAGTGTCAAGAACATTTACATTATGTCTCCGTCAGTACCACTGTCCCTCCTTCCAATTTTGTTATCCGATAGTGCACAAGTCCCTTTTGTGTCATCTGCAGGATGAATTATCAGGATGGAAGGTAATTTTCATAGTTCTCTGGGGGTTACTATATTTCTGTTCTTTCACAAATGTCGTCAGCACGTGAGATACCTCCATTGTGCACAGCAGTTATGCTGACAGGGCTAGGATTTCCAAACATCTGGTGCCTCAGCTGGCTTAAGCACAACAGCTCCACTTGATGTGCTGGATATCTGGAAACCGCAACCCAATGGCCAGGACCCTTAAATCATGGCTGGGTCAAAATTGCTTGTACTGGGTTGAAATTTCTAGGCCAAAAAAAAAGTGCACATGCTCTAGGAGAATAGCAAGTTCATCTGTTTCATGAAGAAGCCTCAGAAGTTATCCCACAGAGCACGTGAAAGAGGTTTGTTTGACAGCCCCATTGACTGAAAGCTGCTGTGAATAGCACCAGATAGCCAAGAGCAGCGTGAATTTCTCTATAGTTGCCAATAAGTGCAGGACAAAGCGGGACAAGATGAGAAAGACTGATCTAGTCTTCATGCCCCTTTCAGTCCTTTGCTTTTCAGCACATTCATGTGACAGGGTCTCCTGTTCATAGAACATAAGTCTTTAGATTCTCAAACATTTTATTTCAGTAAAATGAGCCAGGAATAAGGGCATAAGCTGTCATAGCCACGGTTTCTAAAGGTAATAGTAGTTACTGACTGGTAAAAATTTCAGTGGCAGTTTTTAAACAAAGATCACTGAATAAAAGTTCAACAGAGACCCCTGAAGACTGAAAATGGACCAATTTAATGTCATAATTCAGACAAAATCCCATGAGTATTCCAGAGATTATAGAACAGTCAGTCTAACCTCTTTTTTAGTAAAGCATTAGGTACCATTTTTTAGAGACCAGATGGGAACACTTTAAAAAAAGGAAAATGTCTTGATTTAAGGGTAGGCAGCCTTCCTGAAGAGAAGCATAAACATGTTTCACTTAGGAAGGTAATAACAGGCAGTTGACTTCCATTAATCTTGAGTAGATCAAAAGGATACAGATAGCATAATTAAAATTTCAGTGAGTGCATAACAAAGTTTCACAGTGGTTGTGAAGGGCTAAGAGTTGTGAGAAAAATGAGAGAAATTTGCCTGGCATTAATGCAGTATAAGCTTTTGGCAACAATGATACTTCTATGAATATCTGTACGGGATTGCCTATTTAAAGCTAGAAAACAAACTGTTCCACAGGAATAATATTAGTGCCAGCTTCTAAACTGTAAATGAAAATATAGGAAGACTATTTTTACAGGTGGCTTTCCCACTTTGAAGAATATATTTTACAACTTAGAGAAAACATCAACAGAAATCTCAAAAGAAGCAGCAAGTCAGCAGCTGAAGAAGCAGCTGAAAAGCAAGATATTTATGAAAGTACACACAAATATGGATTTATGTTTCTAACCTCAGGCATTCAAGCTAGAAATGATTGGCTTTTAAGAAACATATATAATCTGATAAAAAGGAAGGCTCATCTTACTATTAAGGCTCTGCATGAACATGCAGGCGCTATGGGTTGAATTTCTGGCTCTGCCTCGCTCTCTCTGTATGACCTTTGGCAGGTCACTTGTGTCTCAGTTTCTTCTCAACAAAGTGGGAATCATGTTTCTGTGCTGTGTAGAGGTTATACCAGGTAAATTCATTAACATCTGAGCCTGACAATGCACAGCAATAAGGAGCAAATAAATTAGATGTGTATCAGAGAAGTCAGTGGCTACAAAAATTTGTGTTAGTGTGACAGAAAAACAATTTCACAAATACGTTTTATAATTTTCTTTCCTTTGACAGTTAGAGTTGCTGGACTTTTACCAAACTGCAAAACATCTTCAGGCTTCAGTAGCTTAGCTTCAGCCTCATAAGGTAGCAGTTGCCACATGAGAGAAGGCACCTGTTCTGCACCCTTGCTGCATTAGGTAATCATGTGCAAAACAACTTAGATGATATGCAATCTCTAGAAGTCAAACCGTTACCTCTATCAACATCGTGAGCTACTCATGGAGCCAGTGAGAGTGTGTTGAATGAATTTATGGCAAAGTATACCTCCTCAATTAAATGTGTGTGTGTGTGCACCTATAAGTGTGTGTGCCTACAAGCGTGTGTGCACCTGTTTCTGTGTGAATCTATAGAGTCATAGATACAATCTTTTTTTTCCTCAAGAAATTGGTGGATAAAGCAGTAATAGAAAGCTCATGTTTGTGTAAATGAATTGGAGCCAGATGGTGAAGTATTATAAACTGAAAAGTTCATAAGGTCAAACAGACATACGGTTGAAATGCCAAAATGTCACATTAGGTCAGAAAGTGTCACCACAAAAAGAAATACACAGGAGTATTTCTGTTACTTTGCAAAAGGGATAGGAAAGAGATAGTGATCCATCACTGATATCTTCTGCTTTCTGCTCCTACAGGTCCCAAATTACAACTGGCTCTAGTCAATAGCATTGATTTAGCTAGCGGGCGTGACTGACTGGGACAGCTCATACCTCAAAATGGAGATGATAAGACTTTTAATTTTTAGCTGAGGATTTACACTCCTGCTAGCTTTGTAGTAATCTCAACTTTCCTTCTCATCACCTTGTTTTACCAATGTCAACTTTTCAGTCACTTCTCTATCAAACACATCTGGCTTCCCCAAGGTAGCGTGCCATAAACTACACAAGTGTCATGATCCCCTCTGCAGGTGGTTCCACTTTAAGAATTTAGGAACATATTCTTGTATTCTCAGTCACAGCGGTCAGTGCTTTAGAAGAATCAGATTTGAAGCGTATCAGGGTCAAGAGAGACGCCATTGGTGCTTAAGGCTTTCTTTCCCATCAGGGCCCTTTTCCATGTGTAACTGCAAATGCAATAGAGTTTCTTTCTATGGTAACTCTACTATCGCATCAGTAGTTGGGGACAGTAAAGAATGAGAATGCAAAGTTTTCATGTTTGCACCTAAGAACCTGAAAATTCTTTGGGATACGAAAGGCTTTATAGCTCCTCCCAAGCAAAGATGATTTGGTCATTATTGTGCCAAATAAAGCAGATAACTTGAACCAAAGCAATGATCAAGGTGATACATAAAAAAAAAAAAAAAACAACCAAACCATGAATGAAGGGAAATTTGGAGAACAGAATATAATTATTAGCAAAAGAACACACAGAATGATAAGTGTTGCTCTGATACAGCAATAACATTTTAGCAGTAGCAGTTGTGAAATCTATCCTTACATTTCCTTTCTTAATGAAAGGAATGAAGGAAGATGTCTAGAAAACATTCTGTGGACCAAACTGTGGGAAATAAAAGAGTAAAGGTACAAATGTCTGGATAAAATGATACCAAAGTCAAATGTTGACAAAAATCAACAGTAGAACTGGCCAAAATATTTTATTCTAAAAAAACAGCTTTTGTCACAAACAGATTTGCATTAAAAAAAAACCTCAATAACAAAAAATCCAGACCAGAAGTGTTCTAGCTTGAACTATAACTTATGTAATCTCTGCAAAGAGGGTCTGGGAAGAAATAACTAACATGCACTATCAAGGAAGTTACACATATATTCTGAAAAATAAGTGATTTTTTTATTGAATGAATCCTGTCTGAGTATATGGGCATCACCTACCTGAACCACAACAACACATCCAGAAGTATCAGGAAGATCAAGCTAGATGGTTCCACTCTATTCTATGTACCATTACGTAACCAGCTGTTTCTGCTCATCTTTGAACAGCATGCTAATAGCTAAATCTGAAGATTGGAAGCAGTCATAACACATGATAAAACAGCTCAAATATTTTTTAGAAGTCTTTTGCGATGTGACCAGTGCATATTTTCATGAGGAAAGCACTAGGCCACAGAAAGAATATATGTTTATACTGAAAGTAAAAGCAAAGAAATATTTACATTTTTCATATCTGCACATTTAAATCTAATTTGTACAGTATGCCTAATGAACCATACATCTGCAGAGAAAAGGAACAATTCAGCTCTGTCTGCTGCCTTTTGTTTCTGTTTGGTTTATGTTTGTTTTTAAGTGATGCTAGGTTCCCAGTTGCTAGGTTTATTGTTTATTGATTTTTACTATTATTGGGCTCTACATACATACAGGAATTCATGGTCCAGAAATTTTTACTAACTCTGCAGTAAAACTGTACCCAGGGACCTTTTTCATCAAAGTCGGTGAACTACCAAGGAGGTAGGGCCAGATCCTAGGTATGCCTAGCACTCGGGGACTGAAGGTGCTCAAAGGTCTCACAGGTGGGGTTATCAAGGTATAATTATACAGAACCATGGAAATGAAGCTGAAATCTTTTCCATGCTGCATATGTACCATAGGATAAAAGCTCACAGATTTCTGAATGCTGTAGCCAGCCCTACTAGTGTGAGCAATTAGTCAGCATTAACTTGCTATTCTATCTTCCAGCCTTCACCGCAGACAGCCAGGACCAGACTAGGTCTGGCTTTGCGTTGCAAGAACTGTCATCACGGAATCATTTCATGTTTGTACTTACAGAGAGTTGTCAGGAAACTTTTCCGTTGTGTTATAGTTGTGGAAAGAAATGTCCTAGGCCTGTAAAATGTATCCCCAGTAAAGTGCTCTCAAGGGCATGGTTGTCAAGATCTTTCATTAAAACTTGATACTTTCAATGGACCTCATGTTGCTTTTCCAATAATCTGCACAAAAGACATTTGGAATTTTGAAGCTGGAGAAGACTAACTTGCCATTTTTTACAGCCTAGTAGTCAAATGAAAAGTCTCAGAAAGGTTCATGGGTGAGGAACTTGAAAAGGTTTAGGTTACTGATAATAAAGTCTTCAAGAGTTGTATCATGCACCTACTTAAGATGATAGTTATAGAGCAAGCTAGACAAGCAATTTATCATTTCTGAGTTGTTTGTCAAGGAAATAACTGAAGCCAGGAAATATTGACACATGTGGAAGAGAACCAGGTTCAGCAAGATACATACTTTACAGGCAACATCCTAGCCTTGTGTGACCTAAAGAGCAGAAATCAGAAAAAGTCATACAGGAAAAGGTAAAAAACAACCAATACAGACTAAGTACCATTTAAATACAGTTTAACGAAATAATAAACCATTATACATTTATACTTAATTTTATTTTGATTCTATAAGTCTAAAGAATAAGACTGGTGTATTGGGTTTGTGTGGCAAGGTTTTGGTAGTGGAAGGGTTACAGGGGTGGCTTCTGTGAGAAGCTTCTGGAAGCTTCCCCTATGTGCAACAAAGCCAATGCCAGCCGGCTCTAAGACGGACCCGCTGCTGGCCAAGGCCGAGCCCATCAGTGACAGTGGTAGTGCCTCTGGGAGAACAGATTTCAGAAGGGGGAAAAGTTGCAGCAGCACAGAAAATGCAGCCAGAGATTGGAGTGAGAACACGTGAGAGCACCAGCCCTGCAGACCCCCAGGTCAGTGCAGAAGGAGGGGAGGAGGTGCTCCAGGCGCCGGAGCAGAGATTCCCCTGCAGCCCGTGGGGAAGACCATGGTGAGGCAGGCTGTCCCCCTGCAGCCCAGGGAGGTCCACGGTGGAGCAGATCTCCACCTGCAGCCCGGGGAGGACCCCACGCCGGAGCAGGTGGGTGCCCGAAGGAGGCGGTGACCCCGTGGGAAGCCCGCGCTGGAACAGGCTCCTGGCAGGACCTGTGGCCCCATGGAGAGAGGAGCCCACGCTGGAGCAGGTTTTCTGGCAGGACTTGTGACCCCGGGGGGGACCCACGCTGGAGCAGTCTGTGCCTGAAGGACTGCAGCCCGTGGAAGGGAGCCACGCTGGAGCAGTTCATTAAGAACTGCAGCCCGTAGGAAGGACCCACATTGAAGAAGTTCATGGAGGACTGTCTCCCGTGGGAGGGACCCCATGCTGGAGCAGGGGAAGAGTGTGAGGAGTCCTCCCCCTGAGGAGGATGAAGTGGCAGAGACAACGTGTGATGAACTGACCCCAACCCCCATTCCCCATCCCCCTGCGCCGCGCGGGGGGAGGAGGTAGAGAATCCGGGAGTGAAGCTGTGCCTAGGAAGAAGGGGGGGGGTGGAGGGAAGGTGTTTTAAGATTTGGGTTTATTTCTTATTACCCTACTCTTGTTGATTGGCAATAAATTAAGTCAATTTTCCCTAAGTTGAGTCTGTTTTGCCTGTGACAGTAATTGGTGAGTGATGTCTCCCTGTCCTTATCTCGACCCATGAGCCCTTTGTTATATTTTCTCTCCCCTGTCCAGCTGAGGGGAGGGGGGAGTGATAGAACAGCTTTGGTGGGCACTTGGTGTCCAGCCACAGTCAACCCACCACAACTGGGGAACTAGAATGCCTCATTTAAACAAGAGTACTGATATAATAATAGCTATATCAAGAATTTGTTAGAAGGAGAACAACCTGTTGAGCACTATGGCTACATGTCTATCAGTAATCAATCAGGTTCAGGTCTTAGTCTGGAGCACTGCCTTACCATGGTCCATATTGCTAGTACACCTCATGGCAAGGCAGTGATTTGTGACAACAAGCACTCTCCAGACATCTTATTTATTAGTATATATGTAGCCTATAATACCAGGGTATGAAGCATACAGAAAAGCTAGAATATGCTTAAGTTAAGATGTCAGTCACATATATAACTAAGGACACTCTCAGCCTTTTTTCTCAGGTCTAAGCCAAATGGATTCTCCCTTCACTTTTGCTAACTGTAACCTTGCCACTTTACATTCCCTAACAGATGAAGTAAAGAGGTCTCAGCTTTCTCCCACACTCCAGACACAAGGGTCTGTTGGTCATGTCCAAAGGGAACACCAGAAGCCTCTCTAATTAAGAGTAGTTGTCCTGGTTTCAGCTGGGATAGAGTTAACTGTCTTCCTAGTAGCTGGTACAGTGCTATGTTTTGAGTTCAGTATGCGAAGAATGTTGATAACACTGATGTCTTCAGTTGTTGCTCAGTAGTGTTTAGACTAATGTCAAGGATTTTTCAGCTTCTCATGCCCAGCCAGCGAGAAAGCTGGAGGGGCACAAGAAGCTGGCACAGGACACAGCCGGGGCACCTGACCCAAACTGGCCAACGGGGTATTCCATACCATGGGACGTCCCATCCAGTATAGGAACGGGGAAGTGGGGGCGGGGAATCGCCACTTGGGGACTGGCAGGGTGTCGGTCGGCGGGTGGTGAGCAATTGCACTGCGCATCATTTGTACATTCCAATCCTTTCATTATTGTTGTTGTCATTTTATTAGTGTTATCATTATCATTATTAGTTTCTTCTTTTCTGTTCTATTAAACCGTTCTTATCTCAACCCACGGGTTTTGCTTCTTTTCCCGATTTTCTCCCCCATCCCACTGGGTGGGGGGGGAGTGAGTGAGCGGCTGCGTGGTGTTTAGTTGCTGGCTGGGGTTAAACCACGACAGTAGTTCAACATAAAACAGATGGTAGAGCTAACGGAAGAAGCTGCTTTGGAGATGGAAAACCAAGAATCCCTTCGTGGAGCCATCCGGTGCTGAAAAAGTGGGATAAGCAGCAATAAGGCTACCTTCATTCAATGCTAGGTATATTCACAGACCTGTGTGAGCCACATTGTACCAGCTCATGAGCCTCCCCATTTTACTGAGACACAAATAAAGCCTAGAAACATGCTGCTATTTATTACTCAATGCAAAACATCAAGCCCACACAGCTACAGATGTTTTATAGCTACAGTCTGGGGCTATAACGTCTACACAAAGCTGTCTTCAAGGTTTTCATTTCAATTAACTCTGTGCTGTCCCTCTTCTTGTCAACACTGGCAATATCCACCACACTTGGAGCGTATGCTGTCCCTCAGCTGCATGGGTACAACTGACAGCATTGACTATCACCAAGACTCACTTTCTGAAAGGAAACAGCTGCATTCAAAGCACTCACAGGACCTTGGCAGAGACCATTGCTACCACTGCAGCAAGCAGCTGACGATGAGCTGTTCTCCTTCAGGCAGTAGCTTCTGCTCCCGCTGAGCTTTGGTTGGCAGGAGGGAGCGAGCTGCAGCATTGCCCAGAGGGGAATTTCTTGCTGTAGTAGGGTGCAGCTTGCTCCATGATGGACTTCATGAATCCAGTAGGAGCTGGAAACTGCTACCCCAGCCGTACGTGGTGCCTGTGAAAGGCTGTTGTTGAGCACGTGGGTAGCTTTTGATTTGTGCATAGGCAGATGACCATTTTGCTTTTCTTTTGCTCCTCATTTTGGGCACGCTTGCCTGAGAGGCAAGATTCATGATGCTAGGTAGTCCTGTAAGTCTGGACTGTTTCAGCCCAGCAACCTTCCTCTACCCTTCGTGATAAAGCCTTCCTCACCATGGTGAACAATGACTGTATTGACTACATGCTCCACAATGGAAGAATGGTGGTAAAGTGCATCTTGAGACTAATTACAGCCTTATCACTGCACAACTCCTTTATGTTTGTATATGGAAAGCAAGTGAAAACAGATGAAAGAGTAATACAGCATATTCAGGTTGTCTTAAGGTAAGTTAATCCTGTTGCTTTTATTCACATAGGAATAGGTATATCTTAAAGAAATAAAGTTTCCTTTCTTTCCAGCTATACTGAAGCTCATTGATGCCTCAAGCCAGTCCAAAACAGTATTACAGCAACCATGTGACTAACAAAGGCCATAAAATTATTTAAATACTTGCTGTTTCTGTTGTATTGCAGAGGATGTAGAGGCAAGTCAATGGTGTGATGGCTCATGGCTTTCTTATCCAAATACTATGATTTTTTGTTATTCTGAAATACAGGGTAGCAAGGATGGGAACCCTTGAGGTCTCAATTTTTAGCAAATCAGCCTGTTCCTAAGCATAAAAGGCAAAACTGTGGCACCTGTGAGGTTAATGTATTTCCATTTCAAAGGCAGTAAGTTTTGTTTAATAATCTTGGATGTCAATAATTTTGTAGCAGTTATCTCTTAGAGTGCAATTATAATTCCACGTTAAAATGAACCTTAAAGTAGGAAGAAAAAAAAAAAAAAAGGCAGGGGTGGGGAAATCTCTCTTACTAAAAGAGAAAGATGTTCCAGAAAGAAAAATCACAGCTGGAAGATTCTACCTTACTATGAAAACCTCTGAACCTAAAGCTTAAAATGCAGTACTACATTCAAAAAGACCAGGGTTAGTACTCCATACAGAATTTGTAGCACTTTTGTACCTTTTTCTCAAAGGCTGAGACAAATAACATTCCTTAAAATATAAAATCTTTAACTAATTTCTCATTGTGTGTCATAAAATAATAATTTTTTGAAATTTAACTTAATGGAAACCTTTATTCCCTGGAGAGTAACTGGGAACTCACTGAAAAGTAGTATGTTCACTCAGGGCTGGGAGAGGTTGAGAAATTCTGTGCATAGAAGGAGCACGGGCTGAGAGCACAGGAGGCAGTTGGACCATTGTGCTCCCCTGAAGATGACACAGAAATCCTGGTTACAAAACTTGACTGTGTACTAGTTGAAGGGGGACAGCTAGAAAAGCAGTGTATCAGCTAGAAAATTAAGCTTGTTACATATAAGTGAGAGATTCATTCCATCAATTGGCTTATTAGCATCTCTAGAAAATAATCCTTTACTTTGTAGGTTTTTTCTTCAGCGGATTTCACCGAGTTGTTTTCATTAACTGGAGCTCCCCCTCAAGGAATACAATGGGAAATTGGTTTTGCAATAAAAGAGACAGATTTCTCATTTTGACTAAAACAATCCCGATATCCTAACCTACAAAATCTTAGAGATTTTCTTCAGCGTATTCCCTCGTTTACGGCTGATATATAGTTTGCTAAGCAATTTCATGCAGAAGTGAGGCTGCTCTTAAATAAAGAAACCTAGGCCAGAAAAGATTAGAACATTGATCTGAGTGACTTTGGGGACTTAAGTATGATTTTACTCAAACTACAATTCTTGTACCATAAAATGGCTGATACCCACACTCTGTTACAGTACAAAAAGCCTAAGTTTTGGCTCAGCCCTGTCCCCCACACTTCAGCAAAACTTAAATGAGACCTGCTAGATGGGTCACTGCATGGAGCTCTCAGCAGAGCACTTCTCCCACAGCCCCACTGCCTACTGTCTGCCAAGGCACTACATGCAGAAGAGATGATGGGCCAGGAAATTTCCAGTGGCAAAAGGGGATGACACAGGAGGACAAGTCACCAGCACTCTGTCAGGGAGGTCTAGGCCATCGTGTCCAGAAATATTCTCTAGGTTTGGTCAAAACTGTGGAGGGAATTCTTCCCAAGACATGAAGACCTTCACAAATCTTACAGCCTTAAGTTTTGCATTTCTTCAGCTTTGACCTCTCTGATACAGACATTTTGCAGTGTAGATGAAAGAACCCAAATCCTATCAAAACAACAATACATTTCAAACAAAACACAGCACACAATTATTTTGGGATGGAGGAGAGGAATGAGTCATATATGACAAATGTTAGTCACCTGGCTGAATTCATTACCGCAGCATCATTATACAGTGTGGTGATACCCAAACAAGGAGGGCTGAGGGAGAGAAGAATGAATATCCAGTACCAAACAGCTACTAGGCTCTTTACTACTAAGCAGGTGAGCATGAGTAAGAAGATCATCAGCATCATTAGGAATGGGACTTTACTTTGTTCCCTTCTCAGTGCCTCTAGTATCCCCAGTGTCCCTTCACCTTGACTCATCATAGGACCAGTCATACGCCTATAAAACTATCTTAGATGAAAGAAGACGCCCATGACTCTTAGGATTTGACAAAGATACCCTCTGCAATAGTTTTGGTGGTATTGGAGCTTCCTTTCCTGTCCACATTCTGTCACACTGCGGTGGTGAAATTATTAATATTTAAGATTTTGAGAGGTCTGACTAAGAATTTTATCCTAACTACAAGAACATTCCTGTCAACTAAAAGCTAGCAGTCTGTGACTGTTTCCACCTTCCCGGTCTGAGCTAAGATAATACTGGGTGTGCCACTCCTATAGGCTCCGTCTACAGCTGTCTCTCTGTATTGTCACATTATTTACTGTTTGATTCCTTCTTTTAATTGTGGCAGTTAGCAAGATACTTACAGAGTCCATCCCTCCCAGGGATGGATAACTGGTTTTGTTATCATTGAAATGATTGTTTTTCCTCACCTCTTCCCTGTTTTTCTGAAACAGCACATAGGCTGGGTCTCTGCAATCACTTGGCAGGGAACAGGGGAGCAGAGGGGGAGATGCTGGCCAAATGTTCACTCACTATGATCATAGTTAATAAAGCTTCTGTCTGACCTGTGCATTATTATGCACTTGGAGTCCCCAGATCTGCACCACCACCTTAGGAAATACCATTTTTCAGGTTCTCCAGAGACCTGGTCCCACTCTTCACACTCCATGGTACAGCTCAGCATGGCATGATTAGCTGCTCCAGAACCTGGTTTTAATTTCACTTCTTCCAGAAAGTGGATGAAGTCACAAAGCTTAACCTGACACAGTATCTATCACTTGGTTTTCTTTTTAATGTTGTACACGAAATAGAGAGCAAAACGCCACACACTATTGGCCCCAGTAATGTCACTCTGCCATTCATCCAGCAAACCCCTTTAAAAGCTACAGTTCCATGTTGTTTTTCTGGCACAATAATTAGATTTTGTGTTTTGCAGGCCCTCACAGTTTTGCTGCAGCCTACAGCGGGTGCTGCACATACAGCCGCGCTGTGAGAGAGGTAACCGCCTGCCCCTGCGCCGGCTGCTCAATACTCAACCTCTGCTGTAGGGTATTGCCCCTTATTCCTCCTAAGCAGCCAGAGTGAACGTTCAGTCATTCAGGAGCCAGGCTGCCAGAGATCTAATAGTCAATCTTTGTAAATTATGCTTATTCATTCAACTGAAACTCCAGGGAAGACAGCCAGTGTAACCCAAGGGTTTCCTGGGACCTGCTGTACCTACCTACCTGTAAGTATGATACAGCTGCAGGGTCTGCTGAGACAGAAAAGTTGCTTTTGCTCAGTTTAAAAAACCATGAGTAGCAACTGTTCGAAAGTGAAATAAGCTGTAGTTAAATGGACAGAAGGGACTTAATTGACTTAATTATGTCAATTTTAGTTAATTATTGTTCAGCTGGTGCAAACAAAGCTACAGTTCTATCCTACTACAACAAACTCTGTAGAACTTAAAAGTAAATACTTACATTTCCCAACTCTCCCAAGAATTACCTTAATGCTTAATATGACCCTGCACTGAAGTCAAGGCCTCAGTCTACTTTCCAGCTGTAATGTTACCCCTTTTCTATAATCACCCAGTGCAAAAACCTCTTCCCCGGTTCTTCAGCAGCTCTTTTTCCTTCTGGCACTATGGACCCTCTGGCTTTTGGCTAAATTTCAAGTGGCAAATATACCACTTCGAGGGGACAGCAGAAGCTATACCTCTCCACAGCTGATAGTCCTTTCCTGCCCACCCATACTTTTCTTAGAAAAAAATCAGTGTTGCCCATCTTTTCTCAGTGCCATGGCCTCTGTGATATGACCTGAGAAGTCCAAATGCTTTAACCTACACAAGGAGAGCTGGACGGAATGCTCAGCAGCCAGGCATGTCTCTACTCACAGCCACATGAAGCCATACTTCATACTTTGAAAGCAGTGCAATTGCAGCAGGATGGTTTTTTAAATGTAAATTAATTCCCTCAAGTAAAGGGATCCATGTCTGGCCTTAAAACAGTAGAAATAGCCTATACACAGCAACACTATATATATATATATATATATGTATGTATTTTCTAGAGAATGTTTGCTCTGATTCTTCTTATTGTCTTCCTATTAGGTAACTAAAACCTTTTTCCTCACCTTCAGCTTTATTCCCATGGATATACAACATACAGACTTTGCAAACAGTTCAGTTACACTATCAATATATTTATAACCCATCTCCTCATTGCAGCTAGCCTCTGATTTGTCACAAACAATGTGCAACTAAGCAAAAGCAGGCTTGTAACATCCAAGCTGCATCACAAATTTCTCTTCACGCAAGAAGGAATAATTCTGTGCCCTGTGTCAGCTGGCTTTGTGGTTTGCAAAGGCTGTAGTATCACCGGCTGATTAGAGAAGAAAGGAAGAATGCAGAATATGCGGTTGGTTTTGCTACTGCTACTCCCACCCAAGCAGGCACTTTTCATTTGTCTTTGTAATGAGAGGGAGCCTTCCCGAGCCCCAGGTACATTAAGAAAGAATGTGTGCGTGGGGGGTCCCCACTGAGCGGTTACCCTAATGTTTTCAGGACTCTTCAGATGGCTCCCGCTGAATTAGATGCATAAAGGAAGACCTAATCCTGCTGAATCAGGAAATGAGACGATGGGGATATTCCATATGATTCCCATTACCTTTATATTGTAGTCTGCAAAGGCTACAGCTCTGAATATATGTTACTTGTCTAATTCCCACTGAATTCAATAGGAGTTTCAAACAAGTTCAAACAAACTGCATGGGGAATGTGGAGGACCCTGGTGACTGGAAAAAGAACATTTTCTGTATTATTCAAGTATTTAGAGTCTGTATCTCAGTGCTTTGAGTCTCGTCTATAAAATGGAATTATCTAGGCTTCAGAATAAAACTGAGAAACAATTTACAACCTTGTTGTCTAATATGCCTTAAGCTTCTGGTGGTGTACCATTAAAATTAAGAAACACAATGAAAAAGTTCCATTATAGAGCAACAAAGTTCATTTTAACTGCAGACCATATGCTCCAATATCACCTATCTTTCCATATTGTTAACTGAACTACTGGCATCAGCTTGATTTGTTGAATAAATAGATTAATTAATCTAAGAGAGACATGGTATGCATCCCCATTATCTTCCATTCTGTGCACAAAAAAGAGCAATCATGATGTGCACTTATATTAAATTTTGTCAGTTAAATATGCTTGCTTGATATTGTAGGCATTTGCATTTTATATACTTCAGTTACCATCTGCTAATGGTAATTTAATCATTCAATAAATAACACTAAAGAGAGCAACATTAATGAAGATTGGAGAATTTTTTAATATAATGAATAATTTTTGGTTTATTTCTGAGAACTGCAACTGCAGCCAGCAATAAAAAGGTAATCTATTAAAACTAGAGCACAATAATGAAAGCTGCTGTTATGGTTCTGGCATAGTGGACAACCAAAGGGGATTGTAAATTCCCAGAGTGATGACTTTCCCTACCCTTTACTAAGGAATAATGTGTGAATCATTATGCTATAGACAGATGGGACTACTCCAGAGAGGTTGTGGTTGCATGCTAGCCTAGCAGAAGTTCCAGGAGGCATTCATAGCCTGGATAACCCCAATGTCCCTGGCAGGGCAGGAGGAACCTGAGTATGACCAAACTCTTTTAAAGAGTGCAGGCTTTAGATCCCAGCTCAAGAAAGAATGCCTTTTAGGGAGGGCTCTTCTGGCCTGCTGAATAGTTAAGTCAGCTTGACTAACACACAAGTTGAAATACAAGCATTTGCTTATAGGCTTTTCTTAATAAGTGTATGCTGAGATATGCTTATAGGTATTTCTTTGCTACCTAAGATTTTCATTCAATTTTTAGCTCAACCCATCAAAGCATGAAAAATCTTTTGCAAAGTTTTAAATGTACATTGAATCTGATCCTGTTTTCTGAGGTACAGCCCAGGTTTCTTCTTAACTGAGACTGCAAACTATTCTCTTAGTAAGACGGAAACAGGCTTAATCCCAAAATACAGAGCTCCAATGTCCCCCAGTAAACTCCAGTCTGCCAGAGCCTGTATCTCCATGCTCACATCTTCTGCACTGAACATAATTTGTAATTCTATATGTGATGAGTTCATATTGTAGCTCTTTATTGCATAGGACCCCCTCCATTTCTGCATTCAAACAGCATATGCATAGCTTTCTGGCAGCTCCATATCTGAGTACACCGATAACCAGCAGAGGCCCATAGTAAAGTACCTTGGATACTTTGGTGTGATGACAGATGAGTCCATGATTCAAAGTCATCCTCAGAGTCACAACCAATACTATTTCCAAGGCACTAGCAGAGGGCAGTAAGTGGTAGTTATTCAATGAAAGGAGAGGCTGGTTTTAAAAAAAAAAAGGCAGCTCGATTATCATGAGACCAAAGACGGCACAGGTGAATCCATCAGCTCTCCTTTTTCTGTGATGAATTTCATTGCGTACTCAATATAGTCAGACTTGACAGGCTTTTAAAGACACTTGGGTCTAGTTTTCATTAGAGGTTTTTGGGAAACCCAGAAAAGACTTAGGAAAAAGAGGGATCAAAGTACTCAGGACAGGTCATATGAGAGGAAGGACTCCAGTGAAGGATCCAGGAAATGTATCAGAGACACAGCAGCAGTAGTATCGCAGCCAAGAAATAAGTTAAATAAGAAAAATTAATGTTAAAAAGGTACGTCCTGTGGATCAGACCAACTGTTCATTTGCCAAGTATTTTCCCCTTGGCTATGTCAGTAGGAGGTGTTACTTAGGGAGATATCATGAGCGTAGTGTTATCCACTACCTTTGTCTACCCCCCCGCATCCATAATCATCAGGGATGTTAGAGGGCACATCCCTGCCTGTTTCCTTACTATCTGTTTATAGACACATTGTAAATGGATTTGCCTGATCCATTTTTGAATTTGCTGATATGGTCTGCATCCCTCAACCCCTTTCAGCAACAAATTCCAGAAGTATGCAGAATCATAGATTATTGCAGGTTGGTCGAGATCTCTGGAGGTCACCTAGTCTAACATCCTGCTCATTGTAGGGTTAACTTCAATGTTAGAGCAGGTTGCTCAGGCCCTCGTCCACCTGAGCTTTGGAAATCTCCAAGGACGGAGATTCTGCAGCCTCTCTGGGCAACATGTTCCTGGATTTAACCATGCTGATTGTGAAAAATATTTTCCTAACTGGCATTACTCTTGTTTCCTTTTCCTCGCTCCAGTTTGTCAGCCTTCCTCTTATATTTTTTCCATCCACTGGGTAAAAACTACTTCTTTTATTTGTTTTAAAACAATCTCCTCCAGATTTCAGAGACTGCTCCCTAGTTATAGTATTGTCATGTGGTGAGAGCTGACATTAGTCTTTTTTTACATTATGAGTGAAATTTCCACAAAAGTGAGAGGATTTTGCTCCCTTATGAATATTAAATGCAGTGAAGTGGTCTTTGCTTCCGCTGAGGTGGAAATGTGACTGTATCTCAGCCTTCGGATTATCTATAATCCAAGATGAACTATGACAGTAAAATTAAATATGTAACCAGTGATTTATTCTTGACTGAATGTGACTGATTACTGCTAAATAATTTATTCAAAATCAAGCTGGCAGATTGAGCAATGTCTGCAGGTACAGGAATACGTAACATTAGCAAACACTTTGTATGAATGTCCTTCTTTTGTACAATTCCTGAACAACCTGTAGCAAGTACAGAATACTTAAAAAAGACTTTGGGTCTGGTTGGTATGTGGTTCAGTACTTGATGGTCAGTTGTTTCGGACAAGGGTGGCTATGCCCATGACAGGTGAGTCTAGCTCAGCATCCCACCTATGCCAGTACCATCTGCTTTATTTTGCTTGAAATGTTTTCATATGAATAAGCTTCCTCGGGGGAAGAGATTTCCTGTTATCACTCACCCTGTAACTTTTTGTCTTTTAGTCAAAGACCTGCTAAGTAATTGCTTGTCAATGAAATTACTTTTTCCCATTGACTGATGCCATCCTACAATAAACCCACAAAATGATCCCTCATCCATTCTGGAATCTTCAGAGGTAAATAATTTCCCTCATCAACTACTGCACTAAATAATCCATGGCTTATGAGCTTCTAGCACCTCTGGACTGAGGCACCATTTCTTCATTATGATTTTAAAATAGAACACAATAAAATATTTTATCATTTTCTTGAGTAAATGATGACCTCTCAGGCACGGGTTTCTGAGACACAGCAGAGAAAAGATGAAATACAGACAATAAATATAGACAATTGTAGGTAGTTTAGAGTGCAACAATAATGTAAAATGCTGTTGAAGAGAAACTTCCCATTCTTTCCAGTGGCAAAGACCAAAGAAAGAAAGAAAAGAAAAGATATGGAATGATGTGCTGCACAAAGCATGCTTAGATTTTGGCTCACATCTTCACACCAAAGGTGGACAAGGATGGAAGGAGAGTAATGGCATCAATGGCCAAGAAGTTCTGCCTGGGTGCAGGTGCCTGAAGGCTACTCAGGGTTACTGTGTCTGTGGTGGGTGAAGATGGGTGTTGAGGGAGGAGCAGCTGCAGCAACTGCAGCTCTCCAGTCGCTGTTGGTCTCTTGAGCACCAGCACAACTCCTCACTGCAGTCAGTGCTGGCAGCAAAGTCCAAGTCCATCGTGGAGTGGGCTGGGCAGACGTGAGATGGCCGTGGTGGTGACACGCTGACTCCTCAAGGCTCATTGCCGTGGTGTTCCTGCTTTCACCCCCGTGGTCTCTGCTGTAGCTGCAGTGCCTGGCTTCTCCTCAGCTTCAGGCGATGCTCAGTACCTGGCACCTAAAGCCTCCTGCTCCAGCATTGGCTACTGGCCAGTTCAGAGGGTCCTGCTGGACCTGCGGACCTCCAGCCTAGCGCCGCTGCCCCTTCCCTTTGCATGGCTCAGCTCGCAGTCTGGCTGCTGTGCGTGTGGATTAGTCGCGCTGGCGTACATGGGATGGACACGCATCTCCACCCGGTGTGCTTTGTCTCCTGTGCTAGCATCCAGGTGAACCCAGAGGGCTGCACTCAGGATATCCCGCATTTCCTTCTGAAGTCAGGTCAGAGGCATTTTGAGGACAAAAATTGCTCCACCGGACAAAGCCTCCCTCTTATCATTTGTTAGCCTACTTCCCAGTCCTTTAGTCCCCACAGAACTGCTTTGGCAGTGAATGGCCTCTGCAGTTTTCACTGCTTCTAAACAAAAGGGATTTAAAGTTTTTCCCAGTAGCCTGAAGGGAAGATGGCTGTTGCCCTCAACAGGCTAGTTTGCCTGAACCCGGCTGAAGGGTGAAGCCAGCTATTCAGACATAGGTGAAAAGGAACAGAGCCACCCCCGCTATTTCTTACAGTCCATTTTAGTGAATTTAGTTCCCATTGGAGGCATGAAAGCAGGAGACAGCAGCTATAGCCTGCTTTGTTCTGATTATTTCTGGCTTGCTCTAAAAGTAATTTACTATGGAATAACCTACATTAGAAGCTGTGGCTCTGCAATTTTACACAAAGCATGTATAGCTTGAGTATCCTTCTTACATTGTCCTGAAAAGAAGAGTCCTACCCCATGTTGAGAGAGTGGTTTGCTCCCCCCAGCTCCTCCAGCACCTGGTCTGTCTGCTAAAACAGCCAATGAGGTTGCCACTGGAAACAGTGTTTTATTTTGGATACTGAATGGTATTTTTTTCTAGGTCTAAATGTCTGGCAAGCCTATTAATTGTGCCTGTTCCAGTAAGAAGTTGCAGAGATGTAGTTGTAACACTTTACATCCAAATAGTCATTCATTTAAAAAAAAAAAAAAGAACAACTTGAAAAATCAGTCTTATGCTTAGCACTAGAATTGTGCTTAGTTGTTTCAAATCCATTAGACTGGAATATTGATAGACTGAGAAAATGCAATTTGGAGCTAGACAGGCAGCTTCAAGGTAGGGTAAGTATTGGACAGTTTGTCACTTTACCATTATTTTACTAAAATCAAAGTGGCGGTGCCAATGAAGGATGAGTTAAAGATTTGCCTCATTGCTCTATTAGAATGCCAAGCCATAAACCAAGTAGGAAGCTTGAGCTAACTAAATGGCCATGTGAAGGCTGAAGTCACCCAAAACAATCCAACAGGCTCCTTTAGCCCTCTGTAGCTGAACTCAGCCATCTCAAGCAGAATCCCAATGGTGCTGGAAGGCTAATCTATGCATAAGCTGTCCAAACCACTTACCAGGAAGAGAGAAGGAGATATTATTTTATACCTACTTCAGGAGTTCATTTGGATGGTGAACAATCCTTGGAGAGTCAAGAGCAAACAAGAAGCAAAAGTAAATGCATAACCTGAACAACCTAAGGGACTATGTATTTTAAATTCTGAGGATAAGGTGCATACCATTGGGCAGATCACTTCACTCTTTGAATTAAACTCTGAGACATTTAACAGGCAGATGCATTCCTTACGTTCCCAAGGGAGACAGCGAACATTTATTCCTTATGCCCTCTTCATTGCAAACTGTTCAAACAATTGCAGCAGGCCTCCACTGCAGAGCCAGCTGAACCAAAATATCATAAAAAGCAATTTTTCTAGACATCCGCCCAGAGACCCAGGAGTTCTTCTGCTGGCGAAAATAGCGGTGTGTGGCATTTGGACTCTGCCAAGCTCATGCCCCGTGAAAGACAACAGGCAACAAACCTGGAGCTTATGAACAATGAGGAGACAAAGGTGAGAAAACAGCACCCACTGCCCTCCTCAAAAGCTGGGGAGGAAGTGTTGCCTTTACCATTTTTTTGCTGTCTGCACTTTATGCTATCCCAGTTTTTTGTTACTTAGTAACATATATGCAGGGTTAGCCTATATGGGGAAAAATGTTAGCCTTAGGATTGCTGCCTCAGCCAGTGTGAATCAAATATTTGTTTCATCTTCTGAGAATAAAGGAAAGTGTGTAGTGGTAGGGAACCTTTTAGGGGGCAAACAGAAAGAAAAAAGTGCTGCTGTGTTTATTAGTGCTGCAAAAGATATAAAAGTAACTCATCAGCTCAGACCGAGCATTTTATGTACACCTTGCATGGAAAGAAAATGATTCAAGTATGATCAAATTAGGTTTATTACAAAGTAATGACCTATTTCTGCTCTGGAATTGGCCGGTTATGGATATTCAGCAATTTACCCTGTGGGTTCAAGGTTTGCCTTTGACAAAACTCAGTTCTCATGACAGCCAACAACATTTCACCTGGGATTAACGCAAGCCATTTTATTTCTATTTTCCTGGCTTTAGAAACATCCAGCTATGTATTCTAGCATATTAATGCCTTAAGGAACAGAAAACTCCTAAGAGGCCTGAGCTTTTCTTTTTTTGTTTGTTTGGGAGGTGATGCTTGAAGAAATTCACAGCCAAGTCACAGGTAAGAAGAAACGACACATCCCTCAGGAAGCATGCAGGTAAACTGCGATGCTACCCCACCTTCCTTCATAGAAAGTCCTTTAAAATGTAATTTTATGTTTTGCAATTATCCCAAATACTACTGGATAGGACGGCCTTTGAACATCATCATCTTTGAAGGTTACTAATTTAGCCTCCCTCCCAGGAGGACTGACGTGTACATTCCAGTTGTCCCAGTGAATAGCTGGGTGATGGGAGAACATTGCACCTAATTCACAGCTGCATGACATCAGCGCCTGAAGCCGAAAGGTATTACACTAGCAGAAAACTGCGATGATGCAAGTTGCAGAAAAAGTGGTAATCTCAGGACTACATCCAAACCCTCAGGATTAAGGATCATACTTGAATCCTTTTCTTTTCATGAAAGATGTACATAAAGTGCTTAGTCTGAGCTGATGAATTACTTTTATATCTTTTAAAGCACTAATAAATATATTTACTAGTAAATATATCGGTATCAGGGGATGACGAAATGTCTCAGCCCACTTTCTCCCCTCCCTATAGGTCTCACTGGGAAGAAGCCCGGGCACCCAGCCCTCCGATAGCTGGGATCATGCTGCAGGCTGCCGCGAGGGGAGATGTGCCAGCAGTCTGTGCCATGCACCCGCTGCTTAGGCAAACTGCAGTCACAGTGATGCCTCAGCTTCTGGTGTCCTTTCCTTCACTAAAAGCTTCAGCTATCTCTATTTCTCACTGAAAGAACTCCAATGAGGCTCACCTTTTGTGAAAAAATTGTGTATGGGAATAAAGAATCCAATCTTGATGTTAGGTCAGTGAAACTGCTGCAGAGTTAGTTAGATGTAAATGGGAGCAGAAATTGGGGTATAATAATTTGAAAACATTTTGAGGATATCATTTTGCCCAGCACTCCTTTATCGGTGTCGCTTAGTGTGTTACTTATTCACCACACATTATACTGCAGTTTCCTGACCGGACTGTGACATTTTCCAACACCCTTTCAGCATTATTGTCAAAATTGCCTAAACTAAAAGCTAAAACTTTAAAATAATCGATTTTGCCAGTTTGTTTTAGTCCTATCTTTGCCTCTGGAATCTTTCCAAAATCTATAAGAGACTGAAATCAGTCCAGATTGCCTTCTCTGAATTCCAAAAGAAAGGGAGAAGAAAAGAAAAGAAGCTTTTGGAAGAAAGCTTAGCAAGTCAATTAAAAAGAAGTACAGTCTAAAGAAGTGGTTGCATGGTCTAGGGAAGAAAATCATTAGCAAAGTCTTATGGAAGACACTGGCTTTAAAGTCAGAATTGACACTGAGGACAACAAAGAGAATAAAAAATAATGAAATAATGTTTCTTCCTCCTGATGAAAAAGAAAGAAGGAGAGCTTTAGCATTTTCTGTTTTGAATGGCTTTCAAAAACAACCCCAGAAATACATCATTTTGTGCCCCACTGGCATGAAACTTTTTGCTTAATTGTGTTGTCAAGTCAGTTAAAAAATGTCCCTTGTAATGCATGGGGCAGCAACATAATAAACTCTTGGTGTGACTCTTCTGAAATAAAACCTGCAAAGAGATAGACTATATGCATGAGGGACCTTTATTTAGGCTTGGTTCTGTCCAAATTAAGCACTAATACTGAACACTGTGCATTAACACAGGAAGCCCAAAATACAATCAATTATTTTCCTGTGTCTCTGCTAGTAAGTTGATCAAGCCCAGGAAAGCTCTGTGACATCGAAGTCAACTGGAACAGTACAGCCCACATTCATAACATAAAATTACCTTACCCTTCAAAACAGGATGGCCTCATCCAAACTGCCTATTGGAAATGGTCCATAACCATACTAACTTCTGACCCATGCCCAAGGCCTATGTTTGGAAGACTGATGACTAGTATGGGTCAAGACCAGCAGCCACTGGCAGTTGTACAGCACAGACACTTGAGTTGCGGTGTCTGGGAACACACCCTGGAACTGTTTGGTTTGCTGCTGTAGACGCGGACTTTGCAGACATTGATCCTACAGCGAACACAAAAGGTTTGCCATGCAGTCTTGGTGAGTTTACGACGCAGCTCAGAAGCTCAGAAAAGGTTCTGAAGATCAGAACCTTGAGTAAGACTTCCTTTGCTGTGAGGCAGGGAAATACGGTGTCGTGGTTCAACCCCAGCCAGCAACTAAGCACCACGCAGCTGCTCACTCACTTCCCCCCCACCCAGTGGGATGGGGGAGAGAATCAGGAAAAAAAAGTAAAACTTGTGGGTTGAGATAAGACCAGTTTAATAGAACAGAAAAGAAGAAACTAATAATGATAATAATAACAATAATAATAATAAAAGGATTGGAATATACAAAACAAGTGAATGCACAATGTAATTGCTCACCACCTGCTGACCGATGCCCAGTTAGTCCCCGAGCGGCAATTACCCCCAGCCCCACACCTCCCAGTTTATATACTAGACATGACGTCACATGGTATGGAATATCCCTTTGGCCAGTTTGGGTCAGCTGCCCTGGCTGTGTCCCCTCCCAACTTCTTGTGCCCCCTCAGCCTGCTTGCTGGCTGGGCATGAGAAGCTGAAAAATCCTTGACTTTAGTCTAAACACTACTTAGCAACAACTGAAAACATCAGTGTGTTATCAACATTCTTCTCATACTAAATCCAAAACATAACACTATACCAGCTACTAGGAAGACAATTAACTCTGTCCCAGCTGAAACCAGGACATACGGTAGCTGGGACTGGGATTAATATCAGGTTGTATGGTGAACAGGGGCCGTCTGCAGGAAACCAGCTTGATGGGAAGCCACCTCCAGCCAGCTAATAAGAAATACCAAGGAGAGAGCTTTGCCTGAAATATGACCTTACACTCAGAAGGATCTCCAAGAAACTGCTTCTGTCTGGTTGGAACCCACAGCCACAGCCTTCTCTTCAAAGCTGGTGCTGACTGTAGTTTCTCCTGGACCTTTCCTCTAAGGCATGTCTGTAGCTGCCTTTCTCCATCTGTATGATAGCTTAGCAGGTCGAATGCTTACAGGGGAGCAAATTTTTGATGGCAATGGAAATGTAAGCAGCTCTTGTCCCTGACCGTTTGCCCTACAATGTTCCCTGCCAGCATTAAACTCTGTGATTTCTTCTTTCATCCTAGAAGTGGTGAAATTAAAAACAGATTCTGCAGCAGCCAGTCATGGTTGGTGGTGAGCTGTGCCACAGGGTACTAATCTCCTCCCTGGGAAGCTATAATTCTCTGCATGTGGACAGCCAGAGAAGGCTCTAACGCCACCAAAAATCACTGAAGAGGGTGCCTGGCTCAAATCCTGAGCCATAAAACTTTTCCTGTGCCAGACAGTTATATAAGCGTGTGCCAGTCCTCAAATTAGTAAAGGTGAGGGAGCACTTGGGATACTGTAGACACTGAGAAGCAAAGGCAGTAAAGTCACATTTCTGATGATCCTGACTGTCTTCTCACCCATGATGACCTGCTTAGTAGTCAGCACACTAACAGCTGCTCGTCCCTGGGTCTCACGACCTCTCCTGCTCTCCCCTCCTCTTCCTCCTCCTCTGACCCCTGATCTCCTCCGTTACTCTGTTCTTCTCACGCTACCTGACCACGCTCCTCTCCCCATTCCCAGGCACACGGTGTGACCCCATCTTTTGTGTCACTTCTCCTGCACACAGGATTCTCCTATGAGCAAATTCAATTCACAAATCCAAGACAAAATTACCTGCTGCCTTTGCAAGCTTACTTTTCCGCTGAGCCATTCGAATCAGCTTGTGGAGGAGTCCAGGGGCAGCTCCAGACAACCAGCACGTCCTGAGGCCGTGAGGAGGAGGTGGTCGCTGCAGTTTTCAGTAGGGGTGATCCCTCTTTGGAACCCCACCTGTAGGCAGCAAAGGCTTCCTTCCTCTTCCTCAGGCACTCTCTCACGTCTTCCCAGCCACTGAAGCCACCTAAATTATAGACACAGGAAGGGTCTGGAGGATTGTTCAAGCCTTTTGTTGTGGCTCTGCAGAAAGGGACTCAGGATTTCCTGAACCTGAAAGAGTGAGTATGAGGAGGAGCCCTATGCTGTGCCTATTCTTGGCTCTGTAGTCCAGTCTCCCTTTTTTAGATTTAATTGCTTGCTTTCTTGGTGTGCTTACCTTGCTTTAAAGGGATTAAACAGGGAGATATTGCTCAGTGTATAACTATGAAATAAGTGTTCCCCTCCCCAGGGTCTCCTTTATTATGTGTCTATCCTCCTGACTCCTAACAGATCTTCTTGGGGACTTTTATAACAGATTCCCTGACATTTGGCACTTAAATAACTGTCTGCAAACACTGTGCTGATTTTATTCCATTGGCTGCAACACAGAATTTATTCCATTGGGATTTACGGTAGTATCAATGCTACAAAAGGGAAAAAAGAGAACTTGTGCAGCCATTGAAAATTATTGCCTTGATAAATCAACATCAGCAACAGAACTTAAATATTATTTTAAATTACGATTCACAGCCCTTAGGCCCTAATTCTGTATGTTCTAAGCATGTGATGATGAGAACAACACTACTAATAGATATATAGAAATATTTCAAAGCCAGGAAAACTAATTCAACACGCTAGACAAATATATATCAAAAAATGGTTTAATTACTTCTACAAAATAAATAACAAAGCACACATAACATTTGTTGTTATGAATGACCTACAACTATTCCATAATTGCAAGCAGTATTATGAAGAAATGTTGTTTCCTACTTGGTCATTGACTGCTTGCTTCCTTTGCTATTCTCTTTGTGAAACTGGCCCTATAAACCATGTAATGCATTTTGTCCCTTATGTTTCTCATGTGGGAGAAAAGCTATTTCCTTAGATTCCTAGGTCTCTCAGCCACATTGTTGTTAGCACACACATTTTTAGGCATTTACCCAAAATGTATTAAAATAAGTTTCTCTTGCATCACATGCGTAAATATTAATAGTTAACATATGCACAGTTTAGATTTGGCAAGTAAGCGGTAAGATATATTGGCATCTTTTAAATGTTATTTCTTTGTTCTCCAGATCCTAAAGGCTTGGGTCGTGAGGGGAAATATCTGTGTTTGTTGCTGTTTCCCTCAGAACGAAATCTCCAGCTAACGTGGTTGGAGAGATGCACTTAAACAGGGGAAGAGGATGTAACAGATGTAGTGGCATCTGCTGGCACTTTCAGAACCTTAACTAAAAATGTTCTGAGGAACAATTTCCCACATCCTTCTCAGTGAACACCAACTTAGCTACCCATTGATAATGCTTTAAATGTCAACACCCTTCTATCACTGCTTATCAGAGACAGAAGAGGAATGACTGCAATATACCATGAAATTTCCCCAACCCCCAGTCTGAAAAGAACCTTAAAATCCTTACCAATGATATTCCACCTTTGCAAGCTAAGGTTGAGCCAAGGACACATGAAGCTCAGACAGCAGGACTGGGCTCAGGAACCCCAACATTAATCTGGAGGGTGGGGGGCATATTCACGAGACCATGCGTGTGTTGTTGACATGCCTGGTCATTTGATCATATGACACTACTATGTCTGGGAAAATATTTTTTATGAAAGGGTTTTTTATGTTATAAATAACAAATGCTATCAATTATTAACATAGCTACCTCTCAAGTAAGGACAAATTCTCTCAAGCAGAGCTGTGGAGGCAAATATTTAGCAGCTGTTGTTATGGATGGAAGAAAAAATACTGAGGTTTTGGGGTTTTTTTCCTGATTATTTTTTAATTTGGGGGTATTTTCTACTCTCCTTCCTTTTTTTCTTCCTTCTTTCTCTCTCTCTCAGAGGAAATAGGAATCCAATAGATTTGCGACCTCAGGATTTGTATGAAACACAAACAGAAGTCTTTTGTTTCTATTCTACATGTCTGTTAACAGCAAAAGTACTGCCAGAAGTGTACTTCAAAGATTCTTTTGCAATAGCCTCTTTTCTGAAAGCTTTTCCTTCCTATACCAAGGACATTATCTAAACCAAGAAACTATGTTAGACAGGAGAGTTGTAGTGATTAACCTAATGATGAATACAGCTCTGTAAAAGTTCCCTTATGATGGCTTCAAGACTAAATACCTAACTTCTGGAAAACTATTTGAGAACATCATAGGGTGGTTCTTTATTATCTTTTATTTTCTTTATTATCTGTTTATTATCTGCAGGGCAAACTTGATGGTTACCTAGTTCTCTCAGTGTTTCCAGAAATGCCTAGATATGTTCTGAAAGTCTAGACTCCTTCTCCAGAAAGGGCTCAAATTCACCATTATACATGTCACAAGTCACTGTAATATGGTCACTGCACCTTCACACCAAGCTCCACTGCTAGCATGAGACATTTTTCTTAAAAAAACCCACAGCTCACTTGGTATTGAGCCACATGTGTGGGAATTCTTCAGCCTGCTACTCAAACTAAAATGCTCTAACCAGAGCCTCTTTCTAGAGAGGATTTCTGTAAGGCCCTAGCTTTGCCATGGTAGACCTGAGTTGGTTCATTCCTGAGTTTACTGATGTGTAGATGTCCCAGTCAGGTATCCACAAACCTGGAGGTAGTGCTCATGGAAGGAGAAAAAGGCTGTAATGAGACTAAGGACAAAAATAACTGCTCAGGGTAAGGGAGCTTTCCTACTTCAGATGAAGTGTTTCAGGAGATCCACAGCAGAGGGCAATTTGTGCAGCCTCTGTGCAGGCATGGGAGCAGGGAAAAAGAAAGAAAAAATGTCAGTGATAAACTCTGGGCTGGGTGGCAGAGAAAATAATTTAGAATATCCACAAAGCGGTGGATGTGGCACTAAACTTGTGCAGCAGGGTCCTTCCCCAGCCATAGCCTTGACCACAGAAACCCGAGAGATGACAACAAGCTGTTCTCCATGAAAGTCAGCAGGCAACACTGCTCCCTGCCACCAGCTGTCCCCCACCATCTCCTCCCACCTGCTTACCAGCCAGGCTCCTTCACTTAGCAGTGAGTCACAACCATCTGGAAATCAACTCTTGGTCGTCACACAACACATACTTCCAGAAATGTCAAAGATGGTGAACCAAGTCTTGACAGCAAGGACTCGATTATACTCTTGTTATGTCAGAGCAGTTGACCTGAGATTATGACTGGCACCTGACAAGGTAACATGGGCCTCGAAATGAGCTTAAATAGTTTGGGTGTGAGTATGCTGCTCCCTCCTTTGAGGTTTTTGAAATCTTTTTTCCCTTTCTTATCTTTCCCACCATCATGTGTTATCACATATATCATATCGGTGTGCTTGCTATAAGATATTGATGCATTGAGATTGGAGTAGGTGCTGAGGAACTGCATGAGGGGATGGTACTGAATAGAGGGGTCACAGGTCATGCATGGCAAAAGGATAAAAGGGCTGAGGAAAGTCTCTCCAGACACACTGATAGAGCTCCTCTCTCAGGGTACCCTGTACGCTAAGTTACCTACTCATAAATGAAGTGTTTTGTACCATCACTTGGGGCTAGATCATGGACACAAGCAAGATTTTATGGCCTGTAGCCCTCTCATTTGGACACAACCCAGGAGCAATCTAGCATAGCAGTCCAAATGTGTCAGCGTTTTATCTGCTTACGATGCTATGGTATTAAGTAAAAGGAAACATAATTTGTAGAGACCAAATCACATCAACCACTTTTTACTCATCAGAGCAGTAAGGTAGGGATTTGAAAAAATTAATGAATTCATTCACATGGCTCCTTGGGCAAATTCTAACACAAAATATAATTTTACAAATCTCCCGAATTAGAAAGAAGAAGGTTAGCGGAATGGATATTCTTCATGAAACCTATTGGCCTTTCATCCTATCTTCTGACTCCGAGAAACTGTAGTAGTCTCTACCAGTGGTTTCCTTCTCTCTGCTTTTTCAGCTGCAGAATTTGGTTAGTAGCATCCAACTGGTGATCGCATTTTCTCTTTTGGAAGATGACTCAGCTAGTTGTCTGCACTGCTTCAAGAGTCGGCAGGGACGGAAATACAGTGAGTTCTTCCTGTACTCCAGAATGCACACTGAACACTGAAACAGACTTCGCCATGGCTAAAAACACCACAGTAATTAAAAAAACTAACACTTTCCACTGATAAAAGTTTCAGTTATTTATATCCACTTGCTGTGAAATATAGCCCCCTGAGAAAGTCACTTCAAAGGTTAGAGTAACAGCTTAAAATGAGACTGTACTTGTCTTTAGATGCAATGGAAGACAATATTTTTCTTCTAAAAAAGCACCAAGAAATGTGACTTGATTTGTTTTTCTTCTCTTGAAAAATGTCAGGTTTTGGCATAAGTCTTTATCAGTCTTTGGAAACTCCTTGAACATTAGACTAT
The DNA here is from genome assembly GCF_026419915.1 of Harpia harpyja. Classification (NCBI taxonomy): domain Eukaryota; kingdom Metazoa; phylum Chordata; class Aves; order Accipitriformes; family Accipitridae; genus Harpia; species Harpia harpyja. The sequence continues at coordinate 8,341,376 of NC_068942.1, read as the reverse complement.
GTAGAGTATCTGCCAGTTGTCAAAAATGCAGCAACTACATTGGGTGGATTCTCCTAACTGCTAAATTCACTATCTCCTCTTTTTAAGTGCTAAATCTGAAAACACTTATTTCCTTAGCTTTTTGCTAAACAAATCTGTAGCTACTTCTTTCCCACCCCTGGAATAGAAGGTAGGCAGATGATGCAGCTTCACATGTATACCTGTTGTCATTCAACCCCAGCCAGCAACTAAGCACCATGCAGCCGCTCACTCACTTCACCCCATCCAGTGGGATGGGGGAAGAGAATCAGAAAAAAAAAAAGTAAAACTCGTGGGTTGAAATAAAGACAGTTTAATAGGGCAGAAAGGAAGAAAATAATGATGATGATGATAATAATAATACAATAATAATAATAAAAGGATTGGAATATGCAAAGCAAGTGATGCACAATGCAATTGCTCACCACTCGCCGACCGATGCCCAGTTAGTTCCCAAGCAGTGATTCCCCCAGGCCAACTCCCCCCAGTTTATACACTGGGCATGACATCACATGGTATGGAATACCCTTTCAGCCAGTTTGGGTCAGCTGTCCTGGCTGTGTCCCCTCCCAACTTCTTGTGCCCCTCCAGCCTTCCTGCTGGCTGGGCATGAGAAGCTGAAAAATCCTTGACTTGGTCTAAACACTACTTAGCAGCAGCTGAAAACATCAGTGTGTTATCAACATTCTTCTCATACTGAATCCAAAACATAGCACTATACCAGCTACTAGGAAGACAATTCACTCTATCCCAGCCAAAACCAGGACAGTATCCACCCCTTATTCTATACCATTTATGTCATGCTCAGATCCCACACTTTCCAGTACATCCCAATTAATCACCATCACCTTTCCTATCCTTTGAGATATACATATATACACACAGATATCATTCCCTTAGCCTATGGGTCATCCCTATAAAATGTCCATTGAGTTTATTTAGTCCATGACTTTGGACTCCATCTGTCATACCAGTCTTTCTGGGCAGGAGGGATGGTGCGAAGTCCACTCAGTTGGCAGAGCAGGATCGGGCTTCAGTGTGGTGTGGCGAGGGTGCTATTGGGTGCAGCAGGAGGATGGTGTGTAATGTTGGATTGCTGTATGCTGAAGTCAATTCTAGTTCCATCACTACTGCCCTTTACTCAGCTTTATCAAAGTTCATTCTTCTTTAATCTAAGTGATTCTTACTGTAATACCATTGATATAGCATATGACAATTATAGTAATGATAACATACAATGGCAGGGTTATACAGCAACTAAGATCACACAGTTTAATTCATTGGCTATTCTCACCTAAAATCAAATCCCCTCAAGGCACACATTGGACTTCCCCATCCTTCTACATCACCCACCAAGTGCACCCAGGTCCTTGAGCAAAAGCAATCCCACGAATGGGTTTGCCTTTGCCTGAGGCAGGAATAACCCAGACTGTCTTCCCTAACATACTTTTTATGCGCACTACGGGGACTTTCTCCCCTTCTACAGTAGGTAAAAGTTCTGATTGGGCAGGGCCAGCCCAACTGGCAGATCCTCCGGTGCTGACTAACCAGGTGGCTTTTGCTAAATGTGTATCCCCATGTTTGAAGGTTCCAGCCCCCATTGCTCTCAACGTAGTCTTTAACAGTCCATTGTATCATTCGATCTTCCCGGAGGCTGGTTCATGATAGGGGATGTGATATACCCACTCAATGCCATGCTCTTTGGCCCAGGTGTCTATGAGGTTGTTTCAGAAATGAGTCCTGTTGTTTGACTCAGTTCTTTCTGGGGTGCCGAGTCACCACAAGACCTGCTTTTCAAAGCCCGGGACAGTGTTCCGGGCAGTGGCATGGGACACAGGATTTGTTTCCAGCCAGCCGGTGGTGGCTTCCACCCTTGTAAGCACATGGCACTTGCCTTGGCGAGTTTGTGGGATAGTCAATCTGCCAGGCTTCCCCATATTTATATTTCAGCCATCGCCCTTCATACCAAAGAGGCTTTAACCTCTTGGCTTGCTTAATTGCAGGACGTTTCACATTCATGGATAACTTGTGCAATTGTATCCATGGTCAAGTCCACCCCTCGACCGTGAGCCCATCTATATGTTGCACCTCTTTCCTGGTGGCCTGAGGTGTCATGGGCCCACTGAGCCATAAATAACTCACCCTTATGTTGCCAGTCCAAATCCACCTGAGCCACTTCAATGTAACTTGTCCAGATCCTCAGCTGGTATAATTAGCTTAGTTGCTAAACCAGCTGTTTGAGTAGACGCTTAGGCTTAAGTAAATCACATTTGAAGAAAAGGAGAAAAAAAATGCTTGATAGAAGCTAGCTAAAGCTTAGAATTTAAGAATTCATTCTCAGGACCTGAATCAGCTTTCTCCCTCTGCATCTCTCACCAGATCAATGCATCTTTTTGACTTGCCTCATCTCTTCAGGCAGGAAGTATCACTGAAAACCTAAAATACAGAAGCGACCGCCCACCACAGACTTTGGAATTCGTGATGCTGAGAGGAGTGAAAGACCCCACCGGGCGGTTGAGGTATGAAAGAATCAGGCTAGATTTAGAGTCAGGTTATATGTAAAACGCAACTAATCACAGCCTCTCAGCTATGATCTTGCTAAAGCAGACTGCTTCCTTGTCATTCCTTCTCATCATTTTAGAGGGCAACCTTTCTATTACACTGCCTTATGCCATTACATTTCATATTTCTCTTTTTCTTAGCTTTCAGCCTAATGGGCACTACATGTTATTGTAATATGAGTACTCAGCAGATCTGACTCACTGCATCGCTCTTCCCTTTGGGGAACACAGGTCCCCACAGTCTTCTCACTGGTGAAGCACCCTGAGGCACTTCCCGCACCCCCGCCTGTCTGATCTTTGCCCACAATGGCATTCTGATGGATGTGCCAAGGGACCCACTGACCTGCACAGAAACCAAGGAAGGGACTAAGGACATGGGGGTGGTGCATGAAGGAGACACTTTTCTTGGTCCGGTTGGCCTGCTGCTGGGGTGCACAGCCAAATCTGGAAACAGGAAAGTGCTGTGGGGGCCAGCAAGACAGATGTGGCCATGCCAGCCCTCAGACAGCCTTCTAAGGTGTCTGTTATTTAACGTTCCCATTGAATATATCATGGGCTAAAACTGATTAAAAAGCAAATAAGATGGCATGGGCAATTTAATGGGGAATAAAAATGTAACAGGGACTTTCTCTTTTTTTTTTCTTCTGCAAGAACCTAAAAACTCTGTTTTAGTTTGCTCCTCAATCACTTCAGTGCCAAGAAACATGCTTCAGCCTGCCCTTCAGATGCTTTGATCTCCCAGCCACCACCTGCATGAATGTGATATTCCTGAAGAAATCTGCTTATCAAGTGAGGTGAGGTGAGGAAACAGGAATCCTGGCAGAGAAGTGAGTGTACAGCCAGCACATCCACATCAGTGGCTCCAGGAAAAATGATGGCAGAAAGGTGTAGAGAAGAACTTGCTTCCTTTACTAAAAGCAGTGTTGCTAGCAAAAGGACAAAATATGCACAGTATATACAATGCAGTATTTTCATCTGGGTACAATGCGATACATTATTACGGACAGCTACCAAAAAATCACAGGTCCTAAAATGTGAAATTAATACAGTTTCTATAATGTAAGATGGGTCAGTGGGGTAGAATGGGTATTTTGGCATCTGGAAGAGATAATAATTTTTTTTTTTCACTGGGCTTCCTGAAAAAAATCATAGTTTCTTAAAAACTTCTAAATGACAACCTTTTTTGACTAGATTTATGAGAAGTAACAAGAAAATCTTTCTTTGGTACCCATTTTGTAAAAATGCTTTTGTTCACCTTTGCTTCTGTTCTTTGACACTCAGGTTTGCTGTGCTGCAAAGAAATGTTGTGGTACACTGCACCTGTGATATATCCACGCTAAGAACAGATGAGGAGAGAAGGAACATTCATGACTTTGCAATAATGAGATTGCTGATCCACAGCTTGCTGGTAATTCCTGCACAGCGAAAATAAAGCCAAAGAGAATTGCCAAGAATCTCATCTGCATGCTGACAACTGCACATCTCCTCAGATGAATCCATCCGCAGGTCACCCTTTTTGTTTTTAACCTTGCACTGGTATGGCTAATGGAGTGGCGAGCAGTCTTGTTCTCCAAGCAGTGAATTGTCTACAGACTCCAGAATTCCATTTATTTTGTCTGTTTCTATTCATTGGCAATTTATTCACTGCCAAGACTCAATCAGATAGGAAATTCAAACTGATAGGCACCAGTTATATGAGAAGTTTGCCCCTGTTTACCTTAAATTGTTTTCTAATTGATACAAATAACTATGTGAGCGCTGCTTTATATCAGATTAGTCTCCAAAGATTAGAATCAGTTTATATTGAAGCTAACCAGCTGCTGTCGAATTGAAATAGTGTTTATACAGTGCCTCACTACAGTATAAATTGGCTTTAAATTTGATTTAAGATAAATTGGTGCATTTTCCTTACACAGATACAGCTTTATTTTAACAACACTTCACACGATACACCTGATATGCAAAAACTAGCACTGGCAGGGTGTTTGCATAGATGGCCGGTGGCTCACTGGTTTTTGTTTTCTTGAGGTATCTAGGGTTAATCAAGGAGTCAGGAGGGAGAGTGAATCAGGGAGGGATGAGAACGTCTTATCAGCCTTGACCTGTTCAGCCCCTGAGACAGAAGAAGAAATAAAGAAGTGATTTATAGATTATAGCAGTTCAGGACTCACTCTTCCAGAGTGGCTGGAGAACAGTGGTACTCTGCACGCTGCTTATCCGTGTCCTGACATGCTCCTCATCTGGGGACTTTCTACCAGCAGACCGTTTCCCACTACCAAGGTACAAGTTTCCCACTACTTGCTGAGAACAAAAACTTACCTGTGTTTGTCCATACCAATTTCTGTAAATTAGACTGCTGCTAAGAACAGAAACATTTAACCCTAGCAATTTGTAAGCATACAGAGCTATTAAAACATCATTTATATGTTGAGAAGGCCTGTCTGCTACTTTACATAAGTTTACCTTCCACCCAACTTCAGTATTTAGCTCAGAAGTAGAGAGGGTAAAGCAAAGCAAAGCAGACACCAGTAAGTCACAAGTACTGTGCTTGATAGGGAAGTCTGTGGCTCTGGGAAATATACTGTGGTGGATGGTTACTTTTCACATCTATATGTCTTGAATGTCATAACTATCTGTCAGATTTTCTTTTAAAAAGATGTTTGTCTGTCTTCAGGCATTACCAGATACAGAGAACATCCAGTCATCTCACCAAAAGCTAGCATAACTTAAACCGATCTCTCTTTGCAAACAATGAACATTGGAAGACTGTATACTGGGCACTCTAGCAGTCACCAAGAAACAGTATTTTTACTGCAAAAGCTAGTGACAGCCATCTAAGTTCCTATAAAGGTGAGTGTATACCATTTTCTTCAGGTCTGTCAAAGTTTTCAATACAAACAGGAAAGGTTAATTACATTACTTTCATTGTACTATACCTAGCATTGCAGATTTCTTTCAATCCACCTTCCTATTCCCAACAACTCTTAAAAAATTAAGTTTTTCAAAGAAAAGATTTGAATATTGATGATTATGTGCTTTAAAAACATTACATAGCCATTTTTTTTAAAGACAAGCATTCGAGCTATTGCATTATATCATGCCACTTTGCATAAAAACTGCATCGGTGTTTACACGCTGTGCACTGAAGACAGACTTTTCCTGGCTATCGGACTGCCAGGCACACAACCACACAGGGAACCGGTTTCAGTCAATTACAGAAGAGATTCAATGGGTGGGTACAGCTGCCCCAGGCAGAATATACTGCCGATGTATTATGTTTACACACATCACACAGAGATGAAGACACTACACAGAGAAATGATAGGCACATCAGAGAATGCACTGGCCTACCACTTAAACTGAAATCACTGTCATGTTTTACTATTGACATGAGCATTCAGGAGCAGGGCAAGTTCCCTTAGCTCCCAGACTGACAGTAACAACAACTATTATGTAGCATTAATACAAAACCACTATGAGTCTTAGCACTTTCCAGCAACGATTAAGGAAGAATATTCAGCAGTCTACCCTCTTGAAATTCAAAAGCAATTAGTAGATAACAATATTGCCAGTGCTTATTGCACAAATAAGCAAAAGAGAAAATCTGAACCTCACCGTTAATTTTCTATTTAGTTCTCTTTATCTATTTGTTCTTTAATGACTTTGACATTCTGCATAAAGTGAGTTCATTAGTAAGGTATCTGCATGATGAAACCTGTGTTTCCTTCTCAGGAAAGCAGCCCAAATCCCTATTTACCCTTATGCTTTCTAGAACTCTTGTAAGGTCTATGAATGTCTTGAGAAAACTACTTTTTCCACGTTAACTTTCTTCTGTGCTGTCAAGATTGTTAGCATTACTGAACAATGGGACAAGTCAATAGTATTGTCTGTGTCTTTCTCCTTACATTTATGTATGTGTGATTACAAGTTTGCACCTGTGAATGCTGCTAATAGGTAGCACCTGAAAATGCTTACTTTCACAGATAAAAAAGTATGAGCCTGTAGGGGGTGAGTATGAGTATGACTAGGGTTAAAGAAGGATTGGGGGGGGTGAAGAATTGGGTTGTACTTAATGGTATAAGGGATAACTGTTCTATGAGGAGGTAAATTAATGAATAGATTTTGTGTGTATCTCTAGGTTAAATTAGTTTGGAGTTTTTTGAGTGTGTAGTCTGGGGTGAGGTAGTTTAAAAGTGTGTTTGTTTTTTTTTTCTCGCCCTTGATAATGAGGAGCCTCATTGTTAGGTGAACAATTTCTTTGCTCTGTAAAGGTTTTGGGGGGTTTTGGATTTTTTGTTAACTTGATTAGTTATTGAGTTCTGCTAAAGTGAACTGAGGTGGCTGTATGTACATGAGTGTGCATGGGGTTGCACAGTTTAGGTAAGTGATGAACTAGGTGATGGCAAGCTTTCTAGCTGTATCTTTCTGCTTCTAGATTATGCAAGGAGAGAGAAGGAAGGTGATCTGGCCATGATTTCTGTGCTATATGAGTAATGCCACTCTTCTATAGCAGCTGCTAGGAGGAAAAAAAAAATAGGTGCTATAGAGCCTTCATTTAAGCCCTCTGTTTTAAAATATCTTAGTCTGCTTGGCTTTTACTGGTCCTCTGGATTTGAGACTGCTATCTTGATCACTTTTTCATAAGAAAAATAAAGGTTTAAACTTTTACCTAGAGCGCATTTCTTGTTCACTGTTTGCATAAGCATTCCCTGAGCTTTCATAGCAGAGGTGCATTAGGAGAGATGTAAGAAATAGTAATACTTTCTGTTGCAATGCTGGCTGCAAATGCTGAAGCTGAAAGTTATTCTTGTGTTTAAAAGATCCTTATTGCTCCTTTTTCATGTCACTTACTAAATAAACACTAAGGTACAACATAAATATGGTGTGAAAGAAGCAGCTAATGCTAGTATAATGATGCAGAGAAAGGGTGAAATAAAGCTAGAAGTCATGCAGTAACAGGAACAAGCAATTACAGGAAGGTATAAAAATATCTCCATTATGTTGTAAAATCGTGTCTGTATGCAGCTACATATTAAAATAGAATAGACACCTTTCCCACTGATGCTTTGTTATATACTCTTTTCTGTCCTGGAACTGGCATAGGACTCAAGCAGCAGATGTTCATGTGTGCTTACCGTGGGGAGTGACTGCTCCAGAGTTTCTTCCATGTCGTTAGCTTTTGCGTAGCATGGCTGCCATGCTGTTTCCTTAACAAGCAGCTTTGAATGCATCTGCAAAACTTGCATTTCTAGAAGTGAGACTGGGCTAGGAAATCACCCTTGTATACATACCTTTGAAACTTGATATTTAGGTTTACTGACCTGTTAAATCTAATAGTGTCCTTCCTGTAATACTGAATTATTGCAAATTCAGGGAATGAAGTCTTATCTCTCTGGCTGAAGGATAACTTTGTATACTTGTTTGTACTTGCTTGATTCAGGTATGAGTTACTGTTCTAGGAGCTTCTCTAAATGAGAACTACACTTACATAAATTCAGGTGTTAGAAGAACATGTATAGTCATTCTTACCCTGAAAGCAAAGCACCTTCTCTTGATTTAGCCAATGTCACTTCAGTTTCATTTAAACCAAAATAAGCTATTTCTATATGAGGTTGAGTACCCCTCTGAAACTAATTGCCTACCTTATTAATGTAATTATGAACTTTTTTCTTTAGATAAAGTCCCTAATAACTCTGACAATACATCACTGCTTGTATTGAATTCCCTTCACAGTGCGAGTAAAACCGTTCCTCATTCTGAGCCAGCTGACTTGGGCTATTATATTGGTTGGATACAAATGTTTATCAGGCAATTAGAAAACATCAACTAACTTCACAAACACATTTAATTTCAATGGTCAAAGAAGTGTATAATACTTTATATTAGGTAACCACTGTATGGAGCTTTGGGAGTCCAGTCTAACTGTTCAAGCAGTGACAGCGTTAAGCAGGCTGAAACTAAAAGGAAGTTAGTGGTGAGTAATATCATGCCTATTATTGCTTACAATGTCATGCAGGTATTTTGCTGCAGTTTGCAGCAAGAAGCACATATCAGCTGTATAAGCTGTAGAAATCAATTTTGTATGTTCCTTCTAAGAAATAAATTTCCAAATGGAATATGGCAAATGTTTTTTTTTAAATACGCTACACCACCTGGCTACATGACAAAATAGTATCCTTTTGTTACAACACGAAGAGGGGGAAGAAAATACAGAACCCATGTTTACTTCAGTGTGTCCTAGGTTTATCCTCAGGGTGTTGTGTGTATACATGTGGTTAACATAAACTTATTTTACAGTTGGTTCTCTCTAACAATATAAAAACAATTTTTATCAGCTAAAAGGACCCAGCTTCCTGTTGTGTATCTCCAGGTGTGAAAACAACCTAATTCTGGGAACAAAGATGTAACCTGTGTTTGGGCATGTACTGGTTTTGACGAGTGACATTAATAACAAGTAGGCACTTATATAATCTAATATAAAGGTACATGTGGTTAACAGTCAGGATTTCTAGCTACTTTTAGAGACTCCAATAAATCAAGGAGCCTTGGACAAGACTTCTACAGTGAGTGCAAGTCCCTAAATACTGGATTTTCACGTTGGCTGAAGAAACAGTAATCTTTTGTGTAACTGATACACATCCCCAGACTCAGATATATCAGACCAAGTTCTAACAAGTGTGAACCCCTATGTAAATGCAAATACAAGAAAGCTACAGTAACTGGCTAGGCAGAAACGTGATCCTGTTAAACTTTCTGTATTTCTTCCTCCTGTGTTTGTAGCTGAGCTGAGGCAGGCAGAGAACACCGCTGGTGGATCTCAAACTGAAACTTGATTCAGATGTCAAGCCCTTTATATAAAACCACAACTGCTTTCCTCTTGGGTAGCACGTCTTAATTTTGGAAGAAGTAACTGCCATGCATACTGGGAAGCACGCTTTCAACTCCTTCCAGAATAGGGATACTGAGCAGCAAGTGTCAGTCGGCCCGTGTGCTGTCAGGAGTCCTCCCGGCTCTGCATCAGCCTGAATGAAGCCTGGCTGCAGCCGCCTCTTGCCTCAGGTACCTGGTGGATGGGCGGGCAGCTGAGCTGCTTCTCAAACAAGAGTAAAATGGCAGCTCTTCTGTAGCCCTCCAGGACTTCAGGTAACAAAAGAAAAAAATAAAAGCGCCGTACGCAACCGCAGGACTGAAAAAAACCCAAACAAAACGCCCCCCAACAGAAAGCGTTTTTGTTGTGGAAAACGGCACACTCTTTGGGGGGGGGGGGGGGGGGCACACGCACACCCCCCCGCCACAGCAGCCCGTCGAGCATCTGCGCTCGCCCCGTACTCCTGCCCCGGGAGGTACCGGCCGGCGGCCCCGAGGCGGCGGGAAGCGCTCCCCGGTCACAGGCGGGCGGGCTGGCTGAGGGGAGCCGCCGTGACCCTAGCGCTGAGCAGCGGAAGGCCCCGCTGTTGTCCGGGCACGGCGGTCGGCCGGTGAAGCGGGGCTTTCCCGCTCCCCGCCGCGGCCGCCATGCGGGGCCGGGCCCGCACCGCGCTGGACCGGGGCGACGCCGCCGCGCATGCGCCAAGAAGGCTCCACGGAGGGGCGGGGACGGAGCCCGACGCCCGCCGGCGGACCGTACCACTGTGCGGCGTGGGGGTGGTCGAGGAAAGAGCTTCCTCCAAGAATTCGCTTATGAGGACTTCCCGCTGGCTCCTTCCCTGACTGTGTCCACGACTGAGCGCCAAGGGCCGGCACGGGCGGGCGACAGCCGGCGCTCGGTCTCAGGCGTCCTCTCTGCCTCCTTCTGTCCCTCGCCTCCCCCGGCGGCGGCGCATTGGGCGCGTCCCGCTTGCCCCCTCCCTCCCGCTTGCCGATGGTCGGGGCCCGCTGGCGCTGCCCGCGTCCCGGCGTCGCGAGTTCCCGCTCTCCCGCGTCCGCCTTCTCCCGCCCCCTCCCTCCCTCCCTCCCTCCCTCCGTGCCGGCTCGGCGCTCGCCTCGGCCTCCCGCTCCCTCCCCTCGGCCCCGGCGCGGCGGCCCCTATGGCGTACAGTCAGGGCGGCGGCAAGAAGAAAGTCTGCTACTACTATGACGGTGAGCGGGGGCCGGCGCGGCAGCGTGAGAGTGGTGGTGGTGGTGGTGTGTGTGTGTGTGGGGGAAGCCCCTCGTAACTGCCGCCCGGGGCGGCCTGCCCCTGGCCCCCGCCATTATGGGAGCCCCTTCCCCCGGCTCCGTGGCGGCCCCGGCCGGGGGTCCCCGTTCCCGCCATCGGCCCTGCGCACTCTCGCCCCGCCGCGGGGCTGAGCCCCGGGGGCCGCCGGGCGAGAGGGGAAGGGGCGGTGGGAGTGTGCGTGGGGGGGGGTGATGTGGTGGTGGGCTCGGAGCCGGGGAGCTGCCTGGCCTGCCGCGGAGCGGCTGCCGGGCCCGGCGGTGAGTGCTGTGTCTATTGTTTCCCCCCCTTCCCCCCCCCCTCAAAAAAAACCCACCAAAAAAAAAGAAGAAAAGTTGAGACACTCCCCTTCATCCGCTAAGCACGGAGGCGTTGGAGTCGCTGCCGTGTCTAGCTCCTCCCCTGCAAAAAAAAAAAAAGTCTAGGCCATGTGTAGCTCCGGCACCTGGTGGTTCTTGCGCTGAGGCCTGCCCCTCGCCGGGCTTCCACGCTGAGTCGGGTGTGCGGAGGGGACAGGGGAACACCCCCCACCCCCCCACCCCCAAAAAAAACCCCCACGGACGTGGATCGGAGTGGGGGTTGGGCTTCCACGAGCCTCTCTCTTCTAGCAAAACGCGAAAGCTGCGCGCGTAGGTGTTTAATAATAGTGAAATTCGAGTTGCTTGCAGGCCTTCTGGGTTTGCACGCTCGCCCGATGAGGACACGGTGACTTGTGATCTGCGTTGTCGGTCACGTCGAAAAAGCGCACGAAGCTTGTCCTTAGTCGCAGATGTTTCCAGCAACTTGTTTGCGGTTCTGTCTGGCCGCAGCAGCGAGAACTTTTCATTTTCTTCTTGAGTTCGCACTCGTTTTTCCTTTTTTGTACTGGGAGGGTAAACTCGTTGGTCAGATGAGTTAAGAGATTTGATTTTTTTTAAATTGCCTCTTATTGTAACAACCCTTTAAGTTGGCATCTGAGACTGGTATTGGTAGTAGCCAGGAAACAGAGGTTGAGGCTGTTTGGCCGTAGCGCTTTGGTGTTTTCACCATTTTGGAAATGAAGATGAATGGCTAAACCCCCTAAGATATCAAAGATGTCTGTTGCTGTAGCAAATCTGCCATTCTTTAGAAATGGCAGATCTTGTGGGGCCTGTCTTGGTTTTTTTACCACACTAAAGGAGGCAGAGTGGTGGTTGCCGCCCCCTTCTCTTTGTTGCTAGCTCTGGTTCTTTGTTCAGCCTAAAGGGGAAAGGAGGCCCCTGTTAGGGATAATTTTGGTGAGGCTGGGATCTTACTTTTCCTAGGGAAGAGGAATCACTTTTCGCCTTGTTGAAAGGAAGATTGCAGTGAGAGTTTAGTAGCTTTCTCTCTGCAAATGTTTGCATGGTTTTGGTTTCTTTAATCAGTATGCTTTTATCTTTTTTTTTCCGTTTTTTTTTAATAAAGTCAGGTGGCTATAGTTTACTAGATATTGATATCTTCAGTTTTTCTGTCATCCCTGGATTTTGGTACTTGGTGCTAGTATCAGGCTTCCTTAACAGCCAAAAAGCTATACTAGTGAAGAGGGGGGGAGAAACTGGAGAAGCAAGAAGTTTGGAGGTGGCAGGGTAATGGCGACTTAAAAGCAGTTGCAGCTCATATCTTGCTTGAATATGTAGACTAGGATAAATGCAGTTGACAATAATGTAGAGAAAAGAGTATGTGTTGTAAAAGTGATTTAAAAAAAGTGCTTTCTATGTGACAGAAATGAACAGCTTTGGAATGTTTTTGATATCCTATTTATTTTTTATTGCCAAGGCCAACAGTTACTTTACACTTCTTTTGGAAATAGAGTCATTAGAAGAAATTTTAGAGTTAATACCTGCAGTAAATATTTCTAATGCTAATTTGTGGTTCATCTGGCAATTCAGAGTATTTTGTAACTGTGTCGTACCAGCAAAGTCTTGAATCAAAGTGAGGGGAGTGTTTGAAGCCTTAAATAACCCAAAACAAAAAAATACAAAGATACTTGAAGCACACAACTGAGGTGGTGGTATACCTCTAAGGATGTCACAACCAAAGTAGATGACCATTTTTTGTCAGAATTGCCCCTCCACACATACTTTCACTCTGTTTCTCTAAAAGTATACACTAAAAAGGGTTCATAAGTACTAGAAGCATATATGCATGTCTTCTGAGATGCAGTAAATTCCTACATGCTTTTTGTGAAACTCAGTGTGATTGTCATCTAAAGTTGCTTTTTTAAATTAGCTTGTAGCTTACCAAGTTTTCTCGGAGTGTGTTGCTGTTAATGTTTTCTGATAATTAACTGTTTTAATAGCCTTCACGCTGTACCCAGAACCAATAAACTTTGGGTAGGTGAAGCTTGATTTCATTTTCTGCAGTTAGTTTGTAATAGACTGTCAGCCACATCCAGTTTGCAGAATTTGCACTGCTTGTGATCACGCTCAGGTCAGGAATGTCATTTAAGTTTGAGCCAGTATACTATGGGAAGAACTAAAAATGTACAAATTAAAATACTTTAGTCGTCTTGTCTGAAATATTTTTAGTAAATACTTCTAGTCTTAATGTATATATGGCTATAGCTTAGCAAAGTCTGTTCCTCACACTGTTTAGAACCATGCTAGGTATGGAAGGATATTGTAGCTTTTATTTTAGCCTCTTACCATGTGTCTTCAGGTCATTGCCACAGTCTTGCAGCATGTGGCTCAGGTCGTTCAGTGGCCTCTTCCAAAATAGGTATGTGTCGTACAGTTGCCCATAGCAATGAGGACGGGACCCAGACGGTCTTTCCAACTCTGTGTTCCTGTACAGCAAAGCACAGTTCTAGAGAATCACGCAGCAACTAGCATGGTTACAGTTAATAAGTGTATTTATTCCATGCCAATGCACTAGCAGTATTGTTTAGATTGCTTCTTGTGCATAACTTAATGTGGGTGTTCAAAAGGCTCTACCTTCATGAAAAATTTGAGAGATCTGCATCAGAATGTGGTTGGTTCCACCCATAAAGACGAGACCAAACCTGTTTTCAATAGGGCAGTATGCTACTATATTCAGATATTGTTTAAGTACATTAGCACTTCTAGTTTAAGTTCATTTTATCTGCAGATGTAAACTTTAATTGAAGTGCTTCACAGAAATTCATCAATGTTTGCGCAGTGGCTTCCAAATATGGTGGTGTCCAACCTCTGCTCAGGGCTCAAAAGTCAGGACTTTGCTAGTCTCCTGCTGTCTGCTTAATTTTACAAACGAGAAAAAAACCCACAACCCTTCAGATGCTAGTGCAATAATTTTAGGCCGGTTTGAATAGCTGTTTGTTTAATTGATCAGGCATTGATGATCTTTTTTACATTCATCTTTATGTGAGTTCACCTGTTACTATTGCAGAAGTCAATCCAAATGTAACTACAGCTATTAAGATTTTTTTTCATGTGGTTTCCATTGTAGCATTTAGGTTTCTGCAGTTAGTGCAGTTCTGAAGTACCTCATGGTTTCATGGTAACTGTACTTAAAATAAGCAGAAATACGGTCAGCATACATACCAATTTATCCACATCAAAGTTACAAAGCAATGTAACTTATAAGTTACAAAGTATCAGAAAAGATAAGTAAATGTCATAACTTTCCTCTTTGTTCAGGCTGTTAAGGCTGTTTTGTAATGGGCTAATTTAAAGTTGTTATTTTTCTATATATCTTAGTAGCTAGAGAGCCTGACATACTTTTTTGGGGACATAGCAGCTTTTGTTGGTCGGTTGTGTGTTTGTCAGACATAATTGAAGTTCCTTTAGGGCATGTAGCCTCTTGTGTTTTTTTCTATGTATTAGAATACTTAATGTCTGTAGACCTTGCTGAAGTCTCAGATAGAGAAGTGAGTGTCTAAAACTTAAGTTCATCAGAGGAATCATGTGGGTTTATTTTTATTTGATAGCTCTTTTCAGAATTTAGGCAAGTAACTTGTATGAATTGAAATGTAGGGGGTTTTTGTTGTTGTCGTTTTTTGATATATTTGAACCCAGAACATAAGAGTGTATGTGACAACTTAATTTTCTGGACATTTGTTGGTATCACATTTTGCATCATGTGGTGAACAGTGCAGGACAGTAAACTTGTGCTAGCATTAAATGGGCACTTGGTTCATCTCTTTTTAGTTAAGGACTCAACTTTTCAGAGATTATGTTGTTAGCTCTCAATGAGAGCCATTTAGCTGATATATTTACTGGTATAAAACTGTAAATTTCAGTCTTTGAAGCCTTGCTGTGAAAGATTAATAGTTTTGCCAACTTTCTGCATATACTACTTTGCATTTTTTCCCTCCGCTTCCTCTTTCAGTTACATTCTTTTGCACTTTCCACATGCACCCGCACTGGTGAGCGATATAAAATATGCTCATAACACTTCTTTAGATTTTTATCTTTGTATTGACAAGTTTAGAATCACATACTCTTACTATCTGTAACATTAGTCTTGTGCACTTGGCCTCGCTGTAACCATTTCTCATATATACGCATACTCTAGCCAGAGTTAGTCTGGTGCTATGTGCAGAGCTTTTTAGTTCCATCAGTGAGGGATCCATCGGTGAGGGAAGTGTCCCGTCCCCACACACACTAGCTCTAGGTACACCTTGCTTTTCTCCCCAAAGTACTCTGGTAAGGCCGTGATATATGAAGAAGAGAGAAATAGGTTTCAGGATCAGTGGATGAAGTGTTTGTACCGGGAAGGGCACCTTCTCCTTCAGTGGGTAAAGGAGGAGAGACTTTTGACACCTTTGCCTTCACCACGGGATGATGTCTCCAAGATGGGTCCCCTTTGGGTTGTGATGTTGACTGGAAATCAAGGTGCTAATGAAGAAAGAGGAACCTCTTGCATACCTTTTCATTCCCCATTCCTGCTAACATACATGTCACAACAGTCCCTTGAAACGTAATGGGCTTTTTGTCTTATGATTGAGTTTGGGTTTTTTTATGACTCTAATGCCAAAACCCTTTTTTGCTGGTGATGCTGAGACCTGAAAGATGTAAATAGTATTGCCTGTTGCTAAAGTGTATTGTATTGATATCTATTGTTCGTCATTACTGCTGACCTCTAATGTGGAAGGATCAATATGCTTCTGCCAGATACTTACCCACAGATCTTATATTTGATTAAATAAGCTCCCATTAAATTTACCAACTTGCCAATTCTTTTAAAAGTTCTCCTTTCTGGTAAAAAATAAAGCAAAAGTTAAAAGTTATGCTTAATTTATTAATTGATTGATTTTTCTTTAAGTGTCCACTGCAGTGTATGGTATGTAGAATATGCTTAACTTTGAATCTGTTTAATTGATCAATTGCAGTATATCAAAGGATATGTTGCAAGTATATTTGGGAAGCTTGTTAATGTGTTTTGTTTTGTTTTTTTCTTTTACATAAGGGAAAACAAGCCTTACATTTTATATAAGGTAGAAAAATCATTCTTAATTGTCTGCTTCCTTATCCATCAGCATTCTGAGTAAAATATCAGTGATGACTATACAAGTTGAAGTAGTTAAAATCAAAATGACCTGTTTAAAAAAGAAAAGGTATGAAATATATACACATTCTTTAAGCCACAAATGCATTTGGAATGAAGTTTCCTCAGAAGCATCAAGTTATTGAAAGTCACTATTGTCTTAAAAGTTTCAAAATTTTAAGCTCTTACTAGCTTGAAGCTTTGTAAATGTGGGACTTATCAGTAACTTCACAAAACAAAGTAGGGCTAGTAAATCGTTGGTTTCCATCTTCTAGTCATTAGTTTGAAAGAGCTGTGATGCATCTTTCCTAAACACCAAATTTGGAACGTACTGTTTTGTAAAATGTGAGGAAATGTTTTTGCTGGTGGGAAGGAGTGTGGTTATACTCTCTTAATACCTTTTGCTCTTGACCTGCATGTGACCAAAACTGGAGGCTTGCAATAAGTATCTGCAAGACTCCGGATCTTCGTAACTGACAAGTGCTAATCTTCCACTTAAATACCCAAGTTAGGAGTGGGTCCAAGTTCTTCAAAGTTCTTAATGCTAAAACTTGGTATTTCTATTGTTATGGGATGGTTAAGAGCTAGGTGTTGAGCGATTGTTTTTCAAAATAACTTCATCTTACATTACATTAGGTTATATCTGTTTTCCTAAGTGTCCTTACTCTCCTTGTCACTTTGAAAGCTGGAAGCTGGATTTGAGAATGCTTTGAGAATTACAATCTTACTGTAATGCTTGCTTTTCTTGGTAGTTGGTGATGCTACTGCAAGCTGATGTTTTCCGTTCCTCCTGAGCTGAGGCTCACATTGAAGAGGTGAAACTAAAGCTGTTTCATAGTGGTGCTTCTTCTTATCTCTGACTAACAAAATCTGTAAAATAGTATGACATTGTGAAAACAGTGTTTCTTTCATTCCCAGTGGACAAGGCAGAGCATGTCAGAGGGTGTGAAAGAAAAGCAAAAATTTCAAGAAGGTAAAGTTCACTAATCCTACCAGGAAATTTGGTCGAAAAGAAAAGAGGCGCTGTTGCGAAGAGTTGGTATGGAATTCTCCAACTGAAAGCTATTGACAACTGGACATACCTTTTAGGCCTGTCAACATTTCCAGAAACATATGGACTGCTAGTTCTGTTTAAAATGATCTGTGTCTTGAGAATGTCAGTGTTCAAAGTGGAGGCATGTATGTTCTAACAGTGCCCAAGCTGGGGAGAAAACTTGCTAGCCCATGATAGCAGCCATTCTTAGAAATGAGTGTCAAGTTTTGTTATTTTAATCACGTGTCTAGTTGCTCCCCAATTTGACAGAGCTGGGCTAATCTGGATTATAAGGTTCTGTTAAACTACTGTGGATCTGTAGCAGCAGGTGTCTGGGGAATATTTGTGCATGTGGTTGCAGCAATGGATCTGAAGCTAACTTCCAGAATGTAACTGCTAGAGTTAGTAGTTAAGGGCAGGATGAGGACAGTATCTTAAAATCAGCTCCTACAAAATGGCAGGTTTTACTACAGCCTCTGTTGTGGTATAACGTGGCTATGTCATCAGTATTTTCTACTCCCCTCTTAATTCCAGTTCAGTTTCCCATTACTTTATACTTCAGTTCTGGCCCACTATTTTCTTCACTCTTGATTTGAAACCATGTCTTCTAGGCATCTTTGCTCCCCTACTACTGTCTGCTTGTAGTAAAAGGTGTTAGATTTGGCCACCTTTTTGCCCTCTGCTTCTGACATACAACTTCGTATGGGCAGTTTTCCTCATGGCCTTTTTGAAACAGACAGTAGTCCCTTTATCAGGTTTCTTGTTTGGTTTTTTTTTTTTTTCTGGAATCATATCTGCTTGCTTATCTTCTAAGAATGACTCTTAAGTAGCAATGAAAAGTTGTTTTGTAATATGAATAGCTATTCATTTGTGTAATATTGACAGGTGATATCGGAAACTATTACTATGGACAAGGGCATCCAATGAAACCTCATAGGATCCGAATGACCCACAACTTGCTGCTAAATTATGGCTTATACAGAAAAATGGAAATTTATGTGAGTATAAGCAATAGAATGTCCACTGAAGCGTTTTAAGTTATTTTTAAAGGGCTTCAAGTATTGTCACACAAATAAATGGAGGGAAGTGGAAATGGAAATAGAAAATACTTAAATGGTGTATTTGGAACTCTCTTACTTGGAAGTGAAGCAGTATTTTGTGACTGGTGAGGACTGCAGATTGTTGCCCATGTCTGGAAGAAGTGAGGTAGAGCCCCAGTAGAGAATTTTCACCAGTATTTTTATAACTGGGGTGAGTGGGGTGTTGGGCAGACATTGCGGTAACTGCACAAAGAATTAATCAAGTTGTATACTAACAACAGTGTAGCCCTTGCTTTATGTAAAACAGCACTACTACCAGTTTAACTGTTCTCCCTTCAAAGTAGATTATATTTTTTTTGAGTTGTCTGTTTTAGCAAATTGTTAGCTGATTTTGCAGAGCACTCTGATTATTTCTGTAACTTGTTCTTGTTATCAGCGACCCCACAAAGCTACTGCTGAGGAAATGACCAAGTACCATAGTGATGAATACATCAAATTTCTCCGATCAATAAGGCCTGACAATATGTCTGAGTACAGCAAGCAAATGCAGAGATGTAAGTGTCAACATTAAGCTAAATCTTTGTGTACGTGCTTTGATGGTTAGCATTGTTTAAAGCTAAATATTCACCAATACAGAGGTATGAATGTGGCTTACTGCTGTGGGTGGGTTAGAGAAACACTGTAACAAGAGTAACACCTGCCTGCCTTTAGCTACACTGATTTGGGGACTTTTCTATTAAAAGCAGCCATCTTGGCAAAAGTGTTCTTTAAGCTTATGGAAGGAGTTTTGCCTCCCCTTTCACAGGGTGTATTCTAGATGTGAAATAATACTTTCTGTAGGCTTAATGCACAGATTGAACTTTAGTTGTCAGCTGTTTGCAAGAGTCTTAAAATCTGTTCTAATGCAAAATCTTTCTGAAAAAGAATGGCCTTTAGAAGAGTAGAGAAGTAAAAATCAATGTGTGAAAATGCGTTTAAGTCAATAAAAGGAGTTACTGATTCCTCTTGGAGGGAGATAGTAAAAATTGTATATTATTCACTGTTCACCCTTTCTGTTAGTTTATTTCTTTAATTATAGGAATAGGCTCAAAGTACTGTTAGGAATGCAGTTTGACAGCTCTTATATCAATTTAAAAGGCAATATTGTAACCTCTTTATGATGCCTTATTCTCAGCGCATTATTTTTCCAAGTAATTGTGCATTTCTTAACATGACCTATGTTAATCAGCACTTCTTCAAAAATCTAAAATTGTCTAACATGTTAACGAGGAGACAAAGCTTCCCATGAAAACTAGAAAGAAAAGAAAAAAAGAGAAAAAAAAAAAAGGTAGTTTGGAGTCATCTTAGATTATAAAGGCTTTACATTGTTTTCAGTGTTTAAAATTTAGCCTGACAAGTATGAGGTGGGGCAGGGAGTGGAGTAGTCAAAATGCTGAATGAGCTATGCATTACATCTGTAAGTGTTATCCATGTGTATAGCAATGCTGTTGGAATGGTGTTTTTGACAAGTAATACGTTTCTTACACAGTTAATGTTGGAGAAGATTGTCCTGTATTTGATGGCCTGTTTGAGTTTTGTCAGCTGTCAACTGGAGGCTCTGTTGGTAAGTATAGGTTGTTTGCCAGGTATTTTGTAGCTTTATTATGTTTATGTCAGCAACTTAAAACTTTGCTTCAGTTTTAAATATACTATCAAATATAAGGTGGTTTGGTTTTTTTTATAAAGAAATAATAATCATGTATAAGTTACAGACTGTCAAATATGAGATATATCAAGTATCTCAGTATTGGTAAGAGATAAGATCTAGGACCAACTTATTTAGGAAATAAGATACTATTTCATGTAACAGATTTAAAGACCTTCAGAAGTTTCTGACTGCATTTCCTTTCATTTTTGTGTATGTCTTTTTACAGCTGGGGCAGTAAAATTGAACCGACAGCAGACAGACATGGCTGTTAATTGGGCTGGAGGACTTCACCATGCCAAGAAATCGGAGGCGTCTGGTTTCTGTTATGTCAATGATATCGTGCTTGCCATCCTTGAGTTGCTGAAGTAAGTTTATGATGGGAACAAGATAAAATTATAGAAAGTGTCAAATTCAAGTATTTAAATCTTTGAAGATATGGATTGTAATTACTATTTCAGTGAGTTTTGATAGCCCACGTTGAACTCGTACAGTTTCAATTAAGAAAACTCCAAGCTCTGCCCGGTTTGGCTTCAGCAAGAAGTTTAAAATACAGGCAAGCTGAAAAGATAACTAATAGGAGATGGGTTTAAAACAGATATTTAGAAGTACTTTTCTACACAGAGTATAGTGAACTTCTGGAACATGCTGCTGCAGGAGGCTGAACGAAGCAGACAGCAACCACAGATTCCAGAAAGAGATTAGACGTAATCATGGACAAGAGGTCTGTAAATGGATGTTAAAGATCCAAGCAGTGATGTACCCTGTAAAACACCATATGCTGTAATTCTAGATGGTGGGGAAGTACTAGGGTAGCAGACTTCAGAAAATGGACAGGCTTATGTGCTTTCTGTAAATGTTAATCTGTTGCTACTCATGGGGACAGAATAGTGTGCTAGATGGATCACTGCCCTGACCCCTTAGGGCAGTCATTATGCTCTCAATCATACAGCCATTTGGTTTCTCGATATGCCTGCTTGTTTCCTATCATTTGAGTCATTACTAAACCAAACAGGAATATTCAGGGAAGATCATGCACTGAACTTCCTTGGATTGTTACATGAATTAATGTGGCTGTTATGAATAAATCATGAAATAACAGCTGTGCTGCTGTGACTGCAAAATAAAAAATGAGAGGAGTAATGAAAAAGTGATCATATAATTAACTTCAAGAAGTAATGCTTCACTAAAATTTCAAATCCTGAGTGTTACTTGTACTGCTTCAGGGGACTGTATCCCTTCTAATAACACAAATCTTATTTTATTTACCAAAAATATTCTAGGTATTTGACTCTTGCGAATGGAGCAGCTGAATCTGCTGGTGAGGGATGGGCAAAGCGCTGTAGTCTGGAAGTGTTTTTTAAAGATGGAAAAAGTTTCTAAGGACACTAACAAATAGTTCATGTTAACATATTAATTAAGACATTCCTTTTAATGTACAGCGTGTATTCAGGATCTGTCTCTGCAATCTGAGAAAAGCGATAATGATCTTCTGTGGTCCAGTCTTGAATTTTTTAGCTTAATGTACACGTGCAGGAAAGGAAACTTTCAAATAGTTATGGGTTACATAACCATAGGAAACGGTCCCATTCAGTGTCTTGTTAAGCGAAAAATCTTAGCCCACCTGAGATTATGGCTGCTCAGACTCACATTCTATAGCACTATGCAAAGCATGATGAAAATACATCTTCTGATGTTGGTAGACTTTGTTCTTTGCTGAACAACGTAGAATTTAAGGGATACTTAGTGTTGTTGCCAATGCTCTGAGGCTTCAAACAACTGGTTCCTTTATCCATCTCAAATAAACTGATCTAAAACTTGCAGTATTTAAGGAAATACCAAGCAGCAGTGTAATAGTTTCATGCTAACAGTAAGCGCAATACACTTGGAAGTAAGAATGTGCCTGTCTTTACAAGTTGCAGAGGTGAAGAAGAAAAGTTGGTAGAAAATAAGTATTTAAATTTATTTTTTGCGGGCTTATGGAACATGGGTTATTTCTGCTCATGCCACTATGCTGTTTGAAGTGTGCACTAAGAGATGTTTTAGTGCAGACTGTGTTGGTAATTACTGAGAAGGCAGAAAGAAATGCCCTGTGAAAGGGGCAAATTCAGCAGATGTGAACAACAGAAAGTGGTGTGAACAGAAACACAAGGTATAGCTTCTATGGAGTGAGACAACTTGGGGTAAACTAAATGCACTACATACTTAAATTACTTATTTTGATGAAGAAACTTATTTTCATTATTATCCAAACTGTAGTGAGAATTCTAAGAGCATATGGTCACTTCAACGAAAATCGTCAAAATGATCATAATGTTAGATTTCAGTGTTTGGTTGGTTTTTTTTTCATTAGGCTTTTCCTTGATAGGTATTAGTATATTATGAATGTAACGGCTAATGATGATTTCTCACACATTATTTTCTTTCTAGGTATCACCAAAGAGTGTTGTATATTGATATTGATATCCATCATGGTGATGGTGTTGAAGAAGCATTTTATACCACAGATCGTGTCATGACTGTATCATTCCATAAGTATGGTGAATATTTTCCGGGCACAGGGGACCTTAGGGTAAGGTTGAACATGAAATTTAATTAGGTGATAAATAAGCTCTTATTCTCTTCCTTGTAGCTACTCTTTTAGTACTAGGTTACAATAACTATGTCCAGTAATAATATACAGCAGTAAGTTTTCAGAAAATACATTAGTCTAGAGTGATAGATTTGTTGAAGAACCTTAGGGAAAAAAAATACAGGATAGTGGGGAAGTAAATTGTTCACTTCTACATGAAATCAACACCTTAACTTCCAGATAAATTGTCTGAAATTTTAGTTCAAATCTAGAACTAGTTTAGTTCACTCAGATTTTGTCTCTAGGAAGACAGTGTGGTATATTTATAATTATCTGTACATTTCAATTCTGCACATACAGGGAAAAGTAGCTGTTTGGAGATCACATGGCTTCAAAACTTATTTCAGATCTTAGAATAACTTCATGCCAGAGCTTTAATAGTCGCAAAGCTTCAGTTGCAGATTGAATTTACTGTGTTCTGTTTGCCTAGTAATGCAGTTGGCTTGTTTTTGGAATATTTATTATGTCATAAAGTGTGTTTTGAGTTCTCATGATGCTCACTGCTGAAGAACTTTAACATGCCCCACAGACAATTGGGTGCTAAGCCTTATAGCTAGCTTGAGGGAAGGAGCATTGGCCTGTGCAAAGTTATCATTTAAGCTGTTGTAGAATCTCTGGCAAAGCTGAGAATGAAAACCAATTTTCCTGGCCCTTCATATTAATTTGAAGTTAGTCATTCCTCATGTCAGACTCTTGTCCGTTAGAACAGGAAATTGTTCCACTTCACAACCTGAAAGAGTATTTCAAGTATTAGGATTAATATATTCCTAGCTTCAAACTCTTACATTAAACCTCTTTTTATCAGAGGTGCTCCCAGGATAAGTCACTCCTCTAGTATTAGCAACTTTGTGCCTTAAGTTTGTACGTACAGTTAGTAATTTTTTTTAAAAATTGTAAGCACTTCTAGAAAGTTGACCTACAAAAACGCTGCATTGGGAAAGAATTCACTGTTTTCTTACTATCTCGAAATTAATTCAAGAGATGCAGCTATTTGTGTTCCTGCTAATATTCCCGAAATGTGTGCTCCCCAGTGTGCTGATGATACCCAGAGGACACAGGAGTAAATGAAAGTTGAGCTTTAAATCAGTGGGGTGCTAAGCATTGATTTCTGTGTGGTTGTTGGAGCTGAATGTTATTACGGTTGTTACATTCTGTTAAACTGTGTTCTGAATTGGTTTAGGTAGAAATCAGATTAGACATTGTTTTTATCCATGTGGTTTAACTTGACTGGCCACAAGGTGGTAGTGGTGTTTCAAACAAAAAGCAGCTCAGACCAGGATGTTTATCATGACAAGCTGTTGTTGCTGAATTTGGCTAGAATTTTTTTTTAAGGGTTAGATATCTTGGCTTTTTAGAAACAGTGCTTCCCATCGACAGAGAAGTTTGTGGACTCTTCACCTTATCACACCTAGGACAAAGAATTTAAAGATGATGCAGTTGAAATAAATAGAATAATATTGTATGTTATTGGAATTTTTTTTAGCACAGTGTCAGTGAAAAACAGTACCTCAGGCATGGTAACTTTTATTCTGTGCTGCTAGCTAGTATTTTGAAATGAGCATTGTCTGCATACAGAGTTCAGCAGGCTTTATTGGAATTATTACATCCCTATAGGAAAAAAAACATTAGCTTTTTCCTATCTCCAGAGCTTGCAAAGCTAATTGAACTAAAGGGAGAACTAATTTTCTGAAAAGTCAGTGTTTCTTCTGGAGGCCAGTATTGTACTGCTTGCTTCTGCTCAACTTGATCTGCTGTTGTTGGTTATTTACATCATCTTTAACAGCCAGATCTTATCTTTGTTTTTGTCTGTGGGCTCCATTCAAGCTTGTTTCTGTAATTCTTTAGTTATTTGGTCTGGTTTGCTGATCAGGTTACACTTATTTGATGCAGGAACAAATCATGAATCAGCTGATGATTTTGTGACTGCAGCTCAATCAATGGAGCTGAATCTGACAGAGTTTGTCTAGTTTAGCTGCATTTATCCATTTTCTACTGAAGGTATTGTGCAGTCTGAACTTCCAGTGTTCTAAGTGAGTTATTTGACTTTCTACACATCTTAGATGATAGCATTAATCTTGTCTTATATCATAGAATCATAGAATGGTTTAGGTTGGAAAGGACCTTAGCTTCCAACCCCTCTGCCATGGGCAGGGACACCTTCCACTAGAACAGGTTGCTCAAAGCCCCGTCCAACCTGGCCGTGTATATATATATATATATATACGTAGATGGGTCAGTTGAGACTGTAGTGCTATGTACAGGCCCAGATTCTGTGAGGAAATTTGATGTATTGATGAATGGGCAGCTACCAGAATGCTATATTGTTTCTTTAGTGTTTATAACCAATGCAAGTATCAGTTACAAAGTATGTCTGTTGAGTAGCTCAGGCTGGAAAGCAATTACCCTGTTTAGTGAACATTTGGCTTTGGTATGTTTTAGAATGAGATTGATTTAATGATTTTTATTTTTTTTTTTTTTTTTAATCTAGAAAGCAAGGCACTATCACCTCACAAAAATCAGCATCTGTAAGCCCAGGTGATTCACTTTGGGAGATTTTGGGTAACTTTAATGCTCCAAATCAGAGTTGAGTTCAGCAGGGTTCTTCAGTGTTACTAATCTTACAATACTGTGAAATGTTAATAATGTGCTGGAAGAAAAAATGTCAGCTGTTAACATTGTGTCTATGCTGCATTGGGCCATTCATCCTTGTCCCCATCTCCATCCATCCACCCCCCTCCCCCCCCAGTAAAAGATAGTTACTGGAAGCGACACCTTACTGTTGCATTCACTGCTAAGGAGGCTTTGTTCAGGAAGAGGAAAAAGGTCCGTGACTCTTTCAATAGCTAGTGTTGAGAAATTTAGTATTTGTATTGCTGGGTCATCTGACTGGTGACTTGTAGTTTTTTAAGGATGTTGGACCTGAAGTGTGCTCTTTTGGCAGAGCTGCTGTTTGGTAATAGCCAAACTGAACAGGTTAAATCTTACTGTCTTCCCCACTGCACCTTTATTAGTGGCAGAGAACTGCCCTGTAAGCTGGATCAGTTTCTGATTGTCTTGGTGATGAGCTACAGGGAAGAAATGGAAATGTGTGGGAAGGAGGGATCTTTAGGTTTTAAGCTGATCATCAAAACAGAAGTGGATTCAGGGTTTATTCACTCAATTTTTTTGCAAAGAGTTTTTTTCTTTTAATACATAGGTTGTCTAGGAAGGCTGGTAAGATAGATTACTACAGTTCCTGCCTTGTCACCTGATGGAACTGAGAATAATCTGCAAGTTCATTTTTTTGTTTGTTTGTTTAAAAAGTCTCAATTTCTTCAAGGGCACCTGTAAGTGGCCTCTGTTTGATTTTCTTCTCTCCCTTTTGCTGCAGCTAGTTCTTCATCCTATGTTTGGAGCAAAGAATATGGTTTTAAAAACCTTCTTAAGTCCAAACCTTCTATACAGCACTGAAAACATGCATATCACCTTGCACTTCTTGGTTTTCTTGCTTGTTTTTGCTTAACTATTTTTACCGGACTAAACTGATCAGTTATATTTTGTCTTTTTGTCCTCAATCTTTGAATTAAAAAAATCAAGTGTACTTACTGCAAATTTAGTCTTGGTGTACAACTCCTATGCTCCAAAATGATTTTATGGGAGAATGGGAATCCAGTAAGGTACTTCGCTTCTTTTCCTCTTGCAGATGTGAATAATGGTACAAAATAGCTCAGCAGACTTGTGTAGACTTTTTTCCATGATACCATCATATGCTTCTGTGTTTGTAATAAAGCGTTTGTCATCTTTTCTTGTAGGACATTGGTGCTGGAAAAGGCAAATACTATGCTGTCAACTTTCCAATGAGGGATGGTATAGATGATGAATCGTATGGACAGATATTTAAACCAGTGAGTACTTTTTTTTTTTTTTTTTTAAGCTCTCTGGAAAGATACTAGTTTGATTTTGTGGATTTATTTTCATAATGTGAATTAATGACTTGCTGTTTTATATTGATTATAGATTATATCCAAAGTAATGGAGATGTACCAGCCCAGTGCTGTGGTGTTACAGTGTGGAGCAGATTCACTATCTGGTGACAGGCTGGGGTGCTTTAATCTTACTGTTAAAGGTAAGCAGAAAAGTGTTTGTTGTCTGTAACTTTTTATTTAATAGAAACCTCTACCCGTCATACTATTTTTCAAGACACTTGCATGATGAGGACTGGAGTCACAAAGATTTTGTTCATTACTATGATTAATCACCTCTTTCTTTGCTATACAGGGATGGCCAAAAGAAACCCAGAAGTTGCCTCTTTCTTTCTGTCCATCTAAAAAAGTTAAGAAGCTTGGTTTTCCATGTTCTTCCTAGCCACTCAAGTGATTCCCTTTCTTCTCTGCACAGGCTTTCTGTAGTTTTAAAGCAACATGCTGGAATGACAGGATGATGACAGTCATCCTGCTGCAGCTTACTATGATGGGCAAATAACAAAACTAGTGGTTCACTTAGTAGGATTACAGATAATAAAGGCCAAACACCTTGTTGGGTGTAAAATAGGTATTACTGAAATGAGAATACTTACTGCATTGTTAAATTTATAGTGATGTTTGTTATGCTGAGGTTTATGTTAACATTCATTTTTATTAACTTTCATAGAATTAGTTTATTTTAGTATTACTTACATTTCTACCCTTTTGGGTGATTCTCAAAATTGGGGCGAGATGTTAATTTAGCAAACAACATAAATATTAGTATTATTATTAATTTTTAATTATTATTTACATGATAAAATGTGAATGTATGTTGAACTTTTGCTAAGCCTTGAATCCAGCTTGTTTGAATCTTCATTTTCTGGGTTTTCTTGGTTTTGTGTTAATGAGGCAATTAAAGTCTTGTAGGCAATAAAATGCAGTATAGTATCTGTTGGGTCTGCAGTGTTTCAGGGTTCTTTTCTTGATTTGCACCAGGTGGCAAAGCTACTTCAGTTGCCCATACAGCTCAGATTTTTTTCCATCTTACATATCTTGGAAACCAAGAGAGCTGCTGCCTCCTACAGATGCCTTTCAGTATGCTGTATCTCCCTGGAGTGTGTACTGTCTTGGCACCAGTTCACTCTGTAAGCAAGACTTAGCAACCTCTAATACAGGTTCAAATTTAGAAGTAGAAAGGACCAAGTACTGATTTACTGTTTTCCCTTCTTCCCCCATTGCATTTGACTGAGAAATTGTCCCTAAATTTGTCACTGTGTATTGACATCAGTTATGAAAAGACAAAACACTAAAACATTCTAAGAGCATTTCAGAGCAGCAGCGAGAGACCATCATGCAAAGTCTCTGAAGACTGGGGTGGATAACGTTTGATGTATTTTGTACATTTCTTATCTGTAGGTCTTGACTTCTTGTGAGGTTGTGCTTAGCTCTAGGGGGAGACGGTTCTGTTTTAGTTGAATCAATTCAGTTCTTACTTGATAAGTGCGACTGCATATGTCTGATTAAATAATTCACTATATATTTTTCTGTTTAATAGATATTTTGCATATATTGTCAACTCTTTTTGTGTTTGACAGGTCATGCTAAATGTGTGGAAGTTGTAAAGACTTTTAACTTGCCATTGCTGATGTTAGGAGGAGGAGGATATACGATTCGTAATGTTGCTCGATGCTGGACGTATGAAACTGCTGTTGCCTTAGATTGTGAAATTCCTAATGGTAAATATTAATACCCAAATTAGTATTTTATTAAGGAAATAATCATGGGAGGGTTTAAGTGAACAAATAGCAAATATTTCTATAGCTAACTAATGCATCAGTTTAGAATAAACTATGTGGAAAGTTATTGTTAGGTTTTAGCCAATAAATTTTCAGTAGCTTATGCACTAAATAAACTTAAGCATTTGGGGCTTTTTTTATGGCTTAGCAAAAGCTTTAAATGATTGGATTGTTTTTGGAAAATTCAAACCACGTAAAACTTAGGCAATCTTTCTTGTCACTATTTTTAATATGAATGTTATCAGTATGATAGAATATATGCAGACCTGTGTAAGTTGGGCACCACAGACATGCTATTCATAAGAAATTAACGAGTATGCAAGTGTCCATTTTACATAGTAAAACGTAACTGTTTCTTCACTGTATCTATGACTTAAAAGTAACTGTAAAAGTATATTGACTTCTGCTCTTCCGTTTGACTCAATTTTGGCTATACGAGCTATCTTAAAAAAATTTAAAGTCAAAAAAGCAATAGTAGACTTCTTTCGAATAGTTGAATAACAAAGTAATTTCTCTGAGGAAGGTCCCCAAAGATCCTGCACTCCCTTTTACTTTTGGCCAAATATGCTTCTGGACATGTTTTTGGAAATTTTTTTTTATAAAATTGGTATTTGGACTGCTTTGTTGCACATTAATCACTGGCAGTTTTCATGTTGGACTGCAACTTTTGCTGATAACCTTTTGCTATTCATGTATCTCTTGCTGGATTCATGGTGTTTCCATCTGACTTCAGTGGAACACTGCTGTCAGTGAGGAAAGAATATTTGGACAATACCTTTCAAGATGTATATTTTCCATCTTGCACATCAATATATATTCTTTGTCAGTCAAAGCTTTTGAAGAGACAGTAGTATTTCCTTACCTTGAAACTTTTTTTTCCATTAGCATGTCCCATGTGATGGATATATATTAAGGTTTTTTAATTTTTTTTTAACATTCCTCTCAGCTTTGTGGGTCCCTGTCATCTTTAATCTGTCCTGAGAAATAACAGTGCATTTCTAAATGTTGCAATAGCAACTTGATCTTCCTGTTGCCTTTCTATCTGCCTAACAAGATCACTTATCCCATAATAATCATAAATGAAGAAACAAGACAAAGGGTTCAGTCAGAAGTGGATTTTGGAGTTGTATTTTGTAAGGGTTCTACATTTTTTAGATTTCTGTTACTTCATCTGGGAAGATACAGTTATATTCAATATAAAATATTACTGTTTTCCAGGATATTATGTGTTCATTGACTTCATTTTGATAATTAGGTGTTCCAGTCGGGGGACCATTATCTGTGAAAAATACAGAAGCAGGGAAGGGGGGAACGGACAGATGTGGGCAGCACCGAACCACTGTACAGTGCTTACTATGGATATTGAACTAGCTGTGATCTTCAGCCTAGTAGTACATATTATATGTTTTACTGAAGGAATATTTTGAATGGCTCACTTAAACCTTTCAAACTGGACTAACTTTGGAAAGAGCTATAAGAAATCATCAGTTGTCTTCTATTTTCTGCATAAGTAGCATTTTTAATTATTTTATCAAATTTGTTGCTTATGTTGTTCCAGTATATGTTCTAACATGATTACAGTAGGACTTGCTCTTGCTTTTCGTTGTATTTGTTGTATTTTGATAATAAATTTAAGTTCATCTATTGAATAATTTAGAGGAAAAACACTGAACAGTTCAAGCAGTACTTAAGTATTGCTTACCTGAATGCTTCGGGTTCGATAGTTCTCTAAGTAAAATCCTGTCAAAACTACTGTTGTATATAAAATGTTTTAAATCTTTTTTGGGTCACAAAGTTGTCTTTTGTGTTTTGGTTTATAGAGTTGCCATACAATGACTACTTTGAGTATTTCGGACCAGACTTCAAGCTTCATATTAGTCCTTCAAATATGACTAATCAGAATACACCAGAATATATGGAGAAGATCAAGTAAGTAGTGATTACCTTGTATATCAAGTAGGTCATGTGGATCACATTTCTCCAGAGGTTTCGTTCTTAGGCAGTTTTGAAAACTGTATGCCTTTCTCTGTTACACGCTAAAAATAAGTACTTAATAGATTTGACATATTTTTCATTTCTGTCAGGACTTTTTAGAAGCCTGTTCCTACAACAGTATGTGTGCTTATGAAGTCCTATGACTACAGATATGAAAATTTTAAGACCCAGCTTGGATTTTTACTTTTTCCTGCAACTAAAGAGATGACAGTTGTACTTGGATTCCCATTCTAATTTTGTAGAAAGTTTATCACGCCAGGAAAGAAGCTGGTATGCTGTGATGATTAGGATTTCTAATTCTCAGCTTCATATCTAAACATGAATTGAGATTGTCATTCTTTGTAGCTGTTGGCTGTAAAAATAAAAAGTCACGTGAGCTTGGACATACAAAACTGCAAAGATAGTGATATGTGTGCAGGTAACTGAGTGACTGTGGTTTGACAATTCCACAAGTTTTGAGAAGTGCTCATTGCCAAGCTATAGCGGGTGCGTGTTTTTAGCCTGTGCCACTTTTGAATCTTGGTTTATTCCTCTTCACATCCTGAAGTTTTGATTGTAAACAAATATTTTACTTGAGGGATGGAGTAATGCATACATACAACCAATTCCGTACTCGTATGATAAGAGATAATTGGTTAGCCTAAAGTACTCTTTGCTTACTGTGGCTTGTCCCTGCTCTAGGTTGGCTGTTAATGGTGCACGCAGGAATTCTTTTGGTTACTAGGTGTGGGGGACCCTGACTGGACGCCAGGTGCCCACCAAAGCCATTCTATCACTCCCTTCCCCAGCTGGACAGGGGAGAGAAAATATAACAAAGGGCTCATGAGTCGAGATAAGGACAGGAGAGATCACTCACCAGTTACTGTCACGGGCAGAACAGACTTGACTTAGGGAAAATTAACTTAATTTATTGCCAATCAACCAGAGTAGTGTAATGAGAAATAAAACCAAATCTTAAACCGCCTTCCCCCCACCCCTCCCTTCTTCCCAGGCACGACTCCCCTCCCAGATTCTCTACCTCCTCCCCTCCAGCGGTGCAGGGGGATGGGGAATGGAGGTTGGGGTCAGTTCATCACACGTTGTCTCTGCCACTTCATCCGCCTCACTCTTCCCCTGCTCCATCATGGGGTCCCTCCCATGGGCTGCAGTTCTTCACGAACTGCTCCAACATGGGTCCCTTCCACGGGCTGCAGTCCTTCAGGCACAGACTGCTCCAGCGTGGGTCCCCCGTGGGGTCACAAGTCCTGCCAGAAAACCTGCTCCAGCGTGGGCTCCTCTCTCCATGGGGCCACAGGTCCTGCCAGGAGCCTGCTCCAGCACAGGCTTCCCACAGGGTCACAGCCTCCTTCGGGTACCATGGAGTCCTCCCCGGGCTGCAGGTGGATATCTGCTCCACCGTGGACCTCCCTGGGCTGCAGGGGGACAGCCTGCCTCACCATGGTCTTCCCCACGGGCTGCAGGGGAATCTCTGCTCCGGCGCCTGGAACACCTCCTCCCCTCCTTCTGCACTGACCTGGGGGTCTGCAGGGCTGGTGCTCTCACATATTCTCACTCTCTTTCCAGCTGCAGTTTCTGTGCCACAGCAACTTTTTTTTTTTTTGCCCTTCTGAAATCTGTTCTCCCAGAGGCACTACCACAGTCGCTGATGGGCTTGGCCTTGGCCAGCAGCAGGTCCGTCTTGG
The DNA here is from genome assembly GCF_026419915.1 of Harpia harpyja. NCBI lineage: Eukaryota > Metazoa > Chordata > Aves > Accipitriformes > Accipitridae > Harpia > Harpia harpyja. The sequence continues at coordinate 8,309,370 of NC_068942.1, read as the reverse complement.
AACTGGCTGGCATTGACTCTGTCGGACATGGGGGAAGCTTCCAGCAGCTTCTCACATAAGCCACTCCTGCAGCCCCCCCGCTATCAAAACCTTGCCACACAAACCCAATACACTAGGAACAGCTGAATAAAGATGTGAAACTATCTGTGTTAAGTTTGCCAGTACTGCTATAACCTGCAAAACTGTCAAATTGCAAAATTCACCAAAGCAGTTAAAATACTAATTTTTTAAGTGGTTGGTATATAGACTGTGATTGGTGTTCATAACAGAAACACATAAATCACAATCAAATGAAAGGGTTTAAATTTTTAATAATGTGCAAGGGGAAAAAAAACCCTATTTTTCATTGATGTAATTCCACAAAATTTCTCTCTAGTAATATAGTGCTCCAGCTGGTGATCTGCCAGGCTGCTTGCTGTATATTGTGTATTGTTGAGGTTTCGTGATGCAAGTAGGCTGCAAAACTTGCTTGCTTTTTAACACATCCCTGGGCACAGATTGTGTGTTTTCTATTGACAGAGATACAATCTCACATCCCCATACTAGCACCCACAAGAAGAGCAATGACCCATCATTTCAGAGAATCTTCCTTCAGTTAGTTTTATGCTTTCCCAGAGACCTAACTTTAGGGGACTCCCTGGATTGGCAAAACTGCTTTGCCAGGTCATGTGATTTGAACAGAGGCAAAGACTGTAAGGATTCCAAAAAAATACCAATTGCCCTTTAGCTCTTCACATTGTGCAGAAGTATACTAAGATAGTTGTTACAAATGCTGATATTTGACACTTGCCAAACCATTGTCTCTACTTGGACGACTTTGGAATGATAGTTTTGAGTCCCAAGAGAAGCCCAGTGTCCTTCCTGTTCCTGCACGTGGTGCTTTGGAGTGTGGGGTCCATTGCATCAGGTTGCTTAGACAGGAGAGAACTTCTCTCTGTTCTCCCTGAAACAGCCAATTAGGAATCTTATCCAGACGGATTGCTTTTGACCCTGACATTGTTGCTGCATGCAGTTGGGAAGTCTTCATGCTTTAAGTGTCTGACTTTCTAAGAAACTAGAGGACAGTTTATTATCCAACTTGATACTGTAGCTTATTATAAACAGACTAATGCTGCCACTGCTTCAGCCCAGTTGGGCAGTACTTGTGCTGATCCTGTGGGGAACTGATGATTGAAGTTGATTGAAGTAAGTGTTTAAAAAGTTCAAAGAAAATGACGTTCACGTACGCTGTGGATACTAGCGATCTGTTAGAGATAGAAAACTTTCTGAACATGGCATGCCTCTTTTTTTTTTTAAAGAAACAATGACTTTAAAGCAAAGCAGGTTAACTTTGAATGCGGAGTTTTCAGAATTTAATACAAAATCCAAGGAAATTCCACTGCTGTGTAGTAATAACTTTCCTTGTTTGTTACTTGCAGGCAACGCTTATTTGAAAACTTGCGCATGTTACCTCACGCACCTGGTGTACAGATGCAGGCCATTCCTGAAGATGCTGTTCATGAAGACAGTGGAGATGAGGATGGAGAAGATCCAGACAAACGCATTTCTAGTAAGAAATACCTTTTCACGATAGAGCATGTCCAGGTAGAGTCTTTTTAGATTTAATTGTTCAGAACTTTAGTCCTAGTAGTGCAGTATTGGAAGACTGGCAGTTCCGTTTCCTGAGGAAAAATTGTGCTACTGGTCTGCCAGTGTGGTGGTCTTAAGGTGGCATCTGTGCACAAATCTGAACCTGTTAAAGGGGTCTAAAGAAGTGCTGAAAGAACGTGGGTTTTTGCATCTTATGAAACAGTCTGGCTATTTCAAATCTAAAATAGATACTCCAGAATTCTCAGATGAATTTCTACTAAAGGAATACAGGACTTGGCTTCTGTCTTTTGCTAGTCACAAAAAAAAAAACTAACGTTCTCCCTTGATGTAAAGTGAGATACTGTCTTTTCAAAAAAATTCTTTTATTTCCTTTTTTGTTGAGAGAGGGAGGTTTTCCATACTTGCAACACTACCCGTTACTTCACTTTAGTACCGTTAGCCTTTGTATGGACAATGAGTTGTTCTTCAGCTATAGCTAAGAGTTTCCTGCTATGTTTAACCTTTTTTGATGTGATTGGAATAATTCTGTAAGCTTTTACTGGTGCACTGTCCATTTTCTGAACTGTTGAAACCATAATGTTTTCTCCTGTGATTTAGTTTTCAGTATTTGAAATTCATCTGACACATGTTAAAATACTCCCACCCTCCCCTGCGTTTCTGTAAGGCTATTTTTGGAAGTCATTGTGAGGGTCCCAGAGTATCTTGAAAGATAGTATTTTTATCCATAATTTAGTTCTTCAGCATTAAATGATTATAGTATGTTATTACTCGTTCTTAATTCGATAGTTCTTCTTTATTAGGCCTATTGTAGTTTATGCTCAAATAATTTCATAACTCTGAATCCTAGTTCGAGCGTCTGATAAGCGCATAGCCTGTGATGAAGAATTTTCTGATTCTGAAGATGAGGGGGAAGGTGGACGACGAAATGTTGCAGATCATAAGAAAGGAGCAAAGAAAGCCAGGATAGAGGAAGACAAAAAAGAGACGGAGGACAAAAAAACAGGTAGGACTCTGGTGTGATTTCATCCTATATTTTAGAACTGCAAATGTCAGTTCTCCCAGGAGAAAGATGCATTTTCTGTTAACAGTTAATTAGCTGTTGAGATTATGATTTATTTTTTCCATCATATTTAAAGCATATATTTTAAATTAATCAGTTTCAAGATACAGCTGTTCACACTAGAATAGTATTTTCAGCCTAGGGTTATTGTTGCTTCTCCACAAGCTTGAAATCTTAGAGCCAGGGATTTGTATAGCTTAATGAAAATAGGGATAAAAAAGGTTCTTGCTTTAAATATGTTAGACAAGGAGTTTGTTCTCTGAAACAGAAGCTGGAGAGAGTTCTGGGGATAGTGTAATTCCAAGGACTCTTGACTTTTCCAAGAACAGGCTACATCTCAGGGCTACACAGACTACCGCAAGGAGCTCAGGGGAAATCCAGGTCTCATTACTGCATACCATCATTATGGCCAGTTAAGAGAGACTTGCCTTGAGGTATTTTGAATCACTTGGCATTGTGCCCAGATCACTCCCTTGGATGGATGCATTTAACACTGTATGTTAATATGTAACCAGTGAGGATTTCTTTTAAAAGCTAGTTCCCCCTGGCTCGGAGTGTATACAACAAAAATATACCTAGGTCATGCTTTTTTCCTTCTGAAGTATTTTAAGGTTTTCTTGCATCTTTTGGTATATTTAAGATCTTGGTTTTTTTCAGATGTTAAGGAGGAGGATAAATCCAAGGACAGCAGTGGTGAAAAGACAGACGCCAAAGGGTAAACACTAATAAATAATGAATGTCACCTTTTTGAAGTGTGTATTAAATCCATACTTTATAATGTTTTAAATTCTGTAGAAATCACTTTCAATTCCTCATAATACTAAATATTTTAGGCTCATGACAGTAGTAATTCAAAATTGCATTTCTAAAACAGTTAATACAAAAAATGAAACAACTTAACAGTTTATTTTTGCCTTTGTACAGAGCAAAATCAGAACAGCTCAGCAATCCTTGAACAAAAGATAGCCTCTCATCAGTTGCAGAACGTAATACTAGAGTTGGAGAATACCTAAAAGAAGAAAAGTTTTCGTATTGAGAGAGACTGCTGATTTCATTTTGTACTATTTGGCATGGACCGTATTTATTTTCAAACGGCTTTGTTCTGGTTTTTGGCAAGTTGTATTGTGAGTTTTCTAATTATGAGGCAGAAATTCCTTTCTTCACCATGCTTTATGTAATAGTATTTAAAAATGGATGTGAGTTATTATGTTAAATGTCTAAACTGATCTATTAAAGTAATTTGCCTTTCCTGAGCTGATTTTACCTTTTTTGTAATTTTATCTTTATTAAAAAAAAAAAAAATTGTACTTGGTTGTCTTTTTGTCCATCATTGAATTACAAAGAGGAAAAACTCCATATAAATTCAGCAGACTTATCTGTGTGTAACTAGTGGATTTAAACGGACAGCTGGTGAACACACAAGTCAAACTGTGTTACTTTCATTGACTCCACAGATTTCAGTGGCTTCTGCATGGGGTGCAAACAAATGTACAGGAATACGAGTACGTGTGATTTGAACAGGCTGAATAAATGGGTGAAGAGATGTTGGAATAAGATGGTTGTATGAACTCGCGTTTTAATGTAAAGGTTTAAAACTCTGCAGTCACATGCCTTGTACTGTCCAAGAACCTTTCCCACCATCAGAATCTACCCAAAAGACTGATTCATTTGCTGTTCATGAAATTTCTACATGGTTGTCTTTCAAAGCTTGCAAGATAAGGAGTGAAAGTTTGGATTTAACTTGTAACCCATTCTGATTTTTTACAACTATGAGCAACGTAAAACTTTGTCACCCTTAAAAAGAAGTTAGTTCTGGTGCCTGAATTGAAACAGAGACCTGAGTGCACACATTCCTTTTTTTCCTTTCTCAATCTACCACAGTTGTCTTATAGGTTGATGTTTAATGAAATGCACAAGCTTTCATATCAAGATTTCAGGGCAGTGAGCACAGAATTTTGCCGAACTGCATTGCTACCCAATCTTTTCGGGGTTTTCTGGGGGGTTGGTTTGTTTGTTTTAATAAAAATTAATCTTACTACTTTTTTTTTAAAACCTATTTTCTATCCTTCCCATAAAATTCTGGGATTGTGGTCTGTGGCCTAATTGATTCATCCATGTTAAAATTCCAATGCACTACTTTGAATTGTTTGTGCATTCTTTCTGTGCATTTGTTCTGTCCAAATGATGTATTCATCGAAGGCTCTTCTGAAGGCATGTCATGTGTTGACTAATTTGACTTTTTGTCCAATGAGAATAACTTTCACTAGAACTAGGACTACTTGAATATGTAGGAGGGGAAAAGTTTTGTTTTCTTAATGCCTTTTTAGTATTGGTGGGTTTTGGGTTTTGGGGGGTTTTTTTAGATCTTAATTTAATCTTCCTGAACATTTAAGCTTGGATTCTTCTCTTTCATTTGGACTCCTAGGTAAAGGTTAGGTTCTTAAATGTGCAGGTAGAGATGTGGCATTTTTCAACACCCATGTAGCAGTGCTTTGTTCCTTCCAGGAAAGTACCTGTAAAACTCCCATTAGGGTTTGTCTGACTATTGAAAAATCAGATTTAATTTTTTTTGCTGCAGTTCAGTCAAGCTGACCAGTGCTTCCCTGATATTTGCATAATAAACATTTTTAATAGTAAATTTGCCCAGTGATTTAAATACTATGCTAACTTGTTCTTATATATGACTACAAAAAAGCTTTACAATTCAGTTTTACAAAGAGTAGTATGAACTCTTAATTGCCTGCTTCAAGTTTTTCTTATCTTTTAGACTCTGAAGTTTAGCAAGAAGATGGTGATTCTGTGTAGTTTAAGATGCTGTTAATTTTAAATAGTTTGTGGATTAATTGCTGGTTCTGTTGGGAATGAAGGCCAAGTATGTGAATAGGATTAGTGGACTGAAATACAGTATTTAAGGGGATAAAACTGGGGGGGGAGTGGTGGTGGTGGTATATTAATTAAGACTGTTGCTGTCAGTAGACTCTGACATGTTGGTGTGTTTTTGCTAGACAGAACCTCTTCACTCCAGTAGGTACCCATGTGGTGAAGTGTTGTTTTTTTGTTTTATTTGAGCTGAGATAGTTAAAGTACAAATGCTCTAGAGCCATGCTCTGGCCAAATGGTCTGTTGGTCTGTTTGCCTTTAGTCTCATGTTACCTCTCTCCAAAGTGGATCAGCTCACTTTTCTCTAAAAAAAAAAAAAGAAAAAAAAACCCAACAAAAACCAAACAAACCAAGAAGAAAGCTGTTTCACTTAATATTTCTAACAACAGCAGGCAGCTCCTCTGCATCTGTCATGTGCTGTAAAAGGGTCTTGGTCTGCAGCTGATTTCTGTGAGGATGGGGGAAGACTATTTGAGCAGTGGAGGTGGGTGGTTGCTGTGAAAATTAACTTATTTAATCTCTCAGTGGATCATACATGCTCTCTGGACACCTCTTAGAACTTCAGAGATGCTTTTTATGACCTGAACAGGCTTGGGGAGCACTTGCTGCATTTTCCTGTTCTTGATTGAACCATGGATTTGGAGACAACATCTGGGAGCGGGTGTGCCTTCTCCCATGTGAATCTAATACCTGGCAGGTCTCTAGGGCAAAGGGATAAAAGTTGGATTTTGGGAAGTGGTAGAAAAGCTGTAGGATTGTACCAAGAGGGTGGGGAGAGGTCAGTGACACCATAAGTGCACTGGTATTTGTAAAGTGTTTGGCACTAAATTTTGTTTCTGAAGTTTTCACTTATAGAACTGAAGGTAATGTGTATGTCTATATTTGTAATGTATATACAACTTAGTATTTTTTTTAAAGTTGTTATACACCTTGTTCTTGTGTGTTACAAGGTTCTTGTTCAAGTAACCTGTAATCTCTGCCACCATTACAAGCAGATCAAGGTCTATTCTTCATTAGCTGGATTTCCCGGATAAAGGTGTTGAAAAGATCCAAGCTTGTGACTTCGGCTCACTTCAACACAAAGCAGCAGAACGTAGAGACCTTAATGTATGAATGAAATACAGGAATATGCATAAGTGATACTAACCCTCAGCTCACTCGAGATAAGCAAAAAGGTTAACCTTTTTGCCTCATCCTCAATCATTTCTTGAAAATGACGATGCAACTCATATCCTGCTGAGGATTGATTATTATCTCTTCTATTATTAAAGGGAGGTGTAATATTAAAATATGTGACTTAATGTCTGTATGTAGCCTAACTACTCGGGCAACTCTCCTTGAATTAACTATGCAAGTTCTCTGGACACAAGCATTTGATTCCCCCAGCCCCCCACCCCCCGAAAAGCTGTTGCTCACACTTGTACAGCTTGTGCAGACCTATGCCGCAAGATCTGACAGTCTCTAGTGCCCTGTGTAAAGTTACTTTATGCTTAGTGTTTATCCTGGAGGAGGGAAGTTTCTTTCTCTTGCCCTTAAAGAACTGATCCATATTTAAAGCATAAGTTGCTTTTAGCTTTACCTACCCAAGAAAAGATTTTTGCTTATTCCAAACACTGACAGTCACCGTCCAATTTTTAAAAACCTGAAGTCTAAGAATAACAATAGATTTTTTTTTTAAATGTTCATGCTGGCTATCAATGCTGAAGGGTTTTTTATTATTTTTTTTTCTTGTATTTCATTTATTACTACCATCTCCAGTCTTTAATGAAGGATCTTGTAAAACATTTGATATTGTCACTTCCTAAGGAGTTTGTGAATGATTTGTCTTAGGAAGAGCTCAGGACACTGGAGTATTTCTGAAATGCAGTGTTCAGATATTTTGCAGGCTGGTTTTTGGTGTAAACAACTACTTTCTGCTCAGGTAGAAATATGAGATGCTCCTATTTCATGAGCTGCAGTACCTGTACCAAGACATTGTCTGAAATACTTGCTGTAGGTCTGTGTACAGATGGAAGCAGATTTTTTTATCATTAGTTTTTCTTTGTTCAACAGGAATATAAATATGAATGAATATCAACAGCTATTTCTTGAGGAGGGGAGAGAGAAGGGTCAGGATTTTTTTCTTTTAATTTGGATTCCTCCTTCATTTCTGTTCCCCAAGTGACTGTGCAGTGTGTGGCTTGTGGCTGGTCTTTCAGGGAGGACAGAAGTAACCAGAGGAGTAGCCCTTTGCTTTTAGCAGAAGAGCTACTTCAAAATGGACTTGAAATTGGGGCTGTATGTATTTGCAAGCCCCACTGAAAATACATTTCATGTACTCGCAGCTTCCCATTCTTTCAGTAAGTAGCATTTTGGGAACATGAATTTGTGTGGTGAGAGAAAAAAAATCTGAAAGGGAATTCAGAGTCCAGAATTTCTCTTTCCCAGAGCCTAGAATTGACTACTTCTGTTCACATACATGCTAGTGGTTTAAGATGGATGATGTGGCTCTTTTTAGCCAAATTTTCAGTGGGATTTAGAAATCTGTAAAATGAACCATATTAGAAAGGATTATATATGGTTATATATTATATGTGGTTAATAGATGTTGCAAGCATACAGTCTGTAAGATACTATTCAGAACATGGCAGCAGAAATAGTACATATTATCAATACAGTTACCAACCATGGGGTGTTTTTCTAAAAAGAAAAATGTAATAGTTTGTAATAATTACCTATTTGTGAGGTGAAGATGTCAAAAATGGAGACTAACATGTGACCATATTTGGTCATATTACAATTCACTCCAAATGATTGAAAATTGACTTCAATAAATATAACTGTAAATGCAAATGTAAACATCTGGTTTTGGGCAGGGTTGAAGCACAGGCCAGAATGATGGATTTGCAGAGGGAGGGGATTAGGTAAGCTACAGCCATCACCCTTGTTCCCTCTGCTGCTTTTCCTCAGCACCACCAAATAACGTTATTTGTTCCCCATCCCACGGTAAGAGAGTAGCTGCAATCTCTTGCCCCTCTATGGCTGTATCTTGATTTAACTAGCTCTCTTTTAGTCTTTTTTTTTTTTTTTTTTTTTAAGTGAGAGAGTTTTGCACCTGAATATGGTTCTTTAGCTTGCTAAAACTATGAATGGATGCAGCCATTTGAAAATGTTGCCTTCTAAGTGACAGTTTTGGTACTTTTTTTGCTAGTAAAAGAATCCTTCAAAATCTTTACCCTTTTTTTTCTGGCTCACTTGTGTCATTCTGTTTAGTCATATCACCTCTGTAAGAGTACATGCAAACGGAACAGGGAATTATATGAGCTTATTTAAAAAGAGGTTATATACCACAGTCAGCAGTAAATTTAGTGAAGTGTTTAATGCTTTTCAATTTACCTTAGAGAATACCGTATCTTTTTGAAATGGCATTTGCTGTAAACATATGACCTGGCAAAACTAGCTATTGAAGCTGGATAGCATCAGGCAGAAATAAAGAATAACTTCCTAGGTTAGAAACTTGTATACTTGTATTAATAATAGTCTAGGCCTAATGTTTTCCATGATCATGCTGCCAGAAGTAGAAGGGGGGGGGAGCAAGCTGTGGGCAAGCTTTAAGTAATTCCATGTTGCAGTTGCCAAACCAGCTCCACATGGATAATGCATATGCTGAATTGCTCTTTGTTTTTTAAATCTATTTTAAAAACTTTCTTTATGTGATGCTGCTTTTAACAATATTTGATTCCATAAAATGCCCCAGAGACTTAGCTGGCGGAGGAAAAAATTCTGTATCATTGCAGATTGTATCATGCTGCTGTATTAAGCCTAGAACAAAATTGACTCAATATTTTAAAAGCACTTATTCTTCTCTTTTCTTTTTCAGGCTAGTGACCAGTTGTAGATAGATAAATCGGCATTCTGGCTTGAAGTGAAGGGAAGATCAGCGTGAGCAAGAAGGGTTATGAGGCAGAAAACCATGCTGTTGTGTGGCTGACTGAGACCTCATTTGGTCAGGAAGGTTTTTAAACACAATAGCAACATTCTTTTAAAGTTTCTACTTAGTACCTTTCTGTGGAGACTGAAATTATGAGGGAGATTTCTGACAGCTCAGATTGGAAGAAAAAGACTCAAAACCCACAGATTTTTATACGGAACCTTCTTCCGTGCTGACAGTCTTCACGTTACCCTTTTCATTATGCAAATGAAAGGGGCATGCTTCCCTACTTGCATCACTGTGCAGGGTTTTTTGGTTGTTTCCCTTCCGTCCCTTTTTTTTCCTATTTTTTGGCAGTGTTTTTTCATTCCATGGTCAGTGAGTGGTAACACACTAAAGGCATCTGTGAAGAGACAGTGCTGCTGTAACTGCAGATATATGTTACCAGTCTAAAAAATTGTGCTATGCACCTGAACATCAAAAAACTAGATGCTCACTCTCTCTTTTTTTTTTTTTTTTAAAGAAAAAAAAAAAAAAGCTGGATATTGCTAGAATTGCCCTGCAGAATCTTACATGCTTCTTCCATCTAAAGGAAAACATTAAAACCAGTAAAGGTGGCACATTCTCATCAGACCAGGTGTTGGTGTAAGCCATTGCCAACAGAGGACTGGTACGTAAAGGCCTGTTCCCTCTACCCGCAACCAGCAGGAGCCTGTGACTCCGTGTGCGCACAGAGCACGAGAACACCAGTGCCTTGCTCACTGGTGCTGAGATCACAGCTTGGTGATCACAACTTTTGCAGAAGTAAGGACTTGTGCTGTACGCCTTCGACTTACGGGTTGAGGAAGAAGCATCGCTACAAGGCTGTGCTGCTCTGCAAACCCTAGTGAAGGTCCCTTGCATGCGGTACCTTAAAAAGAGCTTGTTCAGCTTTCAGCAGCGGTCCAAGGGGGACAAGATGGGTCTCTGTTTAGCCTAATTTAAACTTCCTCTTGTTTATCCCTCACAGGCTGGTGATTCTTAGCCTGGACTGCCTGCAGGGGACAGATCTAAGAATCCCATAAGCTCCTAAACTGATTTTGTTTGGAAACTCACTTTATTCTTCATGCCTCTGCCTAAAGCTCTGCTTGCTGTATCAGAGGCAAGAAGGCTTGGAGGAAGAAAAAAATCTGTAAAGTTTGACAAAAGCTTTTTCTGTTCTGTTCACCTTACTAGATGTTTCCTACTCCCAGATGGATGGTGCCTTAAGTCTTAAAATGATGGGTTAAATTTAAGATATGAGCTATTTTGGGTGCCCAATCTGAAAGAGCCATTTGGGATTTGATGTTGAGAGGCAGATAAACAGCAGTTCTGTAAATCAGCACCTCCAAACAGAAGTTGCTATAGAGAACCTGAACATCTCGTAGTTTCAAAATTGTTGAACTGAAATTTTGGAACATGAGTCAAGCCTTTATGTGACAGCAACAATGATTACTTACTGCATACACGCCTCTTCTGGTTTCTCTCTCATGATGACATGAAAAGTTTCTTTACAAATTTCTATTTTTAATATTAAAAATATTTCCAGTACTGTTACAAATCCAGTTTGGTATGGGTTCATTGTTTGTTTTCTTTTCTCAGATTGCGAAGATGTCTTCTGAAAGCAGGCTAGGAGAATTGTAACACAGGCCTCGGCATGTCCCTATCGCGTTTGCTGTTAGTGTTTGGTAAGCGTGTCTAGGCACGCCACAAATGAGCAACGGTGCATGATACCATGACTGGTTTGGCTCTTTGAAGCCCAGAGTGATACAAACCTTGACAAACAGTTGGGATAGCTCCTGCAGGGACAAGAGTTGAGACAGACCGCAACTGAAGGTGCATCTCTTCTAACACACTGCCTTGAGACGGCCTGGCTCAGCTTTCAGTAGCAGACTTGCCGGGACAGAGTTCAGCTCAGGTTGATTTAAGATTAGGTCTCAGGTAGGCTGAGCTTGTGTATAAATGAAACAATGCTTTTGAGGTACTGGCTAAATGCATCCCAGCAGCGGGGATTTAAATGTTAAGACTGAAACTAAGATATGTGATAGAAAAGAAAGAGAGAGAAGGGAAATTTGTTGTAGTGGCTGGTCACATCAGAGGGTGCAACAATAGGACTCACGCTGTTAGTCCTGGAGAGATTGCTTCACCAGAGCCTCCTCCTCCCCCTCGGCAGTCTCATCTGTGCTTGTTTAAAAACAAGCAGGTCCTGCCTGTGCAGTCCCAACCACGGCATTTCCTACTTGAGCTCTCCAACAAGAGGGTATGGGAGTTACCAGGAGTATCGAACCCTGCAAGAAGGGCCTTTGGGTAAGGTATTTAGGGAGTTTCAGATGTTGCAACGTTAGGCTGGGTGCACTCCTCTGTGCCCTTTCTTTTGGGGCATCGCTTCTGCTTGTGGGGCAGCATAGCAGCTTAGTTCTGCCTGCGCGCTGTGTGCTGTACGAGCTGGTGGGCATCACCAGTTTTCTGTGCCCGACCAGAACCTGGAGCCACCTCTGGTAGGCACGAAGCTGTGGCTCTGAGGGGGTGGGAGCCAGCAAAAGAGGAATCAAGGGCTCCACCTCTTCCCTCCTCCCCACGCGGGAAATTCTGTGGGAGTTTGTTGGGCTGTCGTCCTCGCCGGGACACTGCCTCCAGGACAAACAGAGGACGTGTGACCTCACTCAGCTCTGCTCCTTCCCAATGAAATGCCATAAACAAGGGTTGCCTGCACGTGATGGTTCTCGTTAATCTAAACACAGTTAATACAAAAGATGTGCCGAAACCGTTCGGCAAAACATCAGAGCCGAAAGCCTCATTAGCAAGCACTTAACTAGTGTGCTTCTGATTTCTTTGAAAAGAAGCTCAGAAAATACACAGTGAACTCCTGCTGCCTTTTTCCTGAACTCCTGAATGGTCATTAAAATCACTGTTGCCCTGTTGAAGGAATTTGAAGTGTGTTTCTTAAGGCTAAAACGTGTTCAGAGCATCCCCATCTCACCCCAGTGGAGCAAGACCAGTCCCAGAGACTGAGCGCCCTGGATGAGCTTTGCTCTCCATAGTGTCAGCTCAAGCATTGCTTCCCCTTTTTCTCTTGCCCTCAGACCTCCTCAGCCTGTGCCAGTAACCCAGTCAGAGGTGGCATAACAGGCTGGGTTGGGGAATTGAGCTGGGACTTGGAATAACCCAGCAAAAGGGGCCACGCTCTCATTCTCTCATGGGCTGGCACTGCTGCGGGGCTCGTGCTGTGGTGACAGTAGGTGGGAAGGAGCAGAGGTCACTTAATGTGGTACCAGTACTGAGAGAAAGGCTTATCAAACAGTTTTTCTTTGGTGTTCTTTCTCCTTGTTACTCATAGGGCTCATTTTTCAGGGTACAAGTTACATCAATTTAAAAGCAGTATTATTGAAGTATTCCACGTTGAAGGTGCCCTGTCTTTTTTTCAGTATTAATGTTCAAGTAGTGAGTAAATGAGTCATTGCTTAATAAGACAACCGGAAAATATTATCTGATTTTTAAAAGGAGAACAGTTCCCTATTTAAAGCAGCCTTGAGCATTTGATGCTTGACTAACTCCTGTTGAGTTCCTAGGCTGCTGGTCTAGCAAGGACATCCTGTTAAGTCAGTGATAAAAACTTGACTACTTTTTCAGGGTAAAACCTTACATGCTATGTTAAAAAAAAAAAATACCAAAGTGAAGTATCTGCAAAATACTTTGTCCTGTTTGATCTTTTCGCTGTTTCAGCTCTTTTTCCTTCTGTCCACATTCTCCAGCCCCAGGTGGTGAGGCCAGTGAAATGGTGGTGCATGTTACCTGTGAAGCACTGAAGAGCTGCTAGAAACCGCTGTTGTGGTCCTGCTACTATGCGTAATCCTATTTATTGTTTCGCTTCTGCCTGAAGTTTTGTTATGGACGGAGGGTTTGTTTGTAAATTCCTTTGGAGTTTCTCAGCTTGGTGAGGTCTGTAGGGGGTGGGGGTTCAGTGTGTTATTTCTGTGCCAAAAATACTTGCATACATCCTTCAAATGTTCTATTGTCTTAGGCTTCTTGCAGCTGCTTTATGATTTTTTTTTTTTTTTTTTACTATCCCTACTTTCACTGCTGAGGTTTTTTTTCTGATTCATCATGAAATCCAAATTTAACAGTCATGGAGACTGCAGAATTATTTACTTACCAATGTAAAGTCCCTTAAATAAGTCGTTGCTTTATAAAACTTGATGGGATGACCTGGCACTTCGTGTACTTCTGATAGAGCCCTTGTGAGTTAGATGAGTTCTATTGCTTCCTTCTATTGATAGGAACAGGGAGGTAACAATTAACAAGTCCTAACCCAGTGCAAATTAAACACAGTCTTTTACTGATTTTTTTTCTTTTTTTCTTTTCCCCTCCCCTCCCATCTCTTTAAGTTTTCATACCACCGCTGAGTCTCCTTTTTATGGTCTGAAGCAGACAATAGATAAAGATCCTAGTGAAAATAGCTGTGGACATGATAAATGCCAGATATTGAAAGAGCATGTGTAACACAGGGTAAAATATTAGCGACTCATACGTTCATATTGACCTTTGTCCTTTAATGCCAGAATGCTTGTGCTACTTGAAAGCAGCATATTGAGAAATAAATCACTTCTTATTATTAACCCCACCCTCGCAAAACAAGTAAGGCAGTTGTAGCACATTGTCACTGTCCTGAAATGGAAGAAAAAGCCTTTGTTTTGCATATGGGTAGGAATGCCTTTCTGAGATTTTAAAAGGCCTGGTTTAGGCAATCTGTAACCCTCTCCCCAAGCCCCTAAGATCACTAGTCTTCTGGAAAAGTCTTATTGAAATAGCAGGCCAAATAACTTAAAGTGGAATGGCAATCTATTTGTGTGGTTTGGATCCATCATTTGAAATGCTCTAGTGAAGAAGTAATTCCCTTAAAATCGTATGGATGCTATAAAAAAGCATTAGAAAGATTTTGCTCTTTTAACTATGTAGACTTTTATCAGGTAAACTTTTCCTTTCTGCTCAGCAGCCAAGAAACTGCTCTGCATAGGGTAGCTGAGGGTTACATGGGTAAATTGGATTTAAGTGTTGTGAATTTTAGCATCACTGGACCTAAATTTTGATTGCCTGGAAGAATGCAGATTCTTTAGTGTTTTTCCTAAATTTTCTATGATATAAGTGAGGCAATTACACTGGAAGCCTACTGAACAGACAGCTGCTTAAAGTACGCCTCAAAAAAAGTTGATGTATGTTTTTAAACTACCTCTTAAGCACCCCTTGGCAGACACACACGGAGAGGTCCATTTCCCTCCAATTTCTTTACTGTGGACCTCCTGAAAGCAGGTACCTGAGTGTTAAATGTAAAAAAAAAAAAAAAAGCAAAAAATTTACTTTTCTTCCTTGTCTGCAAATCACAGTTGGTCAAAGGCTAATGCTGCTTCTTGCACAAGTCATTTTGGCTTTGGAGCCGTGATTAAATCATGCTTTCTTTGGGGCTAGCTCTTCTACAAGTCAGAAACTGTGTGGGGTTGAATTCTCTCAGGAAGGAAGATAAAGAGCTAAAGTTTCTTGCGTCTTGGGTGAGTTTCCTAACTGCCGATCTGTAAAAGAAATACCCTGTAGGTGTCCTCATGGCATGCAGAAGGCTCAAGGCTCTGGTATAAGAGAAGCAGAGGAACACCAGGCAGGCTCCCAGGTGTTCACCTTCCCTGAATGTGCTCCACAGATCCAAATTCTGAAACCCAGTGTGCTTCTGAACTGCAGTGTTTTCAAGACTAGGTAGTACGTTAGCATCAACTTGGATGATCGTGGGATGCTTAAATTCCTACATTGATATGATTTTCATTCTCCAGTGTATAGGATAGCAAGAGAGTATATGACAAAACACTTTATTCCATCTGTATTATGGCCTCTACCTCCTTCCTTAGCGCACTACATGCTGTCTCATCACAGGGCTTCCTAGATGAAGCTCCTATTGTAGTGGTGTATTGGCACCGCGGAGAATACATAGGTGCTCGTGGTGTTCTCCAGCATCTTCAGGCGTTGCATATAAAGCAAATATGCTGGTCATGCTGTTTTTCAGAAAATAAATCTGTCTAGAAGTTGAGAAGGGATAGGACTGGAAACATGGAAATTCTTGAAGGGTCTGTAGTTCAAGAAAAAAGTTTAGGGTATGTCAGCATTTCATCCTAGAGTGAAGATGAGGACACTCCTGAGCTGTCATTAGAACTAGATGCAGCATAATCACATCAGGTGGTGTCCTCCCGAATTAAGTTCTGCTGAAGGACAGGACTTGTTCGGTGCAGAACCATATGGACGTGGCTGACCTGTATTTAGCTGAAAAAACACTGTCTCCATGCAGTGCTGTAGCTGCGCATCTCTGTTGGCACTCCATTGCACACCTGATATGATCTTTCAGTTCATGGTTTAGACCACAAAGATGGGTCTTAACAGCTTAACATGCTTAAACAGACAGTTTTTAAAATCAGTTTCTGAAAATCATTGTAGTAGTTCTGTTGATAAAGTCCATAATGCCCTTTTCTCATCCCAGGAATATGGCCATGCTGAAGGAAACAATTTTTTTTTTTTTTTTTTTTTTTTTTAAGATTCTAACCCTCGCGTAGGATCAAGACAGAGCAACCGGTTAATTAAATTATCTGCGCCAATCTGACGCTCAGGTTAATTCCACCCGAAGGGCATGTGTATTATTTTAGCATACAGGATGTTCTGCACTAACTGATCACACTGTTTCCAGGTAACTATCCATAAAAAAAGGGACAAATCTTTCAAAATTAAGTAGCTGGGTAATACAGAAACTACAGCAAAACATCTTTTAAAAGGTCAACCACAGACGATGAGGAAGCACCTCATTCAGGAAGTGGTGGTAAAAGCACATTGAAAAAAGACACTGGGGAAAATTTCAGCTGATGTGTATAAACCCAGCTACACTGACATCAGGCCTGTTGAATCCTTGCTATTACTATACAGTGTTCACAAAACAAGAAAACATATTGACACATTTGCTCCCTAAGTAGTTATTTACTACCTTCAAATATACAGGCCTTTGCCACTTTGATAGCAGAGTTTGGATGTGTTGTTTTCTGTAGAAGACAGCAAAGCTGCGTTGTTCAAGATTGTAAATAGGCAGAGAATAGTCTGCCACGTGTGTGTTTCAATGTTGGGTTGAATGTCTGGGGTTTTTTTTTTTTTCCCCTGATGCATTATGCACTAATTCTGCTCCATTGGTCAGCAGATGCATTTGATTCTAGGTGTCAGTTCTGGTCTTTATGTATTAGCTCAGGATTATTTTATTAAGACTTTTTCTTCCATGTGAAAAGTGTGGGGGTGTCTGAGCCCGCTTGATCTTGAATTCTGTGTGAATGTTTGTGCTCACTGTTTCTTTGAAAGACTACTGTAGGTCAGGGTTTTCAAGGCCTGGATAAAAGCTTTAATTATCTTATCAATCCATCCACCAATGGTCTGGTTTAGCAGAATGTACAATAAGCTGCAGTTTTTCTGGTGTGATTAAGACATCTCTCTTTTTCTTTTTTTTTTTTTTTTCCCTTTGTAAGGCCATAGCAGGCCATTAATTTTGGGAGAAAAAAAAATGCTTTTTTTTAACACAAGACTGCATTTGGATGCAAATATCTTTTGAAATGCTCTCATGGGACTGACGTTATTCCAAGAAACACTCAGCACCTGGAACAGCTTGTATGTACAGATAACATTTTCCTGTTGTACCAAAATAAGGCCATGAGGGCACATACATGTGTGTTGGTCACAAAGAGTACCTCGCAATTGTCTTCAGTCCGTTTTACACACAAGGTTGATCTAGGAAGGTCCTGAAGAAATACTGATTGGTCTAGAGAACAAGCATACTCTCTGGTTTAAGGAAGAATGATCCGTATGTAATTTTAGGCTAATGGTCAATACGGAAATCACCATATCTGTGAACAGCATCATTCTTTCCGTCAGTGGTGCTGCTGGTGGGTTCCCTTCTCACTCTGGGAGTCTTTGCAAATAACTCACGGCTTTGAAAATGCCGAAGTCCTGCTTCTAGCCTTCCCCTCTGTTTGCAAAATATGTTTCTCCCTCTTCAAAACCAATTTACATTAGTAAGTCTTAAGGTCCTGGCACAATCCTGAAAAACATCACTTTCCTTCTTCATTTTTTTTGTTCTCTTTTGGCTGGAGGTTGTAATTCTTTAAACCTTTGGCATTCAGTCCTTTGCCAATTTATCTGGGGCTCGCTGTTGTTCTCTGCCAAACAAAACACAATATTCTTCTTTATAGCCTGGCGACTTAACACTTGCTGTATATTACCTTCTGCAGCCTTGCATGGGAATTGTACATTTTTGGAAGACCTAAAGTTTTCTGTAACTTCATCTCTGTCTCTCTCTCTCTCTCTCTGTACAGATAATCAAGCTGTGGCATTACTGAAACAGCACATCCTCAATCAAGTTCATTCATTGGGCTTGAAGTTGAAGAGTTAGTGGAGAAGTTACACAGTTCTTTATCAATTAATCTGTATTAGCAGGAGGAAGTGTGTTTCTATGAAATTTTCAGGTAGGGGCCTTAAAATGATAGCTTTTCTTTCTGGGCCAACCGAACATCTTCACAATTTTGTTTGTTTCTGTTGTTATAGTGTTTGCTCTTGAAAGGAAAAGCATTAGTGCTGTGACACTGTTTGACATATTAAAACATGTGACCTATGTGTGTTCTTTATGTGATGCTTTCTGCTTGATACTTATTTGCAGAGCACATCACATGCTGCAATTGCAGCTTTCCAATATGTGTTTATAATTTTCACTTAAGCAGCAAAGCCTAGAATTCTGTGTTATGAAAAGTTTTCTGTTCTCTTTCATTTTTCTTTGTAAAATCAAAAATGTTTTGCAGTCCCTTCCTGCTTTGGAGCCAATTCTTTTCAGGCTTTCTGCAATCTCAGCAAACCTTCTGCTTGCTATTTCAAGTGAACCAGTTAGACATGCAACAAGTTACAGATTTCAGACCTCTGTATACAGCAAAGCCGTTCCCTTTTTCTCATTGCAGATACCATGACCTGCTAGACTTAACCAGTCTCCCAGTCCTCACTTAAGCTCTTAGACTTGTCAACAGTTTCCAGATTTTTTTAAATCCTCGTTCTAGGTGTAAAGTAGGTCATTCAGAGTTAGAATAGGATTAAGTTTTTCAGATCTTATTCCCCAAATATGTCACTTAGAATCGACTGAAACCATTTTGAGCATTTCCAAAAGCTACAACTATGCAGAATAGTCAAATATTTCATTTAAAAATATCTCCTTTTATTTTTTTAAATCTTCTTCCTAGCAAGCTAACTACCTTTAAGTAAATTTTGAATCTAGAAGTAAACCTGAATTAGTGGTGTGTATTGCTTTTATATTGTCATGAAAAAGCAGTTTTCTTTGGATGTTTTTTAAGGTTGGCCAAAAAAAGCCCCAAAAACAAAACCCAAAGGAAACCCACACCAGCAAATACTCACTGTGATTAGCAAATGAAAAAGCAAACCCAGCAACCTTCAGCACAGCTCTGCTGCTGCAGGCTGTAGACTTGTCTTCCCTTTCCCTGCAGCGCTCGGATCACTCCTGATTCTGTTCTCTTTGTCAAGATTTGAACACGTTAGGCGTATGGGGATCTATATAAGGGCAAATATAATGTAATATTATATTCAAGGTGTGAGTATTCGGATAGTGAGTATAAGGGAATATCTATGCAGCTGCACATGGGTTCCAGGTTGCTCTCTTTATTAACTGTGTACAAATATACTAGCCCTCCGGATGTTGTTGAGCTGGCCTGCCTCTCGTGTGGAAGGCAGAGACATGAATAAACTTTACATGGTTTCTATATACTATGTAATCTGTTCATTTGACAGCTGAAAATCTGTGCCAGTATCTGTAATAGGATCTTTTCCTTGAAGACGGAAAGGAATGTTTTTATGGATAGGTACATACTTCTACAGCTACATTTGTAATTAGCCACCTTGAAGAAAAAGATATGAATCTCAGGGGAAGGGCAAAACTCATTTAAAATTAACTCCGTGGGAGAATCCTGAATAGTCTTCTGAGATCTGCTTAAAGTGCGTTCATCTATCCTAATGATAATTTATTGGATGGATTTAATATTTTTAAGTGTAATGGGACTTTGGGTTTTATAATGTTGAAATAGATCATATTGCTCTTCTAGCAAAAGAAAGGGGAAGAGGCTGAATGTAAATCTCATCCTCCCCTTGAATATTAAAAAGCATCTCTGGAAAACAGTGAATACAGAAAAAATATTTTGTTCATTATTATGCCTTTCAAAGGAGTGTTATGGTAGAGTTGTACTTCTCTAAGTATGCTAACTTTTGGGGATGGGAGGGTAAATGATACTTAGAATAAGGAATGCTTCAGTAATACAAGTATCCAAAATAGTACAGGCAGCAATCTGAACACCCATTGTTATGGAAAATACCAACAGAGCACCACTTTACCAAGAAATGAAACTATTTTAACTGCTTCTAAGAAGTAGTGAGAAAGATGGATTTGGGTAGATGCCAGGAGAAGTGTAAAAAATGACTACAATTGCAGTGACCTTCCTGCGTAATTAAGGCCAAATGAAAAACATGCTCTAACAATCTGTTCTGAGGATTTAATCCCTGAATGTGCAATGGTGCAGCCTTGTCAATCAGGCATCCATGATGGCCACAATCTTCTTCGTGGCATGTGCTGTGAAGGTCAGGGTCCTGGAGACGACCTTCACCAGCAAATCACACATCTATTCACCAAGTCCCAAAATGTTTCATGCTGCTGCAGCAGGTCCAGAGGCAGATATGAGGCTGGATCTTTCAGTTTCAAGTTGGCTCCTGTGGATGCCATTAAGTGCAGTGGCTGGGTCTGTGATTTCCTACCTGATCGGAGGTTTGTTCTCTCCTTCCTAGTGTGAAGCCATCCTAAGTACACTGGTTATATCACTGCCTTCCCTTGGGCATGCAGATAGATCAGTAACATTATTCTTGGAAAAGCCATACATGTGTTATGTCCCGGTTGCTGGCATACTGTTATTTGGAAAAGCAGTAACTTTCTGAATTTGATCTGTTTCCATCACTTGAAATAATAACAAAGTTGTAAATAAGTTCTCTCTCACACACTGATGTGAGAGAACACATGGGAAAATCACAGGGACATGCTTCTCATTAATTAAAAAATGCCACAAACCCCAGAAAACAATAAACTAATAAAAATCAAATAACAGTGTGACAGTCCTTTACAAACAAATCATGTGGGTAAAGTCTGAAGAGTAAAAATTGAATTTCTTACAAAACATCATTATTTTCAACCTGACCTATCCCTGTGAAAGGAGACTTATACTAACCACGTGCAGAATTTTGGTAAAATGCTGAATGCATTTATTTACTCTGCTGCTTTCTTGGATCAAATCTACTGCAGATACCTTTGTCTACCTGATCATCACTTGGCTTAGGACTTGTGAGACAAGCACTACTTAGCTCAAGTATGAATCTGTGCCATAATGTCAGAGTCTGAAAGGAGTGACTTAATAAGGACTTTACTGATTATTAAGTTTCTAACTTATTTCTGATCCTTTACATCAGGTTGTCATTCCACACTACTGTTTCTCGATTAGCAAAAGTGTTTCCCGCTGTCCTTCAGTTCTTTCTTTCCTCCCAAACTCACTTCTAGCCCCAACAACATTTTACTGTCCCTTCATCTGTGGCATGTTCCAGGGCTACGCTGACATAATGTCCTATGAAATAATCTGAGTTATTTGTTTTAAGCATCCACAGAGGCTGGGGTTTTTTTGCTGTGGTGGTTCTGTTCCTTTGTTAATCAAATTGTTTCATTAAGAGATTCCCACTTGCCCCTGTCCTTCAACAAAGCAGTTCCTTGTTTGCTTCTGTATAAGTGGGATCATTTCACTAATGTGGTTTATTGCACAGCCCTATAAACAGAACAGTAACAGCAACGAAGTGCAAATTGAGAATAGAAATAAGCAGTTAGGGCTGAGGAGTTCTTATATCTGGGAATTTCTCGTGTTTGCCCTATTTCCTGAGAACATTGTATAGAACAACCTCCTTGCTGATTTTTTTTTTTTTTTATGTTCTTTGCAGCTGACATGATCATGAAGGTAAACTTCAGCTCTGGATGTGTCTGACCTTTGCAAAAAGTTGCACTCAAATCAGTATTTCCAGCAAATTTAACCAGAATGGTGCTTCAAGCGCTAAGAGTCTTGCTCTGTTACGAATTTCAAGATATTCCCTTGGCATATGTTCCGTTTAAATCACTGGAGGTTGAAATTTCAAAAACTAATTGCAAATATGACTTACAATTTGGACTAAAATTCCATAAACACTCTGAAGTTGGAATAAGTGGTCATGGTCACCAAAACTACATTTTCACAGCCTAGTTGAGCTGATCCAATTGCTGCGGTTGAGCAGTAATCATGTGCATATCGCTCCTCTGCTGCCCTGGTTGGAGATGTAGTCCTGCTCCTTCATGTGCACCAGCTCTGGCATACATCTGACCCTACAGCAAGCCCACACTTCAGGGACTGAAGCAGAGAGTAACCCGTTTGCTCTCCCACATAGTTCAGCTTTCTGTAAATTTAGGATTCTAAACTGACTCACCGTCAGGTCACATGAATGATGCCAAAGCCAATGCAAGTCTTCCAGAAAGACTCCAGGCTTGACTGGGAGACATCACAAAGCAGAAAGCCATCTTTGCTTCGACTTTCTCTTCTGGTGGTCAATGGCCCCACCTGAAGAAGAATTGTGTCATATTTCCAGTTTCTCCTATCCAGTCTACCTCATGGCCACTGATTTGCACTGTGATGTGGATTAGGGGGGATGTGAGAGAAGCAAGATTTTGTGTGTAAAGGTCCCCAAAAGAGACATATAAAAAAAAAAAAAAAGATTAAAAGCATGGCAGCACAGCCCTTTCTAGCTCCCTCCCGTTACGTTTTGTCTCCTTCCCCCAGGACAGAGTCTGGCACAGTGACTCTGAACGCCTGACTGTATGTTCTGCAGGAATACAGCTAATTACTTAGACATGAGTAGCCTCATTTTTGAGGCTGAGCAGGGAACACTTCTGGGTCCATGTGCATTAATACTGCTGCACGTATTTCTGCAAGACGGGAAGTAGAGTTGAGCATTTGCAAAAATGACCATTCTGCTTCTTTGTATATAAACAGTTGGTTTAAGTCTCTTAATTCCTAAATTTCTTCCAGAAAAAATCCTAGCCGCCCCATTTCTGCTGGAGGCAAAATTGCCCAGCATTCAGCAGTGCTGAGTAGCTTAACAATAACCGTAAACCTATACCTTAGATAAGGCATTACCCTGTCTGGCTTCCAGTTTCTAGGGGTGCTCAGATTAAAGCTATTCCCACACTGTCGTGGTTTAACCCCAGCCAGCAACTAAACACCACGCAGCCGCTCACTCACTCCCCCCCACCCAGTGGGATGGGGGAGAAAATCGGGAAAAGAAGCAAAACCCGTGGGTTGAGATAAGAACGGTTTAATAGAACAGAAAAGAAGAAACTAATAATGATAATGATAACACTAATAAAATGACAACAGCAATAATGAAAGGATTGGAATGTACAAATGATGCGCAGTGCAATTGCTCACCACCCGCTGACTGACACCCAGCCAGTCCCTGAGCGGCGAAATCCCTGCCCCCCACTTCCCCATTCCTATACTGGATGGGACGTCCCATGGTATGGAATACCCCGTTGGCCAGTTTGGGTCAGGTGCCCTGGCTGTGTCCTGTGTCAACTTCTTGTGCCCCTCCAGCTTTCTCACTGGCTGGGCATGAGAAGCTGAAAAATCCTTGACATTAGTCTAAATACTACTGAGCAACAACTGAAAACATCAGTGTTATCAACATTCTTCGCTCTGAACTCAAAACATAGCACTGTACCAGCTACTAGGAAGACAGTTAACTCTATCCCAGCTGAAACCAGGACAACCCTGGTTGAGTGAGAGGAAACGAATCGGAAATGAATCGAAACCGATTTGTTTCTTATTAAGAGAATAAATTTAATCAAATATAACATCTCACTTGGATTTTCAGGCAACCCTTCAGAAAGAGGGGTTTTTACTGTAAAGATGGAACCAGAGTAAAAATAAATTTTCTATTTTAGACAGTAGTGGATATGACCCTTGCGTTGCAAGACGCTTTCAGAGATTACCCAAAACAGACTGATTAAAAAGCTTCTCAAGTGCTGACTGCACATTGTTCTGGCAAAAGCAGTTCAAAAGCAAAGCTTGTATTTCCCCCAGCTTCACCATTCATGAGTTCATCAGCATCATTAATTTGCAGAGGCAAGTAATTACACTAGTTTTAACAATGAGTTTTAGTTAAGCAGTAATCACACACCTAGGTGAATACCATTGCTCTGTCCAAAATCTTTAAGTCCACAAAGAAACCTTCCCCATGAAATTTGATTTTTTGAAAACATAAGCAATCTTAAGTCTCTCACATTACCAGTGCAGTTGCAAATGCAAACCAGGAGTTTGCAAAGGAGTGAGAAATGAGTGGCACCTTGCGTTCATCCTGCTAATATTAAGATGTTTGAAACCTTTATATTGAGCAGAGTGGAGAATGAAGGCAGCTCTCCTATTAGAACAGGAGTACATTTATTTTCTCCTTTTGACACTAGTCTGCTAAACACAGAGTACTAAGTAGTTTTTGGAATAAGGCTGAAATCTAAGTTGCCTTGGTGAGTTCAGTAACCACCAGGCTCTCTCTGAGCTACTGAAGTTCACCTGTGCGTCTGGCCACATGGATTGCGACTGTCTCATCTGCTAAACAGGGACTGTTATGGTTACACATATGCAATGAGAAGGCTGGTCATTTAATGTCTACGTGTGTTGAACTTAAAAGAAGGCTTTCACACCTCATAATTGCTAAAGCAATGATCAAATTATAGAGCATAAAACAAGAGTATACATATGACACTGCATGGGGAGTTACAGATAAATTGGTATCAAAATTAATAAGCCTGATTCGTTTCTTATACTGATTAAAATCTAGAAAAACAACTTTGAAATCCAATTACTATTGTTTGACATTATAATGTGCCAGGGCACATAAGTGCAAGGAAACAGAACCATTACCATTGGCTGGCTGTCAATCTGACCTAAAGATGTGATGGAATTGATTCATTATTTTATTTTCAAAAGCATAAAATATAATAGATTATCACAGTTCCCCCACCTCGGGGACCCAAATCCCATCCTCAGTCTTTATGGAATAACACTGAGCTTGGAGAAAAACTTACAGCTTCAATAGGTCTTTACAACATCCCAGGAGTGTACAACAGTCACACTTTAAAGAGCTTGTCACAGTTCTCCTTTTACTTATGTAAACAGAAACAAACATTAAAACTGTAGGCACAAACTCTGTTGTAGGCAGATCCCAACAGAGGATTTATTTTTATTGCCACTTTCATTTTTTTTCCCCACATAAAGGCTGGCTACATGTAGGTGACAGGAAATGTTCCCTATCTCTACAAAGACAAGAGAGGAGGATTTCAAAGATTTCAGTAACTATGAAGTTTTACTTACTTTGGCCTTTCAAACTGTGTGTGTCCCTGATTTAGCTGAAAATGAAGAAGTCTGAGGCAGGCTACAGTTTCCTCCATTAAAGAATCCTCATTCTGTTTTTCATGTGGAAATAGAGGAAGGTCATGTTACCCTAAAACGTGCCCTTCTGGATCAAAGCCCTGTCGCTTTTGAGCCCCAGGAACTGCGTCTTGCAGCTGACCAGCCTCCAAAGTGCCAAGGCTTTTCCCTTTAATCCCAGCCATACCCACGCCGCAGCCAAAGCCTGCCCTATAAATTGAAGATACTCTCTTGTTCAAGAATCACCATTAGCACAAGAGGCTTGGGAAATGCCTGTTTGCTATGAAAAACTGCAGTTCTGTACGTTGCGGCCCATTTTTACATCTTCTTGCTTCTAATTTCAGAAGGGGGTGGATATTACCCACGGCAGTAACACCCACAGAAGGTCCCGGTGCCACCCTTGTGCCCCAGGTGTCCCCCAGCCTGCTTGTGCTGGGCAGCAACCCCTTCTGCAAAGCACCATGCGTTTGCTGAGCCGGATTTCTCCCCAGCAGAGTGCCAGGAGCTCAAAGGGACAACTCAAGGCACCTAAATCGGGGTCAGCTTTCTAAAGTGCTCTCCTTACTGAAACAAAAAACCTGAGCGAGCACGTTTTCATTTCACCCCAAGAGCTCTGCCGTGGGTAAGCCTGGCCCCGTGCCCAGCCAAAGCCATCCCCTGGGCCAGGCGGGACCCCACGTGCCAGGTAGCTTCTGGTTCAGTTTAGCAGAGCGGTATGGAGAAGCTAACCATAAACGGGTTAAAAGCAAACAACCTGCCCCTTTATAACTCTTGTGTTCTCCCAGTTGCCTCTAGTGCTGTTTCTACAGGAGAAAAACAACCAAACATTGCAACCAGCCTCGCAAGCTTGCGGCATTCTCGTGATGGGACCCAAGTGTCCCCAAGGCCGTTACAGGAGCCTTTGCTCAGAGGAGGGTGCACTGTCACCATGTCCCGCATCAGAGCACTCCGGGCGGTTGCCCAAAGCTGGGGCTTTTGCATTGCCACAGGTGTGCCGAGTGGCCCCTGGAACCGCTCTGTGCCGTTTGCAACTTCAGGCTAGTTTTGATTTGAGATAATTGAGTTCACCAGATGGGCAGCACCAGTGCATGGATACTCCAGTGAAGAAAATCTTCTACAGAAACACGGTCACTGTGGTGCACCCTGTGGATGTATCATTTTCCAAAGTGGCTCAGTTAATGAAACTCTCTCATGTACCCACAGCTATTAGAATAAATGACAATTCCTATACTCAAGGCCTTGAGCTAACAAATACTAAGCCTTTGAAATTCAATTTTGCTCCTCTCAGTTTTGCTATGGGAGCGTTTAGTGACCTGGTGGACTTGCAAACCCTAGAAACGTTCTTTTAGTCTGAGGTAATACAGTTTCTTTGCAATGCATAAGTTGAAAGCCCCATAGTGACAGAGACCTAAATTATGAGCATCAGGAAATGCTCAAGGGAATCACAAATTAATGTACTTACAAACATAAAAGTAATGACCATTCAATCACAAGAGCTTGGGTTTCAGGGTAAAAATGTCCACGTCAGTGCTGGACAAGAAATGGAAACCCAAGCAGCTGAGGTAGACAGAGGTAGAAGAAATTAATTTAGCCAAACCTAGTTATGTTGGAAGGCAAGGTATTTCCCTCTGATGATGTTCATCTTCCTGAGAAAAACAGCTCTGAAACTTCCAGAGCTTTAAATTCCTTCCACCCTGAGAGAAAGTGGTAGGTGTTTCACTGCTGAGGACAAACCACATTTGCAGGCAAGGGTAGAGAGACTGAAGGAAAACCCCACATTGCTATATTTACTTTATTTGATGGTCTAGAGAGAAGTTGAAGGTTTTTACTATTACCATCACAGTAATAGAAAAAACACAGTATTGTGGATGAGATTTTAGTCACCCATATATGTGTGTGGGTGCATATGTGTGCGCACACATGCTGCTCTCCCAACAATTTCAGCCAGGACTAACAGCATCGTTATAAGAAAGCCTTTTAGGTGGACAAGTTTACAGTTTAATTTCCTATAAGTCCAGTAAAAGAACTGAGAAAGGAAGTACAAAACAGAGAAAAGAAAGCTGAAATGCAATGAGCCTGTCGATCTGGCTCTTTTCAGCAGCACCCAGATTGACAAGAAAAATCACTTACTGTTTGACAGTTTAACAAGTATGAACCTTCCCAACATTGTCAGCACTGGCATTTTATCCAGGTATGTAACAGTAATCATAATAGCAAAGCTGGAACTCAGGGAATACAATATTCCTTGCAAACAGTGTGCAACTGTAATTATATATGGTGTGAGGCTAGTAAGTCTGTGCTACTAGGATTGATATTTGTGCCTGCATTTACCTATTTAAATGAACAATGTGGTTTTAATGTTTATGAAATGACAGTTTCTGTTCTCTACCTAGAGCACTAGGAGGTATTTGAAAGAAAACAACAGATATAAATCCATATTGTGCCATCAGTATACCCGTGTTCTGCTTTGAACAGGCTCTGCTCAACACCAGCTATTTTGAGCTGCTTCAGCTAACTTCACAAAGCTGCTACTCCCTTCCATGGGTTTGCATGTGAGCAACCAGCCCCTAGGCAGCCCGAGAAGAGGATCACCCACCCGTCAAATCCCCGTACAGAGATCACAGCTGGAAGTAAAACCTTACAGCCCCCCGTCCCAGCGAGCTGCCCGTCTGTGTTGAGGGAGGAAGCGAAAAGGAGCATGTGCTTTTCAGATAGATGTATTTCCCCTGGGAGTTAGGCTGAGCACATCCCACATATTTCACATAAGCTACTGAAGAGCCCTCAGTTAAGAGCTCCGAGTGGTTTGCTGGAGGGGTAGGATCTGACTAGTCAAAGTGGAGGAAGGAATCCTACCCCATTCCTACCTCCCTGATCTTCCCCAGTCATC
Source organism: Harpia harpyja (assembly GCF_026419915.1). Taxonomy (NCBI): domain Eukaryota; kingdom Metazoa; phylum Chordata; class Aves; order Accipitriformes; family Accipitridae; genus Harpia; species Harpia harpyja. The sequence continues at coordinate 8,281,432 of NC_068942.1, read as the reverse complement.
CAGACATTCACTTTTTAATGTGTGTAAAGCAGTATGCTAAACTGGATTCAGGGGGTGTATCTCCAGAGGGTAACATGTAAAGACCAAAGACTGAAAGAAGAGAACAGGGAATCTCCTAAACCTTCCACCCAACCCAAAAAGCCTCCTTCAGGCCCACCAACAGCAGGCTTCACAAAAACACAAACCCAGAACTAAACAATAATCACAATTATGTTTTGTGCTTGACAAAACAATTAGGTAAGTGGTATTTCTAAGAAAGTGAACTTCTTCTATAAATGCTTGCTACAGACCTAAACACTTTCTGAAATACAGCAGCTTGCAGCTGGAGAAAGAGAATGCCACAACATTTATGTGTAATCATTAAGAATTATGTTAAACACTTTGATGGGGAGAAAGTACAGTTTTCCTGAAGAAAAATTTCTAAAGAAAGAACTTGCAACTTTTGGAAGCAAGACCCAATGTACCAGATGTCTCTGATAAGACTAAGTAATTTCAAATATTTCTTAATATTGCTACAACTTGTTCAGCTTCATGGGGTTCAGCAAGCGCCAGCGTTTTTGCACGGACAGACTTCCACAAAGCCGTTAGTATCTCCATTACAAGCTTGATCACAAATGCACTGAAATCAAGAAAACCTCTCCTCATTTTCCAGTGGGACTGAGTTGGATGGAACATTTTATGCAACTGGAAACAATGGCCAAGAATGAAGCAAAGGATTATTGAGGATTTCTTAGGAACAAACTGCAAGATACCATACAGGACTGACTCTTCATCATTAAGAAGAGTCAGCGTGTTTTAGAAATCCAGGGTGCATTTTTTTTTAACCTGCTGTAACATTAGCTACTCTAAGTTCTATCCCTCTGATGTTATTACCCAGCCCAGTCCTTGGAGTGATGCTATCATGTTCCCTTTTAGCTTCATTTCCCTTGCCAGGGACAGAGGAAAGAGGACAGAGATAGCAACAGGGAGTAAATAACATAAGAGGATGATATTAGTAAATATATTTGTTTCCTGTCAATCCCAATACAAACTGGAGAGAGGCGATAAGAACCACTGCTCCTGTCCCCAGCCAGGACCCTTGCTTCCAGCTGAGGCAGACAGAGGGGAAGAGCAGATACCTCCATGGGTACAGCAGAGGCAGGACAACTGACAGTTCCGTCTTCTTATGATGCTCTTCATTGTAAAGAGAAGTTATTTTCTTTTACAAAGCACATTGCCTTAACATTTCTTTTCTGACATAGAAGCTTCCTGCTCAGCCGTGAGGTTGGTCATACTTCACTCTTCCCAGCTTGGTAGCTACAGCCAAAGACCCCAGTCAACAGAGGTTTAAGGCAGACCGATTTCAGATCCTACAGATCCTGTTAGTGAATCCTATAAGGACCCAGAGAAAACTTCCTTTCACTGAGCCCCTGTTTGCTGACCGAGCACACCGTGTTCATTCCTTCTCTGTATGAACTGACACGCTGCTCTCTGGGGAAAAAACACAGGATGGACAGACATTTGGACAGACGTATCTGTTCCTGTCCCTTTAAGATGATTAAGTTTAGTCCTTGGATTGCTCAGCCACAACTGTCCTTTGGAAAAAAAAAAACAAAACAAAACCAAACCTTGGGAAAAAAAATTCCTTGAAAAAGAGCTTATTCAAGAAAGGATTTTTTTCTGCTTTTAGTACAGAGCAGACTCTGACATGCAGAACATCAGTTATTAAAACAGTCAAAGTGTAGTCTGGTCAAGGCAAAAATAAAGATGGGTTACGTACATATTTCAAACACACAGTCATATTATGTGGCATATCCTTTCAAAGGAAAGGACTGTCAGGCTGTGATGGATAGATCAGCTGCATCAGATTTTGTGTTACCAAAATGTAGCAGTGAAATAGTTAACAACTCTGGCTTTTACATTGTCATAAGCAGACTTCATTGCTAGCATCCCACTGAGATGAATGAAGGCAGCTTATGTCTAGTGTTATTGTTTCCATGTGTTTGGCTCCAGACTCAAGCCAGCATTCCCCTCAGTTTATACTTGAAAGGTTATCTTCACAACCAGAAGAGACAGAAACTTTCTGTAAATATATGTATGTGTAAAGAGAAGGGCAAATACAGGTTAACTCCACTTATTCAGTTCCAGCTTTCCTGAATTAATGTTTTGATAGTTATAGCAAAACGAATTTTGTTTACAGAAGCTTCTGATTATCTGAGTGACTGAGATGTCCCTTACAGCACATTTGCTCTGTTTTAAATATACAGGGCAATCTGATCAATACTAACATAATTTTATCTCATGGTTGGTAATTTTTAGTCTTTTAGGCTAGGCAATGAAGTACCAACTAACAAAGAACACAGCAAAGTATGCAACAAGGAATTGCAAATGGGAGAGACAAAGTCTGGGTGTAATTTTGAAAGGGTAAAGGCAAACAATCTTCATTTAGGTAAGTGAAAATATGCTACTTGTAACAATAGTGCTCCAGAAGGAAAACGTCTGTAAAGAGTGGAAGTAGTTCAGTTGGCTTGAATTTTGCCACGTGATTCTCTCTACAGCCTGGGTTTGTTTCCCTTTCTGCATCAGTAATCTACCACTGAAGTTTCCGCAGGGAAGAGCACACATAATTGTGCATTACCTGTGCTTCCCTGGAGACAAGAAGGATTCAGAAACAGCTTACGCAGATTGTTATTTTTACCCTACCTTGAAAATCATCCTTCTTCTCTGAATAACAGGACTCAAAAAAGGATAATTATTGAAGTATTTCTCTTAGGGAACAATAAAAGTGCTAAATACAGTGTCTCCAGCAATATCTATTTTTGGTTTTTTTGCTGAATCCAGAATTTTTCTGATACAGAGTCTCATACATACTCCCTAGCTATAACACTGTGTGGTTCTTATTTTCTGTGATACTAGCTAATGGCTCGGGACTTTTCCTCTTTAGAACATGAGATTTTTATTTTATTTTAAAACTGATCGATGAGGATATCATTCCACAGACTGTTTTATTAGACATCTAGCAAGAAAGGAGGTAAGATATTGACAAAGGTGATGTAAGAATGGCATTGCAGTGCCTAACTCCTCAGCACCCTCCCCTTCTCTGAAGGTAGCAAGAGCCTCATACAGAGACCCATCACATTCAGGTGGCCTCAATTCCAGCCTGGTCCTGAGCCCCCAGTTTCTCATCAACAAAAGGCCTCCAAGAGTTTAGTACTACCATGAGGAAACACGGACTTAGGTGGAATTTAGGATGTCTGAATATGGTCCCTGGGAGCTCAGAGAATCAGACCCACAAAAGCCAGTCTGCAGACTGGGATGCAGACCCGTAAGCTGATTGGAAGTGGGAAAGAGGTGGTTATGCCTCAAGTTCGATCCTTTTCAGGAACAGCTCCAGAACAGGACTTTAACACTTCTGTTCTGTGGGAGGTCCTTCTTTAGGCATCTTAGTCCAAAGCTGACGTCAAGATATCATTATTCATGTGCCCAACAGCAAAAGCACAGGCTCCCTGAGGGGCTCTATTGCCCAAAAAATTTAGTTACTTGGATAAGTTCGGGCTAGGTAGGTAATCTGAGAATTGCAACTCTTGCTGTAGGCACCAAATGTTCACAGAGGAAGGACTAAATCTATTAAATATATAAAAAACATTAAAATATAAAGGCCATACTATTAATTATGGGGGGTTTTTTTCCCCTGTAAAATTCTCTCTCATGGAGTTCTAGTTTCCACAACTAAATTTGCTAAACAGCCAGAGACAAGGTAAATTTTTAAATGTACAAATGTTCTAATAAGCTTTTGCTAAAGGAAGCCTTTGGCCACCTCAGAATCAAAAGCAGCAGGCCCATTTCTCATCCAGTCTAAAGTCACATGAGTGTTACACTGATCTACACCAGAATGCAAGAACCTGTCATACAAAGAACTGTTCCCCTATTCAGCGTAATCTCATGGAATTTTACTAGCACTAACCAACACAGCTACTCAGGTCCATTAGCAATGTCAGTCCTCTGGTGCTAGTATGACAGGCTTTAGCCATAGCTGTTCAGTGAAACTCGAAGCTGTGCACAACTGACATTCAAAACTTCTCCAGCTCGTCATTACAGCCAGTTCAAAAATGACATTTTCTGAGAGTCATTATGCAAAGTTTGAAAGCTCTTGCAGAAAGCCTGCGAGGTCTGAGCAGTGGGTGCAGATGAGGTGTTCCGGAGAAGACAAGCCAAAGCCAACGGGGACAGGGTGACCTGGAAAGGTCCTCCGTTCAATTGTTGTTACGGCGGCATATTGCTTGAGCAACCATAATTGCCTCTCAATGACCGTTTATTTTGATGGGGGAAGCAGGAGTGAACATGATTGTTGATTTTTTTAAGAGATACTGAAAGAACAGGCTACAATCAAATTCCTATCATTAGTTGATGACAACAGAACAGAAATAATGAAGTTAAAGCAGCAGCAGAGAGAAATTAGCCTAAATGGAGAACTCTTCATCTGTAGAGTTACATAGAGATGGCTTTTGTCATAGCAAGCTGTGTAAACATTTCCATCAAAAATAGAGAGGCTTAGATTAGATACCTTTCCGATGAAGATGGTTCCCAGGATAATGGGTTTGAGATGTGGGATGGACTAAATGTCCTCCTTCTTTCAGCTAGGTCTCAATCTATTCTTCATGTACATCATCCTCCTGTCCTTGAATGACTCAAGAAAAACTACAAAAATTCTTTGGGCTATTTTATGACCCAGCTTTTACTCTTTTGTTTCCATGACCATTCCTTCTCAATCCTCTGGGACCACAAACTCTGTCTCCCTTGGCTGCAGAAATTTAATAAGAACCAAATTTTGATCTTGGTTGCATCTATTCAGCCCCAGTCTAATAAATGGCATTATGTGAGTGAAATGGTAATTAGAAAACACAGCTAAGGTTAAGTATGAGGGGAATCTTTCAGTCTCTCTCATGCTCTTAGGGCTCAGGTTCTCCTTTATAGCTACATACCAAACAATATTATGTTCCCAACGAGAAGGCAGTAATCTTCTCTGGGACGCAGGCTTGGAGCTGGGCGGGGAATGCAGTGGCTTGGCAGCACGGAGCCAGCGCAGCAACAGTTTCAGCCTGGATCATCCTCATGAGTTCTGCAAATATCAGCAAGTTTAGCCCTTCAGCTCCCAAATTTGAAAAGATCTATTTCAGCAGAAACAAACTCACAACAGAAGCGCGTGCAGGAATGAAAATAATATCTGGAGGGAAGAGAAGGGATTATGGGCAGGTAACATTGCCTGAATATGTGTAAGTCTCTATCATGCTTTTGCTTGTATTTGCATCTCATATTGGCATTGAGTACCATAATTATTTTGACCCTGCACAGGGCTCACCTGAGAGGTGAGGTATAGTCACTGAAATCAAGGGAATTAAGGTGCTCCTCAGCACTACCTCCTGAGGGACATCCACATCTATTAAGTAAACTGTAACAAAAGGCAGAAAGTTGGGTCGCCCAGCCTCAGTGGGGCGAGGAAAGGCAGACCGCCCATAGGGGCTTACACAGATGCAGGCTTTTCGTGTGCACAGAACAACTGCAAAGGCAGGATCTGTTCTGTCTTGAGGTGTTGGTTAGGCAGTGGAAACCAATGAGAACATAATTTCCATTGTGCTAGCATCGCACAGCAAACGCTGCGGAGGGCTCTCCTCTCCTTTCTTCAGCGTTGTGTTAAAGCCATCAGCGTAACAGCTGCAGGGGACACACACGAAGGACAACCTCAAACCACCGCTGCAAACACTCACCCCAGCCAATGTGCTGCACTCACAAAGCTACCAGCAGGAAACCAGCCCAGCAAACGCTCCACCACGGGGAAAAGAGACCAGGGAGGTCCCCTCCAGGGAGGGACCAGGCAAAGGGAGGTCATGTTGCACCCCTGTGTGATGGTAGGCTCTCCAGAAATGCCCCCAAACCAGTTCCAGATCCCCCTGAGCCTGGGAAACTGCTATAAGAAAGTTACATCTGTGTTTTCTTCTTTAGCCATACAAATTTTAGGGTATTACACCTGGTCTTTAAAATCTCTCTCAGACACACCTCCACATGAGAAGGCTTGCCCAGGGACCACAGGCACTTTGTACCAACTGTACTACAGACCTACTAGTTCTTACAGATGAACACCCATACAGTACCTTATCTTTTAGGTCTTCTTATCTCTTATGAAGACTTTGAGCAGTTGTCGTAAAAGACTAGTCATCTTCCTCCTAGAAAAGCAGATCTAATCTGTGGCCGTTTCCCTTCAGTGTGGAGCACAGAGATAGGATACTGTCAACAGCTGGGAAGAAATACTTAAAGATTTAATTACCTTCCTTGTCTCTAACTAAATGGCTACTTGAAAACAGCTGCAATGGAGGCAGTGCTGTGATAGCATGCTGCTTTGAGGAGTCTTCAGGTCAAGCAACATTGTGTAAACTAATAAAGAGAAAACTACTAACAAGCTGGGAAATCAGAAAATAGGAATATATGGTCTTTTTTCTGCTTTTCACTGAGGTCCTGGTTTGGAATCTGTAATGGAATGACAGTATTTCCAGAAAAAAATGGAAAGTTTGTTTAGGTAGAATTTAAGATGTCTAGTTTACTATTTGGGATTTATGAATATCTGTGTCCAGTTTTCCTGGACAAATCACAGCTATGAAGAGCAGTCTTCCTGACACACAGGATTCAGGCAGGCAACATGTGGTGTGCCTCTGTGGACTGAAGTGCCTGTGTTTGTGCTATGCAGAGAAAGTATGTGTGGTTTTGTATGCAAAATTCTGGCTAAAAATACAGGGGTGCCTACCTGACAGGGAGTATGTGCCTGGGTCACTCTCATTCTCCTTTCTGGCTGTTGGCAGCCAGGGCAGATGGCGATGCTATCGGCATCTTTTATTATTTTATATGCTTTGATGAAGGAACAGGAGGGAGCCAAGCGATTGGGAGGACCGGTCCCTTCTGTCCGTGCATCCTCCCCATGCAAGTCCTTGATAGTTCTGGGGAGAAGGGCGGGTAGGGAGTATAAATCTTCAGGGATTTATCCAAAAGGAGTTTGATCCCATGGGACTTTGGAGGAGGGCAAAGAGCAGGTGGGAGTTGGTATGTGATGCATATGGTGAGGCAGGCAGAACTTCCCTACAGGCATGTTTTTTCATTAGGAAAATAAAGATTATAGAGCTTTTGCATGGTCATTAAGAAAAGGTCAAGCTTAAAGCCTGTCATGTCATTAATGTAATAGGTAGGCTAAACATTAAAAGGAGAGAGCTTTGGGAGGAAGGAAAGGACTCTGTGTGTCCCTCAAGTTGCACATGTACACTACTACTAAGATACTAGTTCGAACCAAAACGTTTCCAGTTGTTACACTTCGGCCCCCATTTTTAAAAGCCATTTGCCCTTACAAGGAAAACAGCCTGAGAGAGGATTTTGTGACTGCCTGATGAACTTTCTACACTGTTTTGGGAAAAAAAAAAAAAATCTGCAGTTCCATTATTTGTATGGAGAAAAAACTTTGAGAGTTGACAACTGTCAGAGTTCTCTTCTGTTGAAAATCATTGGAGATTTGTTTTTCCTGTAGGCTGAACCGGAAGAGACCCACTAACGTGACTTGTACAAAATGGAGCAGTTAAGGAAGAAAGGTAAAACAGATGGTAAAACGGATGTCTTTGGGCTCTCCCTTGTTTTGGGCCACCAAAGTCAAGTTCTGAGCGACGCTGGCTGCTTTGAAGTGGCTGGCTGCAGCTCCCGCCCGCCTTTGCCACGCTGCCTGCGTGAGGGTGTGGTGTGGAAGGAGCAAGAGGAATCCTCCCTGACCCGAGGATGGGTCTGCTGATGGCCAAGACAGCTTGACGCTGGGCGGTGACAGAAATCTTCTATAATGCACCCTAACATCTAGCCCATGACATCTTTTTCTGGTTCAGCCGATGCCTTTTATCATGTGAAAATACTAAAAACAGATCCAAAGCCTCCATGTATAATTGAGGCTGTAGCTGTTGTTTCTTATTTTTATTATTTGAGAAGACCTTTATAGCTCCCTTTAGATTTTCCTGCTCATGAATTATAAGTCTGCTCTTCAAAGTAGAGGAATGCAGCTTTCTGGTGCTGGGAGCTGTCACATCTCCTGTAGGAAGGTAGACAGTTTGACTGCTCCAAGCTGTATAATTGCAACAGCCAAAAAAAGGATTCACTTCTTTTTCCTTTCTAGGGCACATGATATGAAGAGACAGACAAGCTGTCTTTACACTGTCCCTCAAAAACATATTTCCATGCTGTCCTTTCTAGCTAATCCCAATTCTGTTGAACAAACAGAGCAAAGGTAGGAGCAGCACAGACCTTGTCTTGTTCACTTTCTTTCCCACAGAGCACTTCACATGTTGCCTCCAGAAAGTCCAAGCTCTTGTAGATGTTACGTGGGTCTACAACCACTTTCTCCAGGCCACTTGGAAGGACAGGCTAAGTGGGAAGAGTGCGACCTTGGTCTCTAGCGATCACAGGGAGCAAGGAGCGGGGTTGGTAACAGAGGTATTTTGAGGGTAGAGCTTCCTAGCTTTGCTACGAGGAGGGATCGTCCCAGCATGTCCTTTCTGCAGCTGGCAGGCAGCTGCAGTGGTGGGACTGCCCGTAGGTCTGCAGGCACCAGTGGGAGAGGCTGCAGGTTCCCGAACACTGGCAGTGTGTGTCCCTACGCAGGGGCAGATGAACCAGTGGCTGTAGGGAGCAAAGGAGCTCATGGGTATGGAGGTCAGAAGAAGGGTGTTGTAGGACCGCTGCGGGATGTAAAGTTCTCTTCCTGGGCTTCTTGGTTTTGGCTGCTTTCATCTCTAGGGGCAGAGTGCCCTGTCTATGTTTTCGTAGCCTGTAATAACAGATGCTTCTTAATGAGTGCACAGACAGACAGCCTATTGTCTGGGTTTGTGCCTCAGAACTGCACGGTGGGAAGGGCTATTGGCACTTGCTTTTGTTTACTCTGTTTCTAAGGATGTGTGGTCCTTAGAAGGATGGGGGCCTTTCTGTCTTTCAGGTGTTTTTATGGGCCAGGCTGGAACATAGCCTGTTTGTGTTACGTTTGTTTATTCTTGGAATAACCCAACTCATGCCACCTCCTGAGAAGGACCTCTACGTACATTTAATGTGAACTAACTCTGAGGGTATCCAAATGGCCCCGATAAACAAGGGTGGCCTATCTGAAAATATTTTCTGGTTGTGAACATTGCAATGTAGGCTGAGCCTAGTTAGAAAGCCTGGCTTGTGTGTACATATTTTCTCTTCTTTTAGTGTCCCAGCGGGGCAGAGAGTCCCTGGAAGGCTATCAAGCATGGACTGGCTTTCAGAGCTTACTCCTTGCCAGCAGGATCTCTGTGTGAGGCCAATAAAATTTGTTTGCACTTGACAACAATAGAGTATTTTTGCGCTTCACAGTGTGTCTCCTTGGGACTAACTGTTGTTTGGGAAGGCCCTTAGGTCTATCCCTCCCCTTTATCCCATGCAGGATGAAGACACCACCCTTTCGTGCCCTGTGTCTAGAAGATGGTGACTGCTATAAACACTGGGGTGGGCTTACAGACTGGCTGGAGAGGACTTGCTTCCAAGCACAGACCTAGGAGAGGTCAAAGGAAGGATAAAAGCTGGGGAAGTGGAACTTGGCTTTGAACTCAAATAACTCATGGGTGAAGGGTGTTCTTTGAAGAGGCATTGAGATGTGGTAGGAGTGTGGGGCAGCTAGCTGTTCTTCCCGTGGGGCTAGGGGCAGATCATCTGAAGTAATCCCCTCTTGTTCACCTCTTTTCCCACCCAGCTTCTGCCACCCATGCCGAGGGGCCAAAGGAAGAAGGTTGATCCATTATGGAGGAGGAAGGGCATAGGGCAACTTCCAAGGGGACTGAAGGCCAACTCAGAGTACAGCTACATGTTCCATCTAATCTGCTAAATGATGCTTGGGAACCTGGTTTTTTGAGTGGTGGGATGGGAAGATGACATGTCCCTCTGCAGCATGAGTCTTTCTCTTCTACTCTACTGCTAGAGATTTTAAATAAAAAGGCAAGGAGAGGGCAGGTGGGTTTAGTTTAGCCAGTGTCTCTCTCTGAAACGCACTGGCGTGGGACATAGGCATATGACTAGTGTGCATCGCAGCATGCGGTGGTGGTGATGGGGGAGGCGGCATTTGACCACGCCATACAGCCTTGCTGGGTCAGAAGGGAGTCATCTGTTCCGCAGGGCTGGAGCTCACTTTGGCACCGGGCCACGCAGAGGCCTTTTACTTTCTGAAATTGCCAGCCCCAGGTCGATCACCTCACGTCTGGAGGGCAGCGAGGTCCCAGGAGCAGCGCTAACCCCAAGTGCCGAGGAGGGTGGGCGGCAGCGTGCTCCGGGAGCTCTGCCCTGTTCTTAGCACAGCAAAGGGCGTTTCGCCAGTCTAGGGCAACACTGAGAGGGGTCAGGCACTAAGCATTGCAAAGGATTTTCCTCTCCCTCTCTGTGGCCATCAGGGAAGCTTTCGGATCCTTCTTCTTTCTCTCTAGTCTTATAACCGTGGATGCTAAAAAAATCAGGATAGGCTGGAAAGTAGGTCGTGGGGTTGTGCATAGGACTGATAGCATACAGCAAACACAAAGGGGCAGAGGCTTCCTAAAGGGTGCTGTAATGAGCTGTGAGACAGATGTTTTGCCCGGGACGACCCAAAATCTGTGCAGCAGGATTTTGCTTGTGGCAGTCTACGAATTTGAGAAAAGCTCCTTCACCGAGACGTGACTCCCTTGCTGGCATAGCAATCCAGGGAGCAGCTGGGCAGACCCTACCATGAGGGGGAGACTAGCGTTACGCTCGTGGGGTTGCTAACCTGATAGTTTGCTGTCCGTAGCTCTTGTCTTGCTCACAGTGTCTTCAAAACCTCACACAAGAAGCCTTTTGTTGTGCTGCATCGGTTCTAAAACCCTTATAAAATAAAATATTGTTCCTGAGAAGGATAATTATTACAGGTCTTAGGATCCACGAAAGTTTTCTAATCACTCAGATCTACATTGCCTAAATTATTTTGTAATGCTAAGAAAATGACAGCGTCTCTATTTCAAAAATGATCATAGAGGGTTATATTTAATGCAGTTGTCTAAAATACTACACAGTATACTTTACTACTGTGCAATTAAAAAAAAAAATAATGTGAATAGTTATATCTTCCTCCAGCTTAGCAGCTGGATCTTTTTTTAAAATCTTAAGAGCTTGATTTGCCCAGTTCCTGTAAGGGAGCATTAAACTTAATGATCTACACTTCAAAAAATGACTTGTGATTCTGAGAACTTTAATTTAATGGTTTCCCTACTTGAAATACATCAGAAGTGCTTTATTGTTCAAACTGATGGTGTTTGGTGGTTCTTGAAAAGCAAAATGGAAACATCTCAACGAGACAGAGCCAGCTTTTCCCATATAAAGGGCTGACATACCATACTAGGGTAAAGCTGTTCTTACAGATCCATTTGTCTTTTGGTTTGAATACATATAACCAATTGCAAAAGGTGCTTCACTGAGTTTTTAAACAGGAGAACATAAATTCTGGAGAAGAAATGAGTATTTTAGTTAAAATGGAACTAAAATCAGTTTCTGATGATGCTTCTTAATTTGTACAATAGCATGACATGACATTTCCATTGTAGCTGTTTCACTTCCATACTAGATAATTTGTATGGTCAGTTTGGTAAAAATTAGAAGCTGTAATGAAGTTTTCTGGATCATTTATAATCTGATGGTTTTTTAAGACTTAAAATTGCTGACAGCATAGAAAACCTGAAGGAGTAAGGGAGAAAAAGCAGTAGAAACCATCTCGCGACTCATGTCTTTCATTGCACAGGCACATTTCTTTCAGGAAGTAGTTCATGTACTTATTCAGTTTTGGAAAGGGTTATTTGTTTGAAAGGGATACAGAACAGCTTTGGCTGCCTGTTACTGGTAAATCAACTTTTCTGGACGTTGACTGACTCCTTTGGAGCTTTGAAATGTGTTTGCTTAGCTGAACAAGATAATGAAAAGCAACCCGTCTGGCCATTAATTATATCATTAGTTGTATTTAAGTCAGCATTTACCACACCACAGTGCTGTACATGCGAATTAACTCTTGCTCCTGTTGCATGCAGGGGCTCCGTATACTGGCACCAAAGATGGTTCCCATGAAGCAAGCATGCAGAATTCAGTTTTTGACAGGGAACGAAACTGAAGTCTTGCTGTTTATTTCAAGCTGTCACAGCAAAAGCTGAATAAAGCACAGCAAGATAAAACCAATTAGCAGTTGAGGCCTGCACACAAAATATTTTTATGCTAGGGATTTAGTGCAATGCTCTCTGTATAAATATCATGATTCGTTCCATTCTTTAATGCAGTTAAACAATGGGTGTTCCTTAACAAGGGACATCCTTATACACGCTATTTTATGCATCTTGGTAAGTACAGGCAGCATTCACTCATGACAGCTATAGATCAAATTACAAGCAAGCCACAGAGAATTATGTTTCTGTGGAGGGAACCCTTAGTCCCCAGCTGGGCTCCTGTGAAAGAGGTGGCCAAAAGCCAGCTAACTTTGCTCCCCAACTGCAAGGAGCCAGGCTGCATTACACTGCTGGCAGCACTCAGCATCCCCGAGGAGGTTTTTTCTGAGCAGAGTCCAGGCGCAGCCACCACCCAGGGCTGCACGGTCTGCTCTGCAGCTGGGGGAAGCTTGAGCTGCAACTCGTGGCTGGGGAGGTGGCCAGGAGAAGACCCGGCCCGGGCAGCCGGAGCTTCGCCTCTTCCAGCCACCAACGCTGCTCCTGCGGGACATGTCAGTGTGGCTGTGGGGGCCGCCGCGTCCATGCCCGTCTGCTTGCGATCGTCCCCACGGGCTGGGGGGAAGATTTGACGCAGGTGCTGCCTACAGCATTACACGACGCGAGCGGCACGGCACCCGTCTGCTTAGGGTGCAAGACCCCAGGCACTTGCTTCCCTGTTCGCCCCTGCCTGAAAGCTTTTGGACTGATGAAAGAGCGCATCCCCATCTCACATTCTTCCATAGAGAGGAGAGTTACTTACGCTGCAAAAATGTGCTTCGCACAGGTGTAGCTGTGCTCTCATTGTGGATGGTGTAACTCATGCGGTAAAACAGGCAACCCAGCGATAGAGTACACCGAGCAAATTTACAAATCAAACCTTTATTGTGTACAAATGATGAAGAGATTGTAGTATTATATAAGGCCATGACTTAAATGGGTGTGGGGGTGGACATGCCTTTACCAATTTCTATTCTGATGGTTACCATTTACAATTACCATTTCCATTGTTCACCAAAACATTTGCAGCCTTACTTAATATTGGTTTTCAAAGCTGCAGCTGATGTTCATTTGTGCTCTATGCCAATACTCACCTCCTGCAAAACATATGGGGGGGGTATATATTGATATATATATACACTGTAAAAGTGGTATTTCTTTAAAGGCCTGGTGGAACATCTCAAATTCTAGTAACGAGCTTGGCAAGGCTGTCTTTTAAAAGATTCATGAGTGACCAGGGAGGATTTTTGTGGGTCTTTTTTTTTTTTTTTTTTTTTCTCCTTTGTTAACAAAGTACCCAAGATGACTGCGGCTCTATTAAAAATCCATCCTAATGACTGCTTAGGTAGAGTTCAGTGCCAACTTTCATTTTAGCGTCAACTTAGCACCTCTCATTAATTTCTTACATTCTTCTGGGACTGAGGATTTCCATATTTGGTTTTACTCTTGGATTATGTCAGAAAAGTTTGAACAAAATTGTTTCAGCTAAATGAATGTGAAAAAAAAATATCTTCCATATGTTGTTATCGAAATCTTCTGCATCTGCTTAAGTCAAAAATGGCAAGCCAGAAATCTTTATGTTGGCTTACAATATAGCCTATTCAAGAAAACACTCTCAGGCTGAAGAAAATTGGTTAAGTAGTTTTAAATCAACTTGTCATTTCTCTGCATACTATGTAGACCTCTTTCATTTTCCCCCTCTCCCTTTTTCTTAATTTAGTTTTAAATCCTTGTTTAAAGTGAGTCTGCCAGGGATTCATTTACTAAGAATATCTTTAATGACATCTCAGTTATGGATACATTTGTCAAGAACCCCAGCTGTTAAGGCCAATTGACTTGAAAAAGCCAGAGCGGATGCCATTGCTTCAGTATATGAGGGATGAAAAGGTTTAGAGTGTACTGTCAGCAATCTTTCCCAGTTCATACCAGTTTAAGCCTCGGACCTGATGACCTTACTTATAGCAGTACAATGACATAATCTTGCATATGTTCAGTCAGATTGTTTCTTGTCCTTTTTATCTAAAACAGAGAAATAACATAAAAAACCTAGGCTAAATAGAAAAGTTGACAAATAGCCACTTAAAAGTCAAAAAATCACAAAGGCTGAGGTTGCTACAACAGTGCTAAGACTTCACACCCTCTTTATATTCTTATAAAGCTTACAACTTGCTTTGACAAAAGCCCCTGTTTAGAAAAAGAATAAGCCTTTAAACTCAAGTACTTAAATCCAGGAAAAAGTAAGACTTAAGGTAGCTCATTCTCTGGTCCACTAAGTATCTAATGATTTGGAGCCCAATGGGATGGCCTCAAGGAGAGAGATATTAAACCCTCCCTTTTCTACTCCTCTCCTGCAAGAGTGAATACATTGGGGGTGGGGGAGGACTTTTCTGTGAGATGGGTATTCAAATCTCTTCAGCCAGGCATGTAAGCTTGCCAGCAGTTCCCAAGAGCACTCTAACTCTCAGCTATTGTAAAAATAAGTACATAAAAACATATGTAGAACGTCCCCCACATCCTTCCTTTCCTCTCTTTGCAGTGTTTCCCACTGGCTAAACAGGGCAGCTGGGAGCAGGGCATTGGAAATGTCTTTCCCAGGTAGCTAACTTTCTCCAGACATCATAAAGGAAGCCTAGACATCAAATACATGTGTGAAGTCAAGGAGTTATGTTATTCCTCCTTATATAGGGAGGACTGCAGTGCAGAGCAATTAAACCCAAAATTTCTAAATGGTCCACTACTGAAATTCCTCATTCTCGTGTAGAAAACCTTAAATACCAAAGGACAGGCTGTTCCCATTTTGTTCGGCTAGACTGGTAAATATTCAGACAATCTGAAAAAAAAAAACCCACAAAACACTTCTAAAACACTGGACTAATTTGCCCAAGGTTGTATGGCAAACCAGCGGCAGAGGCAGCGGCAGAGCACATTTTCCTGGGACTCCAGTTTAGCGCTTTGAGCACACAACAGTCCTTTCTCTTCTTCATTCCTATTTTGCTACCTGAATTATAGGGATGTAAGATGTAAGAGACGTCAACCTCATTCTGTTCTGTTTTGAGGAACACTACTGTTTTATTTGCTGATCTACTGCATAAATAACCACGTCTCAGATGGTTACAGGCATATGAGGGGTAGGTACTGCTGAAATCCATGTGCTGGTTGAGACAGGCACATTACAAAAAATCCTTCTTGTTTAGGGTGACATTATTAAAGTTTCCATGAAAACTGTGTTAAAAGAAGCCAAGTTAGTTTTCATGTGTAACTTTATTTTTGACAGTTTCTCAACCTTGGCTTTGCACTTTGTTTGCATTTCCTTGTTTTAAGAGGAAACAGGGCTCATAACAGATATCTGAAAGTCACATTCCTGCATGTTGTTTTAGTGGATAAATGAGAAACTTTGATACTTGAAAAAGAAAGGGGAAAAAAATATTTGTTCTGAAGTGCTGAGACTGACAGCAGTCTGAGATCGGGGAAACTCAGTCCCCACCTTGATCAGACCATGGCGATTACTGCTCATGGAGTGACGGAAATCCACCACACTCCCTGTTGGCACTTGAGTGATTAATGAAATGCCATGCACAGGAGCAGGTGGCTGAATTTCCCTTGAAATAAGACCAGTTACACTTATAGCAGAGTGTTAAAATGTGTACACTAGGAGAAAACATCAAATGGAGTAGGTAGACATAACATGTAATAAATGAAATTGTGATGGAGCACCTAACACAACGTTCCCTGAAACTCACAACCTGTTCAAATGTGGTTAGTACAGTGAGGTAAGCAAGATCATCACTGCTGTTGTTTGTCGACTCTCTGTATATGTATGTATGTATACATGACTATATATATACACACACGCTATATTATATAGTGTGTGTATATAAAAGAGCTTATAGACTAGGAAAAGGTGGATCTGTTTTTAGCAGCTAAAGATTAGTCCAAAACGGAGAACTCAGTGAAGAATGACAAGCATCTCTCTTTCTTTTTGCTTAAAAATGTTATTTTCTGATTAATCTCTGCTGTTGGTCAGCATGTTATGGACGTGCTTGCCACTGTGTACAGTTGCACTCTGTAACACTATTTAGGTATATAACACATTTGCTGCAGGTCTATCATAGATTGTAATATATAGCTATACTTGTAGGTAAGGAAATTGCTACATTTAGCAGATGGTCCTTGTACCTTTGGTCACCAAAGACACTTAATTCAAGTGGTTTAATGCCAGACGCTAAAGGACTGGGACACTCCTGCTGGAAAACCAGTTCCTTCTCATGAAACCAGAATGGCAATACTTCAGTGCTGTTTTGCTTGCAACTCTTTTTCTATACAGGCTATAGATTTTAATGGGGATCTAATTTTGCTGTGAATGTATAATACCTAACTCAATAGAGTCCACCTCTTAGACTGAATAGTTAACATGCAATGGAATATTATATTATTATTTTATAAAATAAATGTTAAAAACAATTGATTTATTTCCAAAATCTGTTTCTGCTTAGAGGCCTTCCTGATAACTGCATTAAGAATAATATGTGGCTCTGTTAGTGCATGTGTATTTTTATTTAGTTGGATGTTTATACATATGTATCTCATGAGGTAAATTCTGGACAACTGTTATTGTACCCTCCCTTTCCTGTACACCAGCTTAACTTTTACTGAAACACAAGACAAAGCTTTCCCTGGTCTCTGAAGACCTTTAGGAAATCACTACATGGGATTAAAATTCTAAAGCACAGATAGATAGGTAGGGAAGGGATCTTGAGCTATACTTTTGACCACCACTGGCATTAAGGTAGGATAAAGACAGACTGTCCCTTTCAGATTATCTGTTCTAACCTCAAACCTCCATAGGAAAAAAGGTTTTCCACAACTTTCCTGTTGTGTAATCTGTTAGACCATTGAACTATGCTTGTAGTTAGAAACCCTTTCCTAAAACTTAAGCAATATCCTCTTTCTTACAAAGTATACTAATTATTTTTGGTCCCGCCTCCAGCTGACACAGAGAACAACTGATTTCTCTTTACTATAAACTTTAATGTGTTGAAAAAACAAACTAAACTCCTAGCCTTCCAAACTTCTCCTTACCTGGAGTACACAAAACCAATTCTTTTCTTTGTAAAGCCCGTGTGTTGCCTTCCTGTACAATTTCCATATCGCCTAAGATTGTTCTTAAAGTGCATCTTTCCTAAAAGATGCCCAAAATGACCCTGTTAAGCCCTTGCCACTGCACTCAGAAGAGGACGAATGCTTGACTGGTGCTGCCTGTGAGCCACCTCGACCCCAGGCTCCGTTCCTGTTGCCTGGGTAGTCCCCATTTTCTGTTTCAGGATTGGATTTCTTCTCT
This sequence comes from Harpia harpyja, assembly GCF_026419915.1. Taxonomy (NCBI): domain Eukaryota; kingdom Metazoa; phylum Chordata; class Aves; order Accipitriformes; family Accipitridae; genus Harpia; species Harpia harpyja. The sequence goes on along the minus strand of NC_068942.1, from coordinate 8,263,840 downwards.
TTCCTGAAGCATAGCCCTTTGCTGAACTTCTGCTTGATTTTTGGATCATGTCTCGAGTTTATTACCATGTGAAGTCCAATAGTATTCTGAGTTCCCTTTTATGTGCACTTTCAGTCCTCCCAGTATGGCAGCAAACCATTGACTGTTATAACTTGAGGTTATCTTTTTCAGCTGACTTTGCTCAGCACGTTTTCCTAGTTCTTATTTCTCTGCCCATGTTTATGAGAATGTTGCACAGGACAGTATTGAAAATATTAGCAAAGTCAAGATCCATCACAGCTCCCGACTCCTGCTGAACTACTAGGCCAGATATACTGTCAGAAGAGAAAATCACATTGACTTGACATGTTTTATTCTTGTGAAGCTGATCTTGACTATTTCTTCCTATTTTATTCCCCTATAAATGCATTTACTCTAGTGTATTTTCAGATATCTTAGTTGGCTGCTTTGTCTGTAATTTCCCTAGTCCTTGCTTCATAGTGTTGTGGTTCCACATAACACCCATGTCTCTTTGTCCTTCTGCCAGTCCCTCTCTTTTCTTTTTTTTTTTACTCCCCAAACACTTCTCACTTCTCTATCTTTTTTCCCAGTTCTTTTGTGAAACCATATCCAAAATAGGTATTGTATTTGTCTTTCTCCAGTTCTCCAGACTATCCCATTTCTTTTTGTTGTCAAAAGCTCTCACTAACAGCTCAGAAATTGTTCGGCTTATTTCCTAATGCTGTGTGAAATCCTTTGACTACTACTTTTTTTAATTATTCTTTTAACTTATTCTTTCCCCCTCTTGGCATGTTGTAGATACAGTTTTCCAAGTTTAACACTCTTGGTAGCAACAAGTGCTAGATGTCTCAGTGGTTACATTGGCTATAACGATTTTAGGGAATTTCCCTCCCATAGCTCTCCCATGCTGCTAGCAATACAGACACTATAAATATAGCCAAACCACAAGCATTTTTACCACTTTAGCTGATTTATGCAACATGATGGTGAAAATGTCATCAGGCAATCCCTGCACTACCATTCCTGTCTACGTTAGAGGAAAGTTGGAGGAGTTTTTAAATTTGTGATTTGTGGGTAAAAGTGCCTCTGATAAATCTGGCACAGTGTGCTGGAAATGATAGTGAATACAATCAGTTTTACAAACCAGTAAGGCCGCTTTCTTTCAATGCCACGTGAAAAGAAATATAAAAAATCTCTAATGTCTAATGTGCTTTTTCTCCTATTTAATGCACAATATACACATGCATTTCAGCTTATCAGGCTGCTGGTTCATGAGGACTCACGGCATTTCAGATGATGGGTCTGAACCGATTTCCCAGTAGTTCCATTCTCTTGTTTTTCTACAGTAAGTCAGCTGGAATACATACATTTGCCTCTGATATCTGTAGTTTTAAAATACAATTTGGACTGAGCAAACTTCTTATTAATACTCAATCAAAAATAATTGGAAAATTCAGGGTGTTAAGGCACTTTCTTAACAGAAAAGAAAATCCACAAAGAATCTTCATTGCTGTACTTTGATATGCCAATATTTAATAAAGGTGAGGATATATTTTGATGAAGAATGAACAGCCCCAAGAAAAATCATATACCTACATGCACATATTCTCCCTAAACTAGGCACCTTCCTTCCCTCCTTTCCCAAAACCACACTACTCCCAGGGTGGGACTTGCTGCCAGTGTACAGAACAGTGAAACGTATTTTAGTTTCAGTACATGAAAATGGCCTCAAAGTGTCACTAGAGAGCTATAGACAATCTGTTTCTAGCTACATTTTAAGGTTTTGGGGCTTTGTGATCTTTTCACTCAAGAGCCACTTCTAACTTAGTCCTTCTTATTGCTTAAAATGCCCATCACTATGTATGGCGATGAAAATGCCCTGGCCACTTGTACACAGATGGCAAGTCTTTCGGTATGACAGTTTGACTTTTGTGAAGGCAAAGAGCATGAAGTGAGAAAAGAAACTTGCAAATAACATAGATCTTTAAAAAAAAAAAAAAGGAAGTTGGTAATTAATTCCCTCCCCCTTCATAATCTCGACCAAGACAAATAGAAATGTGATTTTAACAATGGTAGGAAGTGAAACAGTCTAACCTTTCTGCATTTAGCCTGGAAGCTTTTTAAGAGGAGAGACTCTCTCGTGTATGTTTACTCAGTGCCCTGCACAAGCAAGGCTCATATTTACTCTGGGCCTTTTGAGCCCATATCACAATATAAATATTTCCTAAGAGTAGTTCTTATGGGAACGAACCTTTGTTTGTGCTGCTGTTCAGAAGCGGTCCCCGGCCACGCTCCTCCTTCGGGATTCCTTCCCAGCTGGCCACGTCACTGTCATCTAGTATTCGATTGCCTTTAATGCAGCAGATTCATGTGAAAGGAAGCCTGCAGTAAGATCATGGAAAATTTTAAAATGTCCAGTTTCACTTGCAAATGGTGCATTTCTTACAGGTATGTCACTTCACTCAAGTGCTATTGGGAACATCTTGTGTTCAGCTCCCTTTTACAGTGTCATTTGAACTTGTGTGTCTTTCCTGAAGAGTTACGCTATATGTGTTCCTCATTTTATCTTTGTCACAAAAGATAAAGAGTGTATTATTTCTCCTAACATCCTCAGGAACAGCTTAGCATTTCCCTCTTCTGCATCTCTACATGACAGAGCCACACAGAATGTTTCCAGTAATTGCTTCTTGCAGTTACACCTGGTATGTCTGCCATGAAGCATTTAGGAGGAGAGGAACTTCAGAAGTACTATTTTGTTTCTACTTCTGTATATCCACAGATTATTAAACTAATGACTATCATAACATGTATGCAATAACAACAACAAGATGCCAGTCAAAGCCCTAAAGCCTCTTTAGGTTAGATTAGATTAGATTAGATTTGCACTGGGATTTAAACAGAGAACAGTTGGCTTTGAATCTCTCTTCTCTGTTTATTAAAGTTGATGGTCCTATTCTAACATCACTGGAAAGATATTTTCCCCTTCTTTCTCCCCTTTGGCCCAATTTCTAATAACATCAGAAGCTTCATGATCTTGAAATGACAACTTCCGTGTAGGCAACACAGAGGCAAAAAATTCACCAGATAACACAGCATTCAGTGGATATCAATGATCACCAAAAATTATTGGGTTTACATTGAAAATAGCAAACTTTTCTGATGATTTATCCACAGGAGCTTTTAAATACATTTCTGCATCATCACTTCAATGCATAGGCTTGTCAAGTATTAGACAGACTCCATGCGGTGGCAGCAGGGGAAACGCTAGGCCTGATGAACCTCCAGGGTGGAAACTCTCGCATATATAATAACGAGGATAGGTTTCCAGCGGCGTTTCATTTTTGCCACTTGCGACAGCAACACGTGAAAGTGCTCCTTTCCGCTTTGCCAGTGGGGCCCTGTGTGTCTTCAGTCTCTTAATTCATGCAAACACAGTCACTTTCTTGTCCTTTTATTGCACACACTCCATTTGGGGTGGATTGCAGGTGGATGCTGCATGGAAGAATCAAATATATTTCTCTTATTGTTAGCAACATATATGGGGAAATTTCAGAAGCGCTTTGTATTGCTTAACTTCCTCCTCATGGATCTCAGTGACAGAAGAATGAGGCCAAAATGAGTCTTTCGCAAAATTCGTTATCTAATTTGGTATACATATGACATTGTTTCTCCATGTCAGCACTAACTTGTAAAGTTAGGTGTTAAACAGCAGAATTAAATATTAAACCAAAATTCAAATATACCTGTACAAGAACATCCAGGAAAATGGATTCAGAGAAATTTTGGTATTATTCTCTCTCCACTGCTTTAAGTTTACTTCCTGGATATTTATTAGAAACCAAATAGAGATGTAGGATATGCAAAAATAGAACCAGGGGAAAAAGATCTTGTTCTTTCATGTATTCTGAGTATCGGTCCATGATTTCTGCTATTTTGTTCGATTACTGAAATGGAAAACATTTGCTGCCTAGTCTCCTCAGAGGTGCCGTGTCTGGTAAGCTTGCTTTAACAGGCTCCTGAACTGTGATGCAGGGCTTGTGACTGGCCTAACGATTCATTCCTGAAAAACTTTAGCTTCATCAATTTTGGACTCGTTTTCCTCTGTGGTTTTTGAAAGGGGCGTGGCTTTGCACTCCAGTGGAAACAGTGTCTCTAGTAATTAAATTATTTGTTTTAAAGACAGAAGGGGGTACTTTACACCTATAACAGCCTTGCTCCAGAGGGCTAGAAAAAAAGCAGTTTCTTCCTTTAGTTCCTAAAGTTTGGTGGTTTGGTTTTTTTTTTCCTCTCGCTCTCCTTTTGTAAAGGCCCTGCCTATGCAGGTCTTCACTTACTGGTCCAGAGCAGTTCTTTTCCAGTGAGGAGCCAATTAGCAACACCTCCACAATGGGTTTTGTTTCCTTGGAACAGCAGGTCACCCTTGTAAGCATGGCTTTTGTGTTATCAAATTAATTTAAAATATTCAGGTGGGTCTACATACCAAGTTTCAGAGAGATAACTACTCCAGTATAGGCTAGCAAGTCACTTCTTGCAGCTATTAGAGCTACTCAGCAAGTACGATCTCCCTAACCAATAGATTCTTAGGAATTTTGTTTTCTCTTTCTTTTTTAGAAACTAAGCTATGAACTTCAGGAGACAGAGTCTTATTTGGACTGTACCTAAAAATAAATCTCTAGCCACTGTAGTCTCCACTAAGAGCAACTATCAAATACTTTATTACCAACAGTATCAGCTGTGCTGCTGGAAAGGACCTCAGAAGGTAGCGTTGCTTGGCTCAAAACAATTCCTCTCCAGTGCTCTTCTAGTGCAGGCTATCACGTACACGACCACAACAATTAACCTAAGAATCCTAAGTCCTGGAACATTCACCTACTTGGTGATAACAACACATACACCACCAGCAGCACTTCCCCGTACTTGCTGCTCTGAAATCAGAATTGTGTCAGGCAACAAAACAAAAAAAAAAAAAAAAAGAGAGAGAGAGAGAAAGACCCCCCTCCTTTTAACTGAATAATGGCTTTGTCACTTTATCTAAATTCACCACAGCTTTGAGAACTAATATGCCATGTATTTTGTTTGGGTCTTTCTAATTATTAATGTCCTGTTTCACCTACTATCTTGGTAGTCGTGTTCTGGACAAACATGTCTTCCTATAACAAAGACTGAGGGCAAAGATGTATAAATAATACTTGTAAACCTCCTCATGATTTCAAAACATTCTGAAAGCATTAACGGAAGTTTTATGTCACCTCTATCAGATAACATTATCCATATCCTAAAATAGGGGCATTCGGAAGCCAAGTCTCTTGCTTTCGTATAGAAAGTGTACTCAATAATACAGCCCAAATTTACATATTCCTAACTCTGCACTTTATTCACGGGGCAACACTTGGCTCGCTCATCTGTTTAGCCATAATCATCATTTTGATCCCATTGCTGGCCCTCCTCTGATCTTCCCAATAGGCAACGTTCCCACTTCAGAGCGATCTCAACAGTTGTCTCCACAGTAAACGCGTCACGAAACACACTGCTACAGCTCCCCTTTCCAAATTCTCAAACAAGCAACAGGCCTTAAAAGCTCACCGCCACACCGGCTCTCCCCAGGGCAAGCTAATGCAGAGACTTGCAGCAACCTCGTACTTCACCACCTCTCACATTCCTTTAGTCCAGGAACAGGAGGCTGCCTGGCCTGCTCGCCTCTGTCCTGCTGGACTCGGTTGCAATCGCAATAGTTTCCATTCATTGTCAATTAGCTGAGGTCTCCAGAATTGTAAAGAGGACAAATTAACCCCACTGCCTACAGTATGTTATAAACACAATATACTATTTTCACTTGCTGCGTACTTTGGGAAGAAAAATATCTGGTTTATTCTATCCCAGTGACCTAAGCATGGTAAAAAAATTTGCCATAACCTAGAAACAGGATGCTTTCAACTAAGCTAAATCATGATGGAAAACACATTTTAGCTCAGTTTCTTAAACCTAGCAAACAAAAGCTGAAACGAGTCCGGTATCACCAATGATGACCTTTTTCTACTCTTTCACTATACAGATAGTATAAAGACTTAATTCACGGGACTGATTTTGCAGGAAACCATTAACTGGTATTACAGCTTCAGACGAGAATGCGTATTATTCTAGATGTTTTTTAAAAAACACTACAAAAGGACTCGCAACTTAGAAAAACCCAAGCAAAGCAGATTAAAACCTTTGACCTTTATCTAATCATCTGCAAGCACAGTTCAAGAGTTAGCCGTTTCAAACAGTATTACGTAACAACAAACATTCTTAAAAAACAGACAACATCCTCCCTCATAATAGAGGAGTAAAATACTCGTATACGCAACATTTGCACCAAATACAACCAACAGGAGTTTCTTTAGGTATGTCAGAAGTTGACACACGGGCACTTGATTTGTATACCGTGGTTGTGCGCACCAGCGGGAAGGTGAACGCACTCCGGCAGAAGCCAAAGCCTAGGTTCCATTTCCCTCCCCCAGCTTGCCTTTCCTTTTCTTGCCTTGCTTCCTTGCCTGACGGCAAAGTCTCTACAATTTCACATCTATCAGGACCAGATAGAGAACTCAAGCACTTAAGGTCAGACATTGTGATTTGGAAAGTCTGAAATGAAGTTTAGGTATTACCAAGACAGGCATGCAATTTGAAAGGACTTTCGTACAACCAAGTTTTGACCTTGAACAGGGAAGCCTGTTGCCTCGGTCTAAGTAAATAAACATAGAAGAAGTAAATCTCCAGAGCCCCTAGGCAGGAAAAATTAGGTTCCAATAGGGTTAAAAATAGGTTAAAAATATGACATTGTTTCAGCACAACAGAAGTTACCTTGTTCATAGCAATAATAACATTCTGCTTAAAAAGAACCGCAGCAACCCACAAGATAGGAAAATCAGCTTGAAATCACACATTTTGAAGTCACATGCATTCCAATTCCGAGAGAATTTGTTGCAATTACAATACTTACGATGATTAGCATTTTCACCGAGGCAACCAATGCAATAAAAAAAAAAGGTATAAAGCTTTCTCATTAAGAAGACTAACCATCTCACCAGTCACCAACACCCAGCCCCTTCAGTCTCCTTGTGCATAAATAAGGATACTCTACAATCGCACAGGAGTGACCACGCAGTCCCTCGGGGACCAAGGGAGGAGGGATGCTCTTGCACAATTCTTTGGCAGGAGGAAGCAGCGCAAAACTCCCCCATTTCCACCCTCCCAAGCGCCTTCTGATTCCCACCTTCTCAAACCACACAGTGGAAAACTGGTATTATCGAATCTCACCCGACTGCTGGGACCAGAAGAGTAGACCATGCAGCTGGTCTTCTTAGGATGCATTTTTGAAACTCTACTAGTGTTAAGACTTGGAAAGAGATTTCAAGTCAAGCCAAGCCATGGAATGACGAAGCCCCAGGCCAGGAGACCGGCTGCTGGGGCAGGAGCGGTTCTGTACCCCCAGGAACTGGAAACGCTTCAGAAACCACCACCAGCTGAGTGCGGAAGGAACACGAAAGTTTGAGGAGAGCAGCTTGGGAAAAATCTGAAAAAGAACTTTACTAGTGATTATTTTCTTCATATGTACACGTACAGTTTGACAAAGAAAAAAAAAAAGAAAGAAGAAATTCAGACTTCTCTTTAAGAATCCTTGGATTTAAATATATATATATTTATTAAAAAGAGACATTGACTCTATGGCCAAGACATCATGCGTCTCAGAACAGGTTTTTACAGCCATGTTATAAAAACCCCTTAGCAAAGCAGTTATGCACTAGACTTCAAACACATGTACTCCAAGAATGACACTGGTGTGGAGGATCTTGTTTTACATCCATTTATTTTTGTCCCTCAGCAATTATAGCATAGTTTCAATACATTTCTAAAGCTATAGAGAAATACCAGGGCAACTAGAGTACATACAAGCCAAAGTTAAAATGGTAGACAGCTGAATTAAAAAAAAAGAAAAAAGAAAAAAACAACAAAAAAAAAGTACGCATTCAGCAGGAAATCTACTATACTTCATTCAGTTTAGGCTTTGTTCTTTAGGGAACAAGGTGCTAACGTGCCATTTTCTCATAAAATGAATCATAATTGCTTCCAAAGAGTTTCTGCTGAAAATTTAGGTGGAAGCAAATAAGTGTAACACTAAACTTTCTCCTATAAACTTAGAAGCAACACTTTCTTGAATCAATTTCCACCCTCCAAATACCACTGCTGCTTTTCTTGCATGAACCCACTGTTTTATTAAGGCATAACATGCCCTGAGCAATATGCTGGAAATTAGCCAAAATGCCTAACAATTAAAGGCAAGCACCAAGTGATTATTTTTATAGACAAATTTTGAAATCTGTTTTGTAACTCACCTGTACTTGGGAGTAGCACTTGAGGAAAAAAAGAAAATATTGCTTTTAATTACTTTGAGCAGAATGGCAGTGTTAATTCCCCCTTTCACCCTCCAGGCTAAAGTTTTCAAGCTAATCATCTAGGTACCTATGTAGGACCAGCATACCAAGATGCAAGCGGGACGTCAGTTCGAGAGCTTAATTTTTAAGCAACTCGGCATAAAAATTTCAGCGCCCCACCCTAAGCAATTCAAATTAAATCTTATTTTCCTCAAGAGGCATGACTCTCATGCGCTGGATACCTCTGGTCTTAAAAGCAAGATGGAGCCTGGGCAGGAGAATCATACACTGCCTTCTAGTCTTCTTTTTAAAGCCAGAAAAGCCTATAAATTACCTGGTGCGCTGCCCAATTTCTCTAAAAGATACACACTATTACAGAGTGCAGGATCTAGGAAGGCAGTTTTCGAAGCTAGTGCTAGCAGCACACATGACTCTCTCTACACAAATTTAGGCAATGCTGGCTAGTCCCTTTAAGCTACCAGAGCATCCATAAAAAGAAAGACAACCAAATTATACATTTTATTCACATTTATTTTTCGCTTTTAGTGTGCTCACAGAAAATTAGAACACCTTAAGCAGGAGTTTAATAGCAATTTTTGTAAGCAAAGTTACATTCCATCTCTAAGTCAAATTGGTCAAAGCTTCTCCAGTATTTACAAAAACATGATAGACAAGATGCTACACAAAAAAACCATTGCATCTGAAGAGTTTTCCTTTATTTTCAAAGACAACTGGAAAAGAAAGCATTGTCTGCTGTAATCAAAAACATACCACAGTATAAACAGTAACCATTCCACTTATCACAGCTTGGTTGAGTTTAAAATTTGTGTTTAAAAGGTCCAAGATGACTGCAGTTTTACAAAAATGGGCAGGGTGGAAAGAGTTGCAAACTTCATGTGCTTCTGGATATCAAGATTTGTTTTTTTTTTTTTTTTTATACAATAGTCACAGTTAAAAACACCCTGCTGGTAATACATAATTACACTTTATTAAGGTCATAAACCAGCAATAAACAATAAAGCCTATACAACTTGTATTTCTACTTAATCACTGACTGATACAGCTAACATGAGATAAGTGAAAAGTTCCTATGGTTTAAATGAATTCCTAAGACTATGATCTCTTTATCTGGGTATTGATTTTTATTTTTATTTTTTTTTTCCTTTTTCCTTTCCTTCTTAATCAAGACTTGTAGTGTTGTAAACCTTATAGAACATCTGCCTCACAAAATACATCGTAATAACTTTCTTTTAAAAAAAAGACTAACCCCTTACATCATTTCTGGCGGGGCGCGCTCCCGGCAAGGGCTGCGCGCCCCGGGTTCCCCACTGCGGCCCCTGTCACTTCATTTGAGATCCCTTATTGACCCACCCATCTCCTTCATATATGGGCATGTCCATAGACCGATCGGGAAAAGTTTTATAATATGAGGAGAGTTGCAAAGGATGAAAAAAAAAAAAAAAAAAGAAAATTAAAAAAAAAGGCAAACGAACAAAAAAAACCCCAAACAAACGAAAAAACCCAAACCAACCAAAACAAAACATTAATACTGATGAAAAAAAAAAATAATAAAACAAACCGAAAGAAACCAAAATATAGAGGGCGGGAGAGGGGGGCGGAGGGGGGCCCCCCTCCGCCCGTTGGAATGGCGGCAACACACAACGATTTGAGATGGGAGCTGCGAGGGGTGGGCGGGGTGGGGTGGGGGGGTGAGAGAAAAAAAAAAAAAAAAGAGAAACGAGACATCTTTTAAATCAATCCCTGGTTGTAGACAAGTTCTCCGAGACCAGTACCTGGCACCACTCCAACAAACAAACAGGGGGGAAGAAAAGTCCGTCGGCGAGGGGCGGCGGCGGCCTTTACTCCGCCGACTCGCCGGCGGCTCCCTCCGGACTGCTCTCGGAGGGGGGCTCCTGCCGCGCCGGCGCCGGCTCCTCCGCGGGGGCCGCCTCCTGATCGCCGCTGCCGGCCTCGCTCGTGGCGGCGCCGGCGCCCGCCGCCGCCTCCTCCGCCGCCGCCTTCGCCTTCCCCTCCGCCGCCGCCGCCTGCTGCTGCTGCTGCTGCTGCGGCGGCTGCTGCTCCTCCGCCGCCGGGGCCGGGGTCTCCTCTCCCGCCGCCTTCTCGGGGGCGGCCTCGTCCGATTTGGCCTCCTGCGAGTCCCCCGCCTCCTCCTTCCCCGCCTCGGCGGCGGCGGCCGCGCAGGCCTCCTCGGCGGCGGCCTTGCCCTCCTCGCCGCCCGCCGCCTCGGGGGCCGCCGCCGCCTCCTCCTTCCCGCCCTCCGCCGCGGCGGCGGCGGCGGCGCCGGCCTCGCTCTCGGCCCCCTCGCCGGCCTCCTTCTTGTTCTTCTTGAAGGAGAAGCCGCTGAGCTTAAAGGACTTCTTGAAGGAAAAGCGCTTCTTTTTTTTTTTCGGGGTCTCGCTGCTGGAGGAGGGGGTCGCGCCCTCCTCAGTCTTGGGGGAGGACTCGCCCTCCGCCGGGGAGGCCGGCTCGGTGCTCTCCGCCTCGGCCGCCTCCTTCTCGGAGGCGGGCTCCGACGAGGCCGCCTCCTCCTTGCCCGTCTCCTCGGCGGGCGCGCTGCCGTTGGCCTGCACCTCCTCCTTGCCCGCCTCCGCCGCCGCGGGGGAGGCGTCGCCGTTCACCTTCACGTGGCCGTTCTCCTGCAAGACAGCGACGCGCGTTACCGGCCGTGCAGCCGAGGGGGCGCGGGGACACCGGGCGCCGCCGCCACAGCCGCCCTCCCCGCCCGGCGGCCTACTCCTCGCCCGCTTCTCCGCTGCCGCGGTTTGAAGCCCCGGGCCCTCCGCCGCCCCTTCGCCCACCGGGCCGCGGCGGGCGTCCCCGGCGGCGGCCGCCAGAGGGCGCCGCGGTTCCACGCAGCGGCAGCGGCGCCGCGCACCCCCGCCCCCCGGCGCGCCCCGTCCAGCCGCCGCGGCGGCGCGGGGCGGGGAAGGCTAACAAAGCTCGCCCGGCCCCGGCCCCCCGCCCGCCGCTGCCCCTCTCCGCCCGGGCGGTGCGGCGAGGCGCCCACCACACCCCACCCCACCCCGTACACCCCCCCCGCGCACACACCGCATTTGCATCTTTCGGGCGCCCGCAGCGCGGCTGGCTGCCCCGGGCGGCAGCTGCGGGGGCGGCGGGGGGTGCCCGCCCGCAACGCCGCCGCCGCCGCTGCTGCTGCTGCGCGGGGCAGCGGGGGCACGGCCAGCCGGCTCACGCGTGGGGGTGGTGTGTGCGGGGGGTGGGTGACGGAAAGCCGTGCCCCGCGGCCGCCCGAACCGCCCCCCCCCCCCCCCCCGGCGGGGCTGCCGCGGACGGGGCGGTCGGCGAAGCCCCCCCTGCCCCGCGGTCCCGCCCGAGAGGGGCTGCCCGCCGCCGCGCTCCCGCCGAGCCCCGAGCCCCCCCAGCCCGGCGGCTCCGGCCCCCGCTACTACACACAGGCATCCTGCTGCCGCGAGAGGCGTTTGGCGCTAGTCACCGAGCGTCTTCGGGAGAAGGAGGTTAAGCGGGCAGAAAAGCCAAGCGGTGTAAGATCCTTCCGTTTAAGAACCATTGGGACACTTCAGCGTAATACACGAGGGATTTAAAAAAAAATAATAATAAAAAAAGGGGAAAAAAGATGTGCCCCCCCCCGCAGGAAAGCTAAAGGAACGAATCATTCAAAGCCGAGCCCGCTTAAAAAAAAAAATAAAGCAATTATTCCTTTGCCTCGAGTTGCAAAGATAAAAGGATCGACCGTATTCTCCATTGAATGTGCCACCGGGGCATCAAAGGAAGAAGAATTAAACAGGATGCGAAAGAGAGTCCGTCGAAGTTGGCTTAAAAAAAGGAGTAGGTTTAATATTTTTTTTAATTTTTTTTTTTTTTACCTGTCCATTCGCCTTGGATGGAGATGCAGCCACTGCTTCCCCAGGTTTCTCGGCGGAGGCTTCGCCCTTTGCAGCGGTCTTGGAGAACTGGGCACCCATGCTGTCTTATTCAACAAAGAAACTCAACAGATCCAAAAGGAGGGGAAACAAAGAGCGTTGGGTTGGTATAAATACTGGGCGACCAGCAGCAGCAGCAACACACACACACACCAGAGGGGAAAAAAAAAGAGAAGAGAGAACAGAACCGATTATAATGCACTCCTTTTAAAAAATTTAAAGTTGAAGAGATCAAAAAGCAGCAGCACAGGAGGGAGGGGAAAAAAAGGGAGGAAAAAGTCGAGCAAAAAAAAAAAAAAAAGGAGCCCAAGTTTAGTAAAAAGAAGTAATAAAAAATCCCAGATTTGTAGCCGTACTGTAGACAAGGAGAAAATGGAGAAATCTCCCTGGTTGCTAATAAGATGCGGAGTCCAACGCCCAAGTGCACAGATGAATGGGCTTCCCGAGCGGTGACGGCAGCCCTCCGCCCGGCGCCGGCCAATCGCCGCCGCGCCACACAAAGGGGGGCGGGGCCTGGCCGCCCGGCGAACAATGGAGCCGCGATGGCAGCGGTTTGAAATCAGCCCCCGGCCGATAATGAATGTGCCGCTCCGGCGCGGCGCGGGCGGGCGCGCGGAGCTCCGCGCTGGGGAGCGAACAAAACACCCCGAGAAAGCGGGGCGGGCGGGCGGAGACAATGGTGCGAGGGGCGTGCGGGCGAGTGTGAGGGCGAGTGTGAGCGAGTGTGAGCCCGGCCCGGCCCCGCCGCCCGCCCCCACCCTCTGCCGCCGTGAGGGAGCAACAGATAGTGTGTGCGAGCCCGGGGCGGGGGGAGAAGGAAGGAGGGGATTTGCTGCCTTCTTTTTTTTTTTTTTTCCTTCGCTTTTTTTTTTTTCTTTTCTTCCCCGGGTTTAATTGGTCGCGATTGTTAAATCGCCCCCAATTTGGAAGGTATTTGAACCACGTAGATCGGGTTTCGCCAAACGAGATCACGAGTCAAAATTAGTAGGTCTGTAGGCCAGATGTTGCAAACGCTAAAGCAGCGGCGGCAGCAGCCGCTGCCGAAGCAGAAACGGACCCCTCCCCCATAGCGATATTGGCTTGGAATAAAATATTTTGCGATTAGCCTACGGCTCTAATTAAATTCTGCTGTCTGATTATTCCTGATTTGTGTTTTTAAAGTATTTTCTGAGGCGGTGACCCATTTCAAGATTACATTTCCATGCACTCAAGTCGTGGGCGAAGCGACATTATCAGGGAAACATTTGCGCTTTCCCAAACCCCAGCCCCGGGTGTGTATTTACGTTGAATTTAAACCCTCGAATAAGACGTAACCCGAAACTAATGCATGCGAATTAACGGTGATCTCGAGCGCTTAGCAGCGATGGCGGGGGGGGGGGGGAGAAATATCACGGCTGTGATTGATTTCCTTTCTCGGGGGGGGGGGGGGTGCGGAGAGCTCCGCGGTGCGATGCGGGAAAGGCTGGCCCAGACCCCCCCGCCCCCCCCCCCCCTTTTAAGGAGCAGAAACGAGCGTCAGAGCGATCGTTGCCCAAACTCGGGTAATCTCCTCCAAACGCCTCTTGTTTATAAACAAGGATGTTAAAATGACTCCGAGGATGAAGGGATGCGGAGCGGGGAGGCTCGGCCCAGCCGCCCACCTTCCCCCCCCCTCCCCGCGGATTACCCGCGGCTGGCGGGGCCGGTGGGCTTTGTGCGGCCGCCGCCTTTCGGTATCCCCGGCGAGGGCAGCCGGTTATTTTCAACCGGCCAAGGGAATATTTCGTTTCTTGGCGGCAAAAGCGGCATTTGCGTTTTGTTTTCTTTTTTTCTTGGGGGGGGGGGGGGGGAAGGAAGCGTCTCCCTCCCTCCCGCCGCATTTCACGCACATCTCCCCCGCCGCCGACAGCCGCCGCTCCCTTTGTCTCTCCCGCCGAGCCCGGCCCAGCGGCCTCCCGCACCCCCCCCCGGGGCCGGCGCGGAGGGGGAGTGGGCGGCCGCTGGCCCCGCCGGCGTGAACGCCCACGGCGGGGCGGGGGTGCCGGGGGTGCCGCCGCCGCCGCCGCGCCCCGGGGCTCCCTCGGCGGGGCCGCGCCGCCGGGCGGTTTCCCTGGCGACGGCCGGGGGCGGGGGGGGGGGCGCAGCGGGGCGGCGGGGGCGGCCCTGCCCGCCCCGGCGTCACCTGCGGCCGCCGGTCCCGCCGCCGCTGCGGGGCCGGGCCGGGCTCGGCGGGGCCGGGGGCGGTCGCTGCCGGGGGCCGCGGCGGCGGGAGCCGCTCTCCGGGGGTCCCTCGGGTGTCTTTCGTGTCCCGTCCCGTCCCCCCCCCCCCCCTCCGCTCCTCCACGGGGCGTGCGTGGGGGAGCGGTGTACGGCAGAGGGCACCGGCGGCGGACGGGGACGGAGCGAGCGGCTGAGGGCTCACCTTGCGGCGTGACGGCAGCGCGGCCGCGGGGCGCGGACAGCGGACGGCTTCCTTCTTCGCGATCGTCCTCCGCTTCCCGACGGGGACTCCACGCGTGGCGTTTTCTCTGCTCCTTTTAATCTGGATATTAAGCAGATCGTGGGTTTGTTGCTGTTGGTTTGGGGGTTTTTTTTTGTTTTTTTGGTTGGGGTTTTTTTTTGGTTGGTTTTTTTTTTTTACATTGGTTGATATAACAGATCACCTGAGAAGACCTGCTGGAAGACCGCGATAGGACTTAACGATCAGTATCAAAAGTCATCCGTCCACCTTGCACGGGTATACGCAATTTCACCTGCGTGGGCGGATGCAGTTTGACTTTCCACCCCAGCTACATCTGAATTTCAGAGTAGTGTCACTGAAAAATTTCACCGAGTGACTGTGGGAGTTTTGACGGCGTATGCTTTGCATTACGCTTTTGATATGTTTTTCAACCATTTCAATGTTTTACAACTCTAAAAAAAAAAAAAAAAAAAAAAAAGAAGCCTTGACTGATGTTACTCTAGATGCTTAATTCCACAAGTTCTTCTGTAGACTCTCTGGACAAGCGGGAAATCTGGAATATATGTACACTCCCTCTGTCAGTCCCAGTGCACTACAGCCTGGACAGCTATCTCTGCTTTTTAACCCAAACCCTTGAACGTGAGGTGCAAATACAAGATTTAACCCCTTGACTGACCTCTGGAGCCCACCAGTTACCAGGCTGCTCCTTGTCACACCACACCTTTAAGCGCCAAGCAAACAGATACGCTGGAGGGGAGATTCTTAAACTTGCACTTTACTCAAGTTCCTGATCTTTTCATCTCCTTCCAAGGGGGAAAAAAGAAATAAAAGAGAAAAAAAAAAACAACAAACCCCAAACAATCCCTCATTGGCCTCTAGCAGCAGGACTAATCAGATATGAATGTGAAAATACCAATTTTCTACAGTGCCTTCAACACCAAAAGTTGTTGCAGCATTTCTTTGGCAGGAGCAAGGATGTACCAGCGTAAAGGTGCTTGTGTAGAGGCTGTTGGAGATTTAGTGCCTGAAGAAAGTGATACCATTGTTAAGCGTATTTGTGTTAGGGCTTTTACCACAATAGCTGTGTCAGCAAAAAATCATATCCCCCATGTGGTGTGGGTGACGACATTTCAAAGAACATGATGGCCATGACTGAGAGACTGCTCTGAGGAGTCCAGAAATGACCAAGAAGAAACAGGGCTGGGGAGCTGTTCTCAGGGCGGCGGCAGGATTCACCTCCCCTAGCTCCACCAAAGGTTAAGGGCCCTGCCACAGCCGATTTGCTGATGTCTAATTATGTGCCGCACCCCCCAGACGAAGCTGTCTTTTTGCTGTACTTCCAAAATGTGTCTCCTCTCGGCACATTTTGCCCAAGATTATTTTCATCCTCTACCTTTTGGGAAGGGGGAAGGCTGAGGTGCGGACTGATGAAATGGTTTGTACAGTGCTGCCCAGCAAACCAGAGCTGACTCAGAGTTACTGATGCTCGGCTGTGACTTCGTGATCATTAATACTGAATCTGTGCCCCATAGCTATGACTTTGATAGGGCATAAACACAAACCTTTCTGCGAAGCTAGCCGGGTATAAGCATGGTATATAGTGCTTATGTCAACTTTACGCTGACCTTCTGCGGGGAGGCTAGAAAAAAAAGCTGCTAGATTTCGGCCCAAGAGCAGCTGAGGCAAAGTTGCCCCTACAAAGTGTTTGGCTGCATTTGAAACAACAGCTGAATGTGGTGCCACGCTCTGGGTTATGTGGCTACAGAAATCCTGACCTTATATCAGGTCCTCCGAAACTGCAATTGGCCACCCTATGAAAGGATGGCTTCTGACTCCTCTAACAACTGCCCAACCTCCCATCTCACTAGTATCCCCCCTTTAACTTTTTTTTTTCCCAGTACTGTATAAAAAATTCCTTTTCATCCATTCCTGCAAGGCAGGTAAATGAAATGTTACTTCCATTTGACAGTTCAGGAAAAGGAGAAAGCAGCTAAATAACAGCTCCCTGCCAGCATGGCAGCTGCTCTCTGGAGTCCCAGGAAAATCCATCAGTGACACTCACCCTCGGCTAAGGTAAAAACACAATCATGAACAGGTTTTAACTCCTGTTAAATTTTGAAACTTTTAAAAACATGTCCTAACTCGCCACATGTAGACGGGACACAAATGTATTTTAACACGTTTGCTGGCAAATGCACTAAAATGCAACACACCCTGTCAACACTGAGAATTTGAAAACATGTTAATTAAAAGTTTTCACTGACACTTTTTTTTTTTTTTTTTAATACACCTTTATCCTCGTCCAGACAAGCCTTTAAAGAAAGAGAATCTAAGAGCGGTTTTGGGAGCTGGAATCCAGTGTTTACAGAAATCCTGAACCAGCGTGTGCTTTCTGGTGTTCCCGTTGTGCCTCTCCCCTGGGCTATCCGAGCTTTGAGGAGGCACTGGGAAGCCTCCTTGTGTCCTGGGGTGCACGGAGACCTTTCCTCTGTGCAGGGAGGGCAGCAAGCAAAACAAAAAATGATAATCAAAGTTTACACTGAGAGATGAATGTTCCCTATATGCCAATCTACCCCAAAGCCCTTTCTCCTCTTGTCCTGGTCATTATGAAGAAACAGTGTAACATATGCACAGGAAAAAAAGCATCTTACTTTCCCAGGAACTGTCAGGCTGGGACAGTGAGGGAATTTCATCCTTGTTTTAATCTGTATATACTTTCTGATAACAAGAGAACAGGACAATATGATCTGAATAATGTTAAATGTTTCAAGTTCTAAAACTAAATTCAGATTTGTGGACTATTTGCATCTTTTCCTGTTTCCAAGAAATGAGTATTTCATGATGTCCTAATCAGTGCTGAGATTTCTTACTGACACATCACTTCAGTTTCTTCAAGCTGTACTCCAGTTTGGTGCAATGCTATCGAAAGCTTTTAACCTTTGTGTCACTCACAACCATTACAAGCCCTTTACTAATATTTGCCAAGCTTTTATTAACTGAATACATTCAACAATGTTTGTTAAATAGGATCCAGACCGTTTGAATGTCCGGTGTGCTGGGAAACTGAAAACTTAACAGAGCTTATATATTTTAAAAGTATCATACAGTTTGTCTTTCTTATATCTAATAAAAAAAAATCTGTCAACCAGCTAGATAACCAGCCTCCAGTAATGAAGCTGATTACTTCTGGGAAAAAAAAAAAAAAAGAAAAAGAACCCCCCAAAAACCAAACCACAAACTAAAATCAAGAATAAGAAAACCCAACAACAACCCCAACCCAACCCAAACAAAAATTCCTTAGATCATACAAAAGCAAAAACACTCCAGTAAAGCTCAAGCCCCTCCCTTTACAGCAATCACAGCAAGAAACAACAACAGGGAAGGTGCTAACATTCCACTAAATGACTGGTCCCTGCTATATGCTGGTTCTGCTTTAAAGAAACACATTTCAGCAGTAAAGAAAGGGCACTGGGGCTCCATTGCATTAAGCGGTGCATGGACAAAAAAATGGAGATAGTAGCCCTGCAGTAGGGAGTTGTAAATATTTTACACCCGTCAGTTCTAAGGATAAATACTGCTCCGACTGTAGTTCCCCAACAGTTTTACTTGGGCTGAGTCAATGCTGCAGCAGTCCTTTGCTCCCTTCGTTCCTGTGCTCTGGCCCTACAGCTGCACTCCATTGTCCATGCCCTGGCTTTCCTCTGGCCTCCTGATAAGCCATTTTAGAGAGTTAAACCAGCAGAAAACTATTCTCTCTCTCCCCCCCCCCCCTTTTGGAGGGGGGAAGGGTAGTTTCCTGCTGGTTTAGCTTCTGTAACTCTTGGTGTGGCTAGATAGTAGCAGCAATGACAAGCAGGTGATAACCTGATTTGGCATGAAGTTACCTGCAGTTCCAATGACGTTTGCTTCAGCAGCACCACCGCCTCACACAATCCTCCTTCTCTGCAACTTCTGCTCCTTTCCGTTTTCACACTCCTCCTTCAGTTCTGCTGGGAGGACTGATCGGAGTAAAAAATGCCCGATAACCAGGTATTACTGAGAATGGCATTGACAGGTGATGCCTCATCAAGTTTTTCTGAAAGACCACGTGCGTTTTAATGACAAGTGCTTTGTGTCATGTGGCTACAGAATTTTTGATGAACAAGCCAGCCTGGCTTTTATGAATTCCAGCTAGATTGGGTGGGGGGTGGGGGAGCAGGGGAGTGGGGGAATGGGACTTAAATAGCAGTGGAACCAGCACAATTATGCTGAAAAGTGTCGCAAGGTGTGAAATGAAACTGATGGCCCCAGCTAAACAGAAAGCCATCTAAAATAGGAAATAGGAAGCATTTGTGCTTGCCTCAGAGACTTTGATTCCTGATATTTAGTTGCTGTGAATTGAAACTGATTTAGGACTAAATCAAGCAAGAGGAGGGCTTGGGCTTGTGGACTTGACATCCTCCATGCCAAATGCCTAGGGTCGCTGCAGGGCTCGTGCGGCAGGGAGAAAGCCAAGTGCCAAAGTCTGTAATTTGCCCAGCTGGCAGGTAGAGGCTGGTACCCCGGGTCTGGTTTTATGATTCTCACTGCCTGAACAAATACATTGTAGCCACAAGGTGCAAAAGGCTAAGCCAGTACAAGTTGTTGTTGTTATTATTATTATTACTATTATTATTATTATTATTATTATAATACTCAGCTCAGGAAGACCGTTTGCTTCAGGTGTCGGGAATAAACACTATGTAGTGCATCCCAGTCAACTTGGCAGAAATGTGTGTGACCTGTACTGTCTGGTGTCCTAGTAGGGCACAGGTTTGATATCAGTGATCGTATAATCCCCAGCTGCACAGAAGTACATCTGAAATAGGAAATAGGAAGCATTTGTGCCTGTCTCAGAGACTTGGCTTCCTGATATTTGGTTGTAGAGAAGTATATCCCCTCACTCGGGAGCTGGCACTCAGACCTCTTTCCTGCCGTGAGGTGCTTTAGCCCCTTTGAAAGCTTAAAGGCAGTCCTCTTTCATCCAGCAGCTTGGTGGTGGGGCTCAGGAAACACGGGTTTAACTCCCACCTCAGAAAATTTGAATCCCTTCATTTACCTCCCCCTGCTTTTCCCACGAAGTTTTAGGGTGAGGGAGCGTGAGCACAAATGTTTCCATTTTCTCTTGCTGAAGCTGCTCAGCGAACGAATTAAGAGTAACTCTTTGGCACGGAGAATTACATAGTAATTGCTCCAAAACCCGAGCATGATTCTGCAGTCTAATTGTTTAGCATGCTTGCCTGGGAGCGGGAGACAGCTTGCCTCGGGTCCTTGCTCCACTGAAAATGCTACTGTTTTCTAGTTTCTAGCTCTTGGAGCAAGCAAGGGCTGGCACCCGGAGTCCAGCGTTAGCAGTCTGACCCAGTGACTACAATGCACAGTCGTGATCCCTTTTTATCTCGTTTTTCAGCCCTCAAATAATCATTTCTTTGCAAAGTGGAACCGACTGAGCAGAGCGAGCTGGTACGCCCCGGCACCGTTGTGCTTCCAGCGAGGCAGGTCAGCTGCCCGGCTTACACCGGGGGTACGAGAGGGCGGCATGCCATGGCCCCTTCCCTACCACGCGGCAGGACCTCCTTCACGTGCAAGGTAGGTCGGTGCCCACGTAAGCATCGATTGCTCTGGACGTCACGCAGGCAGAGACCTCCTCTGTGTCTCTCCAGGGAAGGCAGCTGCTTCTGAAGCCCTTTGGAGACAGGATGACTGAGGTGGGGCACGGCCCGTCGGTGGGGCACCTCTGAGGGCACCTCTAGCCTCTTCTCTCTCCCGGCATTTTTAAAAGCAGTGACAGATCACGTCTTCAGGCTACAGTCCCTGGGTCCAGTCTGATGGATTCAGCAACTGAGTGATGGTTTTAAATTCTCAGTTTGGATGACCAAAATGCACATATGTCCTTTTGTAGATTTAGCTGCAGGTTGGAACCCCTCAACAGAGAGACGGGTTCATTGGTGCTTCAGATTAGATACACCCTTTTTTCCTTTTCGTTGGCACAGTGAACGGATGAGTCGGTCTATTCAGAATATCATTCCAGTATTATATACCCACCACCATTTTATTTTGGTTTATATTATGTCTAAACATTTTCATATTAAAAGTGTTTATGTGTATTTTGTCTTTTAGCACCTTGCTTTTCATAGTAACCTGATGCAAAAGGATTAGGTTCATACTCAGTTCTGCAAACCCCTAGAAGAGTCCACCTTACTTATACGGTGAGTCCAATTGTCATTAGGAGTATGGATATGTAGGACAAGAGCCACCAATTTAAGTTTAATAGGCAACAGAAACTACTGTCTGCACATTGAGGGAGTTGATCCAACCTCTTAGAGTAAGAAATGGGTAATGAAGGCCTTTTTTTTTTACAGTGGCTTAAGAAGTTTGCTGTATAAATGTTCCTGCAGCCACGTACTGATTTTTGAATATGTAGCAACTGGGACAACTGAGAGGTCATTTTTGTAGCCAATATTGCAAGAAACCACAGCTATGAGGAGCAAGGGCTGCAGGCCAATAAATTAAGGGTTATTAAAACAAATGAGTTAACAATTACAAATTCAGCTGTTTGACTTAGAATGGCACATATGTGTAATGCAAGAGACAGGAGGGGTTATTGGTGAAATAACTAGTTTAAGATGGGGGCATTTGTGTTCATAGTCCTGCCCTGTGGCAGACTGCCTATGTGACTGGGGTAAGTCTCTGTAGGTACATCTGCCCTGCAGGCCAGGGTTGGGGCACTAGCTGTAGTACCTCTTGTGGATACTGGAAGCAGACGTGGAGATAAGCACAGATGAACTGACTCCACATCTTGGTGAAGAAAATTTTTCTGCCTTGAACTCTCTGTGTCTGTGCGGCCAAACACACCTTGTACCCAAGCTGCTGTCAAGCCGCTGTCAAGCAAAGGCAGCAGGAGGGCTGCATGGATGAACAAGAAACTCCTGACTAACTCAAACATAAAAAGGAAGCACGCAAGAGGCAGAAGCAGATGACCCAGGAACAATATAGACACAGTGTGCAGGGATGGGGTTAGGAAAGCCAAAGCCCACCTGGAGCTGAGTCTGGTGAGAGATGAGAAGGGTTTCTACATGTACATCAGCAGCAAAAGAAAGACTAGGGAAAATGTGGGCCTGCTGCTGAATGGGGCGGTGGCCTTGGTGATGAAGGATACAGAAGAGGCCAAGCTACTGAATGCCTTCTTCACCTCGGTCTTTGCTGGTCAGAGCAGCCTTCAGGAACACCAGGCCTCTGAGACCAAAGAGAACGTCTGGAGCAAGGAAGATTCACCCTTGGTGGAGCAGGACCCCGCTGAAAGGAACGTTTAAACAAACTCAATGTATACAAGTGCATGGGATCTGATGGGATGTACCCGCAAAGGTTGAGGGAGCTGCCTGATGTCACTGCAAGGATACTGTTGGTTATCTCTGCAAGGTTGTGGTGATCAGGGCAGAATCCTGAGGACTGGAAGGAAGCAAATATCGCTCCTATCACCAAGGAAGAAGGGCAAGAAGAAGGATCTGGTGGACTATAGGCTGGCCAGTGTCCCCTCAGTTGCCAAAGAGAGACTGTGGAGTCTGCATGCTTGCAGATCTTCAAAAGTCACCGGGACATAGTCCTGGGCAGCCGGCTCTAGGCGACCCTGCTTGAGCAGAGGGCTTGGACCAAACGATCCCCAGAGAGGCCTTCCCACCACAGCCGTGCTGTGATTCCGTGTGATTCAGTGTGTGATATCGGTTTTAGTGCTGCCTCAGCTATGCCTATACTCACTTCAGTTTCAAGACGTTGCATTTCTGCGACCTTGTGCCTCAGTTAAATGGTTTATGGAACACAGATATTAATACACCCTCTTATGTGCCTTGGAAGCATAAATATGCCAAAGACTGTGAAGTGTTTTCAGTGAATGGGGCATACAAATGCCTTCTTTACACATTTATAGGAAAGAGAAACTTTACAATCTTTTTTCCCCTGTACAGTACAAATTACATTAAAGTGTGAGAAAACAATATCTGTAATAATGTTCTTGAAACTAGGTCCCAGGAAGCTGAGAAAATCATAGGTTTACTGTGAACCCCTGCCTTTATAAGTTCCCATGCTTTCTATGATATGATGTTGGAGTCTATAGAGAACAGATGAAGTTGTGTCATAGTAATTTTTGTTTATTCCTTTTAAATTATACTTTCTCACACTTTAGTAAGGTCTCCCATTTCCCCCCATACAGCTATAAAAGGCTGGCTTCAGTCTGTTTAGGCTCAAGCCATGCATGCAGTCTTTTATTGACAAAAGCAGATGGCGATTTTCCCTACAATCCGTTTCCTTTTCACTGGCTGGCATGTGAAACACAGAGAGCATACTGGAGGACACGCCGTCATACCACACCAGCCTCAGAGCGCTCCCCTCGCCGGGGACAGCCCAGGACCTGCCTGCCCATGAGGGATCTGAATTACTGGAAACTATTTCACATTTGGCTTAGAGCTATTTTGACAATCTTCAGCTGTATCCTTTATTTCTTCCTTCTTAGCATGTAAATGTCCTTTTTATAGCAGCTATTCTTACAGAATTTATAGTTCTCTTTTCTTAAAGCTTCTCATTCCCACTTCCTCATTTTTATTTAAGTCAGTCCCTTTTCATCTCCTGGGCATACCATGCTACTCAAAACGCATACATTCAAGTGGTGAAATCTTGTGTCTTCCTCAAATTATCTCATGATGCTGGCCTCTATTATCCAGTTTTTAATCTTCAAAGTGGCAATTATGTCCTTTTTGCCACACTGCCTCTCATGCTTATGAGGCGTTCCGCAAAATGTATTATTATCCTTTGTGTGCTTCCTTAAACCCCTCCTTTGCTATTACACCTACCAGTGCAGAGCAATGACTGGTTACACCATTGATTTCTATTTTTTTTCCTTGAATTTATTGGTAGTTAATCAGAGTCTGAAATCTCTGTGGGATCAGGCCTGTCTTTGTGGGCTGACATTGCCTTATCAGTTAGCACAAGGACAGAAAAAGTGCGAATTTAAGCCTCTGAGGTGCTTTAATCTTGGCAGTCCCTGTGCAGAGCTCCCCTTTCTGCACCTTACTGAGCACTGCTAGGGAGGATGTGCAGCTTACTCGGTGTGTGGGCATAAAGCCTGTAAAGAGCTTTGGAGCAACAACTGGTTTGATGCAGCACATGCAAGGAACAATTTATCTTTCATTCTTAGACCCCCATACATCATGGGCACTTTCATTTCTTTTTCTTTACCTCTGTCAGGATTTTTAGATTGCTTTTTTTACGGCTATGTTCAGCACTATTTCTTTCAGAACCATTTCCATTTAAATTTTTCATTCATGTACAAAGAAAAATTTCTGAAATGGACTAATAAAGCATCTGACTAACTTAAATGCTTATAAGCCTAATAGTGCATTCACATTACTAAACAATACTGAAATCTTTTCCTTTAAATATGAATTTTACGAAACATTTATAATCATGGGAACTTTTTGTATTCTTAAGCATTGTGAAGTTTGTACATACAATAGCATTGACATGTAGGCATGGGTGGTCTGGAAGACTGTGAGCAGCTAGCATGAAGCACCTCCACACTAGTAAGGGCAGGAAACATTCAAGCCAAAGATGATGAGAAAGCCACAGTTATCGCTGGGTGTGCAGCTGGATTTTCAGTGCCCCAAGAAAACCGGTAGCATCATGCTTTTTGAGATCCTTTTCCAGGCTCTGCACATTTGCAGCAAAGTGAAACAGTTCTACAGGCTGCAACTTCTGTGATTGTGACAAACAGAAGCTGACGTTCAGGCAGATTCAAAATGGAGCTGTGCCTGGCTTAAGCAGGCAAATTGAGAGCTTTCAGTCTGCAAAGTTCGTTCTTTATGGAAAACACAATTTGAGTCTTCAGCAATACTGATACTAAAAGTATCTCAACGTATAAACACGTGTTATAGTGCTATCAAACTTTTCGAGCAAGGGGTCAGTGGGTTTCTTTGGACAATTCGGATAAGGACAGTTTCTTTCTTCTTTATGAGCTCATCACTCCCCAGATAGAGCTTTTGAAAGGCTTTCATATCTCACCTCCCATACCTCACACCTCACTTATAACCTCATTTATAACCTCTTTATAGAGGGCAGGGCACAGGGTGACTCCTACCCTCCTCCCCTCAGGGGGCAGAACCCCATTTCCAGCACAAACTCTTCTCCTCCTACTCCCCCCGCTCTTCTTGGGACCTACAGGTCCACAAGTGACCCTGGACATGCAGAAACTTTACCCTGACTTGGCACTTGCTTGAGGAGAAAAAGGAGCACGGCTGATGGGGGTGAAGAAGGAGCCAGGAGCTGAGGTGGGTTTGGGTGGACCTGGCCAGTGGAGCGGAGAGGCAGGGCACTCGTGTCCCAGACACTCAGCTCTGCAGCGGTGTCGGCAAGCCCTAATGTCATCGTCCTTTGGTACTGTCGTCAGCAAGCGCAGCTATCCTGACCCTCACTGTGCTGCTCCTTGTCCCAGGAAAGCAAGCTTTCTCTGCTCTGTACCTTCAGGTTGTGCTTCAAAGCAGACAATTGTATCTCGAAAAGGCATTGTGTCAGATTAGAGGAAGCCAGTCTGTCTGAAAGGTCTCAGAGGGGAGGTTTTGGCACCACAGCACCTGAGACTGGGAAATGATTGTATTATCCAGCTGTTTCTCCTCAGAGATACAAATTGCATCTAGCTGCCCGGCCAACAAAAGGGTGAAAAGAGGAGGAAGGCTGATCACACCTTCCTGCAAGCGTGGGTTCCCTTTATCTTTTTCTGCTGAGACAAGGCAGGAAACACAATTTATGTTTGCCTGGGTGTTGATACAGACTGGTGATACAAAGCCATGGTGTCCAGCTCATTGCTAGGATCAGAGAAGTGCTCTGGACAGGACATTTTGCTCCCTCTGTAGGAAATGCACATCTCAGGTGTTTCTAGCAGTACTGCTCTAAAACCCTGGGCAGGGGGACTCCAGCTCACTGCCCCGGTGGGCTGCCCTGTGCCCATGGGTGGGAGAACAGGGGTTGTCAAGTAAATTATTAGCGGAGCACAAGGTCCCCAAGCCTCAGAACAGAAGTGGGCTTCTCACAAGCTGCATCTTTGGATGTATCACAATGTATCATAATGTAGTGAGTTGCTTCCCTTCTGATGCCTCAAAACAAGGACTGGGGCAAATCACCCTCCTTCTTTCTCTTCCTCAAACCTTCATGGGTGGCCCCACAGAGATATGACCAAGTTTGACAAGGGAATGAAGAATATGTGGTGGTTTTATTTTTATATCTATATTTGTTTTCTTTTTGGTTTGAGTTACTTGGAAATCTCTTTGTATAAAAATACTTCACAATGTCATTTGTTTCCTTGGGTGGAATTCGTCTCCAGCTCTGCAGAAATGCTGTACAAATGTGATACTGTCACAGATGTACTTGAGCAGTTATCAGAGTCTTTGGAAAAGGTAACAAAATATAAACCAATAGAAGCATTCAGACCTGGTTATTTCTTAATTTTATTTTTAGCAATTGATGATAGATTGTCAGTGCAATTAGATGCAGAGGAACTCTTCCGAACACAATGTTTTTCCCCTTAAATTTTGTACTTCAAACCCCTAATCTGTTTATACCTACAAGTACATCTACACACAAATATATCTGTTATGCATTGACTCACTAATCCATTCATGATACACAAACCTTTACAAGTATTATCACAAACTTGCTGCAGTTAAACAGAGATAAGAGCAACTCAAGTTCTGGTTTTAATTCTGCTTTACTTGACATGTGTGTTTACGTATGTCAACTGTAGATGAGATTTCTGAAAGGCATCCTTGGTAAAAGCAGTACACATTTTAAAATACTCTTACACTTCATTAACAAAGTCATGGCTTGGTATTTACTACATCTTAACCACTGAAGCAGAAGATGTATAGGATTAGGAGAAAATGTGAAAGGTAAAGTGTTGAACTCCTCAAATCACCACTACATTTGGGTATTTCTGAAGCAGAAAATCAAGTCAGCTCTGGTTTCCAAAGAAGTTATTGAAAACCTCATTGCCGGCTGCACTTGCCGGCTGCACTGTGCTTTTATTAGCACTATTAATGATGTTAGGTAGATACATATTGTTCTCTTTCAAGCAGCTTTCACAGGATAGTACCTAAAGTGCTTTGTTTTCTGACTAATTTTAGTGGTAATTGATAACAAAGTATACATGGAAATTGTAGAAATTTGCTTTTCTGAGAACTGTTTTGTAACCAGGTCCAACAGTCCTGTGGAAGGTCCGCCATCCCCCTGTGTTAGTCTCCTTACCTTGTTGCAAATATTAATAGTAATAATAATCATCATGTCTATTAGAGTAACAGGGTGAACAAAGTAAGGCTTTTCAGGGTGGTAGTCAAATGCTGCAGTAGTACAAGGGTGGTCCCCAAGCCCAAGGTTTATAGTTAGGCAAGACAAACACAGGAACGGGGAAGACAGCACGGCAGCACAAGCAGAAACAGCCAGAAAAGCGTTCCCCTTTTCAGGGAGTGGGAAAGGGGCAGCTTGTCAGGGCGGAGGACACCCCAGGGGAATGGAAGAGCGTGGGGGGCAGGCTGGGAGGAGGCGGGGAGGGGACGAGTTGCTCTGTGAAGCTGGGGAGAAGATCAGCCAGAACCAGAGCAAGCCTCCGACTGGCTCAGAGCAAAAAAAAAGACTTCAGGAAAACCTCTGAAGGTGCAAATGTCCAGCACTTCCCGGTTTGGCTCCTGTTATTCCTGTTAGCTGGCAGCTGCCTTCCTCTTTCTCTGCACTCCTTCCCCAAAGCCATATGGAAGTAGGATTAAGGTGGGTGGAAAGCACCACCTTTCTCCTCATGACCTCAAAGCCAGGGGATCTCCTCTGAATGGCTCGGGGCCTGGCATTACTGCCGCCATCTGTTAACAGCTCCTCCTCTGTATTACGGCCATGGTGGTGTTCAACGGCCCCAAACAAGATGCAGACAAGGGCCACCGTCTGCAAATCTAGTCGGAGGCAGCTGGGAGAGCTTGCCGTATTGTGCTGGCGGATGGGACAAAGAAAACATCCTCACTCTCTTTTTGTGCAGGGGAAACAAACGGGTTAAATGATTTCCCTGAGGTCACACAAAATGTCAGCAGAAAGGGGAGAACAAAGCTTACTTTTCCTGAGCCCAGCACTACGCTTCAAGTCTAAAATCCCTGCAGCTCTGGTACAGGCAAAAAGGAAGGTAAGGAAAGAGGAAAAAGGATTAGTAAAGACCAGACATACTGGCTCACGACTGCTCATACGAAGCGCCTTAATCAAAGCTAAGCTTTTACACAACAGCACTGCAAATGGTGTGGGATTCACATCTGAAATGAAAATATTGGCAGAAGTGTAGTCTGGGACTATTTTATGTTCTAGTTTTAGGGTCTGTATCACTGTATTTGAGCACCTCATGGTCATCAGTGGATTTTCGCCTCAGGAAATCATAGTGAGGAAGAAAAGTTTTATCCCCATCTTGGGAAGGCAGAATTTAGGCAGACGACTGATGAAATGTGTTATCTTGGGGTCCCCAGGAAGACTGAGGCTGGGTTCCGCTGTAGAGCAAAAGCTTTATAAGTTTCAATCTATATTCCTAAATCCCTTAAATCACCTTTTCTAAATTGGATTTTTATGAATCTGAAGTCTACTGCACAGTCTGTGTTTATATTGCTCTCTGAGAGAGATGCATGGCTCCTGCTCTCTCGCTGCATCTTGCTTGGGGAGTTTGTTGGGAGCCTTTTCAATAGAATTACGAGGAAAGGCATGGGCCTGCTGCAGGGGTAGGGTGGCGGAGGACAGTGAAATTGAGGGAACAATTACATTTGCTCACCAACCTCAGGACTATTTGGCCATATGAGTAGCCTTGGGAAGCTGTTTGTGTGAGGAGCTGGAGGAATGCACATCTGGTGCTGAAGGAATGAGTCTTGGGAAGGGGAGGTTGCAGGAGGCAGCTTCTTAAACTCTTCACTCTGGGCAATGGATCTGATGGGAGGTGGACATGATTGCTTCCAATGACACCCTGTCACCCCTTTCTCCTGAGCAATGCCCCAGACATCATCACGACATACTCTCTCTGCGGCTCTAGCAATTGTCCTTGGGAGCCCGTGGATCAAGGGATGGATGTAAAGGTTGGGATCCTGGAATCTCTTCCACAGCACTCTCACAGCTCATTTGGAAGAAATGTCAAGCCTCTCCCATAGGTTTACCTTGCCATTCATCCCAAGAAAGCAGTTTAGGATGCATTCTCTGTATTGGAATGTACTGATTGTTATATGCTCTTGAGATCTTGTTTATTATTGCCTTTTCCTCTCATACTGAGTCATAGAAGAGCTATTCAGTTTGCCTCCTGTCCATCCCCCTCTCCCTGCCTCAAGAACAAAGCAACTCACTGCATACGGGTCCCGCTGCTTATGAATGCAGTTTTCCTGAGGCCTCAATCAGCATGACATTTCAAGGCTTAGATGTGCATTTCCCAAGTCAGGGCTCAGAACCCCAGATGGAGTCTAGATGGTTACTAATGTGTCCATTAACGTGAAGGAAATTCACATCCCTTCTATATCTATTCTTATACCTAGTTTACTACTGATATAGATCTATAAGAGAACCTGCAGCTGATACTCATTTGGGCACTGCAGGCTTAGATGCCAGCACAAATCTGTCACGATCTGGAAAAAGGACAGGATATTGTATGGACATAAAACAGGCCAGTTATTTGTATTTCCTTATTAATACTTTGAGCATTGCCTGTAGGTCTGGACTTCAGTCATCAATTGCTCGATGACCATGCAGACAAGTACACATTGTGTTTATTGCCACATTGGAAAGAGCAGCCCATCATGCTAAACACTGCAAATTCTATCATCTGCCTTATCACTGTGGGATCATGTTGTGTCCTGTTAGCTGGTATCACAACAGAGGCTTTGTCTGTGCAATGCTAGATTTGAGTGTTCAACATAATGAATACTCTCTTACAGCTAGTTTACACAAGGACTGTTGCCATTTTTCACAATGAGGTCTTTTAAACATATGCCTGTATGTAAACCGTCAACATAATCTAGAAGAACTTGAAACTCCCATCTGGATGATGTATTTGATTCTCATATCCAGGAATTTCTTCAAAGATACTCTATCAAAAAAGTGTTCTCTTGTTCTTTCTTTTTTTTTCCTATAACTGGAGGAGAATATTTGTACACTAGATAATTTAATTTTCTTCTGCTTAGTGCTGAAATCATCTAGATGTTAGAACTTTTTCATTTTTATTTTCACCTAGTTTATTAGTCTCTAAAGAGCCTACCAAATTGTCAGTCACATTTCTCCGATTCTCTGTTCCATAAAGCACTATCCACCATGTTATATGATTTTGATTTTTTTTCTCTCATTGTTGGTCTGTGTGATTCCTGGCAAGAGAATAAAGATGGTAGGTTCTCAGACATTTGGTTCCATCATCAGAGGAGAAAGGCTTTGGTATTAGTTTCTTTTCAGGGATGCAGAATCATGCATAGAAATGAGACAATCTAATCACAACTGTCTTCTCCCCTCAGAACAGTAGCTACCTTCAAATAGCATCTGTTCAGAACTTTTTCTGCCATTATAACTGGTGTAGTACACTCAAGCATAATCAGTATTGTTACCACAGAAAGGAATACATAATAATACATTTACGTCTCTACACTCAAGAATAAAAATGTATAGAGGGAAAGGCAGAAAGAGGTCACGCCAGTGCTTGAATATACCAGCTGCAAAGCAAATAAACTGGAGAGAGTCAGTGTCTACACTCAGAGTTTTGAGCCTCTAGTTGTGACAGCATTCACAGAAGCTGCTTTACAGATTAGGGAATTGTTTTCAATTAGGCCATTGTTTTCAGCACTGACTATCTAACCCTGTTAACCTTGGGGTTAGAAAACACAGTGGTAGAATGGCGAGCCTGTACAAGCCTTGTCTGAACTTCATCTTCTACCTCTCTGTGCCCAGTGGAGCTGCAATACGGTTATGAAGAGTACCAAGGAAGACAAGACTAGTACATCCAAGACAAACAAAAAATACAAAGCACCAGTCCTTATGGATACATGGTGTATAATCCCTCAGCATAGCTGTCATTAACAGCTGCTACACTTGAATAGAGATGATTGCAGACTTTGGCAAGAATTATTTCTCATTTGAAAATCAAAGTTTGAAACTGAAATTTTTTCCCATGAACATACTGGTTTTGACTTCAGATGGAGAAACTTTCCAGTTCAGGATGAAATTTATGGTCAGAATGAAAGTGAGAGAAAGAGGATGAGGATGGAAATTCATATTGTTTGGGATGACTCTGTGGTACAAAGCCAGACAGATATTTTTGTCAGAGGAGAACCTCACTCTCTGTAGCCTGCAGCATCATAACTTACCTCAGCGCTGCAAGATTAGATTTCAGCATGCCAAGCTATCGTGGGGAGCCACCTTCTTTTTCTCAGTCTTTCCTTTTGTATATATCCCACTCTATAATTAATTTTGTATTTCTAGGTAGAAAAAGACAAATAATTGAAACCTAAAAATGTTTAACAGATGGTAAAACTTTTATCAGTCTGAGTAGCAACAATAATTCAATGCTCAGTTTTTATTTTTGAAAATATGCACAAAATTGCCTGTTAGCTATCATTAGTGCTCTGTAAATGGCCAGCATTTGTCAAACTCAATCCAGTGTGCACCAATAACCTTCTAAAACCATCCTTTCCATTGTATAGGCTGTTCCTCAAGATGCTGTTCTTCATCTGTTTTCTTAACATTTTCTCACGAGTTTTGTACTGTTGCTGTCACTAGTTCATGTCTTTTGCTGGTAGCCATGTTAGGAAGCAGGTATTATCAAACAGGTCTGCTGAGAGAAGATGAAGTGGCCAGAGGACTGTGGTCTGTAGGAAAAGCCTTGAGGAAATTGATAACAACTCCCCGCTTTTTCATCAGGTCTTCACTGCTAGCCTAGGGATTAAGTGGGATTTTAATATCTGATTGTACTGGCAGAAATGAAACCAGTTCCACACAGCCTAGCTCATCATCATAGTATCTTTTAGAAGATGCATCCTAAAAGATGACAATCAACTACCTTGTGGGATTTCTTCTCCCTTCTTCTTCCCTAAGGGGCAAGCATACTTTGGAGTGCAATATACATGCCCAAGATCTAATGAGTAAAATGAATACTTTCTGGATGGTGAATTTTTACCATGCTAGAAAACCACTTACCTGGACCAAAAAGAGCTTGGCTAAAACTCCTAAGCAAAAAGTAGGAACAGCAACATTACACAAAGTCAAGTGAAAATGCTGATAATTGACCGGAGTCTTCCCTTATTTGTTCTCTTGCTAAAGCTGAACTAGCAGCCACCATGGAGTTCTTTTCTTGACAAAAAAAGCCTGGCAAAGATGAAATGCTGAAGAGACTGGGAGGGAATGCTGAAATACGGCTCTGGGTGAGGATGTCTGAGGGGATGTGTGACCATGCAGACAACCTTTACATGTTAAAAAAATTGTAGTCAAAGAGATAAGTATTACCACAAAATTAAAAAAAAAGAAAAGTGTAAGAATGCTCTCAAGCCCCTGGCAGCCAAAAAGACATGAAATGTTTATTCATGTATGGGACTATGTATTTCAAAAAGAATAAAATGTTGCTCTCTGAGGATGACAGCTTAGACATAAACTACAATCGGAGTTGTGATGTGATTATAGAAGAGTGCATACCTCTGAGGGTAATAAAGAACTGATTCCGTTACACATTGCGCAAGCTTTAAAATCAGTGTCTCTTCTGGACAGCATTCTAGGAAGCTATCCAGATGCAGTAAATCAGGGAGAAGTGGCTGAAATGTCTGGGGACTTTTATTCCTAGTATAATTGTATTTGAAAAAGTTACCCTGAAAGGCTTTGCACAAAAGATGGCCGCAGAAAAATGTTGTAGTTAAAAAAAAAAAGAAAGTATTTACATTATTGAGAAAGGATCACAGACATCCCTGCTTGAAATGATAGGATATGGACCTGCAGCCAAGGGAGTTGCTATTCAGGTGTTATTGTCCACAGCACTCTGATGAGACTTGCAGTACCTGTTCCAAGGAGTATACCTGGTAGGATTATTTTACAGTTAAACTGTAAACCCCTCTAAGGGGTTAAAAAGAAATCTAAACGTCAGAAGAGGGAGCTCAGATGCAGTTGAAATGACAGTGGTGAAGATTAATATTCAACCTCTGCCCTTGACAAGTCTCTAAGGCTTGGCAGTTTCTCACTAGGAGTCTATAAAACGCCTAGGCATGATTGCTACACTTTGGGAAGAGCCAAATTCCTGAATTCTCTGAAGGGAACAAAAATAAAGAAATTATGTTCATCATATATACTTCACTCCCATGAGAAGGTTACTGAGTTGTTTGTATATTTTATATCAATTCATATCGCTTCCTACAGTTGGCGATAAAACCCTCACCAAAACTTTGGCAAGCAACTAAGAAAATGTTCTGCCAGACACCATTAATACAGATCAATCTGGTTTCCTTTGCATGAACCAGAAGATTACTTTCCTGAGGCAAATTGCAAACAGTTTTTTCCTCAAAGGCTTGCTTTTTCAATCCTACTGCATGCCAACAAATCTAGGATAATTCATAGATTCATGGAAGTTAAGGCCAGAAGGGATGGTTAGATCATCTACTCTGGCCTCCTGTACACTTCAGACCAGTACATTTCACCCAGTTACCCTTGTACTGTGCTCATTAACTGGCGTTTGGCAAATGCACTTTCTCAGAAAGTTATTCAGTCTTGAACTGGAGACATCAAGAAAAGAAAATCCACCGCTCCCTTGGCATTTTCCCCCCACCTCATTAATTAATTACTCTCACAGTGATTAAAAAAAAAAAAAAAGGGGGGGGGGGCTTTCCTATCCAGGTTGAATGTTTTTGGCTTCAGCTTTCAGCCACTGATTCTTGGTACACTTCTCTCCACTAGATTAAAGATATTCTTAGTATTATCTCCTCATGAAGAAACTTACTGTACCTCTCAATCTTTGATAAACTGAATAGATCGGATTTCCGAAGTTTCTCACTGAAAAACACTTTATCCAGCTCTCAAAAAAATTTTTGTGGTTATTTTCATTATCTTCTCCAATTTTAACATTGTCTTTGAACCTTGAATAAACTGTGGTTCTCATGAATACTGAACACCAAGATAAAACCCATTTCCCTAGTCTTATTCACAGTCCTTCTTCTGATAAAAGGTAGAAAGTTTGGTTTTCTCCTCATTGAACATGGTCCTTGAAGAAATTCCTCACTGTCTATTTTGCTCCATGGTCTTTCTTTGTGGTCTGCTTCTGTAAGAGGGGATATGTCTGGTCTTCAGATGATCAATTATGGGACAATTTTCCTCAGCATGGCCCCTGTGGATCACTGCTCTATGGTAGTAACCCCCACACTTTATTCCTCCTTTTCTGGGGAATCCTCTAGATCCATGTTAGGCCTCCTAGAGTTCCCCAGCACCCTGGTTCCCACTGCCCCTTGTCCTGGTCACTCAGGGTTTCCTCCAGGTTGTGCCTGCCCTCAGCACCTCCTTCACCTCAGACCATCTCCTCAAGGACACAAAAGGGAGTACTGAGATGCTGCTGTCTGCAAATGGACCAAATTGATCACATTACCAAAGGGAGTGGATATGAAGTAGAGTTAAAAAATTGCTTCTGAGGCTTTGAAAATCTCATCGTAGTTACTTGCACTTCCCAGCTCCAGAAAGTTATTTAGAATGACATCTTGTGGCTGGGCTTAATGCTAAGTGATCGTTTTGTGGTATTAGTTATCAATTGAGAAAAATAAGCCGGTTTTGAGTACAGCTTTTCCCATTCTGCGGTAGATATTTAAGACAAGTTACACGGATTACACCCCAGAAATATGTAATTCATAGCTCCGAATCCCTCATGTACCTTCCCCATGCATCTAGCCTGGCCCATGGTAAAACTTAGGAAAAACTCTGTGCTGCTTTGTGCTATCCTCCACAAGGTAGGAGCTGTTGGGCTGCTGTGTACAGCAGCCGCATCCCCTGATCACCGTCAATCCACTCTGCTTAACCCCGCTTTGTACTTAATAGCACCAACAAAGAAGATGACAACACTTCGCTTGTATGTTCTTCCCAGAAATAGCCACAGAAGCTGAGACCAGCGTGTCTACACCTAAATCGCCCCTCAAGCCTGCCCATTTGCACCTCCGAAGCAGCCGCTTCTCTGGTCTGAGTGACAGGGACAGACTGGGTCACACACCAGAAGGGCTGCTGTGTGCAGGGCACGCGGAGGGCAAGGGCTCCCATTCTGGGCTGCAGCTTTAATGGTTTTTTTGAGCCGTGCAATCCCTTTTCCTCTCCATGATGTCATGCGCTGGGCAGGGCTGGGGGAGAGAGCACGGCTCAGTTTGGCCCAGATGCTGAAGGGAGGACTGGAGCCTGCAGCGGGGCCAGCGACTCCACAGGCGTGTGCTCTTCTGCTCCGTCCGCCTGCTCTCTTCCCTGCCCTCCAGCACTGCGGGAACCTCTGGAGACAGCTTTTCTGGCTCCAAGGGATCGGACAGTATGGTGGGAGTTCTAATCCCTGTTTTCTTTCCAGAGGTAACCCATTCACCTGAAAACTATTTCAAGGAAGATTAATAAACTAGATGAAGAGGATTAAAAAAAAAAAATTTAATCTTTTCCTCCTCTGCTCTCCATCTCCTCTGTCTGATATCTGCAGTACCTTGTTAAATTTAACAGCAGCTTACAAATTCATGTAAAAGTGGAAAATATCTGTATTTGTAGCAAGCATTTTGACCCAGATCGATGTAACTGCCACTGCTATAAAACTGGGTAAAGTTTGTTATCTCAACCGTATTCTACAAACTTCAAGACCAAAATTTTTCCTGCTAGTCCAGAATCTGCTTCCTAAACCCCTGGGGACTTTATTGGAGTCCATTAAAGGAATAGAATAAACTCTAGACCACTTAAAGTCCCCTTAAAAACTTCTGACTTCTTTTTTTGCAATCAAACAGGTATAGTTACTCCTGCCTAAGGTCAGGTGGGTAGAATATATGTCCTGAATTGCAGGTGCAAGTCTTGAAAGCCACAGCTTTACTCCACATCTCCTCCCCTTCCCTTCCCTCTCCTTCCCTTCCTTTTGGGGCAGAGACAGAGAAAAAGAAGAAGGGATGTTGCTCCTTTCATCAGCTCTTTTTAATGCAGCCTGATTTAGTGCATGTAGAAGTCATTTATATAGCAAGAATGAGCCATTTTGCAGCACTAGAATAATTCCATTGTACTGTATTTCTGAAGAGTAGCAAAGCTCATGGCTATTCCTGTTAAATAGATTTGAACAGGAATCATAGGCTATATAAACAGCTCAGTACATAATTCTAAATGAAAATAACATACTAATGTGTGAGTGATATACACCAACATCAGCTGTCTCTGGGAAAAGTTAATGTTTGTTCTCATGCTTTCGTTTTCCTGGGTGGAAGATTAACTACACATATTTTCTGATTTCTTTCTTGAAGTGGTTTCATATTAGCATAATATTTTTGTTCCCACAATTTCACTCTCACACAGATTAGTAAACTGGAATACACTTTTTTAAATATAGTTCTTATTCATCAGATGTGTTATTCAGGCTTCTCATACTCACAGCGCACAAGTATAACTGTTGCAAGCACATTCTCCCCTTTGCTGTAAGCAATATTCTTTTTTGTTTTCCTTTCAATAATTATGCAAGGCTGTTGCAGTGACTGCATTTCAGTGCTTAAGTACTAACACTTTTCTTATGGGCTGGATACTGTGTGTATGAAAACTGCTAGCGAACCTAAGTAAGAGGATTACTGCTATGACCAGGCACAGAATTTGGGCCTACATAAAGACTGATTTTTGTACGTGCCATTAGGAGAGCTGTTTCCAAAACTGTGTGAATGACTGAAGGCCAAGTTACACAAAGGTGTTACTGCGGGGTAATGAGATACCAATGGATCCAGGTGGCTGTGCATCTTGCCTGTAGCAAAGGAAAGCTAATTGCTCAACAGTGAAAAAGCGTGTTCAGAGTTTGGCTCACAGGTTTCTATACTGCAAAGAGTTTTAGACATACTGTGGGCTCGGTGATCTACTTACGCATTTTATCCACCCACTGTTTGACACTTTTTGGAGTAGAAATGATCTGACGCCACATGCCTCACATAAGTGCCCGAATCACTTGCACAGGTCTCACTCTTTTTCTTGTTTTCTCTCTATCCTGATCATCTGCATTTTTTTTTTTTTTTTTTCAGAGGGCTGAAGTTTAAGCAGGAGTTAGAAACATTGCCCTTTCTCCTCCACTCAGCCCCTGAATAGCTGCAGCCCCGTGTTTAGGGATCTTCTCCTACAAAAGGAGACATAAGTTTCTTCTCCACTACTCCCTCCCCTGGGCTAAGATAGACAGTAAACCCCATTTTACTGCACATCGGTGCAGGAGAGAGTGCAGCGTTGTTAATTCCAGTTGTCCATGGGCACTGGATGATGCTCAGGGCTAAGCGTCTATGAAGCCTTCAGAAGGGTAGGATTTGAGACAAATCGCTCTGGTGAGGGTCAATGTATCTCACCCCTTGGGGAACCAGCCCTCAGGACCGATGTGAGATGATCTCATTGAAAGCACATGCTGCTATGCTTTGCTTACGTGTAAACAGGGAAATGAAAGCTGATTTTGTGACTTCCCAAGAAACTATAAAAAGCTTATTGCAGGGGCAAAAAGCAACTTTCCTGCTAACATCTTAAGGCTTAGGATTCTTTGCATCCTAAATGCAGAGAGGAGGTGCAGGGACTTTCCTATGACCTTGTGTCCTACTTCCTCCCAAAACTTCTCATGGGCCTTCTCTTGCTGGCCAAAGGTTTCTGTGAAGCTAACTGCTGCAGAAGTCTGATTATGACTATTTTAGAGATGTTACTAACATCCGCATAGTTTGATACATCAGGATGCCAAGTGAGAGAGATGGAGTTATTAATTGTATGGAGGAGTACAAGGTTTTGGCAGGGGAGGGCAGGATAAAAACTATAACACAATTTGAGGTGAGTTTGTAGGGTAAACAGGATTGGCAGAGGAGTTATTATTAGGCTGGAAAATGGAATTCAATTCTAAGGTTTGGTTAAGGAGAGTTTTCCAGATGTTTAGTGTTAATAGAAATAATGATGTGGGAAAACAGTAAAGACTCTAAACTGGAAATGTCAAGACCTTCAGTACTCATTTCAGTGCTGGCATAGACATTAATAAATAACAGATTTACTTTAGTTCTGGTTTCTGAGAGCACAACAGCCATTTGAGTCTCTTAAATGCTTTCCCTTTAATGAGCACCCAGGTGTCCAAAGTGTTACAGGAGCACATTGCCTTAGCCATGCTACTGAATATGAACCAGGAAGTCTCAGGATGTCAACAAGCTTGCCTCCACTTTCACAAATATTTAAAAACCAGTCATCGCTTCCCCTGCCCGCAAATGGCAAAAGAACATTTTTATCTGAGATCACACTGCAGTTTTCAGAAATCTGTCCCGACCTATCAGGAGGTTTAATCATTGCTGTTCCCTTAAAGGAGCTCCAAGAGTCAGTTAAGCCCATATTTGCTGTTCCAAATGAAGGGAAATGAAAAGCTGCTTAGGAGTTCAGATGACTGGGGGAGGCTTTGGGGAGTCTTTGCTGGGGTGTGTCTGTGGGAATAACAGCTTGCCTGAAGAAGCAAGAGGCGGCAAGGCATGGGAGACAGGTAAGGTGAGGGGGAGCGGGGCAAACATGAGCGTTTTGGGTAAGGCTCTGGCTAAAAGCACGGGGATACAGTGCCATCATGTTCTGATCTGGCAGATTTTCCATCCTGAGGGAAACGAAGCATTGTGAATTTCTTCTAAACAAGGTTGCATCAAAGAAAACCCCAGTTCATCAACAGTTTGTCTTCCCAGCTGGAAACACCTACAAATAGCTAGACCCTTGGATCAAAGGAGTAGTAGTAGTATCATAGTGACCTGAATCTAGACAAACCATTTTTTTTTTTTAACAGATCTGTTTTGGATCTAAGCTGCTGCAAATGATTTGTCACCAAGCTTGTTATTATCAAGTAGCTTTTTTTTGGTGACTAACTGTTTTGAGACTTTCTTAAATAATGGTTTTCAGAATGGCAAAACTCACCAGGACCTTTGACACTTGCTCATAAGCCAAGGTGGTCTTTTGAAGGCCATGATTCTACCTTCAGCTGAGGTTTGTAGCATTTTGCTCACTCCCGCTGAAATGTGAGTCATGCTTCTTATTCTTCCTCCCACCCTCACCCTTTTTCTTTCTGCCTTTCTTAGTCCCTGCCATATCATACTATATATTTTTGACACGTTAGTTTCCAGCACAGTTAGGTCAACTCACAGAAAGGACCAGTGGGCACCAAAGTCAGCACAAGGAAATGGACAGGGGTCTGTGCCTGGCTGTAAGGCTGGGACATATCCTCCCTTTATCAGCTGTCGATGAGTGATGATGTCTGCTCACCCTATGTAATGCAACTGTATGTGAAAATACAAATACACTCTTCCTTCAAGTTAGGTGTAAAGGGAGGAGTAATCCTTACCCGGCAGCTGCTCAGGCTGTACCCATGGTAGGCAGAAGGGTTTACTTTGGGTTTGCTTTATGTCTTCTACCGTTGCTACATCCGTACTTCCGCAAAGAAATACAAACGAGCTCAGAAGGAGGTCTCACACCTCACTTGTTGCGAGATGGACAGCTGATTAAGAGCAGTCTCGTACGCTGTGAGCAGGCAGAGGTGCACGCAACGCTGCAGCAGGTCCGCTGGGGAGGCGTGATGCTGCCAGCATCCATGTTCCAGGGAGGGCGGGACAGCGGCTGCTCCAGGAATACATTTTTGTGACATTGAATTTTATTTGCTAGGAGTTTGTCGTCTAGATTTCTAGTCTTTGGGCACAGACACTACCTGAGGAGACAGTTAGGTCCTGTCTGCACTATGTAAGCAACTAAATGTAGCACCTTTCTTTTTCTTTTCTTTCAGGTAGGATGTAGCTGCTTTGTGTTAACACACCAGCTAACCCCATCTTTCTGGATGGAATAAAACAGTATTCTAAATGGTCTGCTAAAGCTTGCTCTGCTTTAATCTACTAAACCAAGTTTAACCAAACTGTATTGTAACAGGCAGGATATATGAAAAGGTTTTCACTAACAGCGATTGTTTCTTTTACCAGTATATCTGTTGTTAAAATACAGATGGAGGCAATCCACACAAAAGGCTAGATGCTCAGCGGTCATAAGATGGCATAGATTTAGTAGAATTAACAGAATTACACTGATCACAGGTAAGGATTTGGCTCTCATTTATTTTTTCAGCAACTGAAATATGTCATGAGAGAAGCTCCACCAAAGGTTCACCTAGTGAGTGTGGTCTTCTGCAGTTGCAAGCAATCACAAATTACACCATATGATTCTTTCCAGAAACTATTCAAATTCCATTTAAAAATTGTTAGGGTTTTTGCATGTGATACCCTTTTTGGGAGGCTATTTAAGCAGCTCAGACTGCTTGCAGTTAGAACCTACTTTCTGCTCAAATTTGTTGTCGGACACTGCTTATCCATTTGCTTTTGTGACAACACTGTTTTTAAATTGCATAATAATTTGTCTTTTCCCTTGACTATATTTACAGAGATCAGCCATTATCACTCTCAGCCTTCCTTCACTGGACTAAGCAAGCCAAGCCTTTTTACTCAATTCATAATTGCCTTGTTCATAGCTGGGCCACAGGCAGCTCTTGGAGAGCCTTGTGTTTAGCGAGTATTCGCAGGTTCTCCCCCTCTTTTAACATTTTCAGAAGTTAACCTCTCAATTTACAGCATGCTTCTGTTACCTTCTCTTAAATCCATGGCATTGCATTTAGTGCCTTTTGTGTGTCCTGTTTTATTACTGTAGTTCTCCAAATCATCCAGTTATTTCTGCTTGATCTCTTCATCCTCTTCTGTTTTGAGGTTGTCCCTAACTTTGCCCTTTACTAGCACATTTCATCATCATCCTTCTATTTCCCATGCTAAGTGAAAATATTAAGCATGATCAGCCTCAATCTTACCCAATCAGAAGAGTCACTTGGAGTCAGACCTACAGAAGTATTTAGGTGTCTAAGATGAAGAGAAGTACATTGCAGGCTTTCCAAAATTAATCAAGGTATTGCTGGGGTGAAAAAAGCAGCAAAGTTCTGATGTATGGTCGTAAAGCACTTTCTGTCTTTCCTGAAGATGGCAAATAATTGTTGTGAGTGGCAATAATGTGTACAAATGTAGTAGGACATATCAAATCTGCCCGAGTTCCTGCCTGCATCCTTAGAAACCAAAATGTGTTTCAAAATTTTGAAGGGGAGCATGTTCCCATCAGACAAATGCTAGACAGGGCAATACCTGGCGCAGATACTGTAGCTGAAGACTGGACAACACAATTAAGTGAGAATATGTATTTATTTAAATTTCTGTGAAAAAGTTTTGTAGAGAAGAAAGGAATTTGGCCATGGCAAGGCGAGGTGCTCCCAGAAACCCAGAATACTAGAAAAATGTAGTAGATACTCATTGCTAAAGAAATGTGATTCTTATTATTAAAAAGATGTTTTCGGTTTGAGTGTGGTGGGCAAGACATGCTTTACTGAACTTTAACTGCACGAAGTAGGTGGAAGAAGTAAAAACTGTTTAGAAAGGAAAAATGTGTTACAGTTCATTTCTTGAAGGAAAAAGTTTTTCCCACAGTTGAAAAGGTTACTTGAAGCTACTATTTTCTACTCCGTGTAATTCTTTGAAGTTAGCGTATGGAACATGTGGATGACAAAACAGGCCACGCTGAAAGAATATTATTAAAATTTAAAAGTTAGGTCGTGCTACCACTGTGACTGCTTTGTTACTGGAGCCAGTTCCCTTACGTGCAAACACTACTGCAGAGTAATTAATGGCTTAAATGCTCTCTTTCTTTCTGAAGGGCTTCTTCGGCACTCCTGGAGCAGGATGGGCACCGCTCATGGCCCAGGCAGGCAGCCCGTGGCTTGTTTTCGGCTGGCTGTTCTGTGTGTGGCTGTATGCTTTGTAACCCTCCTTTAAAGGCAGAATTACTAATTTCCATCTGGGCTTCCCTCATTGCTCTGTGAGACTGTTTTTTCAGCACAGGCTTGTGGAGTTGGACAGTTTATTTTTGCTAAAGCACAGAAAAATTAAACTGAACATATCCATTGATTTTTGGTGTCCAAATGGAATTCCTGAGGAACTGATTTTTGACAGTACCTTACAAAACCTTCTATGTTCAAAGTGCAGCTCTCACTAACTTAAATCACAAGGCACGGTATTTTTCTAAATCCGATCCCTGGTACTTGTTTCGGACAGGCTGGGATTTCTAGCTGTCCCTGGGGGCAAAGCCCTTCCCCCAGAACAGCCCAGGGTGGTGGGAGGACCTCAGAAAACTCTGGTTCAGTTTATGCTGCCTTTCCCCACAGTACACATGCTTTCGTTAGCACCAGCTTTGTGGAAGGGTGGAGAGGAGCTTTTTACTGTCTTTCTCTTCAGACGTCTCTGTTTTGTCCTGGTGTACATATAATAGGGTGTTTTGGCGATCTAAAAAAATACCTTAGAGCAGCAGAAATGCCCCCTGGCCAGGCCTACTCCTGACTTACCCCTTCAGGACTAGCATCATGGGGAGTCCCAACGAATACTTTAAAGCTTGCTTCTAACTGCAATGGGCTGCTTCATTTGCATTGTCCCCATTTTCCCTTCCTTCCTCCCCCCATTCCTCCCTAGGAAAGCATGTTCTTTGCTTATGGATAGAAAGGAAAATTTTCTTTAAATATCCTTATGAAACTCTTTCAGGTTCTGCGTTTGAGGTATGTCATATTTGGAAACTTTTCAGGGTTTTCCATACTTCTGTACAATGTATATTTTTTTTTTACTGCTAAGCCATCCTATATGAGTTAAAATTCCTACATTTTACAGTATTTTAAAGGAGATAATTTTGTCATTAATCCAAAAACTATGCAGCAGGCTATTTTTCATACCACATCACAATTCTCCTCCTACTCGTTCTTAAAGGCAATCAAAAATCCCAGATGTTTTTCCTGCAACATCTGGCTCCCTGGCACAGGCTTCTGAAGCAGTGTTTGCAGCCTTAAAGTCATGTCTTGGTTTTGTCATTTAGTTTACTGATGGGTTGTTGGAGTCACTGGTGGCACAGGGACTGGTTTGCTTCAACAACTCTTTCAGTCTAAATGAAGGAGATGGGCTTGCAGGCCTGTTGGGATTCTGCTCACAAATTTTTGGTACTCAGGAATGTGACGAGCTCAGCCACCTCAGCTTCCCGTCTCGCAGAAATACGTGCAGCAGTATTAATGCACATGGACCCAGAAGTGTTCCCTGCTCAGCCTCAAAAATGAGGCTACTCATGTCTAAGTAATTAGCTGTATTCCTGCAGAACATACAGTCAGGCGTTCAGAGTCACTGTGCCAGACTCTGTCCTGGGGGAAGGAGACAAAACGTAACGGGAGGGAGCTAGAAAGGGCCGTGTTGCCATGCTTTTAATCTTTTTTTTTTATATGTCTCTTTTTTGGACATTTACACATAAAATCTTGCTTCTTTCACATCCACCCCACCGTGCTTTGATCACCAAGCTATGTCTTTCGACCTGTTTCTCATGGGGTGTACACAATGCAACAGGTCCTGTAGGGCACCTGCTTTCCTTACATTGATTGATTGATAGCCTCTCACCTAGGATTTAAGTGCCACATGTACTGGGGGCCTTGACAACTAAGGTAGCATTCCAGGTGAGTGTCCTATATTAACTTTTGCCTGTTTCAGGAGAGGAGAAGACCTTTTTATTTCCTTCTCATCCTTCCCACCCCTCTAAAGACCTAGAGAAGTTCTGCGTTCATCCCAACAGGGAGAGAAACAGATATTGTGTTGATTTTCCTGGATTGGAAAAACCCTTTCTCCCTGCTTGATTGGTAAAGCTGCTGTTATCAAATGCATATGCTACTGCCAGCAATACGTCTCAGCCGGGGGCACGTGCTGCTCACTTTTCATCAAAGCAGCAGAGGGAAATGGCTCCATGGAGCATGCTCCGCCGTCGCCTGCTGAAACCTCTGAGACTGGCTCTGAATTTCCTGCTTTGAAACATTTTGCTGCCCCAGCAGAACAGTTCATGTAGGTGGCATGAGGCAACCACACCTCTCCTCTGGGCTCCAGCATGCTTTCCCATATGGGCAGGATGTGGGTCTCTATGTCCCGTCTCCTCCTAGTTATTTGTTTGTGTAATTAAATCTTCCACACTGACATGGAGTTCTTGCATGCTTTTATGTAAGACATGTGATTTACAGTCTGGAAATACCATCATCCCTTAATTGGCAATGTGTACGCTCTCCTCATGTCACTGTTGGTACTACCTGTGCAATATCATAAAGCACTGAGAGAGGTGTTATCCTGCTGCTTTTTACCTGCAAGTGTGACTGGTGCTGGGTTACATCTCTTCCACAGTACTTAACTGAGGATTTTAGCTTACACATCGTGGTGGGTTATAAATGGCACGGCCGAAGCAGGGACCCCATCTGACCAGCTTGTATGTTGGAGGTTGTTCCGCATAGCAGAGTTCTCTGAAGGACTTATGAAGCAGGACTTGAAATCAGCTTGCTTTAATGAATTGGCTACAAACACTACAGCAGCTCCAGGTCTGCTCCAAGAGCTGCCCAGCTATCCCTGTAAGGGCAGCACCCCTCCAAGAAAGGATGAGACAGATGACAGAGAATCATGCATCTTTCAACCATCTGACTTTAATCCCTTACCACATGTGAGTGAGAAACCTTAGATGTTTTACAGG
This sequence comes from Harpia harpyja, assembly GCF_026419915.1. Lineage (NCBI taxonomy): Eukaryota > Metazoa > Chordata > Aves > Accipitriformes > Accipitridae > Harpia > Harpia harpyja. The sequence goes on along the minus strand of NC_068942.1, from coordinate 8,219,225 downwards.
GTAGCTTAGTTTTTATGGCAAAAAGCACAAGACAATCGTTGAATGTACTAAATAAATTGTCACTAGTAGGACTTTTGGTATCTTGACCAGCTACAGTATATGTGAAATGCAAAAGGATCAGCATGAGAAAAGGATACTAGAGACCAGCATAAGTGAGCAGGGGATGAATGAAAGAGAAAAATGAAGACAGCAAATATAAAACAGAGTCAGGCAGTAGCCATGAGTTCCTCTGCAAGTAGATGTGAACTTGTTCTGCATTCCTCATCCTCTGGCCAGGTGGGGCACTTCTAAAGGTTGTTGCTTTTTAACCCAGCCAAAACCTTGGTGTGTATCATTTGTAGAAGAGGTAGCATTCTTCCAGCTCTGAACAAGTGTAAGCAGAAGTCATCCTCTGACAACAGAAGCGAATCGAGTAGTTTATCATGCGTGATGGTTTAATGTCCTACTCCTCATTCAGGGCCAAAAGTCTAAGGCCAAATCTCCACTGCCTTGCAATTTTTTTGTGCTGGACACAATGGTGTGGGACACAGACTGGGATCCAGGCTGGGCTATTCAAAAAGGCACAGTAAAACATGCAGGGTACAAGTTTGTTTGCTAACAATGGTTTCTAACAGCTCTGCCAAAGGATGTGTGTGAAAGAATGGGAAGGATAGGAAGACCAAGGAGATGAGGAGTCTGTGCAAGCGAAGAAACACTGCAATGTAGGTCTGAGCAGAGGCTGTGAGGAATGGTTTGTGCTATTTTACAAAAGTTAGAGCTTTAGTAGATTATGGCAGTACTTGTGCTCTGTAGTATCTGTGCCGTGAGATGCGTGAAATGGACTGGTTGTTTTGCTTCAGCACATAAATTCAATATTGAATACAGTTTTTTGTTTTGTCCAGTACAGATAAGGAGCCTGCCACCGATATATCCTGGGGATGAGTCAGGATGGTGGTGTGACAAATTCTTTATCTACACTGCATACACATAAAAACATCCATGTCTTCTGAATCACAGTTACCAATATCAGGAGACCTGCTCCATCTTTCACTCTAGGTACTGTATCAATTATTAGAATATCTTACTTTCAGCAGATTTAATTAGTATGTTGTTAAATATGGTACTACGGCAACATGCCTACCCCAGGATTCCCTATACTGCTAGGCCTGGTACAGCTGAACTAATAGAAAAGGCTAATGGGAAAGTCTAATGACCATTTTTAAAGCTTAAATAGCAGTCATTTAATCTGACACTCCACAGGCTGCCAGTTGTTTCCTTGGGATGTTCATGGAGCAGTTAAAGGCAAAATAAAATTTGTAGTCAGTGGAGCTGCTTTATAGTTGTTCTTTAATGCTGGAACTCTTCAAAACTCCCTGAATATAGTATTCAACAAATGATATCGGACTGGCTTCCCCCCTCCCCCTTAAAAAATTTAATGTGCACATGCGCTGCCACGATGCATAGGAAAAATCCTATGGAGCAGTCCAGCATACACAATCTGTCAGACCAAGAAGAAATAAAGGTCTGTTGTTAATTCAGACAAATGGTCAGCAGCTGCAAAATAGTTTCCACAAGAAACAGAGCAAAACCCTCTCAGTTATGGATAGAATTTTTTACGATTTTCTGTTGCCTTTTCCAAGGCCAAAATATACTGCATATATTCCTACATAACTTTTATTCGTGTTCTCTGCTAATTCAGTGCTGTAAGCCATAGAAACAAAAAGCCCTCTTTAAAGTAAGAAAAGCCCAGTGATTTTCATACTGCTTTTCAATATTTTAAACAAATCAATTGCCCCCGTCATATCATTACAGAAAGTAAAAATGCCCCAGCAGCTCAACTGAATGTTGCAATTCTGCATTCTCCTTGTAAGACTGCAGCTGTGGTGATGGGTATGGGCACGTGTGCCAGCCAAGGGTACTTCTCTGATTGCAGTGGGTATATGGTTGCTGAATTAGGGCATCTCATCATTACATTCCAGAATACCTGTCATTCTCATTCTAACAGTGCTTTTCCTAGCTGGGTCACTTTTTATGTGCATCACAAGGATATCCTACATCTCTAATATTTTGTTACTTAGAATAGGGAGAGTTTTAACAGTTTCTATTCAAAATATGCCAAAAAAAGCAAAACATGGTGCTATCCAGAGCCTTTGCTGCTGTTGGGATGAACTCACGGCTTCTGATACAGGTTTCTCTACCTGAGGGATGGTTAACAGGGACTGCTGCAGTATCACAACTTTAGTCTCTCCTTGTGGTTTTACACACACTGGCAGCCGTGATTGCCAGGAAGATGGGCTGGGTCAGACGCTCCTTTCCTAACCTGTTGAGGTCAGTGGTTGGGTCTGTGTTATTCAGCTCTGCATTTGCATGTGATATGGAAGCAAAAGCTTCTCAAATACTACTTAACTCCTATCCCTTAATGACTGCTTCTAGGAATTTTGTCAGGACAGTATCAGTGTTCCCCAGCACAAATCCCAGAGTGAAACCTGGACTTATGTTATTTAAATTACACATAGCAGGCTGAGTTTTATTCTGCACGGTACACTGAACCAAATCCACTTTGGGTCTATCTTCTCTTAAATCATCATTTTAGCCAATAGGCCAGGAGGAGCTTGAAGGGCTATTGGGTTATTGGAGATCAAAATATTCATATTGCCCTTTGTAGTCTGAAAAAGAACACATAATTTGCAACATTTTTACTGATTTTTAAAAACCCAAGCAACAAGAAAATAGTCCTTTTTTGTCCACCTGAGACACATTCAGTAGAGCTCAGATGTGGATTTGGATGTTGAATAGACACATTTCCTCCAAGTTTAGAGAGTGTGGGATCGTTCCTTTGCCTGCTGCTGACTAAAGTGCCTGGCAAATTTAAGAGTATCTACATAAACTACAGGATGCAATTGCTTCCTTCTCATCTGTGTCAAAACCTTACAGGAAAGTTCTCTGAGCTGAATGCATTGATTCAGCCCCAGAGACATGCAGTCTGTGAGAACTGCATGGAGAGATGAAGTCAGAAGGATTTAAAAAGAGCTTAACATTTGATAGAGACTGAAGTGAATAAGCTGCAAACACAAAACATTTCCAAAACTTCATCTCCAGTGCCCTAACACTGTTTTTATGAGTTATCACCACCTATTTTGAAGAAGATCCCCATTTCTATACAAATTAAATTACATCATATAAGCTACATAAGTACCACAGACATAATAGCGCATTTATGAACATGTGTTTTATTGATGATTTAAATATTTGAGACTGGTGCCCCATGTGGGTGAGGATGTGGAGTCCTCTGGACTGAGTAGGATTTATGTTGACATAAGTTCAACCTTGTGCATGACACCACTAAATGGAGTACACCGTCCTTCGGAAGCAGCAGTGGTTAGCTGCAAACTCTCTGATAGGTGATTCCACAAGAAGGGTGAACTTCAATACATGCAGTTCTTGTTTAAGAGTCTTAAAAGGTCTTAAGGTGTGACTTGTTTCAATGTCCTTCCCAGGAAAGGGTCAGCCTCCTCCTCTGAAATGTTCGAATTACAGTATGTTGGGCTGCAATTCAGTTACTCAAAATAAAAAACAAACCAAAACAAAACCAGTTGTTAGACCTTCATGTCAAGATATCTTTAAGCTTCCCCGGACCTTTCCACACATTTTAGTCTTGTTTGCTACAAATGCTTCTGCAGGATGAAGGTCTTTGATTCTTCACTGCTTCCACCATATGTAGTCACTGACATTTGGACAAAGTGAGAAAAAATGAGTATAGAAAAGAATGCTGATAAAATAACACATGTTCAAGTGCAAAATAAACTTCTGCTTAAAGCACTCATCATGACTCCAAATTAGACACAGTGAGTACCTTGGGTGGCTCGGAGGGTTATGTCAAGAACATTATTCCATTTCTTTCACGCAGTTATGTGTGTTGTTCTTATTCTTGAAACATTTAAAAGTTCGGTTGCCTACATTTTAAAGGGAAAGAACATGTTACCGTTCTGATGGGGAAATTTTATGAAATGCTTTTGCGTATAGGTGAGTGTAATGGGCCAGATCCAGAATGGGACTTCAGCAAAGTGACGATGGTTAAGCTCAAAAGTTGGGTGCCTGGCTCCAAAGATGAGATTTATGTTGCTGAATTCCCTGTGCTTTGAATGTGGGAGAGTTTGTGGTTTGTGAAGAGGATTTGCAACAGGCAGGACACTGCGTGGAGGAAATGCTGGAGACAGCTGTGCCTCTGAAGGTCTGTCCCTCAGAAGTTTAACTCAGTGCTAATACAGGTATCTCTGTGAAAACGGATTCCCTGCCTGAAACCACTTCCCGCACTTTGGTGTCCAAGACAACGAGACTACTGAGCCTTTTCAAGGTGGCACTAGTAGCGTGAAGTTGTGCGAAAGTAATGGGCAATCTTTTATGCTTCTGGGAGCTGTGATGAGCAATCACCTTACATGATAAATTGCTCTTTCCTGTGAAGTATTACTTGGAGACACGCAAATGCCACCTCCTGGATCTTGCAAGCAAATATTCTCTCCAGTTGGCAAAGTGGGCTGGGTTGACTCCAGTTTCTTGTGAGACTTTCCTTCCACTCTCTGTAGGTACTGGGTGTTTAAATCATGGAATTTCCCAGTCACTTCTCAGCTGACCACAAAAGCGAGTTTTCTTATTTCCCTATCTAAAAAAAAAAAAGTAGAAATGGTAATTTTTGTTTCTCTACTGAGGACACAATAGTAATTTTTCTTATTTCTTTACAGAAAAAAATGGAAACAGCAGTCATTTTTCTTATTTCTTTGCAGAAAAAAATGGAAAGAGCAGTCATTTTTCTTATTTCTTTACAGAAAAAAATCAGAAATGAACCGACTTTGAATTGTTTCATGGGAAACTGCAGCTTCCAGGCAATTTCATGACATCATTTGTTCCTTCTGTTGACACGGTGTGTGGCTGTAGAAGAGAGAGCACAAGATTTTGTGCCTCCTCTCCCATCAGTAACATAAGAACATTTCCTTTTCTAAACTACTGCTTCACTAAAGTATTTCCTAATCTTGTAAGAAGGGGGAGAGATATTTTTCTGAGCAAATGACTTTACCCAGAAATGACAGTGCACCTAATGCTGGCATATGTCTGCTGTGCCAGGAACTTGTGTCCAGTGTGCTATGTTTTTTCCTGCTGTCAAAGAATGAAGGCATCTATTTGAAGCCTGGAGTCAAATAAACAGTGATCCTGTAGCAGGTCACATCATTGTGACTTCTGTAAATCAGTCTGAAGCAATGGGCCCTCATGCAGTAGAAGTGCATCCAGGGCAGGACGTGAACAGGGCTGGCATGTGGCAGGGCTGAATTGGAATTTCCCACAGAGCAGCTAGAAATAAAACAGGGGAATTCAGGATGAAATTTTAAAATGAAAATCAAGTAGGAAGCTCAAAACAGGCTAATAATACATCCCCCTTTTAAGTGAAATTTCTGCAAAAATTCTGAAGTGTTTTTTTCTCAAACACTTTTTGTTTCTGCCCCTGTTAAGTGTTTTAAAACATTAAAACATTTTAGTGACTCGGTAAATTCCACTTCATATAAGCAATCGGATTATGTCATTGAATCAGCTGTAGTTATAAAATCTCATTGAAGACATAATTGTAATTCTTCTACAATGATATGTTTTGAGCTGATAGATATAGATATTTCTGTCTGATGTTTTACCATTCTAAGGAGTTTGCTATCACTTATTCCATTACAAGTGTTTAATAAACTGGCTATTTCAAAACAACCTGTGGGATTTTAAATGTACCTTTTTTTCCCCCAAAGTTCTTCAATCTCTGAGCTACAAGTTAAAATGAATAAATATTAGGATTGCCCTACCATACCAATGGCTTCTGGATTTAGTAAATAAATACTGCTTTAGTCTTCAGTATGGATGAGCAATAGTTCCAATTAATATTTGGAGATAATTACATTAGACATCTTTCAGAATGCACCCCACCAAAAAAACCTCCAAGGCCAGCATGGACCTAATTAAGCATAAATAATAATCTTAATTAAATATATTTTGTGAATTTAAAATAGTTTTATAGCATTTGCCATAGTGTGATTGGTGCCTCAGTACCGAATATGAGAACTGATTCTAGCTAGCACCTACAGAGGAATTATGTCCGGAGTTACATAAATCACGCTTCAAACATGAGCAGGTTGTGAGCCACGGCAGCTTAAGCCCATCTCTAAGCATACCATCATTTGATAGAGGTTTTAGCCCATTCATATGCATCTCTGTTTTACAGGACTCTGGCAGATGAACTTGCCTGGTCTCCCTATGGCAGTTTCGGACATTTTTGCCCCAAGCTGTTTGCTTGGCCCCTGTGCTGGATCGTGTTTCTCCTCAGGGGAACCAGAGGCTGGGAGCCCCAGCCACACCACTGCCAAACTCACAGTTTAGATAAACCTGCCTTCAACTGTCCATCGAACGCAGGCCAAACTTTCATTGAAACGGCTAAGACACAGGCACATACTCCATTTTTGTTGTCTGGGAGAAGCGGCCTTGGACACTGGAGCAAAGTGAACTGCTGGGCAGATGATAACTGCTTGAAATCTATAGATTTTCCAGAGTTTGCCCCCTTACTTACCTGAAGCTGTTTATATCTCTGTATAAATTTTTCTTTTTTGTTAATTATTATTCCCTTATTTCCCAGCAGGCACATTAGACTTGAGTCTTCTCTTACATAAAGTTGCACTGATGTGATTCTACTGCGTTCGTATTATTCTGGACTTACGGAAGTAAAAGCAAAAAGCTTGGAACCTGTGTGGCTTCCACTTCTATTCACTTCTATTTTATCTTTGTAGTCTTAATGGGAGGAGATCTTTTATTAAGTAAGACAAAAATCTCATTATAACAACTCGAAAAGCAGTGTCCTACACCAGTGGCCTTTCCTATCTGAAACTATACTTTCCATGTCAGTGTCACAAAATATTGCCATATTAGTGTATTCCCTGTGACTGCATAAAGAATTTGAAAAGTCCTGTTTATTTGGCCTTGTTAATTTGTGCTCTACATTGTTTCCAAAAAAAAAGGAGACGAGTACTAAATGTTAACGGACGCTCTGAAGGAAAATGTATTTTTATTTGTGAGACCCCTTACAAAGTTACAAGTCAGCCTTAGAAAGCAGACCTTTTGAAATTTCTTATAAAAAGAAAACAAGGTTCTTTTTAGCTCTTCATGGATATCAAAAGAATTTTGTATGTGATTGAGAGCATCTGGCTCTAACTTTTTTAAATAGCCTTAAGCATCTGACTTTAACTATAGACGCTGAGAAATTCCACTACGGGTACCACTTCTCCATATACCTTTCAGATGCAGAAGGAATCAGGATGCTGTTTGTATTTCAACAACCAGCCTTAAAAAGAGAGAAACATGACAGAAGCAGAATATTACAGAAAGTTTTCATTTTGGAACAAACACGCTCTGCATGGATCAGAACAGGAAATTGATACAGAAACTGGAGTGTCTTCTTAAAACAAATTGATTTGGCCTGATTGTTTTGCATTTTCAGTCATCTCAGACATTATGAATGCAGAGTATTATGTGTATAGTCACACTTATTTATTACAGTATGAGCAGCACATGCTATATTGTGCATGATTTAGTCTTCAGTTCACACATATTACAACTCTACCAAAGTGCTTTAGACAATAGCATTTCTTTATAGTTAGAGTATACATGCAGGTATTCTTGAAATTCTGCATGTTTAGGGAATTATATTTTAGAGCTAGGATGGAGGACTGAGAGAAAAAAAAAAAGGCATAGAATAAAATTTAATGACAGGCTGTCCTTTAACACAAAGTCTTTCCTTTCATTGCCGTGTGCATTCATTTCTATGGAGTGTGGGTAAACAGAAAGGAAATAGCTTTTGGCCTGATGAGCACTGGGAGGATGTTTCTGTACAAGAATACTTTGTATGCTGTACATCCAGACAGTTTTCATTGCACTGGCTGGAAGAGATTGCCAGGCATTAATGTTATTAGTGAAAAATGCTGAAGCTGAAGAAGATAATTCCTCACCTAAATGTTATAGCTCAAGCAGTTAAGAAGTCCAGTGAAACTGTAATATAGTTTTAAAGTAAAGAGGGCATGAAAAAGGAGTTTGTAAGCAGAAGCTGTCACTATTTACAAATGGCTTTAGCAGTCCAGAATTATACCTGCTGCAAATGTGATTCTATAAATTATGGAGTTCAGTGGCCCTGATCCAGCAACAATATGATTTCATATCACCCATGCCCCACTGATGCAATGACTTACAGTCCTGTTGTACACAGGAAAAGCTGAACAGCACCAGAGACTTTTTTACAGAGACCTGCAAAGCACTGAGCTGTGTTAATGCCAGCTTCCTAGCTCCCTGCTTAGTCCACCCTTGCCTTATGATTTTAGAAAAAAGCCTGTGTTTGTTTACACACAGACCAGAGCACCCCAAGTAAGGGAGGATGGAATGAAATGGCAAAAGACGAGGGCTGTCTGCATACTAAATTATTAAAGATCCCATTCACTGTAAAATAGTTTAAACAAAAGCAATAAGACATGACAGTCTTTTTTGCTGTTATTTAGTTTCATATGGACAGTCCTTTGTGTTTACAGTCAGTAAGTTGTGTGAGTTCAGACAACTCTAGGCTGAGCTGTTTGTCCTTGTGGTATTTCAGATTTCACACCTCATGCTGTAAAACTTTCCAGGACCAGCTCTGTGCTTTGAAGTATACAGTGTATGGCAGTAAACATCAACGAGTCATAAATATATTTGGCCCCCAAAAATGTTTTACAGATTATACTTGCCTTAGTCTGTGGTGATACCGTTCATTATTCTGCAATTTCAAGAATGTGTAGGATGGCAGATAGCTCAAAATCATGCTGTTTTGATGAAGCAGTCAGACTTTATGGAAAACTCTTGTCTTAAATGCTTAAAATAAACAAATAGATATGGAAACAAATTATTGTGGCTGTGTGTTTTCTTGACCCAAATAGTTAAAAGGTTTTTGCCGCTGCTTAACCATGAATGAATTCCTATTCAAATTAAATTGTCATGACTGAACAAACTCTGAAGAATATGACTGTTAAAAGTGTGATGTTTAAGAGCTAATATTTTAATGAAGATAATGCTCACCATCTTCAGTTAACAAAGGGCTAGCCTAATGAAAGCAGTGTGTGATTATTTGCCCTGGATGATAGCTGTCAGTGTATAGATACTGTACATTCAATTATAGTGAGCTGAAGATAAATGTGCAATACCTCTAATAGATATTTGCAGCTCTATAGCTGCGTTATGTGTCTGTATGAAGCTATGTTTTGATAGACTTTGTGAGTACACGTTAAGATCACAACCACACCGATCTCAGTATGTCTGTCATGAGAGTCACTCGCATAACGTTGGCTGATTGATTCCCAATGTGGTGATGAGAGGTTTCAGTGTAGGCAAAGACTCTCCACTGAGCTCAGAATTAAAGGTCATCATGGGGCTCGAGTATTTTCTTCCTTGCTGTTTTCTCATAGCCTGTAACAGCAGCGACATCTTCCTCGGCTCACTCCACCCATGCATTCCTATTCCTTCTGTTTTTCATGTCATCCCACTTTTCCTCCTGAGCCCCTGGGTAATGCTAAACACTCTGTTTCCTGTCTTAATTGGTGTGGCCTCCTCACACTTATTTAAGGTTTCACTCCTGTGATTAGAGTCTTTGCAGGCTGACTCTAGAGAGTTTTGTAGACTTGCTGGGAAATAGATTGGCCCTCTGCATGGGTCCACTTGCAGAGCTATGTATTAAGTAAGTGCAAAGTCTTAATAGAAAGAAACTGCTTAATTATGATGACAGTGAGTAATACCAGAAAACTGAAAAAATGCACACACACGTATATATACAAGTACGCGTATTGAGGTTGGTATATGAAGGAGCAATTCTTCCTACAAAACAATACCAAGCACAAGAGATTTATTTTTTAATTAAAAAGTAAAATATTCCAAAATTGTCTAATTGATGGATGGGAAGCTTTAGCAAAGTGCTGAACATAAGGGAACCTGACATTAAATGTTTGGTATGCTGCCATGACATTTGCTGAATTTTATTTTTATGCTGAATTTAAACCACCAGTGTTGCTAAATTTGATTCTTAGAGGAATAATGCACAATAATGGAAACTTAAAATAGAAAAGAATGTAGCTCTTGTGAATGTGGTCAGATACTACATTTTGTACTTCTGAAAATGATAAAAAAAGATTTATTTTGTTTTGCTTTGAAATTCCTCTACGTACTGAGAGTGGAATGTTCTTTAAGAATTAGTGGGTTACTTTAAAGAACAATCCTTTAGCTTTCCTTCATTTTAAATCTAGGCTTTTCAGTATATTCACTTTCTTTCTTTCATCTTTTCTCTTTGTATAAGGAGAAAATAAATACCACTGATCAATGTGAGCATTTTTATTAATCCTCGAGATGCTGACGTTCAGCAGGCTCCATCTACCCATTTTGTTAAGTTGCAGTAGTGGTAAATTATTACTATCATCATTCAGTATTTGTGTTTGCAGATGCATCTTCGGTAAGATAAGATAGGTACTTTTTTTGGCTTTACCTGTATTAGAAAGATAACTTGTACTGGCATTTTGTTTTATCTCAGGTATGTCTCTAGTGTTCTGCAAGGTGGAAATAATTTGGGCACCAGAGTATGCCATACTCTTAAAGAACCCGTATGGTCACAGGAAAAGTCCTCCCAAGAATGAACACTGGGCAAGCAAAATAGGAATTCTACATGGATTGCTTGGCAGTTTCCCTGGATGGTAATCTAGTCAAAAGGGGCAAACCTGTTTACCACGGGCCGCCTAAGGTGTCTGATCAGACCGGCTCATGAAGTCCATTTGGGGGTCCTGGGACATGACTGGGTGAGTGCAATGCCTTTTTTATCTAATCATAGAATCATAGAATAGTTTGGGTTGGAAGGGACCTTTAAAAGTCACCTAGTCCACCCCCCACCCTGCAATGAGCAGGGTCATCAACTAGATCAGGTGATGAATTATCATCATCACATCTCTTACATCCTTGAGTGTGAGGGACTGTGTGCAAGCGCCTGTGGTTTTTAGAGTTAGAAAATACAACCAGCAGCTAGATAAGAAATCCATGAGTGAGTCTGAGAGGATGATTCTATGTCCCAGCTTTATCTTGGTATTTTCTGGACCTTAGTTCACTCTCCCTTCCCAGAGTATTCAGTACTTGTGGAACCTCAAGATATGGTTGTAGTTAAAAGACATACAGTTACGCCCACTGACCATGGATCCCTAGAACCTGATTAGAGTTTAGGGAGGTAGTATTACTAATTGGACAGGGTTATGATCACAGTATTCATGTACTTTCTCTAGGGAAAGTGATTTATCAGAAAGACCAAAAAGGAACATTTCATGTTTGTGCCACGTCCACAGTAGGGAAAAAAAAAAAAAGATGATGTAATGTTTTTGAACTCATACATGTTCACAGTCCTAGTGTAAATAAAGTGGATCACAGTTTTAATATGGACAGACGTAGTGAAATAAAAAACAGTGGAAAAATCTTGATCAGTTACGATTTTTAAAACTTCAGCTTGCCTTGCCTATATTGAAATTTTTACACACATTAGGTAGAAATTTGCCTACTTTGTGTGAAAAGAGGCCAGGCTGTGAATCAGGCAAGATGACCTATGGCCTAAGGCTTTGAGCTGCAGTAGACTCAGTGGGCCTCAGAAGAAATTCAGGAGGCTATCTTTCCTTTGGGGAAGTTTCTTCCCAAAGGACTTTAAGGGTTTGGCAAAATTTTGATGTTTAACTACACTGAAATTGCAGACCATGAGCAGGAAGGTATGTCTGCTGTCTGTGCCTTCACTCCAGGATGCCCTCTGTCAATGCAGTTCTATGTTTTTCTTATGGGGACATCAGTTTCCCAAAGAATCAATACGCACTGTTGTCCTGGATTACTTTTGAAGAAAAAAATGAAAAGCATAAATGGTGACGCTATTACACATCAGTCCAGCAACACTCAGGGGACCTCTGCTCACTTATTCTTGAAAGGGGAGGTGGCCTCAAGGGGAAGGGTGCAACTCCCTTCCAACATACGGTCTCCTCTCTGCAATACCTTGGGGTACACTGAGGCACTTTGTTCTCCCCATACCTCTTTCCAAACACAGGAATCTGAGTTCTTTTCTTGCTCGTTATTTAAAGAAGATATTATCTAGGCTTAGTTGGGAAGACCAAATTTTACCCTCCCCTTCCTCTCCTGCAACTCCCCCTCTTTCTCTGCTTCCTATCAATAGTGAACAGAGAACAAAAGTTTTGCATCTTTGAGAGGGGCAGGATTCCATCCAAACTCCTCTGTGTTTGCACAGAGCCTGGTATAACGCTGCAACAGAAGTCACTGACGTGATCATGTACTCAATTCTAGAAACTCAGCAAAAGATGGAGGCTTTCTCCACGGGGAATAGAGTTCTCAAGATATGACTGAATCCCAAAACAGTACATCCTTAATCCAAGCAAACCTTGGCTAAAATAGCTAACATGGATTAAACCGTCAACGAATTGGTCTTTAATTCAGATTAGTGGCTCAAATTCTGCTACATTCAGCTGCTCATTCGACTGCTTTGCATTATTCCAGCAGTACAAAGCAGCAAGTGAATATGTCCCAGTACACTTCTTGTGAAATCATGGATTTGTGTAATAATTGCTCAGCCAGCTTCATTTGCCCCTTCTGCAAGTCACCCCAGTGAGACAGCAGTAAGATAGAAAGGTTTGCAGTATGGCAGTTCTAAGAAGATTTTTGCCTATGGGAGCATCATGTGTTACAGAAGTCATGAGAAAAAACAAACCTTTGAATGTTTTCTTCAGTTTGATTGCAATTTCAATAGTGCTTACTGCAAAACATGCAAACCTAATATTTCTCCAATTTTCTGTGGGACTTGCTTTCTCATTCCTTCTCACTGTTTTACCTCACAGTTTAAGTCTATCAATTCGCTCTTTCAGGTTGTGAAAAATCTCTCTGGAATAAGCACCCCATGGAGCCAATTATTTGCATGATTTGAAATGAGGAATTTGTCAAACGTAACCCTTTTTCCCCATCCTTTAACAGACAAGCTCCCACAAATATGTTTGCTGCTTAAAATTGCCTGTCAATGTAAAGAAAAGTCTTGTTAACAAGAACTACTGGAAAGAGCCTTGTAATTTCTTAGCATAACAAGCTTTCAGGATGTCGAGGTTGTATGCCATATGTATTCTGAGTTCTGGTACAAGTTCTGTCTTATTCCTGAGTCAAGCATTTCCCAGGACTTGCTCTCACATAGCAAAACGGCCAGTGCAGTGCTATAAAAAGTGGTGGATGCCATAAAAATGACAATGCATAAAAGCAGCTTAGAGTAATATGGAACTAATTTATTGAACATAAATATAATTTTCCATACCATACATTTTATAATTCAGCAGTTCTAGAAACTGCATATACAGCAGTAAAAATAAGAATGTGGATGCCTTACTGAAATCAGAGCAAATTTGTCAATGGCTTCAGTGGGAAGGTGCTGAGGCCTGGGATTGTTTTTTAAAGACCATTGATAAATAGAAAAGCACATTCCAAAACGTGATGATTGCAAGTACTTGGCAAACTGAGTACATAATTTGCTGAGCGTGGAGTTTGGAATATACAAATTGTGTTCACAGAATGGGAAGCCGGGCTTTAGTCCAGGCAAAATTGATACCTTTACAGGGAAGGGGTTTAAGACACCTTTTTGTCTTCTCCTGTTTTAGACTAGTCCACATATTGTTTGTATGCTGATTTAATTTTATGACAGTTTATGAACATATGATAAGCTGGTCAGAACACTTCTGTTTTAATTAAGAATGTAGGCATATTTGAATGATTTACAGTGATTTAAGTGAACCTGGTTCTATAGCGCAGTCATTAAGCCTGCTAAAAACCCCTAGTATATAAACAAAGTGTGGGATGCTGTTTGATCAATTGTCGGAAGAGAGGGTAAGTTCCTCCATTATTGGCAAAACATGAGCTGCATAGTATAATGTCTCCAGATAAAGTAAATACATTCTTTTGCAATTAGGCTTAAACCCAAATCCTAATTATAAAGGATTTATAGTATTAATTTGCCATAGGATGGTAAATACAGCAGGAAGAATTTACCCTATGAAGAGAAATACTCAATGAAGTCTAAGGCATTTTACACAGAAGTTTATGGACTGAAAAAAGATAGAGCTTGCCAATGCAAAAGATGCACTTGTCCAATAATGGGTGATTCTTATTGAATCTTTAAATTACAGGACAAGAGGTTTGGGCCTTAAATCTCCCCTGCATGATCTAGTCTTCTCAGCTTTTAAAAGTATTAGATATGGAAAGGCTGGGAGAGGGGTGATGACTGCATCTCAAGAGAACGATGTGCAGTTCTTGGAACCCCCAGGGATGATGCATGCATTTCTGAGAAATATTTCCTTATAACACCAAGGATCAGGTTTGACTTCAGTGTAAACTACAGGCTGTTAGCCATGAATCTCAAGTTCTCTATTTGTTGTTTCACCTCAGGCACTTGAATTAGCCAGTTTTAGGCCAGCCCTACAAATGATATTCATTTTGTGCTTATCTGTGTTAAATTTATTAAAAATGAAATGCACCTAGTTACCCAGCTGTCAAAATGGGGATTTGCATGAATAAAACGTAAGTTATGTTTATCCTGGTATTTGGCTTCTCCTCTGAAATTGAGAATTAGTATAATGAAGGATAGAGGCTGTTCTTTGTCAGAGCCAAATCGAATCAGGACAGAAGTGTATGGAGTCGTGATTACACATTTCAGTAGTTGGCTTCAAATTTCAGGTGATGATTTAGAAGTAGTCAAATAATGAAGGACAAGGTCCTTATTGGGCAACGTTCCTGTCATGTTCAAGAGATTGCCCATATAGAGAGGGTCTGTATTTGAAGTGTTTTACTTCTGCTCTGGAAGGAGAGTGATGGTTAAGCAAAGGCTACCCTCCTTCAGCCAATAGCTAGAGAGCAATGACTGTAGCAGCTAGAAAAAAATAACCTTGTGACTTTTTGGATAGTCCCATCTTCCTTGATTATAGGGTTTCCTGGAGTCAGTTTGAACTCTGCAGGTTGGAACAGTATTCCAGGCATGTTCTATTACATCTAACTATTTTAATAATTCTTTCTATTACCAGGTATTTTAGGGCAGTAGCAAACTATATACTGTAAGGAAACGTGACCACAGTCTCTTCAATAAAGTTTCATAGGAAGAATTTCCTTTGTGCACAGCTTGGCTGGAGCAAAGCAGAATCTATAAAAAGTTTTTATGTTGACTCTGTAGGATTACATGTAATGGAGTTACCTTCGCTATAATAAAATACCTACTTGCTCATATACCTCTGTGTGAATGCCAAAAGCAGTTTCCCATTGTATTGAATACAGAACATGCGTAGTTCTGCTTAAATCAGGGAAAGTTCTATTTTCTTTAAATGCTGACGTATTACTTAAGCCTCGTTGCTTTGCACTTTTTAAAATTATTATTTTTCCTCTTTATTTTTCTTATATTTCCTTTCTTTTTTAGGAGAAAGCACCCTAAAAGAAAGATCAAATAAAATGAAACTTATGATAAAATGAGCATAACCTTTAAAATACTTAAGCCAGTAAAATTCACGCTCACATCAAAGAGCTGAAAATAATATACAATTTAATTTTTTTGGTTCCCATACAATGAATCACTTGGCTTAATTATAGGTATGTTAAAACAGATAAATAACCTTGCTGTGTGATGTTTTCCTGATCAGGAGCAATGCACATTTCCCCATATCCAGCTAAACCACATGCGCACAAAATGTATATTGTGTGTATACAATGCATATGCAGTATGTTGCATGTACACATATATACACAAATACGGTATGTTAATCTCAACAAGCAGAAGGTGCAATACCCATAGGTGGGCAAAGGGGCAAGCTAGATGGCAAAGCAGAAGGCTAGGGGCAAGATAGTTATGGCATGTATAATTTATTCTAGGCAAGGCCTAAAACTCATGCAGTATTTTATTTTTATAAAAAATGCACTTGCTGCATTTTTGGGGTAGGATGTGTTTCAAGACACACACATGGTGAATGCAGAAACAGTGAAGACACAAGCATTTGTACAGAGCTTTGAAGTGGCTTTCAGACCTGACTGAGGATCAGTTAACTGTGCACTGCAAATGACAGTCTCATGAAAAGCATGGGTGTTGAAAGAGACATTTCTGAGGCATTTACAATGAAAAATACGGTGTGAGGTGCGCTATAGGATTGCACTGGCTAGTCAGTCAGATTGGTGTAGAAATGCCAGGAGTCAGCCAGTTAGTTGCTGTGACAGTGGCTGTGTGAGCTAGCCAAATGGCGTCTGGTCCTAATTTTCTGTGGCTTTCCAGGGGTGGGTGAAGAGTCTTACTCTATTTCCCTAATGCATTTTTTCAGTCATAGTTGCTGCTGTTGTTTTCCTTTCAAAGCAGCCTGTACCTATCAAAACCTGACACAACCAATGAAAATGAAATTTCCTACCTCCCTGTTAACATTATAAAGTCATGCAGTATTACCGAGCCTTTTTGTTGTTATTTCAGGGGAATATTTAATAAACTTTGGGCCTGCTTCAGGTTTCAGTGGCACTAATGCTGACCAAACACAGCTAGAACCTGGAGACAGAATGTTCCTCTCATGTGAAATGCTGGGATTAAAAAATGGTCGTATCAGACAGGAAACAACTCTAGTGCCAATTCAGACAGAATATGTGAAATACACATTCAAGTCGCTTTCTGTCCCTCTTCCATACATCAGCCCCTATGGCCATTCTGAGTTTTTAATCACAAACTGCTGCCTTCAGCTGCCCACCCCATACTGCTACCAGACCTGCGTAGCAGAGGCAGCAGGATGGGTGTTGTCTCACTCTGTGGCTTGGTGTTAACTCCCAAGGTGGCTAATGTAAATGGAAATTGCTGGTTAGTTGTGGGTATATGTGGCTGCAAATGAGGGTGGCTGAGCAGCCAGCATATATTGCTCTTACTGCTCCTGTGAGAAGGACAGAAAGCTGGCATGGCCAGCAGTGAGATGGGCAGCAAGAATTGTCCCCTCCACACTCGCCAGTTAAACCCAATAGAGGTTGCAAGTCAGGGTCATCAGTCTTATGACTGATGGGTAATAAGCTCTCCCCACACTTAATTATATAAACAAAGTGCTTTTGTTTATTATTTAAAGAGAAGTTTTTGCAATTACCAGGTAACTGCAAGAAAATCCTTCTCCCAGGTAAGCAGTACCTTTTAGGTTCTAGATGATTTAAATTCAAGCTCCTTGTTTCACTCAGGTATGTTCCCATGAAATGCTTTTGTTCTAACAAAATGACTTGTTCCACTGAAACTTTTCTGACTAATTCTAGTCATAATCCATTCAATACCACTAAACTCCTACATAGAGAGGAATAATTTTGCAGATTGTGTTCCTGAATCTGTAACGCTTCAGAGGACCCAGATTTATACAGTATTTCTGTAATTTCTTGAAAAAAACACAGTAATACTGGATTATGATATTCATCCAGCATTTTGATAATTACAAAACTATGAGGACACTTTCATATCACTATTGAGTCCTACGGTGTCTTCACAATTTTGTTGCTCTTTTCCCCTCCTTTACCACACAAAGCAGATGAGTTCTGCACCAGAAAGGACTCCTAAGGTGTCCAAGCCCAGCAAATTCCACATACATGAAGTGAGTGATGCAGACACTTGTGTAAGGCTTTGAAGTGATGACTTCAGAGGTCCTGATAGAGGCTACCTAACTGCTGAGTTAACTGGGACGTTAACAGTGCAGTGTAAAAAGCAAAAGCCTGCTGTTCATTTACTGAGTCAGTTGTGTTGCACGGATACACATTCTGCCTCTATGTCTCTTGCCGTCTTGCAGCCTTTGGGGAGAGGTGTGAACAATCAGCTAATGAAGAGCACACTATGTCTAGACAGAGCTAACTGTTAGCAGATGATCACTGTTTATATTTGTCGGTGAGATGAGTGACACAAGCAAGATAGATGCGCATCAGGAGCAGATATCACTAGACTCCAAATTACTGTCCTTCTTGTGGTGTTTTTTTGCCTTCATTGTCAGAAGTACAGATGATGCTGAGTCCCAGCCTCATCATTTCTTCAGTTATGGAGAGGCGTGATAAGACCTTCGAAATATTTACCTTCTGCACAGGGTTTCCTCTTCTGGTTTTGCATTTTAAAAATAGAAATAATGGTGTGTATTGCTTTTCACCCACTAGGGATTAAAGGATCAAGGCTTAAATATTGTATTGGCAGCACTGTAAGAAATCAGAAATAGACTTGAAGATAGGTGCTAGCTTGGGACTCAGGAATCAACAGATCAGTTCCTGGCTTTGTCGCACGTTTCCTGTTTGACCTTGGGCAGATCATTTTGCTTCACTTCACCGTGCCTTGCTTTCTCATCTGTAAAGTGGATAAAGGCACATCGTGCAAGAACAACTACGTGAAAAGTATTGTGTTGCTGCAGCCAGGGGAAGGACTGCAGATACTCATGTCAATGAACTTGCGTGTGGACTTTTGTAGTACATTTTCTTTTACATAATGATTTTGTGGAAGGTAGACACAAGCAGAAGTGAAAGCATAGGAGTAACTGTCATTTCATCTATCTCACTGCAGGCGAGGCTTGAGAGTTAGATTGCTTTGTGGTCCTACAAGTATAAAGCAATATTTTAGTAAATGTTCAAGAAATCATATAACTGTAATGCTTAAGTTGTACCAACTAATGGAAACCATTAGAACCACTATCATCTAGAAGTAGAGTTTTAGGTATAAAGAAGAAATTTATGGTTCTGTCTGGTTTAAAATGAAATGGGAATGTTTTTAAAGGGGTTGCTATTAGGAAACATTTTGGCTTTTCTTTCTAGCTATAAACAGATGCTTATTCATATTATGCCAGATTTACTAGCTAAGGCTGCTCTTCATCAGCAATGCATAAATCCCTCTTGACTGATTGGCAAAGCACAACAAATAAGCTGGCATGAAATGGGGGAGCTTGCTTACTGTCTTTGCAGTGATTTTATAGTCCTATTCCTGCAACATTGTTATTAACTTTGGTGGTCCAAACTAATTTTTTAAGATCTGTTCACAAGAAGTTTTGAGGGATTATACTTTGTCTGTGCTGAGAGTTGGATGCGAACTACATCATATACAATATAAAGCAAAACTCTCAAAGCCAAGAAGGGACTGAGCACACCCTGTCTGTTTTGTGGTCAATATTTCCTTGAATAAATTACACAGAAGATACAAAAGAAGAAGGAAATGTTATGACTTTGCTAATGTGACCCTGCATTGTCTGTTTAGGTTTTTGAGTAGCTGTCTATCCAGCCCTCCTGGCTGTATCCTTGCCTGGGAATGATTTGAAAAATGATGCAACAAAACAGTGCATCATAAATCCCTAACAGACTGATAATGACTGAAAATGATCACGTCTGTAAGGACGATGTTGTTTATTATACTGTCAGTTGTCTATAAGAAAAGGTGGCATTGGTAGGTGTGGTAATGTAAACCCAACACCACGGACCCCTCATGGACAGGCCTTGGAAATGGAATTGCAAAACCCCCTTGCCCCTTGGAGTGATCTTTTCACCTAAGAGCTGGCATGTTTCCATTCATTACTGGCACTTGTACTTTGGTGATAAAGAGCATAGATATGAAGTCTACCACTGTCCCTCTTAAACAGAATGAAATCCAGTCACAGTTTGGGGCTGAAAAAATTAAGTTGGACATTTACAGGTAGATGTCTACAACCTAAGTCATCACCTTTTGTTGTTTTTATAGCTGTGTGAAGAAGAAAAGTCACTTTTAGGTCACGATCCACATGATTTAATTCACACCTCTGTGTTAGCATGAGACAAATATGAAACGAGAAATACTATGTTCTCTCCATTGACTGTGAAGGGAGCCAAAGGTGACTCACTTAGATGCAGATGGCAAAACTGAAAACCTCCTCTAGGTTACATTAATGTGACTCAAAATGTTTAAGTTATTCTGCAGAGTGTGGGAATCATGAGGGTTATGTCACCTTTTAAGATCAATGCAGCTTTCAGATACTCCTGCAAAGGTCACAGTGACAACTGAATTAAAAGACTTGTGTTTGAACGGGAGGACCACCCTCCAGCTTGCTGTGCAAGGTGAGGAATTCCACTCTACATGCTCATTCTCCCCGTGAGAGCATTAGAGGACCTGACACTAAAATCCCTTCTGTAGATCAGGCTGTTTGTTTGACAAATCTCTGCTTTGACTTAGGGGAACTGGTGTTTTTGAAGGTTGCCAATTTTGCAGTTTGCAAAGGGGTAGAAAGAGGTCAGCTGCAGTTCAGTAGGAAATGAGTGGAACGCCACTGGATTCACTTTACCAAGGATCCCTTACAGACATTTGATCAGAATGAATTTCTCTTCAGTTTCATCAAGGCTGATAAACTTCATGAGAAGGCCAAGCCATTTATCTCTGCTACTAAAGGCTTGGGATTTGGAGAGGACTAAATGAAGGGAGCCCTCATTATTTGTATTTACACAGCATACACACTGAACTATTTTTAGCTTTCATGCTGTATTCTTAACACATTTGAAGTATAGAAGTGGAAACTGGGAATAATTTGTCTGTGAACTACATGCCTGTGGGGTGTAAGCTAAAATGCCTTCTTTGATCTAACAATGAAGTGAATTTGTGTCATGGACCACACACTTAAAACAAGGCAAGCAGTGGAAAGATAGAGGGAAGGGTTCAAGCATTAATGCTAAGGTCCATGTACAGTGTGTCTTCTCCTCTCCAGTCTGTCCTAGGATTAAAAGACAGTTGCTGGGGTATTTAGAGGAGTTCTGCCTTGCTGTGGAGCACAGCAAGACTTTGAGCTTAGAACTAACGCACATTAGTGGAAAATAAAATTTTACCTTATTGCTTTGCTGGTGTCTATGTTTTGACAATTTTGTTGTCTTTCTCTAAGTGCTCTTTGTTCAGAGGTGGGAGAAATCAGTTCATTAGGTGATCTTTTTAAGCAGGTTGCATTCCATTTTTCCTAGCTGGCAGTGTAATGGATTTCAGGACTTTCAGTCAATACCAGAAGTGTTGTTTTTATGTAGCTTCTTTGTCATCTTCTTTTTTTTTTAATATGCTAACCTTATTTGTCACAGACCAAAAGTGTAGGTCTGTGGTTACGCAGTGTGCGCATATTCTGTAAATATGTTATGTAAACATTAAGATATACAGAACCGAATTCAACCCTGATAATACTATTACTGATTTTGCTGAGGTTATATGAGGGTTGGGTTTGCCTCTGTGTGAAAGTCAGCTGATGGTTTTCATCATGGGAAGAGTCTGAATAAATGTGTGTCGCTTAGTTGGGATATCCTGCCTTTCCCATCTAGAAGAGATGAAAACGTTGTCCTAATAGTGATTTCACCATGCTGCTTCCCACTAGATACAACCACTGTCTTGCCGACATGAAATATTGGGTGTTTTTTCATAATTAATGAAGCATAAATAAAACAGAGTATCCTTATGCTAGAAGGCAAACGGAGGAGGATATTAAAAGTGCTCTAACTGTGATCAGTGAAATTCTTAGCTGTCCCAAAGTGACTTAGGCTCACTAGTCTGATTAATTTTTTATGCTCCTGAACCACTTAGTGTTTTTGGAAATCCAACCTACTCCCAAATGCAAATACATGGAAATAAGAACTCTGCCCGACTCACTGCAGTAAATTAAAATCAGATGTCTGAAGACAGCCTCTAGCTGTCTGCCCTGCCTGTCTTCTGGATGGTGTTGCCCACGAGTTAGGGATCTCCTGTAAAGGAGTGTTTGAATTGCCACAGGGATTTGTGCAACACACTAAGATAAACTGAAATCAGAGCTGGTTTACCTTACATGACCAGCTGAAAACAGGAGCTGAGTTCTGAGCAGCTTAGATGATGCTGTCCTGAGGCTAGCAATGTCCCCCACAGGGGTGGGGTGGGCAGCTTAGGGAGTGAACAACTCAGCTGTCCAACTTTAAAATGCCACCGCAAGACTGTCAGAAGCTCTAGCTGAAAAAGAATAGCCTTAGACATGCAATAATTACTATTCATAGGGGAAGCCACCGTCTTAGCAGAAGGCTTGGTCCTGGTCTTTTGCTCCCTTGCTGACAACAATAGAAGGAATTTTGCCCAAATAAGGACACCATGGTTGTGTCTGAGGAAGAGGACATAGAAAAAAGTGTCAAATAATTTTAGAAGGGCAGAAGACTTTCTTTGTTGACAGCTTTTGAACCTGAGTCTAATGTGAAGCAAAAGTCTCATGTAAAGTAAAAGAACAAGCACAGACAATATCAAGTACTGACTCTCCCACCTTGACAAAGTGATTGGTATTAGGAGGACATTAAAATTACCTCCAGCTCCCCAAACTCTCATTCTAGTCCCTTCCCAATACAAGTGATCCTGAAAACCTCTGTGGCCAGTTAGTAAGTCTGTCCAGGAGGATGTAGCCATAGGAAAGGCAAGGCCAGCAGTATGTCCATTTCAAGAGCTGCCTTATGGAGGCATAAACTGGTACCAAGTGCCACAACTCTGGGAGCACCAGCTTGCACCTATGTGAACTGACATGAAATCTAGGGTTGATCCTGGGTAGATATGTGATCTGGTTTGGTAACTGTGTTCAGAAACAGTGCTATCTACCTTCAAAGTGGTTGTTTCCAAACTGTGCCCTCATGACACTGTAGGTGACAATAAAATCATATCACTTTTACAGTACGGACAACTATAAGGTTAAAATCCGATGATTTATCAAACAGTGATCTGCTTTGGTTCTGGTAGACATATGCCTTCAACCATTTGTTCTTTGGCTTTCAAGTCCCATCCTTGCAGAGAAAAAAGTTAAGGAAAGAACATATGATGTGAGTCTCATAGCCTTAAAACATCAGCATTTATAGGAGTCTGGGGAAAACCTTGTAAAAATATTTTCATTTATATTTCAGAAGATTTCAAAATCATCCTTAGTATGAGTTTTTAAACTGTCAGTGGTCACTTTAAATCATCTTCATATTGTATTTTGCAAAACTGACTTGGTAGAGAAAACTGAAATATTACAAGATTGAGTAGGGATAACTCAACTCTAAATTATAGGCAAGGAAAATGTGGACTTAACAGGGAACTAAAACAACTGGAGTGTTCCTTTCTCTGAGTAGCACAGGTCAATGTGTAAGTGTGTTCCCATACAGTGGGTCAGTGTGTGGCTCACCGGCCTCATTGTAGTCTCCATCCACAGAGTCGCTGCAGCTCCATACCACTATCAGCTCTTTACAGCCAGCGAGGACACTGTGAAAAATGATTTGAGTACTGGCTCGTGGACTGCACCCACCACTCAAGCCCTGGGTTGTTGCTGATTTGGAGGTCACTAAAGGCAAGCGCAAATGAGACGGTTTGTCCCTTCAGTTCTTTCCAAGCTGAGACACATTGATATATTTTTCTAGATATCTATTTAGACTTTTTTCTCAAACTATTTTTCTCCCGGCAAAGGCATGAAATTGCCAAAAAGTTGGCATTAGCAAAAGCCATGTTTTTAGTTTTCTCAGGTCACGAAGACTTTTGATTACAACTCAATTAAAGGTAGTAAGTTTTTAACAAGTGTTTGTTTTGATATTTTTAGAAAATATCCATTTTTGAAGTTTGTTTTAACTTTTTGGTTTCAATTTAGAATTTATTTTTTGAAATCTTATAAACTTTCACAGGAAAAAAAATGTTTCCTCAGCAAACCTACCTAACTAATTAGCTACCTAACCTAGCTAATTTTAGCTGCATAAGAAGATGAAGTGAAAGGAGATAGAAATTTCTTTACCTTTTATGACTGATAACACAGATGTGCTACATGAATAAATGCAATAGCTGTGTTATACCTCCCTCTGAGAGCCGAAGCTGCTAATTTTTCTGTATCTCTAGCACGTTATTAGAACTTAATTACTATTGAAGATTTGTTTTCTAGGGAAGTGGTTGTATAAGCTCCTACAAACTATATATAAACACCAAAAAGGCACAAAGACTGGATTAGGACTATGAAAACTGGAAGCTAAAAACCAAGAGAAAATACAGTTTTAATGATAAAACTGTTTTCAGTTTTAATGAAGTTCTGTAATAGTACTGAGAGAAAGTCACTCTGTCCCTGTTCTTTTAGCTTGGGTGTATAGCAAGGTGACTTTTGAAACATCTTTAGCCTTTGAGGCAACAGTGGGTATTGCTTTTGACACTCAACACAATATTCAGGCTAAACACCTGAAATAAGAGACAGCCAAAAACCACAGAGAAGTCAAAAGTCAGGAACAGTTTTGTAGACATTTTTCTTGTAGTATGGGAGGCCATCAGCTGGGGAAAAATATTTTTTTTCTGGCTCCCTTAGTCAGCCTAGTGCCTAGAATCAGTCCAACCTCTAGCGCCAACAGTAGAATTAACTTCTGGATCTGAAAGCCTCTGTAAGACTGAAATGAAACATGAAGTTTAAAATAAAAAGGTGGAAACATGATGCTTCTATTGCTCTTTGTTGACAGGCTTTTCATATAATTAAAGCTGCAGGTGTACTTTTGATTATGCAGGTATTCTGCTGTGTGGTTCTGTGTAAATAATATGTTTGCAGTGCTTGCTGGCAGATTGTTCATTATGAGCTCATTTATTTGAGTTCCCCTGTGCAAATAGGAAACCATAAGCCAAATTCTGGGCTAGTTTTCCTTGTCTTGTGGGAAAGCCTGCACCCGGGGACAGAGGAGGTGTTTTGCTGGGGAGGGCACAATTTCCCTCCTTTCCCTTCAATATGTCAGAGAATCCAACATCTCCAGCTAAACAATACTTTTGTATTGTTATACTATTAAAGGAGCCATGGACACGCACCTCTTAAGTTCTCCATTTCCTGAAACCCAAGAAAGTGGCTCCATGAGAGCTACACAGCTAGGTTTCCCCTACACAATGAGTCTGGCCATTTATGTTATGTAAATCCTGAATAATGGCAAAGTCTGTGTGTTTGATCTGAGATGGAAGCTGACTCCTTCAGTGTTCTTCCACTTGATCAAAGATACTTCAATACTTCAGACAGAAGAGGGGAAAAAAAAGGAGAAAGTTTTAGAAGTACAGTGCCTGGTTAATCAGACTTATTTTACATGTTCCTGCAAAGCTTGTACCTTGTGCTGTAGCAGTGACTTAACTTCAGCCTCTAGCTGTACATGTGTTTGAAGGCTTCATCATGTGTTGAGTATCACGGCATGCTCTTTTGTGTAATACCCAACACATGTCAGTCATAATAAGCTAAACTGTAGCAGCTCATAATTTCAGTGGTCTGGATTCAAGCATTGAAGCCATGGCCTAAAATCTGAAGGCTCCATACATCTGTATTTAACTTCAGCAGAAGTACATTTTTGCCCTCTACATTCTTCCCTTCGCTCCACTGTCCTAAAAAGGCATATGTAAATTGATGTGAGAAATAATAGCCCCTCTGTTATCTAGATTCAGGTATTTTGACTGCTGATTCTGTTAGCCCACCTGAGAAAAGACCCCTTTCAATGTAATTTTAAAAATCCAATTTTAAAGTAACCCACAATTCTGCTTCTTAGACACCACTAAGAGATGACCCAATTAAAGAGCTGCATATCAAGACCGTGAGTGCAAATCATCTTTTCGAAGGCGCTGATGAAATTCCTTTTCCATTGTCATCAGATACTTGCTTTCTGACAACCAGTTAATCATGGAAATAATCTTTTAAATATGCGTAAAACCATAGCTATGCCTAATCATTCCATTAAACACCATCAGGTCATTCTTCACAAAGATAAACAGCTTAAGGAGCATTCTTCCTTTGATCATGTTATCCCCCTGATGCTTTTGAAAGGAAGGTGAATGCATCCTCCAGATTTCATCAGTCCAAATCTTCAGTGAGCTTCTGCACTGTGCTTGCAGTTTCCTAAGGTGACTGGGGTGTGTAGCTCTTCACCATCAAAGACTGAAACACAAGTATGAATTTTAATGTACAGCAGCCTGTACTACTATGTGTCTAAATATTGATCATATATTTCCTATGTGGAGGGGATACTGGAGTACATGAGTGAGAAACGGGTCCCATTATGGCAATAGGCATACGGCTAAGTTATTAGGAATTATTTCAGCCACCGTTTACAGCATGAATAAAACTGGCATTTTTCTCAGGAGTGTGTTTAGACTGAAGCAAGTTAGACCTCCAACGTCTGAGGAGTCGGCCTGCCTTCTAGCTCAGTAGTGTGATCTGCAGTGACCATGTGTAGACCTACTCCCTTCAAAGCAAGGGGGTTTAGTCCTTCTCAGTCAGTCCCTGGGGCATCTGCTTCTCTTTCTAGTGACTATAAGGGGCCAATGTACCAAGAATGAGGCACACACAAACCCCTTGCTGGGCTAGTTGCCTACTGCTTAGGTACCATGGTGTATAAGTTAGGCTGGGGAAAACAGTGACTCACCCTCTTTTCCATTATTCTGTGGTAGTGAGACTTCAGAGAATGGCGTGTCTTGTAAATTGAAGGGTTTTTCTTAAGGCTTGTTCTCTAAGACCCTTCGTGTCTCAGGGTGCAAACTGGGAGAAGGTTCAGCAGAGTGCCACTTTCTATGAGATGAATCTGCAAAGCTGGGGGGTTGTCTGCCAACTGCTTTTGCATCAAAAGGCACCCCTGGTCTGTGCTGTGAAGGGAAATGGAAAAAATTAGGTCTTTGACTGGCATAGAAACAGATGTCAAGGTAAATCCCACTGGCTACCTCAGCAGGAGGAATGCAAGCATGCATTCTTTATTGATAAGGTACAGAATAGTATGTGGACCTGCTTTAAGGCTGTGAGGAAGAACACAAAACAGAGCCAAGATGATGACAGAAGTTATTGCAGCTTTGATAGCCCCACTTAGAGTGTGCGCTGTAAATGCAGGCACTTTCTCACACTGATGTTGAAAGGATATTAATGCTGGCCATGGCAGAAAGCCTGTCTGTGCTCCTGACATACATTTCTAGAATAGTCCTTGCAGGGCACTGTGATACAGGCTGAGCATGCCATCAGAAGCAAAGCTCCAACTGACAGGCAAAGTCCAATCTGCCACACAAGCACCAGTTGCATATTGCTCAGTGATGGATGTCTAGCAGCTTGGCGGATAGGTACGTCAGTGTGTTGAGGGGAGGTAATTACTGTATTTTAGAGGTTTCAGAACTGAAAATACAGCTGCCCACCTGCTTTGCTTTGCAGTTATTTTATTGATGTTTATACATGAGATCAAAGGTCTAATGCTTGCATCTTTTTACATTATATTTATTATTTTATAGCTCTACTTGGAAGATTGTAAGTGTAGATGGCAGTAAGCTAATTTCCCTCCCTGCTTCAGCAGGGGTTTCGAAATAAAAGAATTTTCCTCAGTGTATTCCAAAGCCTTAAATGTCAGTGTGGCATAGTGAAAGCTGGAACTGGATCTTTAGGAATGCTTAATTAACACTGTGTGGGACAAACTAGCCTTTTTCATTAGCTAACAGTTCTTCATTGCTGTTCCTTCACACTTTTTAAGCATTGGATTAAAAGGCGCTTGTTTGAATAACGTGAGTGGCAAAATGTCAGTTGTGGTGTCAGCTAAGGTGCATTAGGAAAAGCATGGGTTATGGCCAGCTGGGACAGTAAAGTCAAACTATATGAGCCAGTACTTGTCTAAGTTCATCCAGCTACACTCTTCGGAGAACGCATGTGATGCTGTGTGTTATCTCGTAGCACTGTATCTTTCAGGAAGATGACACTCTGCCTTCCAAAGAGCAGCTGTTTCCCTCTTCATTCCTGCAGCAGGAAGCCCTGCCTTTTATGTCTCCCTATTTAATACCTTTGTACGATGATATGATTAGAAAGGTGCAGGTTCCCTACTGCTCGGTGTAGAAAAAAAAAATCACTCTGCTTATATTTTCCTGTTTTCCTCTCAAAGCTTGTTCAACCATTATAAGGGGAGGTTGCTGCTTAAATGATGGCCTGCCTTCCCCTTCTTCTAGACCTGGCCATGCATTTCTGCAAACATAGTTACAGCAGTGCTAATGACCATGTGGCTGGGCCATGATCTAGGTCAACGAACTGACCCCAGCAAGAATTAATCTGTTTAAAAAAAAAACGAAATGTTTTTGAAGCTGCAGCCTCAGGAGCGAGGAATTGACACCTCTCATCTTATTGGATTGAGGAATGTGCAATTTCACAGTAAGGACAACTGCTTTTTCCCTTTCACTGCTAGGCATTTATTAAATTCCAGGTATGCAAAGTGATACTAGCAATTGTTTAACTAAAAAATATGTTGGGAGTGCCTCCAGCACAGGGGTGGAACGTCTTTATATGAGATGAAATACATTAGGGTCTGCGGAAGGAAGAAACTCATTTCAGCAGTAACGAATGGGAAGATGAAATAGGTAGAATCACTGTCTATAGCTCTGTATCAACTTTGGAAAAATAATATTAACATTATTGCAAATCATGCTTAAGTTCCATCTGGTTCCATACCCTCACAGCTGCCTTTAATGCAATCTCAGAGAAATAGTCTAGCAGTATATAATTACTTTTCTCTCTATATATATATTATTTACTGCACAGCATACCTCATTACATTCTCCTATCTTCCTCCAATCCATGTTTTGGGCTCCCTGAGCAGTAAATAGCATTGTATCTTCAAGTTTAATAAACCACTTTTCCATGAATTTGTTTAATAGCATCCAGTGCTTGTCTTAAGACTACTGACATTTAAACACAGCGTGGCAATGAGTTGTATTATGTAAACTTCTAATACATAGAAATAAAGGGGGTTTGCTTGTTCAAGCATGCTGCCCGATTTCATTGGGTTTCTCCTAGTTCTTGTTTTATGAAAAATTGTGAGTAATCCTTCTGAATTAATTTTCTCTAGACTATTTGTATCTTTATGAAGCTCTGATAGTTCTCCCCTCAATCATTTCTTTGCAAAGCTGAAGACTTACAGCCTGTGTAACTTTTCCTCAGACAGAAGCCACGTGCCACTTCTGTATCTTGTTTTCATACTGACATTTTTTGCACATAACTTAGGTTTAACAGAGTCTGGTTCTGCCGTTCGGCCTCCAGCTCACCACCTAATTGATGTTGTGAGGAGCTTTCAATGGGGCCTTTCGGATTTCATTCCCGAACAGCGACAGCGAGCGTGGACCTGCGCACTGTGTCTGGGCAGCGTGCTTTTGTCCCCTGCCGTTCATTCTGCATTTATGAACGCTGAGTTTCATTTGCCATTTTGTTGCCCTGTCACACAGTAGAGTTTTGTGTCACAGCTGTGCAGTGGTGAGGTACAGTTACAAATACGCAGTTTTATTTTTAAGGCCACAGATAACATTATCATTAACGAGCTTTTCCGCATCTGCTCTCACCACTTCCATGTAGTGTAAGAACAACACGAACGTCCGTGAACACAGCTTCCAGCGCAGTCCCTGTGTGCAACCTGCATCCCTGGCAGACCCCACCTGCTATGAAAACCCTCAGCATTTATTAACCCTACTTTCCTTTCTCAGCGAGTTATTGTCTTTATCTTACGAACACTTTTTTCTTGAAAAACCTGTGGTGAAGGACTCTGTTAAAGGGAAGCCTTCAGGGAACCCTTGGCAAAGTCGCCCGGGCTCTGAGGGCACCCCCAGGCCTGCCTGTCCCTGCTCCCCCCGGGGCTCCCTCCCTCCACCCACGGCCCAGGACCCCATGTCAGCCCCCAGGGCCGTCAGCCCCTGCCCCAGCCCCGCTCTCAGAGCAGGGCCGGTCCCCAGCTCCCCCCCGCCCTGCCCGGCCCCGCCACGGGCCCTGCCGAGGCCGGCCCACCCGCAGGCCCACGACCCGGCCCGGCCGCGGCCTCGGCGGAGAGGCGCGGCCTGCTGGACTCTGCCCCGGGCAGGCCCCGCCGCTGCCGGCTCTGGGCCCCGGCGGCAGCGCTCGTTGTCACTCCAGCTATCTTTGTTCAGTACAGCTTCCTCTGACGAAGGCTGGATTGACTGCTCTTACCGTCCTATTTAATTATCTATTCTTACTGTAATTGACCAATTAACCTGGTACAGATACCGGTCTCATTTGTCAGGTTTTTTTCTCAAGAGCCTCCAGCGAAGTCTTGAAACAAAACTCTTAAAACTCTCAAAACCTCTCAAGCTTGAGGACCAGGTTGAGTGACAAAGCTATGCACCACAGTTAATAGCCAGGATACTCATAGCTGAGATTTTTTTTCAGACAGCTGGGACAATGTTATCTGTGATTTTTTTTTTTTACTTTTTTTTTTTTTAAAGCTGTTGATATTGTAATTTTAAACACTTTCTCAAACTTCTCTCCAGCAGAAACCTTGCAAACATCTCTGTAGCAGATATTGATGCAAATCAGTCATGTATCTTTTATTATATGAGTTCTTAGAATGCCCTTGTACCTCAGTCACCTCTGAGCTCTGAAGACTCACTTGCTGCCCAGCTTGTGTTTTTTGGAAAAAATACAGCTTCTATATGACTAGCAAGCTCTTTCTCAGAATCTCTTTTGACACCATATTATACATTTACGAGCCTTTTTATTCTTCTCAGCTTCCTGTTTCTTTCACAAACTTCTATTTTTGAAAGATGTCATGATGCTTTTAATAGTTTCTCGTACTCTCCCTTTTAATTATGCTAACTTTTCTTAAGGTTTTTACAGTCTTTTATCTGTGGTATACATTTCCTCTGAACATCTCATTTTTATTTTATAAATTGTCTCCATGGCAACCGTAAGCATTTTTATCCTTTTAGCTGCTCCTTTCAATTTAACAAGCTTCCTAAGTTTTAGTGATTCCTTTTTTTTTTCTGAAGAAAGCTACTACAGTTACAGGGTTGGAAGTTGTTTTTTTTTGTTCTAGCAAGAACACTGAATCTGAGCATACTGAATACAGCCGTGCAGAGCAAAACAGAGCCTGGGCACCATTCACTACTAAAATAAGGGTATTTTCTTCTCTTTTGGTTTCACCAATTAGTTACTTCAATAAGCAGTTAATTATGGAGTCTAAAATTTTTATTTCTGCATCACACCGTGTCATAACAACTGAAGTCTACCTCTGTTATCTCCCATCCTGTTCAGTCACTGGCATAGACAGCTCTGATGTATATATTTCAATGTCAATATAGAACTTTAATGTATAGGTGTATAGGTATTCCTTATACTTGCCCATAAATTGAATTTATTGACTTTCATCCCTTAGAATATAGCACTCTGCACAACTGCACAGTACTTTATCATTCATGTACAGTGTTATCTTTATTATCAGTGTCACACAGGTTGTCTTGCTTCCACTAAGTTTCTGAATGCCTATTACATCAAACCAGATATTTGAGTTTACTTAGTTTTGCATTTGTTTAAGAACACTCACCTAGCCTTTTTTCAGCTGTTACAAATAAGTTAACTCCTGCAAGGAGCATGCTTGTGAATACTGCTGTCTTGTGCACCTATTAGCTTTCCCTTCCTCTGTAGCTTAAAAAACACCCTGTAACTTTTCACATTTTCTGGGAACTCTGGTTCCAGGTTGTTTTGCAGTCATGTTTTATTTGAACACTGGGAATCTGTGTTACGGTGCCTTCCCATCTTTGGGCTTCCCCCTTTTCCACAGCTTCAGCACTGTTTAGGTGAAGAGCTTTGTGCAAAGTATGAGCACGAGTTTCCAGGTCTTTTGGCTGTGGAAGAATTGTTCGGAGAAGATAGACTGCACTTGATAGCCACCTCAGCTCCTGTAACAGCGCTAAGCCTCTCTCTGCCTGTTGATGACAGCTTCAGCCTAATTGCAGGCTAAGATTTCTATGCACTGCTATTAAACAGACGCTGGTTTCCAGCGAGACTGCTGTTGCCTGGCATGTCAAATAATTTCTTTACAACAGAGCTTATCATTGTGTTGCCTATACAGCCTCACTGATCCTTCCCAAAAGTCCTTTTAGCACATGTACAGACTTATTTCCATCCCCTGATGTGCTGAGCGCAGTAATTGCTGGAGGCTGGGGGTAACTTGCTGTCCCCCCCCGTCTGCCTAGCACACTCTGATAGGCATATCTGGCAGCTGGGTCATAGTATACGTAGCTGGGGGAGGGCAGTTCCTGGGTGTTTTATGTATTTGATATTTGCGGTGGGACGTTAGAAATGGTTGAAGGAGAAGTGACAAGGTGTCACTGTCTTCACTGCCTCAGCTGCTTCTGGGGGCTTATGCAGCTGCACAGCTGGATGTCCAGTGGATGAAATGGAAGCTGTGCTCTTGGCTCCCTTCCAACTGGCTCCAAATGCACTTGAGAAACTTCCATGTGATAGTTAATGTAGCACCTGCTCAACAAACAAAAACCAAATTTCCCCTCCTCCGTTATACTGTACATCTGTTATTTTGCTGACATGGAAACTAGCGTAACAATTAGATTCATTACTTGCCCTCTAAGTTGATTCCAGCTATGCTGAAAAGATCTTAGTGTGTTCACTCGGTGATTGTTTAGGCTGCAGCACAAATGAAGAAATACTCCCTCCAATGAGATCTGTTCTACATTGTAATTGCACTTGCATGTGTGTGTTTATACTCGAGGTGAGACTGAAAGGCAACATTTTCTTCTGGCCAAATCCAGACTCCAGCTCTCAGCAGAGATGTGTTTGCATTTGGAGTTCTGGATCCAGGTCTAATTAGAAATCAGAGAGAGCAAATATGCAAATGCCCAAAGAAGACAGTCACATCAGAAATGGCATTGTTATACACATCTAACCACCTCACCTGTCCTCTGCCCTTTAAGCCTTTTCTGTTGGGACTTACTGGGACATTCCAAGTATCCCAGCAGTTTCAGACAGCTGTTATTAACAAAATAATCTGCCAGAGAAATGTTTTCTTCTTCTCCACAAACTTGGAATTTCTCCCTTCAGAAAATCACACTAGTTCAAGGTCAGCACAGGGAACAATCATTCCTGAAGGAGTGACAAGGTTAAAGTCCAACTCCTCTCCCACTCCTCAGCTCCCCCACAGCTGTTATTTACTACTGCTGTGTGACTTTTAATAACCTGCCCTGCAAAGACTTGCATTCTGTAGGGTTACTCACATGCTAAAGACAAGTATATGCCTAAACCTGGAAGCTAAGTGGTTGATTACCAAAACCTATGTCTCTTTCTGACCTCACTTTAAGTCGTTTCATATTTTTGATGTATGTTTTAGACCTCCTGCTATTCAGACCACTCCTTAGCTTTGGAATTAATGAGGATCAGATAATACCCTGAAGCACAGATCCGAAGCATGCTGCGTTCTGGGAGATTTTAATTCCCAGTATAAGCATTGTGCTCTGTATGGTCCCCTAGAATATACATTGCTCTGAAGCTGACATTTTGCAGCAACCAGGTGCAGGATCTCCTGTTCAGCATGTTGAAAAAGATCCAGACTGCAATTGGCTTGTCTTTATTTTCTTCTCTTGCATTATTTGGTTTAGCTTGGTAGAAAATGGCCATTCTATTCTACGCCCTCATCAAGAAATTATCACAGAAATACTTTCAAAAGGTAAACAAACCCATTGCAAAGTCAACTTTTTTTGCTCTGTCAAACCAAAAAGAATTCCTAAAGACTCATGTCTCTGGAAATTAATAGAATACCTTAAACTCAGTTACACCAAAATAAGATCTTTTCACTAAGCATAAAATTTTTCTCTTTGGAAACTATGAATAATACAGAAGGGGGCTGAGTGAGAACAGCTCTGTATTTTACACTAAGCTTTCACTCAGATATCAGCATTGTTTTCTTTTCTTGCCTATTTTTGGCTTGGCTGCACTAAGCCAAAAGCTGTAGTGAGACTTTTCTCACTCCTCAGAAAACTGCCTCTATGAAACCACTTACCCAGGATGTAAGAAAGTCTTAATGCAGTCCTAACAGCTGGTAAACAAAGAATGTAACTGCTTCCCTGCAAGCCTTCATGTGTAATGAACCAGCTCCAGTTCATTTTGCCTTCACTTCTGTTAGAAATCCTGAGGCCTGGTTGTTTACGAAATTTGGGGCACCCTATTTT
This sequence comes from Harpia harpyja, assembly GCF_026419915.1. Taxonomy (NCBI): domain Eukaryota; kingdom Metazoa; phylum Chordata; class Aves; order Accipitriformes; family Accipitridae; genus Harpia; species Harpia harpyja. Next base: position 8,185,207 of record NC_068942.1, on the reverse strand, counting down.
AACATTTAAACTATTTTGGCTTTTTGGAAGGCAGGAGTTCACTTACTTAGAGCAAAGACAAACTGTATTTATTGTGTTTTTGTTAGAGAGGTTATGGTGTGATTACAGTGGCTTTAATGCAGGAAGCGTCCTATGTTGTTCTCTGCCACGCAGGGATATGCAGCGGGTGAAACAGAGGGCACTTTTTGGAGCAAAGAGGAATGGCCCAGGGGACAACAAGCCTGGAAGTGGTCTGTCCAGGCACCTTGTGAGCAGCTGCTGAGGAAAGAATCAGTGCCCACCATCAGCTCAGGCAGGCACTGGGAATTATGCAGCCCCATCTAATCTTCAGGGCATCAGTCCAGCCCCAGTGGGACAGTGAAAAATCTCTGCAAGTGCTTTAGTTAGATTGCAGCACAAACCTGCAACTTAATGACTCTTGCTAATTAGGATTCTACGCGATAGAGCTACTGTGTGGTTTTATCCCCTCCCTACCAATAACACCAATCTATGCTAAAAGAGGAATCTGTTCCATAAAAACTTTCCTTTTGGAAGCAGGATGGTTGCAGCGGTACCCTTCCCATTTATTCATCCTGCTTATGCAATGATGTCTCACTAAGCTGGAAACATTATTTTTCATTCTTCCTATTGCTATTTTTGCTACCAAGTGTAATAGCAGAGCACGAGCCATCTATCTTACAGCAAGAACTTGTTTTTATTCGGGATGTGGGGCTTAGTTATTCAAAAGAAAGCAAGATACAGCTTTGCATAACTATTGAGGTTCTTTTCAGAGGTTAATTTGTTACGTCACATAGATTATCTGCTCAAATACTGTACATTCCCTTACCCTGAGGCACAGAGGTTCATTAAATGAGCTATGCAGTGAAAAAACCAGCCTTTTTCTAATACAGTTTCTAAGCCTCCTGGCAGTTCTGTGCAAAACATCCTTCCCATGCTCTCAGTTATGCACAGTCTTCCAAAGGGGACCCACTGTGCATCTGTCATAAGCTTTTTCCAGTGTCACTAGTAATAAGGATTAACCTCCCTATGCCTAGCTCCTCAGAGTTGGCTTTTTATGGAGACATAAATAATGTCTGGGGGCAGGATGCAAAGCTGTACTGGTGCAGGATCCTTGGCTTTAGCATCCACATCACCCAGTGGCTTGACAGACCCTGAATTAGTTGACCTTCAAGGTACGGTGAAAGGCCAGTCTATTTACTCAGCTTTGTGCCTAAGGGAGGTAATCGTAGGAATTGGAAACATATTAAACAAAACAGTGCTCAAGGATGAGACACTATCTAAGCCGACATTTTGTCAATTAACTATGCAAATTGTCTGAAAGTTTTTCATGAGTAGAGGGAGTGTCGGGGGTGGATTATGCAAGCCCCCAAATAAACAAATAAATAAATAAGGCTGCATGTTCTAATGACAGAGATGAAAGTCGGTGAACTCCTGCTGAACTGTTAGAAAACCACCAGAGCAGTATCATTTATTAATAGGCGGCACATAAAACTGGATGACTGCAGCTGTATCATCCTAACCCACCATGCAGTATTTGTAATGGGCCAAATTCACTCTCTCCTGGCACGGGAAGCTGCACAAAAGGCTGTCAGAAACCGATGTTTCTGATGACTCAGCACCGACTGTCCCAGCCTCAGCTACGCTCCCTCTCAAACCAGCATCTTATTCTTTTTTCCAGCTGTGCCAAAAACCCATATCCCCTGCAATGGAGAAGGGCCTCAGAAGATGCTGGAGGGTGAAGTCTGCTCACTGGTGGGTTTTACAGAAGCCTCCCTCAGCAGAGATCATAGTTTGAAGCCAGCCTTTGTGTTGCCGATGAACTTGCTCAGTTTGTGTGGTTTTTTGTTTCCTCAAGAGCTGGAACTGCCACTCTCCTGAGCTGTAGTCTGGAGTGGGAGGGAGTGAGCAACTTCCCTAAGCCTCTGCAGTCCATCCCAAAGCTGGGCATAGTTGCAAACATTTTGCTCACAGACACCCAAGATTTGCTCTCTCTCTCCTGCTTCCAGGGTGCTCAGTTTCTCCAGGAGAAGTCACAGTTCCTCCAGGAGAAGTCACCTGTTTGCCAATCAGCCACACAGGAGGGAGCGAGGTCAATGCTTCATCCCACGGAGCAGTTAAGGGTGAGAGGGCCAGTGAGTAATGCTGCAGGCATCTTGCCTGAACATCTTTACTGGTTTGTAATGCAGCCTTTTGGGACAATCTGCTTGTTAAAGCTCAACTTTTGGTTTTAAAATTTTTTTTTGTTGAATCACTTGAACAAATATTCTTTAAGAAATGGACTACTTTGCTTTCTGGAAAATATCAGTTATGCAAGCAGGAGTAACTAGTACTGTGGCAGCAGACTGTTTTGCACAAATGTGACCTAAATTTCTCTACCCTGAGGCTTTAGCTGGTTTCAATGCATGAACCTGAAGGCAAAATGAAATTATGATTTTTTGTTGTTGTTTTATGAGGTATTTTCACCTCTTTAAAACCCCATCAGAAAACTTAGGCCTAATGTATGAATCTGTAAAGCTAAAGTAACAGAACAGAAAATATATAGTAATTACCCAGTAAATAATCGCCATATAAAACCTCTGATGGTATCATTATTTCTGAATAAATGGTGGCTGGGCTAATCACAAATAGGCAAGGATTTGTGTTTTGGTTCCATTAAGCAGCATGTTATAAATGGTAAGTGTTAATATTCTTCTGTCTTTCTGGAGCACCTATATGAATATAACAGTGTTACTAGCTGTTGTACTCCTCACTGGCAGCTCATCTGTTACTCAAATGGATGACTAGAAATGGGTAGAATTCTCACTTCCTTATTCTTTCCTTGTTCACTGATTTACTCTTTACCTCCTCTTATAATTATGATGCTCTTATTACATATTCAATGATATGCATTCATAGCAAGAAATCTACGTCCTCTGTGTTTTTATAAAGTTACTAAAATGAAAACTAATTTTTAACCCTATTGAATATCAGCTGTCTGTAGATCATGAGTCAGATAGATAGACTGATGTGTCTCCCTTTTTTTAAAAGAAACATTATATACCTTCCAGATCTGAATCCACTAACTGGGAGTTAATGCATACAGAAGTCCTTAGTTCTTGACACTACCTTGTCTGAGTAAACACATGTTCAGCCACCACTGTGTTAATGGATTCAAGCACTCCTAATGATTTTGGAATTAGTTTATATACCGGGTTGCATGGACTTCTTTATTTACCGGAGTGGCTAGCTAACAGGCTTTGTTAGCCTAAAGGCTGTGGGCTTTTGTGTATGCATGCGCTAGACATCCACTGCAGAGTCTCAAATTGCATCGACTTTCTTGCCAAGATGGCAGACAGCTGTCAATGTGGACACTAGCAAACACAGATGGAGCAAGTCATTCAGGAAGGGATGCGATATTTGCCAATTCAGACTTCCAAGGAGCTTAGCAGGTCGGCAGCTACCACAGCCCCACGTTGTCTTATTCTCAGATCAGCATAACGAATCATGCCTGGGAGACCAAGTTAATCCCTTTCAGGTTCTCTGGACTGTAGATCTTTCTGAATTTTCCTTTCTTTAGCCCTTTGTTTTTCTCCTGCTTTGTACTGAAAGTTAACTACAACAGCAAGAATGTATTAGGCTACTTGGAATACTGTCTTCAATTCATCCTGTCCTGCTGGCACACGGCACAAGCTGCACAATGAAGAAACCCCTGCCTCACTTCTGGAATGAGTCAACAAGGGGGTTTATAAAATGCGACGTCTATGCACACAGACACAAACACGCATGCATAAGCTGGAGTTGCTCTTGTCCTGGTTTGAGGGTAAATGCAAATCTACTGAAGCCACCATTTGTCAAAAGGCTGCACAATCTGCCCCTGTCAATCCAAGGAGTTATTAACTACTCCCCAAGTACTTCCACGTCTCCCAACGCATGGCATGCAGGTGGCCTTCTCCAGCTGGTTAGATGCACCATTCATCACTTCAAAAGCAGTTACAATGCCCTCTTCTGCACTCAGCCAGAAGAAGAATCCCATCCCATCCCATTCCTGGAAAATTCAGCTTGGGGCACTTTTCTTCTTGTATGAACAACTCCCATTGTGTCTTATAGCAGGGGGTATGTGATGTTTGAGGATTAATCCTGTCCTCACTAAGGCACATCTGTTGTCCATTAGATTAGAGAAAGGAGCCTCAAATACCCTCTGCACCTAGGGCTTTTGTCTGTTTGTGCAACTCTATCCTGCCATGCAATTGGACCTGTCCTTTTTTGACCTGGCTGAAGTGATTTCTCCCAACCATGTGACCATTAGGTGGATGTTGGGTAGCAAAATACATTGTGTGTCCTCTTGTAAGATTAAGCAGCATGTAAGTAAATGTTGATGGCTGAACAAAATACTGGTTTTATTACACTTTGGCTGTGGTGGTATAAGCCATCAACTGGAAAGGAGTGTTTCTATATAATAAATCTCCAGGCTAAGTAGGCTTGAATCTCTCATCTGTAAAATACAGAGAAATAACATTCCTAAATTAAAACCAGATTTGGATTATCCCATAAAGATTAAAGGTCATTTCAAGCCTTTTACACTTCTTCAGCATAACTTTACCCATTTACATTAGGGCTAGAATGTTCCAAAACCTCTCTATTTTGTATCAGATGAAACTGTTCTCATTTACCCTGTGTTTGAATCAGGCCCAGAATATTCAATACCCTCAAAGTGCCTGTTTTTCCTACTAAAATAGTGGGTAGGTATGTCATCTGCTTTGGTAACTGTGCTCAGAAACAGGGCTATCTACCTTTGAAGTGGTTGTTTCCAAACTGTGCCCTCGTGCAACTGTAGCTGCCTATGAAATCATATCACTTTCACAGTACTGCCAATTATAAGATTAAAAGGTGATGATCTCTGAGATTTTGATAACAGTGATAGTGCTCCAGTGCTCTGGAAAACCCTTCTTTGATAGAAGGAGGCAGTAAAATCTTTGCAGATGAAACTAGGCCAACACGAGTAATTGATTTTATTGGTTCAGCAGTAGAATTCACAAATAAAAATAAAACCAGTACAGATCAAAGGGAATTAAAAAAAAATAGTTTTTACTTGACAAAGCAAAAGACCCCAAATGTCACTTTGCAGTGCATGGGATGTTCTATTCCACTTGAAATGAAATACTTAATTTTTTCAGGAAGGGGGGGGGAGCAAAGAAGGATGCATTAGGGTTACAAAATGTTCAGAAAGAATTGCCCAGCTTCATGTAGAGGAACAGATAAAATGTATCACTAGTAACGGTGAAAAGCTGAGAATAGATGGCCAAGACCACCTATGAGAAAGGAGTGGAGAGTAGCCATTTAATGCTCTTACACTTGGGTCCATCATTCTTTATACATATCCAAGCATAAGACTGGGTCTTAATATTACAGAAAGTGTCTCCCTCTTGGTGTAAATCATAATTAATAAATAAATAATAATTCATAACTGCAAATTTTCCTACGTCATGTTCGGTAAGATTTTCCTATCTCCGACTAGTTAGCAGACAAAGCAGTCATTTTCACTGTGATTATGTTTGTGCTCCTCAAAGGATTTGCCCATTAAAAATAGAAAAATTCTCATATTCAAATTCTCAGAAGCATCAGACTTAGTATCAGTCAGAAGTCATACCTACTTCCAGAGGGACACGGGCTGTTATGAACCTCATCATGGAAAGTTGAACAAAGCTTGAATAAAGATTTTGTGTTTGTTAAAACACATTGTAGCACTGCAGGGTGGGGGAAAGGGAATTGTAAACCACATCATGATTACGTAGGAATGACCATACCCATAAAGCTACTCTCCTGCTATTCCTTGCTTGGCATCTTGTGCTAACAGAGGAGGACTTCAGGCCTGTTCCATGTTGACTGCTGCTTAATTTTTATTTAGATTTAAATTACAGAACCACAGGGCAAGAAGAGACTTCAAGAAATCCCCTAGTCAACTCCACTGGCCCCAAATGGCCCATGTTGTTCCTGGGATAATCAGTCTGTGGTATGGGCAACAACAGAGGCTTTAATACCACATTTACAGGGTTATTTGCTCTGCTCCTTTAGCTGGTTAACTGGTTCTACCTCTTTTCTCTTTTGTCATTACTGGCTATGTTGGGGGGGGGTTGTTTGGTTTGTTTTTTTTTTTTCCTTCATCAATTCTGTGCTGATTTTATCCTCCCTTGCTTTGACTGTGGGAATCTTTGCCTCAGATAAATATGAATATTGCCCTATGAGTGTTCTTGCAATTATTAGGCTAGGTTCATTAGTAGATGTTTGCAGGGGAACAGCTGAAAGGTTCCTAAAGGCTAAACTATACATATGTATAATCTATAGACAAAATCCATGGTGGCATCAAAGATTTTTTAATTATTCAGTCCACTTACAATAGAGTGTAGTTTAAAGTTTGAGATGATATCAAAGTGGACAGGCTGAAGCTCAGCGTACCTGAAATTAGTAACTGGATTGGCTACAGTGACTAGCAAAGCTATTATACCTGAAATCATTAATTAATACATGCCAATATTCCTTCCGTGACTCAAGCCTTTCATTTGGTAGAAGAAGTAAATCGGGAAACCTAGTCACAAAAAAACGCTGGGTAGCGGCAAGTTAAGAATGTTGTCAGCTTTCATCCAAGAACTTTTCAGATATGGTGACATAGTGCAAAAAGAGGTTACTTGTGACTACAATGAATAACTCAAAGTGTCAGAAGAATGAAGGGAAATAGTTCTGCATTCATTCTCATCAGGTTTTGTCCTTTCTTAATGTTACAAGGATGTCAAAAATGTCAGAAATTGTAATTTTGTCAGTTTGTCTCTTACATAATTTATTTCTTCTTCTTTATAAAAAGGAAAAGAAAGAAGACTATATCAAATTGACAGCAGTATCACTGTACTTTACCATTGTGTTAGATTTTGATAGCTTTATTTCCAAATGTGGGAGGAGTTAACTACTGTTTCTAGTCTACTTTCAAGCCCACAATACAATAATTCTTCATGTGGATATTGAAAGAGCTTTGTCCTCTTTACAGATTGCCTTACTCAGTAATTGTTAGCTATCAAACTACTATTTACATTTGCTGAGACAGATTTCTTTTGGGGTTTCTCTTTTTCAGAAATACATCTAGCAGAAAACTCATTCTCACATAGTGTTAATTATGCTATATATCAAGCTCATAACACAAAACTGACTTCAAAGTGAAATAAATAGAACCATTATTTAATAAAACCTTGCAACATATCACAAAATCACAGAATTGTTGATGGTGGAAGGGACCTTTCTAGATCACATAGTCCACTCCCTCTGCTCAAGCAAAGTCAGCTAGAATAGGTTGCCCAGGACCATGTGCAGTCTGGTTTTGTGTGTGCCCAAGAAAGGAGATTTCACAATCTCTCTTTGGCAGCCTGTTCCAGTGTTTGACCACCTCACAGTAAAAAAGTGTTTGCTTACATTCAGAAAGAATTTAATGTGTTTCAGTTTATGGCCATTGGCTCTTACCCTTTCACTGGGCACCACTGAGAAGGGTCTGTCTCCCTCTTGTTCATATACAGTGTGCTAGCTAAAGGTAGGATCCACCTGAGCTAAGTTAAAGGCATAAAAGATAGGTGTATAATCTATTATTCTCAATGTGCTATCTCAGCCTAGAATGGAAGTCTAAGCAACATGATGATGATGGCCATTTGTATAAGGATTTTTTTCCATTCACTATCAAGGGACCCTATGGCAGTGATTATAGATAAAAGTGATTAATTTCTAAAGAGGTAAAGAAAGTAAATTTCATCTCTCTCTTTTTGGTTGCTTTTGTTTGTGTTTCGCATGATGATGACCTCACATGTATATATAGGCTATACAGGGTATTTACAACTATTTGCTAACTTCAGTTAACACAGTGGATTGGTTACAAAGAGTTGGTTATTCCTCCTTCAAGCTATAGTGGTTAGCTGTAATTCAGCAAATTAAATACATGCACTGTTGCACTTTGGTACTCCCTGAATGACAGTTTAAAGTGATTCCAGAACATATACTTGAATATTTAAAAGTATAATGACAAATTTTGTGAGTATTGGAACTGAGCTTCTGGAAGCAGAATGAAATTTAACTGAGAGAAACAAAGGGTATACAGTGGCTTCTGGAGATAGGCTTTGGGAGTTGGCTTGGAACAAAATAAGCAAGTTTTGACCAAGCTGCCCTCTTCATTGACGCTGCATGGATTATAAGAGAAGCAAACCAATAGAAGAAAGAAACACAATGGCTGTGAGAGTCATAAATGCCTTCCTGTCAGATTTGGGTGAGGAGCCTTATTTCTCTTCATCCATTTGTATGTGCAGGTACACGCATATTTGTGCAAAAAGTTAAAGAAGAAGGAAGTGGTGGTGCTAAATGTATCATGATGGCAGTGTTCATTTTGCTCAGATTTGGAATAGACTTCTTGAAATTTCTGTGTGTTCTGCCAGGGGTAGAGACTATATCAAAACTTACAGGAGCTGGAATTATATTTTAAAATGTGAAAGCTGCTTAAAAAATGGAAAATTTTCTCCACAAATGGAAATAGGTTTTGATTTGTATGCTTTGTGGAATATGTCTTTGAATTAGTCAGAAGGTAGCCAGCTATCATTTGTATCAGTCTTCACATCCAAGATAATAATTCACTTATCATTCACAGCTGAAAATATATGGTTTACATTTGTTTGAATGGTGGCTTCCACCAATGTGTATCTCTAACATAGTACGTGGGTCATATAACAGAGTTGTCTGCTTCTTACAGGACATTTTTTCAAGGAAAAAAAAATGCTACTTTGCTGAAATGTAATCAGTTAATGAGAAGGGTTATGAAGATCTGCAGAGCTTAGAAGAAAAGATCAATAATGGCTATCTTTTCAGATGGGCTTGAATGAACAGTTTCAAGGCCTACAGTATAGCAGTGCATTAGTTGTGTAAAGATAAAATCAAGCTATGAGCAGAATGTTACATAAGCCAAAAATAGGTCACATTTGAATGTTTTCTAAAGACTTTATCAAAGTTACTGATTTCCAAGGATGTGTGCAGCCTGCCATAGTCAAAAAATGCTGATTTCCAGTGGCATGTAACTCCATGAAGAAAGATAGCAGTAGAATCCTAAAATGATATTAAAAACTCAATTTATATTATATGGTGTTGAACCCCTCAAGACTTTTTGGGAAATGTCTGAGAAGAGAGAATAGTTGCTGAAAGCTGGCTGTGTCCCCCAAGTGCTAACAGACAAAGGAAACACGCTGCATGAGGTGTTAGGTGGGTTTTCCATTTAGTCACTTTGTTTAGTCAAAATTCACCTGAGGGACAGCACAAACTTCTTCCCTGTGTACTTTGTCTGTCTGAACAGCAACGTTATAATTTCAGGCTAATGTTGCATGTGCCATTTCCCAGTTGTCATTGTCAGATGGAACTGACACAAGACAACACAGTATGACTGGGACTGATTTTTATTGGTGGTGTTTCTCCTGAACTGGGGATGGATACGGACTGCTGCATGGCTGTAGGAGACAAGAGACGGCGTTTTGGGAAGCCTGAAACCCTTGGGGCTGTCCTGGGCCTGGCTGAGATCAGACTGCTAGTTTAGGGAAGAGGTGGCATATAGCCTGCACAGTCCTGAAGACCTGTGTAGAGTTTCAGACCTCTTGTTCTTCACCCCCAGTTCTTTCCCACTGGTTTCAGAGGGATTCTTATTTTGCCCAGTGATACTGCAGTAAATGGGCCATAACAGCTTGAAAGAGCTTAATCAATCAGCACTTGCAGATACAAAATCTATTTATTTCCTGTATTTGCAAAATTCATTGCAACTCATTTTTTGAATAATGCCAGTCACTGATCAGATATTGTCTAAGATGAATAGCGGTGACATAGAGCTGCTGTGTTGCTGGGCTGTGATTAGTTTTATTTCACCATTAGAAGCAATGTCTTTCCTCGTTGATCTAATCTTTCTGAATTTTCATCTGTGACAACACAAAGGTATGGATCATCCTTCCCAGTAAATGGCCTGGGTCTGATTTTCCATTTGTGTTTTTAAGAAGCCACCTTCCAGTGCAGCACTGTGCCTGGCTCTCAGCTTCAGCCTGTAGACTGGTGGCCTTGGACAGAACAGCCTAGTCTTTAGATCCTCATTTTTCTACCAAGCTCAGACAAACTTTTCTGATTACTGTTTCAAGAACTAGCTCACCCAGTAAAACAAAAGTTAATTTAAGTTTACAAATACCTGATTATTGGGAGAATAATCTGGTTTAGACATGCTGGGTGGGGTATTAACAGCGTTAGAGCTTTAGCCTTGGATTTGTAACCTTGTCTTTTGTTGACCTTTGAGATACAAGCAACTCTTTCTTCAAAGCGTACCTTGGAGAGCTGTAAATGATTAATTCAGCAATCATATCTAAATGTTGTCTGCAGAGGACACGCCTGAATGAGTACACAACACATGTGACTGAATTAAAAGTAGATGGAAAGTTGCAATGCTATTGAATTAAGTAGGACCATAGTTTTCATGATATCCACAAACGTCAGATGACTTGATGATAAACAAATTTAAAACATAGATTAGGTTCCTAACATTAAATTTCTAACAAAAATGCATAACCTTTCAGACGAAGATCCTGACTGTGGTTTTAACTCATGACATGAATTCTGATAGAGATGGCAAGTAAGGTTAGTATGAGTCACGCTCTACAGAGTTTTTGTTCATAAGCTTTGAGGAAACAAGCATGACAGCAGTAGCTCTGTCATCTTTTGAAACGCTTCTAAGCTGATTTAGATTTGCTGTTTGCAGTGGTGGCAAGGACACTGTTCTTGCAATTGCTTCCATACAGGGCTGTTTATGGTCCCTTGGGTCTTTCACTGCCTCTCCTGCAGCCTAAAAGACAAACCACATCTCTGCTTTTTCATCACACTTATATCTGAGGCTGAGACATTTGGCCTTCCATAGAGGGGTAGCACTGCTTACAGCATGCTTACTGGCTGAATTTTGATGGGAGAGCCTATTTTGGGGCGTAACTTTTCTTTTTACCGCTTTGCAGAAATTAGTTTAAGGTATGAATTTACTTCCTTTTCTCTTTCACTTCCAAAAGCACTAGGACTACCCTGGGAGGATTATCAACTGCCAAACCTAAAATTGCAACCAGAGTATCAGAAAAATCTTGTTCATAATTAAATATAGAAAGCACTCATCATGTCACATATATCAGCGTGAGTCATTAAAGTTCAAAGCCTGGAGAAAACACAGCTAAGGCCTAGTAAACAGCAGCTTGCTTACAGTGGCGTTATGGAGAGCAAATAATTTACACCATTTAAATGCATCCAGGCTAGGAGCTGAGCTGAGCAGGGATGGGGTTGGATGTTGTATGGTTGGGCAAGAGGCAGCAATCCAACTCTAGCAGCTGGATTAAAAGACCAACATGTTTTTCTCTTCAGTCATCCAAAGTTCATCTTGCAATTCACTGATGCAGCCGCTGCCGGGAGCGATCTCTTTGGCGAGGTGCTGGAGAAGGCTTTCTGACCGGGTGGCTTCCCAGGGACAGCTGAGGGCCAGCCGCCTGCGCTCCAGGAATGTGCTCGGCCCTTGGTGAGTGAGGTAATTCTTCAATACATATTCCTTCTACGTAATGTAATGCAAGCGTGTGGGGAAATAGCAATTCAGTTAAATTACAGAGATGACATTATTCACTCTACTAACAAGCACAGGTCATTTTACCTGTAAGGAGATAATTTCTTAAAATCAAACATCCTGTATGTCCCCTAAGTGTTTTCATCATCTCATAATTGGATCTCAAACTGTTTTGAAGCATCTCTCATAATGAAATGATTGTGCCAGCTGGATGTTCCTCCTACAGCGGAATGGAGTGCTTGCGCTGGAGATCCTGCTCCAGTCATCACAATAACATGGACACCAGTTTTGACTGTAACACCTGTGAATTAAACTCTTCTTCCTCTCAGAAAGCAGAGCTGGATTAGGTGAGTAAATCCCCGCCTCCACTTTAATCTCCTTGTGGACATTTAGATAATTCCACTCCAGTAATTACCTAGTATAAACCACAGCTTATACCTGCCAAAAATTCCTGAAGACAAGAAATGAATGTGCAGAGCAAGCATATGGGACCCAAGAAAATTACACCCCAAGCAGGGACAAGAACCTGTGTGTATGAGGTTGTGGTTTTAAGCAGGCACAAGTACAGACTGTAGTTAAAAGGAGTGGTTTTTCTCTCATCCTTTCTTTCTCCCTAGTTTCCCAAGGCCCTGGACTTCTTTCTGTTCGTGCCATATCCTTTGTGCTGCAACTAGTACTTGTGAGGACATCCAAAGGGCTGGATGTGAGGAAAATGATTCAGCTGATGAAAAAAATACCTTTTGATACCTTAGCTTTTAGGCGTCTCATGAAATTTACTCTGTAGCCATGTCATGAAAACATAGAGAGGCTGAAATGAGGGCCTGTGTCTATTCCTTACACTTGAGCTTGCTTAGAACAAATGTGAAACTGTTTCACTCTTAGGGATTCCTACAAGCAGGTTCACACAAGCACTTTTCCAAAGGGCAAGTATGGGAGTGGGAAATGCTCTCACGGATGAGGCAGAGCAACTCTATCTGGTCCTATCACATTACAGTCAGAACCTGTGCTTCTGTTTGTCTTGCAGATAAGTAATTTTTCTTCATGTCCTGAGAGATCAAAAAATATTTTCCATTGTCAAGTGAGAGAGAAATAAATCTATGTTCCAACTTTCAGAGTAAAATCCATCTGGAATGTTTTTCCTTTTCTTACTGCATGCCCTGGTTTCTAACTACAATGCAGTGCTGCAATATTCACTACTGCAAAGCAGTGTCTTGATTCACCTTAAACAGTACCCAACTTAACTTAAAACAAATGCCCAGAATGGCTAAGTGAACGGGCAGTGCAAGTGCTGAAAAGAAGATCTAATACCTTGTGTCTTGTGCAACATTCTGGTTTCTTGAGCTATGGCATCAGTTCTGAAGAAAAAAAACCCCAGCCTCGCATCCTCTCTTCTCTGAGGAGTAAATCCTGGGATGGTGCCACTTTTGCAGCTCATAGGTGTGTCTTAATCAAAAGACTACAAGCACAAGGCATCTTCCCACTAAGGGCAAAATGAAATACAGGCCTGCAATGCTTAAGGTGCACAGTGTAGTTCTTTATTACACTGCCAAAGGCATTTGATAAACCCATCCTCATTTACTGAGCTGTATCTGATCATAACTCTAGACATATCACTGCACTTGCAAAACCTGTACTGTGACTCTATAGCTCTCATGAAACCTGCAAAGCTAATAATACTGAGAGAAAATTTAACTAACTCCAATTATATCTTTGTTGGCAACCCACACCGCTTACAAGAGTTTTTAGCTGCCAACAATATATAAAAATGGCTAGGACAGAAGAATGATTTCTGTTGTCCTAATTTCTCAAATTTGGCTTCCCTTTTTTTGAACAACTGGACTTTCTAGCACTTCATGTTTCTGTTTCTATTCTATTCTATTCTATTCTATTCTAATTTGTCTATTATAGAGCTAATGAAGTGGCACTTTGGTTTTCCTGTTGGTTGCTGATCTGGGTTATAAGATATGACACAAGGAAAGGAGAGCTGCATTGAGCATTTGTTTCACATGTGGGCTACGGAGAGAAGTAAGGTCTGGGCTTTGGCAAAGGCTTGCATGGATGAATCACAGGTTTCAAGGCATGACAGCAGATACATGCAGGCCAAGAAATCAATGAAGTTCTTCTTGGAACTATATGAATACCAGGTAGCACAGAGAACAAAGAGTGGGGGAAAGAGGGAAGGGAAGACAAGGCAAGGCAAGGCAAGGCAAGGGAAGGAGGCAGAAACACACAGAAGGTGGGGGCAGGAGAGGTGGAAGCACAGTGGTGTTGGTAGTAATACCTTGCACTGTCCATGTAGGAGTGAACCCCTCCTTTTCACATCCCTGGACTAACTCTTCGCTGCTGTGGAAGAAGTCACAGTGAATTTGGCATTGGTATCTGGGCAGCTACAAAGGTGATGTTGCCATTCTCTGGTGAAATCATTTAAATCGACAGGACAAAATTAGATTAACTCAACCTAAAAAAGCTCACATTTTAGTAGTAAAAGCTATTAAACACTTGCAGAGATTTTCCAGTAATGTTATGGATTCTTCGTCACTTAGGTTTCAAAATTTACAGATCAAACAAATACTTAATGCAAGACTTGCAAGATGACATTCTGTGGCCTGTGTCATCTATGACTGTGATGACTCCTGTCCCTTACGGTTGTAGTAACTATAAGTTACTGTTGTGTGAGGCTAAGGAAGATCTGCATCTGCTATATTTTTGTGGCTATTAGGATTGAGTTCAAAATTTTCTAGTAAGAAGGGGAGAGCAAGAAATAGTGTTCACTCCCTGTACTTACACACACAGAAACCATTCAGTGTGTATGTGTACGTGTGTGTATGTTCCCCCTCCTACAGCCAAGCTGGCTTTCCTGGACTCCTCTCCTGTATTCACACATTGCCAAATCTGTGCTCCAGTTTACTGTCTGTTTAGTTGTGCTGATTTTGTTCGTGTGAAATGATCTGGATTAAAGATCCTCATAAAATGGATAAAGATGGGAATTGGTGGCTGGTGGCCAGGGAGAATGGGAAGTTCTTATTGTGCTTTTGGCTACCAGAAAGTTGTGTTGGATTGTATCCGTGTGTTTGCTCACCCTGCCCTGGGCTAAGCAAGCCACCAATGGCCAAAGATTTCTTGAAAGCACAAATGTGTCCTATAAAAAGGTGACACATGAACAGCCAATTTGAGCAGTGTTATGGAGCAAGCAAGTTTGGGAAGAGAATCTGGATGACTGGGGTACAGGTGTGCACAGACTAATCATAAGCTATAATAATGTAAAAACAAGTAATTACCTGGAAAGAATTAAGGAAAAAAAGAAGGAAAACATTTCTACAACTCACAAGGTACAGAAAACAGTTTTTTATTTTGAGTAGAAGGAAAAGTTCAGAAAAAAAAAGCAAAATGGTGACTTTTTAAACTCCTGAAACTTCTTCAGATGAGTTATACTCCACCAGCGTTTCAGTCAAGCTTAGGTCTTCTAATCCTTTCCCTCTGACAAAGTCTCAGAAAGTCTCTCTACTTAGTGGATTTAAAACTGCTGATGTTAAGCGGAATGCTGTACATTTGCATAGAAAAGTAGTTACAAAACAAATGCAAATGATTTCAGGGCTTTGCAAAGTCTAGCATGAGGCCTCTCTCATTGTCTGACATAACCCAAAAGTTGTGGGAAGATAATCAGCTGCTGTCCTGAACAAGAAGAACACCTTTCTCATAAAAATAGAACCGGTCTTTTCTTTCTGTAAATAATATTCTAAGTATACAGCCTCCTTTAACCACGGTGTTATTAAATCTGGGGTTTGATGTCATAAACACTTGGTAGGACTGTTAATTTTATGAGGTACTAGTAAACTATTTTGGACTAGCATTTTAAGGATCTCCTTTTATGTATTGACATAACACAGAAATATTAAGGCACAAGTTTATACTATACTGATTGTTTCCTGCTATCCTTTGGTAATTTTTGATGTGCAGTATTTTTCTCACAGTTATTATGCACAAAAGGGCAGACCTCCTCATGGTGCAGGACTAACATCGAGTGGAACAATCTGGTCTCCCTTCCTGGCATGGGCTTGCAGTAGGAGGAAAAGATGTAGGCAATTTTTAAAGGATTTTATAATGGTTCTAAAGTTTGTGACTGGTCTATTCTAAAGTTGTTCACGGAGTGTGGCAACATGGATCGACATGAATGCTTTAATTAAGGGATGAGTTCTAATGCATCCTTAAACTGAGGATGAACGTGATCTTATAAATTCATTGAGAACTTAAACAATGCACCCTCTACTCGGTCTGATTCAAGTCATGGTAGTCACTGTGGAATAAATAGGTTCTCTAGATGATAATTAAAGTGTAAATTTCAGGCTGCATATATATATCTCTGTAAATCACAAGAATTAGAAAAAGGAAATGTTTTAGGTCATATCATGTATCCTATTGCCAATGCAGCTTGGTTTATTGTATTATACATCTAAAACACTTTTGGCCATCTTTTAAAAAATATGTGCAATATTGGCAATAAATAATCAAGTAAAGAGTTATTTCTCATTTCTTACTGATGCTCTCCATACCATGCAACATCCTAGACTTTTATCTGATTCCTTGTTTTTCAGAGTTGAAAAGAGAAATATCGGAAAGGGAGTGAGTTGTCCTGAGACAGAGGCTAACTGACAGAGCTTGATATTCAGGATGCCAAGTACACACAGTCACATCCAGCTCAGGAACCCTGCACTTAGTGTTTCCCATAAGTAGTAGCTGTGGGCTCCCTGCCCTGTTGTTGCACGTAGAGATTGCACCTAAAAATGTTAGAATACATGAATTTTCTTTTGGAGGTGTATTTCACCTCATTGCCTGTATAGTGAGCTTAAAAGCCTAATACTGGCACTCTGAGCAATCCAAATGGTGCTGTTTTTTGGCATTGTAATGCCTAAACTGGAGTCATCAAAATACACAATTAGGATCTTGCCCTTTGTGAGCATATACATTTTCAATAACTGTTAAAATATGTTCAGACCTGGCCAAAACTATGGCTTTTCTTCTGTTCAGATTAAAATTGTTGCAAAGGATTTTGCAAAACCCAAACCTTGACCTTTTTGGATCTCTCTTCTAATACAGGAACGTCCAGAATCTGAAAAGTTCTGGCTGACAGGTGGCAAATGTTGATGCTGGGTACTTTAATAAAAGGTCAATGTTTTCTGGGAAATTTTATATAATTTTAAATCCTAAATAACCAAAGTAATGTGGTACATACTTGACTGTGTAGTTTAAAATTTTATCACTCTTTAAGAGGCAGTTTTCTTGATCTTGTTTATAATGACAGCACCTTCTCAATTTACACTAAGGAGATTTCAACCTCCTTTACATAGGAACAAAATGCATGGAACCTATAGCTCTGATTTTCCCCACTTACCTGCACAACTGTTTTTCAGTCCACTTCCAAGGAACACTTTTCACAGATTATTCTCCCACATACTTCTCACAATGTAATTTCAAATTACTGATATGAAGGAGTTTCTCCCATTCTTCTTTGACATTGGTGATAGGAGAGAAAAGAGAGAAAAATGTTTCTGAAAAAGTTGGAATTTAATTTAAAAAATCTAAAATAATCTAGTAAAATCCAATCATGTTGGAACAACAGGCAGGGATGGAAATGAGTGTTATGGTGGGTGAAATGAAGAAAGCTTGAAAAACAAGCAGTTATTAGAGCCTGTGCTGGGTTTTAGGGTGTCCTTGAACTTTCTTCTCCAGATGTACTCCATTTACAAGAGTGAAATAAAACCCTCCTTGGATATACGATGGTGGTAGCATTTGCCATTCATTATACACCTGAGCAGGTAATTCCTAAGTTATCCTTTACATGCCTATTTCCCAAAGATTGGCAAGAAATTAAATTTAGAGATTGACACTAGTGATCCAAAATTTTGGGAAATGATTGTGAGAGCAATGCCTTACTTTAATACTATGTAAGGTGGTATTCTGTAAACTGATTTTTTCTTAGGCACAAATAAATTCCATAATATTACCTTCCAGTTACATAAGTCATAGGTATGTCCGCATTTGAGACGTGACAAGAATTCAGACTTTTATATCTTCTCTTTGGCTTCTCAGAATGTAAATCTTTAAATCATCTTTAAATATACTGGCTGTGTGCCAGCAGCAGATTGGTCCTATGCATGTGTATGAAAATTTCAGTCCTTTCTGGGAGTTTAAGAAGCTTATATAGTTCCTAATGGCTTCTATGACAGCTAGATGAAGTTTTGGTGTCAGGTACCTTATATAAAATTTTGCTTCGCTTCTGAATTTGACCTCATGCAATTTCTCAGCAATATTGAAAACTATAATGCAGCAAAAAGATTGAAAACAAAATAAAAATGAGGAGGAAGTCCTGTTTTCTTCTTTTCCCCTCTAAAAATTCCAACCCCCATTGAAGCTCCCTGAATGAGGAGAAATGGCTGTGGTAGTCATTTCACTTTCTCTACTTGTTAAAATTGGCAGCTAAACACCCTACTTGAATATGCACAATTAAAGGAATTATACCATAGGATATTTCTCCTATCATTTCATCTGCTTAAAACATCAGGCAATACTGTGTGCAGCACGAGTTTGTATTAAAAAATAATTTTAAAAGTCTTTATTATCAGAAAAAAAGAGTTGGTGTTCATCCTATTCTCTTTTCAGTTCCCTGCCACTTTCTCTATCAGTAGCTATAATAATTTTCTGGGCACTCACTGTGCCACCAATGGTTTTAAAGGTAAAATATTAGACATTTAAAGTACAGTACTTATTAAACAGTGGAAAAAATTGCAAAATCGAACACGCCATTTGCGAAGTTTGTCCAAGCATTCCTTTTTTCACGTTTGTTAAGGGAAGATTTTTTTATGATAATCCACAAATCCCCCTCTGGCACCCCTCGCTCAGCACCTCTGCCCAGGGCCTGGCCTCTCCAGACTAGTCTCAGCTGATTGTGTTCTCTCCAGGAGTAGCAAGGCTAACAGAGTGAGGTACTGTGCTGCATACCTGATTGCCATTGATCTGCACACTTTGTTATCTCACACGTAACATAAATAAATAACGAAAAATAGATCTCAATCTGAAATGAATTTTTATACTCAAACTCTGTAACATGTTTTATTTCCTACACTAAGCTGCTCAGGAACACTAGCAGTTGCAGGCGCTCCAGGTAACAAAGCTAATGCTTGCTTTAAAAAGCACAGGAAATTCAGGGAAACCAGACCAATCTTTACTAAATTAGGCTTTAACTTTTGTAGATTTTATTGTCCATATACCTGATAGATTCAGAGGTTAAGTAATAACATATGGGCTTAGGCAAACACCCAGATGTACATAAAAATATGTTCTTGAGGAAAGCACATTAAAAGGATTTGGTTCCATTTTCACAGCTGTAATTTATAGACTACACGGGGCATTTTTAATGGGTTGTATCAGACATCACCAGGCTGCTATATGTGGCTGGATTCAGGTCTCAGTTCCACCAGAAGAACTATTACCCAAAGCTTTCTCGTTTTCATTCTCCTTGGTCTCTAGAACATGGGAATTAAAGGTACAGTGGCAGTCCTTATCAATACTGCCAAAATGCTGAAAAATTAAAATGTCTTGAGAAAAAGGAGGGGAGGGCACACATTTTCCATAAACTAGTTTGCACTTTATGCCTGCACTTCTCTACTTTTTGAGCTGCACTCCTCCGTAACCCAATCTCTACTAAAGAAGTCTTTGAGTCAGATTTCCGCGTTTTTACTGAAAGTGAGCGGTACCTACTCCTTGGGTAACCTAATTGGAATCCAGCTATCATGACATGTTTCTCTTTTGAGTTGCAAATGCTCATTTAACAGTTAGGTAAAGACAGTGAAATGAGGCCCTGTTTGAATTAACTTCCCAATGCAGAGCTCTTTAAGCTCAAGGTGTTTTGTTATTCACCGCTTTTCCCACTCTAAAAGGACTTATGAAGTACAGGGACACTATGAATCTCTGTCACAGAGCGTGCAGGGAGCTGAAAACAAACTGCAAATGAATTGCTTTACAGCATTTCAGGCATGACCTTAAACAAACAAACCTGCTCCACTTGTTCACCTCGGCATGTCATGACTTGGTTCAGTGATGTCCAGGCGGCAGGTCCGAGGCAAAGGACCACGTCCTCCCCTCGCCCCTGCTTTTTCCAGAGGAGAGGGGAGCCCCTTCCCCGGGCTGTGCCAGGTCTCCAGGCTGTGCCCCGTGAAGTGCTCTGCCGTGTCAGCCTGGATGGAGGGAGGCAGTCCAATGGAAACGTGCCGTGTTACTAACTAGATAGGAAGTTAAAGATATATGGGTTCCCGTAATGGTGGTGGTAATAATTAAGCTATGTTATTTTGGTACCAATTTTTCCACAAGGAGAGCCGTTAATTAGGCTAAAGTTTTGTTGTGTCTCTAGACCTTTCCTTTTCTCCCCAGGCGAGAAATCTCATTGTCACTGCTGACCCTGAACTTTTTCTTCCACCAGCATCTCCCTCTGGTTTATCACTATGGTTGGACCCTTGCCAGAGTTTGCCCTCACCCTGACCTTGTCTTTGATGAAATACTTGTTTATACCTTACTCAGTTCTCCACTCGGCTAATGCAATCCCCTCCTTTAAATTCCCTCCTGAATGGTCTCCTTGAGTTGTCTGGATTTAATTCAGTGTTGCCAGGAGAGCACAAGATGCATACTCCTGTTGTAATAAGCTTATTTGTTATTGGATAAAGAGGGGCAAGCTGAGGATATAGGATTACAATACCTTTTCTTTTCTTTTTTTTTTTTCCTAACATGCTCTCTTGTTTCTGCTGTCAGAGCTCTGTTTAGATAGATTGTTATTGAATGTGCCTGGGGTGCCATGGACCCAGCCAGACGCAGGAGCTGACGCTTGGCTTCTGCAGGAGGAGGCAGGCAGGTGGGCAGGCTGGCTTAGCAGCAACAGCCTGGGAAAGAAGGGCAGGGGGTGCTGGTGGCTGCTGGGACCGAGGGGCTGTCAGCTTGCACAGATAATTCAGACAACTCCGAGCTCAATACCGGCCGCCGTTTGGAGGGGAGGGGGGATCTGCAAGAGGAGTCTGTCCTGGGGAGTTTTTGGCTGTGGAGCAGTAGTAAGAGAACGGACTGGGTGAACTGGGAGGATCTGGAGTAGATGCGTATTTACACTGAAAGCTTTCTGGGACAGTTAAGAGAGAGCATGTTACTCATAGCACTGTGCTTTTGAGGATGTTAGGTCTTCCCTTTAATATAAAGAGATTGTCATTGCTTTTAATTTTAATTAGCTTCCATAAATAAGGCCAGCTCTGGGGTGAAAGAGACAGAGGGAGTTACTGAGGTGGAAGGGAAGGATTAAGCGGGAACAAGTTTGGGAAAATGAAGGGAAAGTTTGAAGACATGAAGAATACGCAAAGGGTGATTTTTGGGGCAGCGCCTGTGGAACTGGGTAACTGTGAGACCTAGGAAGGAAGAGACAGTGAAATGAAAACTTTTTTCGGAAGGGAAATAGGAGAAAGTCAGAGGTATGAGGACTTCTGCCCTAGAAAAGACTGCTTCTCTGCAGCAGTAATCATCTCTAATTGGAGAAGTCTCTAATCTAACTTCTATCCCACCCACAATTAGTATGGAGGTCCCTGTAATATATTTCCTTTGTTCTCCTTATCTCAGCAACAATGAGGGACTGCCAGTGAAAAGGGCCTTGCAATGGGAATAAATTGACTTGGTGCTTTTTCAGGACCCCTTTCAATGACAAGATTCTTTCAGGGACCAAGCCTAAATTAAAATATTCCTAGCAATGCTAAAGGTGAGAGAGCACATCTTTCTTATTCAGCTGTCCTATTGACTTTGGTGTGCTCTGCCCAGCCCACTTTTTGATTCCTCTATCAAGACCTCATTACTTTCTAATTTAATCCAGTCTACTACTCCTTGAGCTGAACTTTTCCAGAAGGGGGCTAGACAAGATCAATGATTGCACACATTGTCTAGGTTTTAGTGTTCTACAAAAATCTTAATTCACACAGTTGCATTTTATATGATTAGACCACAGTTCCTAAGTATCTGCCATCTCAGGCTATGTTTAGATGTACTGTCTTTGGTGTTTTAGTACCAGAAAAGTGTTCGCTCAGATATTTTTATTATTTCAGTTTACAAAAAAATTTATGAGATACTGTTTTGGACAGTCATCCATTCTCATCTTTGTGTAACTTAAAAACATCTTCAGAATGACCCCAGTGCCTGCCAATGAGGCAGGAAGACTGCTGTTGTAAAATCATATTTCAGAGCTGCCCTAGATTACTAATAACTGGGGGAGATCTTGTTAGTGCTCTTTTTTTTCGTAATAAAATTTAAGTTCCAATTGTATTTATAGTGGACAAATACCTAAATAATTAAAGCTACCAATGAAGCTATTATCAATTACTGCTCTTAACTGTGTTGGCAGAAATGACAAGATCCATGCTATGTTTCTTCCATTGATTAATGGAGGACAAAGTTTCCATGAGCTGTCTGTCAAGCTCTTTTTAGAAAAAAATAAGTCATAATTGAAGTTTTTCTCCTGTAACATCAAAGTAATTGAACAAGCTTTTAAAATGCATAAATGCATTGTACTGCTTTGATTCTTCTTGCTTCAAATCCAAGCTATATCTTAGAACATTTGGGCTCTTTAATTCATTGTAATCCACAAAAGTAAAAATCTTATGGCCTCTTCCTACAGAACAGAGGAAATACTCTTATAAATAATAACAACATTACAGTAGGCAATCAACATCATCCATGCATAAACTGTTCTAGGAATGAAGAATCTTATTCCCCAGTTTCAAAGTCAGTCCTGGACCTGCTTAGTGATCTTCATTATGTTACACCACCTTTATACGCCTGTTTCTCCGTTGTAAAAATGCATTTGCTATGAACTATTTTGAAATCTAAGGTCGTGAACTTCACACGTTTCATATCACTATTCTTATTTGAAGAAAATTTTTAACTGTGAGGGAGTTATACTAAGTGAATTATTCTCACTGATAAACGGTGAGAATTGTTCCAAAACTTCTGGAATCAGTTCTCAGATATGTGGACATTAGAATATCTGAAAAAAGGTAGATCAGAAGTCCATACTAACTGTAGCTGTAAAAATGCACAAACAAAAACAAGTTCAAGAATGCAGCTTAATATCTTTCTGTAATGTTACTATGATCAAATTTCAGTTCATTGCTGGAACTGCATCCAGGACATGATCAGATAGGAAAAACACATTTTAGACATGAAAACTGCTGTTTGTAATACACTATAAATGCATGGACACCATATTCAGTTCATACCTTAACTTCATTTCAGGTTTGCCCACTGAAATAATAACTCACTTTAACAGCTTTGATCTAACTTTTTAATTTTTTGAAGAATTAGAATCTTATTCTGGATCTGAAATTTGAAATTCAGAGCACTTTTGCTTCGGCTTTGAATGTAGACCAAATTAAATAATTTACAACTTCAAATTACATGCAAGGTGTTCATTGTTGCTACCTTTTTTCTTTAATCCAGCCCTCCCAATCTAATGCTTAAGGAACCTCCCTATTGTTCCAATCCTGCAGTGAAAACAAAGAGGCAAGTATGTAAACATTCATTTAATAAAGTCCTGTCTAGATGCCTTTTTTTTCCCCTACCTTGTTAAGCCTCCTGTATTTTACCTTGGTTAAAATATTGTGCAAACATAATTTGACCTTTCTATCACCATCTCATGTAAGCCTATCTGAAAATGAGTATACACAGTGCTGAATATATGCATCTGGGGGAATTTTGGCTAGCAAGATTGTTAAGATTAAAAGCACGTAAAAAAATGTAGAAAATGCATCAGAAAAGCATTAAAATATGCTAAGTGGGCATATAAATGCATAACATTTTAGATCTTTCACTCTCTAGCTCAGCTGCTACTGAATGGTAGAAACATCCAGTAACACTGATCTTTTTTCTGTGGCAGCTCCTTGAAAAGTTAAAATTTTGCTCTGTGGAGTGCCAAGAAACACTTTAGGTTTGTAAAGTCAAGTTTTTCAGCTCACTGTTTTCCCCAGCCCAAGCTCATAAAGTTCTTCTATGCCTGATGTGGCAAATGGGCTTTTTCTACAGAACACAACGCAGGAACAGTGGCAGTTTCCTTTCAGACTGAGATTGCAGTGAGGAGTCATCATGATTGAGGCCTTGATTGCCTACTGCTCAGTGGTTAGTGTCCTTATTCTAGTGTGAGTTGAATTTCTTCTCTTAGCTGCTGTGATCAAGCTCCAACCTCCCATAGGGATACCTCACGTCCAGGACATAGGGTGCTAGATACTGGTTGTTTTTGGGTTTTTTTCTGTTTTGAAGGAAAGAAAAACACATATTCAAATAGTCTTCAACTTCTCTTTAATGTTAATATATGCTGAAGTCCATTCCCATCTCACACCAGAACTCCCAGAACTGACTCAAGCTCTTTAAGATTAAGGTAAATGTTCATAAGTGAATGAAGGGAAATCTGAAATCATTGAGGAATTTAAATAGGGTAAGATTTGTCTCTTTTAAACTCTGGAATTCGTAAGCCTTTAGAGTAAGTCCATGTTGGTAACAACAACAACAATCTTCCCTTAATCATGTATTAGCAAACAGGTATTGACTAGCATAGTAACTTTTTGATGTAAACAGAGCCATTCACAGTAGGTACCAAGGTACTTTGAATGTCATTGCAGACACTCAAAAATTAGCAGGACAAGGTGCAGAGCAACATGATCTCACTTTGAAGTTGGCCCTGTTTTGAAAGAGAGGTTGGACTTTTTGACCTCCAGAGGTCCCTTCCAAACTAAATTACTCTATGATTTTATAACTGTTAACTTGCGTTAAATCTACAACTGCTCTTTCCACATCCAGATTTTACACAGTGCCCATGGAGTTATTCCTGATTGATTAGCACTTAGCTCTGAAAGTGAGCAGTCTGACTTCAGATTCATGACAACTACCTCTCGGTATGAATTTTAGCCTGCCTAGTTTGTGATTTAAGCTACAACTGGTATGGGACACTCAACGGCTGTGCAGAAAAGCAGTGCCTGTTCAGGATGGTAACTGATTGTTGTCCCCAGGCCAAGGCATAGCTCAAGGCTGAGCTGGCAAATGGATAAAGTGATGTCGGATACACTTAGTTCAGCCTAAATGCAGACAGCCCCTTCCAGGTGAGACTTGCTCTGTCCTTCCCGGGCTATATGTTCCTGCTGCCTTCCTGCCATCAGACAGAGCAATTGAGCAGCCGCAGAGTGGGCCAGATCCATTTGCACTCTTAATTTAATCCTCTACAAAAGGTGGTTAGCTAGCAATATGCTAGGGCTAGCAATATGTTAAATCAACCTAGTCATCTTTAACATTAACATCTTTTTCCGTCAACATGTCAATTTGTGATTTTAAGCAGCAACATATGCACAAACTCTTAATTCCATTGTTGTCTCTTAACCATAATATACATTACTGTACAGAGTAAAGCATATATCTAGGAATTTATCAGGTGGCCTAAAAGGACGTTTTCAGCATCCAGTGGCAGGAGCCAGCACAAGTGCAATCCAGTATGGCACATTTACCTCTTGTGCGGATGGCCTGGGACATGTTTTCAACTCTAGAGTATCTGACATAGGACATCCTACTATTTTTTCTCATCCCTCAGTGGATCTTGTAACTCAGTGCAGAAGATGGGAAGCAATATGAGAGTTCAAGGTCCTCATTTCCTGCTTCCTTGACCAAAGTTGTATCTTGAGATGCAAGACTTGCAGAATACAACTTCTCAGGGTGCCATGCCGTTGGTGATTGAAAGAGCAACACATGGCATCCTAAAGACTCTTTGAGGCAGTCCCCTATATTACTGGACTTTCCCAGTCTAGTTGTCTAGTCATCCTTGAAAAGGGTAGGCCTATTCTTTCCTTCCACCCAAGGAACAGTTTCAGGATTTAGACCAACCCATAGGCTCACAATGTTAATTTTCAGAGCGTATCTTAGGTGGAGTCATACAGTGAGAATCACTCTTAATTACCAGACGAGCTCTAGGAACATGTCCTTATCTGACTCAGAGTATCAACTCCCACAGAAGTGATAATGAGAGACTACTTAAAAAAAAAGTCTTCTTGCAGGGTTCCTCTGTATAATTCTACAAATTTCTCCAAGTTGTCCCAAATTACAGATTTACTGAGGAGAGGCTGTACAAACTGACCCTTTGCAAAAAGTTAAAAACCCCAAGCCTAACAACTTTCCACAAGAGCTGTGCTGGAAAAAAAAGTCTGTCATCATATTTTATTCTACCACTTCACCTAACACTGCAATCTTGATGTTATAGCTTTTCCATCTTTAGTATGTATATATTTTTGTGCATATTGTAATAAACATATGGGGCTATGGTACTGTCAGAAGTTTTTCCAGTCCAATGATATAAAGTTTAAGTCTTCCACCCTGCAGACCTCAAATTAGTCTCAGATGGCTTGACATGCTCTAATACTGCACTTGTATGTTTGTGAAGGCTCAGTGAATTGGTTATTACTTATGCTTGGTTAATATCAATGTAGACAGAATTGACATGTTTAAAGCAAATGGTGGTCTGAGCAACTATTGATGTTTTTTTTGCAGCCAGTGTTTAGGGAGTTCTTCAGCAGGAAGATTGATTTTCTTTTTGACATTGTTATACTGTATAAAGGGGCTTTTGCATTTTTAAATTTTTTTTTTTTCACTCCTACTTTTGGTTCCTTTAGTCCCAGGGGGTTGGTAGGCTAGTTGTTTACCTTAGCTCTGGTCATTCTGAATGCCTATTCTTCCTCTTATCTCTCCGGTGGTATCCTCTCCATCTGTTTCGTAAGCACTAACAATTTTCAGCCTTATCTTTTAAGACCATCTTCAGGAGTAGTTTTGCAAATGTTTTCTGAAAAGGACTTGGCACTTAGAAAGTCCAGCTGAGAAACCATTTAACTGAGATTTCAGGTGAGAACATAGAGAAATAAACATAAGCACTGTTGCCTTTTTTTCCATATGTAGAATTCTTCTTGGTATTTTCACTGAGCTTTATTCCCCTCCACCTATGAAAAGACAACATTTTGAGAAAGGCTGGGAAATGAAGCGCAAGGCTAAATCTGTAACTTCAAGTAAAGTGCACTTATCTGAATTTACTCCACCAATACGTACGTAAAGTGAACACTATTAAAGGAGGCATACATGATCTTTAATATGAGTATCTTTACAAGCAGCAGATGTAATATATAATAAAGATGAATGAACATAGTTCATTCCTTCTTCTCCATTTTCAAATGGAATCCTGAAATTACATTGACTACTGTGAGATTGACTATTTATTTGGCTTTCTGAATATACCTTCAAGCAGTCTCAGCACACCAATGTAATAGAGGTTTGCTCTATAAGGCTATTAATATACTGTAATTAACAAACAGCATAATCAATCATCTGGCTTATTGCTGGGTGTCTTACATATTTTGACTTGTCTGAAGGAAGGAGACTGTAACAGTAAAGGACACTGTGTTATCCAGATCACCGTCTTTCCAGTGACGAGTGCCATAAATTATAGGAAACAGGAGAAACAAGAGCTGATCAGAATTCCCCCAAGTCTCATGACAATTACAGCCTTTCCAAGTGTGTTGGTGTCTTGAATTAGAGTGAAGAAAATCTAAAGTTGCCTTGTAAAGGAGTTACATGTCAGTTTAGATAAATTTCTAAAAAAGTTGCTCACCAAAGTCCCTTAAAGAAGTTGTAATGGGAAAACGGGGAATTTTTTTATATGGATAAAACTGGTTAAGATAAAGGAAACTCAGAGTAGAAATATATGGTCAGCTTTAAGTGGAATGAGATCACTACTGAAGTCCCACAGGGATCTCTGCTTGGGCCTGTGTTGTTCAAGAAAGCAATAAATGATTAGAAAAAAGGGGGGTGTGACTGGTGAAGAGGCAAAGTTCTCTGGTGATACTGAGTTATTCAGGACAATAAAAACAAAATTTAATTTCAGACTATTTCATAAGCACATCCTGGTATTGATTGACTAGGCAATACAATAACAGTTTATATTCAATGCACCTAAATGTAAAGGAACGCTCATAGGGAAAAAAATCCTGTTCTGTTGCAAAGTGATGGGCTCTGAGCTGACTGCTATTAAAGAATTAAATCTTAGGGCTAAACCAGGAAACTTCATAAGAATATCAGCTCAAGACCTGGTCCTGGTCAAAAAGTTGAATTGAACATTACAAGGTAATTGGGGAAGTGGGGACAGCAGGAGGGGAAATAGCACTACACTGCTGTTTGAGTCCATCTGGGGCTCTGAACAGGACAGCAAGAGAGAAGGCAGCAGCTGACCAGGACTCCCACACCCTCCTGGCCACCTGACATTCTTCAGAAATCTCATTTGTCTTCAGCTACTGACATTTGTAAATAACTCGTGACATTCAGGAGAAGAATCACAAGAATTAAAATCTTGCTTTTCCTCATTCACACAAATGAGTGAAGATTCATACTGGTTGGGAAAAAGTCATACTGAGATGTAAACAAGCAAACCACTCCCCCGTTAAACATTTAATGAGGGCAGTGCAATTTAAGAGTGAGAATCACCATAATTTCAAAACACATCCTCCTTCTTGGGAGCACTTGTGATGAGCTATAGAAGCCAAAATGACTAAGTTGCTTTTGTACAGAGACGTTGTGTATTCAAATAATTGTAAGGACAATCCACTGTTTAATAAAAAAAATAAAAATTTTCAAGTGTAGAATATTGCTGATGCAAATCAGTTTGGACAAGATTTGGCCTGAAAGTTGGTATGTTTTATAACTGTCATCCAGAGTCACATACTGGACTATTTGAAAACTTGGGGGGTTTTTTTTGGTGTGAGCAATTGGACTTTATGGATTAGTGAATAAAGAGTTAGCAAGGTTCTCCTACCATATATTAAATTGTCATTAACATAAAGCACACTGGGAAATCTTGCATAGTAGGGAACGTGGGGGCAGAGGAAACTGCATCTCGCAAAACTAATAAAAAAGAAGAACCAACAAAATATTTAACACCACTGATAAAATACCTATTAGACTTATTGTAATGGTTATTCTGTTTCCTATTGAAGGAGTTAAATCTCTTCACTGAAATGCTGATGTCCTGCCTGATGAATTGTAAAAGCAGTGGATTGGAATCTTACTTTTGGGATAAAAGGTAGATGCCATCATGTTTGCACTTATTCTACACAGGCCTGTTACGCTTGGTACCATGAACTACCATTGATCTCTAACACACTTCTGACAGAAACAGACGTAGCATTGTGCTATTTCTGTTATTTATTTGCAGAGCTTTTGCCATTATTTTTGTATGATTCCGTGTGAAATTTATACAGTAACTCCATCAGTGAGATATTGGAAAGCCTTAGCAAGAGCAAAAGTAGCACCTAGGGGTACTCTTGCAATCTTTGAAGTCTTTGTGTGGTTACAGCATGGGGAATGCATAAGAGCATTATTATATACAAGTGTAAACTAAGGGGGAATTGGTTTCATTGCCCAATTATTTTGGAGGTGGGGCAGGAATTAAACATCATGCTGTCAGGTGATGGTGAAAGCTGTTGACTTTTGCACAGAAACCTTTTTGCCAGGCCATAGGATGGAGTTTAGGGCAATAACCCAGGAAGGAGAAAACTTGAGTACAGAAAGAGAAACTGAGGATTCAGTTAAAGCATGCAGTAGAGAGATCACAGAGAAGGTCAAGCGCACCTCAGTTACAAAGTCTGCTTTTGGGCCTGAACTGATATGTCTAAATATTGCTGTGTTGCACCACAGAGATACCAGGCACAGATGTTTTCAGAGTGTGTCCTGTTGCTGCTTCTTTAGTGAATTTGGTCTTCAATCTAAAGATACAGTCCTCTGTGTTCATCATGAGCCCATCAGGTCTGCCATGGTCCTGTCCTCGAACTCTTTCAACTGATCTCCAACTCTATCACCAGCTGAGTGTTCCCACCTTGAGCAGTGGAGCTCATCTGACTCCACATTGCACTGGATTTGGGAGGAAAAGGGGAAAAGCACTGAAATTAATAGAAAAGCAGGGTGATGGTTGTTTTGGTTTTGTTTTTTTTTATCTCTTTGAATACCCTGAAACCACAGTATTTTGCCAGGTGTGCTGGTTTTGGCTGGGGTAGAGTTAATTTTCTTCATAGTAGCTAGTATGGGTCTATGTTTTGGATTTGTGCTGGAAACAGTGTTGATAACACAGGGCTGTTTGCGTTACTGCTGAGCAGTGCTTACACAGAGTCAAGGCCTTTTCTGCTTCTCACACTGCCCTGCCAGCAAGCAGGCTGGGGGTACACAAGAAGGTGGGAGGGGACACAGCTGGCACAGCTGACCCCAACTGACCAAAGGGATTTTCTAAACCATATGACGTCATGCTCAGCAATAAAACTAGGGGGAAGGTTGGCTGGGGGGGGCTGCTGCTCGGGGACTGGCTGGGTATTGGTCATTTGGTGATGAGCAGTTGTTTTCATTTACATCACTGGTCTTTCTTGGTTTTCATTTCTTTCTCTTTGTTCTTTTCCTTATCATTACAATTTATTATTCTTATTTTATTTCATTTATTAAACTGTACTTATCTCAACCCATGAGTTTTCTCACTTTTGCCCTTCCAATTCTCTTCCACGCATCCTGCTGGGGTGGGCGTGGAATGAGTCAGCGGCTGTGTGGTGCTTTGTTGCTGGCTGGGGTTAAACTATGACACCAAGCAAGCACCTTGCCAACACAATGGAAGAGAAATAAAAAGTGGGTCATGGGGAAAATCATTGTGGGGTAGGACTACAACAGCTCTGGCTTAGATTGGTTTATATTGCCAGGAAGCTGCATCCTTCACCTCTTACAGCTCAGGATGTGCCCACAGTAACACAGTAGTTTGGATCAGGATTTCATTTGCCTTGTCTCCATTTTCTGTGCTTTGATTTGCATTACAGAGAGTCTCCATGCCCAAGCCATATTCAGTTTAGATGAAATTAAGTGATAGTTACACTCCCAATGCGCTGCAACCGTGGGAGGACAGTCAGCCCACAGAAGTGGACTAGACCTAGTCTGAAATCTTCCCACCGAACAAAACCAGCAACCCCCTCCCATCCGGATGCCAAGGACGTCAGTTCTTCAGCACCAACTCTTTGGCTTTGCAGGTCTGCTCTTGCCAGTCTGTGTCGTGTGCTACCAGTGCCAACGCAGCTTCACTCTTTGGAGAGGGGGTAAACTTGGAGTGGACTGGGAGATTTTTATTTCTGGATTCAGTCATCAGCCTTCTGAAGTGGATCAGTGCTCTGAGAAAGAACTATCCCATATAAGAACCAGTAATTTCATTATCCCAAAACAGGAACCCCCGATTTCAATAATTACTCTTACCTTAGCATATGAGTAAGGCACTTTGTTGTGACATGAGGCAGGAATAGATCAGTGGTCTGGGAAAGGGTCTGTCATTACAGAGGCCCAGGTTGCCCAGCACTCTTGTGATTCCTTGCTTTGTGCCAAAGCACGTAACACTCTAGCATTAATACCTGCCCAGCGCAGGTTGGCTCCAAAATCCTAAAGATGTGAAGGTTTCTAGAGTAGCAGGAAACTATTACTACATGACCCACACAAATGTTCAGGAAAGTCATGAGCCAGGACATCTAAAACAATAATGCTAAATTTACAGATTGTGAGATTAAAAACCTTCTTTTTTTAGGTGGATTTTGACTCTTCTTCTCGTAACTTGTGATGTGTGTTAAACTCAAAAAATGTAAAATGTTTATATATTCACATAGCACCCAGTTTTCAAATTACTGTGAGGTTTGTGACAAAACCTCAAGATCTAGCAGCACTGTATTAAAAGAAAGTAGGCAAGTGCTTAGGACAAATAAACAAAAATGCTCACTGATATAACTTTGTGAAAGAGTACATAATAGTGAGCAGTTATGGTAGCTATAGTGATTAATCATTTTGCCCTGTCCCATTGTCAGCATTGAAATAGCACTGAAGTCAATGCCTGCTCTCTCTGAAAAATGGGCCTTATTTATTCAAAATATTTTTTTCTGAGTTTGTCTCATTTATATCTTCCACCAGCCTGGACATTGCTGCAACTTATATATATCTACATGTATATACATATGATAAGAAAACAGGACTAACTATCATCATCTGTCTTCCAGTAGCAAATATGTGCTAAAACTTTTCTGTTTATCTTGAATAAAACTTTCTTACTTTCCAGCCTAGTAATGTATGATTGTAGTCACATACACAGGACCTGAGTCTAATGAGTTTACTGGGTACTAACCAGAGGAACAGTAATTCAAAGCAGATGTTAACTGACACTGATTATATTGTGCTAACAGTGTGATGTGAAAAGGCACCTTATTATTTAGATGCTTGTCTATACCCTCAGATGTGCTCTTAGATGTTTAAAGTCTGTAGTATTCTAAAAGCTTGTCTTAAGTCACACAGAAATTGTAACAAAGGAGGAAAAAAAATACGTTGCTACTCTTTGTTGTAAGGGAGCACCATTTAACTATATAATTTTTGTATTTGCTGTCCTTCCTCTCTCCTGGGAAAACAAACAAATCTTTATTCCTACCCCGTGGTTTGTTTCGGTTGCCTGTATTGTCACCAAGTATTTGCTTTACCTGCAAACACACTGTACTTTGGTCTCAGTCAGTTTTTAAGCTATTTTTCCAATATAAACACTTAGGGCATGACACTTTGTTGTACTCCATGTTTTGTTTATTGACTCATTTACACTTAAAATATGTTCTTGGAGAGACTTTTTTCCAGTGTATTAGTTAAAAACTGCTTCCAGTCGGATTGTTTTAACTAGTGCAGTAATTAGTATGTGCGTTCAGAGACAAGTATTCAGGATTTTCTTTTTTTGTTGCCATAAGTTCACTGAGAAAATTAGTTCAAGTCACAGAGTTTCCCAGGGTTTCTTTTTTTTTTCTGTTTATCCATTTCTTAGCGTGTATATATAAATTACTTTGATCTCCTCCGCTGAGTGATCCCATATAGGTGCAAATTGTTATAAAAGGATGATTGAGTATACCTCTATTAGACATGGAGTGCTGATTTGCAAAAGAGAGGCGAGATTGAATGATTCAGCAAAAGATCCGATATTTCTGTTGCTTCCCTACTGTCCTACCAAAGCTCTTCATCCCACCTAATTGCTCAGAGAGGAGCTGCCTCATTTTCCCAGCAGTACAATGCGAGAGTGGGCATTAGACAGCTGCCCAGAGGTAATGTCTGTAACTCTGTTTGTGGAGAAGCATCTTTAAAAACAAGACTATTTAGTGTTGTGAAATATTTCTAAAAGATGCTGTTTGTTTTTCTGAAGTTTTCCTTTTTTACATGAGTCACTGGAGACCAGTCAGATAACAGAAGAGAGAGCCTTTTCATTTCTGGACAACTCTTCAAAGAGGTGGATGGGAATTTAGCCACATGATGGCTTCCATTGAAGGAAGATGTACAATTAGATCTATGTATTACTTAACCAGTGGGTTTTGACCTTTGTCAGTCTGTGAAGCTGTAAACATTTTCTGTGGAAGATACGGTCTCTTTAGAAACAAACATGGATAGTTCTATGCATATACGAAGGTGTTTTTCATGATCAGCTTTCACATTTGCATTAGAAACAGTATGTGAGCTACTTTAGCCATCTACAGGCCATTCTCCAGAGGAATTTCGTGAACCTTTTCTCTGTATCATAATTCTATGCAGCTCACAAATGTAAAAGTGAAAAAATGTCTTGTTAATTTAGCTCTAGATGTTAGTTTCCTGTAGCAATTAGCAAGTATGAGTTATAAGCAATGCACAACTTCAGTTTTTTCTACATAACTTGAGACTTGTGTAGATGAAGAACCTGAAGGGCCTCATCCAAAATCTACTGAAACGTCTGGGATCCTTTCCATCAAGGAAAACTTTCTTAATCATTGCGCTGACATTGAATAAAAATAAAATGCTTTTCTTCACCTAGCTTTGCTTTACTTGAATATATTGTCTGTCCTCTGGCTACAGTTTCTACTGCTGTAATGACTGTACCCTCTGTGCTCATAATGACAGTTAGACTTCATGAAAATCTTTCAGACACTGATGAGGTCTTCTCCCCAGAAGAGGAGAGCTTTAATGTCTATTCAGGACTGCAGAGAAATTTTGCTTCTTGAATGACTCTACTAGGCACCTCTCTGGGTTAATCAGCACTTGAGGTACCTTAACTCATCGTGGCTTCACGGAGGAGAAGAGATTTCAGAGGTACTTGTTCCACCACAGACTACTGCAGACTTGTCTGTCACACCCTGCATCTTCCACTGTGCCTGTAAGGGCTGGCATAACCCACAGCTGACTTGATCTTGTGGTTGGCAAAACGCATTGGGAGTTTTCTGCATGAAAATTCTTCTCCGACAGCAGCCCCAGCTACTGTACGTAATTTTCTTTACTTACTCTCATTAGAATAACTTATCTAGTTGGAAGTACAGAGGGAATGAATTTAGGTCATTCAGAATATAATTAATTACCCAGGCTGGCACTTGGCCAGGACATGGCAGTTAGCAACACTAGACTTGAGAAAAATGTTAGTCATGTTCATATATTTCCTTTCATTGTTATAAAGAAATTGCTGTTTCTGTAGTGACTGCTGCAGGTGACTGCACATCTGACATTCCCCTTATGATACGTTATAGCTTTATTTGTATTGCTAGGGAGAATATGGGTCATTGTTTTTTTATCACTGATGGGAGAAGTTTAAATTGTGGATGGCCTATGGTTAAAGGTGAGAAAGGAAAGATTCCTGGAATAAGAGCTCCAGCTGTGATGAAGAACAGAACTGCAAATCACGTATGGATGGGCTTGTTCGGGGTGGCAGGACTTAGCCATTTATCTGCACATAGCTAAGCGTAACATGAATTTAGGGGTGAAGTCACTCAGCACCACTTCATACTACTGTCACGCCCACTGTGAAAAAGGAAACACTGAAAATTTGGGTATTAAGATGTTTTTAGAGGCTAAGATTTGGAAGACCTCAATACTGTCTTCCACCAGAAGCTCCCTGGGTGATTGTAGGCAAAGCATATTTAAACCCAAAGATGTAGATTTTGCACAGGAGCCAGGCACCTAAAAGTGAGGTGCTGTGCCATGGAGCTGTTGCAGTGCTCAAGCACACTTCGCAGACTTGAACCTCAATCTCTCTGTTCCTTAGTATCTGCTGCTTGCAAAATGTAAGTAGCTGTCCTTCCCTACCAAGGAAGTGTTGTGAGAGCAAGTGCCACAGGGCAGATGAGGTACTCTGGTACCTGTATCAATACTGTGTTTAGGACAGGTGAATAAAGACAATGATTCATACAGAAAATCTGTTTAGTATTATGGACATTCCTTAATAACAGTTAAATATGTTCCATACTTTCTGGTAGCTGATCCACACACAGGATGAAAGCCTGGTCCTGCTTCCCAAAACCAGGATGACATCCATCTCATTTGACTCAGCTGACAATGTGAGTCGTCCTGTCTAAACTGCATTCTGTGTGTAGTCAGGGAAGGGGGCAAGCCCCTCCAGGAGGAGGCTCATACCATCCTAAAATGGGTGTCTAAGCCAGAGGGAGCTGAGGACAAGCCCTTTTGAGGAGCCTGTCTCTTTTCACAAGCTAGTAAGGATGGTCTCCGGATGGCTAGCTCAGCCAAAGCACCTACCTGTTTGATGGCTAAGTAAGATTAAATGAATCCCACTGTGGTCTCCCTCCAGGTGATAGAAGACCCTTGAGGAAGTTCAAGGGTTTAATCTCTTGTCTTGATCCATGGGATATAGTGATATTAAAAGTCTAGGTCCATAGCAAAATTTCTTTTTATAAAGCATTCTTACTGGGTAGTCTGTGATGAATCTTTTCTCTTAGCTCTTGGAATTGTTTCTTTACATGCCCTAAATAAAATGAACTCTGATAAAACACCATCCACTGTAAAAGAAAGGCTAATGTAGTTTAACTTTCTTTATGTCAGCTGGACAATGACAAATCGTACTCCTCCTGTGTCAGCTAAATAATTAAAGCTTGATTTGTGAAATGTTACTTACCTGTAATGAGTCATCTGTGGTTAAGAGAGAAAACAACAGCAACAAGAAGGCAATACATGTTTTAACTGGAAACTCGACTCCTTTTGCCTAAGCTAAAGCAAAATCAAATGAAGCCACTGTAATACAAACCCCTCTCCAGTTCCAGAGCCATGCATACAGCCTTATGTTGTCACTTCTGCTATTATCTGAAGCCAGAAAAGGGGTGTGTTGCTGCTGAATTGCTCAGGAGTATAAGACTTGATCATTAGTCTCAATTTTCATGCTGTAGCAAGTCTTCAAATCTGGGCAACCAAGACAGGTTTCTCCAAAGCAAAAATCTTAAACTATATGCCACAGCTTGAATAGTCTGAAGGACTCTTTCATACAGACAATAATTTGAACAGTCCATGAAGGCTTATTGTCTGTCACTGGAATGAAGCATATACAGTGCTGCGATTCCATTTGCGAGAGAAATACTGGACTCGCAGTGTATGCTGTGGCAGAGAGACTGGGACATATTTTATACACACTGCTACTCTTCCTTATATTTTGTAACCCTTTCAGATCTCTGTTGAATATATATGTAAAATAAACATCTCACATATTTAATATTAATCTAATGAATTACTTAAAAATCACGATAAAATTAAGCATGGACAAACGCATCTGTAAGTCATTCAGAAACTGAAAACTGATGTATGAAGATCCTCACCTTTTCAGATCCTTCTCTTCCATATTCTGTATTATTCCTTAAATCAGTGAGTATATGCTTCTACTGTGGGGACTCCTTGATCCCTTGAAATGCAAGATGTGTGAAGCTTTTATTTATATTCCTTAAAGGAAAAAAAAAAAAAGAAAAAAAAAGTGATGCAGATGAATCAATATAAACATATATGACAGTAGCTTGGAGCTGCATGCAGTAGCATAAGTAAACAGAGTGACAGGATGACTTTTCAAAACAAGCTTGTCATGTTTATGCTTGTTATCAGCTCTCCTGACAACGATTTTCCCATCAGCTAACTACAGACTTAATTAGGGCATTAACACAGTCCTGCCCCCACACCTCCTGCCTTCCCCAGCTAAGCACTGGGTCATTACTGAGAAGAGAAAGCACAAGCAAGGAAATGAGAAAGAAAGAAAAGAAAGAAAGAGGAGAAAAATAACAAGGAAAAATGGAAAAAAAGGAGGGAATGAAGAAAAAACATTATTTTGATTACATTGCACAGGGTGGAAGGGAAACAAGCAGCGCTTTTCCATGTTTTGTACCAGGTTTTGCAAGACAGTTCATAGGAGCAAGCAGGCCAGACCACTCCACTGAGAAAACCAAGACTAATTTCTGTGATTTTCACTTGCAAATGCTTACAAAGGCCAGAAATGTGAATTCCTCCATTGTTTGTTAAGGTACATCCCTCACCCTCATGCAGAGTAGCTGCTCTGTGTAATGAAGATCCTTCCTATGCACAAGACCCTACATAGTAAGTTGTAAGGTGCTTTTGGTAAGCTGTGCTTTTGGGGGTAGGGATGATAATTGCTCACCTGGAGCTTGTACAATGGCTTCCCATGAATTAAAAAAATGTAGTGCATTTTGCAGTATCCCTGTGGATAGTTCCCATGTACCACACCCAGACTAGAGCTCCATGGCAGACACTTATCAATAGTGACTGGAGTAACCTTGAGCATTTTCATCACAATGTTATTCTTCATAATGACAAATTTTCATATACTAC
This sequence comes from Harpia harpyja, assembly GCF_026419915.1. Classification (NCBI taxonomy): domain Eukaryota; kingdom Metazoa; phylum Chordata; class Aves; order Accipitriformes; family Accipitridae; genus Harpia; species Harpia harpyja. The sequence continues at coordinate 8,147,850 of NC_068942.1, read as the reverse complement.
TACTTTTAAGCCTTTGTGATTTTGTTACTAGCAAAAGACCTGAATTTCCTGGTTTTCTTTATTATTTCAACAATTTCCTGGCATTTATCCTCTCCCGTATAGGTGGTAGACCATGTCTTTGGTAGCAGGGAATTTTGCCTTGCTAGTCTTTCCCCTATTCACTGTCATAAGACATTCCCATTTAAGCCCGGGTACTATTAATTGTAGCTTATTGCTTCTGACCTGTCAGAATTGCCTGGTCAGTACAAACATTCATGAATTCAGACCTTTTCTTCAGTTGATTACTGAAGTGCACAGTTGAAGGTCAATGGTATGGCAGCCTATTAGATGCACTGGACCAGTTCATATTTGGTTTGACTTTGGAAAAGACCTAGGAACCTTCTGAGGAAGAAGTGTGAAACTCTCCAAAAAAGTAAAGGGAACACCTGGATAACCTTAATCTCGGTGCTCTAGACATTTGTCGGTCTAGGACAGAAGAATTGAATGGACAGTCTGAGTCTCCATTAAGAAGGAGGTAATGGAGAATAATTAAACTAGTACCAATCAATACATGGAATATGGAAAATAAAGCTTGTTGTTACTGCTTATGTTAGTTCACTTGATATAGATAATAGCATTGATGTAATAGACTTCTGTAAAATGTTTGACAAATATTGCACTGCTTTTTGCTTTAAAACCTAGATAAAATAAAATCAACATGGCATGTATTAAAAGAAACTAAAATTTGGAGGCGTATCAAATCTCAAAATATAGCTGTAAACAGGGAACCATCAATGAGCAGATGCAGGGTTCTGAAGAGATCACTGGTTTTCCTACAATATTTAATGTTTTTATAAAGAACCTGGAAAGAAAAAATAATTACTGGTTGAGCTTACAAAAGGTACAAAGATTAAGGGAAGAATGATAAATTTAAAAAAGAATCAGTCACTGCTGCAGAAAACCATAAGCCAGTATGTTTTAGTTAGCTCAAATAGGAAAAAATGGTAGCAAGAAAGCAGGTACATCTTGTCTATAAGAAGAACCTGAAAAGGACAAGAAAGTTATGATCAGCAGAATAGTATTTTTGGTTTTGCTAGTATTATGATTATAACTCGACATATTGCATAGGAACACTTGCCTTCAGCAAGGACTGTGTGATGCTGCAGAGATACAGAATAAAAATTCAACTTCTATCTTCCAGAAGCTGCCAGAGACATTTTGCGTCCAAAAGGCTTCTGCCCTTTCTGTGTGTATAAACAGAACATTTTTGAACTGGAGTGGGGAAGCACCCAAACTGGGTGTTAAGGTGACAGACAGACGTATGGAGATGCATTGAAGGCGTAGACATGATTAAAGGACTGGAAAACCTGCCTTATACGAAATGCTCATGGTGTTCAGCCCAGTTAGGAAGTCCAAGAGAGGTTATGAGGATCTTCCTTACACTTTGTGAGTTATGAAGGGTTGAAAAGCTGGTAGTAAAGGGCTTTTTCAATCTGTAAAACAAGGATATAAGTTAAATATAGTTAGATTTGATAAAGCTCCCTTTTTAACAGCATTGATATACTTCACAAGGTCTAAGGAGTGAATTGGCTTTTTTTAAGTATATGCTTTAGTTAAAAAAATATTAATTCAGAGGAATCATTTGGCCTAAGTTGCTTAGGAGGTCAGATCACATCACATTGGTCTTTTTTGACTTTATTTATCTATGAATATAGGAAACCTATTATCATATCCTTTAATCTGATTCTCCCTCTCTTTGCCAATGAAGAACAACAACCCAAAGCTACTGTTATACTCACGAAATTGAAATTTTAATGGTCTTTGATCTAACCATCTTACCTCTTAAGGTAAATTATATCCTCACTGTGATAAAAGAAGTGATAGCATCCTGAACCATTTGCTCTTATTTGTTGCAGATACTTATTAAGACAAAAATGTCAGAGGTAATTCAACCACATTGTTCCCACGGTGTTTCTCAGAAGGACTCTAGGTACCAGATATTTTTATCTGATGTCATTGGCTTTCACAATATTCTCCCAGCTGAGAAGGCCCCAGTGAAATTATATGTTCTTTTAAGATGGGTCATTTAGCTGAAGGAAGGCTGAAAATACCACATGGAGTTTCAGCTACGTAATTTCCAGTGATTATTGTGGGACCCTGTGTTCCTGGGCCTTGGGCAATGCTTTGAAAATGAAGGGGATATTGCCCAATCTTCGTATCTCTGGAGGGAGATAAAATTAGAGCAGTTTTTAGAGTAAGCCCTGCAGGTTCACTTGAGCAGCTGCCTTCAAAGGAAATTTCCTTGTCTCGATAAACAAGAAAACAGAAGCACCTGGGTTTGGACACATCAGTCTTCTACTTGGAAATAACTAGCATTTAAAAAATCAGATGGCTGAAAACAAGGAAGTGTTATCATCAATGAGAAAATATATTATGTATCTGTATGTGCTTTGTCCTAAAGTAATATTAAGTTGTTCTACCTATATAATGCTATTAGCCCAGAGTGAAAAAACATCAAGGTTTTATGAGTAGCTGAGTTATCTTGGACAAAGCATCTTAGCTTACAGCTCTGTTTTTGACCCTGTTTGTGGATGTTCCAAAGACACTAAGTTCTCTGAAAATGACTTTATTTTTTTAAAATGCTTTGGGAAATTCTCATTAACTGGAATTAACTATGCTGTAATCATAATTTATATACAATCCACTTGAAAGTTTTAGCATAGGTTGATTTTGTTCAGACAAACCTAGTGTGGGTAGACTCTACCATTTAGTAGAGACTGTAACAGTGGAAGTAAGTGTCAAACCTCTCACGAGAGCAATTAAATTACAGATAATGTGGACTAATCTAACATAGTGCAGTATACGAGCAGGACAGCTGACTCAAGATAAAAGTACTTTTTTTTTTTCTTTGTTGATTTGCTTTTCTGTCACTCCAGAATTGCTTTTAGTATGCAGTGTGTTTCTGAATGCAAGGACTTGGTTTTATTTACTGTCAATCAACCAAAGGAGGCCAGGTTTATATTTGGATAGGAATTCAAGTAAGGAAAAGAAGAAGTTCCTTTCAAAAATTTAATCCCTGGGAGTGATTTAACTACTGTCAATTGGGGTATGAAAGATCAGGTTCTTTTGGGGATAGATCATCACCAGAATAATGGTCAATTTGAATTTATTTTAACAGTGTCAATCAGCAGCTCTAAGTGTCCTTTGCTGGTCATGATGAGGGTGCTTGGCAAGTCTGAAGACACAGACAAATTAAACAAATTGCTCGTTTGCTTGTTAGTTGCAGTACACGAACTTGAATATTCCTTTGCTCTTGACATAAACAATGTAATAAGTTAAGAATGAGTAATTCCTGTTTCTGATTTTATTTAAGGTGTACTTACTGCCAGGAGCCTAGTGGGAACAGTGGGAATTAGGATAGAAGACTCCAGTGAGCTTTTAATACATAGATACTCACAAAGCATGAGCATCTCTCAATAAGAATAGACAAATCTAACTCAGAAGAAATGAGTCAAGCCTTTTACCGTGTAGGCTGATACTGAAAGTCTGCAATGTCCACATCGCATTTGCTTTCTCTCCTTTAAGCTGTGACCTGGGAGCTGAAGTGGTACAGCTAGGCAGTTTTAGCACTAAATTACCAAATTAAATGTCTAACAGCTGACATGATGTGGAAAAATCAGTTATATCCCTCTGTAAGCAATCCTAGAGAACATCACAGACTTTTACTCTTCCTGATCTGGTCACCTAGAAAATACTAAATTGAGCAGCAAGAAAATATTTTTAGAAGACATAAGGAAAGTATTTCAGCACTTCCAACAGGAGACTGAAGCCTGTTGTTCAATGTGATCCTCCTGGCTTTATCAGTGTAACAGAATGATGCTGATTTGTATCATCTCAAACATGTCTGGAGGGACTGAAAGATGTCACCTCGCCAACACTCTCTCTCAAAAAAAGAAGAGTGATAATATCTCAGTAAAATTTCCATGATTGCTTGTTTTTTGCTCTCTTTATAGAAAGAACAAAAGTGAGGAGTCAAAGCAAGCCAGTGACCACAGAGAATTAATGCTAAAAGCTAACCCTACCAGTCAATTTTTTTTTCTCCTTCTCTGTATCACACTTCTTGGTTGGTAGTGAGTTTTCATGCATCATTGTCTTTAACCCTGAGTACTACAAACTGGCCTGGGAATCAGGATTGTTAGTCTGCGGACTCACTGTAGCTTTGGGCAAACCACCAAGTTGAAATTTCAAGTGCCGCGTAAGTCTGGTGCTGCCTTAGCCATTGCAGACCCCTCTGACCTTATGCTGAAGGCACCTGCTCTCAGGGGTGGGGATGGACTCTTAATAGCATCTGCTAAGGAAGATTTCATAGGTGCTGCTCCTCTCTGGGCAAAGCAAAGCCTCTCCTGCTTTCTGTGAGTGGGTCAGGGGAATGAAGGGGGACACAAATCCTGCCCTCTGCCCTCCTCCCTGCCCTGGCCCTTACAGCCTTGCTGAAAGTCTTGGATCTGTTTTTTAAAGCTATATCCTCAGAGACTGCTGTTAGGTGCCATGATCCAAACAGTGATAGCTGGTCCATCTCTAGCTTTCCAGAGTTGAGTTAGTTGTCATGTCCCATACCCCACTGGCACACTGTTAATGGGATTTCACCTCAAAACATAGGGACTTAAATAAGAATGAATATGGAGATTATGACTATAATAAAATTGAAAGAATAATAACAGTAGCAATAACAATAATAATGATAGTAATAGTAGTGTGTCAGAGTCACATGGTGAATGAATTTACTATATTTAAACCAGCAGAAAATGAATCATCTCTGTGTTAGTCAAATATACAGTAACTCTATGTGTACTTCCCTTTTCTTCTGCTGTCCCACTCCCAACACCCACTTTCTCTAAGCTGTCCTCCAGCATTTTCTGCTTCCTCTCCCAGCTCTTCCAGTGCTCCTTAACACCCCAGCCCAGCTGCCTCAGGCCGACTGCTTGTCCCAACACTGCATGGCCCAAGCCACCAGTAACCCACCTGCACCCGAGCAGCCTGTGCCCACAGAACCTGCACTGCGGGTGGGAGCTCTGGGACTGTCTTCAGGGGCCTAAGGAAACAAAACACCCGATGATTCTTTAGGCCAGCTTAGTTTTTGTGCAGAGGTAAGATATGATTGAGTTGTAAGAGGCAGCCAGTTCTATAACATCTGCAGAAATTCAGGCTGCCTTAATGTATGTGAACCTTACCAACGAGTGAGGGTCGATCTTGTCTACAAGTAACAAGTGGGCAGTGCTAGTCCTAGTGCTTTCATGTAAAGTTATCTCTGCAGTATCTTGGCAGTGACTTCAAATTGCAGATGAATCGCCGAGCAAATGTTTCCATTCCCATAAAAGTTGATTGCAAAATTCCAAAGAACTTTAGTTTTGGGGTGTCTTTTCCAAATTACCTCAAAGCTAATTTATCTTTTCTTGGAGGCTGAATGGCTGAATCAACCCTGCAGTGATTGGGACCCAGCTGTTTTCAGTATAGGGGTAAGTAAACAGTATTTTATCAAGAGGTCTGTCTTGCAAATGATTTAATCAAGTGATTGCTACAATGAGTAATAAAGTTATATTCTACCAAAACCTCCTACTGCATTTATTTGAGTAAGTTAATTCCTTTGCTCAATGTTGAGGATAAGTGAAAAGAAAATAAAAATGCAAAGAAAAGTCTAATATTTAGGAATGTGCAAAGAGTTATGGTCTTAAACTGGATCAGGCTAATCTCTGGTTTAGAAATGATTATGTTTGCAAATAGTAACATCATGTGCTGGTGATAAATCATCTAAATTTTAACCTTTCAGCAGAAGGAATGTTGTTAACAGTTACTTAACTTAAGAGGAGAAACAATCTCCCCCCTCCACCCCCATTAGCTAAAATGAATTAGATTAGGTATGTGCCTTTGCTTTCCCAGGGAGCACTCACTTTTCCAAGTGCCTAGGAAGAACAATTTTGGCCCTGTCTTTTGCATCTAACAATTTGGCATAACTGGTTATTTGGTGCTGCACAGGTAAAGTTTATGGCCACAAGCCAACAAGGGGCAATGCTAATCTAACAGTTTGCTGCTGCCACAGGAGAAGGTCTCTCTCCCTCCTCCTCCCCACTCCATTTTTTTTCTTTCTTGTTCTTCCCTCTCACAGTCTTGTCTCCACTGCTTTGTCTTACCCTTTACCTCTTTCCTTGGGCCAATTCAACCAGTTAATGCAAAAGAGAATTATCCAACTTTCTGGTTATTTTCTTCCAAGTCAGGGAGGTGAATTGACTGATGGTGGCATCTGAAGAACACTGCAGTTGGCAAAAGGTGAATGGCAGTACCGTGTAGCCAGGAACATACGTGGAAAACACGTGTGGGAGGAGGTGGGATCTACGCTTTCTGTCAGCAATGAGCTGATAGATCCATCCACCACATCTTGTAGAAATGGACTGTGGATTATGTTGAGTCTGATTCTCTGCTGGCAATGAAATGTATGTGAGTGATCGTACAAAAAAACACATGGAAAAGTGCCAACAAGTTAGCGCAGCAATGTTTTACTCTCATTTGGATTCCCTCTATCTCCCTGTACAAGCAGTGGAAAATCAGACCAAATATACCAACTCTTTTTCTCTTTAAGACAGTGGACTCGTTTTGAGAATGTTAGGTGGTGCTTGAAGGGATAAGTAATTTCAGAAGAGGACTAAAAATAACAAATATATGGGTAAATATTATTATCAGAGGGTTGTAGGGTTTTTGAAATTTGGAACACCCCCCCGCCCCCATGTCAAAAGTACAACAAATAACTCTAATCCATCAGCAGTGGAACAGATAAACGCCTCAATGAACATCTCAAAGATGTTCATCATCTATAAGTATATCCAATTGCTTCTTCTGTATGTTTTTCACCAGTGGAGCTGGACAGAAAGTAGAATTCAAACTTCAGCTCTGTTCTGTTTGCTTTGGCTAACTGGAACTGAAGTTCTACTTCCCACTCTCCCCCATTTGCCAGGCTTTCTTGTTGCACTATAAAACAAATTAATGAACAACTTGTAATTAAAAAAAGGGTCCTGTTGTCTTCACCTTGCATTTATTAGTGAATGAGAATGATGTGAACTGTATCAAAACCGTGAATGGTTTTGCTGATGCATTTTGTAAAAAAACTAGCATATTGTGACTTGTGAACATTTCTACATAAAGGATTACAAAAAATATTTGTTGCATTCTCTAATGGGAGCAGCAAGGTTGTATTATAGAAACTGTAACATCCTTGATGATGTATGGAAGTTATATATCTGCAGTGCTAAAGTCTGATTTCACCCTTCATCACTGTGCAATGGCGTGTTCCTGTTTATCATAGCATTTGCTTGTCTTCCAAGAGGGAGACTTTTCTCAAAGTGTGTGATCATTTGGTTGATGCTGTTGGACCATATTCAGCTGTTGGCTTACTGCTAAAGGAGAGGGCAAGGGAGCTTCAGCATGAGCACTTACTGATACAGCACATCGTCCTGTGTTGAGATGTAATTGTAACTATATGCCTGTGCCATGGTCACTCAATATACAATCTTTTTTGTCCTTGATTATGTTATACTTTGCTTACTCAGAATAGTAAAGTGGTCAGAAAGAGTTACACAGACAAAGAAAGACTGAGGGAACATAGTAGTTGTGGTTGATGTGAGAAAAATAAGAGCCAGTGTATGTTATTCATTGACTATTCTTCTGCATGAAATAGTGAACTGTCCTATGCATTATCCAAAATATTTTTTATGTTCTTTTTTGCACATCATCTTGTTTTCAGTTATTCTCCCATTAAAGTTTTCTGCCTTATTTTGATTCAGGTTTGTGTCCTTGTAAGTATATTTTCACATATAGGCAGAGCAGAGTATCCTGCTTGAGCTCTTTAGTGCCATTAGAGGCAAATTTTGCTCTAAGCATGGAACCCAATTTTCTGTTAAATGTCAGTGGATCTGTAAAGGCCTTTCAAAAATAGTTTGTGTTGTATTTGAAGTGGGGTAGATTGAGGAAATATGATCTCTGATTTCAAACTACTCTTTTTGATGCCTCTCAGTCTGAGATGGATTGAAACCACCAAGATTGCATTTACTATCCCAGCATTTGAGGACAGAAATAAGCTTGAAATGGAAAAACTGGATTTGACTCTGAAGTTTTCAAAATTATGATCTATGTACAGTTTATTGCTATAGGGTGTACTTTAAGAGTGCTTTTGAGCTCAATTCTGTTAACATAAAGTCTGCAGACTTAAGTGCCTGCATAAAGTGTAGTCAAAGAAAAAAAATCAAGGTTCTTTATATGCACCTTTTTTCAACCAAGCACCTAGTTTTGACCAAACTGTTTCTGTAAATTTCAGATATTTTTGCAATGGTCTTTGAACAGACAGCATGTGAGGGAATTAAATGATTATTCTCTCTGCTTTCCTTGCTATATTTTATTTTCCCACTTTTTTTTATTTATTTACTAATTGAAAAAAAAAAGATTATGGATTTTTGTAATGTTTTCTTGTAAAAAATAGGAAAATGCTTTGTAAATATCGTACACAACTGAATTAGCTAAAACCATTATTTATTCCTAAAACAGACTGCTGCAGCTGCATGAAAGGACACAAAAATACTACTAACGAATTTAAATTTAGTAGTAAATAATATTTTTGAAGCTGAGGGAACATTTAATTAGGTATTTTGTAATTAGCTGAGTTGGAAACTGGCCAGGACACCATGGTTGATATTACATCTGTTAAAAAAAATTCCAGGAGATCTCTTTTTGTCTTAAGTGAACAAGACTTTGTTTCCTCCTAAGAATCAAATTTCTTCTTGTCTATGTTTTTAAAACCTATTCCAACCGCTACTTAACTATAAACCTGCTGCTTTGAACAAACATCTGAGGACATTTACCTTCTCCCAGGACACATGTCCTAAAATGCTGCTTAGTTCTATCATAGGCCAATGTCCTGGCAGCCCTTGTGAAATGCTTTTCAATTTGGAGTAAGGCTAGAAAACCATATAATGTGGAAAAAATACAGGATTTGTTATCTTTTAAACCATAATTTCATAACCATCCTCCTCAGTGTTTTTCACTCTACCTAGTATGCATAGGCTCAAATTCAAACTCAAGAGAGATTGAAAAAGCTTTTTTTTTTTTGCAGGAAATTAAAAGGCATTATGTATAATGACTAGAAACACGTTTCCGCTCCTCTCCAGGAGAGAATTCTGCTTTTGTTTACTTCCTATTCTTACCTTTGGCTTTGCCAGCTCTGGAAAATCTGGTTGTAAAATGAAGCCCACTCTTGATAGTAAGCCTGGATTAGCCACAAGGCAGAGTACATAAAACTCCTGGCCATATCACCAGCTCATGCAGCTGTGATGAGGGAAGGTCTTTCAACACCAAAGACTGTTTGGTTTTTTTTCTGAGGAAATCTTTGCCAGCCTCACCAGGCTGTCAGAAAGTCATATCCACCACAGAAACTCATGTCCTTGTAACAAGGAGGTGGGTAATCCCATGCAGCTTCTGAGTGGAGGCATAGCGTCAGCATTGGTTTTGGGCAGGCATGTCTTCTCTCGTGGGGGTGCCCTCACTGGCACAGGGATCTCTGCAGGTGATGCTTTGGCTGAGTTGGCTGCTGAAACCTTTGTTCTTCTGGAAGAAACCTCAGCCCCACTAAAGATGGAAAGAAAAAAGGAAAAAAGGAGACCCCTGGACGTGTTTTTTGTCTTTTATGTGATGATCATACTAAGCTTGCTAGAAGAGAATGACACACTGACTTCCTGATTCATGAAGCAGAGTTACCCATGGATATGCTCTGCTTGTCTCACCACAGACTGTGTGATGCACAGCACATACCATTTTACCCACTGCTATTTTAAAGCCGTGCCAGCTTTTTACAGAAACCTACTCACCTGTCTGCCAAAGTTGAAGGTATTAAATATGTTCTTACAAATGGATTAATGTATGCTTTTCATTATCTGCATTTTTCTTTTATTCACGTTGTTCTCCTCACCAATAGTTATTGTTGACCTTATTTTATGCAGATGAAATATTGAAATGTACACTGTAAAAAAGTATAGGGGGTTTCATTAGAAATTGCAGCCTTGCCATTAGTAGTGTATGACAGCACCAGGGATTTTGTCCAGTGCTACTTATTTTACCAGGGAAATAATGCAGGGAAAGGTCAAAATGCTCCTTGGCACTTTCACAAAAATGTCCTGTGAATTTCTCTTTTTTGAATTTTCCATCTCTTGCATTCTGTGCGTTCTTCTGGATAGTTAGGTCTGAAAGCTGATGGTCTTTGTCACCCTTACTATTTAGTATTCGGTTCCCTCACAAATGCTTTCATGCTCAGGCTATTAGATCAACTGAAGCAGGTTCTAAGAATTCTCTGTCCACCCTACAATGAACAGTTTGTTTCCATTCAAACTAGTAGAAATAAGTATCTGAGGACATGGGAAGATTTTTCACTGGACAAAGCTTTAATTAACTGTTGCATACATATGGACAGGCTTTGGGAGAAAAATACACTTAGCCAAGAGGAACTGTATTTAAAAGAGAAGGAAACAGACTTTGCCTACATGATATTGCCTGCCTATCTGTACTATGGAAGTTAAAGAGAGCTACATTTGAGTTGAGTTTGCTAATAATTTTAGGTATCTCTTCTACTATTGACAGGATTCTGTGCTCATACTGATGGTAAACTGTCTGCCAGCATTTTCTGCTACTTTATTGTCAAGAACAGGTCAGAGCAATTCTCTGATGAAAGAAACTAAAATGTAAAATATAATTTTGTAGCTTTTCCTGTAAAAAAAGAGAGGTTAACTACCTCTACACTAGTAACTAAAACAGGTCAGGCACTGCCCTTCAGTTCGGAAGTCAATTGACTTCACACATTTCACATCACCATAGCTAATCTCTCCCAGCTCCCCAGAACAGGGTGACTGCATTCAAAGTGCCCATTGGGAATGGTTCTGGCCTGTGTTATCTCCCACTTCTCCACAGAAAATGATCTGGGAGTGTTGTAGTTGGCTCAGATCAAAACTGTGCTCAGGGACTATGCTAGTGATTTAAAAGTTCATGTAGTAGTGGTTGGGCTGTGCCCTGGCCATGCTTGATTGGCTAGTAGAGATGTAGCCTAGGGTTTTGGGGGTCAATATATGTCATATATGTCAATATATGGTCAAATGTAGTCAGAAACACAGCCAGAATTACCCTGACCTTCAGAAGAGACTTCAAGCCAATAGAAAAATGTTGCTTTAGTAGCCATTTTCTTACAGAGTTTGTTTAATAGCTTGATGAAAGGGAAACGGGATAGGGAGCTCATGCACAATGACATTGAACCTGGGCAATTTCCCTGTTATCAGTCTGTAGCTTCAAATGCACATATGACTGATCCAAATTGTGAGTGACTACTGGGGATTTTGTCTGAGATATTCGAACAATTTTACCTGTCACAGTTGGTGGCTGTGCTTTGATAGTGAAGGGTGACAGATGACTCCACCTCTTCAGAGACAGAGAGGGAGAACAGGGTAGTTACCAGCAACTTTTAAAAGAAAAAGGCTTTTATAAATAGTACTGATACAGAACATCAGTCACACCATGTAACATACTTCAACTTGTTTATTGCTGGAATAAAGATGAGGCTGTAAATGCAAAGATTTTTTGGAACTTCCTGCTTTACATAAATGTCTCATCATAGTAGATAGTGTAGATGGAAGGTTTTGCAAACATCAATATAAAGTTACTTTACCGATTGACTTGAATCTATTTCTGTGTATGTACTTTTTATTTGTTTCTCTTTGGTCAAGTGATCTGTGTGTTCTGCAGAATCCATTGAAGACTGAAGAATTACATACTGTCTCAAAAATCTTCAGAAAGGAAGATTCTGCAGGAAATGTATGAAATCCAGAGTACTTCCATGAAACTACTGGTTTAAATGAGGTTAACTTGACTTTCTGGCGCAGGAGTAATGTAGTAATCTAAACAAAAATATATTAGAGATAAACATCAGTCACTGAGGTTTTCACAACCACTATTGGCTTTAGAATAGGGAACTTTTAAATGCACTTAGATTTTGAAGTGCAAAGACAGTGTAATCTGAAAGTTTAATCTCTTGTGGAAAAGACTAACTCAAAAGCACAAGGATATTCCAAGTGATATTGCAAAGATGTAGTGTAAAGGATGATGTGTGGGTGGGAGAACTGTCATGAGGCTATAACATAATAATAAATAGCACAGGTGATAATAACTTCTATCTATTTTACGAGCGTCTTTTCAAAGCATTTAAAGTTCTACTCAAAAGCAATAAAATACAAACAAATAGGGGAATTAAAACCAGTATGTATGGCAAGGTTTAAAAGATAAGCATTACTGTGATTGTACATGGTTGAAATCCTGCAGTTCTTCTTCAGGGATGTCTCCCTCAGAGTTTGGTAGGGTTTTTGCTTGATCTGTGAAGGCCTGATCCAGTTCCATGCAGAAAGCTAATGGAAGATTGCATCAAGCCCAGAGGTAGGACTGATGAAAGTAGTATGTGTTTTTATGAAGGATAATACGGTGTTGTATTCTCAGAGTAAAATTAGAGAGCTAATGATGCAAAAAAAAAAAAAAGCACTTTGGTGTTCCCATTGTGCTCTCCTATAATACATGAAGGAGACACAAATATGGTCTCTAAGCAATCTGAAAATGCAAGTAGCAAAAATTTGTTCTGATGGAATCTCTCTTATATGATGATGTCATGGTTTAACCCCAGCTGGCAACAAAGCCCCACACAGCCGCTTGGTCACTCCCCCTCAGTGGGATGGGGGAGAGAATCAGAAGGGTGAAAGCGAGAAAACTTGTGGTGAGATAAAGACAGCTTAATAGATAAAGCAAAAGCCACACAGGCAAGCAAAGCAAAACAAGGAATTCGTTCACCGCTTCCCATGGCAGGCAGGTGTTCAGCCACCTCCAGGAAAGCAGGGCTCCATCATGCGTAACGGTGACTTGGGAAGACAAACGCCATCACTCCGAACATCCCCCCTTCCTTCTTCTTCCCCCAGCTCTATATACTGAGCACGACGTCCTATGGTCTGGGATATCCCTTGGGTCAGTTGGGGTCAGCTGTCCCGGCTGTGTCCCCTCCCAACTCCTTGTGCCCCCCCAGCCTGCTCGCTGAAAAGCCCTCGGCTCTGTGTAAGTACTGCACAGCAACAGCTAAAACATCCCTGAGTTATCAACATTATTCTCTTCCTAAATCCAGAACACAGCACTATACCAGCTACTAGGCAGAAAATGAGCTCTGTCCCAGCTGAAACCAGGACAGATGACCTCAAAGCCATTAGACATATAGGCATATTTTTCTTCCTGAGAGAAATGTCTGCATTTGTGGAGGTTCCTTCACTTCAAACCAGTGCAAATATCCTATGCTGAAGCCTCCTGTTTTACCCTGTCAGAAGGCCTCTTCCTTCTTAACTCCTAGCAGTTGTTTCCCGTCTCTATTGTGACTATATTCACTTTGGGAAATAGTGCATCTAACAGACCTTATCTGTAGGGCAAAACGGTTGGTAATGAGGATTCTGCATCCATACTATGCACGTTTTGGAGGAGTTTATTTTGGACTAGCTCTCATTTGCTCCTGTGGACTGAAAACTCATTCTAGTTGGAGTGTGTCATTTGATCTCCTGAAGCACATCTTTTGGTTTAGTTATGTTTGAAAGGAATCTATTTGTTGTGCTCTGAGACCGCTCCATGCTACAAACTGAAGGACAGCAAGTGGCATAACTGCTGCAAATGAATGTCAAAAGTGTACTACTGGTTCCTAGAGCAACAATGCAGAGATATGAAGTTCTTTTTCCATATGTGTGCTCACCTTGCCAGCCTCATGACTTTTTGGTAGATTTTTGGTGAGCAGAAGAAAAACCTTGTTTGGGAGAGCTGGAAGAGCTACCGTCCTACAGATATGTGTAGAAATGACCACAGCTCACTATTCTGCTGGAACAGGGAAACCTCGTGATCTCTCTGTCTCCTGGGAGATCTTTTTCCAAATAATGCTCCAAATAATGGATATGAAGGGCAATGACAGCTGCCTTCTGAAGAAATACTCTAAGAAATGCTGAGTGTGGGGCATACCAGAGGGCAAGTTTGCCAGATTGGCCAAGTAGTAACAAGGAATATGGGAGAGAAATATGCAATTTGCTTTTATAAGGAAAAAGAAAAGGCAAGGCAAGACAAGAAAGATGTAGTTCTGTGAGCACAACAGCTAGAACCTGATTCCCTATGGATTTCCATCTCTTGTTTTTTTGGTATCTAAAGAGGAGTAGCCTCAAGCTGAAGTTTCTCCCATGGTGGGGCCATTTGCAAGGGGTACTGCAGGAGTTTTCTGATGACGGATGAGGTGTATGCTCATGCTTCTTACCAGCCAGAGCACCTATGAAAGACGTACTTACGTACACACAGAGTCTCCGGCTTCTGGGCCTGGCCTAGGCTTCACAAGGGGTGTGCCAGCTGCTAATGCTCCTCAGCTCCTGCTGCCCAACTCCACATGGACGTGGCCACCATAAAACTAGAATCATTCCTGACTCTGTCTTGGATCTTGCCTTGTTTTACTTTGGACTTTAAAGATGCAGAGCTATCTCTTTATATTATCTTCTCTGGTCACAGAGGTGTTTAAACTCTGCTGAGGTATGTAAAATCTTTTTCTGCTCAGGCTGACATGTCAAAACCACCTGATTTTCATAAATATCTAGTACAGCTACGTGTTGAAAGGTCCTTTCTTTCATTTGATCCCACTAATCCTTAACACTAAAGAAAAATGGCTCAAATAATAGCAGAATTTGACAATAGTAATCACTTGCTCATTGTTTTCCTCTTATCTCTCACTGCTATAAGACACTGATTCTTATCCATGGTGTAACCTTATTGATTGGTGACATTATGAGGATGTGAGCCAAGTGAACTTTGTAACTAATCACACTTTTTCTTTAGAAACTTTTTTTTTTTAAAGAAATTTGGTTTCGTTCTCCATAGTTTGAATTTTCTTCACATTATCATTTCCAAAAGTTTGCCTTTCTTCATTAAAATGTGTGAAGAATTTCCTCTAATTTGTTTCTAATGGCAAACAACATCTTGACCTCATTTGTCAGAAAATGCGGAGCTGAACTGTATCATTTAACAAGGGAATACCACACATGTATGATTAATGTATGGCACTTTCCGTGACCCTATTTGACTCCCTTTGTGAATATTTAATGTATTTAGCATTGTATTTTCAATCTCAGATGACATAAAAGTCAAGAACTCATAGCAAACAGTGCTTCATCTTATCAAATGAGCAATATTAAATGAAAAACAGAGCTTTGAGATATTTTCATAATAATTACAAAAAATAAAATATAATTAAATACATGTATTCCATTTCTCTCTGTTCATCTTAAATCTAAACAGAAATGTCCTGAGGCAAAGGGAAGGTGGGGATGCAGAGAGACGTGCATGTAAAAAAGCTGGCAGGGTATCCAGACTTCAGACTGGGAAGCAAAGGCACAGTAAGAGAATGCTCTGAGGAGAACACACCAAAATCCCCTCTGCTCGCAGACTGGGATGCCCTATTACATCAGCAGTAATAAATGGGTTGACCTGACTGAGCCCATGTCATTTGCGCCCTCAAATCTATTACTAATTTTTATGCATATAGAGGATGGGGTCAGCTTCTCCAGAACATAAAAACTTCTGTTGATGGAACAACTCGGTTACGGTAAGATCCAAATACATACCCCTTTGTCTTCTACAGCATACACCATTCTGCAGGAGGGTGATATCACTTCATAGTCTTCACCTTTGTGCTCCCCATCCTTCTTGGAACAATGCCATGCACGCTAGTCAGACAAAACTCCCATTGAAAGCGCTGGAATTTTGCTTGAGTCTAACATTAAGAACCAGCTCTTGTTTTGTCTCAAGGACAAAAGGACAAGGAGGATTCCCACTGTTTTTTATTTAACTTGGGGCCACATTATAGTGCTCAGAACTATCCACGTCCCTCTCTAAGCAGCAGGGAGACTATGCAGTTTGTGTATCCTTTTTGAGGTTCGGTCTTCTCTCCGTGTGAGCCAGTGCTATCCAAATAGCTTACACACCTTTAGGAACAAATAAATCATAATAAGGTTGGTGTAGGTTTTGTATGAGCAAATAGGTGTCCACATTGTGACTTTAGATTTTCTTTGGAATTTTCTTATTCTGCTCCCTTCATTCACTTGAGTGGATCACAGCTTCATACGGTATGATTTCATTCCATCTTAATTCGTCATGGCCCAAATATGTGAGCTCACAATACTTATAGTCAGGTGTGGCTGAAGGCTACACTATGCTACAGTGTCAGTGTAATTTGCTGCTAATCACTAATTTGTGGCTGCATCAGTACAATTTGTCACTTTGTGGTCATATAATTTGACCCAAAGTTAGAACTAATAATACATATACACAGTACTTGCTTAAAAATTAGATATACTATTCCTTTGCTTATTTTTATTTTATGTTTTTGATGAATATCATAGCAGAAACAAACACAATGATAAGAAGTGGAATTGTGGTTTTGTAGGTGTCAGTGACAAAATTCTCATTGATTATAGTAAGGACAGATTTTTTCCATATATGTAAATTTAATAAGAATATGTGTTTGTGACAATAAGGTTATTTGTATACAGATGTGTCTACTTTATATTTGCCTTTCTATCTTTTGTCATTCCTATCAGATACTACTCATTTTAAGGCTAAGTGTCTTCCCAAAATGTAGGTTTATTTAAAATAAAAACGACAGAAACACGTGGATGAGAAAAAATAATCAGCTAAAATAGTAAGTCTAATGGTTTGAGAAGGCCACATAATAGTCACAGATTTTATTAAAGGTCATTTTAACAATGTGGTGTGCTCATTAATAACAGAAAAGAAAAACTAGCTGCATGCATACACGGCAAAATGTGAAAGTGCTATCGCAGAGTCCTTTTCAGCAACAGTTTGTTACATTTCCACACTTGATTTTGCATATGAGTCGTGTTCTGTATTTTGAGGTGTGAAATGTGAATTACAGAAGCACTGAGAGACTGAATGATCCGTGAGCAAGCCCTGTGCAACTGGATCCTCACGGCCTTTGGCTGGATTCAGGGCACAGGGCCTCTGGAGAGCAGCGTGGAAGACTGGGATTAGGTTACGTGACAACTTTTATTTTAAAATGTATTTTTGGGGGGCCATGATGATCCTATAAGCCTAGTTCTGGGCAGATATAATAAATCGCTTGTTAGGAAATATGTGGGAAAACAAGATGGGTTTTTTTTATGAGAAACAGCCACAGTAGGTTTTCAAAGTTATAGTGGCACCTATGTTTTTTAACCCAGCTTTGAAAACTGGTGCCTTTCACTCTATCTACACTCACCATTCAGAGCTATTCCCCAAACTTATTCTTAGTCATACACAGTGGCTTACAGCTGTTTATAGGCAGTGATACCGCTGCCTCAGAGCCTGCTATTGGAATGTAGTTTGTGTAATATGCTGAATTGCACAATAAAAATTGACAGTAAAGCAGCCGCTCCCATGTAGACCCAGCATCTAACAGAGAGATCACGTTAACAGAAATGACTGGCCCAGAGAATTCCTATTTTGCAAGACTCCTTAGACCACCTTGAGTTTGAATGGTTATAAATCAGCTTTGTGTTACACTGCAAGAGGAATAACTCCCCCGACACCTTCTTCTGAAATAATCTTTTTTCATGTTAGGACAATGTCAGTTGGCAATTTTTGTTATAGACGTGAAAAGGAATACACCTGGTCTCTACTGTTGTACTGCTAGGTCAAACTTCAGCTTAGGCCAAGTCTTCCTGGGTGATTAATAGACACTGCAGCAATAGATAGATACACTCAAATGGTACCTCTGAAACAGTAGAGTGACAACAGTATACTGTTAAAGACACATTGCTCCAAAGTATTAAATGACTAACACTTGACACAATATTTATTCACTTGTCGTTTATCATTCCTGAAATGTTTCAGGGAATATCTTGGCATTCAAGCATCTTGCAAGAGATTACTGTTTTTAAGAGTTTTCTCACTGCAAGTGATTAATTCCTGTTTGTGGCTTTGATTCCAGCTCTCTGGAGGTTGTTGCATGGGCTACACAAGACCTCCTTTAGTATGTAAAGAGCTTTATGTTGCCTTTTGCCTCCTGCGATCCCATAGCTCTGATGGGAGGGTTCTTAGATGCATACTCCATTGATAATAATTATTGAGCTCAATGGCACGCTGTCACTCTACAATAGCACTTAATATGACGTTGTCCTCATAACACCAGTACTAAAGCAACTGAGAATTTCTTGAGGCTAATAGAGTTTTTGCTTATTTCTTTGAAGGAGTGCCAGAGGGACTAATAAAAAACTTATGGACGTGTCTCATGCTGTTTGTCTGTCTACTTAATATGGCCTTGGTCATACTCCTGTTTACAATTTTTCTGTACACAAACAGTATCAGCAATACAGTATAGTGTTTCTTACCCCTCCTTGCCTGTTTTTCTTTCCCTTAAAGATGATGCTGAGACCTTTGAGGCCCTCCACTCTTTGTGTCTGAAGGCTGTTGTGCAAGGATAACTTGCTGTGAAGCGTGAGTTTGAAGTTTCTTCCTGAGTTGTGCCCAAACGGCCTCTCTTAGATAACCAGCAACTGTTTGGGCTGATAGGATCACAGGACACGGCTGTTTGCTGTTAGCTATAAAACTAGTTTTCTAGTTTTCTTTTACTTTTCTATTACTGTGCCCAAGCTTTTACTTCATCCTTTTTTCCTACCCAGAGCAGCTGATTCCTTACCATATTATTTCTCCCTTGTCTTGGTTGAATTTCAGTACTAGCAGATCTGGCTTATTTCAAATGATCAAGACTTCTCCAAACACTCATGTCCATAGTACAGTAGTACCAACTACAGAAAGTCCATTCTGGAATGGAGAAGAAGATGGGAGTGCAAAATAGGTGGCAAAATGTACACAGATTAATCCTCTTGAAAAGCTGCCCAGAGATTTATTTCCCTGGGATTTTTAGCATGTTGTGACACTTCACGCAACTTTGGATTTTGTGTTCTTTGATAGTGTTCTCATGAAACTGCCTTGTTTGATATTACTAAGACACCAAAAAAAGGTTTGGAAGAATGCAAAATGAGGACTAGCGTCAATAGACGTGTCTCACCATATAAATAGAATCAAGAGAATAATAGCATCAGCTGTGCTGGGATTCCTTAGTGGGATCCACTAGCATGACCGTGATGGATTATAGCCTGGATATTGTGACAGTGTATAATAACCACTTGGCATAGGATTTAGGATATCTGCTGTGAGTAAAATAATTTGATTGCTCTGAAGTTTATGATTGCACTGAAGTTTATGCATAACATGGAAGCAAATCTTTCTTACCAGAGATGTGGTGTGTGTTAATATGCAAATGACTGCAGGATTTTCAAATACAAGAATGACAAGGGTTATATAACTAACATGTTAAGACAGTTCACAGCCACTTCCATTTTACTACAGCATTACAGTCCTGTGAGCTGCAGAGATGCCTGAATAGATCGTCACATGTCATTACTGGATATTTGGAAGAAAATAATGACATCTGGAGAGAGACAGAGAGTTTTATGAAGAATGGTCAATTTTGTCCATCAATATTTTCAGAAAACATTTTATTTGAATGTAATTATATGAGTTCATACCCTTTCTTAATTGTACTTTGAGCTGCAGATAAAAGCAAGGTCAGAATCTCCAGGCCAAATGACATTTTTGTTTAATTTCATTTGCATAAAATACACTAGTCATAACTGCTCATATTTTTGCTAAGGAGCCTCAGTGTGATTTTGGAGTTAAGAACCAACTCTGAAGTCATGTGAGTTTCATTTGTGGATTTAGTGTGAGCACGCTCAAGCCTCTTCTCTAAAAATCATTATTGTGGTACAATGCCACATACATATTGTAACATCTTAACATGATGCAATACCAGCTGCATGTTGTCATATTTTGGATCAAATGTAATATAAACACTATTATGTAAATGTAATAGAAATGCTGAATACTAGAGATAATGAAAATACCTCAGTGCATTTTTTATCATAGCAGAATTGTTGTTGTCCTGTTTTGACTTTAGTAGTTTAACAAATGTTGCAATTCTTCAGGTTATTTCCCTTAAAAGGTAAAATTGGTGGTGGAGCTAGACCCCACTGGTGGAACTATATTTACAGTGAAAGCACATGTTTTCGCTTCTCCAGCTGCAGGCCATCGCAGCATGGTGCTTCTTGGCACACGCTCTCACAGTCCTGTAAGACCACACTCAGGTGGTGCCTTCAGGACGTTCCCACAGCCCAGTCCCTCTCCACCTTCTGGGCTGGCTTTTATACTCTTTTCCACTTTATTTCACAGACAGTTGAACATAGATAAAAGTAGTTGCAGCAAAAGCTCTGCTCTCATGTTGTCTTCCTTTTGGGCAGTGGTCCATTCCTGTTTCTTGGGGAATGCATGTGGTTTTTTAGACATCTTTTTCCCCAAAGGAATTTCAATAGGTTCTCACATTTACTCCTAAAAAGGATGGCAGGTTTACCCACTGTCGTCAACATATTTTAAGTCAAAACACAGCAGTATTAAACTTGCTTTCTTAAGGGACTGATCTAACAGTTCTTAGACAGATGAGTAACTCTTCCAAAATACCAGTCTGACTCATTTCTTTCTTTCTGCCCACATAAACCCCCTTCTAGTTTCATTTGGCTTAGTGGCATTTTTAACTTCCTGTCCTAAACTTTCACATAGTGTTTCTGTGAACTATGAACAGTGGCAGGGTTTCCACGTAAGAAGCTTCTGCAGTGGGTGACATGTAGGGACAGTTTAAGCAGAGCATGCTGGAAGGCTTTGCAGTGTCAGAGAGAAGGTAGACTCCAGGAGGGGGGTCAAATTAACTTCAGAATCCTGCAAGGCCTTTTTTACAGGAAACATTAAAATAGGGCTGTCAGCCGTCACAGACAGATGGTCATCCTGATTAAGAAGCATATTTCCCTGTTATTTTTACAATACAGTCAAGGCAGATATTTCATCCCCTTCCGCATTCGATTGCAGCGACTCTTTCTCTCTCTTTGTGCTTTGTTGCCTGGAGAGCGCTCCTCTCCCCGGACCACTGTCACAGGCCGCTAGTCTGTGACAAAGCTCAGTCTCAATCTCACACAGAGCTGAAAAAGAGAAAGTCACAAAAGAGCCCTTTTTTTCTTCCTTTTGGGTTTTGCCTTGTTCCTCACCCGGGCTGCAAGAGGGACTGCAGACAGCACGGGGATACCTTGCAGCAGATGAGGGAGGGAGGCATGTCCGAGGCAGGAGCTGGCAGCAAAGGCCCTGCCCGCGATGCACAGGGTGAGTGTCTCATGTCAGAGATGCTGCTGCTGTCTCTGCCTTTGCCATTTCTGCCCCAGTCGCCTTTGCCTGCGTTGCTGCCATTTCTTCCCCTACCTGCACTGTTTTTTCCTTGACCCACACACTTTCTGAAAAGTGCTGAACATTTTGTTTTCTTCCTTTATGCTTATGAGATTGATCCTTTTGCTAAACAGTCATGTAAACAAGGCTCAAGAATCCAACTATCTGGGGACAATTCATTCAAATAGAAGTAGCATTCTGGGTTTTTTTTAGAAATATATAAATCAACTGAAATTATATTTACAGGAATAAGTAACTGAATATTACAGAATTTTATACAGCTATTTTCAGTGAACTGACAGCTCAAAGGTTCGCTGATGCCACCATCAGAGCTTAAAGCTAGCTGAAGCTAATTCATTACTACTAATGACATAACCTGAACTTCACGGAACGCTGTGATAGAGTAGAAAATCCACCTGAGAATCTGAGGCTGGGACTGTAGCTCACACTCACCTTCAGGTTCCTCAGGGGATATTGCTTAGGGATTCATAGTTTCACTTGGCATACTTAGGTTGCTTAATGTTAATCTGTTGATACAGAATTGCACTGCAGTGAAGACACAATCCAGACCAAGTCAGGGCTACAACAGACCCTGGGAATCAGAGGTTTCCCCAAACATCCTCATCTCCTTTCCTTTCTCCTATGAAATATCCACTGAGATTCTTCACTGACAGGGAGATGGGATTGAATAGTTAAGGTTGGATCCAACTGTGAATGCAATGCCTCAAAGTTTAGGTATCTCTATAGTTTTGTTCTTCAAGTGGATTTGCTGCACTTGCTGAGAAATGCCTCTGTCCCAGGGTGTCTGATGGGTGATCCCTGTCTCCACTTTGCATATTACCAGGGTCTCCTGCTGAGCTTTGCTGTGGAGCTTTATCTGGCAGACATTCACAGAAACCATGCTCTAACAGGGCAGAGATGATCACAAGCTTCAAATGATGTTTGTGCATTTGTCCTCCTTTTCTTAATACAAGAGTATTGCAGTTAGAGCACCCAACAAAGAAGTGGGGAACCGAGGTAAACTTCCTTCTCTTTTTGATGGTCAGTGGCAGAGTGGTAATGGCATAAGTTCAAATGATAAGATAGGATACCTTCTTCAGTTGGGTACTATTGTTTGTCTCTGCCTTCCATAGTCTTCACGACCAATTATCTTCAGACTCCTGGAATAGGAGACCTCAGTGCATCTCAAGGGACCAGTGCTGAAGATATTCAAGCTGACCTCACCTTCCCACATAGGCATTTCCTTGTAGTTAGGAAGATAAAGATGCTTTATTGCTTCAGTCAAGGAAGGAGAGAGGAGGGAAACGGTCTGTTTCCCTCCTGAAGGCAGAATGGGAGAAAGACTAATTTTATTCCAATTGATGTATTTGGCTGGGGAAAGCTGGAGTCTCGAGCTCTATTCCTCACACCAAGGACCTTCTCCAGTGGCTGTTTCATTCAAACATCAAGAACAGCTAGACACAGACATAGAGTATATCTATCTTAATTTGCCTCTTGAATTAAGGTTTGATGTTTATTTTACTAGCCTGATTATTACCAATATAATTTCCTTATAAGGTAGCACCATTTAAAACTCTAAATGAGATATCTATCTATATCATCCATGTTTTGCAAGTTAGATTATGTTGAGGAGCCTTAAATGTGATTAATTGTCTAGTTGTTCTTTGTATGCATTTACTTCTGTGCTACAGTTGTGTACGGGAAAATATGATCATGATGTACTTATAATCTTAACCTAAGCAAAGCAGTATGTTTTTTGGTTAAGTTCTGTTATTACTTAGCTTCACATGGTGGGGAATGCGAGTTCAGTAAGCTTTTTTTTTTCTTCATAGTTTTACACAGTTAGCTGAAGTCAGTCCTGGAGTAACTCCATTAAGTCTAATGAAATTAACTTCAGCATTGGTTTGGCCCAGTGTTTCTGTTTTGAAGTGATAAATTGTCCATAAGAAGCATAGTCTTTTACTTTGCATGTGGTTAATTTCACAAGAATGGCAACAATCATTTCTGAAGCTCAACATCCTTGAAAGTATCTTTGTGGGTCATGCTGAGAATGAAAAATATTATGTATACATAGCATCAAAGGCACCAACATAAAGCTATAGTTTGAAAACTCAGCATTCCTGTGGTATTAAAAGGAATGCATCTGAGGAAAATGGCAGAAATCAGTCCTCTGAGAGGAGCAACACTGAACAAATGTATGCATGTTAAAATGTCTAAATGTTTTACTGTTGTCTGTAATTGAATTAGGTTCCAAGTGAATGAAGGGAAAATAAGACTATTAGAAAAAGAACAATCAATCATACTAGTCAATGGCAGATCAAAGAGGGAATATGACAAACTGATGAACCTGTGTCTCTCCTTCACTTGCAAATAAGGGGACACTGGTCATGTTCAAATAAAGCCATCAAAGAATTTTTCTTCCAAATAGCATCCAGGGCATTTTCACACGTACAAATCACAGAATCATAGAATATCTCAAGTTGGAAGGGACCCATAAGGATCACCAAGGCCAACTCCCTACTCCTCGCAGGACTACCTAAACCAAAACCATATGACCAAGAGCATCATCCAGATGCTCCTTGAACTCTGACAGGTTTGGGAGCCTGTTCTAGTGACTGATCACCCTGATGTACACCCTGGCTACAAGGATGTACAAATACATCTTTGACAGGGAATTGTCATTGCTATTTGTGAGGGGAGTGACCAAATCAACAGTTTATTAAAAAGACATGAATAACCTCACTTTACACTGATTTCTTATGTGGTTTTCTTACCATGCCAGGAAATTCTGTGCTGAAATCAGGACATACAATGACACTCCTAATGACTAGATTCAGTTCAGAATTAAAATGCTTTAGTGAGTGCTTCTATTTACTGAATGAGCCATGAATTACTGCTCTGTTCTCAACACTCTTTCAAATCAAGGAAATAAGGCACAGAGCTGTTAAGCTCCTATCTCTCCTATTGAACTATTACAATAAAGGTCCTAGAACTTAGATACTGTGGTAAACTCATCTTGAAACTACTCTGCTCCTGTGGTAGCATTGTTCCGCTTTGTAAAATTCTTCAAAATCCATGCAAAGAGTAGCAAACTTAATGGTAATAGCTCTCTAGTCTAATGGCTAGTGCATTTCCTGGGGAGGTGCAACACCTGGGTTTCTGTCCTTGGTCCAAAATGCACTTACTGAAAATGGAAAACCAACAGAAAATATAAAAGCAAAATACTCTACAGCCTGATGGTTAAGACACTTTCCTGAGATAAAAAGTTAATGAATAAAAACCAGATGTCATAGCTATCTTCTACAGTCTTTTTCTGAGTGGAGGCTTTAATTTTTTTTGACTGAAATGCAGTGCATTAGCTTAGTTGGAAAGCTCAATAGAACATTTCTTATAGAAACAAACATTTTTTTTTGTTTGGATTCTTTCCAAACTGCATTATGTTCTGATTTCATTTTCCTAAGATCAATGAGTTTAAAATCTGTTCTTCACAGGTTCCCATGCCAGAAAAAATCATTTGATCAGAGAATAATTTAGGTCATAAGTGACCTCTGGGGGCCATCTAGACTAATCTTCCACTCCAAGCAGGACTAACTTCAAAGTTATATCAGGGTGCTGGGGCCTTATATCAGGGCCTTATCTAGTCAAGATTTTCAAATCTCCAAGAAGAGAATTTTGCCTTAATTGTTCTTAGAAAAGACTATTAGCTCCTGATTTCTTTATTCAAGTATTTTGGGCTGATAGGTGATGAAAAGCTGTAGTGATAAGACAGTCTGACTTAAATGCTAACCGTCAAGGACAATTTTGTCTTGAAAAGGCTTGGGTCTCATATTATAATGAAGGAGTAGGATGTGTCCTCTGCCTGGTGTTTCAGGATAGCAACCTACACTAGCTGCTCTGGGCCATCCTCTGAAGGAGGTTCCCTCTGTGAGCCTAAAGAATTTTCCTAGGTCTGGGTCATCCTTTGATCTTCCATATTTGCAGACTGTTCTTCAAAACAAGCTTGCAGGGAACTTCCTGTTTCATTATTTTGAGGTGTTTTGATTGTATTTATTCTTATACAGGAGTGCTTGTATGACTTCACCACATGGGTTCATTTTATGCTTACTGTATAAATTAAGACTTGTTTTGATTTTGAGCCAAGCAAGTCACCATTTATTTGTGTGTCGCCATATATTTGTATGTGCTTCCAGAAATTACACTGTAATCAGTTCCACTATTTATTTTGAAATTCATTCTTCATTCGTTTGCGTCACCAAGAAAAAAAAAGCGACAAACTTTTATAGACTTCTGTGAACATTTACCAAGAGAATTAAGTAAGATAGCAGTTTGTCTCTGCCTCACAATCAAAGCTCTATTCTCCAGTTTCTGTTCTTGAACAGATTCTGATTTTGATCTCTCCTATTTCTGCAGAAAATCATACGGACTCTGCAAGACATTTGCTTTCTTCACAAGACATGATACTCCACAGCCTGATGCCCTTGTGTTGTGACTGCCTCCACATTTATTGAGTTTGCTGTTGCTGTCTCTAGAGTTTATTTACCCTTGCATTCAATCTTTCTGACTTTGCACCCACTCTGTGTCAGATATATCTTAGTCCTTCAACTATTTGCAAGCACTTTGGTTTCCAGTTCCACTTCACTGAAAACATTCTCATTTTTTTTGAAAAGTCAGATCAAGTTCAACTGCTTAGTTCAATTGGTTAGATTTGTAATGTAATGGTCAATAGTATCAGCTGCCTGGTTTTTGCTTTTAAAGAAGATGTGTCTTTCCTTTCTGGTGTGCTATTTCTCCTCTTTCCTGGTACCATGCACCCTAGATGCGAAGCCTCTCTCAGAACTTGCTGTTATCTTTTTCTGGCCAAAGGAATATTTCTTCAATCTTCTTGCAGTTGCTGTTTTGAGCAATTGGGTTATGCTCCACATGATTTCTCCATTGCCCCTTGAATCAGTCAAGAGGCCTAAACTGCAGGAATAATTTTTCTAGAGATTCTTAGTTAGTGTCTATCATCCTAACTCTGACCCCCACCCTAAAGACACTGAAACTTTCAGCTATGCCCTATATTTGATTTCTCATAGATTTCATGTAAATTCTTTTTAGGTTATCTCACACACTATTTAAGTTCTTTGTCTTCCTGTAATATTTTAATTTCAAATGTATTCATTTTATTCCTTATTCTCTGTATTTCTCTTCTACTCTGTGTCCAGTTCTCAAGTCTATATGGAATAATATATTTCTGTTGGTCTCAAATTATCTATAGCTTGGTCTTTCTCAGAGTATGGCTCCATTTTGATGATAGAGCAGACCTAACAGCTCACTGTTAACAAACCCCCAAATTTCCCTTTATCTTCTCTAGACTGTCTGTGCCAGCTCTGTTTCTTGTTTAACCACTTGATTAACGGATTCAGCTGATTAAATAAACTGAAAAATTATCCTGTTCCCAGGTTAGTTTTCTTTCACCTTAGTGATTTGAATTGACTTGCTGAAGTACCAGTTGAATATTGGATCCAGGGAAAAGGAAAAGGTAGGAGTGGGAAAATGGTGGCAAATGCAAGAGTGTGCCTCTATGATGTTGGGGTATTACTGGCACAGATCAAATGTGCTGATGGAACCACAACATTCACAGCTTTTTTAAGCTAGGCACTCTCCCTAGCAAAATGTAACAATCTTACCTGTGCCTTAATTTCTTGCTTCGTAATATTTATTACCTATTATTTAAGATTTCTTGATATTCATGGTCGTAATGTGTTGATATCTATGATGACCATTTCATAGATCTTCAAATTTGATTTAAGCCTGTGCATTTGATTTTATACACATTGACTGAAATCTGTTTTTCTTGATACTTGTTAACACAGTGTTAACAAGCTTTATTAAGTCTACAGCAGATTATCAAAGATCAGATTTTGTAGGTTACAGGTACTTGATATTTGACTACCCTCTTCTCTTTGGAGCTTTTCCAGATCTCCTTTTCCTCCTGTGATTTAGTTTCTCAGGTCTTTGGGTTAGGTCATTTCTTCCTTTCCATAAATATTCAAGGGGAGCATTGACAGTTCTTGGTATGTTGTTGTTCTTGACCATTTTGACTATTTTCTACTTACTTTCATTGTCTGAGTCTTCCACAGATAAATCTTCTCTCTGAAGATTGACTATGCTTTCCTTTGTTTGGGATTTTTCCCCTTTCTAACTCATTAGAAACTCTAACTCCATAATTATAATCTAAGAAACAAAAAGCTTTATTTTTATCCTTTCTTGCTCTCAATCCGATACCTTTTTTCCCACATAGTTGTCTTTCAAACCCCCTTTTCAATTATTAGACCTTATATCTCCTCCGTACAAATAACTTCTTTTTGTTTTAAAAGTATTTGAGCTCTATTTTTTTTTTTTTTTTTTAAATTTTGTCTGTCAACAGAAGATGGACTTAAATTCTGAAGGCAACTGGTCTTTGATGCGTGTTCACTCTGGGTCATTTTCCTACCATATTGATCACATCACATTGTGAGTGATATTTATAGTCTCTTTGTCAGCTCTTCTTATCTCATCTCTGATAGACTTCTCTCTGTTAGCATCCTCTGCGGTTTTAACACAATCTTTTAAAATTTCAAGCTGGTTAATCTGCTACACCAGCCTTTATTTTGGCTATCTTTGATATCCTGTGTTATAACTGACTCATGTCTCTTTTGTGTGGTTCTTTCACGTTGCAAGTCTTGTTTTCTCACGCTTTCTTATTTGCTCTTATGAAGAGTGGCTGAAGTCACAGTTGGCTTTCAATAGTCAGATATTACTCCTGTCTCTTGAATCAATAAATATACAGGGCTGATTGTGGTACTTACTTACTTAAATTTTTTTTCAGTGACTTTGTTTAGTATTTTCAGATCTCCAGTGAGTCTATTGACTCTAGCTTCTGATTAATAAAATGTGCTTCCAGGAAAATCTGGAAGTGTTACAGTCATCTCTACCACTATCCACCACGTTCCTCCCTCATAAGACTCTCAGAGACATTTTTCCCCACGATTGTTCTCTTTAGATGTTCAGTTTTCTTAGGCACCATGCAACACAGTGATGATGAAAAGGGCTATTGCTAGGAGACAGTTCTGTGTTTCTTGGCCACGCTTACCTGATATGTGCCAGTAAGATTACCAAATCTCATATTCCCTCATCATATGACAGGAGTTAGTATCCGCTTGAAACAAATGGCTACTAGCTGAATGTAGCACTTGGCAACATTTTATTTTGTAAGTGGAAAACCATTCTCTTTTCTTTTGTTATTCATTGTAGTAACATAGAAGATGATTTTTTTTTCTTTTGGCATCCATTGAAGTTTTATGGAAGCCATTGCAATTTAGTATTAATTAATATCCACTTACAGCAAAGTGTTGACAATAACTTTCCAAAATTGTGAATTTGACATTTAGCAGCATCATTTAAGAGAGCAAGAAGAGCTTTCCAAACTACAGTTGAAAGCAAATTAACTGTGATATAAATGTTTATAACTTTAGTCACTTACTGAGTGGCTAAGGAAGCTTTTGTTACGGCTGGAGACTTCTACATGGATGACATGAGATACTTCCTTCCCAGTTACCTTGCCAGACATTATGTTTTGCCTCAAGTATTTCTATTTAAAATGCTCATTATTTTAGCTTGCACAGTTGGAACTAAAATTCTGCATACCAGGGCCAGTGTGCTCTAGTGATTTCTTTTAGTTCAAATCCTTTAACAACAGGCTACTGCTTTAGTTCATAGCCCACTGTGAAGGGGTCCAAAGCAAGAGGTTTAGGGACACTGTAGATCATACTCAAATAGCAGGTATCTGCCTCCATCAGACCTTGTGTTCATTTACTAAGTCAAAACTGTTACCATAACAGCTGTCATAACCTTAATTTACGCATTTAGCCAATGGCTGAATCTTAGCTATGTAGTTAGTTTTTAATATACTCACAGAGAACCCTCTAGCCTGTTTGCTGAAGAATCTCTTGAAATGGCATTTCCCTGAGCTACAAAGAGCTCTAAAGTTCCTCCAAGGAGTTAGTTTTGTAGAGAAGGGATTTAATCCTTTCTACTTACTGAGGGACTGCTCTTTTCCTAACACATTCCAGGGAGACAAGAGCGCATCAGATGTTTATCTTTTTACACCCCA
This sequence comes from Harpia harpyja, assembly GCF_026419915.1. NCBI lineage: Eukaryota > Metazoa > Chordata > Aves > Accipitriformes > Accipitridae > Harpia > Harpia harpyja. Next base: position 8,118,293 of record NC_068942.1, on the reverse strand, counting down.
TCAGTATTTGAAGAGGTATGAGGCAATAATTGCTCTGTTAAGGCATTCCCTGATGTCAGTAAACAAGAGACGATTCCAATTCCACAGTTACAGGGATGGAGTGGGAAACTGCCAACACTTGTTTGATTAAATCTGTAAAGTCATTGTTGAGGCAATGTATATTGTACAGATGAACAGTCATGAACTTCAATCTGGAAAGCAGATGACGTGTGCTTGCATCCTTCATAGAAGGGCTAGTTAAAAAAGTAGTTAAAATAACCTCCTTGTTATTTCATTCTGGGCAACAAAATGTGGAGGAATGCTATATTTACTAAATGACCAGGAGATGAACTCTAAAGTTTCCCTGTGCATTACAAAGGTTTGGAGTTGCTACTTTTCCTTCATTTAAGACCACATGTATGATATTGCTGTGATTATGATGATCTTTCAATATACAAGATGTGTCTTTTCATCAGCACCTGAGCACCCTTAAATGTGTTATCAGTAGACACATTTATGCAAGTACAACCTGTATTTTAAATAAAGCCTGAATAAAAGCTTTGCACAGGTATTCAGCCAGTTAGATCACTTTTGTTCGTTCATTCATTTGTTCCTTCCTTCCTTCCTTCTTTCCTTCCTTCCCTCTCTTTCTCATTTGAAAACATTTTCCAATATATAAAGTAAGAAAAAAAAGAGTTAAAAAGAAGAATTTTTATCAGATAGCCCTCCTCCAGTCAACATCCACTCTACCCTGCTCAAAGAAGGAAGCGTGACAGAAGTGTGTCAGGTACTTCAGATCCTCCAATACGTGGCAGAGTTAATTACCTCTTTTCTGTGAATTGCCTGTTTGTCCAGGGGTAAGAAAACGACCCCTTATCAGGAACCCGTGGCCCTTTAGCATTGGAATGTGCAGACGGACTCTGCAACGGGGGATTTATCTGGCAGTGTTACTTCCATGGAATGTTTCTATTTTGCCTATAAAGCTCTTCCTCCCTCCCTGCACCCTGCCATCCTTCCACTCTGTACATGTCTGTGAAGTCCCCTGAGTCTGTGATTTACTGCTTTTTTTGGAAACAGGAAGGCTAAAGCTATTTGCAAGTATAAAATTATATTCATGTCAGAGTTAGGAAATTAACTTTTTTTTTTCTCCAGGTTTTTCTTTTTGTTTTCCTCTGTTTTATGTGCAGATTTTTGTAGACATGCTGTTACAGGTAAAATGCCTTCAGAATATATATGATTAAAATTAAATAACAAATTCCATGCTGGGCTATGTAATTCTGATATCAAATGAAAATCACTACCTTTTTGTTCCCTTTCCATCCAGGTAAGTAAGTCTGCAAGCCTGCCTGGTCTCCATGCCTGTCATTCTGTAGACTTGGCTATTACGGTATCAGTGGCATGAAAAGAATTTTATCAACACAATAGCAGATCTTTATATCTCTAGGGATATCTCTAAATGAGTCTCTTCTGGTGATCATTAGGCATAAACCTCATATACAGAATGCTTCACCAGTGATGAATTTGACTGTCCCCTTTGAATGAAGTGGTATTTGTTTGCTTTACAGAGACAATGCCCGATACGCAAATATTTCCATCATTTGGCTGTATCAGATGGGTTATCAGAACTATTCAGGTATCACTGAATAATCAAAGAGAAGAATGCTGAAGGATTTAAGACAAGTTGCTATGGAAATTAGAGAAGAGATGTACTATATGTGATTGATAGATGGAATAAATCAAGGCCTTTTTTAATGTATACGATCTTTATTATTGTTAAGACAAGTGAAGTTGTGAGTGACTATCAAGAAAGCAAGCTGTCTTTGAACCTGTCCTGACATATTTTTCTGTTTCCCTTTTGCTTTCTGCTACTTCCCTCTTGAAGGAATATGTTACTTTGCTTGTGTATGATGTGCACATCTACCTCCAGCATTTGCAAGCTATTTATATGTGCTGCTGTTCAATAGAATGGGCAGTTGCCCAGTGTGCTTGCATAATGCTAGCAGTTCTGCATGAAGAAATGAGAGATTTTACTTTGGTTACAAACTGACATTTGAAATATTGTCCTTATGTGTTTCATCTTGGTTTTTTAGGCATCTGTAAAGCATAGTCTGTGATGATTAGTTCTTCTGCCCATGTCCTTGGTGGTGTTTCTCACAAGGGGTGTCAGGCAGCCGACTGGCTGCCAGCTTCTTGTCAGGTGTATTCAAGGCATTGACCATCAGCTGTATAACAAATCTTCCCCTTGTATGAGAGCTGAAATGCCTTCTCCAATAAAAATAGGCATTGTTAATTTTTTTCTAGAAAAACATAATTGATTTTAACTGTTTACTTCATTGAATAAGCTCTAGTGGCTCATCTGTCTTTGGACACTGACCTTGTCATGGATTACTCCTAGCCTAATTTTTAAGTTATTCCTAACATATTTCTAATCTCAGTTTTCCACGTCAAAATGTGGCATTTGGAGGGCAGGAACTTCATTGTCATACCTGATTTATGTAGGGGGCCACTGATTCTGAGGCTCCAAGTTATTATTGTTCCTTGTCCTTCCTCTGCCCTCACACTCACTGGAAATGGGCAAAGAGTCTTGACATAGTATGAGAGATGTGACAATGAAAAAAAAATGGTATTGATGAATGTGTTTGGTCCAGTGTACTTGTCTCAAGTGGAAATGTCTAGTATCTTGTGGTTGTCAGAGGGAAAATTCACATCTGTCCAATACTGTCCCAAAACCAGATCCAAAAGGTGAATATTTTGTCATTTTGTTAACATCTTTACCTAGTGTTACTATATGCTTATGCCAGATTTTTACACAAGACATAAAAAAAATTGAGATATGGCAGTGACGTGTTTGGCATTCAGTGTGTCAGACCTCCGGTGTATACGGGATAAGAACTATTCATCATGTGCCACATGCCAGGAGGCTTCTGGGGAGCTTCAGACCCACGGTATGCTTGTTGTGGGGTCAATCACTACACGCACAGTAAATCCGGTGTACCCTGGGAGCTCCAGGCTCACTCTGTATGCACTGAAGGCTGATATATCAGCGTGCAGGGGATGTATCCAGAATCTCTGCTGCATAGCCAGAAATCCCAGACAAATACAGCAAATTCTGCCTGGCAGAATTTCTAAACATAAGAAAGAAAAAGGCAGGAAAACCCAGTGACATAGTAGCCCTTGTACTCAAAAGAACTGCCGAACTCATCACGTAGGAATATGCCTTTCTTGTATTCTGCATGAATCTCCATTATGGGTCATGTTGCATCCCCCCTTGGATGAGCACGGTGTCTCTACGTGAGACTAAACCCTCAGTCTTGCATAATCTCTTGTAGTTCCACCAGCATCAGCAGGGAGTAGGCTGGTTTACTTCTGCTCCTGATTTGGCCCCATTCCCTGGCTTTTTATTAACTGATTGTTGTTCCTTTTTTTTTTTTTTTAAACAGTCACAGAATAGTAAATGATAATAATAGATTACTGCATGGATGGATGTATCAGCATATGTTTGTGGGGGGATGTGAGAGACTGAACTGTGGGACGACCTCCCTGACATTCTCCAAAGCCTTTTTTCTTTTCCCAGGCTTTTTGGGAGGGCGTTTGTCTGAGGAGGGGAATTCATTAGGTATGCTGGGGAAGAGACTTCTTATGTTTGCTTGCAGATCTTTATAGCCTTCATGGAGTGGGATGCACGGTTCCCATAAATATGTGATAATGATCATTTGGAGTGTGAATGTTAATTTGTGTAATGGATTCCCAAAATATGGGCCATGTGCCTGCTGAGTATGTTTTATTTTAAAATAAATGTGCATACATAATACACACACAGACACATGCTGCCTGCATATGCATCCATAATTAAAAATCTAAAATTATAATTTGTTTTTGAAGGAGACAAAGCAACAGCTTCCCCAGTACACTCATAACCGTTGAGCAGGAGCCCAGCCGTCAGGATGGTTTTGTGAGCCTTGCCGGAGATCACAGTCCCACACGGACAGCTGCAGCTACAAAGCACCCCAGTGACCTAGATTCAGCTGTAGATTACTGTCTGCTTTGGCCTGTGCCTCCCATCGCTGCACCAGGAGTCTGATTTTGTTGCACAAGCTAACTTGCTTACTGCTCTGACCCATTTTACCATAGCAACCTGGTTTGCTGTACCAGAGGCTAGAAAAAGCACACAGGCGACTTTTTTTCAGGATTCCAAGATTAAGTTCACTCTCTGCTCTTTTTTTTCTTCTCCCCCCTCTCCCCCCTAAATGTGCTTAGCAGACATGACGAAGAAGAACTGACACTTTCCAACAACACTGGAAGCCAGGAAAAGATTTAGGCGAGGTATTACTTATGTACTTCTAATACATTGTTCATCCTGATGAATGTTTTTGACTTATTTTTCTTTTCCTGGCAAAATTAGCCAGATGCTCCCCTTGTCCCAAATGTCTTATTCCTGATTTTCCCTCATCCATCCCTACCCCCTTCCCCCAATATCCTGCCCATTTTACTTTCATAAGTATATTTCATTATGTCCTATGTTTTTGATTTTCTGATAACGCATGAATAAGTGCAATCAGATGCTCAGGAATAAAACTGCTTTCACTATAGTGTGTTAGCTGTTGTCCATACGTTTGTGTGTTTACATGCGTGTATGTGTTAGAAGCAGGAGGAGGCAGCTTAGAGGCAGCTCTTTTCAGACATTAATTTGGTCTTTTGTAGACATGATTCTGACTGGAGAAAAAGAAAAAGATAAATCAAAACACTATAGATAATGGTGGTGAGATTTGAGAAAATCAGATGTCGATGATTTTTCAAGATTTCGTCCTTTTTTTTTTTAATGTTGCTGAGGAAACACTTCACATTTGCTAAGCTTGGAGATGTGCATGTAGATGTAAGCATATGCAAAAATACACAAAATCAGAAGAAAGCCAAAAGGAGACAAGTGTTATGAAAGAAATTGGCTTTTCCCTCCATGTTTCACATATTTCTGAGATGCTCTTAAAGCACCTGGGCATTTTTGCTAGCCAGCCAAAGGAACCTTGCTCAGTACCTCCCAAGCCCAGCTGTGACTGTTCCTGCCCTCATGGGTGCTGGGAAAGGCAGAGTCAGGCTTCCAGGCTGACAGGCATCAGAGGTGCATTTCATTTTGCAAAATGTTTTGGGAATCTGTTTTGCAACCCACACAGAGAGTCCCAGATATTGACAAGTCATGACATTTTTGAGTTTGCTGGTGGCAGTGCTGCTCTGGGTGAGTGGTTTGGTTTAGGCTCATTTCTGCTCTAGACAGATAGCTCCTGGTTGTGTCGGTTCATTTATTTTTAGCTTCTAGAAACTGGTAAGTGGGTTCATGTTTTGTTAATCAGCACTGGTATTGTATAAGGCTCAAGTTCCATATCTCTCCCAGCTGGCTAGTAAAACAAGGTACGATAGACTCTCAAAAAATAGTGCAAGGTGCCAAAATGGTTCTGATGTAATTGAAAAGTACATCTCTCAACATTCTTCCTTCAGAAGGACTATCCTTATCTCCAGGAATGTAGATGTTTGAGCTGTTTGAGCTGAGTACCCTTTCAAGCATTTCAACTCTCATACAAGGGGAAGGTTTCGTATACAACTGATGGCCAATGCCTTGAATTGCATCTGACAAGAAGCTGGTAGCCAGAGCGAGCTGTCTGACCCTCTGTGGGAGAAACACCGTCAAGGACATGGGCAGAAGAACAAATCAGCACAGACTAAGGAACAGTGTGCATTTGTGAGGTCTTAGATACGCCATGAGCATTGCTTGTGTGCATGCCTCTACTCCACAGTGAATGGGAAGCCATCCAGCAGCCCTATGGACACAGCTTTCCTTGCCAATGTGTTGTAAGGCCATATCAGGGCTTACCTCAGGGTAGCGTGTTGTCTCATACCCTCAGAATGGAATGGGAAGTTGGATTCTGTGTAAATGCATTTCCTAAGAGGTCTCAAACTGTAATTGCAAGCAGACCATACATGAGCAAACCACTCTGGAGAGGGGAGAGAGGCAAAATGAATACACCAAGGTCTATTACATTCAGAAAATTGCAGACTCCTTGCCAAAATGAAAGATATTTAAAAAATCACATCACTGCTGTCATTTAACCTTGTAAAAAGACCCAAGCACCTCAGATCTTATACTTTATTGACAAGTCCTTCCCAAAGAAAATTAAAAAATAAGTTGAAAAAAACCATAGCAACTACTACTTCCTCACCTCAGCATCTGGGTATTTGCCATAATTTCCACTTGCTTGGACTGAAAGTCATCTACTAGTCCTTATCTAGAGGATGTAGTTCTGGCTTTTGGTGCAGACAGGTCTGACAGCTGCCAGGGTCAGCAGACTGCTGTTGGTGGGCAGCAGTCCTATCATCTATGCCTGGACTGGCTCTACACCTTCCTCCTCTCCTGTGCCCTTTGCCAGACCTACCTGTGGCTAGTCCTGCCAGGATAGTGTAGTACTCAGCTTGGAGGAAAGTGAATCTCTCTCTTCTTGGCTTAGACAAGTGTACTCTTCGCTCGGTAAAAAACTGGCTGCATGGACGAGCCCAGAGGGTTGTGGTGAATGGAGTTAAATCTAGTTGGTGGCTGTTCACAAGTGGTGTTCCCCAGGGCTGAGTACTGGCCCCAGTTCTGTTTAACATCTTTATCAATGATCTGGATGAGGGGATCGAGTGCACCCTCAGTAACTTTGCAGGTGACACCAAGTTGGGAGGGAGTGTTGATCTACTCGAGGGTAGGAAGGTTCTACAGAGGGATCTGGACAGGCTGGATCGATGGGCTGAGGCCAATTGTATGAGGCTCAACAGGGCGAAGTGCCGGGTCCTGCACTTGGTCACAACAACCCCATGCAGCGCTACGGGCTTGGGGAAGAGTGGCTGGAAAGCTGCCCGGCAGAAAAGACCTGGGGGTGCTGGTTGACAGCCGGCTGAATATGAGCCAGCAGTGTGCCCAGGTGGCCAAGAAGGCCAACGGCATCCTGGCCTGCATCAGAAATAGTGTGGCCAGCAGGACTAGGGAAGGGATCGTCCCCCTGTACTGGGCACTGGTGAGGCCGCACCTCGAGTCCTGTGTTCAATTTTGGGCCCCTCACTACAGGAAAGACATGGAGGTGCTGGAGCGTGTCCAGAGAAGGGCAACCAAGTTGGTGAGGGGCCTGGAGCACAAGTCTTATGAGGAGCGGCTGAGGGAACTGGAGTTGTTCAGCCTGGAGAAAAGGAGGCTGAGGGGAGACCTTATCGCTCTCTACAACTACCTGAAAGGGGGTTGTAGTGAGGTGGGTGTTGGTCTCTTCTGTCAGGTGTCTGGAGATAGGACAAGAGGAAATGGCCTCAAGTTGCGGCAAGGGAGGTTTAGGTTGGATATTAGGAAAATATTCTTTACTGAAAGGGTTGTCAGGCATTGGAACAGGCTGCCCAGGGAAGTGGTGGAGTTACCATCTCTGGAGCTGTTAAAAAAATGCGTAGACAAGGTACTCCAGAACATGGTTTAGTGGGTATGGTTGATGGTTGGACTCAATGATCTTAAAGGTCTTTACCAACCTAAATGATTCTATGATTCTATGATACTTTCATTAGTGGAAAAAACTTAAAATTCCCTGTCCAGACCTAGCCTTAACTAAGTCAAATTAGTGAAGTCAAATTGCGGCAGGGCTTCAACAGAAATGGAAAAGAAACAGAGTCGACAGTCATCACTATGTTCATGATACTGTAATTCTAAGTTTTCCTTTGTCCTCTAGGCTGACCTAACCTACATGGTGAACATGGAAGTCAACAACAAAGTAAACTATAATGCACAAGGCATGAAAACCTCAAAGACAGAATGACCCTTTCTCAAAGATTTCGGAGACCAAAAAACCTATATTTATCCCAATGAATTCTATTTTCTAAAGATTGGGCCTGAGTGTTATTTTCTGGGCTTCCTGAAGGATTTAAAAAACTGTTATGTGTAAAGGGAGAGATATTCTCTCTCATGCTTCCACTGCCATATGCCCTTCAGTTATTTCATGGACTGCATGGGATTCATTAACCGGACTTGTGGATGGACTCACCTTAGTGAACTGATCATTTCTTTATTGCTTCCTGGGGCTCTAATGTTCCTAATCATAGGGACTATTAGACTGCTTCCAAGATGAATCATCAAAGGTGCAGTTTGCCAAATGTGGGTTTTAAAGGGAGAAAGGGTACGTAGCTTGAGTTGAATTTCAGTGATCCTTGGCACTGAAGGCTTTGTTGTTGTGCAGGACCTTGAAAATCCCCTAAAAATTAGATCTTTACAGGCATAAGTGTTGTCTTTTCTATCATTTCTCGGGTAACATGGTTCATGCTCTGGAAAGCAATGTAACATACTCTTATAGGCTATATTTGAGCACTTCATTGGAAAAACTTCAGAGACTATTTTCTCTCACAAATAATTCTCTCTTAACACTGACTAGAGAAATGTCCACCCGAAAAGCTATCAGACTCAGTCTGTGACTGGGAATCCTCTTATGGCATAGAGCTCCTCTAAAGTTAAGGAACATGAAACCATCACTGTGGGAAACTGAAGTTGGTATCAGTTGCAGAGATACAGCAGAAACATAACAAAATTACTAAAACTCAAAGTTTTTGACTTCCTCTGAAAAGTGAACTGAGCCTCTTTTGCTGACTGTCTATTGAGGGGATAAATCATAAACTGCAGATGCTAATTTGTGGATGATAATTTTAGTGTTCTCACACACCACAGACAATGGCTGCAATCTATACTCCCCAGTACACGTGACTTTTGAACTGGAACAGTCTTTTAACCAAACCTCCCCATTCCTACCCATCTTTAGAAGCCAGTGTGTTTAACTTACTATTTTGCATATTACCAAAGCACCTAGAGGCTCTAGGTAAGGTCAAGAACATACAAATGAAGTTTTGCATTCCTCTGTCATATACTGGTGAAGGATAGGAAGTTCATTTGGCTTTTTCTAAACACATAGTTACAGATAAGTAAACATTAGGTAGAAACAAAATGACAATGGCTTAGTTAGAAAAATGTAGAAAGCACTAGAGAGCTGTGGAAAGAGATGGAAAGAAGTAAGGGAGAATATGGCAAGCAGAAGTAATGAAGCTGGCACAAGAGGACTTGCAAGACAGAGGTGGGAGGGGATGGAAATACAGGTCTCAAGAGCATGAGGAGGAAGATCCTCAGCCGGGAGAAGTGAAGCCAGAGTTGGAAAACACCACTAGTGTCCAGTGCTTATGAAGATGTGCAGCTGCTTTAGATGAGTCCTTTATGCAGCTGCTGGGTCTGCCTAGGAATGTCTTCTGCTTCTGGGACCGTATGACACACATCAGTGTTGGGAAGAGATAGAACACTGGCAAGCCTTTATGTCCATCCCAAAATGTGCTGTCACACAGGATGAAGAGAAACATTTCTTGTTTGAATAATAATTTTAAATAAGTATTTTTATATTTCAGTTTAATTAATTGATTCCTTGTTTATTTTTATTCATGCCCAGTGTCTCCAGCTGTATCTGAATCTGCTCACTTTTCCCCAAAGCCCTTTCACAGTAGGTAGGACTGTAATGAGGTACTTTTAAAATCACATAGAAAGAATAGTTTTCTTGGCTAATATTAATCCAGCAGGAACCAAAAAAAAAAAAAAATCAAGGTCATTTGTAAAGCCAGTTCTTCTGGACAGGTGATATAAGATTATTTTTGTGCCAGACATCAGTGTTTGGGACCTGCATGGTCCTACCAGAAGGAGAGAAAGCAGTGGAAAAAGGAGTGAGGCTGAAACACTGTGCCTTGAAATGCTGGGTTTGCTTCTGCTGCTGCTCCTGAGAGGATGTGAGATGGAGATTGTGACGTGCTGTGCAGCTTCTCTGCTCTTCCCAACCTCTGAATTACTGATGGCAATGAATGATTTTGCTTTAGCTTAGAAGCCAGCAGTGCACATCTCCTTTGAGAACAGTTTGGTCTGTGCAGACACTCCAGCAATGTTTGCATTAAATTCCAGTAATGCATTGCTGTTTTAAAGTCTCTCTGTTCTTCATGTAATAGGTGTAACAACAGCAAGGGTACCTTGCCTAATGCAACACATTGAATAAGAGGATGGACTGGGCTTCTTAAAGGCAAAGACGGGGGATACAGAAGGCAACTGAAGGGAAAAGAAGAATGGAAGCACCAAACCAGGCTTTGTGGAGTGGAATGAAAGGAAGCAAAGATTTTTTTCCTGGGGTCAAGGTGGAGTTGATTGAGAAAATGCAAATGAATTTAACAGTTCAAGCATCCCTACTAACTGATTAGCCCCTTGTGGGATGCATACTTTTCCAGACTCAACACCACTGAGTGTACTGCTAAAAACTGAATACCTGTGAAAAATGAGACTTGACATCCTATTAGAGAAGAGTCCCATTTTCCCAGAGTTGCACCGTATTATTCATAGGGTTGCAAACTACCAATGTAATGGGCTTTACACTTTACCTTTTGTGTTACAGGAAATTATCTATGGTGAAATGAATGCTTCTGATTTTACAGGTGAAGGATATGACGCTATTTAAAGCTTTTCAGAGCTTGTGATGTGACACTTGTATGTAAATTTTTATACAGAAACAACAAAGATATAGATAGTTTTCACTTTTAATAATTCTTTACGTGTAGCATAATAAATGATCTGGTCAAATAAGACCAATGTTGGAGGTATTAGACCCCCATAAATCAGACAGAGCTGTGTTAACTGAACAGTCAAGAAAATTTCAGTTTGATAGTTATAGTTCTGTCCAGTGCTTTCTAATAGCAGAAATATTTGCAGGAAAATTAAAATATTAAAATGTGGCAGAAATACAAAAACATAGCCATGCAAATTATTTTCAGTGAAAGATGCCAACATTTTATGATAGTATTACTTAACTGCTATGGGCATTTTTCCCCATCAGACCATCTTTAGACTTTCTAAACTCAAGCATATAAAATTATGGTGCTTGAAACTTCATGAAGTTGTTCACTAATAAGTAGACATTCAGTTTTTATTAAGCTTTATGTCCACATTAACAAGTGTGCGGCCCTGTCAGAATGGGTGCATAGAATGAACAGAACGCTGAGCACCAGGTGTCTGTACTGCCCCCCAAAAAGTGGGGGTTACTTTGAATTAGCTCATCTAGTCCTATGGATCAATTATAATTATGATTTAGAAAGCAGGAGAGGAAATCCTGAAGAACACTTATTCTCCTAGCTTCATCCAAAACCAAATCCAGTTCAGATGCTCTGAGACTGCTCTGTGATACAAACAAAACTAAGGCTGCACAAGCGGATTCCTTTAAAAAATGCACTGACATGCTAATCTAGATACATCCTGTTTTACTGAGCATCAGAGAATCTATTTCATGTGACGCAAGAGGCCAAGAAGTTCAATTTTTGTCAATTATTCTTAAAGCTCAGTTAAGAAACTTCCATACCACTGTAGGCATAACAATGCTGTCAAGCATACAAAGCACGTAAGATGAGCTCCAAATAATAGTACTGATGGTTGTAGTTTGAAGTGAGCTAGGCATGCCTTATACAGGTGAAGATGTGCTATGCTCTGAATAATCTGGTCTCATTTACAGTGTTCTGGTATGTTCTTCATGGTGATTATTTTGAAGTTATAGGTCCGGTCTCTAGGGATGACTGCAGTTTAACGACGTTTGGTCATCGGTGAGTCATCTTCTAAAATTCTTCTAACTACAGAAAGGAATATAAAAGGTTGTCTTTATTTTTCCACTTCATAGAAAAGAAATCTTAGAATAATTTAAGTTTCAGTGGATCTCAGAAGGCCATCTGAACTAGACCCTGATCAAAGCAGGGCTAACTTCAACCGTCTTCCATGAGAACTAACACATGCAATCATAAGGCTCACTCCAGTAGTTTAAAGAAGTCTTTTCCCATTTCCTTGTCTTTACTGAGCAGTCTATAGCAGATGTCCACTATCACATCCACTTGTTGACCTTGCCTCCGATCCAGCTCATAAGCTCACCCTCTGTCCCTCAGCCATTCCATAGCAATTCTCCATACAGGCAAGCTGTTCCTTTGTGTAGTGAACCCTTCCCTCTTTATTTCACCTGCTTGTACTTCCTAAGGACATGTGTCCAGTCCTTGCAGCACTCCAATCAGGTGAGCTAGTCCACCATGTCTCTGCGATCCCAGTGAGGTTATACATCTGTGACTGGGCCTCAACTTCTAATTCTTTCTGTTTGTTTCTTATACTCCATGTGTTTATGAACACGTACTTGACATGGGCTCTGACTTGCACTGTTTTCTCAGGGGAACAATGAGATGCTCTTCCCCAGGTGCTTCCCTCCTGCCTCTCATTCCTCCACTTCTCTTTAAACTATGGCTTTCACCTTCTAACAAAACAAGTTTAAAGCCTTTTTCACTAAGTTGGCAAGACTGTTAGCAGAGATGGCCTTGCCTTGCTTTGTCAGGTGAATGCTGTATTTCTGCAGTAGCTTTGTTTCCTCAGAGAGGATCCTGTGGTTGCTTAAGTACAAGCCTTGCCTGCAACAGCCAGGATGGGTGCCTCCACACCCTGCAGAAGGGAGTCTTTTGCTACTAACTGCTGGCTCTTCACGGCACACTGCTTTTAATACATGAATCAGGCTGATCCAGCACAAACACCTCCACCAACAGCACTTGCTCCTTCTCACCCATCATCAGGCCCATACACCTCTTCTGCAACTGTGCACCTGCAAGAGAAAAGAGACCCTCCTTCCTCTTGTTAGAAGCATAAGCTTCCAAAATTCACTGTCACGGAGTCCCAAATCTCCACCCCCTCCAGCCTACCTGGCCTTTCTGTAAAATGCAGGATCTAGAATCTTGACCTTGCAAATTTTCGCCAAAGAGCCTGTTGATCTCCTGCTCATCTTCCCTTGCACTGCTTAGTCTGGTCACCTCCACCTACAGATCTTTTACCAGGCAGTTCAGTGATTTGACCACAAAACACCTCACACCGATGAGGTGACTATCTAGGGCAGCCTGTAAAAGCAGCCTAAAGCATCCTATTACAAGCTATATGCCATTAGAACTAGTGAAGATGAAGGAAATGAAAGTTATAAACAAAATTTGACATTTAAGAATATCATTGCCTCTCTGAGAAGATAATTTTTTTTTTGTTTTGTATTTTATACAAGCCCTTGGACAGCTCAAACTCAGATGTATAAATGATTTCTGTTAATCTGATTCTGGATTTTAAAGATAAGGAAAAAACCAAGTGCAGGAACACTCCCTAAGATGATCAGCTTCAGTATAAAGTTTTGTCTTTTCAGATAATTTCTGTTTGTGGTTCCTGGCTTTCAGAGTGTCATTTTATGTCTCTTATGAAACGTTTTGTCTCCAGCTGTTTAATACTGTAGGCACAGGCAATGGTAGTTGGAGGTCACAAAGCGCTTCTGACTTTGGGTGCTGAAGATGCACCCAGGCCAAGATGTTACTCTTTTTTTTGTCATGCTCGGAGAATAACAAACAGGAAAGACATTAAAATTGTCAGTGGAGAAGAAGAAAAAAACCCCAATTATCCTACCAACCAATAATCATCAGAAGCTACAAAATCCTGATATGTACATAACTGGAATGTAATGTAACTTTCTTTTCCATTTTTAGCCAGAAAATAAAGTCTATTTGTTTGATGTTTTATACCTGTGGAATTATCTGAAGTAGTGCAAAAGGAATGCAATATAGGCATAAAATATGGCTGCACTAGAAGAAATGGGCATTTAATAAAATTTAGGAAATATGATTATGTATTTTGGGTGCCTCTCTGAAGATGATTCCAGGGAGGTTAAATATATATTGAATGTGAAACATCTATATGTTATTAAAGAGCTATTCATCAGAGTAGTTCTGTCAGAAAAGTGAGAATTTTCTTAACAACAAATTTTCCTTATGCCAAATTTTCCTCATGCCACATTTTCCTCATGCCACATTTTCCTCATTGTTCCTTGGGAAGAAATTACTGAAGGGGGTGCAAAAGTTTTTTTACAACAGCTCTGAGGAGGAGAGCATGTCATATCCGTGCTGCATACACATGACACTATTGTACATGCTCAAACAAGTTGCAAGGACATGGGGAACCATTCCAGGTTCCTTATGAAAAATACTGACCTTCCTGAAGTTAGTAGACTTCAAGGGATTAGAAATTCCCTCATTTACATGATGCAGTGAGGTATCTGTATTATGTTGCCTTATCAGGTTTTAGAGGTATGCTTATAAACATTGTACACATCACAGCTGGTCTTTCAAAACACAGCTTCTGTTTTCTCTCAAAGCCCTGAGATTCAAAAACTTCTTTTCTCTACCTCTTTTACACTGATGTAAACAGGGAAACTGCAGGAGTTACTCCTGTAGCTCTACTAATTGGAGTGTGATTTCTCCAGCATAAGAGAACGCCTGTGTAAATGGGTTTGGGCTTCGTTGTTAAATTGACTATATGGAAAAAATTGTCTTTTTCAGGGCATCTCAGCCCCAATAACAAACACTTCCCTATTTACACCAAATTAGCAGTTCTGTAAGAATAAGGAGCTTATACACCAAGGAGCGTGTGTTTCTTTTTTAGTTTTTAGTAGTTCTTCACCTCTTTTTTTGAAGACAGACTCTGGGAATTGGACACCAAAATCTTCAACAAAAAGTCAAATGCGTGCTAAACCGGAACAGTCTACATAACAAATCAGGCAAGAAAAATACATGGCTATCCCTTGACTTATGAGGCAATTAAAATTACTTTGGTGGATAAATAGCCTGCAATTGTTAAGGCAGTCAGGAGGAAGATCCAGTAAGGAGTTTATGTAGTTAAAAGAGAAACAAGAATCAAGTCTTCTCTAAGGAGAAAGACGGAAGAGAGCTAAAGACAACTTCTCCCTCAGCGACCATTTCACTTCCAGAGTTTTTTTCCCTTTTACATGAAAATTGAAAAGTGTTCATGGCTTTAGCAACAGGCTTTTGGGGGGGTTTTGTGTGAGGCTTTTCATATGATAATGGCTAGATTCTATGGCAACCATTGAAAAGGAAGGTCTGGAAACAAAAGCTGCAGCAGAAGAGGATCAGTACATATTCACTATGTCTGCAGGAATAACGGCGGAGACTCACTCTTCAGAAAGGTATCTGATGGCAGCCTGTCAAAGGAAGGGGTTTGTTTTAACTCAGGCAGAGTTAACTCAGTCTATAGTTAGTGCCAGGATTTCATTACTCCAATTTTCACTCTAGGGTTTTTTCCACACAAAACCACATCTATAGCAGATGTGCAGGTAATGAGTGGTTAATACTGGTCTGATCATACTTTGGGGTGAACAACAGAAATGGGAGACAGAAAAGAACAGGTTTAGAAGCCAAATGCTGCTAGCTTGCTCATGACTGGTTACAGTCTCAAAAGAGACTTCCTATATAAATAGTGTAAGCAGGATTAGGCCTATAAGGGGCTGATGTCATGTGAAATCAACGCTTAATTACAGGTTACGTGTACTTACTTATCTGTTGGTCCAAAAAAGAGTTTGTCATCTGAGCCAATGGAGATATGAAATATCAAGCCCAGTTGTTTGCAGAACAGCAAATTACAGTTTTGGAGATTGTGCTTTTCCCACAAAGATGGACTGAAGTAGCAAATTATGTAGTGTCATGTAAAATGATGATGCTAACCATGAATATATAGGACAGGCTAGTGTAAGTGTTCCTATTATTGACTGCAGGAAGAATGTAAGTTCAAATCAAGTCTGGCTTTGGAAGAAAACAAAACAAAAATCTCTAAAGTGAGAAGTGATACAAAGTGCAAAATAAGTTTAAGAGGAAATTAAAAGATGACACTTTCTATTTGCTCTGTAATGTCACTATTTCTGGACTACTTAGTTTAGAAACCATCACAATGCAGTGATACATTGAACTGGTGATTGCAGGTGGTCTTGCTACTCTTGTTTCTAAAGATTTGCTTTTTCCATGACCATATGTTGTGGTTTAACCCCAGCCAGTAACTAAGCACCACACAGCCGCTCACTCACTTCCCCCCCACCCAGTGGGATGGGGGAGAGAATTGGGAAAAAATAATTAAAACTTGTAGGATGAGAAAAGAACAGTTTGTTTAATAGAACAGAAAGGAAGAAACTAATAATGATAATAATAACAATAATAAAATGACAATAATAATAATAATATAAGGATTGGAATATACAAAACAAGCGATGCACGATGCAATTGCTCACCACTCGCTGACCGATGCCCAGTTAGTTCCTGAGCAGCGATCCCCCCCCCCCAGGCCCACTCCCCCCAGTTTGTACACTGGGCATGATGTCCCATGGTATGGAATACCCCTTTGGCCAGTTTGGGTCAGCTGCCCTGGCTGTGTCCCATCCCAACTCCTTGTGCCCCTCCAGCCTTCTTGCTGGCTGGGCATGAGAAGCTGAAAAATCCTTGACTTGGTCTAAACACTACTGAGCAACAACTGAAAACATCAGTGTGTTATCAACATTCTTCTCATACTGAATCCAAAACATAACACTATACCAGCTACTAGAAGGAAAATTCATCCTATCCCAGCTGAAACCAGGACACCATATCACAAGTTTCCAACAAATCATTTTATAAATAAATATCTGATAAACTTTTAAAAAATTTTCATACCAGGGAAAAAATTTTGCTAATGAACATGATGATGTATTGTCTGTTTGAAGTAATACTGTGATTTTATTATCATGGGTTTCCAACAGAATGCTGTAATACAAGAACAGTACTACAAAAAACCCAACTTCATCATGTTTTGCTCTCAGATGACTAACAGTAATAATACCTATGAGATTCAGAATGATACACCAGTTGTTGAAAAGTATTGGTCTAGATAATTTTCTTAAGAAGTCACTTGTTTTACAAAGCTCAGGTTAACTATTGTATTTATAAATAAATGAATAAACTCTCAATGAATGAGTTCCAGGCTCCTAAATCAAAGCCAGGGTAGGATTAGGTTCAGATTCATTGACAAATGCTTTTGAAAACTTCAGGCCCACTTACACAGAATCCAGGTGAAAAGACAAAAGAAAGACTTGAAAAGGAAGGCTGAAATTATAAAGAACAGTGCTGTAAACAATGAGGTTCCATTATCAAGGAAGGATGATTCACACCGCAGATTCATTTCTCGAATTTAACCAGTTTATTTAAATATTTATTTTCCTCATACTGATATGCTCTTAAGCTTTCATATGAGTCCTGTGAATAGGTACCAACATATACTATTTTGCTCTTGTTTGTCTGATTGTGTCTTTGCTGTTCTGGATACAAGGTCATTCCTGTCTGTTAGCCCTTTGCGGAAAGTTGATCACACAGCGCTCTAAAAGCACAGGGCCCAGGGCTCCCACAACCCAGGCTTCCTCACATGCCTCAATAACCTGAGCTCACCCTCTCCAACGTTTCCTTTCCACTCAAGATGTCTTTTGGTCTGCAAAGTAGTGGAAGTAAACAAATATGTATATTTTATAAAGTTTCCAGAAAATTTTTTTTTTCTTTTTTTAACACAAAAAGTATGTAGATGTAGTCAAACCATAAAAGCTTCCCATATTCCCCTGAGTTATTTTTCTGATCACTCTCAAGCTGTCTTTGAACTTAAGGAAAGTCCCTTTAGCTGTTCGATCTTCCTCTTTCTGCATTGGACTTCTTCAGACTCTGAATTCTCACCCTCTTCCTAACCCCTCTCTTCTAGACCCTCTGCAGCCTCTTATTAATAACTGGGGAGAAACTTCTTCCTCCAAGCCCACCCTTTATCAAGTATTCCTGACTAGCTTTATCATAAGGCTCAAAATCTCTCCTTCCTCCCCTAGGACATATTGCTTAATGCCATCTCCCTAACTTCAGACTTAAAATAAAATAAAATAAAATAAATCCCTGCATTTTATTTGCAGGGATTCTCCACTGAATGGATGTTCATCAGACATTATCAACCCACTCTTACTAATCCTGTCATAGGTGTAAGTATTTCCTCTGTCAGTTCTAGTTAAGGTTATTTTAGTATAGAGGTGAGGAGTAATGGGGGTTAAAAAAAAAATCCACTTTTCCCATACAAAATGGGCTTTGGGAGGTATCACTGGTTCTTGGTCCTAGAGAATTTCTGTGTCAAACTGAATTTGCAAGCTGCACATAGCCAGAAGTCACTACTTAAGGTAAAACATATTCTGGATTACCATTTTTAGGGTAAAAGATATTCAGCCAAGTAACTGTTGGAAAACTGGAACAGCAGAGGAGATAAGTGAGTTAAACTGTGCCCTGTGCAGTATAGCTAAGTTAACATGCTTATAGCTGCTTCCCCCCCCCCCCCCCCTTCTATTTATCTTCTCATTTAATTTCTCTTCTTCTTAGTTGTTGCATTCCTTCTTTTCTTCCATTTTGGATACCAAGGTGACAGGTGTCTCTGAAAGACTCAGTTGGTCCTTTTCCCCGTGCAGTTGGGGGATTGATGAGGAGTAAAGGACCTTCCAAGTTCTGCAGTTACAGGACCTCAGAACGGTTGAGATTGGGAGGGACCTCTGGCTGTCATCTGGTCCAACCCCCTGCTCAAGCAGGGCCACCTAGGGCCGTCAGTTTGACGTCAGATTTCTGAAGGTATTACAGAATTCAGTGTAAAAGAATTGCACCAGAAGGAAACTGGAGCTGCAAAAAAGCTTTGAGACTGATGATTCACTTCAAAATATTTTAGGTTTTTTCCTTCAAAAAAGTCATGGTTTGATCTGCAGCTTGTGGAAATTCCACTTTTTCTGTCTTCCTTTTCTCATGTCAGTTAGTGGATTTCCCCAAATACATTTCTGAAATACAAAAGCAGAAGTGATGAGTGGGGATTTGTGAAGGATTCTGACATAAATATGAAAAAAAAATATTGCTCATTTATTTACAGAGATGAGCTATTGTCTATTCCTTTGGTTCCCTCACAGGTTTGGACTTAAACTGCTAATTTAAATTAAAACAGAATGTCCAAAATATTTCATTGCTGTTTAATAGAAGGCTATTGCTCCTCCATCAGTAACAGCAGATGTGGATGCTGTCATGTCACCAAACATTTTAATCCCAGACTTGTTCTTTATTCCATGGGAGTAGATTACATTTCTGCTGAGTTAAACAGACCTTATGAAACAATGTGGACTTGATATCCTTTTCATGTAAGTGTGATGGACATGGTAAAACAGGTCACGTGGTGTCTGGTCTATGGTAACTGGCTATGAACATAAAAGTCTCAGCTCAGGTCCCCAGCAAAGAAAGGTATCTACTGTCACTGGGGATGCTTAAGGCTGCAGGGAATTATATTCCTTTTAGCTTCTATTTCTTGGCCCCAAAGCACATGGTTTCCTTGCAGGTTATGTGCCACTTCTGGCAATCCATCTTTGAAATACCATAGCACGTCTCAGACAGAACTAGATGACTTCTCTTCGATACCTTCAGTTGAAGCAGATCAAAGACTGTCAGAGCACGTTCCTGGGTGCTGAAACTCAGTGCTCTGTACTGCTAAAAGCTTGCCACAGCCCAGGGCATGGTTTTGGCTCACACCTGCTACTATTCCCTAAATAAAACTTGGGCATAACTTGGCAATTAGTAGTAGCCAAAAGCAATTCCAAGAAGTGTTTGGATGTTACCCCTGTGTTTTGGTGGGTAAGAGGGTTTCACATTATGGACACATGCTGCTCTATGTTATTTAGCCTCAGTGCCAGAAAATGGTCCTTCACTCTTTGAATTCACTTGTATAGACATTTCCAGATCCTAGTACTGCAAAGCCAGTCACAAATATTGTGGACAAGTTTGACCCAGCAGAGTAAGCTGACAGTAGGCAGTGATTTGTATCACGCGGTTGTGATGGTTTTGATGTGGTATGAGGAGTCCTAAAGCCAGACTGACTCTACGATTGAACCACATCCAGACTAAGTTAAGAGCATAGTTTTCCACCCAGGGTGGAAATGCTTTTAGCATTTCAAAACAGCAACTCTGTCTGAGGTGAGAAAATTGTGCTGATTCAGCTAACCTGATACAGGTATACGTTTAGTGGAACCAGTACCACTGCAATATGCAAACACTTCCATTTTGCTAGTAACGTGTCATTTTCACTTAATGGAGATTGATTTCTTACTATATTCAGTCAGCTAAATTACTTTTAAGTGATTTCTTAATTAAACTGCTTTTATATTTATATCATGTATCTGATACTTTTATTCTTTAAATAAAGATCCACTTGGAGATCAGGCCAAGTGGTCATGATAACTGGTCTATATAGCTTTATTAAGGACTGGAACTAGACAAAGTAACTGGTGGCTTTCTTTGTTCTTTGCTGAAGATGTTTGGTATATACATATAATTCATACTGTAGATGTCTTCTAGTTCAGTTGGGGTCTAGAGGAGGCAGAATGTTTCTCTCAGCCCAGCTTCTGCCTACTCACGGAAACATTAAAGATGAGAAACATTCAGATGTTGCTAAATCATAGAATCTAGACTCAGCACAAGAAATCTGACTCTGCACCAAAAATGCAGCTGTTCATTTATACTTTTATATTCTCTATGCAAAGCTCAAATAATGACAAAAAATTAAGAGAAATCAAACTTCACTTCGGAGGATGTTCTGTTTAAGAGACTGGCTGCTTTGTCTTCTGCAATGGGCTGGAAGCATGAGTCAGAAAGAGAGGAAAGTGAGAAGATCCTTTTAGAAAATAAATAAGGGAATGGGGTGTTCAATACACTGTTTATTCTCTTTCATGTGATCTGCAAAATTATAAAATGTAGCTTCTTTGTGGTAGTAATGAACTATATTTCTGACTCTTTTACTCATGGTAAGTACTATCCTACTGTTAAGAGTAAAGTTTCTCTGTCAGTGACCAGAATAACCTGCAGCAAAGGAATGCTACCAGAACTGAGTCCAGCAGGGTCTTTCTACTCCTAGAAAGAAATAATTAGAAGCAGAAGAAAAATTGATTTTAATTTTAAGAGGGTAACTGATTATATTAAAATATGTTAAAGATTATGGCAAAAGGCCAAAAAATGCTGCATTTCATTGGATTCTGTTCAGTAAAACCATAAAGCACCACACCAGCTTGATCTTACAAAGTCCTTTTCCTAGTCTGGTAGAGTTGTGGGTTTTTTATTTCTGATCCAGCTTACTCACAATGGTTGTCTCTTAACTCTGTGAGGCTCCTCCTTTGACAGGAAGAACGGCTTTCTCCTGGAAATGGAAGATGCCCTACTTAATTTAATTTTAAAAGGACTTTTGCTGTGCTAAGGGGAAGAGACAACATGCGTGAAGGGGAGAGGGAAGGGAAAAGCCATCCTGCAGGGAAATAACAAAAATGAGAAGCATTTCTCTTTAGCAAAAAGTGATAAAAGAATAATGAAAAGGAGAGGTAAGGCTATGCTATTCACGTTAACTTATACTAGTTAGTCTCTGCTTACTTTGTGAGAGAGACTGCCATCAGGCATTCTGTCATACGGGGGAAGATAAGACACATTAAAAAACCAGGACCAGATCCTCTTTAAGACAGCAGCATCTGGACAGGACCATTCTGTCCAGAAGAGAAAATCCACTCTGCTCACATCAGAAGTTGAGAGGCCAACTGTTGAGTCAAAGGGGTGGTGTTCATGATGGTAAGAATCATTAAAATAGTATTTCCATGACACAAGAAAGTAATTCTCTTATGTAATACCGTGCAAACAGTACAAACCAAACTACCATAAAAACAATGAAAAAATAAATTCTGAAATCAACCTCCCCCCTTAAACTGAATGTGGCATATTAAAACATGCTTTATGCTTTGCTTTAAAAACAGCAACGCTATACCTCCCAGTTGAAAGGTATTAAAGAGTGAGAGAGGTACTCGTGGGTGCTCTGGCATGATTGCTAAAGGCTGAAAACACTTTGGCTTTGAACCCTTCTCTGTGAGTTATCTGAGACCCTGTGTGTCACTGTACCTTGGATACCAGGGCAAAGAGGCAGAAGGTCACAAAAATGCACTGTAACCTTTTTTAAAGGCAATGTGTCTGGAAATACTATCCTGTTCCTTTTTTTAATGAAAGCTTTCTAGCCAAAATGTGTCTATTGACCTAGAAAAGTTAGTTTGAAAGACTTAAAAAAAAAAAAAATTAGATAATTGTATCTCCTGGCTAATGGAAATAAAAACATACTCACTTTCTCCCCTTTGGTCTGTGTATTTCTATTTTATGTATTAACTATACCATGTCTGTAGGCATCTTGGACTGGTATTCAAAATTCCCATCAGTAAAAGTAACTGTTTTGGGAGGATTTATTGCTCAGGTGAATTAACCTTGTTCTTTTCCCAACATTCAGATGGAGATACAGCCTGAAAGCTATGTGCTGGTGTCCCTTTTGTGTGTCGGGGTATCTAACTTTCATTGATATAGTATTCTGCAGAACAGTAGCCTATTACAAGTGGGGAAAAAAAAGAAGAAAAAAAAAAAAAAAGGAGAGCTAACTAACAACAAAACTCTGTCCAAAGATATAGCCTTGTATCTGTGTTTTCACAGGACTGGATGTTCTCTTCATATGGTACTTCATATAATAAAATCGTGGGCATGTGCTTAGCTTCAGGAATGAAAATATTTCTCTTCAGGTAGGAATTTTCAACCACTCAAGGTTAGGCATGTGTTTAAATGCTCTACTGGATGAGGGCCATCATGATGTTTTCTTGAAAGCACCTTTTGGCACAGACCTAATTCTAAAGGCTTTATTCCAGAACAGGAATGTGGAAATTTGCTCCTGCAGTCAATTGGCAGTGACTTTCCCATGGTGAATCTCTGACCTATTGAAAATCGTGGCTGATCCTACAAACTTAGCTGCTTCAGTTTTTCACTTCATATTTCTAGGTCTGGATAGGTGAAAAGGTAAAATAGAGAAAACAGAAATCCCACTGCTCTGTTTTAGCCCAGTTCTCTGTGGCACTGAATTCAAGTTAATTCTGTCACGGAAGGAAATTGAATTTGCAAGATAAATATTTGCAAGGTCTGAGCACATTTCACTATTTCAACAGTTTTTCACAGGCTTGCCATCAGTAAGTATAAACAGTTGTCAAGTCATCTTGTGTACCTTCTTGACAAAAAGCACGTTATATTAACATCAGTATTAGGAGACATTTGAGAAAAAGCTAGCAGATCTTTCTCTTACCTTGCACACTGTCACACTGCAGAGGTATCACCAGCAAGTGGGTTGCTGTTGGAGGAGATAACAGTAAGTACCAGAAAGAAGCCAGTTTGAGTCTCAGGTCCCTGCCTGAGTTTGCAGTGCTGGTGGATAAAAAATACTTTGCCAGCAAATGTGGTAAGGCTGTTGCTAAAACTAAAACAGGCATCTATGAAATTAGCTCTCACTCCTCACAACAATATTCTAATACTGACATTGTTCACAGAGCATGTGAGAGAAAACTTGTTTCCTGTGAATGTTCATGCAAACAGAGTGTTTGGGAAAAAAGGCATGGCATAAAGAAGCCAATTAATTTTTTAAAATCAAATGAATATTTGCAGACCCTTTTTCTCCCAGCATATTCAGCTCTGAATAACACTATTCTAATGACAAGCTTTCACATTTTTATGCTTTTGTAATTCATCTCTCCAGTACACATGTTGCAACAGAAAAGTTCCCTGTGGATTATTTCCTACCTCTTATATCTGTTTCTGGAACCTGAAAAAACCTGCCATTGCACATCTCTTTTAGGAATGGAAGCTTTGAATTTTGTCACTACCTTTTAATGATCTGTCCTTTGGAGAAAGAGGCTTTGGAAGAGGGCCATTATAAAAAACAGTACAAAATACAATCCCAGCTTGTTCTACAGATTGGAATGGGGGACTCTGTTAGAAGAAACCTGTTGTCAGATTTTACTGATCATCTGTTTTAACATATATTGACATCTTTTCACAGTCCCTGGCACTGAAACTGTCATGCAGCCAACGCAGGAGCAATTTCAGATTTGAGGTGATCCATTACTTTGATTGCAAGTAGGTGGGGAGACTAGGCGAGCAGATCCATGGAGACTGGCAAGTAATTTGTAGCACCAAAGCTAGAGATTATCATATAAAATGAAAAAAAAAATACAATAACCAAACATGAAAAGAAAGAAAAAACCTCTAAAGAAAGTGAAGAGAACTGTGAGAACATGGCCGTAACTAACTCAGCCTCCACTGAAGTCAGCAGATTTCTTTTTATTTTAATTTATTTTAATGGGATTTGGACTGGATTGCAGAGGTAAACAGATAGGACTCTGAATTAAGATGATAAGGAGTTATTTAATAGATAGTCGTAGGTAAGTGCAATAACCAATTAGTGTGGTCGCAACTGGGAAGCTGGAAGACAGAAAGGCACTGGTAACCAGACTGCCAGACTTGCAAGCAAACCTTCAACTGCAAAGCATTTGCAGAGGTTTATTGAAAGTTTGCCTGGATGGAGCAGGAGGCTCCTGGGAGATTTCACTTACCTGTATGCCAACTAAATAGAGAAAGCTATTACTAAAAGTGGGCAAATTCTGGTTTTGTACCTCTCCTTGATGAACAGCATTTGATACTGAATATGTCCATATGTGATTTGTCTAGCTTAAATTAAAGTGACTCCATCACTGGGTCTTTCCACTTTTCAGGAAAGCTATTCCCTGGTAAGAGAGAATTGACTGCTGTGCCTCTTAACGTTGCCTGGAGTCTGCCCTAAAATGCAAAGTAAAAGTGAAGAGAGAACATAAACATAGCATTAGTCCTATTTTAACAAGGTGTGTCTTTGGTCTGTTTAGCTCCCATGAATGGTAAGACAGGTCTCTAGGAAACACCTTACAAATTCTCCTTTGAACCTTTTCCAAAGTATTTTGTCTTACCTTGCGGTAACTTTTGTCCTCTGGTGACTGGTTTACCTGGGCACCAGGGACAGCTATAATCTCCTAGTTATAATCCACTAATCACAACATAGAATTTTGAGTTAAATTTTATGTATTTTGAAGTTATTTGCCATTAGTCACACCCAGGTATTATTCAGTCATCTTACACTGAGAGTGATGATATACAGAAAAACAACTTTCATTTTCCAGAAGGATTTTTATTAAAATATCTCTTTTAATGGAAGAAGTCAGATTAGGGAATTTTTATTGACAGCATTCAGTCAGCTAGTATTAGCCTAATTAATGTCTAGTTGTGGGTGCGTGCGTACGTATGTGTGCTTCAAGCAACCTTTGCACATCCAGTGAAGTTCCCATGCAGTCAAGACATGCTCACATCCCTACAAAAGAGAGAAGTCTGGTGAAGAAGCCCTCATAGCTGTGTTTCCAGCACCCCCTGGGCCTGTTGTTAACTTTCGTGGGCAGGTTATAAGAAGCCCGTCTCCTTCACTGGGGAACTGGGATGACCATTTGCCCCTTCCCCTCATAGGTGTAGCAAGCCTGTTTCAGCACTCCACTCCTCCCTGTGCCCATGAGAGGCACTGTGCCTGTCAGAAGCGTAATATGTCTTGACATTTGTTCCTTAATATAGCTCAGCCTCATAGGAACCTGACATGTGGCTTGCTGTGCTAAATAGACCACATTTCCTTCAAACACTTTCATTTCTGTAATCCTAAGTGTGCGATGTGCTGCCCTCAAGGATGCTTACCTCTATCACTTTGCTTCAAATTGAGCTGCTATGGCAAAATGCCTTCCAGAGGAGAGGCTTCAGGGAGGGTTAGGTTAAAGGCATAGGTTTGTCAAAGAGCTACTTTTTCAAGGATGTGCAGTTAGGCTTTCAGACGCTGCTTCAAAGCTGGGAAACATTCTCAGTAATGGGGAGATGAGAATACCATGCAGGAAAAGTTGGGTGACCTGGATAGCAAGTGGGATGGAAATTAGCATCATGGTAGATGGGGTCATGCACTGAAGGACTACTAATGCGCTGGTACGTCACCAATGGTAAATAAGGGAAGAGAAAATGGGTGCATGAGTCGGCTACAGGATAGCTATAAAATAGCACCGGGAAGGAAGCAAAGGCAATCCCAGAACGAAAACTGGAAAACCTTTTTTCAGTAGAGGTGAGAAAGTATGACTGCACTGTGCAGGACCCTGGGGAGGTCTTCATCTAAATATTGTACACAGTTTTAGTCAGCCAAGTTCCAGCAGGATAAATTGAAATGGGAATGGGTGCAAAGAGGAGATAATTTATCAGGCAAGTGGAATACCCATGTTACAATCAAAGTCTAAAATAATACGGCTTCACTAAATGAAATCTTCCCTTCAGTAGGTCAAAGTGGGTAAAACACAATGAGGAAAAAAGAACAATTCAAGGTAAATGACAGTGCTGGCACAAGACCAAATAAGTATAAATGTGCAAGAATTCCTTGCATCGTGGTGAAGTAGCTGAACTGACCCTGGCAGTGCCGTACACCAAA
This sequence comes from Harpia harpyja, assembly GCF_026419915.1. Taxonomy (NCBI): domain Eukaryota; kingdom Metazoa; phylum Chordata; class Aves; order Accipitriformes; family Accipitridae; genus Harpia; species Harpia harpyja. The sequence goes on along the minus strand of NC_068942.1, from coordinate 8,091,979 downwards.
TGAGCAGGTGGTCAGCTCAAACCAAACAACCTGAATGTCTCTCCACAACACATCCACAGGTTCTGTGGAGTTCCTTCCCATAGGCTGTTGTGAATAAAACAGTTTTCATGAGCTCAGGAATCAGTCGAATTAATACATGGAAGAAAAAAACCCAGTGAGGTCTATTAAATGGCTTCCAGCTGAGGAAATCCCTCGAGCTGGGAATGAGCTAGGAAGTCCTTGAGCTAGGAAGCTGTGACACTTTCTGGGAATTGTTGCCACATGCTTGCCCCACGGTTATTTGTTTCCATGGACGTTCATTGTTGGTCACAGTTAAAGGCAGACTACAGACAGGTTAGACAAAGTTTTAGTACAGGTTAGACAAAGTTTTAGTATGAGTTCGAATGACTAATCTTATGTTTCTACATAGCTTCAGACCAGCTAGCTCAGTTCTGGTGAGTGCTCTAACCATGCGCCAGAAACTCAGCATAGGCTAATCCACTGGTTTGCTTGGCAAACTATATGGAAAACACACAGGTCACAACATGAAAATATGAGACATTAGTCACAACAAAATGCTTTTGATACAGTTTCCCATAAAGCAAAAAGTAAACAAAGAAAGAAACAATGGGCCTACCCCCCCCGCCCCCACCAAATACCCACAAAATACCCCCTAACTTTTTTGTTTTAACTAAATATAAGTGCATGGGATTTTTGGAATGAGGAGCTTCTTTCCTGCCGGTAGTCTCCAGAAAACAGAAATATCCATCAGCATGCTAGACAGTGATTCCAGTGTGAAAGGAAAGGCTGTTTTAAAAGGTATGATAAGAAGAGCAGAAAGCAGCAGGCTTTGTCATTTGAGAAAGCATAGTTCAGCAGGCATCCAAGATGCAGTGGAATAACACAGGATGAAGCAGTGTGTATTAGACCTTAATCATGAAATTGCCAGTTTTCAAGGACTGAAAATGGAGAGCTGTAACATAAATTGTTTTGGCGCCTTTGCTACAGAAGTGACCACGGCAACACAACAAATGAGCGGGCTGGTGGATGAGACTTGTGGATGTGAAAGGCTATCTAGGAGTCAGTTCAGTAACGTGAGCAGGTGATCAGTCTCTATGTAACAAATCTTCCTTGTCTCCTCCCCGAGGGAACACCTATCCGTTTCTGTATAACCCGTAGTTCTTGTCCAAGAACACAGAACAGAAACAAATCTTTCAGGAGTTAATAGTTTTTTGGGTGGTTTTTTTTTTCTTTTCCTTCCCTCTTTTTTTTTCACCTGGTAAGGGGGCCCTAGTTATTGCTGTACTACATCAAAGTGGGACACTCACATTTCTGTCTCCCAAGTATTCTGCCTCCAGCAGTGAGCAGCTAATACTAGCTGCACCTAAAAAAGAGAAAAGATGCCTTACATGAACAATTAGAGAGTAACCTGTTTCCAGGAAAAAGTTTCTCTTTACTCTCTGTACTTGGAAAAATCTTTTCTGCAACTTTATTTATATATTATTGTTCAGTACTGTAATTCTGGATATTCCAGTTATGTATGCAATAAATATTCTTTCCTACTGAAATTATTTGCCTCAACTTTACACAAAAATGTAGGAAGAGCAACCACGCTTGGCTCACTGTTTATTAGTTATGAATGTTTCACTGCTCAGTACAAGGGCACATTCCACTGTACGTGTTAAGGAGAGGAAAATTCTGATTGCCTTTCTTCTCCCTGCTACCTCAGCCCCTGTCCACTCTCATCAGGTTTTATCTTTTTATTTCTTCTCCGAGAGTCCTGACCTTCACATCTCTGAGTGTTAATTTTTCTGTACCCTAACACTGATCATGACTTGCCTACAGCTGCGGTAATATTTCTGGAGTGAGGAGACCAGCACTTTGCAAAGTCCAAGTGAAGTAGCACCACATCTTAATGCAGCAGCATCTTTTTTTTTGTTGTTTTTCTGACTGTTTTTCTCCTTTCTGTGCCTTGTAAATCCCAATGCTCTGTGTGTTTAGCTGACTCACTATTGGTAGAGCAAAGATCTTCACTGAGCTGCCCACGGTCAAGCCCAAGCCCATTTTATGACTTGAGGCAGTGGATGTGAAAGTCTTTGGCTGCAGTTGAACTGTGAGACCTGGGAGCATGCTGGCCGCATCCTGCCTGCATGCCAGGACCCCTGTCCTCCCCAGGAGGGAAACCTGGGAGTCATGGACCCAGGTCTGAGGCCGGGAGGAGAGGGCACCCCGGGTAACACCTCCACCCCACACCTCGCGCACAGCCCGGGAGGTGGCCAAGCAGCACGAGTGGCTCCAGCCCTGGCATCACCGCGGCCCTTCTGCTGAAGGGTAACACCCGCCTGGACTCAAAGTGCCTCTTGAATGTTCCTATTCAGAGGACTTTGTGAAGTTGGGAGGTAGAGAATAAGGAAGGAAAATGGAAGCAGGAGGATACAGGTGTTTGCGGCAGAGCTGGCCGAACAGGGCTGTACCCATCATAGGAAGTCTCAGTCCCAATGGATTGCATAAGGCTTGCAGCAGAATCTGTTGTCTTAACTGTAGATGTCATCACTTGTTCCTCATGTTCCTACCACAAAACATGGAAAAGGAATTATAAGATAAATCTGAAGGCATACATTGACAATTTTGCTATATTGCTTTCATTTTGATAATTGACTCCTTTTAACTTTCTTTGATTCATTCCATTTTCTTTTCTTTGGAGATTTTTTCATCAGTAAACTGTCTGTAAGATAACAGAAGTTCTTCAGATAGATAGCATATTTTTTATCAAGCTACTGTGGTTACTGACTATTCTAATGATGACTTAGTATCTTGAGAGAGTAAAAACTATTTTTATTCTGAAAATTTCCAGATGTTACAATTTTTCTTAATTAAATTTTACTGCAGATATGTTTATTTACTAACAATTGCTTAAAATTTTAACTTTTAAAATGATGATATTTGTTCTTTCAATAAATATTTTTAATAAACATGTCCCGATTTCAGTAAACATATGAGCTTTCATTTAAAGATACTCTCTGCTCCTGAATTCTCTGTTAAAAAATAATTTTCTTTTTTTATACGACATTTTTCATTATAATTACTTTTGCATAAAAATATATTTCAGGCAGGTCCCATGTTGTCTGACCTGCAAATCGCAAAGGGGAAAAGCTTGTGGATTTTTTTTTTTCTCCTTTTTTTCAACATTTACAGTGATTTCCACTCATAGAGTGTCACGTATTCTCTCTGGAGAGCAATACAGGATGGTGTCTTTTTTACATCATTTGGAAAATCATGCGTGATTAGACTCATATTCAATTAGCATTTATTTTACTTATGCTAAGAAATTATGTAGGGTGTTCTTAAACAATAAAACATTCAGAAAAGTCACGTGGTTTTTCTGGGACTACTCTAAACTTGTTTCACCCATGAAAAACAAATCTTAAACTCCAACATTTCTTTTTCCTTTTTTTTGTTTTATATCTATTAATTTCTGCCTCCTCCTGTTATTTTTTTATTGCCAGGAGTTAGCAACATTGGCTCAGGAACAGCTACTGAAATGGCATATAAATATGAAAAAAACCCCTATTAGCCTTAAAACATAAATTGCCTCATTCTATCCCTGGTCTGTGATCCTTTTCCTTTAGCCTGCTGTGTTTCTCTGAATGTATTCATTTTTGGAACAGTTAATCGCCATACCAGATTCTCATTTAAAATGTAAGAGCTTTCAAACAAAATAAGTTCCATCTTCAGGCATTAGCAGCAAAAAGCATCTGGATAGCAGAGCCAAAGGAGAGTTGTGCAGCAGCACGAATCTAGGCCACTGTTTTTTTGAGAAAAACTACTTGATTCTTCTCTCCTGTCTCCAATCTGAGCACTGCAGCTGTATTGTGCCTTGCACTGCGGATGTGTGACACAGTGCAAAGGTTGACACAATGCTGGGAAAGCAGAAGAAAAGTGAATGGGACTGTAAAACTCCCTCTTTTGGCTCAGTGGGGAGTCTTCAGAGTTTACTTCAGCAGACAGGAACTCGTTTTGAGTTTTCCTTAAATGAAGTGACACAGTAAGAGGAGCAAAACTGCCTCCTCTCCTTTTGTTTGTGGTTTATTTTTTTACTTTAATCACTCTGTTAGCATGAATATTGTACAGTTTCTCATCCCATGAAGATAAACAAAGCTGGTACTCTCCTTGCTTCCTACAGGATTTCTAGCAGTTGTCTAATATTTTTCTATTAATGACTGCATCTCTCAGTCCATTATTCAACTGTTCCCACAAACCACTTGTGCACACAAACACACATACACTTTCAGTAGATAATGTCTCTGCTGCGAATCATAGAAGTAATTAAAAGCTACAGGAATCTCAGTTGCTCTGTCCAAATAGCTGTAGGCACATTTGTAACTTGTACCTACACCCTTTTATGTCAATGACATTTTATTTCACCATCACGTTTATAGTATCTCTGGCCCTAAATTGCCCTTCTGCTAATCTTCAGTCCTTATTATCACAGAAAAGAGATCTTTTGTGTCTTGAGAGACATATATAGCAGTCTCAAAGGATACCTGTATCAGTAGGACTTTTTATTAGTGTCTCTTTTTGTTGGTCTTCTAAAACATCATGTGCAATTATAAAACTTAATCTCTTATCTCTAGAAAAAGTAGGTTTAGCTTGGAAAACTATATTGAAAACGTTATATAAATGGTCATGCTTGTACTTTTTCAATGCAAGTAGGTACACGTTACTTTTAAACTCCCTAGCCCAGTTTACTGAGCCTTGTTGATTTAGCCAAGTGAAAGAATTGTCTCATCACTACAGAGGGTGTTGATTCATTGACCCATTCATTATCAGCCATCATCCTAGCCCTAAAAGCATGGGAGAAGTAGCTTAGGAACCCCCAAGTCTTAAGCTGCTTTCCTCAGAGAGCAAGAAAGCCATTACATGTCTACCACAGATCATTATTTGCCCTCAAACATGACTTCATTAGCTACCTACGGTGTAGCTGCCAAACTCACCACAAGTTGGAAGTCACCCAAATAGCAATGATGCTAGCAGAAATGAACTAAATTATAATCACCAATTTATGCGATAGTGGTCTAAACAGATTACATTACTGTTAAAAAAAAAAAAAAAGAATTTTAGGAGAAACCAAATGCATACGCCAGGTCTCATGTAAAACCAAGTCAAATCAATGTAAAAGACCTGTACACATCCCCTGCAGTTTTGTCAACCTTATAACTAGTTGAATTATACCATTATTATTGTCCTCCCTTCCCCTTCCTTTTTTTTCCACTCTTTCTTTTATTCTTGCCTCATATCGTAAGCTGAAGCTCTTTGAGACAGGACTGTAATCTCAATTCTAGTAAGTGTATTTGGTGTTACCACAACAGAAATAATAAGCTTTTATGGGATCAGAGCTACTGTCCCCAGACCTGTTACATCGATTCACTTTGGGGTCTCATTAGAAAGGGAAGGGAAGATCAAGTAGAAGTCAATGGGCAATGCAGACATTTGTAGACCTCCTTGTGTATAAAGACATTGCTGCAGGGATAGCTCTATTAGGAACTTATATTGCAGGTCCGCTCTTTTCACTGTAGCTCTGCATGCTTATGGGAACTCAGGATGGCAGGTGAACTACTTTTCTATTCAAATCAAAATGTTTATCACAGTTATCATTCAAACCAAACTGTCATCTTCTTGGTATTATTTACCATCACACATTACTGGTTATATAAGAAATATTGCAAACCGAGAGAATTAAAGCAGCTCCATAGAAAGAAAAGCAAAGCTAGGCTTTATGATTTATATGATTTATAAGCAGTAGCAATCAATATGACTTGCAAATAGACAAGATTTCACTTAGAACAGCCCACAGCTGTGACAGACAGCTTACAGAAAAAGCAAGACATCCCAATTTATGAGAGGAGGTCATGGGAAGGAAAAGCAGACATCAGAAAAGGGGTAAAAGAATTTGGCCCTCTTACAGATAATACTTATTAATGTGTTCAGCTTTAAGGATATTTCTAGCTCCATGAAGCATCTCAAGACTCTCCACATGCTTACAGTTACACACACACTCAAGGTCTTGGCTAGCTCAGAGTGCTAACGGCGAGAAGCAGAGGCTCTCCTCACATTGCTGCCGAAGTACCACTGGAAGATTTTGGGTAAAGCAAGAACCTCTTTGACAAGTTTTCCCATCAATAAAATGTTTAATCTCATCAAGCTATGGGCGTGGGCTCTGGGCTATGTGTGGGCACAAATGATGTAGGGATACAGGGCTAAGCAATGGGCTTGATTGCCTGTACTGTTTAATTGTTAGCACACTCCCCAGCAGTTTTGATCTGTATCAAGCAGCAGTCTCACAGGCAGTGCTCAGGCATGACCAGGAGATCGATCTAGGGATGTTCCCAATGGACAGTGGGATGCGGGGGGGAGAGAGAGCATCACTTGAGTAGGGCAACAGGGCCATGCCACCAACCCTATGGGTCAGCAGCCAGTCCCCCGATCTCTTTGTTTGCTAGTGTATTTGCAGAAAAAGCATAGTCTGAGGGTGCAGGTTTGTGTGTGAGCTAACCACCGGCTCATTTGAAGAGATTACCTGTCCCTCAGAGCAGCTGGGGCACAGTGAAGCTGAAGCCCTTGGCAGGGAGCTGGCTCCGCTGCCGCCCTTGGAGCCCCACTCCCCGCCTGCCCAGGCTCCCTGTCACTCTCAGCTCCTCTTTTCCACTCTGCAACTGGGCAGGAGACTAATTTGGCTGGAACTGGAGAGGCACAGATGGTACCAGGGTACTGTCTCCAAACATACCAGCTGCTGTAAACCTTGGAGTTTTTGTCGGTGTCTCCAAAATGGCTCTGTTAACAGTTTGTGCAGTGGAAAGGGAAAGAGACGTGAGAGACACCGAGTTCTCAAGTTGTTAATATTAAGTCAGTGCAACTTTCTTCCCCTTCTTTTTTTAAAAATATATATTCAGTAGATTCCCAGGTTCCCAACAGCTTTCCTTTGAGCTACAGCAGCACATTAAACTGAACTTACTGAAAGGTAACCTTAGAATAAAAGAGAACTGGCATTTGTCTTGGTTTAAAAATGGGTGGAATGATTCATCAGGAAAGAAAATATGTGGCAACAAGTGAGGTCTTTCTAAGACATCTGGGGTTTGTAAACAATGAGATAAAGTAATCAGAAAGCAAAAACAAAGGTTTTCCCAGCTTTGAAAGCCCATTTATTCCACTGGGTGTAGGTCCTGCTCCCTCCCCTATTCCTTGTATCCTCTCTGTTTCTGAGGAACAAGAGGTTATACAACAATCAGAGTTCAGTCTGAGAAAAGGAAAAACTCATGTTATCCAAAATTGGTACTGTCTCAAAAAGAAAACAAAATCAAAAGCATCTACATTTTGTTTTTAACTCAATTAAGTAACAAAGATCTTTATATTTTTCACAGTTAACTCTCATGTGTTAAGTATATAATAAAAGATCAGGTTAAGAATTGTACATGTCTTAAGGCAAGAAAGCTTTAATTTTTTCTGATAATGTCCATGATTTTGCTCTTGTCTACATTCCTGAGGCATATCATGGGTCTTGGATCCAAAAGTTATTTTCCTGATCTACTGTTATTACAAGTGGATTATGAAATCTCATATGGAAATTAAAGAACGTGTGATATGCATAGTTTACTCCTGCTACATGTGTATCCTAGCAGCTAAGTATTTAATGGTATATTTCCTGGTATGTGCAATTGAAATGTAACTTTATTGTGACAGAAGAAAAAAACAGTAAAACTCATTCTCCACCCTGGTTATGAGCATACTATACTTTCTCTCTGTAAAAATGTAAGCAATAGAAAAAGGCAGCATTTTAATATCTCATATTTGTCATACTTGAATAGCAGAAATATTACTTTCCTCTCCCCTACTAATGATGAATCATTCACCCATTTCACATGAGTATGCAAAATCCCAGGATATTTAGTATGTTCTTCTTTGTAATAATTGATTTGCCAATCCATTTAAATACAAACTACCTTATCTATCTATCCATGCATGCCTGCATCCATCTGTGCATTACGCTTTATTTCTTTTATGCTTATTATTTGCTGTATTTTGTGTCGCTTCTGAAACACATGGAAGATGCAAAAGAACATATTTGTTCTGTTTATAAAATGTCTCCAGGAAAGCCTTCTACTAGAATTTCATTTCAAGTATGGATCTAAGAATCTGCAAAACTCAGAAGTTCATAGGCATTAAAGTCCTTGTTATTAATGGGTCTTCGGGTCAGATTCAGCTAATGCTAAGGCATTCTTACTCCTGGGAGTTAGCCGCTTAAATCATTTGGCCTCCTTCCCCAGCTAACAGGGAGTTTCATGAGCAAGCGCTGCATTACCTAGCTCTGAAGTTCCACCCTGATGATGTTGAAATGATATGATGCACTCAGGCTTTGTAAATCACAGTGTTAACCTGCTAAACTCCCTGATTAGCCCAGGACTGTTGTAGGATATAAAGCAAGCTGGCAGTTTGACTGAAAGACAACTGATAAAGACTGAATGGATAGAGAAATTTTGGCCTCGGTTACGTAGTTTCTTGCCAATCTTCTATGGGTGTGATACTGCCACTCTGTCCCAGAAGCTTTGCTTTAGGCTAGTGTTACAGAAGTCAAGCAACATTTTAACCTCATTGGAGGAGAACTGGAGGAGTGGATAAAGTGGAACGAAAAGCATTGTTCAGACAGTTTCGGAGAACATCAAGAATGCTGTTAAAAATACCTGTTTCCTGGAATCAATCTCTTTCGTTTGGTAGATGCTCTAACACAGCAATATAAATACTCACATTTTCCTTTGGGTAAGTACTATCAGGAAAGTAAAATTTAAATGGAAGGAGGCGTTCACGTTCTGAAACAGGTATCCTTGTCTGTGGTGATCTGCCAGCATAAGTCGCAAGTCTTAGCATGGAAAACTGAAAATTAACACAAAGAAGTTCCATGGGTATTTACCTATTTGGATTTAAAAAGGCCCAAATTGTACATGTTCTCTTAAGCCTAATGGGGATGTGTGTCAGAAAATGACACAAAGCGGCATAAAAATAAATTAAATGGAGATTATTTTTTTCCTTTACATACCTCTACACTCCCCGGACCTAACTGAAGACTAAAACACAAAACCCAAAAGGAGACAGGACTGTAATCATAAAATGCCTTTTAGATGTTGTTCCCACACAGAAGTTGGAAGCACAGGACATTTCACTAGAAACTCTTTTTAAGAGATTTCTAGTATGATTTCCCAAATCCAAGAGGTATGGCTAAAATTTTACACACCAGATCGTTTTCCTGTCTTGTGGTTTACCTGACTAGGTATTCTAATAGTCTGTGATGGATATGCACCACCGCAGGGATGAGTCAAACAGAGGAAATTAATTCATCATTAACTAAGATGAATTCACTTGAGACATTTTAGCAATCAAGATGGGATAAAATATGCCGTTGTTGCCAAAGAGGAAATATGCAGAAGTAGGCATGGGAATAACGCCCATATTTTGCTGGCTCTAGAAACTTATTACAGAAGAGCTAAACTTACTTCTGTGCTAGGCATTTCAGATACAGTCAGTTGGGAATGACAATAAAACTACAAACCATTCCTCATTATTGAAGGGTAAAATCCAAACGGAATTAATATCTGGAAATCCCCTGACTTTTTAACAGCTCTTTCTATTTTTAATTTGAAATGCATTTTGTATAGTTGATGTAGAATGGAGCAGCCAAGATAGCTAGGCTTTAAAAGCCTTAGGGTGTCATGAAGATGAAGTTCAGCTTTAGTCTCCAGCATTAAACCACACCATCCTTGGCTTTTTGTTCACAACGTAAGGTGTACATCTCTTGTTATGTCCTGCAGCATTTTAAAGATTTATACTCCCTGAAGTGTTACAGCATACAAACCTCCACAGCTATTCTAAGGAGAACAAGACCCCTCACTACCTCCACTCACAGGGAGAGGTTCTAATTTTGACATTTGCTTTGCCCCGAATTGCAGCAAACATTGAAATATTTAATGTAAGGTAAAAGAAAGGAAAAAAAAGGAAATATTTGGAAATTTTGATATGAACTGTTTTGAGCTAAGCAAAATATTGTCCTCTTCCCAAATGGAAACATGACTTTACCTTAGTCAGTTAATAGCTGCTCAATTTTGGTGAATGTGAATGGAGATGAGAGATTATGGTGGAGAATGGAAAGCGAAGTTGAAAGGATGGGATGATCACCAGGTAGGAAAGGGCTGTCTGAGTCTGCAATTCTGGTGAATGTAACAACTCATTTTTTTATGTAATTTCCAGATTAACTTTATTCATAGTTAATTTATACCAATTTGGACTTGGGTCAACATCATCTGTTGGTTTAAATTATGTGTATCCAGGCCTGCTGTTTGCCCAGTCTCATATGTAACACAAGAACAATTTCCCCTTAGCTGAGTGTGGCTTCCAATTTTATGAGACTAGCTAAGCTTTGCTACCTTTGCCATTTCTCATAACATAAACTCTTCCCTCACCTGATGGTATCTAGCTCTATATCTGCTCCAGTTTTGAACACAGGACACTATGATGGACTAGAACAGCCAGATTTTTCTCTTCCTTTATATCCCAGTGGTTGTCCGCTCAATACGATGCTGTCGGGGTTCACCCAGCACAGCAGAGGAAGCATTTCGCAGGATTTAATGGTATGCTTTACTACTTGTCAATGCACCCTAAAAGTACTACAGACACTGAACTGAACTCACTGGATCAGTGCAATTTCAAACTGATCTCAAAGACTGGGGCCTAGAGCCACAGCTGAACTGTAAGTGCACGGTTTTCAGAAAGGCTAAGGGTGACCAACAGAAATTATGCAGTCAGCCTTACATCCTCTGGCTATTGTAGCTAGTATTTCTTACCCAATTTTGTTGAGTCAACACTGACTGGAGTGACTACTGACTGTCAACAAGTTCCTTTAAACACTTTTTTAAAAACAACTTTCTTATTGCTTCCTGGTGTGTGGGTTCACAATAGAGTGCATTTTATGTGTGCAAGTGTATGCCCACGTTTGGAGGTAAACCAGACAGTGCTGGGCTTCACACTCCTGTGCCTAGACTGCCTCTGGTCCCCAAGCTGATCAGCTAACACAGGAGCCTCTGAATTATCCTGAAGTAATTTCTGTGATCATGGTGGTGTCATGCTCAGCATTAGAATGTCAAGAAGGGCCTGGGAGAACTTAAAAAGAGAGATCAGTACCTTCCAATTGTCTGCTTCTCGCTAATATGTAGCCTACCAAACAGCATAGCATGATGCTTTTAACTCCAAAAAGCACCTTAAACTGCCTTGTTTTGACATGTGAATATTTCCAGATCTCTGAAAGTCAGACTTCACAGCATGAATTTTGGTGCTCTGTCAGTGCTTCTGTTCCTGGGTGGACATAAGAAAGGAGCCGTGGCTTAAGGCCTGAGCAAGTCTGCGTCCTGGTCATCCTCTGCTCGGAGGAATGCAAAAGAGCACTGCCACAGTACTTGAGTAGCTCGGATTCACAGAAAGTAACTGGCTTTGTCTGGGTGGTGACATTCAGTTTCCAGAGAGAAGCTTATATGGAAAGACAAACTTTGTTTGTTTGTTTGTTTGTTTTTTTAATTCAGAGAAGGTGCACTTAAACTTGTATGTACACCTAGAGTAAAAAACCTATGCTCCTATGGCAAGGAGAAACCCACAGCCAGCCTGAGGAAGTCCAGGCACCCCTTGCTGCCCCCACACATAGGGGTCAAATAGTATGAGCCCTGTAGGAAATATGTATAACAAGAGCAAAGTTGCACCCCAGCAATTCCTGACCTCTTCTTTGCTCATAGACTTCTGTGTTATGGTTCAAAACATATCTGAGGTTGCTCAGACAGTAAAGAGCTCTCATAGAAAAAACTATCACCACTGGGGACTGATGTAGAGGGCATAACAATTAGAGATGCCACTTATGCAGGAATACTCCAAAAGTATGTTTTGTAATGATTTGTAAGCAAAACAATGACATAATACTTCAAGGATTATGGAAAAAGAAACTTTCTTATTTCCTATTTCATTTCACTGTTATCTCATGGTAAGAATTTCTATGGCCAAACAATTTCGCCTGTCCAAAACTCCTGTATAAAAGGTTAGTCCAGACTTCAGTGTCACAGGTGTACTATGTACATAGGCACTTCCACAACTGCTTGCAGCAGCTCTGTTAAACAATGTTAAATATTAAGCAAGGCCATAGAGCACATCATTGATAATTTTCCTCTAGCTGCCAACACCCAAATACATGCACAAAAGACAGGCAGACTACTTCCTTTATAAAAAGCCATGAAATAAATTTTAATTCATATTTCATAGTGATGTGACTAAATGTGGATAATTGAAGAAAGTCCCTTAATGGAAAAAAAAAAAAAAAGGACTACCTAAAAGAAAATGTGCTTAATGTCCATGAAGAAAGATCCTTACATTTTTTGTCCTTTGATAAGATTAAAGGATGTGAGTGCACAGACAGGGATTGAAGAGAAATGTTAATGCTGTCAATATTTTGTAGCAATAACTTTATTCGATCTTTCCATGATGAGAAGACTGCCTTGAATACATTGAACTATGCTGCCTGTGAAAAGACCTCTGTGGCCACACAGAGTCCAAGCTCCCAGGGCAGGCAGTTCTCCTGGCACTTGTGCAACTGGGAGCTGGGGGGGTCCTTACATGCTGCTTGCTGGGGGACGGCTTGTGCCACCTCTTGTCCTGAAGGATTAGCTGGAAGAGATGATCTGGGGAAAGGCTGGGTTGTTGCACAGCCGCTTTGCTCCGATCTGCAGAGGCAGCGTGCTATGGCAATTGGATGAGGGAAGAAGAGAAGTGAAAATAAAAGCTCCATTGAAAGGAGGGGTGGCACAGTCTTTCTAATAGGCCAGCACAGCTTCATAACAAGCAGGGATGTGATGGTAAACAAACTGCAAAGCACTTCATTGTTTTTTCCTTCTTTTTGCCCAAGCATTTTAAAAGAGACAGAATTTCAGCCTTTAATAGTGATATTTGAAGACACCTTGCTTCTCGTGAGAGTCTAGTGCAGCCCTTCCACACCCTTTGCTGTCCAAATAAACTTTACAAGGGAATGTTCTTTACGTTCCGTGTGGAGCATGTATAGAAAAGATCACTTGGGCGCAGCCCGCTCCCTGTTGACGACAGTGTTTCCTGTTATTGTGAAGGAGCCACGGGCCTGCCTCCACTCCAGATCTGCAGAGCAGTGGTGTCACAGATGTTTTTTCAGGTGTAAAATTCCTGTTGGCCACACAGGCCGTTCACACAAGATAAAACCGGCATCTTCAGCTTGGCTCGGCGTGTCTGTTTGCTTAATGCCGCGCTGAACCAGCTCCTCTTCTTGCAGCAGTGATGAAACTAGGGAATGTGGAAGGGAGTTTAAAACCCTTCCTGTTGCAATAGGAAATGTTCTGAAAACCTGAGATTTCACTTTTTGTTCTCATTGTGGGTCAGCTAGGGCAGAGGGAGAAGGACAGGGAACTGTGAGTTCACGGACCCTATGATAGGAAAGGCTTTCCTTTTGCTGAAAGAATGTGGTTGAACTTTCTCCCTGAAGAAGATTTATCCTGTTGTGATTTCAAGGACCCTTAAAAAAGCCAGCATTAGAGAGCCACCCACACAAGATAGCAGCGTAGCAGCTGCATAACAACACTAACATGGTTAATGGCTGCAAATACAGTGTAGTATTATGAAAAGGTCACTGCGAGAGGGTATCCTGCTGTGCTAGAGCTTATGCAGGTGCTGTGGGTGTATCCATAATATCGTATCACTGATGGCAGGGAATTATTAGATACAAACCTTCCCTGTGTCAACCTGGAGAGAACTCTGCATTCCATAAACTTATTTAACCCCGGCATAAGTGCTTTTACAGTGCAGTAGCTACTTCACTGAGTAGAAAACTCATCTCACTGTCACTCTGATGTACTGTCAGAAATGTGTTTTTCTTTTTTTTTCCAGTACAAAATTATTCTTACTTTGTAAGCACTTTGTTTGTGTTAGATAGATAAGAATATTCCTCCTTCTTAAAATGATTGTTTTGATGAAATGCAGACTTGCCTGATATTACTTTTCCAGTAAAATGTGACAAGGAAAACTGGTCTGCTGTAAAAGTGAAAAAACATTGCTGAAATGTGTTTGTTTAGAAAGAAAGCTGCAAGGCCTGGGACCTGCTATTGCAATGAGGGCAGTCTAAGAGTTTAGATGATCCATTTCTTCATTCTTTCATTCAATTGTTTCTTAACAATGGTTCTTCTGTTTGTTGGAGACATTTCTGAAGCTGACAGAACAGTCAATACTTCGTATTAAAAAGCGGTTGTTAAATATTGCACATGGGAGAATAAATGGTTATTCGGCGTGTTTCTAAAATGTCATCAACTCTTCTCTGCTATTCAACATACTTGCATCATTCTTTGGTGAATTCATATGAACAGAGGTCTAAGATCAGTGAGCAAGCCCACAAAAATATGAAGGAGTGCTGAAGAGAATCATGACATTTTCCAAACATTATCCATGTTTACCTCCCATTTTGAAATTTCAACACATTCTGAGAAACTCTATAGCTGTGGGAAAGGGGGAATGATGACAGTATAGTCATACTTTTCCCTTCTTTTCATAAAACTCTTTTTTTTTTTTTTTTTAACACCTCAAAGAAAAGAATATCACTGAAGGAACAAAGCCCTGGGTTCTCTGCCTGATTCATCAGGAAAGTCACCAGTATGTTATTCAAATACAATAATTCTCAGCTCACACATATACACACATGCATACACACAAATATATGTAGGTGTGTGTATACATGTTTATGAATAACGATCACTAATAGGAGACTTTTGTCTATTCAAGTGACAACAAGTGAAGAGGTTAGATCAGACTGGGCTGGTCACATAATGAAACACTTTATTTTTATACACCATCTTTCATGCAAACATATCACAAAATTCTTCAAAGCCAGTTTATCTACACGTTCCTGAATGGTGCAACTAAACTGCTCAGCTTTACAGGAAGCATCTGTAGATGTTGCAGGGCAGGGGTGAAGATGGAAACAATGGCCAAGTTTCAGGAGAATGATTGAGTACTGGAAAACTGGGAAGTTCATGCAATGGGATATGCACTTTTTTAGGCAGTTGGAGAGGCTCTGCCCACTGAGCAGATGACTCCTGGAAGGAATTTGAAGAGAATTAGTGGGAATGGCTATTTCAGATGGCAGAAGGAATCAAAATAGAAAGCCAGTTCCTTAGGCCTGGACTGTCTCCTTTCAAGTCTGAAACATATTTCCTTTCTGTCTTGGATCTTTTGTATCCAAGAGCTCTTTATCCTGCTCTGGTAATAACAGCCCAGAAGGAATGCTCCAGGGGTGAGAAACTGGAGTGCGCAATGTTCAAGACCCTTCCATCACTCAGGTTGAGGTGGACATGACTTGCAAACATCCTGGCTATTGTGGATTTATACTGCTTGGATATTTCCTCAGCCTACCCCACTCTACCCCCCAAACTCCCTGCCTGCTCTCTTGCAGCAGTGTTCTGCCTGCTAAGAGAACCTCCAAGGCCCCACTTGAGTATTCGCTATTAGCAGCTGAAAGGACATGTGACAAATCTAAGATGATAAATACTAGAAGTAGATCAGAGTGGACTTTGGACACTGACATAATTTCTGTTTTAGGCACTAGTAGGAACATAGTCACATGATAAATGACAGAAAAAGTGACATGGTTTGACAAAAGGCATTATGTTGAACTGAGTAAAAATCAAATTATAGAAGTTTGTATTTTAGTTGTTTTCATTATAAAGCCTCTTGCTAGTACTAGGCAAAACTGTGTACACAATGTATGTTCAATAGATGTGATTTTGAGAAGTTATGAAAATCTCCAGTTTCCACTTGAAAATAATAGGTACAGCAAGTGTTTGAGCTGCAGATTTTAAGATTGTTCTGGAAAATTTAATCCTTACATGTAAAACTCAAATTTTAATCACATGGTGGAAATCCTTTTGGTTTCATTCTGGCAAAATTCTTATAATGATCTTGCTCTTTCTGAAATTTCCTCTCTCTTTTGGGCTGTGATCCCCTTTATTTTCTTATGTCTTTTGTACAGTTTTTCTTTAGCTTCAATTTATTTTCTGATCCATAGTAATGTTTTATTGTTAGTAATTATTCCACAGAATATGGAGCATAGCTTTTCCATTTGTAGTAAAAAAAAAACCCCAACACTTCAGTATACATGTAAAAAGCTTAATTTTCTGTTTTCATAAACAGAAATTATGATGTTAATAGGATTTGTAGCATTTCAGCATCACCAAAAATCAACAGCTGTAATTAAGAACTCAAATACAGAAACAGATTTCTCAGCTTGGATCGTCAGTGGCCTTCATATCTTGCTGTGGATCAAAAATTAAAGAAAAGAAAAGGAAAGGCGAGGGAAGTCAGTACAGGGGCCTTTGATCTGCTGTCCTTCCTGGTTAGTCAGGTTAGGTGTTCAGGAATGCAGGTAGCAGCTGGGACATTCTTTCACTATCAATCAGAGGCGGTGCCTAGCTACAGGCAAAAAGCAAGGGACATTACTGTATAGCGGGGTATATGCTTTATAGTTTTAGAATGGGCAAGCAATCACTTATTTGGTGCTCAGTAAGTTGAGGAGCTTGGGAATGATAAATTGAATTTCCAGTTATCTATTCAAAAACAGATGGTCACATTTCAAAACACTTTATTGCCAGCATGCTAACTTGAAAGGTCACACAGTGCTCTCAGCTGAGATTTTCTATTGTTTGTGATTTCTCCTTGCAGGCTGAGAGCAATATCCTGCCCATTTTTTAGTCTGTGGTACTAGTCACTTTAATCTGACATAAGTATGGCCTGCCACCTCCAACTGGATGTTCTTCTTCCTCCTTTGGGTAGGCATGAGTATTTGTGCAGCTGCATGGTGATCTGACTCACGCTGCAAATACCACTTCTGGTACAGGTGATGGTGGTGGGAATAGGCAACCTGGGGGAACACGGGACCATCCTTTCTGGCAGCAGACAGCATTTTCATCAGATCACAGTGTCTGATAGAAAGCCTTAAAGTAAAATCTCCTTCAGCTTCGTGGATGAATTTGAAATGTTCTGTAGCTTTGGTGCAACACTACTCTTACGTATTTATTGTGTTACTGCCAAGTGTAATCAAATCTCTAGAAGAAATTTCACAGCATGCGATGCTAAATCAGAGAAACCAAGCTGTGACATCCTTAACAAAACTGTACCTGGGTCTCATGGCAAAGGCTGTTTACTCTAGCAAATGATCACATGCTAAACAAGAATTTGGAGATGCTTCAAGTTTATTGTTCTCCTTGGTTTGCTTGCCAAGGCAGCAGTGCAAGTAATTAACTGTTCAGTCAAATCTAAACCCAAGTAGTAGGGAAGAAAGAACATGGGTAATAAATCTTTTTCTATCTCCTGTCTCATTTTAACCTCCCATTCACCTACATATTTCTAATATCTTAAAATAAAGATTTATATAGTAACAGAGAAGTTAGAGATGCAGAGACTGTTTTGCAGTCATATGTTTCCACCAACATTTCTCATTGTTCATCACATCAATTTTAGTTCTTCAGATTCCTCTAGATAATTCTTCTTGCCTCTTCTTATTTTTATGTATAACTACTGTAGCATTCTTCATCACCTGATTTTTTGAGTTCTTTCCATAAGGCCAACTTTTAAAGGTTGCTTTTCAGTCTTTTTGCTTAATGAAGGTTCAGGCACACAGAAGGGAAGAAGAATCTCCTGGCAACACTAAACTACAGCTTCTGAATCTTTCTTTTACCAGCCTGTCTCTGCATCCTCTCTGAGGGACATGCACACACAGATCGTGGAGGAAAAGCTATTTAAGTTGTAACCTCCAAAGAATTAACTGGCAGACTGTGATCTAAAAGAATTAGCTCATTTCAGGTAAAGGGAATTTTTGTTGCATGGTCAGTAACACCATATTTCCTCTTTCACACACAGCTTTGATAGATCCTTTTTATTAGGTACTGTTACTTACACACAAGCAGTGGTGAATGCCAGAAGGATCATCTGTGGCAACACAAGTTGCTTCAATTTTCTCCTGGGTTCTAATACAGCTTTTTTAGTTTTGTTGGGGTTTTTTTTGGGGGGGGGCAGGGTGTTAGTTTTTTGGTTTGGTTTTTTTTTAAGCCACCTCTTCTGACAGCAAACAGAATATTGATTTCTTCTATCTGGGATAGGATTGCCTCTAATCAGCAGTGCTAGAAGTAATTATTTACCCATGCTGAGCACTGCTTCAATGCTACTTGCTCTCTCTCACAAAAAGCAGTGCAATGACCCCCAACCCATCCATAGTGAGCAAGGAAGGCTGCACCTCGTGCTATCATGTACAAGCCCACTCAGCCTTCAAAGCACTCTCCAGCTCAGGGTTTCTCCACCTCACTGTGCTCAGTGGCAACAAAGATGAAACTGGTCCAGTTTTTCTGCAGCTAATGGACCTCCTTGAGGTGTCTGTTCAAAGAAGATTTGTTTGTGTGTGTGCACACATGTATGTAAGACAGCCTGAACCAGATGGTGCCTAAGAGGCTGCTGAAGAGTGTGGAGAAATCACCCACTTCTCCTATTTTCGTCCCAAAGAGCAAACTTCACAATCTTTGAAATGAACTGGATGGGATGATGTTTCTTCACAAAGAAATGGGTTAGATCTGAGAAACGGGCAATTCTCTTTATTCTCCACAAGAAGATGTGTGATGATCAGAGTAAAACCAATAAGCCCTCTGAGTTACTTCTAGCATCTTCCTAACTACTTCAGGGAATATTTCTGTTGTCTGATGAGCCCCATATTTGTCCTGTGAATCCTTTATCTCATAGCTGTTGATTTTTCCTTTCCTATATTTTTCATTGCAATTGGGTTTTTTCCAAATGTCTTGAAAAAATTGCTGTAAGTATAAATACATATTTCAGATTCCTTTACAACTCAAATCCTTTCATTATTTATCTTGTAGTAGACCTGAATGCCTTTTCTTTGACCAATACTTATGTAGCCACATTTTTACTTTGTCTGCAGGGTTAAAAAAGTGGAACAACTTTGCTCTCTTGTAGAGCTGGCTTTTATGCATAAATTCTATGGTAATAGTTTCTTTTTATACAGTCACTGTTGCGCTGTTGAAGCAAACAATTTACAATTTGGCAGTCTTTTTTTTCAGGTGTCTACTCATTAATCATTGGTTAAGAAATACCTCTCAAGGCTTATGTCTGAAGACAGCTGTAGTCAAGTAAGGACCTTGATTAACTTCCTTTGTTTTCTTAGTTTGAACAATACATTCTGTTATCCCATTTGGGTTTTGCAATGCCTGGGGTTTTAAACTGCTATTGAATGGACTATTATTATTTTAGAAAACACCAGGAGCATGATTACATCTTGTGAAGTTATTTATATTTGCGTATGGCAAATGAAAAATGGAATTTTAATGTAAATGAGTAGAGAATGATGGTATATAATTGTACTATCTTCCATGCTGCCCAGTTTTCACAAGTGTGATGTCCTGGGGTGCAAAGGAATGAAAAACCACGCTCTTGATTAGGAATTCTTTGCCTTTTCAGAAAAAAATTCAATTGATAATTTTTTGTTTCATTTACAGTATTCTCTACTTGATGTAATTTAATGTAGCCTGATTTAAATCAGAAACATTAGGAAATCTTTGTCTTTGGAATTATAATTGTCAACTCGTACACTTTGGCAGTTGTTTCCTGGAAGCTTGCTTTGGTCTGCAGTAAGTCGACAGTACATATGACAAACTGATTGTTGTGGAAATACATGATCAAGCTGCCTCTGTTTATTCCAGATTTTGGAAAGGGAATCCTTTTGCATAATTTGATTTACAGATGTTCTCTCTGAGTAAAGCATTTCTGTCTTCCTATTTATTTGTGTCAGTATTTTCCCCTTTTATCTAATGTGAAGAGATTCAATGGTAGACATGTTGTGCTTGTTTAGAGCTAGCAATATGCTTAGCTTTGTACAGTACTCAACAGCAGACGATCACTGTCCTGGAGAGCTTAAAGTCTAAAAATACCGCAGCTAATGCTTCAGGTTTTTTCAGCCTTTAATATTCTCAAGATTTTCTTTTTGTTTTGTCTCATCTTAATACACCTCAATTTTAAACTGTCAACCAAAACAAATCAGCTTGGTTCCTCTCTGTGAAAATAATCTGACAAAAGGGAACAAATTCATTTTTTAAATTTGAAAATACCTGTGGGTTCAATCCAGCATTCACTGAAGAACAAAGAGAATCCCATCGTTAGGGACCCATCTAAGTAACTTTAACCTTGCCTACCTGCTCCTAGCAATGCCAGCGAAGCATCTGCAGGCATTCAGGCTGCGTTACCTGTCTTCTCTGTAGCTGTCGAGAGCAGGTTAGCTGTAGCAAACTGCCAGAGCTCCGGCTGTAATTGAGGTTATCTGGGTAAGACATGTCCATCTGCCTGATGCTTTCATGAATATTTGTGTGCATTTTGAAGCAATGAAGTGCATGTCTCTCCAACAAGCCTCCTTTTAAATCTGTGATGTGCTTTTTTGCCATCAGGACTGTCAGCAGCAAGGTGAAGATGAGTGTGATCTGCTAGTTTAATGCTAAGCAAAGGGAAGGAGAGCAAGAGACGACATCATGTGCTAATGGCAAAGGGACTAAAAAAGAATAAGGAAAGAAAAAACTTTAGCAGAAAGGCTCTGCAGTCCACTAGATGATGCCTCTTTATTTCAGTTATAGATATTTTTGTAAGTGGTTCTGCCTCTGTGGTTTCTCCTTTCTAAGAACAACATCAGTCAGCGCTGAGCTGTGGTGTCTCAGATTCTTTCTAGGGATTAAGCTGCAGGTTTAACTTTTGGGCTGGCATAAGGACCATCTGTTCAGTGTAGTTTGCAGGCAAAGTGGAGATACGTGTGTTGTGAGCATACAGAACTCACTGTAAGAAGAGAAGGCAGATAATATACTTTAACATCTTGTTGTTAATTTTGTTACTGCTTGAAGAGAGTGTTTCTAAAGGATGAAATAATTGTATCCTGTTCTATATGTGGTGATCTAATGGAGGACAGTTTCTGGCTGTTCTTCAGAGTGTTTGATCTGTGTGATGGCTTACAGGGTTGGTAAGAAAGGAAGACATTCTCTGTCCCAAAACTACTGCTATACTGTGGTGGCTACAGTAGCTTAACGCTTTTGAGAAAGGGAACATTTCACTGTGTATTCATACTTTTAAATTTCCCATTGCCTCAGCATATACCTTGTATTGATACTCCTTCCCCTTCAGGTCCATTCTCATCCCATTAAGTCACTGTCTATAAAAAGTTGCTCTTTGCTGTCCCATCTGCTTTAGAACATTATGCCACAAGCAACTGCAGGAGCCCTGCACACTTTTGTGTGTTTCAGACTAAGCTCTGCAACCCTATTACCCCCACTTGACAAGGACTAGTTGAATTGCCTAAACCAGAGCTGCTTCTCTGCCTTGACATGCTCCTGGATTACTGCGCTATCTCTCATGCCTTCTCCTGCACTTTTAACGTCCATCTGCTCCATTATACATAGGGATGGCCTTCACCTTAAGCTTATTATTCTCACTGTTTTCAAAGGTCTGAAGTTGTTATTTTGATTAAAAAAAAGCAGATCGTGGCTCATTGAAGGAAGAGAGAAAGAACCATAAGACTATCCCAAGGGGGTCAATTCCAAGAGAAAGGTTAAGGGTTAGAAGGAAAAAGAAGGAGGTACAGAAAGAATCACCAGCTACACTGCTATATAGAGGTAGCCTCTCTTCCCATTCCTGCTCCACCTGATGTCAACACCAAAGAAAGGATATCAGAGATTCATAAGTTACAAAGATTTCCTAGCTATTGACCTTAAGGTATACCTTGTATTCTTCAGGTACTGACCTTAGTGATTGCCCATCTGCAGTCCTTCACTCTTCGTTGTGAGCCTTATTCTATGTTATCTCTGTAAAGGTTTAGTGAATGTTAGGAAACAGCTGGAATGAATATGTGGGACTTGAAACACTGTGGAACTTATTGAGAAAGAAAAATATAAAAGTTTGTGAAAAATTGCCATCTTTAAGGAAGGCTCTTTTCAACTTCAATTTGGTATGTTCAGGAGGACATGTGCTGGAAATCCTTACCTGAAACAACCGTGGATTTGAATCACTAAGAGATCTGATCCACAAACTCAAGCAGATTAAAATGAGACAACGATAAAACTGTGAAACTTTGCATACTTGTTCGCCACATGACTTTCATGGGCCTCCCTCTGACTGCAGCTCTAGCTTAGCTGATCTTGTAGTATTCCCTTACTAATGAACGATAAACATACTTCTGTGTGCTGCTGTTGCTCACAAGGGCCTGAGCCCTCCCTGTGGGGAGGTGGACACACACGGGAAAGGGAGAGGCTGACAAGTGGGCATGGGAAGGCTTCACAGCTATCCCAAACCACGGCTGTAACTCCTAAGTCAGAGCGTTGCCTCTAGCGAGCACATCGAATTCCACAGAATACAAAGCAGCAGATGGATTTTAGAGCACTTCAGGTACAGAGAAATGAGAAAACAGCGGGCTATAATGGCTTTCAGTCAAATCAACTAGTTGAACGATCCCTGTTCCTTAATACAGTTCACCAGATTGTGCAGATTTAATCCAGATCAGGCATGGATGTGTGATCCCAACTTTGCAAAGTTAACTGGAAAATGTGATATGCATGCCGGCTTTATTCTTTTAGGCTGGTTTATGCTGGCTGTAGGAGAGCAGAACACTTCTGACCCAGCATAAAGCTAGAGCAGCACAGACAGACAATACCTGAGGCAACGTCAGGTCTGCTAGGACAAAATTACCTATTTAGGGTTGTCTGAACCAATTTGAAGTGGCAGAGTGAGTTTCTACTAGTCTAATGCTCTGTTGCTATGCAGCCATGCAGTTTTGTACTCGATGCTACTTTTGCAGGTGCCTTAAAAAAATTGCTATGTGCTTCTATACTTGATTTACCAACCTCATGGTACCACAGCGTTCAAAAGTACAGAAAGCAGGTATTTGCTAACACAATCCTTTTTCACTGAAACAAGGTAAGAAACAAATTCTGCTTTGCAATCAGCATAACTGGATTTGCCTATTAAGTGTTAAAAGTCAGCCTACAAAGGGGCCCACTACTCCTGTCTCTTTCTCTTTCTTTTTCTTTTTTCTTTTTTTTGTTTTTCAGGTAGATGCAACTGAGCCTCAGCAAATGTTGAAGAAGCATGAAATATACTATTCCTTGACATTTGTATTAATAAAGTTTCAGGTATGTTATGGATGTTTTCTTCCATCTGTTTTAAAACACAAAGTACAGCATTTTTTTCAAGTTTAATTAATAATTTACAGAAAGGATGACAAAAAGTGGAACAAGGGACTGTAATCAGGCTCTGTTTCTATTTTTTGGGAACATTTTATTTGACATAATCCTATTTTCCTCCAACCTCTCCATTTTTGACAGGTGTCAGTCAAGTTATAATCCAGACATAAGAATATTACTTTCCACCCCTTTTCTGTACTTCTTTTACATGAAAGGAGGAAAACATGTGGTAACTCAGGATGATGACTGCCTAATGAATTGTGTGAGAGAACTTTTTATTTAGAATAACTCATTATGAGCATATTGCAGCAGCAGGATGCATTTAGTGGATAAAGCTTTGTAGGAATAGTCTTTGGCTCTTAACATTGCCATTACAATAAAAGCATTTTGTTATCATGTATCTTCTATTCATTCACTTTCTACTGTATTTCTCAGCTATATCATCATGCAATCAGGGTAAGAGGTCTCCAGCGTGAATACAGAATAACACATAGGCAAATAAACCACCAGTTAAATAAAAAGTAGGCACCTAAATAAAGGAGAACAATCCCGATTTCCTGAATACTCCACCCTAAGTTGGCATGACCTGTAGAAAAAAACTCTTTATGTACTTTGAGAATGATTGATCTCTTTTACAAAAAGTACTGTTGCGTTGTCTGGACTAACCATCTATGGCATCTATGCCTATCCTTCTGCCCTTGGGGCACCTAGACCTGGACTTACATTTATATTGCTGAACACAGATGAAATGCTATTTGTACAATTTAACATGTGGGCCTTACAAACCTAAGGTGTCACGTGTTTGAGTTCAATGTATCTGAAATAATATGAGTGCTTTCTTGCATCCCAGCAAAATGATGTTATAGCAAGAAACTGCTGTGCGTCCAGTCCCATGTCATGTGTGGGATGATATGTAGGGTATGTGGGAGTATTGGGGGGAACTAGGAGATGTAAAGTCTGTTAGGATAGGGTTGCAGAAGAGCAAGATGTCTGGCATGCCATACTGGTCCCTGACATCTGCTGTCTTCTGCACTGTACTTGGGCACTACCTGGAAGAGCTCTAGCTCATCCATGTGCTATACCTAGTCTCCCAGTTCAACAGTAAAACAGCATTTTTGGGCTAGTGGTCAAGCCTGTGTCATGGCTCTGTTTCATTTTCTAGTGTAGAGTTCATCTGGTTGCCTAATGGTAAGTCTAAAAGGAGCTTTATGTGACAGCATGCAAGATGGATATTAGGGTCTAGTGCCTGATTTGAGAATAGTACTTAAGTGCTTCCTTAACAGTGTTGTCAAAGCTCATGTGTTTGAAGGGCTTTGAGACTCACTTCCCCAAAATTTCTGACTGGGTGGCTAATGCATCACAGTACTCAGTATGCCTTTGCTGAGAATCACATTTTTAGATACCTGATTATTACCAAATGCCTTTAGTGATTGCTGAATTTACTAGTCCGTAGTCTATAAAAGACTATGCAAACAAATTGAGAAAGAAACCCCAAATTTATTCACCATTCAAAAAATTCCTTGGTAGTATGTGTTTGGTCCATGAAAGCACTTTAATATAGGCAGTGAACACCGCTAAATTGTGGCTCAGCTGAGAAGGCTTAGGTAGATTGTCTTGGAACACTCTTCAAACTTATCTCTTCTGGTATTGCAAACAGTGTTTTTAGGAATGTTTTTCCTCTGACGTTCCCATTCACAGGGACTAAAGCACTTCATGCTGGTTGAAGTTGTGCTGCAACTGTCTGTCTTTTGTAGATGTGTGAATGGAAGACGAGCGAGAATCTCAGAAAACTGAAGCTAGCCCTGCCCGTTAAGTTAATAGGGTTTTTAAGATATATGGCTTGCAGGCAATTTGAACACTTTTTAATCCAATCTGCCCACCCCATCACAAACAGATTTTGTAATTCAGTGGTATTGGGGGGCCTATTTCACAATTTCTTTTCTTAATCCTCCATCAAAGTGCAGCACTGGACAACAGTAGCACTGGCAGTCTATAGCCACTGAATCCAGTCGTGCCCAGAGAGATGAAGAGCTGGGATGATTCTGCTGATTCATCCGCAGGGGCTTTGTAAAGCCGTCTTTTCCCTAACAAGCCTTTCCATTTGACACCTTCTCACCTATACACTAATGCTTTTGGGAGCTAGGTGTGAAACCAAGAAGAGAAATACACCTGTTTGCATAGTGATTTTTTATTGTTAATAGTGGGAAGTATTATGTAACATGACTATTGCAAACAACTGGAAGTTTAGCTTGGCAAATGGCAAGCAGCCTCTGCACAATATTGTTCCCTGCATGTGGAAATTCCCAGCATGACAGATTCAAAAGTTTAACATAACTGACACCTTGCTGGAAAACAGCAGCTCAGACAAAGCAAAATGAGGTTCTTCAAAAAATAGGTGGTCGGACATGAATCTAACGATGCTGAGGAATTTAAGTTGTTCATCCAAAAAGGAGGAGAATAAGAGAGAAGAAAACTTTTGTTTTCATGTTCCCAGCATCTTCATTTCATGAGAACGCTGCAGTGGTGAGTTTGGTTCCTTTACACATCAAAGGGTAGCTGTAACCAGTTCTGGAAGTGGGTTAACATGTGATGATTAAGTGACTTTAAATATTAATCATCCTATTTAAAAGTAACATTGGCAAAGAAAGAGATCCCTAATGAGAAGTAAAATTACATTATAAACACTATTCCTTAAAAATGGGACCTATTCAAGTGTTTTCTTTGAAGCCAGACGAGAACTGATCCAGTGTCTGAGTACATTCCCAGGGTGCTACGAGGAAGCTGAATTCTTTTCATAATTGTTTGACAAACTTCTTCCAAGACACACAGTGCGCAGACTTAAAATGCATTTTTCCTGTCGTGTGTCTCTGTTTATGGGTGAATACCATATGGACTTTGGTCTGAGCTTTGCTCATCTGAAAGATGCTGGGAGAGGGCTCCATGTTTCAGTTAACTGTTTCCTGTCAAGCAGACAAAACATGTTCATCTTAAGGAAGCAAAAATGACAAAGTTATTTTAAGGTAAAAAAGCCTGTGGCTGAAATTTTGTTTCCTCAGGGTCTGCGATATTTTTGCTGTTGTTATTCACATCTGGATAAAAAGGACAGATTAAGTATCACAACTGTTAGCTTCAGCTTTTCTCAGGGAAATAAAGACAGGCTTTGAATAGGAAGTATTTACATAATTTGAAGGCTAAGCTGAGCCTGAAGGCAGTGATCAGCTTAAAGATTTGTCCTATAGTAACATATTGATGTGAATGTTGAAATGGGGCAGATGTGCCTGATTGACACAGGGTCAGACAAGGCTGTATTCTGAGAAGGGATTCTGGAAACTGATAAAAATGATAGAAAGCTTTTATAAAGTTGCTGTCTCTTGCAGTTTAATTTTCCAGTGGTTAAGGAAAAAAATGGGAACATTCATGTAGATTGAATCAGATGGATGTGACTTTGTACAGTGTCCCCTCCCATGCAGAGCAATGACTGCAAACTTTCCCATAGGAAACTAACATCAGTAAAAATACATTGTTTGGTTAATATAGGAAATTTGTGAATTCTGCCTTTTGGTTTTTTCCAGGTCTTTTTTTCTGGGGTGTAAGAACATTGGTCCAATCCCGAAAATGTTGCTTAAGGCCAAATCCTGTTGTTCTTGTGCCAAAAGACATTTAATCAAATGAATGTTGAATTTGGTTCTCTGTCTTTATTCAATTGTTTTTTGAGTTAAATATTCATTGACTACAACAAGAGTTTTGTTTGGTAAGAGCTGAATTAAACTAAGTAGAAACATCAGGACCCAGCTAAGATATTGACTTCTCCCACGTCCTTAGAGCTCAGTATACTGGAGTTCATTAACTCTTATAAAATGCAATGCTAAAAGTTGATGTATTATAAAGTAATGGTAAATGGAATGTTACATAGATGCATTGGCTTACTTGCTTTCAGTTTCTACAGTGCACAGTGAGAGGTCGTTTCTCTGCATAACTTTTGGACATCTAATTATGATTGCAAAACTGTGACAATATAAGATATTGGCAGGGAATTTGTAAAACCCTTAGTACTCTGACAGTGTCTCGAGCTGGGCATTTGGTGGAGGAACATGGAACTGGCTAATCGATGTGAGTCTCAGCAGTGTGCTTATTGTCTTGATGCAATTTGTAATCAAATGATTAAGTATGAGGAGGAAATCAGGAAAGTTTAGACAAGGTGGTGTTTTAAAGTCAATAGGGAACGAGTGGAATGGAAAAGAAATTCCACTGCTAAGAATATCGACGTGTTTCTATACTGAGATGGGCTTAGCATAAGGGTAACTGTGATAAAAAAACTGAGAAATAGAGTCTGAATGTCAGACTGCTCTGAAGCTTAAAGTAAGGCAGTTTCAAGCATATTCTCCTCTACTCCACATGCACGCAGTGCCGACTAATCTGATGGCAGCTGACAGCAATGAAGTCCGCTCCTGTCCCTACCAAGCCACTCGTAGAAGTGTAGGGGCAGAAATGAAAGCATCATTTTACATCAAGAAATGGCTCCTCACACTTGGAAATGCTTCACTGCCTTGCAAAATTAGTTCCCCACATTATGTCCCTGTTATATCTTAATTCTGATTAAGGGTAATGATGTGAAGCCTAAGTTTCCTAAGGAGAGCACTGTTAGAAGATACAGGGCCTCTTTGTCAAATTTTCTGCTGGTCTATGTGCCGTTTGTTGTTGCCTGTGTATACAGTATTTACATCAGCAGAAAAGTGTTGTTTCTTTGCATAAAAAAAGTAATCATCTGAACAGCTTTCCACTCCAGCAGAAAAACTCTCAGAGATTTGGTCTTTTTCTAAAAACAGATCATTAAGGCTATGTTATTTGTAAGAGTATTTGGCTCTGTTCCATGAATGGATTCTAATTGTTAAATATGGTTTTTGTTCTTAGTGCTTTTCTCATTGCAGTTTTGAGTATCTTTTCTGGTTGCTTTGTTTGAGACTTTTAGCAGATAGAGACCAGAAAAATAAAATTGTATATTGTCCTAAGCAGATTCACTCCTAAACAAACTATTCCTAAAAGATCTCCAGAAGGCACCAGCAGCTCTTTAAGAAGTAACAGCCTACAAAAATGTTATTTTTCACAGTTAAGCAGACTTGGGTCTAAAGCTGTGCAAACAAGCCTCCGAATCCTTGTCGCTTTCAGGGACTGTTTTTGGGTGTGTGCTGATCTACAAATCAAAAACATTTGAAACAATGTAAAAGAATATGTTTAAAGAGAATAAATACAAAAGGAAAAGTTTTTCTCTTGTCCCTCCTGCAGATTAGGATACCTTCCAAAGAAGCCAAAGGCATTATAGGGATGCAAAACTCAAGTACGAAAGAGGAGATTCGAGTGCCTGGTCCAAATCCCACTGAATTAGTGGCAAGTTTCTTGACCACAGTGAGTTTTGGATGAGATCCCATGCTCTGATTTTGGCAGTCAGGTTGGCTACCACATCACAGTCCACTTCAGTTTGAAACAGGCAAGACCTAAACTGGAGAAAAAGTAGGTTAAAAATAAAAAAGGCAGCTGATCTATGAGGACGCTGTCAGGCTCTTTTATAAGTAATATGTGGCTCTTTATTAAACCATATGTAACACTGGCAACGTATAAACAGCCCAAATGGCTTAAAGACTTTGGTGTAGCATTGATGTGAGAGGCACTAAAGCAAGGTGACAGTTAT
Organism: Harpia harpyja; assembly: GCF_026419915.1. Classification (NCBI taxonomy): domain Eukaryota; kingdom Metazoa; phylum Chordata; class Aves; order Accipitriformes; family Accipitridae; genus Harpia; species Harpia harpyja. The sequence continues at coordinate 8,062,957 of NC_068942.1, read as the reverse complement.
TAATGCCCTGCCAGTACTGCAAGATAATACAGCCACAGGTATTTTAAACCAGGCAGTTTATACTGGATGTTATTCTGCTGCTGATGTCCGTGGCAAAACTCCTCCAGACCTCAACAGTGAGAGGACCCAGACAGTGGTGCTGAGGGGAATTCATTTGCCCTGAAGGGAGCAGAGCTAACTCCGAACAGTCCCATTACCTGATGTTGACTGACATCATCCACCCTTGTGTTCCTGATGGTTGACATCAGTACGCAGTAATAAAAGTACCACCCACCCAGGGAACCTAAACACTGGAGCGCAGCTGGAGGTGAAATCTGTGTGTGCGAATACCAGTAACGAATAAAAGTTTTTCCTGCCAGGAGCCACTTAGAAGGAAAAATAAATAAATGCTTAACTTGCTCTGGCTGGTTTTTTTTAATCAAATTAAGCTGATTATTTTGAAAAAAAGAAATAATAAAATCAGTAGGGTCATTTAAGCAGCTGTAGTTTTATTGTTTTTAAAAAATAATAATGTAAGAAGAGATAAAGGATAAGGCTGGATCAGGTGGTGTTAATCACTGATTCTAGGGTTTTTTTCCTTCAGTGCGTGCAAGTACTGACACTCATAGTATTAGCTAAAAGGAGTGTAAGAAGCATCTCAGTCTGTTATCAGCAATTAATTATTGAATAACCTGCCTATGAGGAAAATTTCTTCTCTGAAAAATTGGCTCAAGCTTATCCTTTGCGTTCAAGTCAATGACAGTGTTTTTCACAGAAAAGCAAGCCCAATGCAGCCGTCCAGTATCCCTGAGATCTGGGAGGAGAACAGATTTTGTCCCTAAGGCTTTCTTTTGTAACTTTTTGATTAGTATTCAAGAACAGAAACAGTCCATAGCTTTGATGAGTGTTAAAAAGTCCATTCAGTAACAGGGCTACAATGTGCATGTGTGTGTGTGTGTCACTGTCAGGTAATGCTTGGGTCTGTGGTTTGTTCTCTGGTCCCGATCACTGCCTGCCTGCCTGCATTGCAGCGATCTTATTCACTCTTGGGCTCCCTTTTAGAGTGAATCAACTGTATCTCTTCTAAACCAAACCCCAGGTACAGTTCTGGGGGAAGCTCACTCCAGGGACCTCTACAAATAAGCACTGTGATTGAGACTGCACAGTCCTGCACTTGCACAGTCTTCCAGGAGACCTGGCACTCTCGGTCAACTCTAGGGCATGCAGAGCATCCCCTGTGCTTAATGATATAAAAGCATAATGCTGATATGCTCCAACATAGTCCTCACACTGTTTCAGACTCTTTGAACTGAATAAAATACACAGAAAACAATAACTGTGTCTCACAGCCAGGAGAGACCCAGGGCCAAGTGCTATGAGCGTGGATGCAGTCAATGGTCTTCACCTCTTGGTGCAAAAGCATTTAGCAGGGTAAATATTTACCTACACAAAGTGCGTGTCAGGCATGGCTAAAATGAATATGTGTATGAAAGATAATAATTAACACGATCAAGTATTCAGTATGTTTTTCAGGGCTCTCTGATTATAGCAACTGATGCGAGCAGTTAGAAGAGCATCAGACTGTGAGGTTCAGCAGACCTCAATCTCTTGGAAATTCCATATGGTAATTCCCCATTTACTAAGGAAAAGGTGCCAGCTCAGTACTAGTTGAGATAGGGACATTAAGTATGATATGCTATCACCATTTTAAAAACTGCGTCTCTCAGAGACTATTTTGTCTCTCCAAACTACAAGTGTGGTACAGTGAATAGTGAAAGCATAGGAAAGAGATTTAATTTAGTTTCCACGTAAGTGAAAAAAAGGCCTTTTGGAATTATACTTGGAGTCAAAGAGGTTGTATATTTTGGCCATCGGACCTCCTCAGAGGTCTGTGCTCCTGTAATATATGTATCCTCCTGAGTGGGTTATTTTCTGACTCATATTTCAGTATGATACAGCTTTTAAGGCAGGCTAGGGAAGGACAGAAATGTCCTGGTTCAAAGGGATATTTCCAACAGTTGCAGAGAAACTGTATACGAGGTATTTTGTCAAGTCATTGATGAGCACAAAGGACCCTGCTCTCCAGAAGTATTGCAGCGAGACATCTCTAGTCACTGAAAAAGGGATTCCACAAAGCAAGGAAATCATCTCAGTCCTTTAATGCGATGGTGGATTTTCATAAGGGACTTTTAGGAGCCCCTGAGGGTCTCTTCCACCACATCAATGGTGCTGTTCAGCTGCACCTGCATCAAATTAAGATTGCTCTTTCTCTTCTGGATGGCAGGCCACAAAGGTTAAATCTGATTCAACGATCCTTACCACTGCAGAGCTCAATACAGAGCTCAGAGTTCAGAGAAGCTGAACAGAAGTCAGTTTTGCACCAGAGATAATGAAGAGGAAGAACAAAGCTAAAAAACTAGGTACGGGGGGTGTTCACCAGCCAGGCATATTTTTTTTTAAATTAAATGCTGATAAATTCTTCTTCTGGATTTTAGTATGTCATTTCATGACACACTTTCTCTGTTGGTAAATTTGCATAATGAAAAGCTGAAGCAATTGAGACGTTTTTGGCCAAAATACATCTCTTTCAGAGCAGAAAATCCCAGTGACTTCTCTTGAGCTGTTAAAACTAAATCTTATATCTTCAAAAGTTGTTTACGTGCTTCATATCTACAAGCCAGAAAGCATAACCCACAAAGCCGGACTTGTCCCCATGACCCACTGACTTTTTGACATCTTGAGGTCATGCATCCAAAGCATGCAGAAGCAGGAAACGCAAGGCTTCTTCCAACCACATCCTGGTGTGTCTGTAGTGTAAATTAGAGCTGTGAGAGCTCTGGGAAAATTCATCTGGCAGGCATGCTATGTTTCTTTTCCTTTTTCTTATAAATTGTGCTAAAGGGTTTGGGCTCAGTCTGAGTCTAATTAAAATTAATGAGAGCTAAAATTAAAGGAAAAAACAGAGATCACCCATAAATGATTGGTGGTAGGGGGGAAAACCTGTATATTGAGAAGCCACCTAGCAGGAACCTCGTGCACCTCAGGACTGATACAAGCGATAAGATGTGAGACAAAGATGCTGGAACATTTATTAGAATTGCAATGCAGTGATGTAAGAGTGACAAATACTAGCCAAAGAGCCGATCATCTTCATCGTTCAGGATAGGATAAGCACACATTCTTGCTTGCAGAATGGGACTTATGAGAGTGTCTTTTTTTGACGGGACTAGAGTCATCTCAATTTCCAGTCCTAAAAGAACCCAACTTCTCTTCTTTTACTTATCTAGCAATTTACTTATCTAGCAACTGAATTAATTCTCTGCCAGTCATATCCCTGTCATGTCAGCCAAAGCTGCAAGGAATTAACTCAGATGCCACTGATCACTGCTGAGAAACTGTTATTGAAGTGTTTCAGATTGTTTTTAAAAATAATCATCTTTCTTTTATTAGATTTATGCGAACAAGAAGCAAACAAGAAAAATGAGACCTAAAGGAAAAAGTAGAGAGTGTAAAGGCATTCTATAAACATCTGGCTTCAGGGTAGTCAGCTAAGATTCAAAGAAAGTAAATTATCTTATCCTATGTGATACTTATCCCAGGTCCAGCTTAAAAATGGATCTGAAGTTTCAAGGTGCTTATCTGAAGATGAGGCCACCGAACATTGTGCCACATGGCAGAGTGTCAAATGAGTATCATGGAAGGACAGGGGCAGTGTGATGCTTAAAAAAAAGGAAATTGCTGAGCTCTATTCCCATATAAATGAAACAAAATCAGATAGGACCATATTTCCTGCACTGGAATCATCGATGTGCGATAAAAGTAAATCTTTGATAGACATTTACAGAATTCTGCTCAAAGTGTACAGCATATCCAACTGCCTCCCTCCCCCAAACCCCAATCACTGAGAAATAAAAGGTTGGTGTTTTCTGAATGGCACAAATGAGGCATTGTTGGTACAATTGAGATACCAATGAATTAGGTTAGAAAAAGAGTTATCTTACTTGCACCAAACAGGAAAGGAATTAATACATAAAGGCTATAAGTTCAAACATTCCCCCTAGAAACAGCTTGGGAAGAAGCACTTATGCAACAGTATTTTTAGTTTTGTGTACAAAGCAAGAGCAGGTGCAAGTCCAGCTTGGCAAATAAAATGCAAATTCTGCATGTTTGCAAGTTCTAAGTGCTGCAGTACCCAAGCACCCAACTGTTCAGGTCTTGAAGATCTCAGTTGGATAGATCATCACATTTATGATCTGTTGATATGGAATGAAGGTGGTCAGCAACATATGAGACTAATACTAACATTCAGTGCAGCATGAAATCTCCAACTGACGAGCAAAATGTCAAACTGGACAGAATGAGGTGAGGCACAGAGAACACAAGTTCAGTAATAAAGAAGGCGGCTGACTCATGCAATCAGAAAAATAAAGATGAGCTGCTGGGCCTTAGTATGTCTCGTCACAGCCAGTCTATTCATACAGCATTTCTTTTGACCACGTGGCAGTTCCAGCAAATGTTACTGGAATCCACGTATCTCTTTCTGACTACTCGGAATGAAGGACTGCCATGCATACATAATAAAGCAATGTTGCAAGCTGACATTCTGAGTTCATTGTCTGATTTGATGCGATACATAAAACTTCCATCAGCTGCACATCAGTAATGCCGTAACTATTCCAAGATGTTGCTTTATGACTCTTAGCTTTGTTTTATTTTTCAGAAGATTGATGAGAGGGGTTTGACTGACGTCATTCAAGACATGCTGTAAACACTGCTAATTTTAATATTAAAATTCCATACTGCAGCTCTGCCCAGATGTTATTTATTAGAAATAGCCTGTTGTTTTCTTTATTTGTGCATTTTTCTTTGGCAGTTCTTATACCCTTTCCTGTAAGTAAAAAGAAAAAATCCCATACCTTTAAATCAGAGACGTCTGGTATAACTGCATTCAGTTCAGTGCAGAGGGGTTATGCAATGGATGAATGGGAGCCTGTAAATATAAGCCGAGCCAGAAGCCCCCCATGTACGAACCCCCCAGAGCAAGACACCCAGTGTGTCAGTGACAGTACGGAAAACCCCTTTCCCTGGCTATGTCTGGAGCTCACACAAGTCTAACACGACAGTACCTGCAGATTACAGGATTCAAGAAATTTGGAAGCGATAAAGAGGTCACGCAAACGGAAAGATATTTAAAGACTTCTGAATAAGATTTCAGTTTCTCCTTGACAGATGAATTAAAGCAACTTTGTAGCAGGGCAGAAAGGCTTTGCCTGAGCAAGGTTTATCACTGTAAGGAAGTTTCGCTAGTGACAAATATATGAATAATGAGAAAGGCTTTGTTAGGTAAGTTGTTTGATCCTCAGAGGGTATAAAGGGTATATAATGAACTAATATTTCAACTTTCCGGTGGTCACTATGTTTGTTTTTGTCTTTGTGTTAGAGAAGAAGTCAGGAAGCTAATTCTTTCATAGTGCATTTGAACAGTAAAAATGAACTGGTATCAGTAGTTGTTTGTCTGGCCTGTGGTTTTCACGAAAGACAGTGCTGTGAGGTGCATTTTTTTCCTACTCACTGGAAGCAGCTGAGTCTGAGACTTTTTTAAATGACACTGAAGAGACATAAACATTGAGCACAGAGCTGCCAAATGCCAGGAAATAAGAATTGAAGACTGACTGCCCATAAAACCTAAACAAATATTTCCATCAGTATAACTGGCAAAACAGTTTAGGAAACATGATTCAATTAACAGTTGCATATGAACATGCAATGGTTTACAAGATATGTACTATAGGAAGGTAAATCAGTCCTCTGAATTTGCTTGCAATTTTGGAAGTCAGGTCACATATCTTCTTGGCAGATAGTGTGCAAGTATCTTAGCAATGATTGCATTTCCAGGAGCGTGCCACCACACTCACTGCAACATAGCACAAACGTGAAAGAGGATTATTATCAGGGAGGCTCAAATCAGTAACTCCCGTGGGTGGAACCGTCACAAAAATGAGCTGTTTAACACTTTACATCTTTATTGCATGTCCAGCTTTGCTGTCCAGTCAGTTTCTCTGTTACAATCTGCCATTATCGTTGGTTTCGGCAGAAACTGTACTTCCAGCAGTTGGACATCTATGATTATGAGTACATTTATATCTCCCACAGCATGTTGCAAAATGCTTAGCCCTTCAGCTGTTACAACCATTTGCAGAGCTGCGCTATGAACCTAATTGTTGGAATGAGCCAAGTCAGAAACAACCCTCCCTCCCAAATGATTATTGATCTTAGGCCAAAGCAGAATATATTAAACCCCCCTACAATAGCTGTTTTACTGCTTTTTGTAGGAGCAGCTGATTTGCTTTAGTACCTTATTTCCATTATGGTTGAACACTTATAATTGGTGCCACTGTTTTCTGGCTCAAATGTAATTATGTGATTTTTTTAAAAAAATATTTTATTGGATTGATATTTCTGTTTTGTGTCTTCTCACAGCTCATTTAGCTTGCATTTTTCTTCCCTTGCTTTTCCCTTTTCCTTTGAAAGTATAGTTCTTCTTTCTGCTCCTGTATTGGTAGTTCCCTCCAGGACTCTCATTCTCAGATTCAATGCCAAAAGTGTACGTGCTGTGTTTAAGGGTGTATATGACCCATTCTTCCTTTTGCTTGCTGCATATACTGTCAGAGAAAGTAATCCTTGCAGTTCTGGCCACAGGAGTAAGGCTTAACAGTCTGTACCTTGCATACGCCAGTCTTCATCCAGCAGCTCAACCCACCTACTGGCATGAGAGGGCTCAGGAGAATTAGTCTCACTGCTAGTAAACCTGCTTACATTGCTGACAAATCTGATGTTTTCCAAAGGGAGTTTTGAGGTTCACAGATTTGTTTTGCTCTTCCCGTGTCATGCCAAAGGTAATATAACAAAGAAAAAGTCCAACAGAAGGGCCAGTTGTGACCTGTACCAATTACCTACAAAGGAAAGTATGGTGTTTGAGCCACAGTTTTCATTTGAGGAAGTATCACTATGAAAGAAGTATCTCTGTGACAGAACAGCTGCTGCAGAGCTGCTGTTCCCCAGTTCATCAAGGATAACTGGGGAATGAATAAACAGTGAAGGAAAGGGAGGAGAGACTATATTTCACAGCATGCCAGCTAGCACAGCTGAGGATCTGTGTCAGGAGACAGACCTTGGAGAAGGTATTGGGTTCAAGCGGAACTAGCTCTCTTTATCAAGTTAAAAGAGTTTTTCAAATCCCTGTCTCCTGGAGCCATGTGAGTACAGATGCCTTTGCACACTTATTCTGAGCTTGAACAAGTCTGAGACTCAAGGTCTGGACCATCTAAGCACTATGACCCTTGAACTGATGCCCTCTTCAGCATCTCTGAAATCTTTAAAAGAAAGTCATCTTCTCTTCCCAGTGAAATTTCTGCAGCTGTGAGTCACAAGAGCAAGTCTATCTTTCCCACCTCATGTGCCCAGGGACACACTGCTGGTCACACAGAGATACCTCTCTTAAGGATTATTGTCCTGCTTCCCAACTGAGAAAAGACGGCTTCAGCCACAGTACACCACACCTCTTCAAGGTTTGCACTTGAAGAGGAAAAGATAATGGTCCAGCAGGATCCCAGCACAGAGCTGTGAGGAGCAGTGAAGCATCCCAGCAAGCACATCCCACATCTGCGGCTGACCCTTGGACCACAGTGGTGGGGAGAAGAGGACTCCTGAGCTGTGTCCCTGCACTCAGCTCTGGGCCAGTGTCACAGTGGGGCTATTCCTGAGGGGAGAACTTCAATCTGCATTAGAAACAAAGAATTTCAATTTTCCCTTAGATAAATCCTGCCCTTAATGAGTATGGATGTGACCCTTTTATGGAGCAAAAAGTTTTGGCAACACTAGGATGTTGAGCTGAGGTTTCAAGGTGATTCAACTGAATTGTTCTTCTGAAAAAGAAAAGAAAAATGAGTAAAAATTTTGAAAGCAAATGAGATTCTGGCCTTTGGAAATGAAAATGAAATGACTCATAAATATATTTGCAGAATTTGAAACAGAAGATGCCAATAGTTGAAATAGTCTTCTTCAACCTAAAGCTTTTAAAATTTTTTTATTTGGTGAATATTTTCTCTAAGTGAATATTCTTTGGGACTAAAAGAAAATGATTCAAAATTCAGATCTGTAAGCAAAAATCTGCTTTTTCACTATTCATTTCACAAGTCTGACTGACATGGCATAGTGAGCACATAACATTACCAGGTGGGACAATATTGCAGTAGTATATATTATCTCCCAGACCATTCCTCCATTTTCTAGTATCCCCTCTTCCCCCATGACCCTTTTGCTCTTTCTTGGCCACCTCCCAAAATAATTGTCTTCTGTTTTCTTTTTTGCTGACAGTTTCCATTTAAAAGACCTTGGTTTCTGCCCCTTTGTATTCATTACAGAATATAAATCAGGAGATCTCCGACTAGCTTACTTCCTTGTTTTTTTTAGCCAGGATGATGTCAGTACGGCTTAGGGAATGAAGTTTATTGGTTATATTGTGGGCTCTCTGTGAACCAAATCAAGAGAAGCCCAATGTTCAAAAGAGTGTGGAAGCTTGATGTAAACAACTATAATTTATATGGCTTTGAATCATGGTGAGAAAGAAAATTTGCATGCTAGATGTGAATGTGTTTTGTGATCAGGCATTGGTTTAGCCTGAAGGAAGAAGTAAAACTTAGTTAAAATGTCACAGCTCCCCTTTTGTTCTGCAGGAACCAGCCTGTGGTGTACTTAGTGACTCATTTTTTGAAAGGTGTGTTTGGCAATACTCTCAGAACTATTACTTAAAACATTGCCATGGAAAAGGTGCACGCCCTTTTCTAATAAAACAAACAGTCAACTTATTTAAGATTCACAAGACTCGCAAACCCTCATGAGGGTCTAATGCTGCCACAAAGTCTGGCTGTTTGTTTCCACGTCACAGTGGAGTGCTTGGTGGCATTCAGGTTCCTACAAAAATGGGAAGATAGCTTGAGTGTATTCTCAATGCTTTTTCTTATCCACGCTATGTATTTTATTTTATGCAGCAAATTAGCCAAAATAATGATAGTATTTAATGTCAAGGCTAACCTTTATCATCTGACAAGTCCGATTTGCCATTTGGAGTCAAAATCACGTTCCATTAGGAAAAGTCACATCAAGTCTTATCCCCACTGCTCTGTTTATTTATTGAGAAAGCATGTTTTCACCTTATTTCTCAATCCATTCTGATCTGTTTATTTTAAAATGAAATACTCTCACAATGAAGCAGGGTAGATTGCATTTCCCCAAATACGAAATAAAATTTCTTTCCTCTCAAAGCAGTGCCAACCACTGACACTCAAAATCAATTTTAAATCAGTGAACCTTAGCCTTGCTTGCATCATTTCAGGATCTCGCCCAAGGCCCTGAAGAAGGCAGTTTCTCTTTGTCAGGCTTTCCCTCCCCCAGTCCTGCCTCAAGCCACTCATGCTGAGGGAGGACTGGTTTTTGCAGGGCTGGGGGCAGGCAGTCATGGTACCTGAGATGTGCCTATGTATAGCCCACCAGGTAGGGACCTCTGTGCACTAGTGGGGTCTCCTCTACTGTCCAGCCCCGGTGGGCATGCAGAACGGCTGTGAATACCCTTCCCTCTCCAAAAAAGCTCCTGTGGCCCCCCATACCCATTTTCTGGCAAAAAATTAGCAAATTGCACAGACTGACAAATAAACCAAAACAAATCTGTGACAGTGAATTACAGCAAACCTCTTCAGACATATGGCAGTTTACTTAACTCACCTTGAAATGATGAGGTGTTGCAGTGAGCTCTCACACCTGCATTCAGAGAGGACCCCAAGCCTTTTTGCTGGGGCTGTGCTCTGTGCAGAATTTTTACACTAAATGTGGTAGGGCCTGAAGGCTACTTGCTCTTGGCTGGAGACCTTGAAAGCTGCATTTCAGCTCCACATGGCTGAGATTCTGTGAACATTTTAGTAAAGAGGCAACAATAAAATAATAATCAGTGACCTTCCACTTTGCTGGCAGTTCTTAGAATTCCTGTCATTTGGAATCACAATGAAAAGCAATATTATATTATACTTTTTTCCTGTTTGAATCAGGACAAATTGAAAGCTAATGCTTTTTTCCTCCTGAAAACCATCATTCCACTCTGAGACATAAGTCTGAAGATTTCTGAAAGTGGCTTACTTTCTGGGCCAAGACACCTCTAAAAATAAAGTTTAATGTAGCTGATGTCTGCCTGAATTTCTTGAAAATCTAGAAGAAAGTTTGGGAGTACAAGAAACCCTTGATGATTCAGCTCAGAGAAGCATCGAGTATTTTCCCCTGGTTTAAGAGCACAATAAATTAGAAGACTGTTTTTACCAGAACTATTTGCATCATATGTACTGACCAGCTTCTCATTTTTGAGTCTCAAGTGGACACACCTTTGTTTGTAGAACATCACAAGTTACCTTTACCGTTTATTTTGTAAAAGCACATTTAGAGTAATTGATCAGTTTAATAAAGTAGAATTTTTTTTTCATTAGCTGTAGACAAAATTAATGTTGAGGACCCTATTATATGATTAATGAGTAACAAAAGATTAGATTTATAGAGATTTGCATGGTTATTCATAGATATGCATTGTTTGAAAATAAACATTCAAACATTGGGTTTTGCTCTCCAGCCTTACACGTATTGCCAAAACACCTCAAGTCTTTAATTCTTAGCACACGGAAGATGGGACATAGGAGGTGAACTAAATCCCAATTTACGGTGAAGATATTCTAATCACTTCCCATCAGGCAACCAAGAATGTTGCCACAGAAGCAGTCAGCCAAAAGAAAGAGAAATCAGCTCTTATCCAAGCTCTGAATTTTAAAGCAACCCATTCTGTGTGGTTAGTCCTGCCTGTGACTAGAGGTCAGGACAATTTCACTTTGCTGAGCTCTCATCCAAACTCCTCAGCTGAAGGATGCAATGAATATTTGGGGGTGCGAAGGGCTGAGGTGTTTCCCAGCTGGAGGATACCAACTCCTCTAGGCTGCTGGTCTGAAATGGCCTCAGGTTGGTACGGAAATGGAAATCGCTAATATACTATCCAAAACCTACCACCTGCGGAAATACCTACCTGCCTGCAGTCTAATTGCTCCTGCAGCTAGGGATGCGATCCCTGTGGGGCAAGGACAGAGCAGGCAGGCCAGGGGAGGGTAAACTTGCTCTGCCTCTGCCTACACTGGAAACCTATTCTGCATCCTTCCTCTTCCTCTACTGCCAGCCTCACACCTCCCCTGGGCATAGGACGTGCATGCCAAGAACTGTGTGGTTCTGGACTTGTAAACAAACACAAGGGCTCTTAAACCCCACAGTTTATAGGTTAGTCTGTTGAAAACACGCTCGTTGGAGATTAAAGGCTTAAACTACCTATGTTGCCAGAAAAGCTATCCAGGAGTTTTCTAAATGAAACATAAATTCCTCTCACTGTAATTACTGTGGTCAATTATGCTAAATCCAGCAAATAGCTTTTTGTTAAACAAACGTTTTGTTAGTGAGATTAGAGGTCATCACCACTGATACATATGGATAGATCATTAGTTCTGATAAAATCAGAACTTAGGCAGAAATTTCATCCTCTCTAGTTAAATTTTAAAGTGAGTACTTATGCAAACTGAAGCACCTCTTTTTTATTAGCACCTGAACTTTCTCAGTCACTAAGATTTCTCCAAATTTCAACATACCAGGACAAGATGTTTAATCTAAGTGATGAGATGAAAATGAATAGAAGGAGAACATGATGCCAGATCAATAAATCAAAAACATGCTATAAGAATGCATGATCACAAACTGGAGTGAGGTTACTTTTCTCCCTTTTTTCCACCTATAATTTCTTTCCTAAATGAAAAATGGCTCCTGAAAATTGTATTAGCAATACTGATTACACATCATCATACTGATTGGAAAGTCTCACTAACATCAGGGTTTCCTGCCCCAAAGATCTTAAATATACAGTGGCACTCACATGGTAGAAATTACTATCTAGCACAGCATCAGTCAAAACACTGAATTAAGCTGTGACTTTAGGTTAATGCTGGGAAGTTGTTAAAAATGTTAAATAGGAGGGTTAATTTCTCTGGTTAACTGTGCAATTCAGAGAAAAATTATCTCTGCTACCGAGCCACTGGCTCTCAAATAAAAGGTCCCAATTCCTGCATTGGGTTGCTCAGACTGGCACTTAAGGATGTAAAACATGTTACTTACTTACATTCCTGAATTACAAGCTGAGTATCATGTCTGAAAGATGAATATCTCAGTAAGCAGATAAAGTCAAAATAATAAAGTTTCTCATCTCTTTTTAGCCATTTAAAATATTTTACCCTTGAATTTTTTTAGTTCTCACAGAAATGAGAATGCCCAAATGTCTAGGCTATGCTGTTCTCAGATTCACATTATGATTCTCTACAATGACTATTTTGCATTTATTTTGCAAATCAAACATGCACTGGAGTGTTTTAATACTGCAGTTGGTTCTCAACTCGTGATTTAGGAGACCTCCAAAAATACCGTGACAGCAATACGCTTTTATAGCAATAGGTGGCAAGAAATTAGTCTGCAGGCTGAACTGTGCACACCTCAGTCTGTCTTCTCAAATGAAATTCTGAAGTGAAAGCTTTCTGCCACCTTCTTTGTGGCAGTCCTGGTTTTATTCTTGTAAGGTCCTTGTACCCTTGCCGTTTGCAACACTCCATGTTCCCACCTTTGCTGAAGCTCCTCCGTGTGCAGTATCCGCTGGGGAAGGGATTAGCATTCCAAGCTAATTTCTTTAGTCCAAAGAGCTGGAGCAAACAAAAAAATAGCATTGTCACTAGCTTCTGGATGATCTTTTGACATGCTTGGAATAGTTTACTTTGGCTGAGTAGATAAGAAAATAACCTACCAGGTAGTGCATAGAGTATAAGTGCATAACAAACAGATTGCAGAAACAATTGATTGTGCTGATTAAAGGCAATGAGACAATATCACTGTGAAAGGAGAGTGAGATTGAAGATGGTGAGTTTTTGTGAAAAAAGATTGGGTGTTCATCCCAGTACAATTTTCTATTTTGGACACGAAAACGTTAAATTTGCTTTGTATACTTACTAGAGAGTTGTCTGTGGCATGTTGCCATTGCTAAACCAACCAGCATAGCAATAAAACATCTTTCCATGCTGGAAGAGGAAGTAGGAGATTAGTTTATAAGAAATAAATTGCATAAAACTATAAGAGAAATCCCAAGGGCCTCAAATGTGTAACGCACTAGGGAGAGCTTGTTTTATACAGCTTTTAGGTTGAGCTAAACAATGAGTGTACATAATGTGTTTTCTTAAGGAGGTTCGTAACGCATTTTATTTGGTATTCTCATGAATTGAAGAACAGGTCTCTACTGCTATATATTGTAACCTTTTAGATTGTATTGCCCCAGTTTTTATGCTTTATTCATAGTTTGTGTTTGGAGTTTGTTTGGTTTGGGTTTTTTGTTGTTTTTTTTTTTTTACTGTCTCCCAACAGAAGTATCTCTGCTGTTGTAAGATTGTACCAGCCTATGCCCTCGCAATGTTTGTTAATTGTTAATTATGGCTTTATACTCTGTGTGCAATTTTCTTTGCAAAGATTTTTTGTGCCATCACAGTGAACAACTTTATATCCATTAAAAGAAACGTGGTAGGGGAAGATACGTTATGATTTCAGTTTGCAGTTGAAAACTTGGACCTGAGATAGAATTTGTGTTGTGCTTTGAATGGAAGAGTCTACTCTTATGAATCTGAGAAATGTGGCAGGATTTAAAAGGACACCGACAGACGTGAAGACTAAGCAGTGACCTGAACTGCAGTTTAAGGACTTTTCTTCATTTAACATAAGCTGCATAGCCCAAGAGCCATCTGTCATTTGAGCTCAGTGAAAGTTTCTTTCACCAATCTTTTTCTTTTTTTTTCTATTTTTTGTAATCTGTAAGGAGGCAGATTTAGTGAAATCAAAACATTTCAAGAATGCGTTTTGCCAAATCTTTCCTTAACAAATATAAACATTCCAAAAATTCTCGGTGACTGACTTTGACACATTTTTAAAATTATATGTTGTCATTTGGGAGCTGGAACGATTTCTCATTTCAGCAAAACTTTTTCATTTTATTTGTTACCATTAGAAAAAAATATAGCCTCAAAGTCAATCCAAGATGCACTGATTTTCTGGACTGCAAGGGGATTTCACAGGAACTTTTTTTTTTTTTTTAAGTTTTCTAAATTAAAAAGGAAAGAAAAACATTTAGGCTTTCCTATGTGTGAACATCTAGTAAGCCAAAGGAATGAAGTTTTCATCCTGCTTGACAACCAATTAACAGTTTCACTTCCCCTTCCTCTACATGGGTAGGCATGAAATGTAGGTGTCAGACCAGAGGAGTTTCTTCAGAGCAATCTGTGACATGGCCATGGGCTAATTGACCTTGAAGGCAAGAGCCTTTCACTAAATGGTGACACAGCTGTGGAAATCTTCCCAAGTTGGTGAGACAATTGCATACAAGGATGGGCAGATATGGTAGTGGCTACTTTTTCTGGGAACCCCTTTTTTAATGTGTTAATTGATGACTGCAGACTGACAACATTGTATTTTTGTATTTTCTCTTCCTCTTACTTTCAGTAAGTGCTGCTTCTCCCCGCCCCCCCCCCCAAAAAAAATTAAGAAGGGTTAAAGTTACGCTAGGATTCTGTGCAATGGATAAAATCCAGGCCCCTCCCCTGCGACTTCAAAGGGGCCATTTGCAGTGGAATGAGTGTCATTTGGTGGTGGAAGCAGGAAGCTCTTTGGGCAAGAGGCACCACATAAATAAGCCAAGGAGCGGGGGGAGCAGGATCTGAGGACTGGTGCAAAAGTCTTTCTACCTATGGGAGCGTGCAGGTTATTTCAGCTGCTGGGATGGAGCAGACAATTGCAGAGCACTTGCTGCCGTCCTGGGAGGGAAGCTCGCTTCTCTTTGGCTCTGTGCCCCTCCTGCCCTGCAAACCCCTAAGTACTGAGCATGGGCACAAGGGCTGATGTTCGGCATTCCATAGCAGGCAGGGGACCACCACACTGAAACTAGGAGTAACCCAAAGTTCTCTTCTCTCGGGAAAATCTGACTTCACCTCCTGCTCTAGCTCGTATGATTCTGAAATAAGCCACAGAGCCTCACTTGCTCTCTCTGTAGTTTAATGAGCAGAAGAGAAAAATGCTTTTCCTTCCCACTGTGAAATGAACCTTTACTTTCATAAAGACAGAAAGATGTAGTCCTGTCGCATTCATTGCTATGTACAAAAAAGCTCACTATATGCCTTTTCTTGGTCCTCACTGTTGTCTTTGTGTACAGGTTTTTTGGGTGTAACTTATTAAATTTTTGCTTGCCTTGAATTCCTGCAGGCCTCATTTGGATACAATGCATACTTGCCTCACTTCAGTTCCTGTAGACAGTGATGTATTTGATCTGCTGGCCTGAGATATGCATTTCTTTCAGAAACCCTAATGTAAACACTGGAAGTACTTTATAGCTGCAAATCAGCATCCAATGGCAATGATGATTTAAAGCTATGGAGAAGTGACATAAAAAAAACCCCTACACTCCAACTCAGAGTCTTAAGGTGGTTCTCTATTCTCTTCTTGAAGCTACAATTAGAAATACTGTAAAAAGAGTTTCTGGTTCTCTTCTTTTATTTTTCTTCTCTTTTGTTTTTCTTCTTTTTTTTAAGTTTTGGTCAAGCACAAGGAAGTAATTTTCTGCTGCGCTGACTTTTTTTTTTGCCCAGCAGATTTGGAGCTGAAACAGAGTCTTGCTGACAGGATTTAATATGAGGAAGTTTTGCAACATAGTTTACAGCTGGTGTAAAACTTCTTGGTGAATGTCAGAAGGTAACTGCTGCGATAAACTAGTTAGGTATTGTTGGGCATATGATCTGAACAGGATGCTTGCCCCCTCAAGCAAACACTTCATTTGGTACAGAAGTCTTTCAAGGCATCCACCCTAATAGTTAAAATCTACCGTTTGATGAACAGAGTTAGTTTATATGCATGTTAAAGAAGTGGCAGACAGGTAATCCTTGAGAATTGCATTCTACTTCCAGAGGCCAGCTTCAAATAAAAAGTAATGAATCGCTTCTTTCTGCTTTCCAAGTAGATTTGTCCAACATCCTAAAAATCTGAAATATTTACTAGAGTGACACTGAGCAATGAGAAAAGAGGGTGTCGTGTTCTGTTTTGTTTTCCAAAAGATTTGAAGAGTGAAACTTGCTTTTGTACATCTTGTTAGCGCATTTCACTGTAGTTGGCAGTTTGGCAACAGATTAAAATATATATGTTTGTTTTAGCTGGCAAGGCTGCTCAGTGTATTGGCCTAAGCAGTGATCTGAGCATCTGGATACCTGGAGTTTATTCCCAGCTATGCCACTGCTCTGCTGAGTGACTCTGAGCAAGCACCTCTCTTTGCCTCTTTGCTGCCTGCTTCCCTCCCATATAGTTCCTCTTGTCTAAGCTGGTGAACACTTGGAGCAAATGCTTTCAAGAAATTTTTATCTGTACAGCACCTAGCACAGCTGACTCCTATCTCCCTTGGGATCCACGGGTACTTCAGTCATGCAAGCAGTAGCAACAAAAATAATAATGCCGTGAATCAGCATCGCTCCACAGAAGTCAATGTACACGCAAAGCAAAGGGTCTGGCCTACAGTCTTGTTTCACTATCTTTATGAGAAGCGAATGAAGTTAAAAGACAAATGGAAATGTTTCCTTTTTTTTCTCCCTTTTTGTGTTCTCAGAGATGTTCGGAGACTGGACAAGGTGAACCTGTGGTTAGCTAGGACGTAGCTGAGGAGCGCCATGCCCTTTCCTCACTGTGTGTCCTCGCAGTCAGTGGAGTCAAAACAGAGGAAAGTATTGGGTTTTCACCCTCCTAGACAGGAGGGGAGTGGAGCAAAACCAGGGACACGGTAGAAGATAAAGCAGTAATAAACAGAGTAACGAGCCAGTGATTGTTTCAGTGTCTCTGTCATGGCCAACATGGTTATATGAAGGTGTGGTTGAAACTCCTACAGCTGCTCCTGGAGGTACGCTACTAAGCAGCTCCTCGTGCACTTCCAAGGGGCAAACCAGTACTAGTACAGGAAAGGTAGACAAAAAATCCCCTAAGGGGCCTTGGCTAATACTATTCAGATAATCAATATGGTTGTTGCTTGGGATAGCCAGCACATTCACTATTTTATTTACTTACCCTTCCTCAAAAGGGTTTTAGTCCTCCACATACTTTGTTCTGACAACAGTTTTACTGCATTGGTTGGAGCTGAGTTACTCGTTCGCATGGGTATGAAGGAAAGTCAAACCAGGCTCAGAGCTAAACGTGTGGGTGTAATTATAAATGATTAGCAGTGTTTTCCTAATCTGCTTTTCTTTGTTACTCTTTTGAAAAGTGTGAGCAGTACAAGTGTTTGATACTCACCGCACGGTCAGTGTTGGCAGATGAATGTGCTCGTCTCAAGTGCCGTGCCCTTACAGCAGCATTAAGCCCACGTCAGCACCCTTCCTAAGACATGCTAACTTTGCTGGCAGGCAATTTTATACTTCTGCAACTCAGAATGAGGGGTGAGTGTGACGAATGGATGACACTTCACGAAAATAAAAACTGTTCTATGATCTGAACTAAATCCTGAAGGCTCGGAGGGTTATTCCCTCAGTTCACCCCGAGCATGTTGTTCTTGAGCTGTAAACTTAACGCAGATACCTAAATAAGCAATTAGTGCTTCAAAAGTTTTGTGTCTCCAATGATTCCAGCAGGATTTGCTGGTTCACTATTTTTAATTAACTGATAAGGGCTTGGAAACCTAACTCAAAGCAATTATTCCAGAAAACTTCATATAATATCCTGTGACAATATTAATTATTCAGAATTAACAATCAATTCTTCAGTGCAAATTTGGAGGATGTGCAGTAAACAAGGTGTGAGGGCACACACGGAACAAGTACCAAAATATAATATTTGTAAAAATGGTATGCTGTCATGTTCTTAAAACTGTATTAACAGAAATAAATTGAATTTGGACAACTAATGTTTTCCTAAGTTTTCACCGCTTTATTCTGCAGTTTTAATATTCTTTCGGGCTAGGCTTTTTATAGTGACATGTACACTGGTCCTTTGTTATGCTGTGTAATGAATTAAATGTTAAATTATAAATTATATTTAAAAAAAAAAGTTAAAATGCAGTAGTCAAATAAATGAACTGTGGTCCTCCGTGACATGTTATCCCTGCTTTTTATATGCTTGGTCACTTGCAGTCTATTTTACTAATTCAAAGAATTCACAACACGCCTCTCAGTCATTTCCAGGAATTTGAAAGAGCTCGTTTGTTTATTCTTACTTGCAACAGGCATCTCCACAAAATTCTTCAAAATATACCAAAGACTTTTTCTCCTCTGAAACAAAACTTTAAGCACCTAAAAATAACAATCCTTTTTTATGGGCTAATTAGTGCATCAAATTATTGCTTAGGCCCTTTATCTGAGACTTTGGGTAAAATCCAAATGGAAATGAGCTTGGCTGGCGCATTTTAACCTACATTTGTCAGCCTCACAAAGTCACCATGCGATTTAGCCCAGTTGGCAGCTCTGGTTAAGAGACAAGCAGGGCTGGCATAGCTGAGATGCTTCAAGCGGGGAAGACCGTAGCACTTTGACAGGACTGCGAACACACACTCTCGCTGCGTTTCCTGCTCTGTGCGTGCTTCCAGTCCCTGCTCCCGCTCCCGCCCCGGCAGCAACATCAGACACGGTTTGGTTATTTGAGACGTACAATAAAACAGCTTTTTAGGAAAGCGGTAAAATCCTCCTGCACGTGGACGTGCTATGAAATTAATAATAGTCCGCTTCCGAAGCAGAAAAAGGCTTCACCGCTTGGTCCCATTCTTTACAGCCTGCGGTACGCCAAGCCGAGCGGTGCTCAGCCGTCTGTCCGGCCAGCGCAGGAGAGTCATTCCCAGGTGCCCGCCGTGGGGCCGCGCCGAGGCGGGCGATGCCACGAGTGAGTGGACACGGTGACAGATGAGTCTTGTTCGAGCCCCTGGTCCGTCAGGCACGGGCGCTGGGGTGCAAGGACAGCGGTAAGGGTAGAGATGGTTTGATTGCTTTGGCTGCGCCCCAGGACAGCCTTGGTGTGGAGATACAGTATCTCAAGGATCCATCCTGTTACAAAATCGTAAAATAAATAAACAAAACAGGGTATTTAGGCTCTGTAGCCATTGCATCACAGAGGCGGCTGGAGAAAAGGTTGTGTCTTGTGCCAGCCATGGAAGAGAGGGCTTAAGCGAACAAAACAAACTTAAACAAATTCTGCCCTAAGCCACAATTGCATAAACTTCGTGAGATATCAGAGAGATTGTAGAAATTCCCCCCCTCGGTTACAAATCAATGCATTTTGTTCATTTTTTCCAGACACCTGATCTCAAGATACACAGGATGTTGTGCATCTCACTGACAGCACAGTCCTTGAAAAGCTTGATAACTCCTATCACAATAAAATCAGCAGGAAAAAAATAACTATCCAGCTAGCAAGGCCAGGATGAACGTCACTAAATAATGAGATGGTGAGGAGAGTAGGCGCAGCTTTGGGAAGCAGCTAATAAACCTTTGCAGAGCTTTGAAAACACCTTATTTGTTTTTAAGAGCTGGAGGTGAATAAAATCAAAACCTAATGCTATTAATAAACTATCTCTCATTACTCAAGGGAAGAAAACAGGTCCTGTGCGACTATATTTTCTCAGAAAAGAACTGCAGATAAGTATTAGGTATTTTATGACTTGTGAAATATTTAGAAAAAAAATTTGTGCCTTATGTTTTTATCTGTCACTGAAGACTTATAAATAAATCAATATGATTTACTTCTTTTTACGCAAACCCTGCATAATTTTGTCATGCTCTTAAAAATGTCTTACAAAATGCCCATGGAATATGCAGGGACATTTTCATTGACAAAAAATAATCAATCCTGCTTATTTATTTTTAATGGATCTATTTTCTTCCACTCTGGGAATATACTTCAGGAGACATATTTAGTCTCATACAGAATAGCGAGAAGATATTCCCAAAAGCAGAAAAAAAAGATGAAAAGTATTTCAATTTATTGTTATATAGTACTATCCTTGAGGGAATTTCCAAGTTTTCTACTATTTTCCATTAACCTCTCTCAAAAAAAGTAAAAAGGAAATTCTGTTAAGTTTTGATGTGATAGAAGTTGTCTCTTTATATTTAATACCAAAATATTTGGATAACCAGTTTATGCTGAAGTAGAAAAAGTAATACTGACTGCTGTATTTCTTTTAATAGCTACCAAAAACATGCAGGTTGAGCAGGTATGGCATATAAATGGGAGATGAAAGAGAGAAAATAAAAACATAGATTTTAAAGGAACAACAGTATTTATTGCTTTTTCTCAATTCAATGAAGGCACAAGAAACCTCATTTTTGAAGGAAGTATTTTCATTATTGTTTCACTTTTTCATTAAATTCAATTTAAAAAAAATACCCTGAAAAGAACATTTCTTGTTCAGCAAATTACATCTTCTAGTCAGAAGTCTTGCATTTAGCAAAAAATATATTTCTCTCCCACTTATACCTACTACAGTTTTTTTCTCACGTAACACAGCCAAGACAGCTTGGATTGATTTCCTTGTTCATTTTTCAGCTTCATTGAAAATGTCAGTGCAGGCAATACAGGGTTTACTTAGTTAACATCTCCCTCCCAGGACCAGCTGCCTTTAAAAAGCGCTTGTGAGTAGAGTGCTTGAAAGAGCTGGATTAAGACAAGCTAGATGTTACTGCTGAGATGGTCAGGTAGCAGTAATCTGAGAACATGCACATTTTTCCAGATCCTTGACTTTTTACAGCATTTCTTTATTCTTCACTCCTCACATTTGCTCTGCAATCAGGACAGCGCAGCAGAGTCAGGGCTATCCAGGGGCAATGGGGGATTCTCTGCTCGGGACACAACGGGGTCTTCAGGACAAAAAGTCAGCTCTGAGTGAATGAGATATACCATGAAGCTCCCTTGTGGCACCCCTTGCAGCCCTATTTTCTGTCATTCTGTCACTGCCTGATCAGCTCAGGTATTGCACGTATGTGCAAGCTTTCACACGTGTCCAGCACAAGTTTGTCCCGAGCGAGAGAACTGCTAATTGAAGCTGCGTCGAGTTACGGTCTAGAGGCAGGTGAGCAGGTTTCACATCCAGAATTGAGAAAGTAGGTAATACTCTGCACCAGACTTGAGCAATGCAAGAGAAAGTCACTTGAGCGTGAGATACCTCAGCCTTTTAATATCCAGTAGTGAAGTAAATCTGAAACCTCAGGTGGCTGAGGTTGCAATTGTGCAATTGCAATAGTGCAAATTGTACAAACTAAAAGAAAAGCACTTGGTACATCTAGCCAAAAATTGACAGGGCCATTTGTGCAGCCTGCTGTGCTCTACGAAAGCCAATATTGCCAGTGCTGTGGAAGCGCTGAGAAATGATTTGTGAAATCTGCTGAATTATGGACAATGTCAGTTACCTGTACATTAGGAAGATGTTCAAAAGTAGGTTGCAGGAATTACAGTAAAATAAAACCTGTACTGTAATACATAGGAAGAAAGAAGAAAGATGAATTTTATTGCTTTCATGATGTCAGTCTCTAAGAATGTTAAGCTCCACGTAAAAGTAAATTGTTTAAATGACAAACTTTTAGAAGAGACAACGTAAGAAGTCAACAAATAAGAAATTACTGATCCCCTGGTAGCGACAAGTTTTGTAAACGGGTTTGCTAAGATTTGAAAATTTATTTTCTATTATTTCAAGCACCAGTCTCGAGGCAGAGTATACACAAAGCATTAGCAGTTTAGAGTTTATGGAATCATACATAGCATTGCAAAGAGTCAAGTGTTATTGTTATTACTCAGATTGAGATTGTGTGAACTGTGCTACATAATTGTTGTTATAATGCACAGAGTTTTACCAAGAGCTCTGCCCCATTATACTGGTTTTCTGCAAGCAGGAACAGTAGATTGCTCCTGCCTCACAGAGCTCATGACTTAAACACATCTAAATAATTGATTACATATATTTTAGTTCTGTTTTGTTTTCCTTATTAGATGCTTTCTGAAGTGACAGCTGATTTAAGTGGAGGACTTCTGCCTGGGCCTTCACTCTTTGATAAAATGAGCACCTAATAAGGTTGTGTTAACAAGGATGTGGTGCCCTTGTACCGAAGCAACATTGACCAATTAATGCCTTGGCATATGGTACCACTGTCTTTATAAATGTGTCAGCTGATGCAGAGAAGCGGTGTTAATTGCAGGAGTTTACACATGAAGCCAGTAGTAGTGCCAGATATTGAAAACTTCATACAGCCAAGTATCTAGCAAATACTCAGATAGAAAATTTCAAAGCTTATTTGAAATTATGATAAACCTCTACTTTTTATGTCAGACTCACAGTAGCTTGTCTATCAGGCTACTCTTGATCTGGTCAGCAAAAAGACCACATTGTAACCAGAAAATCCTATTTTGTAGGATGCATTGGCAGCAAGACAATCCTGTTCATGCCACCTGCAAAAGGTGCGAATCACCATTTGCCACTTGTGCTTTAAGCAAAATCAAAACTGAAGCCAAACCAGAAAGTTATGGCTCCTTATCACCATCTCAGTTTCCTCAGTCTTTGAATACGAAGTCAATTATGTTTTAGTCACATTAAATACTCTTCAATATTCATTTTCTATAATAAGCCAGTGTCCTTTGTTCTACTATTACAAATCTTGATGAAATAAAATGGTTTAGCTGGGTTTATTCAAAACTGAGTTTGTGAAGTTACAAACTTCACCTGCTTCCTGATTATTATCATAAAAACCATATCATACTATTTCTGCTCCCTGAGGGTCAGATTCTGAGGTGATGTACACTGGCATAATGGTTGACTTGAATATGATTTCAGTGACTGATACCAACTGAGGATCCTGCCCTAGTATTAAATTGCATTTTGCATATTTTCCTTCATTGGTTACTTACCTGACTCATACTTCCAAGGGAAGGAAACAATAGCATGTAACTTAGTTAATTAACCAGCCAGAACAAATAAACTGAAAGAGGGTTGTTTTAGATTGCATATAAGGAAGAAACATTTTACAATGAGGGTAGTGAGACAGGAGCAGGTTGCCCAGAGAGGCTGTGGATGCCCCATCCCTGGCAGTGTTCAAGGCCAGGCTGGATGGGGCTTTGAGCAACCTGGTCTAGTGGAAGGTGTCCCTGCCCATGGCAGGGGGGTTGGACTAGATGATCTTTAAGGTCCCTTCCAACCCAAACCATTCTATGATTATATAAAATTTAAGGAGCAAAATCTGCACTTTGGAAATGAGCTGCTCGCAAACAGTGCAGCAATGAAGAACTGCCTGTTGGCAAAGTCCCTTTAGTAAATCAGAAGGTCTGGATGCAAGTCAGGAATTACTTATCGGGGGAGGTCCTATGGTCTCTATTAAGCAGGATACATGACCAAAATGGTCCCTTGTGCCCTCCAAGTCTATTCAGCTGTTGTCTGGGAATTAATGATGATTGTGAGTGATTTCTGTAAAAGCATTCATGCAAGAAAGCAGAAGCAGTAAGGAGTAACTTTTGCAAAGCTTAGCTGTACACAAGGGTACTGTAGACTAGGCACGCCTGCTCTCTGTACGACTTTTGTTGAAATTGGTGGGAGTGGGGGAATTTCCACCTTTGTGCAGACTACAGTTTGAGACAGTGCCCTGTTACCATTTTGCCATTTCCAGGGGAGACTATAGTTTCAGCTGTGATAATAGCAAGCAATATAACTTGGAAATGAAATAACTGTTTGTAAAACCGGTCCACAGCCAAAATACTGCAGCTGGAGCTGAGAGCAAAGATGCAGCATGACCTTAACAGGGTCAGCATTAGAATTAAAACCCCTGCCATATCCAGCTTTGAGATTATTTTCGGTTGCGTTTTCCAGTAGCAAATTGAGCTACTGAATTAAGCTCATTGGAAGAAGTCAGAATTCATAGTGGACATTGTGACTTTCTCAGTATGTTCAGATACTACCTCTGACTTTTCAAGTGGCATGGGTTTGGGGGTGGTGGTGGGTTTCCCCCCCCCCCCGTCCCCTCCCCCCGAGAGTTTGCTACTTGGCTTTGCTAGAAGATGTGGGAGATTAGAGGGAAAGACAAATTTCCAACTTTTTCTTCCCCTGACGTATTAATGAATGTTAGAAAATTTGCTATATTATGTTTGTTTTTATGTATCATCTCACCCCTACTGAAATACAGCACAGAGGTCTTGATGGTATCACTAATGATGAATTGGGTTTCAGATCGGTATCTAAATTTCTTATTCTGCTGTTTTCCAGTCTTACTTGAATAGTAGCTGGTTGCTCAACCCACCCAACCCTTTCTAAGTTACTTAGAGAAAACAATCTTGCTGAGTTTGCTGCATTGCTTCAGGGAGGGTAAATTTTATAGGGCAAATTAATTTCTATTGGCCCAGACAAATCTAGTCTGCAGTACCCAAAGGGGAAAAAAACCCCAAGCAAACAGGGATGTCTAAAAGCCAATGCAGGAGCCTTTAACCATTTATTAACCTATTCTAACTATATATAAACCCAATTTTGGGTCAAGCTCTATAATTAAAAATACAATTTTACACGATTCAAAAATAATCTGCCTCCTATCAGGTTGGCATTTAATCTCATTAGCAGGCAGAAGGAAGGAAGATGGAAACTGGCTGAATATCATACTACTTAGTTATTTTGTTTTATTAAGAATGAAGTTACTTCCATATCACGTATCATTACATTTGTTATGGAAACCATGGATTTTGGGGGACTGCAACATACAGTTCAAGTCAGCTCCCTAAATGTGGGAACCGAAATTCCTAAGAAACAGAGAAAGAAAATCAGAAAATTCCTGTGCTGTTTTGTGTCATGAAGGCCGTATCCTGGTACCACTGAAGCTGGTGGAGCCCTTTGGGAGGACCCTGAATAGCTGGGGGAGATCCGGATCCCCCCAGCCTCACGCTCACATTGAATCAAAGCAGTCAGCACTGAAGAGGAAGGTGTTTGCGGCAGTAGGAGGAGGCCCAGCCTTCTTCCTCTGCTGTGGGAAGGAAGATCACGGGGGAGATAGCAAAGAGGATGAAGTAGTTTGTGGGGGGACATGTGGATTCAGTGCATACCTCAGCAACCTCTTTCAACAGGAAATGAAAGCTACCCAGCTAAGGTGTTGATTGCCTCACTGACACTGCCCTGGGCTGCAGTTATTGCAGCTCAGGCTACGTGCAGACTTGAAGAGGACTTAAAAAAAAAAACCCTGAAAAAAACCCCCACCACACATGAAAATCAATCCTTCTTGTACCATTCCTGCCACAACTTGTATCTAGAGTTCACTGTTTAACCTTAAAATGTGATAGCATCACAAACAATCCCAACAACTTCAGGAATTCAGCAATTTCATACCTTTAACTAGGGATCAGTTGCGGCAAAGCCACGCAGATATCTAACACCAACAGCGACCCCACAGAAGAAAATGTTTAATTGGTCTGTTTTGAAAACAAGGGTTTGATTTTTATATTTTTTATATATACCTTGTAATGCAGGACTACACTGACTTCACAAGCAATGTTTAAATCCTTCCGTTACTCTTGGAATTATGGGCCTAAGGAAAAAAAAAAGGAAAAGAAAAATCTCAATCTCACCAGCCCCATAACAGGATACAGAAGGAAGAAAAGCACAAATAAGTCTTTGAAAGGATGAAAAATAATCCCAGACAGAGCTGGGGTGGCAAAATGTAAGTAAAAAGTTGCAAAGTAAAACACTGATTGAAAGACAGCTGAATCCCACGCAGGCATATTAGACAGTGTCGAGTGATAGGCGATAAAAAACAAGTTCATGTCAAGTTCCTTTCTATTGCTGCAAGCA
The DNA here is from genome assembly GCF_026419915.1 of Harpia harpyja. Taxonomy (NCBI): domain Eukaryota; kingdom Metazoa; phylum Chordata; class Aves; order Accipitriformes; family Accipitridae; genus Harpia; species Harpia harpyja. The sequence continues at coordinate 8,037,012 of NC_068942.1, read as the reverse complement.
GAGAACTTAAGATGCTGAGTCTGACCCAAAGCATCAAAGAGTGCAGAAAGTCATGGGATAGTGTGAGTCATTCGGAGAGTGATCTTCAAATGCTCCTCCCTCATTCCCACCTTTGAGAAAGCCAGTTGTCAAAACCACGTGAGTTTAAAGAGGGGATCCACAACATAGAAGATGCTATACGTGTTGGACAAAATAAAGACAAAATATTTTATGTTAGAAGGAGATAAATCCATCAGTATCAGACTCCTCATAAGTATCAGCCCAAGGTGGGAAAAGAATTTTTGGAGGATCACTACTTTTATTAGTGTCTGTTGTTGCAATACTGTGAAAAAATTCTGAGTCTTGACTCTATATTCTGCTGGGCATAGTCAGAAAGTGGGAGGCAATAGGCACATCTACACTAGTATTTTATTTCAGAGAAGCAATCCTTGGAAGAGCATATTCTGATTGTCCCCCCCCTATTGCACTTTGGCTTTCACCATGGAACTGCCTTGGAGGTTGTAAAATGGATTCCTCTGGTATGAAATTAAACCAAAATATGTGCTTCTCTAATGTCTTTTACTTCTTGTCTTAAGTAAAACACCTGAAGCACCTCTAGCACAGATATTGGACCCACAGCAACAAGTGTTTTGCTCTGGACCGTGCCACTTGTTATTGTAAGTTCCAATGGAGTCTCAGTCTTTTCACCTAAATTTAAATGTCTGCCATATATATTTGATCCAGGCACCTGTAACCATTAGAAGGAAATAACGACTTCAAAGTTGTGATTTATCAGTTTGAAAGATGTTTCTCCTGCTCAGATGAATCATATGCTCAAAGCTATTATTTTCTCTGCAGTAACAATGAGAAGAGTCTAGGTGTTGAGGTTCTGGGTAGATGTTCACCCAGTGAATCCTGCCCTAGTTAGCTTAAAATGATGGTATTGGCAGAGAATAGGAAACAGTCACAAAGAAATGACTTGACTTTTCTGAGGTCACCTCAACTGACCAGTGCCAGAGATAGGACTTGACCTCATATCTTTCAACTCCTAGTCAAACGTCCTTTCTTTACACACAGTAATCATTAGAATTATTTAGCCGACTGATGTAGTATGGTGACTTCTCTTTATTTATGTCATATAAAAAGGTTTTTTCCTAGAATTGCAGGTCAGGCCTACCACTGACAAATCTCTCTATTTTATATCCATTAAGAGGAAAGTCTTCATTTTCCCAGCATTGTAAAATTTTGCAAATACTTGTATAAATTTCCTATTTTGCATTCTTTACATCACTGAGCATATTATGAACATGTTATGCATTGAATTACACTGACTGTACACAATCTAGAATATTAATTTTTATTTGTCAAGAAGTATTTAGTGAGGCCTTTTACGAATAGAAGAGATCCAGTGCCCTAGATTCAGTGTCCTTGTAAGTATAAATACAACCTGAACTAGGAAAATAAAATTATACCTACAGTTGCTGAAATTGTTCATATTAAGTCAATTCAAAAAGATGAATGATAAAATCAATTACTTGCTTTCTGTTTCTGTGTGTCAGAAATACTGCTAAAAATGGTATCAAAATATTCTGTCATCTGTCATGTTGAGTGTGTTTTTACTAGTTTTCCAAGTTATCTCAAAACAATAGCAGCAACACTTTTTAGATGTAGATAACTGTGTATTTGGGGTTTTTATTTGTAATGAGTCACTGGGTGAGGAATTTTATTTGCATCATATTAGTCAGAGTCATATTTGTATTTTAAACATAAAGTCCTGCAAAAGGTAGCCAAGAATCTTGACGCTCATTTTAATCAATATTCTGAACAGGGAATTTAGGCACAGATAAAAGTAAACAAAACTCCTGGACTGTACCTCAAATCCTCCCTGTCCATGTAACTTGATTTTAAAGAAATGAATTGCAATTTACGGTGTGGCAGTAGGTGCAATGCTTAAGTAAAACTGAAAAGAACAAGATCTTCATGCAGAGAGGTTTAAAAAACAGCACTGGGAAATCCAGCTGTCTAAGATTCGAACCCTGCAGAGTTAAAAACCTGCTGCCAATTTTAGTAGTTCCATTTTAACAACATACACCCCAATATCTGGGTAACCTTTCTGTGGCTGCAGAGGCAGAACATCATTTTAAGATGTGCAGTCATTTTTTGGAGGATAATACCTGTAAAGAAGTGAGGCATAGTCGGAAGGACTATGTTTCAGATGCTGGGTTGAAGAAAGCTAGGAAAAACCACAGCAGATGGCTAAAAGAAGATTGTAATCATATTTAGCTTTTCTCACTTCACAACTTCAATAGCCATTTTGTGCCAGGGAACCCAGCGCCTCCGGACGTCCTTTTAATCCTCCTCATCTTTCTCTTTCTCTTTCTTACTCTTCCAGTGCTTGCCAGCCTGATTCAGACAGTGTTGCGAAACTACAGTCCCAAACAGACTGTTGCTCTTTCTGGTTATCCCACCGCAAAGAAATTGGAGAGACCTGTTTCTTCTGCCACTTCTGTTTCTGATGTCACCTGATGTACTTTGCAAAATCTGTTTTAAATTTAGAGCTTTGTAGAGACCCTGAGTCTTAAAAGCTTTTTTAATGGATCAAAATTTGAGAAAAGGACCTATGTTCACTGATGAGTCTCTAAACAAATGTCTCTTCAGGGATTCAGCTTTTCTTCTGAACTAGATCTCAAGCTTACATGTCATCTACAGAAACAAGTCCAGCGTAACACATTTTCCACTTCAACAGTAATCTAATGATGGGCAGCACGGTTTGTGTGGACTTCATAAAGGTGTGGGCCCCTGCAAAGAGGAAGCAAATTCTTGCTGCTAGGACCATGAAACTTAAACCTTTCTGAATGCAACTCCTTGCAGCATGCAACCTGAAGACAAACAGCTGGGAAGAGCAATTCTTATGGCTGATTCAAAGTCTGTTCAAAAGGGCATTTATTCTGAGAGAGGCATCTTTGAAAAGGTGTGCAAGGAAAACTCATTCAAAGTGCAATGTATTCTGAAAACTTGAGGTCCCAAATGCAATCCAGATGGTGAAAGCAGTACTGTAAATGGAGATTCAGTGGGGACACTTGAGCAGTATACAGAGAGCATACACAGAAAGTAAAGAAATTTATGGTCTAAGAAAAAGTAAGACAAAAGACCTTTTCTTGCCCTTCACCAAAGCATGAGATAGTGTCCCTAAAACACGGAAGTTTGGTCAACATGGGACATGACCCATGGAGTATGGTTCTGTAATGCAACATGAAATTCTCTGGCTTTATCTCCTGTTTAATCACATCCATGTAGAAATATAAAATAAAATAAAATAATAAATAAAATACAGAATATAAACATTCAAATAATATTTGTCTGCCACCAGCTGAGGTACTCAATTTCCACTGTATCACCTGAAGCCAACTGTGGTTGATTTTGGTTTTATTTGCTCCTTAGTCAGAAGTGCTTCATTCTGCAGCTTCCTACCTCTGTCAGACCTGTGTAGGAGTTCTCTAAGTCTCAGAGAGACTTTTCTTCCTGATGTCTTTTCGCACTGCAGATGCATATTAGTATCTAAAGCAATCTCTTCACCTGTGCAATAACAAAGACAATTCTACAAGCTTGTCCTGGTTTCAGCTGGGATAGAGTTAACTGTCTTCCTAGTAGCTGGTATAGTGCTATGATGTTTTGAGTTCAGAGCGAAGAATGTTGATAACACTGATGTTTTCAGTTGTTACTCAGTAGTGTTTAGACTAATGTCAAGGATTTTTCAGCTTCTCATGCCCAGCCAGTGAGAAAGCTGGAGGGGCACAAGAAGTTGGCACAGGACACAGCCAGGGCACCTGACCCAAACTGGCCAACGGGGTATTCCATACCATGGGACGTCCCATCCAGTATAGGAACGGGGAAGTGGGGGCGGGGAATCGCCGCTCGGGGAATGGCTGGGTGTCGGTCGGCGGGTGGTGAGCAATTGCACTGCGCATCATTTGTACATTCCAATCCTTTCATTATTTCTGTTGTCATTTTATTAGTGTTATCATTACCATTATTAGTTTCTTCTTTTCTGTTCTATTAAACCATTCTTATCTCAACCCACGGGTTTTGCTTCTTTTCCCGATTTTCTCCCCCATCCCACTGGGTGGGGGGGAGTGAGTGAGCGGCTGCGTGGTGTTTAGTTGCTGGCTGGGGTTAAACCACGACAAAGCTTTTTAAGTACTTTAATCTGTAAGAACATTAGCTTCAAAGTGAGTACTTCGGCACTTGGATTTAGAGATACACTTCAGAAAATTGCTAAATTTGCTCAAAACACTCAATCTGAATGAACAGAAATGTCTTTGGCTGGAAAAAGTGGGCCTTACCCCAAAAGTGCTGACATTTACTTTGACACACAGCATACCTTTGGGACTGCAGATTGCTGGTTAGCTGTCACCTAACTCTTTCTTTACTGAGCATATTACAGAAGGGCTTGAGGATTTGTCTTCTGTTTTCCCTTAAAGACATCTTTAACTGCGAGGCCTATGTGCAATGTCCCACGAGAACACCAGAAGCAGAGAAAGGGGAAAAGAATCTTACAACATTAATACTAATAACTAACTCTTGCTCTGGCCTGTAAATAATTTTCCTTTGGCTTGAGTGGCCCTCATGCTCATGGGATGTCTAAGAATGTCACTGTTGTCAATACATAATGAGTGATAAAAATGAAACATCTAAGATGTCATTTTACTGTAGGCATCTAGAGAAGCTATATTATTTGAAGATTTCACTGTTGCATAAAATACTGATCTTTATATAAACACTATAAAAAAGAATCACTTTTTAATAAATCTTTTGTCAAAGATTTACTGGGTTTTAGTTGTATTCTTGTTCAATAGATGGAAAAAGCTATATAAACATCTGAATTACTAGGGAAAATGCTCTGGATACAAATCGCATTTACTCTGGGCAGTAAAATAATCTTTGTTTAAATACTGTAGTCTAATGTAGCAAAATGTAATGTCTGTGTGTCAAATTTCCTTAGCAAAGTAAAAGGATTTCCTCACAAAAGTTTAGAAAATTGTTTACTAACCTGATGGAATTGAAGGCATCTTTCTTTCATTAGAGTTTCTTTTCTATCAAATTAAGTTTACTTCATTTCTTCTGAGCAAGACACCCTGCAATTGAATTTAGAATAAAAACAGAAATTCATTTTGGCTTTTGGATAATAAAGAACAGTTTATCAGTTAATTTAATGTGTTTATAGCACATATTGTTAAATATGGTTCAACAAAATCAATCCAAATTACCTCAAGATTAGATTTTGTTTTTTCATCTTTCAGAGTACATGTCTTTTTGCACAAGCTTTGACACAGATTTCTAATACGTAAACAATATATTTTGTCTCTACTGAGTAGTATTTATTGCTTAAATCTAAGGGCTTAAAGTCTTCATCTGTACTGCATCCTGATTCTCCTCCTTACTTGACGGAGTTAATATAGCATAGAGGAGTTTAAGTATAAAAGTCACCCAGGGTATATGTATGTCAAAGGCAACAAACCTATGTACCTTAAATTGACCAGAAGTTTACATTCAGTAAGAGAAAAATTACTCACTTGCATCTGGGCATTCTTTCTACAGCTCTAAAGCCAGACTAATATTGACAAGTTGGAACAGAAATTAAGATCTTGGCTTTATGTATACTGGATTTACGGAATGAAGCTGAATATTCTCTCCTCTCCTCTCCTCTCCTCTCCTCTCCTCTCCTCTCCTCTCCTCTCCTCTCCTCTCCTCTCCTCTCCTCTCCTCTCCTCTCCTCTCCTCTCCTCTCCTCTCCTCTCCTCTCCTCTCCTCTCCCCTCCCCTCCCCTCCTCTCCTCAAATACACCCAGCTATTCCACCGATTTCTTTCCCTTCTCTTGGATCCCAACCTTCAAATTCTTCTTCTTCTTCCCTACTTGAACTTTGTTGCCAACTCCTGCAATGTTGTCACAGGTCTCTCAATGTTTTGGGTGTTTTCTAAGAGCTCATCATCTGCCAAGTAGCTTAAAAGAAAAAACAAAAAAAATTCCTTCCATATTTCCAGAAACGAGTTTAAGGATATGATTCCCAGTGAGAATTGGATTGAATTCCCCTTGAGACTTCTCACTGAGAATATGGTTCGAGGACATCTCAAATCTGCCCACAACAGAAGCAGGTGAAACAACCTCCCGTTTGTTATTAAAACAATAAAACCCTTCTGTTTCTAAGTGATATTCAGGAAACTGGGAGCCTTATTCACATTTGTTGAACGCTTGTGAAAGCAATACTGACAATACTTGAGAAGCCAGCTTGTTCTGGTGACTCCCCTTTCCTTGCCCCGGTCAGACAGGACACGCTGGGTGCTCACCACTGCCTGGGTGCCCCGGGCCACAGCCCAGCCACCATCTCAGAGGCCTGCCTCCCATTTGAGGGGCCTCTGCGTCTCACTCTGAATAAAAAATCTGGCGCATCTGTAAAATTTTTGTCAACACAGATCTTTGTGCTGTTTCCAGGAACCCAAAATACCCAGGACTGGCACTGGCATATCTCATGTGTTGTGTCAGCCAGTTTTGACTATCAAGGGATTGCAAAACAGACATGAAAATTAAACCCGAAACTGCTTCAGTAGACAAGTTGGAGAGAAATTCCTCTGCTGTTCCCTTTTTCATTTCTTTGCTTTGAACAGTTGTTCCAGTTAATGGTGAGTTCCCATCCCCCAGCCTCCCCACCAGATATCTAAAATTGGGTCTTTTTTTAAAAAACAAAACAGCCTTTATGCTTGTAAAGCTCTGTGTTCAGAGTACTAAACACAAGGCTGATCACTGTTTTCTTCTCATATTTAACAACATGACTTTCATCTTTTAACAATTTATTTCTGAAATGTATGTCTTAAGTACCATTTCCCTGTCTTCTCTTAATTCTTCCACTTTTTTTCAGTTTCTTTTTTCTGATGAGAACAAGGGGAGGGCAATAGATCCTGATACACCATTTCAGATTCCACTGTGGGACAGAACCTGTCTGTAAACCAAATCCCCACCACCCCCTTTCCTGTGCAAAGAAAAGGTTGTTGTCTGGTGCTTGGGTCTGGTCCTGCCCGCGGGAAGACCCTTGCAGTCTTTTCCATGAACCACAGTCTATTGTGAAATTGCTCAGGGAATGAAAAAAGGCACAGAAGCGTTTTTATTTTGTTATCTGAAACAACTCTTAAAAAAAACCCCAAACCCCCAAAAGCATACCCTAGATTTAGAAATAAAAAAAAGATTCCAGAACAACAATTTATTGCAAATAATTTTTTAAAAATCCTTATGAATTAAAATGTAGTGCCTTTGCATTATCCCAGCATTCTATTTGATTAAAAAACAAAACATTGAATTGAAAAGGAAATAAATATTTGGTGAGAAAATGGTTGCTACTGAAGCTTGCAGATGAAAATAAGTGAACAATACTAGACCCTCTGGTGTGCAAACTGGACTTGAACTAGTATTTTAGCAGCAGTTCATCCATTAATTACCCTCATTTCTGAGAGAGTATCAACCTTCGGCAGTCAGCCTACCTCTGTGAATGACGAGCATGTAACCTATCCAGAAGTCATCTGAGTTAATAGAGATTAATTTCTCGTGAGCAGAGAGCTCAAGTCTCCTGAGGTCTCATCAGAATGACGGTACTTCTGATTTATACCCATGTAACAGTGTTATTTATAGAAGGAAGCACCTCACAACAAAATCAAAATATTATTCCTTACTTCCCCTGCCTGACAGCTGTTCTTCTCTGGAATATATGGATAGCTTTTCTCCTTCTTGGAGCCTTAAAATCCTTTACTTTCTCTTTATATGAATTCAGAATTATTAAATGTAGTGAATCATCATATAGGATAGCTACTAGCAGATGATAGCTAAAAATGAGGTTGAATTCTCCATTTGAAAGAGGAGACGTGATTATTTTTTTTTAACATGCATTTTTGTGGATGGCAAAGGAAAGACTGTTTCATGAAGCTTGACTCAAATGAGAAAATCTCCTTTTACAAACAGCTGTTCTATTAGGCCAAAAAGCCATGGGTCAGAGCAGAGGCGATTCCTAGAGCAGCCGTCATCACGTGTTCTGTGCAGCCCCCAAATTTTGTAGAGGGATTTCCCTCTCCTCCCCTCCACCTGAAAATCCAGACAGCTCCCGCTTTTTATTTTGGCAATATTTCAGAGGGTTTCTGAAAGGTTCCTGGCCTGGTACATCTTTCCTCCTGCCTTAAAGACAACTGTTCAAAAGTGCCACTGCAATTCTGAATGTTTCAAGACGTGACCTCAGACTGGTATCTTGTAGCTTTTAGGTTTAGAAGAAGAAAGTCCTGTGGGAAAGCTATCAAACTTCTTTATGCAATGGGATGCATACTCTGTTTCTGCCTCTGCTAGCTAGTGGGAAATTGAAACTTAACAAGGAGACTCTTTCAGAAGTGTGCAGGCTTATCTTGAATCAGGAGACACTGGACATTTACAGAAAAGGTAATAAACAGAAAAGAAGCTGGATCTGGAGAAAAGCAACAGCATCTGTTAAAAACCTCTTTTCAGATATTTGAAATGCTGGGACTGAGTCTGAGGGAAACGGCTGGGAGAACAGAGCACAGATGAAAGAGGGCATGCCATTAAAGCATGCAATGCTAATAAGTGCGTAATGCCTCCGCACAGACTGTTTGTGTGTATGTACACCCACAGCTCCTCGCCCTTGTATTTTTTAATCTCTCAAAGGAGTGTGAATACTTTGCAAACTTGTCATTTTTATGGCATGACACTCCTTATAAAGAAGAAGAAACCTGGAACAAATTACTTATATTTGTAGAGACATTGAATGATATATGGATGAATCTTTATTTGTAGCTGATCTAACCTCATGACAGCAGAAGTGCAGAAGAGAACTAAATCCTCTATATTTAAAGTCATTTAAGAATTGCTTTTGGCACCCCTACAGAGGACTAACCTTTGGTGTGCAAGTGTACACTGGAGTTTTTTACTGGTATTTAAATCTGGGCCAGGAACATGGAAGGAGTTGCAGTCTTCCTTCTGTTGAAATCAAACCTTTTCCCCAGGGCTGTTCACCCATTCCAAGGTCTTCTGAAGCACGGGCATGGGGAAGTTTCTTATTTTCTCAACACTTTTCCAAGACATTTTGTAGTACTGCCTACAAAAGAAGCACATGGAAATCACATGCAGACAGAGGAGAAGTTCTAGTAAATGCCAGGGACTCACATCTGGTGCCTGTGTCAGACTGAATATCATTATTTGGTGTCCTTCCTGTAGAAAAGGGAAAAGTTCCCTGTTGCTGGCAGCTTGCAGTATTCTTGCTCTTTTATTAAAACATCTTTTTAAAACAGACCATGGACCTCAATACCTGCAGACAATCCGAGCAAGGAGGCTTTGCACGGGAGGAGAGCAGAGGCAGAGGCATCTGCAGAGGCAGAGACAGAGGATCCTTGATGTGGTTGCTGGGATCTTCCTACCCCTTGTACTTGAAGGACTAGCTGGGAAGAGCATTCCCTCCTTTCCAGCACTATATGTTAGCAGCCCAAGAATCATTCTGGTACCAGAAAAATCTTCATACTCTGTCCAAGGCTCCAAAGAGGCTTCCCCTTTATCAAAAGGCAGGAATGTGAGGTTTTGGCCCCTAATATTGAAAGACTTGGTATCATAAGGCAGTTACAATTTCAAATATATTGGATGAGGAATCTCTTCAACCTGAGCAGGTATTTCCTAGATCCATGTGACCAGAAGCAAGACCAGTCCTCAACTAGAAATTGAACAAATCGTTTCTACTGTAAATGTTTGGTTTGTTTGTATTGTTTCAGGAATGACACAAGTTTCATGAGAATGCAATATATTGGCCTTTCTCAGGCTTAGAAGGAACTCCTTTGAGGTTTAAAGTTTTTACCTTCATTCTCCAAATATAATATTCACCTATCTTCTCCAAATATTTCTTTCATTTCCATTTTGCTTTACAGTCTTGGAGTTGCCACTGCAACCTCAATTGTAGTTACCATAATTTTGCAAGGAAAAACAAATCAGAGAGGTACTCATCTGGTGATGGCATAATTTGCCACAGCTCCACTGGGAATCAGCAGCTGAAAATCCAATATGTAGAAGTCTTTTTCTGGGAAGAAATAGAAAACAGTGGAAAACTCTCACATACATCTCTACTGTCTGCATTTGGAAAGGTTTGAATCTGGGACATTCCACGTATATCTAAACTTTCAAGTGCTGCTCTAAACTAAATTAAACATTTGATATCTCTCAGTCTGTCATGATTATCTCTTATATCCTTGGTTTTCATGTGGAAATGAGATACGTTTATCCAAACAAATGGATAGCATTCTTTGTCACTATGATAAAGCTGGTTAGATAGTTCTTCATATGAGTGAGGATGAGACATACGTTTCCCACAATGGTAAAATAATGTTTGCCTTGGAGTACAGTGAGGCACCCACTGGGATGCATCACAAAATGCCCCAGCTGCTTTGACAAAAGAGAAGAAAAATTGCCAGACCTCCAAGTACAGGGTGAATAAATAAGCAGTATAAATAAGGGAAGAAATAAGAAGCAATTGGCAGGCCCTCAGTCCTAATGTGTGCTGTCTCCACAAAGTCCCATTTGTGGCCTCAGAAATTATTTCTTCTATTTTAGTTTGTTTTTAAAATACAAGCCACAGAGAGAGGAGTTTTCCAGCGCTCAAATTAATGTATAGAATACTGCAGTGGTAAAAGAAACTATGCTAGCAATGCATATGTAGATTTATTTCTGCCTTTGAATTCTGTTTATACATCACTCTGGAACTCAGCTGCTAATATTTAGCACCAGTATAGCCTTGCTTACAGCATTTTAGTGCCAAGGGGGAAAAAAAAGGGATTTCCTTTTCTTAGCAAGGGATTTCAATGAGAGGGGAAAAAAACCTGCCCTTGTTGAACTTTTCTCAACCATAACTTTTTTCATTAGCTGTGAAATGTCCATATCTGCAGCTAGAAACAAACCTGATAGATTTCAGTGATCCAAAGTGATACTATTATAGGGAAATATCAGCAATCCTGTGATTCAACATGTACTTTCCTTGTAAAGGAAAGCCAACATGAAAATATTTCTGCATCTGAGATCAATAAAAATGTCCTAATTTTCAAAGAAATATTCTCATGGACTTGTCAAGAGAAGTAGTACAAAACTGCATTGCTCAAATGTCATTGCTTTTTGGAGAACAGCAAATTTTTCTAACACCCAGATCAATGTAGTGTAGAGTCTTAATCAATTCAGACTGAAATACTTTGAAGTTCTTACACAAAAGCCAGCTGGTGGAAGTGTGTTTTAAAAAGAACTAGCTGAATTATTCATTGTGAATAATCTGTGTTACGAATTTACCCTCCCACTGCCCCACCTCCTTTTCAGGAGTTGTCTGCAATGCAGTCCTCATCTCTATAAGTGTTTGGCAAATGGTTTGTATTGATGCATTTTTATATGGTTCTAAGAGTTGCTGGATCTCCTGAAAATGATTATTTAAGTTACTATATTTTGTGCCTTACAGCGTGTGAATACACCACCATCTAGTAAATCATTTTATGGTGTTATTTCAAAACACTGATGGGATGATTGAAACTTTTTAACCTAGAGATTCATGAACAACAGAGGTATGCTATTTGGTTGTCTTTGCAAAATGAACTGATATATGACTACATTTTCTGGCCTGTACTTATCCCTTGTAACTTCAGACAGTAAACTAAGGTGGCTAAGTGAGATGCATAGGCACCCTATATAGGCTCTTTCTCTAACTGAGGGTGAATGACTGGCACTCACAGAGGTTGAGGCAGGTCTTCTGTGCAATTATTGCTCTTCAGAGGTGTCTGTCCCTTCCATTTCTTAGATCGGGAATGTAAAGGGACCATGAACACCAGGTTGAAGAGTTAAATCTGGGTCTAGATGAGATTTTCTTGTTCAAAGTCATCCTTATAGACAGGAGACTATTTAATTCAGCTAACATCAGATGACTCCTTTCCAGGGTTACCTTTATGGTCAGTAAGGAAATACAAGTCATTCTAGGGAGCAAACCATTTCATCCTGAATAGACTTACAAAATAGCTAGATGACTTATAACCTAAAGGGCTTATTTCTCATAGGGTCTTGTGATAGGAACTTAAATAACCAGCCCATATCTGTGTATCTATACCAAGGATACCTACATTCAGTTAAATTACTCTCACCTACAAATCTCACCCACTCAGGTTAGCACAGATGAATATTAGCAGCACCAGCCCTTTTCCTGCTGCTGGAGAAGCGTTTCTATTGATAACAGAGAAATGAGTTTTCAGTGTCATTGGTACTTCTGAAATGTGTTAAGTATGCAATGATTCCTAATTCTTTTTCAGAGTTATCACCCCCAAAAACATAATGAAGAAATATAACATTATTTGCTTGCTTTGCAGGTGGATTACTACATCAGGAACCCACTTACACTTTTCTTACTAAATAAGTCCTCAAAACGTCACCTTTATTTGTCTAAGAAAATTCAGGCTAAGGGGATACTTCATAGATCTATAGATGCAACAGAAGGGTGATGAAATATCTGAGTGATAAGATTTTTGTGCACTGACTCAAAAATAATTCGGTATAAGCTTCCTCTTAATAAATTTACCTGTGAAATGAAGATGTTTCTAGCCATCAAAGGACTAAACAACCTTTTGAAACAGCCTTCCAAGAGATTATCGATGATAAAAAAGATGTAGTTTGATAAGTTTATGAACAAGACTACATGAAGTTGGGTCTATTTTAGCGGGAGGCTGGACTTTTGATGGCCATTGTAATCCTGTGTTGCTGCTAAAACCGTTGTTAACTCTAAGAATCATTGCCTGTCAGAAGTCTGAACAGTAGTGCTTTAACCATTTGAGAACTGATGCTAATTCTATTCAGTATATACACCTTCAACAGTGAGCTAGCTAGATAAAACTATCTAACTGCCTGTCATGCAATGGAGCCACTTTCCTATGAACACCTGAGTCACTTAAGTGCAGTGATGCATGCAATTTACTAGAAGTGCCTATTCCAGTTTTTCAGGAATTCACATCTTCTTTTGGCTTATCAGCATCTACCAGTGCATTCTTTTTCATTATGTATATATTCAGAGAGGCATGAAAATGCCTACTAATTTAAAATGCATTTCAGAAAGATATATATATATATATACCGTAAAAGATACCTCTATATGTACAGAGACAACTGATTAGAACTATTGATTATATGTTGAATAAACAAACAAATAAATATTTTTAATGTTATTAGTTAAAAAATAAAAAATGTTTGGTTCATAGATAAAGTTTCCAGGAAAAATATCATTCATTGTTTGGAGACAAGATTGAAATATGACTTTAAGTGACTACAGGTGGTACTAAATTTGTCTTTTCATAGACTACTCAGCATACGTGCTAGTGCAGGGGTGATGGAAGGAAAAGAGGGGTAGACAAAACGGTACGTTATTTTTATACTCCCTCTTTCATCGTGCAGTTGGCTGGTATATGACCTTACATCTTCTTTTACCAAGTGCAACATCTCCAGGAATAGAAGTCAGTAGCCTGAGATAATGAAAACTTGGAATTACTCCTGCACAAATGGTCTTGTAAGAAGCTAGGGCGGTGAGCACAGATTTTGCCGGCTTGTGATGTGTCGATCCTCTGTCATCAGGCTCAGTTAATAGGGTTGAACACTACTTTTCAGAGATTTGTGTTGGTATTTCCCATGTGAAGTAGTCATGATGAGGATCATGTCTTTTGATACAGATAATTTCTTATCCACAGTGCAGAATATGTTCTACCCTTGGCTCTGCCCTTTGTTTAAACTTGTCCCTTGACTTTCTCGAAATAAATGGAGCATATGAAAATACACTAGGGGTATCTTGCTAAATACTGTGGCCAGCTCAGACCTGCCAAAACTTAACCTTAAACTGGGGGTTCCTAGCTATTGGGACAATAGTGTTGCTAGGGCTGAGAGGGTGTAAAAAGCACAAAATGTTCCTACCCACAAATATGCTGGAGAAGATACAAAATAAGTAAGTTTCTTAATATCCTGATCTCCATCTCACTGACTTTTACTAATGTTTAACAGCTTCGTTTTCCTCTCACTGTTTACTGACACCAAGGATAAATTAGTGCCTGTTATGGGTAAAATGCACCAGAATCAAAACAGTTTCATTTTATGTCCACTTGATGCTAGTACAGAGGAAATTATATTCAGCTTATAGTTTGACCAGCCATTCTTCAGAGGGTTGAACTATGCTTTTCTTTTGGGGTTTCCTAAAAAGCACTATATCTAGTACATTATCCTTTGGTGACTTTTAGAAATAGAGATAAAGAAGGGAAAAGTTCCAGTTTAGACCAGGCTGTTTTCAGAAATAAGGCTTTCAGCATCATTATTTGTATTGAAGTTAGCTGTATTGAAATTAGGGGAGCTGGGGATCAGCACTGCCCTTGGGGAGGGTTTGCTTCTTACAGAGAATAATACAGTGGAAATGTGCCCCCAGCTTTAACAGGGGCTTGGTACTTTCTTTCTGATATTCTGAGATCTGCTTTAATTGATGAGGACAGTATTTTTAACAGGGTAAGTCTTAACTCTGTCCAGTGGAAAACATATTCTCACTAGCATGGAGAATTTTTCTGCTTTAACAGCCTGAGGCATCCTTGTTACCGTCTGGTGGCTTGAGCTCTTCCTGGCAGCTTGTCTCCACCAGTGATATCGGAAGACTTATTTACATATTACTCTGCACTGAAGTCTTGGCTGATATGTACAAGGGAATGACTTTCATATATTTGCTTTATAAAATAGAACCCTTTCATTTTCTAAGTACATATTTTCTGTACTTGATGTGACAGCTTTAACCACAGTTATTTTCATTTTTGCTTTAGAGACATGTGGAAATGTGTACATAAATACTGTTCCAGTGCACTAGATAGACATTCATAAAGTGTCACAGAGAAAAGATGATTCAACAGTCCTGGAAAACAGAAAAAGTTACAGGTGATGTTATGAGAGAAACTTCTAGGGATCAAGGCAACTTTCAGGGATAAAAGAAATATATCTGTTTTCTTTATCAAAGAACATTACTTCTATCTTCTTTTAATTCAGACAGCAAAACAGAGTAAAACCACCAACAATATTGTATTGCTATAAACTCTTTCCTGTTTCATCATGATGGAAATTAAGGAGGAGATCAGCACACTCCAAGTACTGCACGTGCACTGTGGGCTGTGTGGCACAGACGTCTTGCAGCTTTGGATTGTACAAGACTCTCTGCAGGACTGAGGTGTGCTGGAATAGAAGGTTCTCCATTCAGAAAGCTGTTGTAATATAGCTGAGCCTCTCTGCAGAGAACTTAAGTGCATAGAACTTTTTATGTATTCCCCATCGGCCATACATATTCTACATGTTTTGCAGAGACAGCATGGCCAAAGCCACATGTTCTAAAATAATTTTGAAAAAGCCCGCAAGATTGCAGTAAAAGCCATAAGATTCAATTTGGAAACTTTCATACTTTTGCTTTTGAGGCATTTAAACTTGAAAGTGGTTTTCAAGATACGCCTTGCCATCATAAGAACTAATAACTTTTTTCTTTAAGAAGAGAATTTTTCACGTGATCACAGAAGATCAGGTTTAAGAAAAATATTACATAGAATTGGATGCATGACAAAGTTCAGTGAATTGGCAACAACTGCTGAGAATGTGATAGTGCTGAAGAAGGCACATGTCCTGAACACAAGGTTTATTAGATCTCCAAATAAACAGCCTGACTATCTGCATTCTGCATCCAAACGTCTCCAGGTGCAAAACAGCCAATTGTAAAGTATTTCTGTTTTCCTGGACAGATTACATAGTGTCTGCTGATACCTTCGTTATTTTTTTTTTTCATTAGATTTCTGTGGCGGTTGTTTCCTTGTTATACTTTTTATTTCTTTAAAAAATTTGTTTGATTCTACTCTTCTGTTCCACTCACAATCTGTTGCACAAGCTTATCAGCTCTTTCTTCTGTTGCTTTTTCTGCTGAATATCTTATAGCTCTCTGTTCCTCTTTCTTTCACGTTTTTAACATATAAAAAATAATCTGAATTAAGACTATCAATCCTGCATGGAGAACAGGAAAAATCAGAAATCCTCACTGGTCTCATTAAATATCATCTGCTGATGGTCCTGTTCTTAACAGGATGTGCTTGACTGAATTTAGGATGGAGAAAAAGCAAAACCAAAAACTTGGCACTATGAGCTATTCTGAAAAGAAGAAGTAGGAAATAAAAGGAAGATATGTGAGACACACACAGATAAGAGGCAAGAATATCCACAGCCTTATTTGCATTCTCCTTCTTTACTTGAATTTGAAGAGCTTAAAAATTGCTCTCGAGATGTACATATTGTGCCTGCATTTTTCAGTGGTTTCATTGCGTTGATTTATATTATAAATGTGCTTTATAAAAAGATTTAAGAAAAGAATATACTATTAGACTTTAATTTGAACAGAACACTTGAGGAATCATTAGGAAATGAGGTAAAGATAACAGAAAGGAGAAGAGAATTACTTGGCACTGGGCTGGGCCAGTAAAAGATGCAATTTCATTGATTGGCCTACAGGGTACAATGAACAAAAAACCAAATTTAGCTAAAACACTCCCTGTGTACCCCTATATACCATTTCATCTCTTAGTGATATAGAACTGCATTATACTATCTCACTTACATCTTCTCTTTAATTTTAGTGAGAATATGAAGCACATTGCATCTCATAATAATGATAATGACAGATAGAGCTCTGAAAGTAATAGTGTCCTTGAGATGAGATACCTGAAGGTAGGATTTGGAGAAGTGATAAGAGCCTGAAACAAACCTTAAATTGTGTCTTTTAAATTGTTCTCTCATTGCCCCAAATCTTGTTAATACAACAGGTGATATCCCATTGTTTGGTGGAAGATGTTAAACTCTCTGCTATTGTGTTTAGCCCTTAATTTTCACTCAACATGAATCCTAAAGCAACTGTACTGTCTCTGGCACCATGCAGTGGTGCATAGTTTAAGCATCAGCGTGAGACTGAGGTTCACAACTGTGAGTCCTACTCTAGATACGGGCACCTTTGGGGCACTGCAGACAAAATCCTCCTCTCTTTTAAGACCGTGAGTATCTCTCAAGGTAGTGTTGCCCTTTTGTTCAGCAGCCTCATGCCGGGATTTCCTCAGACACTTGCAGCAAGGGCACCTGCAGCATTTCTAGACTTTCCAGCCTGGACAGGATGAGGTTTCTTTCCAGCGTCACCTGGGCTTCTTTTGGTGGGTTAAATGCAAAAGGAATTAGAGCATCACCTGGAAGACAGGGTCTGGGTCACTGAAATAGTTCCACTTGAAGTCTGCTCTCAAGGAGAAGATGGAGCTATTTCATTAGCTGGCTTTTGCCACACGGAAGATGGTTTAATTTTAAAGAAGTGAGGATGGGGAGAGCTTGTTTGGCCTGAGCGCAGTGATACCTGTGACACCCTGCTCAAATAGATTATTAATACATTAACAGGCCTGATATTGTGTGCTGATTTGTGGCTTTTTCTCTTTAGCTGTGTACATGTGGTGAGCTGACTACCTAAAAAGAATAAGACAAGCAAAATTCTACTGAAAATACCAAGAACTCTTAGTTAAACATCAAGTTATGTTGCAACAAACATAATTTTTGACAATCACCTTATGTAACAGAATCCCAGGGATTAAGGAAAAATGAGAGAAAGATGGTACAAGAATTTAAATGTTTGTTTAATAAAGTCATTAAAAGGAAACGTTAATACTCTCAAGACAAAAAAACTTTTGAATCTTTCACATAACCCAAAGATATTTGTAGTCCCCTCTAATTCAGTTAAAGGCTAATCTCTTTTAAATCCTCACTCTTGTCCATTCTTTACTGAGGCAGTAAAACCTGATTATTAACAAAGGTGATGGAGTGCTTGGCACCAGCTGCTGCAGCTCTGTGTCAAGTAGAAGAGGAACTGATTGGAAAGGCTCTGAGGAATACACAGAGGAACTCTTGCTAGCATGAACACCTGACAGTATTCAAAGCGCTTCTCAAAAAGACAGATGGCTAAGGGAAAAACTCCACCGTAGTCGTGTAACAACAAAGAGGACGCCTAAGAAGAAAATGTCTGAAGTCATCCATATGGGTGGAGAAAATGAACTGCATTCAGATGGAAATATTGGGAGCAAGCAGTTTTCTAACAAACAACCGAGTTGGAGCTAACACAGCCGGAGTCAGCTGAGCTCTCCCGAGGAGAGAGGGGAATGAGTCCCCTTGGCAAGGTGGGGCAAAACCGAAAAGTTCAAGTGGAGGTTATGGCAACTCCTGGAGACGGCGGCCCAGGTCTCAGCCCGTGTTTGAGAAGTGCGCGGCTCAGCATGGGAAAAAGAGATGCAAAGGCTGCCCTACACTGCTTTGATCTTCAGCTGACCGAGTCACCCCATCCGCTCCTTCAGCATATGGAGCTCTCCGGGATCGGATCCCGCAGGCTTTCGTGCTGGCCTCTAGGTAACCCGAAAGCAGGCGGCGGTGGTATCCGAGAGCTACGCGGACGCTTCCCGACTGCCCCTCCGGGCTTGCCTCCCCCTCTGCTACCGTGGTCCTTTCCCCCTTGGCTCCAAGGAGGTGACGGTGGCAGCAAGGAGAACAAGGACGTGGGACACCTGATGACAGTATCAGCACTGCAGCACGGGTGGAGGGGAGGGCAAAAGCCGTGTGACGTTCCCCCCTCGGCGAGCCGCAGCACAACGAGAGGTTCAAACGGAGGCTACTGCATGTTTGTTTTCTTCGGCGAGGTAACTCGGAGGTAGCGTAGATGGCAAAAATCCTTTTACCCCCAAATGAGGGTTTGAGTCCAGCTCTACAGGCCCCAGACTGATGGGCCTGAAGGAGAGGATAAAATTTCCTCTCGCTCACTGATCCGCTGAGAGTTTTACCTGCCAAGGAATGAGAAACCCCAGTTATTCTTTCATAGGGATCTGCACCATTATGCTGTTTTGATATGAAACAGGTTGTAAGTATGCAAGGCTGCCAAACTTTACTACAGAAATACTCTTGATTTCTCTCAATGGAGCCT
Source organism: Harpia harpyja (assembly GCF_026419915.1). Taxonomy (NCBI): domain Eukaryota; kingdom Metazoa; phylum Chordata; class Aves; order Accipitriformes; family Accipitridae; genus Harpia; species Harpia harpyja. The sequence goes on along the minus strand of NC_068942.1, from coordinate 8,017,942 downwards.
ATTTTCCTAAATGAGAGCCTTACAATTGTTACAGTATGAGCAGAAACAATCAAATTCTGCCATGGTTACACAGCACAGAATGACACTGCAGTGGTAAAAAACATTGCAATGTAAGTAATTATTAATTTTCATCATTGCATTGGCTGTAATATTCTGTATGTTACATTACACTTGTATAAATGTTGCTGGAAAATTTAAATGCAAAGCTTAACATCGGAGTACCATTTGCTTTGTCTCTGCAATTTTTGGAGCATGGAGGTTGCTAATTCACACTGTTGTGCATCTCTTTTGATAGCAGAGAGGCTCATTCATGTCACTGTCTTGAATTTAAATTTAGATTGCTTATATGTGTTCATATTTTCAATTTATATTATTACATCCACTCCTGCTCTATTCTTTGCTCATTAGGGACCTCTGAACACCAGCTCGAGGAAGTTCTGTTAAATGAATCGCATGCCCTTTGCAAGAGCTTTTTGAATGACATGTGTAATTATCGACAATTAACAAGATGCTAATTATACCTTCAAATTATAATCCTACTGAGCAAAATAAAAATCCTTCATGGAAGAAAAAATTGTTAAAGGCACAACATTATATTAAACCAAATGACAAAAAGTTTGGCAACTTCCAACGGTATAAATCAAACAAACTGCTGAACACATCACGCAGCTTGCCAGAATGGCTCTCTGCCAATTAGCTTTTCATTGCATATTCAATAAGTTGGGGGGTGGGGTGGGGTGGTGGGAAGAAAAGTGAAGGAGGAAGAGGATTTAACTGACGTGTCACTGCTCAATCAATAAAAAAAGTCAGAAAAGCTGTAACTATTTAAACTTTGCAGTGTGTGTTGTCTTACAGTTATATCAAACTGACAGAGAAGAAAGGTTTGTCTGAAAGGTTTGAAGCTACAGCAGCTTTAGTAAATTCTACATTTGCAAGAGAAACAGCAAGAAAAAGCCTCCCTGCCAGCATAATAACTTGGACCCAGTCTCATAAACGCTTGCCACGGATTTGATTTTTTTTTAGCAGTTTGCATGGGCAGTTTTGGATCTTTATCTGCACTCAAAGATGGAAATCTTTGTAAAAGTAGAGCGGCTAGAATTAAAACTCTGCATTCACATGCTTTCAATATCTATTAGTTATATTTACTCCTGGTATAAGTTAGCCTAAAGTACCTTGTTCTTCAGTTCATCCTGATCCAACAGTTCCTCAAGGACTTGCTTAGTTCTGGTATCAGACTAAAGAACTCACAATACTGAAGATTTGTCGGCATGAATAATAACAAAAAATGTGTCCAATCTGTTGTAAACCTAAAAAAAATCCATTTGTTTTCTCTAAAAAGAGTGTCCCTACCACAGGGTAAACCAGAACTTTCAGGTACTATGATAGTTCTTTAAGATGCCTGGGTTTTGTACCACTTCTCTGGTAAAAGATGTGACGTAACTCAAGAAGAAAAAAAAATAAAAATTACAGATAATTCTCCCAATAAGGTAGAATTATCTATGGTCTACCCTGCAAGCGTGTCTGCATTCCTTTTAATTTTGGGCAATAAATGCTAGAAAAGGAGGACAGCCTTCTGCTGTCTCTATCATTGTTAGTTCTGCTGCAAACATGCAGTGGGGTATAGTTTTGGGTTTGTGGGTTTTCTTGTTTTGCTTTCTTTTCCTGTTGACAAATTCCAAAAAGTTTATAAACCTTAGCAGGAATGGTTTGCAATCACTCAGTGAGGTGTATTAGGTGCTCCGGTTGGCCAAAGTAGTGGTTGGGATACATGCCATGCGGCTTCTGGAACTGTTTTCAGGTCATGAAGAGTGATCTGCAAACACTCCAAGTCAACCCTTTGCAAGCATTTGACAGGCTGGAATTCACACACAGCTGATTTGCCAACCTCGACAAAAGGCTCATTAATAAGCCAATTTGTTTCCAATGAGTACCTGATCCAGCTCAAGTTTTGAAATTCAGAAATCCCTGGAAGTTTTTAACTCTATTCTTCATTTTACAAAGAGGAGTTTCAAAGGCAATACCTAATTTTTTAGCTACTTAGAAAACGTTGTCTCTTTTTCTACTGTGCAAAAAGAAATAGTAAAGTTTTTTGTGTCTTAAAAGAAAGTGGAAACTACTTAGAAGTTACTTCAGAAGACATGCCATCAGGAAAGCAATGGGAAATTGGATGACAGCATTTGTCATATTCCATCTGTACTTAACTTTTCATAACCTATCTTATCTAAACATGGAAAAGGAAAACATTGTTTAATTTAGGCCTCATACTACAACCATTTAATAGTCATTAATTACTTTCTTCTCTATGAGAACACAGGGAAAAGCAGACTCATAATTAATCTAGATTTAAATATCCAAGAAAAGAGACATCCTGATCTGCGAGGACTGTATGCAGCACAGTAAAAAAAGCATCCTATTTCCCTGTAATCTTCTACTAGAACGTGAAGGGGCTATTGACTGATGATTGGCAACCAGACTCTTTTCTATACCACCCCACAGAGAAACTTCTCTAAGACATCTTTAATTTCTAGGCTCTTCAGATCACTGTATACATCAACACAGTTTTCCAAAAGACGTTAAACTTCTCTGCTTTATGTCTCTTTTTTGTTTGGTTGGTTGTTGTTGGGTTTTCTGGGATTGTTGCTGTTAGATGATTATTCTTCTGTGGTATGCCTGTATTGATAATGTAGGTTACTAAGTTGCTACTGCTAGGCAGACCTGTACTGTTTGAGTTTTCCAGTCTGAGAAACTGAAATAATTGTGCTGACTAGACCTTTTTCCCCTCCAAATCCCATAGTCTACTTTTATTCTGGTAAGAAAAGGAAGGACCTTGGCTTGACTTATGGTAATATGCCTCTGAGCATTTGAGAAAGAGCAAATTCAGGAAAGTATGGCATTAAGCACTAACTCTGCCCTGTCCACAGAGCAGGACATGTAATACCGAGGAGCAGGAAGCTCCTATATCCTCAGTCTTGGTAGAAAGAGAACGACTTTGCCTTCTAGGCAGAACTGGAAGATTTTGTAGGAAGATTTTGAGATGCTTTTACAAAGAACAAATACTTTCCAGAAAATGAAGTAGTTCCAGGTTGCCTGACAGCAAGCAAGCGCTCTGAGCTCCTTATTCTCTTCTTCAAGAGTTACCTGAGGAAGACCTATCAAAACCAGGACATTTAGAGTAGTACGTTCAATATATATAAAGTCATAAATTTTTAAATAATCTTTCCAAAGGAGGAGGAGGATGTATATGGATGTATAAAGTATGAATGAGTTAAAACATCGACTTTATCAACAGAAAAATAACTAACGTGAATTTGAAAACAATTATTCAACTACTGTATTAGGTTTCTTCATAAATTCTAAATGCAGAAAAAGGAAACATAGATTTTTTTCTCCAGAAAAGGAAATAAAACTGATGCAAAGTTTGAATCATTTAAGTGACTACAAAACAAGATGAAAGAATGAAAATATAGTTAAATATAAAATAATAATTGGGCAAGGCATATGTCAAATTAAAATATTAGGCAGCAAAATCAAGAAAACAAATTAGAGATCATTCTGCTAAACAACAAAAAACCCACTTCAATAAATTCCATCTGCTAACAGAAATAAAAACTGTATTACCAGGAAGATTCAGAGAAATAATATGAAGTAATAGTATGAGCTGACACAGTACTAGTTATACTATATAAAACCACAGGCCACAATGCAGCAAAGCACTTAAACATGTGCTGTGCAGTTTCCCATAATGATGTGTGGTAAATTGAAGGCATTTTCCTCCCTAACTTCTTGTTTTATTAGTAACTTCTACTTTTAAGTTACCAATAGCTTTTCTCACAGCTTTGCTGCTGGGCCTACTATGGATATCCACCTTTTCTAAGATTTTTGTAAGTAAGTAAGTGTGTGATAACCACCTAGTGAAGAATCAACAAGGGAATTTATGAATTTTATTTTATTTTCAAGAGTGGGTGTACTAAGTAAGCTCTTCTGGTCAAGATAGTGTTATAAATGGAAGGATGAGTTTAGGACACAACAAGGCACATTTACTTAAATGACAAAGTAATAAAGGAGGTGTGTCAGATTTCCAGCTGGAAAGCAGCTTTGGAGAAAGGGTCTGGGGGTCCTGGCTGGCCCCGAGGTGAACACAAGCCAGCAGTGCACCCTCACGGCAAACAGCCTCCTGGGCTGGGTTAGGAACAGCATTGCCAGCGGGTCGAGGGAGATGATCCTCCCCCCTGCTCAGCACTGGTGAGACACACTTGGAGTGCTGGGTCTAGTTCTGGGCTTCCCAGTACAAGAGAGACATGGACTTACTGGAGAGAAGCCTTAACAAAGGACCACAAGGATGATGAAGGGACCGGAGCATCTCTCCTATGAGGAAAGGCTGAGAGAGAAGGACTGTTCAGCCTGGAGAAGAGAAAGCTCAGGAAGGACTGATGGGGTGATCCTGGGGAGTAAAGAACAATAAGCCAGACTCCTTTCAGTGGCACCTAGTGATGGGACAAGAGGCAATGGGCACAAACTGAAATACAGGATTTTTTTTTTTTTTTTAATTTTTTTTACTGCAAGGCTTGTCAAACACTGGAAGAGGTTGCCTAGACAAGTTGTGGAGCCTCCGTCCTTGGAGATATTAAAAATCTGACTGGACACAGTTGTGAGCAACCTGCTTTAGGTGACCTTGCTTGAGGAGAGGGATTGGATTAGAAGATCTCCAGGAGTGCCTTCCTACATCAGCCTTGCTGTGATTCTGTGACTGTGAGATGAAAATGAGAGAGACTTAAAGAGGACAGAGTCCTATTAAGTCAGGTTGTCTTTGCATGTGTATGTAGGTATGTTTATGTAAAGAGTAATCAACTGTAAAGGCCTTTCACAAGTTTCCTGCTTTTGTGGAGTCTTTCCATTTACAGAGCTGTGAGCTGAGAGGCTTTAGAAATGGGTTCAGCCAGTTTTCATACGTCTGAATGAGCAGATATCTGCATGTAGTCGGTTGGGTAGATTGAATTTCTTTTCAGACATTGTAATCACAAACTATCATGAAAACTAATAGGATGCTATTGTTAATCTTGAAGAGAAAGAGGAAGAATACATAATCAGCAGGAGAAAGAAAAAAAAAAAGAAAACATAGACTTACATGAGGAATCCAAAAGTGCAGATGAGTGATAGAAAGAATCATGCTGCTCTTTTTGGCTCACAGTAACCCTTTCTGCTCATTAGAAGAAGGCCAGAGAAAAGGTAAATTTCTGATACTTCAAAGCCCGTATGAGTGACTAATCCACCTACCAGCCTTATCAAGACAGAAAATCAGGTGTACCCTCTTTAATGCCAGCTTGCAAGCACTATATGCAAACAAGGAAATCTTTATTTATGAAAGGGTGATATAGTCATAACTTAAGATAACAAAGTGTAATCCAGTAATTTTAGAAGCAATTTGTTTAACCTGTTTTTCGCACTATCAGAATGTATCTTCAAAACAGTTCTTTCACTGCATCTTATTACCTGCCCACTGAATCTCTTTCACCAGCAGGAGAGAGACGAGGGCATTTTTTTGGTTTTATCAAGGTCTCAGGGGTCTGGGAGCTGCGTGCTGGCACTACTACCTAAACTAGTCTGATGACTGATATGAAACTACTTGGTAAGCCAGACTGTATTCCATTCTCCTCTGTGATATATCTAACTGGAGATTTCTGCATTTTATCTGTTCTGTCTCTCACCAGAAAACTGAAACATTTGTGGTCATTTTTAGTATTTAATAACTGCCTGGATCTTTCCTTGTCTGTGGAAACTCAGTGTTACTTTCTTCGCCTCAACATCCTTCTCCAACCAAATCAAGTTTCTTCCTATTTAACAGTGACTCCTGAGGTTACATGCTAGGAACACTGGTTGGCAGCTTATGCAAAGCAAGCTGTCTGGCATCCCACTTCTTATTTGCAGCAGACAGCTTTTCTTTCTCTGGTTTGATCCGGAGTTTGGGGAATGCTTGGGTGGAATTTGCTCCAGCTCCTCCCTGCAATTGTGCAGCAGGATTAAGTATGTCATTCTCTTAGGCTCATTTCTGTAAACACTTTCGTGTCTGTTTAACACTTATGAGTAGTTCCACTGAGATCCACAAATAAAGTCAAAGTGACAGAGGATCAGGGTGTGATTTAGAAGAGGAGCGTATACAATGGTTTCTTGGATCCCCCTCTAATCTAAGGGGGTAGGTGCCGGTTTATGCTTCTTCTCAGTGGGCTCGTGAATTATTCTTCCTCTTCCAGCATTTTAGGTGCTCAATTAAATACAGAATATTTTCTTTTTACACTAAGAGTTATATTAAATAGGTTGCAAAAACAGCTACTCAAGCTAAGCTGAATTCAGTGGCTAACTGTTCTATTTAGGGAAGTAACTGGTAAATTTAAAATAGAAAAAGAGAGATCCTGATTTTCTACTTTTTGAATGAATATTTCACCCTCAGACAAAGGAATGGTACAGTGGAAAAGAGCCAGACTACTTACTCAGTCATATGAACTTCTGAAGAGACTGCTGTGTAATCTACTGCTAGCTGAACCAGGAAAATGTGTTGACCACTTAGGAATCAGATATCAATTATCTCCATATGCAAACACCACATGTAACATTCCTCTGTCTCAGTGTCTTTTTCTCTCCCTTTGCAAACAGTATTTATACTGACTGCTTATCCATTTCCGTATACATACACATACCCACATGTATTTTTCCATGTGTATGTACATAGTGTATGTATAGTGCTAGCCAGACCTGCTTGGACTTTTAGTTCAGCAGTGCCATCTTCATCTCGCAGAATTCACTGTGATGTCTTCACCAGTGTGGACTATTCTGGCATGAGATTTAAATAACAGAATCAAGAGAAAGCATGAAAATAAATTCCTCTTTCAATGCCAGGTCAAGTAGTATAACAAAGGAAGAGATGCTATATCACCTCCATACATAAAAAAATTTCTGAGTCTGCTAGTACCAGAAGAGCTGAATTCAGTGAAAAAGTATAGAAAAATTGGGAAAACAGTAATACATAACGATGTTGTAAAGAATAACAAGGAAGATTAAAAGGAATACTTTGAAAATGGGAAAATACATAAATAGCATAGGTAAGGGTAAAATATATCTTAGCATATGAGTAATATTATATAGCACCAAAGCTACTGGCATAAATTTGAATTATTTCTGAAATGTCCAGGGTGATCAAGGAAGCTTAATATACTGGAATACTGAAAAAATAGAAGCAGACTCTTAAATAAACTTTGTAATGTACATACATACTCACAGTCTCATCTGTTCTACTTAAAAACATCCTTTCATCTCTAACATAAAATACCTATGTAGTTCCTCAAATTTCTCAAAATGCTATTCAAAGACACCCACTTTGAAGTTTGCCCCAGCCAAGTGAAGACAGCTAATAACTTAGCCACCAGAAAGATAAACATGAGGTCAGAACAAAGACTGTACTTTTTTTTTTTTTAAGAGCTGGGTATGAGGCTTGCACAAGGTTGTATGCTGAAATTAAAGGGTTTTTATTATCAAGCTGAGGGTGCTGAAAATAGCTATGGGTACTGTAATGTTTAGGTGGTAAGATGTATAAACTGAAGTTGGTTAATGCTGGCTCCACTAGTGGTTTCCTTGATTTGAAATGATTGTGCTGATGGGAAGTGCACTTGAGCAACCTAACTGTAAATGCGGACTTTTGGGGGGGTTTGGGGATTTCCTTAGGTTATTTTTCCTTCTTTTAGGTTTAAAGAAAAGTATTTCTCATCTCTCAACTTTTAAGCTCCTGCTTACCATGTGAAGTCCTCCTGTACGCTGACAGTGTTCATTCCCCTTCTACTTGAAGTTACATCCTTTTCCACTCTGCCTTGAGCAGTTTCCTTTCCTCGTAAACTGCTCTTCAGATACCATCCCTCCCTATTGCCATGCTTTATCTTTCTCAGGATAATTTCTATCCACTAAACATATACAGAGATCCACATGATCTTTCCTTGCTGTCTCATTTCCACCACCGCATAGGTCTCAATCTGCAGATTTATAGGTAGAATTGGAGTATTAGAGAACCATGGGCAGGGAGAGAAAGAAGCCTGAAAAAGGGAGGAACAGTGTGGAAAGTGGAAGATGGCAATGGGTGCAGACCTTAGCCTGTTGGAATCCAGCAAGCTGTAGAGAAGGTTTCTTCTGTGTGCAAAATACTCCTACCACATCTCAGTTATAAAAAAAATCATTTTTGTAAGAAACAGGAAAAGAAAAAAATTTATTCCTCAATACTTTATTCCACTACACCACCATCCACTTGAAGGCACCGGCTAGGATGGAGAAATCTGAGGCAGTCTATTGTTAGAACATTGACCACAAACCACCCCTTCCAACCTTCAAACTTTCAAAGAGATCTGGTATTTTACTCATCAAAGTAATTTTCTAGCTATACTTTATTGTACTTGTTTCAATTACAGTCAATCCTAGTAGCCTCAGCCTGACAAGGATTAATACTCAGTTACATGTTGTTTACATTGTTAAAATGTCTGTTATTGTATTTCCTCAATAAACAGAACAAAAAATGGCTTTTGGGAGGTTGCCTTAGTCTGTCAAGTCAATGCAAATGTAGGATATTTTAAGGCTGTTTATACCTGATATCATCTTTGCTACTAGAGAGCTGTCTTCATTCAATTTTTGAGTGAGGTTTATACCATAATCCAAGTGCTTTAAAAATATTCTACTGGAAGTTATCTGGCAGATTGTACAACATCATCTACTATTACAATACAATGTAATTTGCTGTTCAGAATAGCTTTTTTTCTAGCAAAATGTCTCAAGAAGGCTTATTCACATTATTTCAAACATATACAGCAAGGCTATTATTGGAGTTTAGAGACTTAGCCAGTTCTTGCTGAGTCAAGCATTTCTGGAAAGAAGGCTGATCCTGAAAACACATCCAATGTTTAAATAGAGCTGTGCCAGCAGGTACCCTCGTAATTAAATCTCTTCATTCTTTAATCAGTATTCCTGTCAATCTCTGGAAGCTCTTCTACTGTAATCATAAAGAATAGAAAACAGGTAAGTGTTTAAAGATAGTTTTTCTTGAAGTGCAAAATAGGGCTAGAATAAACTTGATTTAAAGTCAGATGCTACCAACCTCATGGAACATGAGGTAGGTAAGCCTACAATGTATTTTCTTTGCTTTAGCACAGAAACATGTACAGAAATAGGTCAATATAATAAAAACATGCTGTGAGCCTCCCAGAGAAACAGTCCACTATGAAACATAAAAGAAGGAAAACAAGGTACATCTTTTGTGCTATATACACGCACACCCCATTTATAAGCTAGAGCATTCTGTCTGAATTCTAGGCATGAGCATAACAGCTGTCCTGACCATTTAATTTTTTTCTTTTTTTGTACAAGGAGAATGCGTACTAGCCTCAGTGCTTCCACAATACCCTTGATCAAAGATTTATATATGCACAGAGAGCAGGAATGCTAGAATTATTTCTGTTGGAGACCTTAGGGTTATGCGACTGGACAGGACATTTGCATTCCAAGCCAAACACACCCAAGCGCAGGTCAAGTTAGATGTAATTTGAATTCCAAAAGCCACAAAACAGCCTGTTCAGCAATAAGTGGGGGAAAAAAGAAAGAGTGCCTAATGTAATCTGATATTGTTATTAAATACAACCCCCCTCCCTGTGCTTAGCACTGTTGATATTGTGACGTGAATTGACAAAAGCCAGAAAATTCAGCATTACACTGACACCTCATCTTTTGCTCATGGCTTTGTGAAGAGAAGGGGAAATAGATATCACACCATGAACTGAAGACAGTATCAGCCTTAGTTCTGAATTTCCTGGCTTTCGGTCAGTTTACATCACAAACGTAATGTTACTTAAACACAAGCTTCATTACAGTTTAACTTAAGGGAAGGAAGACATTATGAAGCAAACATGCTTATATTACCTGTGAGACCAAAATAATTTTTACAACTGTTTTTGCAGATAAAACAATGTTTAAGTGATTTAAAAAGAATGCTTATTTTCTAGTTAGTTTTTTTTTTTTTCTGTAGTAAATTCACTCTTATTATATAAATACTATTTACCAAATTTACTTCTTATGGCTACTTATCGTCTATCAGGTAAATACACATTTTCGTACAGGGTCAAAACTTTCTATATTTGCATTCCTTGTTAATTTATAATGGTTCCTGTGGGCCTGATATAGTCCATTTATGTAAATCTTCATTAGTTCTTGACTTTATAGGTCATATTGATTACAACCTCTTGTACTAATCCAGCTGTCCAACGTGCATATTAAGCCATAGTGAAGTTGTGTAATATTCTCAAGAAATTTAAAAGTAAATCGACTTGCTCATTCCCATTCTGTTCCACAACCAGCCTCCCCCTTTCAAATGCCTACACATGCTATTATAAGCTATAAATGAAATATTTGTAGCAAGCATGTGCTTTATTTAGCTATATGGGAAAAATTCATATTTCACATAATCTAAATGATGTTTTAACACCTCCAAGACTTTAAAAAACCCAAGAAATTACTTTGCCTCCTTTTTTTAAGTATCAACTACAAAGCCATCTTAGTTTGTAGGCTAAATACATTGTACACAAACATAAGAGGTTTCTTGTCTTCCTAGCAAAGCCCCTGAGTGGTACCACCATACATCTCTGCTGTATTTCTCTTACCACAGCTGTTTACCTAGGTCTGTACTAGGTTAAAGAGGGGCAGGAGAGAGGCTTGAGCAATGATCTGGGCTTTTAGCCTTACCCCTACACACTCTCGTTCAGACACAACTAGCATTCTCCCAGACATGCCCAGGTACCATTTGGGTGACAGTGTGGGCCTGGGACCATTCCCAGTGGGCATTTTGGAGGCAGCCACCCATTTTTTTGACAGAGAAGAATTTAACTTGTGGATGCTAACCATACTGTGCAATGTGGCCTTAAAGACAGAACAGTGCATCCCACTTTGTAGTATAGAGATAACCTAGCCTATATGGGTTCCCTCCATATAACGGTCTCTTCTTTGCCTCAAACACCACAGGTGAAAAGGCAGGAAAGTCTCATGGGTGATTTTCTCTGTTATCCCATTACAGAATTTATATACCCTAATCTCTCTCTGTGTTTCCATGAGTCTACATATTTGAATAAATAAGTAAGTTAGGGTATATAAATTCTGTAATAGCATAATGGAGAAAATCACCTCAGGTTAGCCTCAGGTTGGAAGGGAACTTGGGGTGTCATCTGGCTCAAAGCAAGCCAGCTTTGAAGTCACATCATTCTGCTTAGGATGCTGTCACAATATTTTCTTTGTTTATGGATTAATAAAATAAACTATTTTATTCTGTTTGAAAATATCCAAACAAATTTCACTATTGAACAGTAAACACTACATGATGAATCCTCTTACTTTAGGATAGACTATTTCACAGCAAGACCTACACATACCTGAAACTCTAAGTTAGGGGAAAAGGTACAAAACCACCCAGCAGTGGCTCACAGAAGGGCGAGAAAAAACCTTTGTGCCTGTATTTCCTTGGTGTAATCGAGTGCTCTCTCTGTATACTCCAAAAAGCACTTTACCTCAAGGTAAAAAAAGAGGGTGGAGGTTTCAATCTGGTGGGGGAGCAATGGTGTCCTTTGAGGGAGTCACATGAGATGTGTTCCCTTATGCAGGAAGGATGCCAGGTACTCTGAAGCAGAATACTTATTGGAGTTGTTCTTGGCTGATAGTGTAAAGGTGCAATTATCCTTCAAACTGTGTAATGCTAATTTAAATTCTATCATGACATCGAGATAAAATATAGAACTGATCATTTTTCCTCAAAATCAAATACATGTCCCTATAAGAAAACACGTATTTTCATGACAAATGTGAATTTTGGTTTTAAAAAAGTATTCTTCTTCTAAGAAAAAATATTTTCCAATCACAAAAGGTATTGAATACAGTGGAAAGAGTGTTTATCTAATCTAACTTGGGTTCTTGGTATAATACTGAAAAACAGTGTTAAAAAGGAAAAAAATAGGGTTTCTTCTATGTGTTTATTCCTACGTTGTCAATAGCAAAATCATACACCACTGTGAAAATTTGTGCTCTTCTAAAATCTGTGCTTCAGAGCTCCTGAGACCTTTTATTTACAGAAATGGGTGCTGAGAAGCTAATGAAACTCATGCAAACCCAGTTATACACAGTCTCATAAAACTAGACAGATATGAGAAACATTTAAATCAAAATTTTCAAAATGGAATGACAGCAGACTTCTGAAGATGCAGGGCACTGTAGATGCCACTAAATGCAATCACATTCAAAACTACAAATAATGTCTTTTTACTTTCTTATACTGCCTCTAGCAAACTAGCAGTAGAATATTTCACAAGCTTTTGCTTTTTTATTTCCCAGTTTGTCCCAAGAGAAACAGCTTGATTGGTATGTAGTCTGGGTATCTGTTGTTTCTTGTGAACAATTTATTGTTGAGCAATAAGGTTGAAGAAACTAGCTCTTAATTTGAATCAGAAAGGAGTTAAGATTTTCAAGCACTTGTAGCTCTTAGAACAAGAGGTTTCAAAGCCTACAAAAAGCCTATGAAGACTTCAATGGCATTACAAAAATGTTCCCAATAATTCAGTGTATGTGTGTATGTGTATATGTGTGCCTGTGTGTGTACAAGCTGGGGCATGAAACAATTTCCCAGAGCCAAAAATATTGAGGTGACCAGTTGTGAATATCCTGCATACCTAGATGCTTCTCCTATGTGACTGCAACAATACTGGGGTGATGGGTTGTGCTGATGGTGCTGGTCTGCTTTTTGTCCAATGACTATTTGAACTTCCAAAGGCAGAACCAAAATAAAACAAACGGCAAAAGTATGGATGTTAAGGATCAGTTTAGCAGTCTGAGGACAAAGGCTTTTCATGACAAAGGACACTGGAGAAGAGGCAAGCTTGCGCAGAGTGCTGCTGTCCTACAGATATCACTGCAGTTTAGTTTGGACCAGTCTTATCCAGCTGCTCTTCATCCAGCTGCTGATTTGGATGAGTCAGTGAGTAAGATAGGAATGACTGTATATTTACAGTAGAATTAAGTAATGCAAAGTGGCTTCTCTAGAGCTGGCTATCATCATGTTGACATTGGCTAAACATTCAGTGAGGCCAAAATGGGCAATATTTGATAGTCCTGAGGTGTTACACAACAGAAATTGGAACCAGCTGAAATATCTGTATTGCAGAATCAGTACAGGACCACTGCTCTCCCTGCCGTTCCAGCACTTCAACAAAGAACAACAGTGATTAAGACTCCTGCCTATTCTGCGAAATTAATTATGAAGAATGAATATGATCATTTTACCAAACTGCTGAGATAGATGCTGGATGGTTAATGTGTTTAATTCATACAGGACAAAGTTTTTACTTTATAAATGTTTCACTGGGTAAATGCAAAACGATTCTGAATGTTTCTAGGAACTTTTTAATGTTTCAGTAATTGTCTCAATGATCTCACTGCTTTTCTTTATTTATCATGACACCACATAATTTATGGTCATGTTGGATTATATTTAGCAGTTATTTTCAGAGAAATTGCATATTTCCTCATTATTACCAGTTGTTTTTCATGCACACCTTGAAAAACCAGCAATGGATTCATCCTAACAGCTTTTAGACAAATGAAAGTGAAAAGTTTAGTCCCTTTGAGGCACACAGGATCTCTCAGCAGTCAGTGAAGATTTTCCCATTCCCTTTTCTAGACTCAGTCAGACAGACTTGTCATAGTATATTTAAAAACAGAGGCCACAGACTTATTAAATCTATTAAATGATGGAAGAATTAGCCTCAAACTACTAAAGATGCAGCTCCCATGAAAAATTCTGCTGGCTAGGAACATTTCTTTCCCTTCCTCTCTGCAGAAAAGGGAAGAGATGAAAGGAGAAGGATGGCTTTGTACCGCATGGTCCTTAGAGCTATCCATTCTTACCATGTAATGTTGTTTTCTAGTCTCGTGCTCAAAAAATCTACAATGTTCTAGGGATTTCAAATGAAACTTCATCTGCCATTTGAGCTAACATTTTAAATTAACTTAAACTCCCCTCCCAGCCCCCCCCCCCCCCAAAAAAAAAGGAAGGAAAACAAAAGCTGTTTATAAACTATGACTCTGAGGAAAATCTCCCTCTGGCCTGAGAATAAAAAGATAACCCTGGATTAGAGGTATGAAAAGAAACTGTAAAAGTATCCTAGTATACGATTATGTTCTTCTGCTACCCCTGCTGCTGCCATCCTACCAAGATCATGAATGGATGAAGCAAACTCCAGCATGAAGCGTATACTTGCCTTGCTCACCAAAAAGTCAGAAATTGAAGGGAAAAGGATGAGGAGAAAAAAACATCGTCTCTTGTGTTTCAGTAAGAATAAGGAGGAGCCAAGAAACCACACGTAGATTAACACTAGTTCAGAGAACCTCCTTCCCATTTGGGAAAAGGGTATTTCTATTTTCCTAATCCCATAAATACATCCTGACCAGCTAACAGGGTGCTTGGACATTCAGCAAGGTACCTGAAAACTAGCAATGGAGCGGCTCACGTGTTCCAAGCAAAGCTCTTGCTGCAACTCCTTGCTGCATCAGGCCCACTGTAATCCGGAGTTTGTCTGGAGTTACTGTTCCTGCTGGCATATTGTTTCAATTCCTCCTTCAAAAATGAGAGGGAGAAACAAGTGGCTCCCTGTTGGATAAGTAACAGATCTACTCTGTCAGAAAGACTGTCTCAGACCTCACAGACAGAGCCAGTCGGGGACATCCTGCAAACTTTCCTAGAGACTATCCAAAATATATGGTGCCCTGTTTTTCAAATATCACACCATTTATCTGCGCTTTCTGGAAACATTTCAGACAGACACACAACATACCAAGATGATTGCTACAAAATGGAATATTCTTTCTCCCTATCTAAATGAAAAATGATGGCAGCTCTCTCTTTGGAGCAAAATTAATGCTCACCAGTACAGCACATGCAGGAAGATCAAGTCATAGCTCAAATTACAAAGTGAGTGCAAACATAATGGGAGTTTGCATGAGAGGGGAAAGGAGGATGGAGATGATATTTGGCCAATTTTCAGATGGGCCTCACCTCTGGAATTAGGCCTGCGATTTTACATGCATATGCAATTTTTCACATTTTTCTATGCTTCAACTGTCAGGACAATTTTTGAGATTACTTTTGGGAATGTAACGTGCTGAGCAGAAAGCATGACATAGAGTACAAAAGGGAAACTTTCATCCGTTCTTAGTGTAACCAGATTTCATTCTCATTATTGTATATTAAAAATCAATGACATTAAGGCTGGGACCAATTCAGTAAAGCGCCAACGACTTTGCCTACTTAGGGCACAATCAAACAGGCAGGCTTAATTCTGGCAACTGAATACCAAATGCTCAGAACGTTTCATGTAAGTAGGACTTAGAAAAAGGCCCCGTTATTACTAGCTGCAACCACCACACACTTCAGTTTGGAAGGAATTCACAAGCCATCCAGCCTGTGGACAAACTTAGTAATGGAAAAACCCTCTGTGAAAGTTCTGCAAACACTTTCCCCTTATATACAGTGCTTTCATTTCTTTGTGAAAGACATACCATATTGGAACTTTATCTTAATAATTTATTTCTCACACAGGCAAGAATAATAATTCTGTTCTTTAAAATAATCAGGCTGTTACATTATTTTTAACTGTTACAAACAAGAAAATGATTAAAATGAAAGCAAGATGGAAGAGCTTTCCCGGTGCTTAACTCAGGTGTGTAAGTGGGGTCCTTGGCATCCTTAAGCCTTTTATGTTGTCAATGGAGAAAGAGAGAAGGTCCTACCAGGGAGTGCTTCAGAGCAAGGATTAATTTTAGTGTTCTGAATTACTCCCTGGGAAAGAGCCTTAGAGAAATTCAGAGAAGGTCACCAAGGGTGAGCAATGCTTTCTGTGCAAGGAATGAGAAAATAAGCTCTTCAACATGGAGAGAACTAGCTGAGGCACGAATAAGGCAGAGGCCTACGAAATCATGAATGGCACTGAGAGGGTGAATGGGGATCAATTTTTATCTGCCTTCTCTGCTTTATGAGCTAGCGGTCATCACATAGCAGCTGGCAAGTTCAAAACACAGACAAAAAGGCAATTCTTCACTCTAGTTGGGAAGCTGTGGAACGCTTTGCCATGGGACGTGAAGGCAGCAGAAGTTTATGCATATTAAAAAGTGGAGTGGACAAGCTGATGGAAGGGAATGATTTTGCAACTTGTGAGACTTACTACTATCTGTCTCAGGAAGTCCATAAATGAATTTACTGGAGCTTGGAGAATAATCCAAGAGGAAAAACAAATCTGCCCTTGGCCTTTCCCTTGGTGCCTATGCCTGGCCATTGCCAAAACTGAATGGCAGGCTGAAGGAACCTTTGGTCAAATTCAGCTTGGTTGCCCTGCTCCTACATTTTATATTACGTCCCTCACGAACTAACCTCCTGACAGACAGCAGTGTCTATGAAAGCATAGACTATGAATGCTGAAAGCAGACTTCAGGGTAAATCCTCCGCAGCTGAAGACAGAGAACAATTGCAATAAATTCCTAATACTAAAAGTTAAACCCTGAAATACTAATTGAGGTGAATGCATTCTGTCACACTTTCCTGACAGCAACCCTGGAGGCAGATTGGCTTTCTCTTAGTGACCTTTTTACTTTTAGTGGGAAAATATCTGGCACCAGGTCTGTGTTTCGAACATTACCTTCTCTTTGCTGAGTCAACGCACAAAGATCAGTTAATCTGTTCTGGAGGAACTGGGAGGGAGAATGGGATTATTTATCCCATCAGTCTGAGTCCTGGCAAACACACAGATGGGAAGTAGTTACTCTCTGGAAATTATTTCTCTTGAGCTTAAACCTGAGATGCCTAGGGAGTAAGGGGACAGTTTATGACTCTCTATTTTCCTGTATGGCTGGAAGCCAGGCTGTGATCTGGACATAAGTTTAACGCTGTCTTTTCTCAGATAAACACAAAACTTCTGCAGCCAGAATTTGTCTGCGTAAGAATAACAGTAAGAAGAAATATTTCACATCTTTAGATTTAAAAGCAGAGTTAAGTTGAAATTAAACAAGAAGCTACGGTTCTTTTCTCTTTCCCTGAAAGGATAATGATAATATATTTTATTGCTTCTGAGGCACTTAATTGATAAAATAATCTCTGTTGGTTACTTTCTCTCTAGCAAACAAGACACAGATTTGAGAGACCCAGCAGGGTTGGACCACATCTTGAACTCTGTAAGTGCTTTGCTACAGCTTTGGTTAGTTAAGAGACTATTGTGACTAATCTGAATTTAGGCACCTATTTTCACAAATAACTACTGAAATCCATCTCCAGCTGTGGTAGCAGTTTCAGCTGCTTATGACTACAAACATTTCTCCTAATTTTTGGAGAAATGTCAGCAATGATGATTTCCTTCCTTGTCAACTATGATGTTGTAGGATATATATTTGCACATTAGACAAAATTTTTCCATCTTGAGATTTTGGAATCCCTGACTATTCTGAGCTTTAACATTTGTGTTGAGGTAAATAAGTTCTGTAGCCAAAGGAGGAAAAACTCACTAATCTTGACGAGTAAAATTACGGAAAACCAGGAATCCTGTTAGGTGAAATTGTGAAAGAAGGGCCTTTTTAAAAATGAATACTTGAATACCTTCAAGAAATTACAATGTGGTTCTTTCTATAATCACTTATGTTTCAAAATAAAAAAATCAGAGTAAAAGACATTTCCAAAATGCAGTTTATTCCAATCTAAAATAGATGGCTAAGGTGGATGAGATGATCCATCCCAGAAGTGCCTATATTTTTGTACTGACTGTGAGGGGAGCCTAGATAATTTAAAATAGATTTATAGCTTTTAGGTGGCTGATGTTAGGGGAGTTCCACTTCAGTTTTCCTGTTGCACAGTTTCATTTTCAATGTGCTGCTTTCTGTTCTCCTGCACTGACCTTCTCACTCATCCTCAGAGCAGTAAAGCCCTCAGCTGTAGAAGCAAATCCCTCTATAAGGTGGCAGGGAAGAAAGGAGAAGTTTGAACATGACTGGCTGTCACAGAGATGAAGCTTAACTTTCTCTGTGGGAGAAGAACAATTTGGTCTGTGCTCAGCCACGGAGGGACTCTCTCCAGCTGGCCCTGCAGACCAACAGAAGACACTAAAAGTCTCCCCAGGATTTCTTGGGCACAAGAGCCAGAGCAAGAGACACTCGTTGCTTCCATGGACTTTTAGGCAAATGCAGATGAGTTGCACATACTGAGGGAAGGGCTGAGTGTGAACGGGCTTCTTGAGAGTGAAAAAGGACTATAGTACAACGTGCTGGAGAAATTATGACAAGATTTCCATAAACAGCTGCGGACAGGCAGTATGTCAAGGCTGTATAATTACTGACAAAATTATTTTAGCTCTTGGAGTAGCAGGGGCTGAGGAGGCTTTTTCAGTCATAAAGTGTGTTTGGTTCTGCATCTCCGGAAAGTGTTACGCTTTCCTTGCCACAGTCCCTGGAAGGTGATTTCCACCTCCAATGGTTAACGTGTAAATCCAGAACTGTATTATTTAGCCCCTTTCAGGGAGATTCTGCAACCTCCCCGTCATTTCATGTGCAATGCTTGTTAAATTAACCTAAGTATTTCCACCTTCCATTTTACTGAAGCTTCAAGAAACAGTTTGAAAAATGTTGACATCAAGAAACAAGCTGAGAGCAAGTGATGCATGTTTCTCTGTGTGTTACACATACAGAACAACACAGTTTTGCTTTATGGCATTGTGCATTAAGAAAATGTTGCTAATAGCATTAATAAACACCATAAACCTTTTCTGGGCCTCACAGCACATATGAAAAATTTAATACTATAAAGCCTTTTCCTAGGCCAAGTTAATTCGTTTCTGGAATCGTGTACTTCAAGAAACAATTTAAGCACCTTTTTGATTACAAAAGGTAAAACCAGAAGTGATTCTAGCTCAGAGCTAACCATGAATGAGGTTAATGTATGGCAAGCAATAATGCTGAAGAAGGAACTGGCAGTAGTACCATGTGGGCTTTCTCCTGCTCTACGAGGCTCACTCATTGGAAGCCATAAAATCTGGTTGGTATAACAGAAGTGTTTGTAATTAGAGCTAATGGAGTTAGTTGAGACCACAGGAGGGGGAAAGTAGCTTTGATCCCAGGTGGCCTCATAGCAAGAAGGCTCACAGCAAGGGAGCACTCTGAATTGGAAAATATTAGAGGCATTTGCTGCAAAACCAAGAAGTCACTGCTGGAAAAGGCCTAAGAATATAATTTACAAGCAGAACTAATTTAGTTTCCCATCTCTTATCTCCTCAACTTTCTCCCCAGTTACAACATTCAAAAAAAGGATGAGTTTGTTTCTGCGATTTATTTTTTACTAAAACTGCTAATTGGTTCTTACAGTTTATACTACCTTGGTCAGGAAAGAAAAATGTAGGATGAAGACAAATCTACCAAATCATTCGTGAAGGGGAAGCAACAAGTTCATTATTATTAATCGTGTAACAGTATTGCTTCATAATAGCCAAATTGTTCAATGTCATAGCTTTTGGGGGTTTCTATTGTCACTGTTACTGAGTGGCCACTTTGGAAAACCTGTGAAATAAATACTAAGTGAATATCATACTGAGATTTCAACACACTTAAAAATAATATTTAGAGACTCTCTATGGTGTGATCATTCTCTTGTGACAGGTTTTTGGAACATTACCTAAGAGATTTAAAATTACTCATTATTTAAAGCCATTTGTGATTTAGACCAATAAACTAAGCAATCACTTCAGCGTAAGCAGATGGAAATTATGTTTGCAGAAGGTATTTTTTTCATTAAAAATAATCTTCAAACTCTATTTGCACTTACTTTTGCTTTCATCCTCGCTCACTCAATAAATGAATGAATTTGAAAGTCTATCCAAAATTATTTGAGTAAAAAGAAAAATATTTAAAAGAAAGTACAAATTAAGGAAAAACATGACAAAAAGTGGGGAGGGACTTTGTCTTTAGCTGAGGACTAAAGTTGGAATGGGAACTGTTGAGAGGAAGGGGCACGCTGTATTCCACATAAAATCTACAAAGACAATCCATTTATCAGTTCCAGCAGTTTGCTGAACATTAAAGAAAAGGGATGGGAAGCATATCAAAAGAAAATTATGTCGAGATACTTCAGGGTGCCTCAGGTTCATAGGAGATTTTTAAAATAGGAAGGTGACTTCTAGTCAGTTATGGAGATACATGGGAGAAGACTGGTAGCTATGATCTAGTCACACATCTCTGCATTTATGAAAAGGGCAGTAGTGGGGCCGGGCTTTGAGGAGCTCTCAGATAGGAACGTTTTGAGGAAAGGATCCACAACAATCTTGCAGAGGAGACAAAAACACGTATAAGGGTCTTAGCAGAGCAAGGCTGATGTTCTACAAGTGAAGGCATGCGTCTGTGTTGGAAAAAAACACTTAGGATCCAGAGGTTGCAGATGAACTCAGGTGTATAGACACTTACCAGGGGAAACAACCGCAGGTTATATACTAACCAGGAACAGACAATCATAGGAATAGCATGGGCACTTTCAGTAGCAATTCAGCAGCACAAATGATGGCAGAATAGTCATTTGGCTCCACCAGCAGCAAGTGTGGCTGCAGGGTATATGACTTCACAGAAGACACGGCACAAAAACAACTGTGCTCTGTGAAGAAAGGTTTTAATACACTTATGAGAACCAGTATTTCATTATTTAGTGAATCTAAAATATTGTTCAAAATTCCTAGTAAGCAACCAAAGCCCTAGAAAGTAATAATAGTAATCATTTTCTGAGAACAGTTCAAGCAGATTTTGAGCCTTGGAAGTGCTCGGCACTGAAAGGGTGGATTACACATAACCAAAGAAAATGTTGGCTTTGGGAGGTGGAATGAAGGCACAGGGAGTCTCAGTGCAATTAAATATAGCATCTTGAAGAAGCTTGTATAATTTTTTACACAGACTATTGTCATTCTGTTCTCATGCTGATGACCTCAATATCCTGCATTAGCAATACTCATTTAAGTATAAATATTTCAGCTTTATATTGAGTGTCAGAAAGGCACAAGGAAAAAGACGGCAAACGGGCTGACCTCAGATCTCTGCTAAATGCTCTAAGATCTCCTCTGACATTACACTACTGCTGTCACACACATACAAAGAGATTTATGTGTCCATCCAGTCCTTTAACTGAATTTATTAAAGATGGTATTTCCGGCTTAGTGAAAGTGACTGCCAGCTCCGTCCATTCCCACACTTGAGCAGCATTTGGCAAAGATAAAAAGGAATTATCAGTAAACTTTTTTTTGGGGGGGTGGGGGGGAGGTCTGTGCACCTTTTACTCCCCCACCCCTTATTTTTTCACCAAATATCAACATTCTCTATGGAAAACAGTCACTTCCTTTCCCTCTGATTAAAATCAGCACTGAAGGAAGGGGGAGGAGTGGGGTGGAAAGGAGTAAAGAACGAACAACCCAGTGCACTGAGGAAAACCTGAGAATGATCAATTAATCTTCTGTTTTCAATTTGTGAGCTGTGTTGTCTTGAGCTCCATAGTCTTTAATTTCTACAAATAAAATAAACAAATCAGACCTGATTGACCATGCTGGAAAAAATAAAGATGGGGGAAAATTATCATCAGTAGAAAGTTTAGCAATGACAAGAAATCCTCGCAGCCATTAGAGAAATTCCTGGGAAATCTGAGATATTCCAACCATTTTCTTGTACCCGGTGTTCTGATTCCAGCACGTCCTATGTACTATGGCTTTGATTACAAATGAATCAAGGCTCATCTTTTTCTTGGGCCATGTCAAGTGCATTCCCAGCATTTAAAAGAGAAGGGGGTTTACATGCCAAAATCATCTGTGATTTATTGCCTCATGGGCTCATCTGGATTTTATTTTTGAGTCTGGCACCAATTCCTTAATTGCTTTGGTCAGTTCATTCCATTTCTCAGTTCTGAAGCTCCTCATCTGCCAAACCAGAGGAATGATAAACACACAAGCACACCAGAAGCCCTGACAGTAACTTACTGGAGCCCCTGGGAAAACAGCGGGGACTTAAACCACGGTCTGAGAGAGCAATGGTGTTACCCTGCAGGATCTTGCCAAATTCCCATCCTTTCCACTCCAAGTCCTGGGACATTGTCAGGGACATAATGCATGCAGGCTCTGACACACTGAGGTGGGAATGTTTTGCAGCTTCTTGCTGCTCCTGACTTTAGTCCTGAGTATAGAAAAGGGAATTCCACCGTGTCACCACCTGCCTGTGATCTCCCCTCTAACAGTGCACCTGGCTTCAGGTAATTACTTTCTACCTGCTGATAATGCATATTTGCTGTGCCTGGGTTTGAATAGAGATGGCAGTCATAACAAAAAGTACCATTATTATTTTCCTCATATTTTAGAAGTTTTCATAGGTGATTTTAAACTGGCCTGTAATTTAAAATAAATGCAATTTATTTCATCTCATTTGATGTTCACTGCAAGTAAGTGGATAAAGGGAAAAGAAGAAACACAAACAGATGCTGAGCTGCTTCTCTGGCTTGCCATTAACCAAAAAATTATTCCTCCAACAGAAGGGCCACTGCTACTTATTTGCTTTCCAAGGGAGATCACAGGGCAGTGAATAAGGCAGGAGACAGCTCTCCTTGCAGGAGACAATTTATCGCTATGTGTTTGACCAGACCAAAAACAGGCTTGCACTTCTACCTGATGTCCTGCTGAGTACAGTCTCTTCCAACCTTAACCGTCCTGTGAGGCTGTGAAAATGGTAGCAGAAATAAGAGTAGAGCAAATGTGTTGAATCAGCTGAGAAAAGACACTAGCACTTGTCCCCCAGTTTCATCCTGATTTTTTATAATTTTTTTAATGATTTTTTTCAATACTTCAAGTACTCAGTACAAAAGCGCATGGGACATTTTCCCACTGGCTTAGAGAAATAGAAGAACATGATGGCAACATTACCAGGGAAAAAATCAACAGCAGAGGCACCAGAAAGGTAGACAATGACACTAGCTTACAGATGGCATAACCTACATACAGATGGCTGTTCTGGTATCTTTGATAGAAACAAAACATCCTAATTTCTCTCACCCATGAAACAGGGTTTATCCTTGAGTAACATTTCCTGTGATCACACTTTCAAGTATAAATATTATTTTGAATGCTGATAGTGGGCAGAAGGAAAAATTCCTTTACTCTGGAAGATAAGAAAATAAGCAAACATAACTCTTCTAATAGTTTTTTTCTTTACATGTCCTGGATTTGAAATAACGTAGCAGATGCTTTCTCTCAGTTACTCTTTATCAAGAATATTACATACAGATGTATTTTGGAAAGTTTATTTTTATTTCAATTAAAAACAAAAAAAAAATGTTCCATGGGATGGGGAACACCTCTTTCAAAGCTTGATGTGCCAATATTTTAGTGGTCATGGGGGAATGTTAATATTTGAATTCGTAGCTAGAAAAGGAAAAAAAACCCAACCTATATATTCTTTGTCTGAAAATGCGCAGAATTCAGAAGTTATTTTCACAGCTTTAAACATAGTGAGAATCTCTGTTGACATCATGTGCCTGATTCCCAGGCTCCTTACTTCTACCCGCCTTGGGGTCATTCGCCTGGTGCAAGATGCTGTTGATCTCTCTGATGCATTCCTCTAAGGTTAAGATTATTCTCATAATCTGGGCTTCCCCAGACATCTCCTCCCTTTCCATTACGGAACATTGTCTGGATGGCATTTGATGTCCCTGAATATCTGTCCATGACTTTGGCATGTCCAGGTCAGCGGAAGATGCCAGGGAGTGGGAAATGCCGTATGTCCCCACCGCAGTCCTGCTGCCAGAGCTGGAGCAAGGCACGGAGCTCTTCGAGAGCTACTGTGCTTGCTGTGGGGAAAGAACCAGAGGTGCCCTGGGTAACTGTACAGGACCCGCAGAAGATGCCAGTGCTTCTGCAAAGCATCACATGTGTTGTCCCGCTGCTAGCTGGGCCAGATGGGCCCAGCTCTGCCTGGACACGTCGGATTTGCTGTACGCGTGCAATCCACGTATGCACATTCATTTCTGTCTGGCATGTCTTAGGTAGCCATGCCTGAGGTGCCAAGGCGACATATCTCAAGTAAAAGTGACTGACCGGTGGGCACATTAAATATCATGTCAAAACCCTAAAGGAAACACGTGGCAGAGTCAGGTGTAAGCTGCCCTCAACTTCTCACTTGCAACAGATCACTCCTTGACTGCACAGCGCTCACCCACCTGAGTGCAGGGGTCCTTGGGTCCTCTGTGGTCGAGGCGGACATCTGTCCTACACACCCTGCGTTTCACATGCCGTTGTACACTTTTAGTATACAGATATTTGACCACTGGTTCTATTAATTCTTAAAAAGTACTCATTTCTGCCAGCTTCTATTTAGAGAGGCTCTCCAGAGTCACAGAAAAGAATTGACCCTTTTTGGACTCTCCACATGAATAAAAGGAAGTGCATTTACAGTTATGGAAATGACCATTTTCTAGTACGACATGAAAAAAAATTTTTTTTCCTTTGAAGACCATTTTAAAATGCATATGTCCCAGGGTGTTCTGGTGGCCTCCTTCATGTGTGAAAACATCTGAGCGTAATAACTCAGTGTTCTTCAAGGAGTAGCTGTGTCACCTGAAGGAAATAATGTATTTTAAATATGCTCCAAAGATGGAAAGATCATTGCTAAATATGCATTCTTTAGGACTTCAGAGAAGCAATATATGTTAAAATCTTGTTTCAATTTGTCTGAAAGATGATCTTTTTACTGAAAAGTAATCTTGTATTTTAATACGAGAAACTAGTGCTCGGCATTCCTTCTCACTACTCCTTTCTTACTTCAAGGATGTAAAACTGAATGCACTTATGACTAGTTTGTCTCCCCCCACTCACCCCCCAACACACATTCATAATACAATTAATTCAGTGAAAAGCCTTGAACTTTCTTTTTCCTTTTTTTTTTTTTTTTTTTAACACAAGGGAAGCAGAAAAAGCAAAGCAAAGCAAAGAATTGAATTCTCATCTCTCATCACACACTAGGAGGTAAATCCTGTCTCAGCACTGGCCAGCCTGCCCTGAACTTTGGTAGATAATTCTGGTAGTGGCACTCTGCACAAGCTTGCTTCCCTGCACAAAAAGAGCCGCTGCTTTTTATGCAGCTTGGCAAACTTTACTGAGAGGGCACCAGGGGAGAACAAACCACAGTTTTCATTAGCTCCCACCTTACAGCAGCCCAGGCCCATTCAGAGCTCTGCTAAGTCAACTAGAGGTCTTTTGATAGCAGAGAGCTTTGAATCCAAGTGCCCAGAGAGAAATCATATGTTGAATGAGAAAGAGATGTGGAGGGAGGATGAAAATAATTACTCTGGAAAAAAGTGCTGCTTGTTCTATGACATTTTCATGTGACTTTCTTCAGAGTGAGAAGCGAGCAGCTTGAGTTGTGCCCATTGTTTTGGTCAGCCTAGGCTCCTGCACTGAGAAACTGCAGGAACTAACTTTCAGGAAACTGTGAACTTCATAATTTTATTAATTGCTTTAACATGTGTTTCTTTTACATGTCTGAAAGCAAATGCAATTGAAGGTTGCGGTTTCTGTGGCATTCCTGAAAATAAATATGACTAACACTGAGGACAAAACCTTAACGGAGTATAGTGTGGAGGAGAAGCAGTTATACAAACAATAATTCTTTTAGACTGATTTACACATTTCTGAAAATGTGTGAAAAATGATTATTACAAGTATAGTTTGAAAGAAATTTTAGCGTTTATTGGATGGCTATTACACCCTTTAAAATACATGCTATAAATGTTTTGATGTTGTGAAGAAAGTTAATAGAGAGAAAATCACGGAGTTCTGTAGAACTTAAAACCCTCCTATAAAAAGTACTTTAAAAACTACATGGGAACACATTTCCCACTGACTTTCACCTGTGTGTCACATGCAGAAGATTTCTCAAAATACAACACAGCCAAGAATAAGTCAGGACTTACCACAGAATGCTGTGCCTAGAAAATGTATATTATGGCCATTAAGGTTATTTCATACTTATCATACATACATGCCTTATGGAAACTTTTACTTGCTTTGTCACTCATTCTCTCTGCTGTTTTCTCAGATTTTGTGAGTCTGTCTCTCTGTGCTTTTTCACAGGCAGAAAACAATTAAGGAAAACATCTTTCTTTTCTGATCTGTTCTCCAGTGAGAATTGTGGGTTAGTGAGTAGATACACGCTTTGGAAACAAAGCAGAAGATTGCCTAACAACAGCATGCTTTCTTTAGAAAAATCTGTGCTTCCTGATTTGTCTGTATCAGAAATGTTGCAAAATAAGTCTTTTTTTTCTGATTCCACACTATTTCTGCTTTCTAACTACTGTATCCCGATCACTTCCTCAAACAGAGTGTAAACAATACACATTATAGAGATTTATATTAATTCATGAAATCACATTTAATATTTGCAAAAACCAGCTTCTGCACAGAGAATTAAATGCAAGTCTGAATAAATATTCAAGCAAGACTTCAGATACTAATAGAAGAGTAGAAGTGTCACTGACTTGAAACTCAGTAGGCATGTGAATAAATTGTAACATGCAGCGACAGACGTTACAGAAGAATTCCTTATGAACAGGGACTGTCTTGTTTGTATAGCAGTCAGCATAGTCGAATATCACTTTTACTGGGACTTTTAAGCGCTTCAGCAACATCAGGGAGAATAATAAAAAGAATAACAAGAAGTATAATGTGGGCATACTAAACCCGACAGTACCATGCAGCGATATTCAGCAGTGTTCATTCTTCTTTCAAATGGCAGTGCTTAGTAAATAAGGATGCAAGCTCCTCCTTCTGACTAAAAACAGGAGAAAGAAACTCCACAAATAATTGAGAATAAGAATGTTGTTATACTATGGGATATTTTAGCCATTAAATCATGAAAACACATCTCTGACATAGAAAGAGTTGTTATTAAATGAAAGAGGGAGTATTTTAACAGCAGACTCTGCCATTTGCCATCCAACCGACGCGACTGCTATCAGCAGGAATTGATGGGCATTTCAGCCCCCAGCCGCAGCCCCCTCCCCGGGTGGAGGGCAGGCAGGCAGCCCTTGTAGCCCAAGTCTGGGGCTAGCTGCCTTAAGCCGACAGCACACACGTAGCACGGCTGGAGAGCTTCAGTAACCGTGTGTTTGCACAAAGGGACCACTTTGCCGGTTCTTCATGTTGGGTCCCTGTGCACAAACGATGTGGCAGCCCGGTGCCCGCGTGTGTATCCTTTCAGAGTGTATGGATTCCGGAATATAGTCCCAGTCCCAGTCGCTGTTTTTTTATGATTAACAAAACAAGTCAGAGGCCCTGTTTTTCATTACAGTGAGCAGTTCCTTATTCTGCTTTTCAGGGTGGAATTTCACATGTGCTCTTCTAAGAGGTACCCACTCTGCCTCCCCCCGTGCCGCTTCTTCTCCATTCCTTGCAAAACCATCCCTTTGCCTCCATGGCATTAATGGGTGAACCATTTTCAAGGGTTAAACCTAACTGAACTAATAAAAAAAAAAAAGGGGGAGTAGGATCATTTTTTGCTGACTGTGCTGTGCTTCGTGGGTCGGCTCACCGTGTGGTCAGCTGGGACCAGAGCTGGTACAAGGGAAGAATAACAGGCACACAGCCAAGGGCCTTGGTATGGGGAGAGAATGCTGTTTTGGTCGCACAACCTGTCAACTCAACTGTAATGTGAAACCTCACCTTGGCTTTAATGGTGCAACTTGGTAAATTGTGCAGCAGTGTGAGACAAGGAGGCAGAACTCAACTTTCAGAAATGAAAGGATTCGCCTTTGAGGAAATTTCCAATACCTGCTGTTTGGTACTGAAGAAGAAATCCAAACTCCTGTAGTTCTGAATTTTTCCAGAACTATGGTTCACTGAGCTGTTTTGGAGTCAAGTGGTTTTTGTATGAGAACACAGTACCACCCACCATTGCTAAGGCAGCTTTAGTGTGGTCTTTCTTTCTTTAAATGATATTGCTGCTTGGAAAACAGCAGGTACGTACAGTTCATAAATGTTATAAAGCTAAGAAAAAAAACACACAAATATTGCAGCATTTTATAGCAATTACAGAGCAATAACAGAGAAGACTTGATACTCTACACTTGCACGTGACCAAGGGTAAACAGTTATCACTACTCAGAGCACCAAAGAAACGTGAATGTGCTTAGTCTGTACTAGTTAGCTTGATTTTTGCACCTTTCCTGCTTTTGAGGAACTGCTACTAGTTAGGACATTCAAGGGATTTATTTAATCAGAAGGAAGTTTGCTTTGCACGGGTGAAAATGCAGGTAACCTCTAATGCATATCAATGCAAAAACCCCTGACTCTTGTACAGCACTACTCCCAAGATCCGTATTGACATCTGGAAATGTGATGGAGCAATAAGGCAAATTGTACCTTTAAATGAAGGCTGAAAGGAGACAATGCATCTGTTTATGTTGGAGCAGAAATCTAACAGAGAAGTGTAGGCTGTAGATGTACTACATTTTAAGATTTATTTCTGATACTATAGATCATGAAAAACATTTAGGACAGGAAATCATCTTGCCCCAGACTCTGTGCTTTGATCCAGTTATGAACTTTACAACAAGATTAAAACCAAAGCTCTATGTGCTTCCAAACTCAACAATTCAAAATCTGGGTCTGCAGTCCAGTTTTTCAGTTTGATTACTTAGATTCAAGCCATCTTATTAAAGAATGTTTGAAACAGATCAGTATGAACCAAACCCTTAAACCTGTGCTTAGATGCAAGTTTTTTTAAGAGTTTATACTCGGTATAAACTTTTGCCTCTTTTCTCCCCCTATTTATTGGCAAGGACAAACTCATTTGATTTCTGCAAATAAGGGTTCGTTCGTAGCTCTTTACTTTGTGCCTACAACACATAGTATTTCAAGGCAGTCTCCCATCTATATGTTAGAGTGACCTGGGGGTGATTATAGCTTCCAGGTTTAGAGAAAATGAGGTGTACTCAACCTAATATGAGTAAACCTACTACAGCCTTTAATCATTTTTTGTGGAAAACACTGCATAGCCCCAAAGGAGAACATTTCTCGAAGGCTGGATGAATGCCATTAGGCAAAAAGACCTTCTAAAAGCTATCATATTTTTTGGTATAATCAAAAATAATACTCTTATGCAGTTACTGAGTATAATACTAGTGTGTAGGACCATGGTGGAATGAAAAAAACACTGCCAAACAGTACATCACAACTAATTTATCCTGTGCTTCACTCACAACCAGTTAGCATCTCCTTTGTGCCTCATCACAGCACATACCTCATTTGTATTTCCATCCACCTCACTGAGAAAGGCATGCCTCACATGTTGAAAAGCAACACTGTAAAATAAGTGTGCTCTTTACATACACTTTGCTTGACTGTTTCCATTCTTCTTGGCCATATCAGAGTTCTCTGGTTTAGATTAATTTCCCTAGTTACATGTAGTATCTTGTAATTAAGTGTTTTAACTTTTTTGGCCTGAGAGTGAAATAAGAAAATTACTTATATCCCCATTCCAAATGTGTGGGTGGTGCAGGAAAAAATATCTCTATTTTCACTGGGACGTGCTTTGCCTTGCCCCAGACCCCTTTCTAATCAGCTTGTAAATGATTGATCTATGCAGGCAGCTGCAGTATGTTCACTAAGCAAAGGCATGTTAGAAGCTGGCATGATGAGGAAACATACTGACCTGAATGAGTGGTCTAAAACTGGACATCCTTACTTCTGAAATAGCCTTCTCCTGTAAGGAAGCACCTTTTGTGCATTGGTAACCCTGCAAAACTGGGCAGAAGCTAAATCAAAAAAATGACCAGGTTGTTGAGGGACAGTATAAAAAGAAAAAGTTAGCCAAAGAAAACTAATGTCACCCTGTAGTCTATATAAGTAGAAAGTCTCCTCGTGGGAGGAACATTGAAGTCAGCATTTTGGTCTGAAATGCTGTGGAGGAACCTATCTCCAGCTGTTGGCTACAGAGGGAGCCTAGGAAAACTACCTTCACTATCTTTTGGAAGTTGCCTTGAATTAATATTGCAATATGTCATGTTTAGTTACTTTTTAGGCTCTTCTGAGTAGACTACTGAACTATGCAGTAGTGTGCTGGTTTCCTGTATTGTGTTTGGGAGTATGCTGGGTGAACTAGGAAAAATGACACTAGGAAACTAAGAAAAAAAGGGGCTAGCTCCTCTAAAAAAATGCTTGATATTGGTAGTAACTTCCTTTTATAAAGGAGTGGAAGTTCTGATAGGAGTATCCTATAAGCCAGTCTCTACTCCAAAACACTTTATGTATCTCATATTAAAGAGCCCTTAGGAAACCTCACCTTGGCTTTAATGGAGCTGGGAGATGAGATTTTTGTTTCTTCCAAGCAAGTTCTTCTAATTACTCAACTAGGGTGTCCTGCTTCAACTTGTGCTCTTTACTCCTGCCCTAATTACTTCAGAATTATTTTCTGCGCAGTGTAGGAACTTGAAAATGTCTTTATATTCTGGTATCAAGCCAGAATACTCTAGTAGCTTGCATAGTGACCTGGAATATAGATGTAAATTCTCAAATACAGAGGAGAGAATTTAATCTGGATTTTTAAAAACCATGGGAGAGTGAACTGACCGCTAGATTACTCTATAAATGTATGAAGAAGCAGAACTGTGAAGTGTTTCTTTCTCTGCACTTGTTTAAAAACAAACTGCCTTCACAGTAACATTTGCTCAGGATCCTGTTCCTACAGATCCACATTAAACATATATTGACAGTATGTTCTGACTCTGTGAAAAGGGTTTCAACGATGGCCTGAAGAATGACTCTGCTTTGTCAGTTAATGCAAACAACAATTCATCAAAGAAATGTGCAGATCTGGTAGGACTGGATTGGATTGAAACTGTAATGAATTTTTGGAACGCATCCTTGGATAATGCATTTTGGAAGGCCAAAGGAAAATGAGAATTATCTAGAGACTTCCAATTCTCACTAATTTACTTAAACCACATAAACATTCCTCCTTAACACTCATAATGAATTGTTCCAAATTAAAGAGGTCATTTCACCTTTGAGATTGGCTGTGATTAAAAACCACAACAAAATACTTAACCAATCTATGCATCTAGGGGTAGTAGCAAAATACCCATAGATATTTATGCAATTTAGCTTATGCATTATTCAAAATGTATTGGTTAGGGATTTGACTAAAAGAAAAAAAAAAGAAAACTAGAAATAAAGGTGGGTGATGAACAAAATATTACTAGATTATTAACCTCAGTGACTAAAAAATAACATTAATTTTACAGTAGGAGTGAAAAAATCTACACACAGCCAATCTTGGTCTCACTGGAATACAGTGTCTCTGAGAGCTAAGGTTACCATATGTCTAGGCTTCCCTTGACACGTCCTTTTTTCCCCCACAAAAAACTGTGAAAAAAAGTAGGATTGTGTCATTTCTAGATGAACAGAACGTAACATATGTGCTGGAGCTCATATTTCCTGGACATGAGCACATATATAGCATATGCAAATGTTACAGAAACATGGCAGCTGTATTATGACAGACATAATTGCAATTAGGATTCAATAGAATATTGAGGCACAGCCTTACCACCTTTGTCCCTTGCTTTTAGAAGTGGCAGTAACATTGGGTGAGGTACCACTTCCTCCTTCACCTTTCTGAGTAAGACCTCTGAGATACTGAAGGATAAATGGGATGTCATTCTCCATTTTTAATCAGCTCCCCACCATTTTTGGATACTTACACTTCATTTTTTAATTTAAAGACAAAAGTTTGAAACCCCAGAAATAGATAGGAACAGCCTGAAGAAATGGCATACATGTACTCAGGCATCTACATATACACACACGCACAGTCTTTTTTAAAAGGGGGATCACTATGACACACAAAGTGTATCTTATGGGACATTTTGGTCTAGATGTGGCAGGGTGTAGGACTTCCACACTTTAAAAAAAGAGTGGGGCATGCAGTTAGAACTGTCTTGTCTGGGTAGAGAAATGACAGCTACCCTGGGCGAGCCCATCTTTAGGCTTCTTAAGGGCCCATGAAAGAAATGCGGCAGAAAATGCTTACCTAAGGGATCCCAGCCGGGTGATCAGGAGCCCACTGTTCTTGCAAATGCTAGACGTGCTGAAAGCATGACTTTTTCTGAGGCCCCAGGTAGGCAAATAAACACCTCAGATGGGTCTCTTCCCACCCAAATTTAGACACCTGCAGTGCAGAATCTGTAGGTGATGGGGAGGAATAAGCACCTGTGAGGCAGCAGGCACTACAGCTGCCTGGTCTATATTTGAAGCCCAACTGTACGTGCATTGGAACAAGGGCCATAAATGCCTTCAGGGAAGACACTTCTCCTCATAACTATGAATAAGCTGCAACACAGTTGGTAAGAATAAAAATAAAAGAAATCCCTGCCCGCAGGTGGGTAGAGAAAGGAGGCAAGGTAGATTCATTATGTAAGAACTAAATTGCATTCAGAAAAGAAAGCAGGACAAACAAATTACAAAAGGAAGCAATTAGATTGAAAGAGAAGGCTAAATTGCTAAGGTGGCTGTTCAGAACCTATCCACAAATTACTCCTGAGTAAGCAGAGGCAGTGTCAGTCAGCTTATGTCAGGTAGGGACAGGACATGATAGTGATCCTGTGGATACTGCTAAAACCAAGAAGTCTTCAACTCAGAGAAGTAGACATATGCTTATGGTATGAATGCGCATATGGACAGTCTCTTGAAAGAAAGCGAAGCATTTCTTAGCAGACAAGATCCCTGATGCATCCAGTCTGGCATCTTGCCTCTGGCAATAAATCAGACTCAGCGTTTCAGAAACAGCTTCCAAAATCCTGTAGTGTATCTGACCATTTATGTAATGTGAAATATAAGTAAGCAAAAGGGAAATTCCTTCGTGATCTTTTTGTCAATCATACATCCTGGATCATTGGATTTTTATTGCCCTTAGCACGAATAACCACTAATGTTGTTACTGGCAATAAAATTAGTCCACACTTAAAAAAATAAAGTTATTGCAGTTAACTCTGACCAAATGGTGCCTACAGTCCAATATCTCTTTTTATTTATTCTACCTTTATCTGACATAAAAAAAGAAACACACTTCTGTAATATAAAAAATGAGAGGTAGGAAAAAGTCACTTAAAGAAAATTTATTTTTATCTCAGGTTGTATAGTCAATGTGACCTCAGACATTGTATGGAGTAGATTCACAGACAAAAAGAAACATTTCTTCAAACATCACTTTTTTTCGCCTGTATTCTGATGCAGGTAAAAAAAAGGGCTGGGTCGGCTTTTTACATCATTCATAATTATCATATATTAATCCTTTTGAACTAAGTTTTTTAGCTGATCCATTGCTACAAGTACCACAGAGCAGAAAAAATAAGGGGAAGGTAACAAGCTCCAAGGCCAAAATAAAGACTGAAATTGCTCTGAAAGATCTCTTTGTAATTCCCTCACAAACAAAAACTCCTGCTGTAAAAAGATACATTATCAGTAAATAAAATACAGAACAATTGCCACTCTGTAATGACGAAGTCCTTTTTTTTGTTGTTCCTGACAGAAAAGCGCTCATTTGTCTTCCCACATCTGATACAAAAGCCAGGCACTACTCTTTCTAATTTAGCTACACTTCCAGTGGGAAAAGAGGCCATTCACTAATTCTACTGCACCAACGTGCTACGTATATAATATCCATGTCACAGACACAATAATCCCTGTAGCAAACCAAGTGAATACAGCCAAAGTGTCTTCAGTGCCTTCAGAAATTCAGTGAACTACTGAAAAGACATTGTATTGTGGAAAGCACCATATAATGCACAATACCGTGTATTTATTGTGCGGTTAAGTAAAGGTGGGCAACTAACAACTGCCTGGTCAAACCAACAATTCAAGTTTTCAAGAAAAATAAAAACTGAAAAATTTCATGTCAGCCCACATTATGGTTTCAGTTTGGGGTTTTTTTTGGCCTTTTTTCTTGTCCCTTTCCTAAGTAGCACAGGTTGGTTTTCAATGAAAAGGAAAGATAATTCAAAATCAGTACTTGTAAAATTGCGTATTGAAACTAAGGGTGACAGCATTTCGAAAATAAAATTGTTTGTTAACCTGTCAAGAAAGTTTCAACACTGTTAATGACCTTGTTTTCTTTTTCTCCTACTGCTAGAATTACCTATTAATTTGTCTTTTAAATATTATTCTTAACCAAAATTTCATTTTCGATTATTTTTTGCTTAGCCAAAAAGTTACCTAACTATGCAACTAAAACACCACGCTTCCAGTCAGGTCTGAATCTAAGTATTTTTTCCCCACATACTAAACAGGAAATTTCATGCAACAAAAATGACATACTTGTACTTTAAGGTGCACATCGTTTGTTTTAATTGTTACCTATCACCTGGAAAAAAATAATTAATGGTAGAGTATTGGAATTTGTGTGAGTGAAGTTGAGGAAAAAGATGTTACTGTATCAGACAAAATGGACACAAGTGTTTAATAGTAGTCTATCAATCTGCTGGTAGATCAATGAAATAATTTTACAGACTAATCCCATGTTGCATCTTTTGTAATGAAATTCTCTTATGTCTTTAGACATATTTATAACCTTTGTTTGGTACACCTCTGTCAGCAATATTTTGTGTTAGCAAGGT
The DNA here is from genome assembly GCF_026419915.1 of Harpia harpyja. Classification (NCBI taxonomy): domain Eukaryota; kingdom Metazoa; phylum Chordata; class Aves; order Accipitriformes; family Accipitridae; genus Harpia; species Harpia harpyja. Next base: position 7,983,180 of record NC_068942.1, on the reverse strand, counting down.
GGCAGAAAGATGTGACAGGTGATGAGATGAATAAGAAAGGCAAAAGCAAGAACTTTTAAAAAGCCAGATTGCCTTTACCCACATCTTTTAGCTAAAGTGATTTGGGATACGGATCTAAACCCACTCTTCATAGATATTTTGCAATTCCAGAATAATGAAGAAATCCTGCACAAATGGGAATATTTGATTATCAGCCACTTATTCACCCTTCAATTTTGATAGCTTGGATGAAATAAAATCCTTTGTCCATCATAACCAGGCTGTGGCAGTTGATTTTGTGGACTCCAGTATCCCCACCCTGTCCATCAACAGCGTGGTTCATAGTCTGTTTTCTCTTCCAATTCTACAGCAACAGGTATGGCCTAATTCTGGCAAGACATAAGGGGATATGAAGTTTGCCAACAAACTTCTGGAAGGCTAAAAGGTACTGGAGAAGACACAGAATGTGAAAATCATTGTGTTGATTTAATATTGAGGAGCAATATGTAACCAGAACATGTTGTTCAAATACAGCATTGGGGCGAGGCATTTAACATTCTTTGCAAAGGTTCTGGGGCGGAGAAAATTTTTTTCAGAATAAAAGTATAACAACAAGCTATTCTCTCTGCTAGGCTTTTTTAGCTTAAAAAAAAAAAAAAAATCCAGGAGGGTTTAGTTGGAGAAGACTTTCCGTATGATTTATGGGAGCTGAAGAGCTCAATACAAGTTACGTTGAACTGGATTCTTCAATCTGTCAATGCCACTACCAGTGACTCTGCAGCACTCCCTCTGTTCTCGGTGCAGTGGACTATGATATTTTATTTCATACGTTGTTTCATATTCTGAAATGTATAATTGTACATCATACATCCAGCAAATTGCCCTGCACGGCACTGAACATGTGGTCTGATCTCGCATTGCAAGATTGCCCGGCAAGGTAAGTAAAAAAGAACAGTTTGGGAAAAACTAGGTAGTCTCACTTCATTGCCCTGCTCATAACAGGGAAAAAGGTTTACAATCTACTACCCTTTTGTTCTGGTCTCTGAACACTTACTTCCACGCTCAGCAGTCCCCAAAGTTCAGTGAAGCAGCGGTGCTTGCGCTGATTTCATTTGATTCCTTCTGCAAGATTACCTTAGAACATCTGGTAAAAATTAGATAAACAGATTAGTTACAGTTCTGTTTTCAGTTAATTTCTTGAAGCTGCTGCCCTCACTTGTCTATTGCAGAGGAAAGGCATAAATTTCTGGTAGGAATAGAGGTTCTCATTACTGGCCCCAGTTAAGGACTGCACAGCCAGTGTCAAGTCTAATAGGATTTTAGGAACTCCAGGTCCATAATTTGTGACAACGGTGGTGCTGCTGCTGCTGCACCTCAGCTGAGAGCACTGCTTGTCCAATAAAGAGAGGCTCTCTAATCCACAGAAATATGTCACACGCTTGCAGTTTTAATGAAACTGTAATCAGCCTAACCACAGCTATATTTCCCCTTTATTATGCTATGTAAAATTATTTGGTGGTCTATAAAGCAGGCAAAGGACTTCTTAAAATGCTCAGGCAGGAATATCTTCCTGGGTTTTAACCCTTTAATGCTGTCTTTTTCCCCCCTTACTATGAGACACCTGATAGCTACAGCAGGGCTGCTTTAGGAGAGCAGATAGAAACATAAACATGCTATTTTCTTTGACACCTCACAGCTGGCAGGCTGCACTCGATAGGAACAGGCAGGCATTACTGTCACCGTGCCTAACGGATGACAGACACCGTGAAGCAGCGAGTACCTGTGGCCAGGGCTGCCACCCGCATGGAGCTGAAGAGGGCTGCTTCACACTTCTGAGGCTGTGCTACACCCGACTTCACGTAAGGACAGGACACCACTGGTTTTTGGCAGCTGGGAAAAAAGAATGTCAAGAGTGGCAAGAAAAGCTTTAAACATCCAGCCCGCCTGGAAGTCAGGTGTTTTTGAGGGTGCAACGCCGATGATGAGTGAAGGCGTTACCTCGAGCAAAGCCTTCTGTCACTCCCTTTGCTGCAGACCTTAAGGCGGGAGCAGTCAGAGTTCCTACTGCATGCAGAGGCAGCCTGTCTTTCAGGAGCAACTGCTTCCTCAGAGTACTCTGGGCAGCACTTTCTGCCCCAATAACTTTTAGGTTTCACTTAAATCCGTCATCCTTGTCTCTTGGGACTTCAGCTGGCTGGAGTCAGATTCACTTTCTGTTTATGACATTCAACTGCTAGGCTAAATATATATGTATATATATACACACACAATTATACATATATAACAGTTATGTTCAATTTCCCTAAATATAAGGTGCAGTTTCTGAGGATATGTGTACGAAACATGAGGATATACTAGGTCTCACAGTTGGTTTCCTCGATTTTCACTTAATAAAGAAAGCTTTGTTTATGATTTCAGCTATGAACTGTCTGTTACCAAACCAGCAATGTCCTGCCTGAGTTTGCACAGAGCCTGAAATCAGAACCGAGTTCTGCTCACCTCCTGTAGAGGCCCCTCATGGAGTACCATGAGAATGAGAAATGTATAGCCAGAAGAGAAGACAATTCATCATCACTGCATTTGAGTTGAAAAAAAAAAAGAAAAAAGACTGAGTCTGGAATGCTAAATATTAAGGCTGAGGAGGGTGCAGTTGACATGATTTGAAGCTGGGGCTTCAATTTCAAAACGATGGCAACTGAGAGCTTAAACGAAGATGATCAAGAGCTGTCAGGAAAGGGCCAGTTCCCTCCAGGAGGAAATCATAGCACCTTCTAGGCCTACAGTGTTGCCTGGCTGTCACAGCAGAGAATTTGGCGTGTAGTGCTACAGAATGGGAATCCAGAAAAGAGCAAAGGTAAGACTTCTGAGACCCTGTATAAAACTCCCTGTTCTTAGGAGTTTTACTTACAAAAAGCATTACAATGCCAATTACGCCTATTTCTGTTTACCCAATCTATGTAAGCAAAGCAAATGAGGCACATTTTGGGTGCTGAACTTTCCCCCATATTTTCCCATTTGAACCCTTGTATACTTGTACGTATACTTTCTCTATCTAGTGATAGTACAAATATATAGATATATACATACACGTGTGTGTATATATATATATATATGCAAGACTAGATGGGTGCTGACTTAAACAAAATGCAAATGGATGCTTAGGCTCTTTGTTGCTGCATTTTCCTTTTTCATTTCCGAATGATGAGTTGTACTTCAGAGCATCGTATTAATGTATACTGGAAAAGCACTAAAGCATTGCACTGTAAGTTAATAATAATCATCACTAGTTTCTGGTTCCCTTAGCTAATATTATTTTCTGATTTCAGAAAATATTCTGATTCATAAGGAGAGCTCTTAACACTCTAAGGATTCAGATAGAAATGAATACAGCCATTTAATTAATCACTTTTTTTACGAAGAACAAAGATTTCATACTTTCTGTGCTACAGCTGACACTAGTTCTCTTAAAATGTACCATGCCATTTAATCAGATATTGGCTGGGAGGCATCCCACTTACGGCTATCAGAAATATTTTGAAACTGAACTGTTTTGCAGCTGCAAACTGTGGACAGTGAATAAACCTCTACTGAAGGAGTGATCCCCATTGCAACATCTTTTCTGGACTTTCTACATCTGTCTGACCATTTCTGTTCCTGTGTCAAAACTGATCATGATATTGCCATCTGAAGGTCACATGGCTGTGTCTGAGTTAAATAAACATTACATTTTCTGCCTTTACATAAACATCTCATCCCCACCGAGATGAATGTTGTAGTGTCTGTGCTGCAGCTCAGCTGATCTGCCTCCATTCCAGGACAGGAAATGAGAGCAAGGAGAGAGAAAGTAACATAATCATTTATTCACCTCCCCATAAGTTTTTTGTCTCAAAATAAATAATGACATTTGACCTTTCTCTGAGACAACATGGAAATTAAGACACATGACAATCTTTCTCATGCCTTCTCCTTGAGGCGACCGCAACCACCTCTCACAATAAGCTGTGACTCCCTTTTCCCTAGATAAAAAGCCAGCCATAAAAGTAATAAACCTTTCAACCCAGCTCATGGAGTAGTTGACCCAGACATCTAGCTAATTAAGGACTTTTTTTCCCCCTGTTTCTTCTTATTCTTGGGCCAGGGGGAGAGTTTATACGCCTGTCCAGGAGGGAGCATGGAAATCTGGGGGGGAAATGGCTTCTGTGCTCTGAGGACGTGTGAAGGCACCGACGGGGACGGAGCAGCCTCCCTGGCTGTCGTGCTCACGGCTGGGCTCTGCCTGCACCCCGGGCACACACCGTCACACTGAGCGAGGCTCTGGCAAGGCGGCAATGAATCCAGCTCATGAGATGAGGGAGGGCTCTGCTTGCGAAACTGTGAAAGCAAAACGTTGGATTTTGGGGGTATAACATTAGGCCCACAGATAGTGCATTAGATGGCATGTATAGTGTGCAGCCTTTATGTGATTGTACAGCGACACTTGCTCTTCCAGGATCCTTTCCAGCTGAGATTTACATCAGGTCTCAAAAAAGACAGAGAGTTGTAGCCATTTGCAGGCAACTGCTCAGCTGTATCACAGGCTATCTCTTGTTGAAAAGCAGGGAAAATCAGAGTGTTAGACTGTACCAATTCAGTCTGTTGACAGCTGAGGAAAGGACCCTTCCATTTTACAAAGACAGTGCTAATTAAAGCAAAGCAGGAAGAGAGCAAAGGGAGGATGTACTCAGAGTGCCACTGTACTGGAGATGTTACGATTTGAAAAATGCAAACTGTCTAGGAGCGAAAAAACCCCTAGAAACTGAGAGTGTATAATCTGAGGAAGAAAAAAATCTGCTTTCATAGATAAGACCCAGAAAATCTTTTCTAAGGTAGAAAAGATAAGATTTTAAAACAAACAGCCCTGCTCCCTGCTCTCCGTACCAGTTCAGCATGTTGGATGGCGTGCTGTCTTCCTCACCTCTCTGCCATTTGATATGCTGACCACTGACTCACAAATATATGGTGTTGGTTTGTTTGTGTTTGTTGCCTTGTTTGCTTCACAAGCCCTTGATGTAAATCCGATAATTCCACAGTTACAGGGAAGATAATGTTAACGCAAAAGACACATTCCTACCAGTATGAGCTGATGCTGCTTCAGAGCAAGCCCTGTGTTTACTGGGTATAGGTACTAACAAATCATTCTGTGTCAGTGTCCTTTTTCCCAGTACAAACCATTGGGGCAGCCATGTGGCATCTGTAATTCCAGTTCAGTGCAGGTCCACCAGAGAAGGGTTTGACCAATTGTGTACGTATTCCTTCAACAGCATTCCCTAAAACTGTCTGTGGAAACTATTTTAATCACCCTATCAAGTTAAGACTACTGGCAATTCATTTAAAGAAAGGAAATACCATGTACAAAATATATTGGGTGAAGTTTTCTGGCTTGTGTTTTTCAAGGAGTAAATTCTGGCCTTTAAAGTCTGTGACTGCAAGAAGATGGAATGATTCTCCTTCATGACAGCACACATGTGTTCCTAAAATCATCACAAATGCCTGGCTTTTATATTTACAATTTCCTGAGAACTTGTTGTTCAGTAGTGGAATCTCTGCAGATAGCCTTAAAGTGAATACAATTCATTTTTACTTTAGGCCTTATCAGATAGTCTTTTAAGGAACTTTCTGTTTCTCATCGTGCACAGCTTCCACTCATGGGATCTCACAGGCTTCGCAGCAGGGCTCTGGAATTTTTAAAAGAAAGATAAAACAAGAAAACAACAGCACCAACAAATCCTGGCATTTCTTCCTTAATGAAATATTGACCGTAAATCTAAAACTGTGGTACATCCGACTCCATAGAAGAGACCTGAACTTCCAGACTATTTTTATTTCTGGGATAAAGGTTCTGACCCCTTGAGGTGCTGGGGTTTTCAAGGGACACAAAGTTTTACCACACTCTGTAGAAGCTGAGAGTAGTTGATGACTTTGCAGTTTGAAATATTGAGCTGAAAGAAAAAAGCTGTACTGAAGAGTTGAAGACAAGATGGTAGAGTGGGTTTCTTATATGCTGAGTTTTATTTGGAAGTTGAAGTTAACTTTGGCTTGGTTCACTTTGTTAACCTTCTATGTCATATATGTGTGTGGTCCCTCAGTTCTCTAGTAAACTACCTTTCTTCTTTGAATTGGCATCCTCTCCAGCCCACTATTAACAACTTCAAATGGGGTAAGAAATCACTTCTGCTTGTTTTGCAGAGGTAGGGTTTTCATTGGTAGATACCAAATACTTCAACAGTCTTCTTGGAGAGCTCTTGTCAAGATGGGAACTCAGGTTCAAATGCTTCTTGAAAAATATGACAGCTGCCACAAAACAGCATGATCTATCGTGACAGGAAGGTGAGATGATAATTGACTGTCACTGAGGGGCATGCCAGTTCTTCATCTATGACCACCATACAGGAAAATTATTAAAGTAAGGCATTCTTTAACATAAATTTTGGGAGACTGAAATAGCAACAGCAACACACAGTACAGAGTTACTCAGTGACTGGCCTTTCCACTGCTCCTGCGCAAACCTGAGAGCTGCCATACACTCAGGACAGCTAGGTCCCTGGAAATGGCTTTGACCTTTGGGATGCACAGACATCTCTAATAAAAAATTTACAACAGCCTTAAGCACTGAAGCACTATCTGGCACTCTGCCATTTTATTTTGGTTGTGAATGTCTTCTGTGCTGATGCCAGCTAGACATTTTTCTGGAGAGAACAGCAAGTTTGATATTGCACATTTCACTCCTGTACAGGATGTCACATGTTCCAGCAATTTTGCTCAGGCCATTTTTTTATTCCTCTTTCCTACACAAATGAAAGAGCAGGGTTTTTCCCCCATTATAAGAAATGTTCAAGACAGTCCTGCCATGTGGATCTCTCAATCCTCCCTTCCACCCAGTTGCAATAAGAATGAAATGCCAGGGTAGGTGGCAGAACATGAATCAGTAAAAACTGTGAGGAGGCAGGGCGGGTTTTTCTATGCTATTGCAAACCACTGGAGAACAGCTGGATCCCTGTTCCATCTATCCATCTACCTGGAGAATGCATATCTTGCCAAGCCATAAGCATAAAGCTAATCAGCTCTGAAACTAGGCAGTAAAATATTTGAAGCTTCAAATATATTCATGAGATTATGATCAGGGAGGGAATCTATTTTGCTGAAGCCCCCTTTTCCTTCTGTTTATGCTCCATTAAAGTCCTATGTTCTTCTCTTCCAAAATCTTTTCATTTTCTTGAAAATGTCCAGTCTGGGACAAATCCATTAGAAAAAAAAAAAATCTTAATTGTGAATTTCATCATTTTTATGGCTAGATAGGTGCTTGTTGATGGAAATACTGAAATTTCACTCTCGAATAAAGGCCTGAATTCTGGCAAGTATAACATTTTTGTCTGTTAGCACTGACAAGGCTGAACTTGGCAGACTTGCAGAGCTCAAACTCAACACGTGAGCATATTCTGGCACGTATGGAGGTGAGAGACTGAATCCTTGCAGGCTAAATATCCTGTTTTAACTGTGAGAAGAGGGAAGGGAAGGGGAGGGAAAGGAAGGGAAGATTCATTCACATTCATATGGCATAGCACTTGCCCTAGGACCCATGCAGTGCTGCTTTTGCTCTGGGACAGTGTGGATAATCAAAGGACTAGTATCCTAACACAAAACAGAGAGAGACAAAATGACAGTGCAGACAGCACCAGAATTGGCCAAAGGTGCTTGTTGAATCTGCCTCTACTGGCTGGTCATCCAAAATTAACGTGACTGGCAATCATAAGGCATAATTGGGATTTGAGTGCTTCCAGAGTCACTGGGGGAGGCTGTCCGAGGCTGACGGAAAGAAAGGTGATCTGGGTGGCTGCTATGTTACAGATGCCACCCAGCACACTGGGTTTTGGCTGCTTTTGCAGCTGTTTCTCCTGTCTGGCCTCTCTCCTTCCCTTTCATATAAAATTAAGAGTATGCTGTAGCTAACACCTTCTGCATATTAACAGGTAAAATCTGACAGGGAGCACAAATTCTTACCATGTCAGAGGGTTGTGTTGTAATTTTGTGGTCAAAAGCCACAGACGTCTGTACCAGAGTGAAGCTAAATCAGAAATGCATGTGATGTTTTTAAATACTCTGTTTCCTTTGATCTTGTTTTTCACATCTCACCATATCTAAATACAACTTTTTTTTTTTTTTCACCTTTTCCACAGCATCTTGTTTATTAAAGTATGAAGTAAAATGTTTTCAAGAACAGAGGAACTTAAGAAATCTCCTCTGGAGCTGATCCGTGTATCTCTAGCACAATACTCTGTCTCCGGCAGTGGCCATAGGAGCTGTTGTTGAGGAGACCATGGGAGCTTCCTGCAGTTCGCTGCCTGACACTCTCTCAGCATCCGTGTCTGCTGTGTCAAGGATTGTATGCCCATCCTTTCAATTACCATGCTTGAAGGCATCTGTCTGAATGTGCTGGTCGTGCCTGCCTCCCTCAGCTCCCTGTGGCGGACCTCACTCTCCAGAGGTTCACAACCCATAGTGGGAAGAGGTACTGCTCTTACTTCTTCTCCCAACTCCCTTGTGCTGTGAGAGCTCCTACCAGATTTTTTATCTTGAGGCTTGTCCGCCACCTCCACAGTTTCAAAACATTTGTCATATCCTCCCTCATCTGTCTCTTCTCCAAACCTGAAAAATCCTTTTACCTTTGGAAAAAAACAACAACACCCCCCCCCCCCCAAAAAAAAAGAAAAATCCAAGGCCAAACCCAACCCAAGCTCCCTAACAAAGAACAGGAACAAGAGCCTTTTACATCTGTTCTAAGTGGCACTTATCTCACAGTGGTTTTACAAATGTGCAATTTCCTTGATTTCATATAACAACTGCTGGTTTTCTCTCATCTAAAAGACAGAATACTCAGAGCTATTATTTTCACTTAGATAATTAACTAAATAGTTATATATGTAATTCAGCAGCAATTTTAATATCTTCTAGAAATATATAGTATCTCTTCGGGCATTCTCTTCATTTCATCCTAAAAAGTTAATAGTGTCATGTTACACTAGGAAAAATATGGTGCAATTATTGACAAAGACTTCATAAGAGAGGATGATAACAATAATACCTGGGGGAAATTTCTGTTTCTCTAAACACAGAGACATAAAACAATAAAATCAATATGATACTCACTGGAACAAAACAGAAAAATTTTTTACAACAGAGTCTGATCCTCATCAGAGTTTCCTTCCTTTTGTTTAAGATGGAAGTATGCTTAGGGGAAAAGCTGGATAAGATACTGGCTCTGGCCAAAATGTGTGTAAAAAAAGACTTCTAATCAGCTACAGATTTTCTACTTCATTCTCTGGAGCTGAGTGGGGGATTATAGATTGAGCCTGTTGTGTCCCTATAGCTTCACGAAGAAGAATCTTTCCCCTTAGTCTCAGTGTAGCTTTCCAACACAGATATGTATGAGTTATGTATGGGAAGGGTGGAAGTACAGATGCTTTTGCAGCTCAACAAATGTTAGGGAGAGAGTTACCACTTGAACTGATTCAGCATTTAAAGTTTTCACAGTTAAGTAATCCTCAGAAAAGCTTGCAAAGGAGGGAGTTAAGTTTTGCAATATTCACTTTACAGATGGAGAAACTCAGGACATAGTAATCAAGGAAATCACTGCAGAGTAAACTTGGCTTAAATTACACCATGCTCTACTACTTGATAACTTCTGGACATCAGGCAAAAATTTTGAAGACACTTAGCTGCACAATTCATTAGGAACTTCAGTCTCACTTTAGCAAATGGCTTTTTCTGTTTTACAGACACTTTCCAATTTGTAATTTCAGTAAAAGCTAGGCAGTCACCTCTTTTTAAAATTTTAACACAGCTTGTTTGTGCACCGTTGTACATATTACTGGTTCCTCTTCTGCATATTTAGCAATAAAATTCCTTCATGTACAGTATATGACTTGTCAGAGGACTGAGAAATCTGTGGCAGAGGCAGGAGTAGAATACAGAATTTGGTGTCTAGTCCACCCTTCATGCAATCACTTACTGCATGTATTGCACCTATGTTCAGTTGTATTAGTATTATTAATCATCAATTTAAAATGCAATAGGTGAAAGAAAGTGTGATGAATGTTTATGGCACATGACAGGTTATCTTTTAACTTACTCTCTGGCAAAACAGTAGGGGAGTCATATTTCTCATTTCACTCTTTGCGTTAGTCATTAATTGAACAGACCACTAAATAACAAGTTGGGAACATTAATGGTTTCAATGTTAACTGCCTTTTCCAGAAAGCAAGCATATTCCTGCTCTTTTTTCCTGTGTTTTCCACGTATAAAAGCTATTTTTCTCAGCTACTGTTCAGTCAAGGGAGTCTCATTTTGCTTTTTTCAGAAGTGTACTCCTTTAAAAATTACCCTTTCAAGTGGGCTTCTGTCCATTGGCCCATTTGGAACCATTTGAGGCAATGGACTATTTGCTGCCATAGATTAATGTTTGTGGTTGTTCCCCCCACCGCTTTTCCCAACAGCTTCTCAAGACAGTAGCTAAATAGTTATTAACTATTCATGAGTTACTCGACTGACCTACTTCTAATCTTTATGTCTTGTATCAGGCACAGCTTCAACATGGAGGGGCAAGAGGCTGTAGTGAGCAGTCCAGCTCCACTGCTAATTATAATGCTGCTTGTAGTTGATTTCATGTTTTTATTTCAAGCCCACCTTGCCATCACACCTAATTGAAAGAGGCATGTGTTAGGCCACATGTTTCAAAGATGGACATTAAATGCAGGAGAGCTCAAAATGATTAATTAACAGTTCAAAGGGAAAGGGAAACAGGAGGGAAAAGGTGCTTACTGGAAAAATTCAGGGGCCAGACATTAACACAGTCTGGAGCTCTTAGAGTAATAACTCAACAGCATTGTCATTGTGAGATTATTTTTATCTGATGAATTTATTTGGTCTCCAACTTGGAATCATGTTGGGAATTATCAATCTTTAGTTCACTCATTTTCCCTTTGAAAGCTGCCATTCTTTCTGTATAGGGGTGGATTAGAAATAATCAAACAAGAGCAAGATCTGAACTTCTGACCTTTTGATGGCTGCATGCCAGTCAGGCTTTTCTGCTTCCACTTTCTCCCTCAGACTAGTTGACAATCTTTGTTTTTTTATTTTTATTTTTTTTTATTTAACCAGTCTTTCAACAGATGAGCTTGCAGAAGAAAAATGTTGCCATAACGGCATTTTAAAAATACCGCTGGCAATTGCTGATATGACAGTACTTCTTTTCCTTCTCCTTCCCAGATGGGCAGAAACTTGCCACTTTTTTTTGCCTAAAAGTTTCCTAACACATGATGCTGACACACATCACTTTTTTTTTTTCAAAGAACATGCTGAATCTCTTATTTTTAACCTTTTTCCTATTCTGAAATAAAAATAAAAGCAAATGACAATCTGCAGTTGTTGCTCTTCCTATAATACATGACTTGCTCAGATTTTCCCTTTACATGAGTTTAAGTCCAAGGATGCTGGCACTGAATTAGTAAATGTCCCTGCATCTGTAGCAATGCTGATTTTCCCTCCCAGAATACTCTAACCCACCGTGCTGACTTATGAGGTCAGTCTTCTACGTGGTGGAAAAAGCTATGTTTCAAATGCTTTAGGGCAAGGAAGGAAATGAAAAGAGATATTCCACTTTCACTACAAGTGACCCAATAACTATGCTATTGCCCAAGCCATAAACACTTTTTCCGTAGCAACCATTTTCAGAAAGCATGCGCACTGCTCGGTCTGGCACCACACTGCAGGAGTAGATCCTATGCCATGGGTCTTCTTGTAGAAGAACTTACCTAACAGTTTGTCCACCTAATACCTGTCAGGAGGAAGGAATTCAGATGCAGTCCTTCCTAGGGTTTCCTGTTGGCTTCCTTAGCATATAAGCTTTCATGTGTACCAAACTTCTCCAGCTTTCTAGGGAGACCTACGGGCTTTAAACCACCGTTATGGGGTCAGGTGTTTCACTTTCATGATTCTTGACAACTAGCTAAGCATTGCAGATTTTTTTTTCATGTGGCTTGGATTCCTAAGTGCTGTTATCACAGCAAAACTATTGTATGTCATTTAGGCATACAACGTTGCTTCAATTTTAGTGATGTCATAAGCATTTTGCTTTATAAATACCAGGCTTCTTGTGCAAGACTCCACATTTTCTGTAATTTGGGCTCCTGTAAGGCATCTCAAATGGGGTTCCTGAGTTAAGTCCTAAAAATAGCCACTAACAGTTATTAATTTAAAACCTGAGGAACGAACTTCAGGCATTTATTGGAAAGCATTTGGTAAATTAGTTGCCTGTTGGATTTACTGTTACTATAATAATCACAAATATGAATGAAGATATTGAGTGTTAAACAGACTGAGCTGGAAAGCTGGCCACTTAGGGATAGTGTGAGGTTACTTCTGTCTCCCCCAGTGGGCAATCTGTAGCTGAAGCTAAGAGGAGTCTAAGGGGGAATTTCAAAGGAAGAAAACATCACTCAGCAGATACTGATTAGAGAAAGTGACTAATTTGTCAACAATAATTTGATTAAATACATTTTCCAATTTACTTCTTTATAAACTGTCAATAAAATGAAATTCTTCTATTGATTTGTTCAAAATGCCTTGATATTTCCTCAGAGATTCCCTTTTGGTCTGTATTTCTTTCATGCTAAGCTTACCATTCACTTCCTACCATCCAAAACCTATGATGCATTGTTATCCTTAGCCTCACAGAACTATTCCTGCCTTGTGTCAGATATTTCATGGGCATAACATCTGACACAGGAATCCTGAAAACAGAACAAAACTTAATCTGTTTTCTCCAGTTCCATTCCTAAAGGTCAGGGATCGGGAAGAGGCATTATCATGTGTATATCCCACTGTTTAGTTTTAAAGTTTATGTAGCTACAAACAACAACAATACACTTTCATTGTGCAAAGAGATGAAAAAAATCAAATGAGCTGTCTGGCCAAGTTTAATTAAGTCCCCAATTTGAATAGTGCTTTCAAAAAATGTGTGAGGTTAGCACTCTTTTTTTTGCAGACACTAAGCTTGTTTGCTAGACTTGCTGTGGAAAGTGGGCAAAAAACACCCCTATGTGGATGAATGTGAAGCAAATGCATTAAAACAACTGGAACAGCTCTCTGTGGAAAATGTATTGCTCAGCAATAAGGATAATTCATTAATATTTCCAAGCTAGGAAGAGTTGGAGAAGAACCCACTTGGAAGAAAACCAAGCTAGAATACGCCCAATTACTGGGCCTCAAATACTTCCAAAATTTTTTAGAAGGTTGCGCCGGTTCATGCCGACAAGTGTTCCCTTTTGGCATCCCAGCCCTTCCCAGGCATACCAGCAGCGCATGTGCAACAGCCTAACCTCATCAGTGGAGGGCACCAGTCCAGCCTTCTCCTGGCAGCTCTGCTTCCCAATTGTCTTCACTATTTATTATTCGCTCAAGATATAGCTCGCATAGAGGCATCAGTAATGTTCACGCAGCTATCTGAATTGACTTTGAAAAAAAGTTGTCCGGTAAGCTACAGGGGAAAGAGAGGGATTAAGGACAACGAAATCACACTGTTTCATAAACACATTGTCATTACCTTTAACTTAGTGCAGTAAATTGTGGCAATATGTTATAGTGAGACATTTCATTCCTATTACGGCATGTACAGCATGTAGTAGGAATTTGATATCCAAACCAGACACATGAAAGTTGACTTGAAACATCACTGTCTTAAAAGGTATAGTATTCTCTGTACAGTGAGATGAATCTAACTCTATAGTGAGCAATAGTGTGATGGAGAGACACCAGCTCTGGCTGATAAACATGAACCTGGTTTTATCACCAGACATTTGCACAGACAGATTAGAGTCAGATCACCAGTAATACTGTCAATACTTAAGGGCCAATTTCACAAACAATGTTGTCAGAGATGTGCCAATTGCCCTTTACTGACATCGTGGCTGTCCACTCTCCCTCCACTGATTTACCCTTATGTAAGCTATCTCCACTCAAGTCAATGATGTGAATGTGTGAAAAAGAATAAGGAATCAAGTCCCTTATCTGGACTGTTACTTTGATGTACTCGAGTATTTCATCTTTCGATCTATCCCATCACAATAAACATAGCCTCTAAGTTCAACCTATTCGACAAAGTCCTTTTTAGGGCCAACAGTTTTAGGCAGGTCTCATTTATTACCATCATTTCAAGTAGCTTTTTGATGCTGTTAAAATCAAAACTCCTCTCTTCCTTGTTAGTATCTTACTTTTTAAGCAAACAAGTCACTCCTACAGTGACATTTACAGTGGACACCTTGCTGCCACCACACATTTCATATATCAAATATTTAACTTATTGTCTCAAGCCTCCTAATCCTTCCCTTTTTTCTTTGTTTTTATCATCAATAATATAGCAAGATGTGAAATGGCAGTGTTCTCTGTCATCTCTTCTTGTCCATTGCATTTAAACACAAGGTCTTTCCAACACAGTCCTCTTCAGACCATTAAAAGCTCCTTTGTCATCTTTATGTAATGGAAAGTACATTGATTTGCATTTCACTTCAGCTAAACGTATAATTATAAGCAAATAACTTATACGAACTGCAATCGTAAATTGAAAAATTTCCATCTGAATGTACATACTTATTTTAGGCAAATTTTAGAAAAACAAGGTCGTTAGCATGGTCAGAATTAAATTCATGTTGAAATTTGAATGAATATTAATGGCAAAGTTTCCAGTGCTCCATCTAGTATAACACACAACAGAGTTAAATTTCTTACAGCCATTTCCCCATAGAATATCATGGCCAAAATGCTTTTGGAAAGATTAGAACAAATGGACTCAGATTTCTGTTTACATCTGCCAAGGAGCCTCTGTGGCAGAGTTCCCTGCTCCTGTTCTCTGTGGCCGAGTCCCTTGCTCCTGCTCTCCACGTTCTCCCACAGTGAATCCTCTTTTGGTCAAGGATCGGTGAGGGAAAGATGTACATTTGTGTAGACTGTCTCAGCTCCCTTTGGTAAATTTTGCATTTTTCTCCAGAAATCAGAAGATAATTCAGTTTGGAAGGACACTCAGGAGGTCTCTAGTCTATTGTCCTGCCCAGGTAGGGTCAGCTGTGAGCTCAGACCAGCTTGTTCTTGGCCCTGTTGAGGGAGGACTGCAAAATCTCCGAGGGTGGAGATGCACTACCTCCCTGGTAAGCCTGTTCCACCCTTAACTATCTGCACAGTGATCTTTTTCCTTGTATCCAGTACAAACCTCTGCTATTTCAGTTTATACCCATGTCTCTCATTCTCTTGCCATGCACTTCTATAAAAAGCCTGTCAAGTAGTGCCATGTACCATGCAGTCTATGTAAAACTATACATTTCAATAGCAGAAAGTTCTCTCTGGACAGAGAAATATAAGTTGCATTCCTATGTAACTGACTTATGGTCTGACTTTGGAAAGCAAGGGAAGAAAGGCTGAGGACTCAATAACTAACTGAAGATGGTTTCCCAGGGGAATGAGAAGACTAAGGGAGTAAATTTATATAGGACATATTTGTGGAAGTAGGAAATCTCAAACAAAAGGAGGATGCTCTTCTTACACTACGTGCAGGCTAGTGAGTCCAATAGATTACTATCTCCACTTCTGATGATCACTAGAACAATTTTAAAAGAGAGTTGATAAGCTGGAGAGGGCTTGGAAAAGAAAATGGAATAATTCAAATATTGGAAATCTACTTCAATAGATGAATAGACCCAGTCTATGTACCAGAATAAGCAGAAACATTATGGCTTGATTATGATTCAGAAACATGTTCATAAAAGAAACATCTCAAGACAAACAATCATTAAAGGGGTAAAATGAAGTAAATTACTGGAAATTGGACATTGCCACATTTTCAGAGGTGGTGTTATAAATTCTGGGGTGATATTTCTGATATATCAGTGCAAAGATCTGAATTCCATTCTGAAAAATTTTCATAGAGTATGTTAAAAAATAAATTAATACAATATTCTACACATTCAGTTTAGACATAGTTTTTGATGCAATATGTTCTTCCTACTATAAGCATTTTGCCTGGCTCAAAAGTGACTTCTTGTCTCAATTTTCGTTTCTTGTCCTGAGAGCTCTTGTTCCTCCTTTTTCTTTCTTTTTGGCTGAGGAAGTACACTGCAAGGTCAGACCACAGCTTATCCTGACTTGCAATAACCTCAGCAAAGGAGCTACAATTGGACAGACCTGCAGCCATAACCAGTTTGGAAATGGCATTTATGAACAATGAAACTCCTCTGCCTGGAGGCACGGTTTCGCAGGTGATGAGTTCTATCCATATAGGAAATTTAAGCAGTTTAAGTCTCTCTCATGTGTCTCCTAAGCAGCAGAGGCTACAATGAACATAAAAGAACTGTCCTCCTTTGATTTCTCAGACAGCATCAAATGCAGTCCAAAGTCACAGGTACTGTTCCTCAAGGGTGCATAGACTCCTAATGGTCTTTGATTTCAATTAGGCAAAAGCAACAAATACTGCAGAAGGTCTAACCCCAGCCCTTTTAAAGATAATGAATGGCTGAAGTTCAGGATTTCTGAGGTACTGTATAAAGGTTGGGTATTTAACAGTCCTGCAAGCTTCCTGTAAAGTTAATGGGGACAGATCAATACCACTGGAAGGTGCTTCATCCCAACCCTATGATAACTGTCTCAGACAGGGTGAAGAACCTGCCTTCTGGAAGGCCTCCATTCTCTGCAGAAGGAGCCTGGACAGATAGTTTAGATCAAACTTCTGGCACTGACATAGACATCTGTCTCAGGCTGAGCTGTATCCCATTGTGAAACAGCAAGTCAAAAAGTGGTATAAGAGCAAGATCAAGCAACGATTTATTGTCGCACAGAAATTATCTGTAATGAACTACAGGTTTATCCTTACAGATTATAGTACATCCCCAAAGGCAGTCAGAAAATTTGGAATGGGCTTTGTCAGGAAGTAAGTAAACATCTCGCTACCTTACCTTCACTTTTTGCTCTAGGTGCAAGGAACATTTTTCCATCTCCTGTAACACAGGAAACAGGCAGACATATAGAAGTAAAAAATACATACCTATATGTGTACATATATGCATATGTGTATGCACATATATATATGTATCTTTCAGTAAAGCATTCCATTTCAGTGATCGCATGACTGGATAAGGCATGGACACTAGGTGACACATGTGAACTAAAACCCGCAGAGAATCAAACAGAAATATATCCGTTAAGACCTCATTTCAGGGGAAACTCCTCTCATTTCAGGTTTCAAGTCCATGACTGAGACTGCATTTATAGGAAAGGACTGTAATAGCCACAAGCTTTCAAGAGAACTCAAACCCATTTTCACAATACTGGGTGATGATTCACGGATTTCTAACAAAATGAGGCAAATGTAGTGGGTTTAGATGGAGTTCTGCTTTGAGAATTTGAAGCGAAACTTGAGGATCAGCGGTAAACAGTGTTACTATAGTCTCTTTCAATCAAGAGGTGAGGTTTTAAGCAGCTCTGGCACTGGTGATGAAAGGATTTCCATCCTGTAGAGGTCAATATTGTTCACTTGTGGCCATTGACAATAATTACATTCTCACAATGGTTAGATATAGTACCTAGAGTCATAAAATTTCAGAAATGTTCATAGACACTAGAAGAGAGAACAGCAGCATCATTTCTACTTCCATAAACTATGCCTATGAATCTATAATAATTTAAGTTGTATTGAATAAGGGCAGTTTGACTTTTAATTATTTTTTTTATGATGAACAATAAACACGTCTGGCAAATAGTTACAAAACACTAATTTTATTGAAGCATGGTATTTATTAAGCTCTTGAACTACTTTAGGTATGAAACGTATTTCTGGAGCTGATGAATTTGATTAAAAACAACAACAAAAAGCCTTGAAAAAGTTTAATAACACCCAAACCAAAGAAAAACAATGAAATTCAGCTCTTTTGTTGCTAATGAATAGCCTGTTCCTTCCTTCCTCGCAGCTGAAGAATGGATTTCAGTAACTGGAACCGGAGTGTCTTATTTCAATCCTGAACTACCTTGATCTGCAGGTCTCAAAGCAAAAGAAGGAAACTATATGCCAGGTGTGATTTTGGTATTATGCTATATAGCAAAAGGGTGAATATAAGTGGGAGTAAAACTAATGCTGTAATGAGCAGGAATAAAACTCATGTCCTCCAGTGTCTTATTTGCAGATGATAATATGATCCAGGTGCTCCTGTATTCATAGGTGTTACTAATTAGAGCCAAAAAAAGACAGCATGAATTTGCAGTCTTTGCTCACAGTCCCGTGAACTTTTCTAGTTTAAAACTGTTAACTGTTTACCTTGATATTCATGTGGTATTTTGCATATAATAACAAAAAATGTCACTGCTGCCTTTCCAACCTAAGTGCTTAGGCATGATGCAGAAGACATTTTGAATTCATTAAGATCAGTGGCAGAAATGGCTGCAATGAAAATATGCTTACATATATGCTGGAGAAATATCACACATATAATGGATATGTGTAGGTGTGTACAAATACATTTACATAAGGAAAACCGACATGTTAAGTCGATGATTTTTGGTTTGCCATTAATTTTAATATTTATCAGTTTATATGATATATTCTGCAATGACACACATTGTTTGCACCAGACTGCATGTTGAAGTTGTTAGTTAACTAATCTCCTATAAAAACCAATTTACATGATGCCTAAAATCAATAAAAATTAAGTAAAGTTCTAACTAAAATTAATTAAGTAAACCTCTAGTGAATGAAAAGATGGGGCCACAATTCATCTGTACGAAAATGAGAAACATAAAAATACATTTTCATGTACAGGTCGATGTTACACCTGTACTGATTTAGCATACTTCCTGGATCCACCACACACGTATTCACACGTACTGAGTATCAGCACATAACCTCCCCATGCCTGTGTAAATGTGTAACTTGAACCCGCTGAATGGGTATGCACAATGGCGTTTATTGAATTGTTTCAAGTTTCCTATCAAGGCTTTGTTTCCTCCCCTCCTATCTGAGCGTTCAGATTTCTAGAAGTGGTTCTTTGATGTGTGCTCATAAACACGGAGGGATTTCCCCTCCCTTCTCCTTCCCTTCAATTCCCTCTTTGTGCTTGGAACAGTAATTCAACAACTAGCCTTTGTCTGTGTTGTATTTACAGCTACGCTCCCCTCAAAGATGGACTTATTTATTTATTTACATTGGCTGGGAGGGGACAAGAGCCACGCAGGAGAAATGTTTTCAGCATCCTTGCAGGCACTGCTCAGAGGAGAGCAGCGTCTCCAATGGGGGATATTTTTCTGTCTCTTTTACCTTTTCCCAGCAGCTGATGCATCACGATTAGTTATTTTCAATTTGCCAGCATGCCTTTACAAGTGAGACTATAGCATTTATAGCAAAAAAGGCCCCTCTCTCTTTTATTTTGATATTACTTATTCCCAGACTGGTTTGGCAAGTCAGTTAAAAATTACTTCCATGCCCCTGTATATGTGCAAAATGTTCTCTATCACTGGGAAACCTCTCTCCTCTATTGCTGAAAGTTCCTATAAAGGATAGAACCAAATCGCCCCTCTCCTCCCAAAAACAAAGGGTCTGCCCTCCTCCCCCTACCAAAATCTTAGTAGAAAAGACCTTCCCAGTCCACACACATGGCCTTCTTTCTCAGCCACTGTATTAGCCCCAAGGAAGATTTGTGACATTTCACATGTCTCTTCTGTTGAGAAAAGTGTAGTGTCTTTTTTTACTGTTTTGTTACCATGAAGGTTTGAACTATAAGCTTCCTTACGTGTTTTCCCTCCTTCACATGCAAGATTCCAGCTGGCATGAAGTCTATGTTTTTTTTACTCTAAAGCTCTTACAGTGTCTGCCATTAAAAACATTTGTGACTGAAGTGATTGCAATCCCCCAGTATCTCCTGATCCATAAAAATGCTGTGGCTGTTGACACGATGAACTGAATAGTCATCCTTTAGTGAGACCTACTGTGTCTTCTCTCTGCTGAAGAAATCACACTTTCTGTGAGCAATGGTGATGATTTCTAACTAAATATAAAAGACAAACCTCCATGATGAACATCACAATTATTAATAGACATTATTCCAAGCCCTTATGTTATTGTTTTTTAAGAATGACATATCATCAGTGTAATGCGTGAGTAAATGTATTCAACTTAACTGCCAAACAATTAGTTCTCCTCTAACTCATGCTATTTTTACACTGTTATATTGTCAGAGTTGTATCTGACTCACAAATATGTAAGAAGGTCAGGGCTGTGGTCTTTTGCCTAAAACAAAACCAAACAAAGTTTCTTTGAGAACATTTGTCCTGATCCCTTACTGCTGTCATCTTCCATATAACCTAAAGTAGCAACATCACTGGGGTAAATTACGCAAACGTTTCAAATCGTGGATGCCAAATTCACCATTTAGAGTTTCAAGTAATTCTATTTTCCCTGTCAAATTTCCACACCGAAAAATAAAGAAACTATGGACAACATGATATCCAATGCTTCAATTCAGGCTATTCATAAAGCAACCTATTTTTCCAGAGGTCAAATGCCAGAGACTTTTGGAAAAAAACCCAACAGATAGACACCATACACTGGTCTCCAAGTATATAATTACTTTTCAATCAGACAGACAGGTTTTGGGGATATTTTTTCTCTCTGTCTTTCTAGGGGACGGACTTACTGGGATACTCACAGGGTTCCTCTCTCTCTTAGCTGTTCCAGCCCAGGTCCAGCTGATCTGTGCCGCTCTGGGATCATTCCCAGCTCTGCTCTGCACTGCTCTTCTGATGGGCAACGGCTTAAAATACTCTTTTTCTCTGTAATTGATTTGTTTGATTTCTCCCTGCTTTTCCCCTACTTGTTGGTGAATATTCTTAAGAAGACAACAAGGTGATATATGTATGTATGTAGATTTGTACATGGAAGAAGAAATACTGAATTTGTAAAATATTCAGTATATATAGGACGTGCAATGCATAAAGACTTGTCCATGGGAAGAAAGCCTGCCCTTATTTTTTGAAGGCATACCAAAAATGAAAGATGTTTAAGCATAAAGAAAAAAGTACATTTTTGCTACTTGGAAGACACTGTGCCTTCTGTGTTCAGGTATAACTCACCTTGTAAATTCACCAGTTTTGTTAGAAAAAGAGTTGGCTGGTGTTTCTTTAAAATGATCTGTCGTGACAGCATGCTACCTATACTATCTGCAGTATGTCTGGCTTTGTGCTGCTTGCCTTCACAAGTGGCTCTAACAGTGCACACTGAAACTAAAGCAGGGTCTGGCATCACATTTGCACGTAAAAGCCAAGGCAATGAAATAGAGAAGTCTATCCAAGCATATTACATGCATGCCATTGTCTGCCACTCAGCCAGCCAGCTGTGGGGCTCTCTTTTTTATTACTACTACTACTACTACTACTACTACTACTATTATTATTATTACTATTATTACAACCCTGTTTTCCTTCACAGATGCTATCGTGAATTTACTTTTCCTGCAGCAAGAGCACAGATACCAAGGAATGAGAGGATGTACAAGCATGGGAGCGCTCAGCAGGGCAAACCGGAGCCAAGGAGAGGGAGCCTGCTCTCTGTGTACTTTTCTGAAACTAATCTCGGCGCTCTGGAAATGACATGAATAGCTAATGCTCACCACGAGCGCTGGAAGGCGGGCGGCTCTCATCTGACTGCCTCCTGCTCCCATCGTCAGAGGGGGCTCTGGGAGCGAAAGGTCAGGGGGATAATCCTGCACCTGCAGCCCAGAGAGGGCCGGGCACGCCGTTCCCGACCAGCCCTGCCGTAATTGATGCTAATTGTTACGGAGCCAAGGCGCCCTTCCATGGAGGAGCAGGTGGGAGCCTTTGTTGCGCTTGGGACCATTATACTAATAACAAGCTTACGATTCTCTGCACAGGCTTAGGAATACAAAGGCGCAGGCAATACTTTGGGGAGCCCCTTAAAAGGTTTACTGGGCGTCTCCTAACATGATGAAGTAAAAGTCCCCGAGAGCGAAAGGGCAGAACAAACCAAAGAATAAAAAGGGCAGTACCTGCTGGCTGGCGAAGCCCTGAACAAACCTGGGAAATGTGACTTTGGGAGCTTTAAACTGCACCTGACAGCTTCTGTGGAGACAGAGATTTTGCACCCTGTCATCTGTGGGAAGAGTCAGGTGCAAACAGCTACTTCAGGGACCCAGAGAGGTCCCAGGGGATTTTTCTCTGGAGCTGCCCATCTGTCTGCAAGTCTTGACGTGAAAGGATAGGCTCAGAAAGGGGATTGAAAAATGAGAGGAGAAAGAAAGGAAAGGAGTCCAGCTGCTGATATGATATTGCGTTATGGTCAGACAAAAACCTAGTAATTGCTAATACTGAAACAATGTGGGTTTATTTTCTTTTTCCCTTCCTCTATGCTTAAAGGGATTGTTCCCCCCACCCCCTGCAGACCAGCAGACACCCAGCTGGAAGAAAGGAGTGTAGCTCCCATGAGTCCAAGGGAGTGAACACAGTCCATATTGAAAGCTACATCCCACGGTTTCACAATCCTATTGGTGGCACTTTAGTAAATACCACAGCGTTACAGACACAATCAGGCCTGAACATTGAAGGCACTATAAATAAAAATAAACACCTTAAAAAGGGAAAGAAATAGTGGTTTGTGTACCCTGTGTGATGTGAAAAACGATTGCGAAAATGGTAAAGCACTTCTCCTCAAAAGCCCACACAAGCATTCCTGCATATTCAAGCAAACAAACAAAATGAGGGAAAATAAAAGAAGAAAACAAACAAAGTGTAGGCTAATTTTAACAGGCTTGTAAATAAGTCTGGAAACACCATGCAAAATGGTCTGTGAATTTCTCAGAAACCAATTAGAGAGTCCTTTTAAAAACCCTGGAGTAGATGACCTTTTGGATAGGTTTTTCTCATCACTGATACACAAATATGTGATTTATAATGCAATCAGTGGATTGCATTAAAAAGTTAATGCATGCTGCTTGAGGATGTCACATCCTGCATCGGGTGGTATAGATTATATTGACCATTTTATGTAATTTACTGTTACTTTTTTTCAGAGCCTGACACCGAGGCGTAGTTAAGCTCCTAATTTAATCATGTGTCTCTCAGCTTTATGGGATCACTGTGCCTAGGGAAACTGACATGATGATCCATTAAAAAGTCTGTTACATCTTTAAAAATTAAAAAAAAAAAAAAAAGAAGAAAAGAAATAGTCTTGAAGGCATTAGGTTAGAAGCTGAAAGGGGAGAAATCATTTATGGAAAATCGTAAACCCATTCAGATATCACAAGGATACACTTTCAGATACAGCCGTCGGGTTACTCAGGGGTCAACAGTCACAGCCAAGCATCACCTGCTCCTCTGAATCCCTTTTAATGGTCCTGGAAGTATGAGCAACCTTTGCAATTTTAAAAAGAGAACCCAAACCCTTGAATTTGGTCTGCAGAAGTCATGAATTTGGCTTCAGAATCATGGCAATTAAATACAAACAAACAAACAACAAGCCCAAAAGCACTAGCTGGGCTTCTCTTTACTTTTCTCTTCAGTGCTTGAACCACAGAGGCTTGACTTTCCCTGCAGCCCGAGTATTAGCAACCAATTTCCTTTCTTGAGAAAAAGTTTTTGAAGAAATTTTTGAAGAATCGCAGAGTTCCAGCAACAGGAAAATCTGAGCTCCCACAGTGTTCTTTGAAATACAGCAGAACTGGCTTCAGTTTATGCTGTTAACACACCTGGAAAATTCAGAACCAAGATTTAAATCACTAGGACATTGGAAGGAAAAAAAAAATCACCTATGATAACTGGTATTCTGCTTGAATTATTATGTTGGCTTCTCTGTGTCATATCACACTAATTCATTAGCAGGTTTTCTGGGAAATGAACCTACAGAAAGGATATGGTTCCTGTCTTTTGCATCTCATCAGCTGGGAAGTGATAAAGTGACTTTGGGTGGCCTGGCCTGGCCTACTGAACCTAGCAGACCATATTTTTTTTCCAGGAAGATTTAAATTCTTAAGCCCATCAGGAGAGGAGCAGTGAAGTTTCAGGCAGATGTATGCTCTCAGGTAGGAAAGCTGGCTTCCTAAGTGGCTCTGCAAGCTGTCCGCTGGCAAAAAGAGGGTACAGACTGTTGCCCTGCTGTGGGTATGTGAGTGGCTGCAGTTAAGAGGAAGCTGCTCCTGGCAGAGGCTTCAGGGGCAGCTCGGTGCCGCAGAATTTCCCCACTCCGTGCCTCAAGTTGCAGGAAAACCTGCTTGGTGGGCTCTGTGCAAGGCTGGCAGTCTGTACCTAGCTTGCGGGTGGCAGAGGAAGAGAGATCCTGGCTAAGCTGTAAGAGTAAGTGGGAAAGAAACCAGCTGCATGATCTTCAATCTCAGAGAGAAAGCTTTAACAGGTCTGTTCAGGTCTCTGTACCTTGGGACCAGCTGCATGATCATGGCTGGTCCATGGAGCAGAGAGTGGCAGCCCATTTCCCAGAGCTGGGAAAATTGTATCAGCCCACTCTGGAGGGCAACAAGCATGCCTGAGATCTCGGGGATGCTGTCCTTGAGCAGATGCAGAATGCAGTTAACCTTGTAATAGCAATGGGGTAGGAGGGTTAACCAGAGAGTAAGGAGATAATATTCCTCTCCTTAAAAGCATCCCTGAGCTACAATTAACTAGAACACACAGTTCCTGCCTTA
Organism: Harpia harpyja; assembly: GCF_026419915.1. Classification (NCBI taxonomy): domain Eukaryota; kingdom Metazoa; phylum Chordata; class Aves; order Accipitriformes; family Accipitridae; genus Harpia; species Harpia harpyja. The sequence continues at coordinate 7,958,431 of NC_068942.1, read as the reverse complement.
GCACTGGAGTAGGAGTTGCAAACCTTCTCGTTTAGTGGTCTTGTTGGCTGCCCTTTCACTACAAATTCAGGCAGGACATCATAGAAGCAACAGGGTAGCCACCAGCCAAGAAAATTATAATAGTGACAGCATCAAAGCGCAGTGCACTAGTATAATTGCCTGAAAATTATAATACTTTGCGAAAAGCTAATATTTGTATTCATTCTAGGTACTGAGGACCAATTTTCTGATGAGAACGCCAACAATTGGGATGTTATTTTTCACACGTTCCTAGCAGCATGGTTAAAATAAGAGACTACACAAATTGGCAGAGATGGCAAGTTATCTGTGTTCACTTTCCTATCTTTCATGCAGATTCTTGTCTAAACAAGAAGAAATCTATTCCTTTTCAAGGAAACCTTGTTATCAGGAGTTCTATATTCTTATCCTACATTGATAGAGAGTGCAGTACTGACTAGAGAAGGAAACAAAAACTAAACCCCAAACACAAATGGAGCCACACAAGAAGAAAAGGGTGATTATTTATGTGCTTTGGTTTGCTGCACCCACAATATGATCTCTTTCAGAATTTCCCACCATATTGTTAATATAAGTCTGTTTTATGAGCAGCAAGTAGATTTGCTTTTGTCAAGAGTCTTTGCACAGACATTCTGGAGAGCTGTGTGAACTCTCCTGCATTGCTTTGCAGGTGGAAGATAAACTGTGTCATTTTCAGCATACTGTATAGGGAATGCTCAGCTGCAATCTTCCACCCATTTAATTGCCAGTATATAATTCTGAAGAAAATTCTTGCTCTTTGTGAAAAACCCAAGGAAATATATTTGAGACAGACTTGCCATGAAAACAAAAAGTTGACATGTTGTTTTGAATTTTCATGGATTCTCATGTGCTGGCAGGCAGTTTCACAGTGATAAAAGGTCTTTGATCTAAGTGAATGGCTTCCTTCTATTTTCAATAATGCAATAAGCCATTTTCTTTTCTGGCAAAGGTATTTCCATAGAAATGTTTTGTTCAAATTACTTTCACAAAAATACTAGGAATTAGTCAAGAAGTCACACTGGCCAAAGGTCAGAGGGATCAAATGGCTTTAATTTAACAAAAATCCTAATGAGTAACATGGGGGTTTAAGATATTTTTCTAACAAAAAATGTGGCAAAGAGCATTTTATTGAGTTTTTGGTTGGTTATGAAACTGGAATTCACCTTAGCTTTACCAAAGTTTGGCAATACTTCAACAATCTGGAGTTAAATTTTAAATAATTTTTTTGGACAGTTTCCATGCAAATGTTTCTGGTCTGAAGCAGTCTGACTGACTTCTGCATTGAGAAAATTATCCACACTTAAATTTGATCTTTAAAGCAAAATTTCACATCTTACCTACCAACTTCCACCATCTTAGAGTTCCCTAGCTATACTATTGCAAAAGAACTTGCTGGTGTGAAGAGCGATTCTCTGTGCCACTGTTGTGGTTTAACGCTAGCCAGCAACTAAGCACCACGCAGCCGCTCACTCACCCCCCTCACCCATATCAACATTCTTCTCATACTGAACCCAAAACATAGCACTGTACCAGCTACTAGGAAGACAATTAACTCTATCCCAGCCAAAACCAGGACAGCCATACAGCACATATTCAATTCAGTGTCACTGCAGATTTTTGCTCCAGTAGTCAGTTGCTGGAAGGACTGGCTTGATCCAACTTATTATTTCTTCTTGCTACAGCTTTATTCAGTCACCCTTATTCCTGAACAGATACAGCAAAAGCCATCAATGTTATTGCACTGATTGCTGTATTTCTGCCTTTGCCTCCTACAGAATCTGTTAACTTGCTTCAAACACTGTGAGAAGCACCTTAAGCAATTTTGGGACTGCTTTGAAGACCATTAGCTGCAAGTTATTAAATGCACATTGTTAATAATGGATAAGACTGAGAACTAGCGTAGTAGGCATTATTCCCATTGAAGATAATGGCACTTTGCCAAATGAGTTTGCAGTAATTGTGCCAATTGTGAAATCTACTGGGCATAAACTGAAAAAAATAGGAATGGCTCTTCAATATATTCAGTAATTATTCTCTTAACTACATTTTAAAAGTGCATCTGGACACTGGACAAAGTCTTCAGAATCTAAATGAGCCAAAGACAAGCTCTCCTCACAGCACAAGAGGGGAATTCAACCAAATGCATTTATTATACTCTGAAATCACAGCTGACTTCTAGTAGTGCCAAAAAAAGAGAGGTTTACACAAACTGCTCATAATTTTTTAAGCACTGATTACAGCTGAAGTGCTATTTTTTGTGTGAACAGAATTTGTTACCAAGTGCCATGTCATAGAATATAAACTTTGCCTAAGTCCAAAGACTCAGATGTTATTGCAAATGTAGTCATAGAATGAAAAAAAAAAAAATAGTTTTATGAAGCCTTAAAAAAAAGAGAAAAAAAAACTTGTACTCGTTTGCTGACTTACTTATCCTTGAAGAATTGTAACTTGCAAACAATAGGAGACTGAGGTTTTCCTTTCCAAAATTACTGCCAGTTAAGGCAAACATAGCTGGTTTCCTTGCTTTATTTTGTTTTCCCAGAATTCACAAATCAAAAGTATCTAGTACTAAACCGTGAAATCCCTGATCAACAAACGTAGGTGCAATAAAGTTCAGTTTTTCCAAACACTGTAGAACTACTGAAAGGCAGAATGTAATTTCAAAGATGTCTTCTTATGCTTTTAGGAAACCTCTCCTCTATAACTGCTTGAGGATTAGGCTCTGAAAACAAATATGAATGTGCTATTAATTAAATTCTAAAGGTGATAAAAGCAGAACTTGCGCCTTGAAAGAATAAGTGGGAAGTTCATAGATCAAGATGTCTTTGTACATAATCACCAGAGATGGTTACACAGATGAGGAACATCTTTCAAAATGTTTTGCACTGATTTGGTCATGTATGATTCCATGCAATTATTTAATGAATTATTTTCTATGCCATCAATTATGTTAAAGCCTCCTGGGGCTGTTTGTTTTTTTTTCATATGGGCCGCTGTTACCTCATGCATTAAGTACATTTCAAAAAGGTTTTCTGACTGGCCATTTACACATTTATTCTATGAATCTATATGGCTATCACAAGGGCAAGCCCCAGAAAATCTTTGATGTTCCACTTGTAATTTCTATTAATTTTACTCTCTGTGATCTATTTTGCTTCTATTACCCTGCTTTCATACTTGTATTCCTTCACTGAGTCATAGAAATAGAGAATATAAAAGAAATGTCTCCTAAGATACCTTTGTTCAAAACAACATTTTTTGTATTTGTTCAGGGAGTTTCCTTTAAAAAATCAGGCTTATACCAGTATTACATCAGTCTGAATAAGTAAATAAGTACAGGATGGTCAAAGAATTTCCTGTCACTTTGCTCATATATTTGATAACAAGGTTTGATTACAAGCAAGAAGAATTTTGGGGTTTGCAGCTTATAAAATTTCGTGTCATTTCTTCCCAGTCCCATATTAAGTAGACAGAAGACATTCCCCATCAAAATTTCATATTTATTATGTTGTTCCCTGTAGTTCATCTTGTTTGCTTTTTGGTGTGTCAGCATACCTTTTGTTCAGGGATTGCTCTCTTCACAAATTGCAGAGGAGGATTAATCGCACAAAAGACTCTGATGATGCCCTAGTCCTCAGTAAACTTCAGGACACAGTGGTCCACTAGGGTATTGCTTTCTCCTTTGACATTTTTAGAAGTTCCCTGGGGAAACAAAGAATAGATTAGATGGTAAGGTCCAAGCTTCAGACTGGAGGCCAGGGGATGTTAACAAGGAGATTAAGGAGGTACTTGGCAACAGTTCCAAAAACACTGATTTATCTCTGAAAAAAATAAGAGCCTGGGATAAAGGTTACAAACACTTCAGCTTGGAAGGCCTGGACCAAAACACTTGTGTCCCAAAGGGTGAGAAGCTGAGCAGAGTCCTGGACTCAGAAACGATGATCACACTTGAAGCTTGCCAGTTTGAATGGCGAGTATGTCAAATGGCAAGGATGCCAAATAACAGCCTGAGTCTGGGAAACTACTGCTCCTGTGATGGGGGAAACAGCACGGATTTCCACTTTTAGCGTGTTTGACATATCATCTCTCACCCTGGAGAGTAATAGTTGGCTTACAGATATTTCTTACTGTTTTGTCTGTGGTAGCACACCCATACTGAAAAGTATGTGTTACCTGACTGACACTTGCGAAAATAACTGTAGTACCAAATCATTAAGCCCTCTGGTACGCCAGTTTTGCCAAAGGTTCAGGTTTATTTGGGGTGAGGAGTCAAGATCCGTAACTCAATGTATGTGTGCAAAAAGGTTTTTGGAGTGATTATAAAGCAGCATATCTCAATGTACTTTCTGCTACAAATACTTTTGAAGAAATGAGTTTTTAAAGGGCCAAAGAAGTAATGTGTCCCTTCTAAGATAAATAGGTGCTGCAGCAGAAGTAAAAGGTTTGTAATTAAGTGCTAAAATGGTCTTAACCTTTCAGAAAGTTTGAGAAACTCAGAGATTTTTTTCTTCTTTTTTCTTCTTTTTGTTTGTTTTGACCATCTTTTCCTATTGACCTTGTTGTAACTTTCAGATGTAAACAATTGTAATACACTCAGAAACATTCACTTTCTTGGGCGTTTGCAGTCGCTTCCTTTCTTTGGAAAGTCACTTGGCTGCATAGCTCCCAGCCCAGGTGGGTAGGTGTTCTCCTGTCGCATCCATCCACTCAAAGCACAAAAGGAAAAGAAAACTAAGACAGCTTCCATCCCTGCTCTACTCATCTCATCCCCTACCTTTTGCACATACACACACAGATACACAGAATATGCAGCAATAGAGGGAAAATATTTCTAAATATTCATCCCACAGTCCTACATAAACCCTGGCAATGGACAAGCTGCCAGTGCTGAGGTGGTGGGGAAGAAGGGCTGTTGACAGGTACTGAGGCTTCCTTAGCTAAAGCAAAACAGCATAGCAAAAAAGCAGTTACTTTTATTTAACCCTCATGTATTCTGTGAGTTTCAAAGACACTATGTAATTCCCTGTGAATTGTGATGACTCTTTGATCAACAAAAGGCTTGCTAACTCCCTACATATCCATTTTAATGATAAATTTGATTAAGATCCCACTAATTGAAACTCAGGCAGCTACTCTGAGTTCACACAAATGCAAATCTCAGTTTACTGCAACAAAAAGGAACACAGATAAGGGTTTTGGCTTTGAACCCATAGGCGTGAGGTTTTGGTGGGGTTGTCATATCACTTCAGAGACAGATTATCCTCTGATTCCCTAGCCTCAATATATGACTAACTCTCTTTAGTCCCAGAAACTGCCCATTTCTAGCAAACTTCACAGCCTACCAGTGGTACCTATTCTTTTGGTTTATACCTTCTGGGTCAGGAGAAAGGTAAAAACAGATGAAATGATGCACAGGAATGCTGTTTCTCTTTTACCAGCACAGCATGTAACTAATAACAAAAAATTAATTACAATAATCAAAGTTCTTTCCTACATACTTTTTCCTTCTGTTATCGCTTTGGGCTGGGATCAAAATACTTAGAATCAGAGAATATTTTTAAGTCAGCCTACTTACTCTGGACATGGCTGATTGCCCTGTTAATCACCTTTCTCCTCCCCTTCTTGTTCTTCTCACCTTCTTTTCCCAGAACTTGTTTGGTCGGTTAAGCTTCCTGTGTGTTTTTGTGGCTCCAGCATCTTGGGTTTTATTTCAGTGATTTGTCATTCTTCCAACCCCAAAAACATATTAGCAGCTTCTCCCAGCTCCACTTTTGTCATGCATTTGTTTGGTTGAGAGAATAGTTATTAAACTTTCCTCCCTTGTATGTGTCTTGGATACACATCACATGAAAATAAAGTCTACACATATTTCCATGTCACAGTGGTGTTCTTAATCCTAGCTTCCCAATGTCAAACATAAATAAGAATTGAACATTGGCAAATTCTTTAATACCTTGCGTCCTCAATGTGAATTGTTCTGGGTCGTTATTGATTATACTGCATGTTAGCAGAATTATAATAGTCTGGTGGTATGGAAATGAATGGGACCTGATGCGTGTCTTCCACCCCTAAGTGGTGAATATTGAAATATTGAATTATGGTTTCAGCTCAGAGAGGTTTCTTCTGGTTTAAAGACAAAGGTTTTCTTCAAACATGCACAAAGGTCCAAATTCTAGGTCTGATCATACATCCACTTCTAACTTTAATAGCCCCACTTACTCGGATGTAGTTACACTGACAATTATAAACTTAAATATCTAGCTATCTATTTGATGTAGTGTAACTGATAGATCTTCATAGATGTACAGAATAAGTTGCATCATTACAGCATATAAGAATACCAATTTCTGTCAATTTTACTATTAGAACTGTTATTGGTGCAAGAGAAATTATTTTTCTTAAAACTATTTCTCATTTTAATTGTAGAAATGTCTTGAAAACACATAGGAAACAAAGTTAACTTAGATCTAGACACCATAACCCACTGAGAAATAGTTAATTAAACATATAGATTAAAAACAGATCGTATTTGTTCATTTACTGTGCAAAGTTTAGCTTTGCATGCCAATAACTAGGGCTCTGTGTCATTATCTTACACTGAGTGTGCTGTGTTTTTCCCACTCTCATGTTTCTTTTATTCTCTTTGACTGATCCTGTTGAAGAAAATTCCTGTGTGCAACCCCTGGGTCAGGATAAATTCCCATTCTCCATCTCTCCATGTCTCAGGACTTCCACATACACCAATGGAAAAAAAAAAACCCAAACAACAACCCAAAACACAAAAGAATCATTCTGATGGATACGTCTTGAAACTGGACATCAACTGAACAGAAATTTCTCCAGTGAAATGCAGCTAAAAAATCTTGCATCACAATTAGCCCTTAACCTGCTTTGTTGTGGTCAGATTCAAAGGAAATTTTAAGCATGAGCTTTCATTCCTAGGAAAGATAAATGGGACAGATCTGGTAAAAGTTAAGCATGTGCTTAAAAATTCTTTACGGGTGCTAAACCTTCAAATCCTTCTAGATGTGTTTTTTTCATAATGATCACAAATGAAATACCTTTAAAAATTACTAAGTGATAGAGGGACATAATTATTCTCTAAAATAATGTCTTCTACAAGTTGAAGCTGTGGCCCCATGAAAGGCAGTGCTGATTTGGACCAGATCCTCACCAGAATAAATAAAGACGATCCCAACAACTATATTACGAGGTAATCTAAGACCAGTTTTTCTGCTGGTGTAAGAAGTCAGAGCTGTTTTTCTAATATACCATTATTATGTTCCAGCCTCTTATGTCTTGTGCATTAACAAAACATTAGTGCTTGACAAAGAGCCAACAGTGGTAACAGCATCAGCTGATGATATGGCACAAATATGAGGACTTGAGAAATTCTTACATTAATAAGTCAATGACTGTCGCTCTAACACAACAGTCATAAATTAGAAGGTGCTATATTAGGGTACAATGCAATGATATCAAAGTAGCAGTAGGCTGCTTCAAATTACAGTTAGTATAGACTAGCTTTAAAATCATATCAGTGTAATCTTGTTATTGTCAGTCATTTATACAAATTGAATGAAACACACTTACTTGTTTTAACTTGTCAAAACTCAAGAACAGCATAACAAAAAATCACTGTCATCTCCACCTATGACAACTCCTAGCCCTAAAATAAAAGCTCAGGAAGTGAACACCAAAGTTTTTCTGCTTTACAGACACAAATCACTCCAAGCAAGAATTACCCAGAACAGAGCATGGTATGAAGCTCTGGAAAAGGCAATAGCACACCACCAAAGAAGAATAAAAGGAGAAGGTTAATGTTCAAAGTAAAATAAAGCAGTGCACTGGTAAATAGACTATTGGGACAAACCAAGAAATTGAGATTTTTCAAGTACACCGTTGCTTCTGCAAAATTCAGATTCCTAGATTTTGTAGTTTTGCCATAGCTTTCCTTGTTTAGTTTCAAAATTTTTATTATTTTCAAAGAGACAATTTTTCAAAACCACTACATTATTTCTTGATTTTTCTGTAGAAGCTATTCATGGAACATATGTATTAGCATAATTAACAAAATTATATGCCTATATAAAATTTCTTAATTTTTTGCTGAAATCATTAAAAGCCTTTTTCTAAATGACGAATCTATTATTTTTCAAGAGTGAACCCTTCCTTCTATTTTTTTTTTTTTTAATTTTATTTTATCTCACTGACCCTCACTTTTAAAATCATCACCACCAATGCAAAACATGAGTGGACCTGTCCAGGTAAGCATACACATTTTGTGCTATTTTCTATTGCATTTCTAGAAGTCAAAAGGTCACATCAATTTTGGAACTGCATGAACAGCACCTCAGACCTAACTGATTGATATACTGTGGCTTTCTCAGGCAAACCCCAGCTGAGATACAGCTTATACGAGAAAAAAAAAAAAAGCAAACCTGCCAAAGGAATGCTTCAGCTACTGTAACTGTATCTTTCTAATGTTAATGCTAACGCAAAAACATTTCATACATTTTAATTACGGACACGAGTAAATATTTACCAGGACAAACATCTCAGTCTTCAGAAAAGTGTTCTCCTGCAAAGGCATTGCATAAGTGGGAGAGCAAACTTAAGGGGATGACTGTCCCTCACTGATCTAGGGTTTGTTACGAAGCTGGAAGCAAAAAGACCTAACCTGAAGTCCATCTTTACAAAGTCTGCCAAAGATTAGGACTGGTGGAGATTACTTTTGCCAGGAGGGAAGAGAGTGCTAGGAAGCCAGCTATGCTTCTCAAGGTGTTTCATTATTGCATAGTTTTCCTGGGTTACTTCCACTCAAATTAGGGACCTGATTCGCAATCACAGAGAATGGATTTTGCTGAGAGTGTCTCCAGCTGGGCTGCTCCTGTGTGCTGGGAAGTAAATATGGCAAATGGGGAGGCTGATGCATTTCCTAATCAGTTGTTCCTACTGTTGTGCAGCACCCTTGGCAGAGAGGGGGCATATATCGCCCTAAGTCATGAGCATGTTCACCACCACTGCTACAAACCTAGCAATTATAAATCAGAGCCCTGTGTTTATCTCAAGGATGAGGTGTCCATCTACAAAAGGCTACTGCTGCTGGGAAACATATTAGGAACAGAGAACAGGTACCTCTCTGCTGTACTGCCAAGGTGGGTAGCATCATTAACCATTAATCTGTGCCTCAATGGGCCAACAAGATCAAATTTAAGGCCTTACTTAGTTCAGTCTCTGAAGCGCTATGAGTAGGACTCAAGTGTGTGGAAACACTTTAGTTCTGGCTATCATTAGGATTTCCATGAAGTAGCTGGGTTTGCCATGTAGTTTTTATCCTATTTCTGGAGCAGCTGCACATTCCTTACCCAGAGAAGACTGCTACTGTGCTTCTGGCAATGCAAAAATTATTCAAAGCATACACCAGTTTTCAAACTTCTTATGTTCTGCTATGTCTTCATAAGAGAGCATTAAACCAAAATGGAATTATATCAGCTTCAAAAGTCATATTGAGATAATAAAGTTTTTTTTAAAATCTGCATCTCTAGTGCATCTTTCTATTGTAATTATTTTCCACTCAAACATTGCCTATACAAAACATGTTTAAATTTATTTACCAAAAAAAACCCATTAAAAAGTTAATGAGGCACAAGGTCTTAGTTTTACAAGAATCTTTTTGTTTTCACTTCTAGACTCTGATTTAGAAATGATCAAGCATTTTTCTTAATTATAAAAGCAAATTTGCATACATCAAGAGGACCTTTAAATAGATTAAGATTATTAATAAAACCCCTTACTGTTCTCCTGAAAAAAGCACTTCAAAATAATTTTCAAAGAAGCATCCCTAAAAACACAAACAAACCTCCTATCAAGACATATGTCAACTCTTCCATTTTTATGGTAAAAATTAAGAAAAATAGTGGCAACTAAAAATTAATTAATTTCCACTAATAAACATTAAATATCAAGCTTTAGAACTAAATACAATAAAATCTGTGAGACTGCATACGTATGTGTGTGTAGATAAGGATAGAGAGCCTGAGAAATACAGCTCTCATCAAAACATATGATTAAGAGTTAAAATTGTTGCATTAATGTAGAAATACTGGACTTCTCACTAAACTCACTGAGTTTACATTAGGCGTGTACTGACTACAGATGTAGTCAATCTTCTGTGGCTGATATTGCACTATAATCCTCTAGCCTTCTTCAGCCAGGGGCATCGTGTTAGAAACAATCATTTCCTTATGCAGATTGGAGGGACATGCATAACTGCAAACTCTTCCTAGTGCACTAAACGTCATATACTGTAGAATGATTAAGATTTTACTCTCAAACTGTAAGTATATCTGAAGGGAATTCTCCCCCGCAGGCTAATTCAGGGTTGTAAAGGGGCTCTAATGATATCTTGGGGTCTAGCACTAAATTCTATATATTTTTACAGTAACACTCTCTGCTGCCTTTCTCCCCTTTTTTCAAACTGTTTTGCAAAGGACTTTTTTCTTACAGTTTTTCAGGTATCTAAAATATTGAATTCAGTATCAAAGCAAATGTAGGAAAAGAAATAACAACAATCAGTTCTGTGCCACATTGAACTGACAGCTTTATTTCATGCTTTTGCTTATCCTCTTGATTCCCTATGCCTTCTCCATTTGCCTGAAATGCAATTTCTCCTAGATTTTTTTTATTATTTTCAAACGTCTTCTTGTAAATGCTTTTCTAAGTTTCAATAAGACTGGTCATGACAGTAAAAAATTTTGGTGCAGGTCTGCAAGTGCAATAAATCAGCATACCCAACAACTGAGGACTTGCATTGAAGGTGCTGTTGGTGCCCATATTGTGCATGGACATCAGGGCAAACTTTGCGCTGTAGAGTATGGCCATCTTTTGGATGAGTTTCCACTGGTTAAAGTTTTTCTTTGTGTGTCTCTTAAAACCTCTAGTGTCTAACCTGCCATGCTTTCTGCAAATGCTAAATAATAACAACAATAATTGGGGTTGTCAAAATTTGAATGTTGACAGCTGTAAGCTATTCTAGTTTAAGTTTATTATCCAGTTTTGAGGAAATTTATTAGTACATGCCCAAACGATTTAGCTAGAAATGTAAGCACAGATTGTTTTGCAGCCTAGCTATCTTTTCCAGGGTTTTGAAGCTCATGAAAAACTCCTGTGAATTGAGTAGCCAGAGTATAATGTTCTCTACTGAGACAAAAATGCATTAAATCTTTCTAATCCTATGAAGCTACTCAATTTTGGTATTAATTCTAGCTACTAGGTTTGATTTCTGCTGGAATGTACATGGCTGACTAATGCCATGATTCATTGGTGCTCCGCTAACCTAAATCAAACTGGATTTGTTCTATTTTCAGTCAGTAACCAAGTTGTTATGAGGTGTTTGCTGGCTTTCAAACTCAGTAGGTCTCTAAGCAAAATACACATTTGTGGCTTCACTCGTAGGTTTTTCTTTCCTTTTAGGTTTTTTTTATTATTATTTCAACTTCCATTCAAGGGCAAGTCACTGGAGCTTTCAGCCTGTTATGATTAAGGCAGATAATTTGCCTCAGCTATAAAAAACTCCCTGTAGTGTTGAGGACAGGGCGGAGGGATGCTGGGCACGGATGCAGCTGCTCCTCTAAGAAGTCAATTGGAGGCAATGGGCTTACCAAAGGGTTGCGGGCTACAGCCCTACAGCTCCTCACCTCTGCAGTCAATCTGTCCACAGAGTTGTCTCCAACAGAGCTGCTAGCAACTTTATGTTTCTAGCACTCAGCATTGTAACTCTGACCTTTTCACTTCAGCCTCTCACTAAGTGTAGTCCTTTCCTTGAAGCCATCATCCTGTCCTCAGACCTCATTCAGTTGTGGAGATTGGGAGGTATCTTCTTTCTTCTTGACTGACAGCTAAATCTGTGGCCTTTGAAAAGGAAGGAGGCCCCTATTCCTCCACAATGTCACTGTCTTAGAAAAAGGTGTTTTGTTGTTGTTGAAAAGTGGCAATTTCAGTAAATAAATCTGAAGATGTTACAATATTTTGTGATAGGTGAAAGGGAAAACAGTACTGTATTTGGCAGAGAGCACATTAAGGATGAATCTTTCCACAGTTGACTTCTACCTCAGCATTTGGCTCAGCACTCCTCCAAACGACTGAGAACCATCTCAAGCATTCTCTGAGGTCAGAGACGTTTACATTCACCACTCTGCCCTGCTCACTTCATGCTGCAGCCGCAGCTAAGGCACAGGTAGCCGAACTCACGTTCGACTGTTGTCCAACAATTCCCTGGGCCTATTGTCTACTCATTCTCTGTTGGGTTTTATGCATGATAAATTGCTATTGAGCCCGCAGCTTTAATTTGCGCATCCCTGGACAGCTATTAATTTCTCATCTTTCACTTTTGACGTAGCTCCATTGTCTTGTTTGTGTTTCAAGAGTAAAATATGAGCAGGCACTGATATTTCTGTATTCTTTCAAGAGTGATACCAGCTAGAGGTAGGAAACTGCATTATTCCTGCTGCTCTTTAATGCAATGTTACAATGATTACAAAATCACAGATGTGAAATTACTTGAAATGGGTACACTGGTTTTGGATGTGCAAATGATTGGGCAATTTTCAGGAAAAACAAAACAAAACCAAACAAAAAAGATTGCTTGAAGAAGAAAATGGGCAGGAAATTAGACTTACCATTCTTAAAACCATCCAAAATCTGTGGTTGTAGAGCAATAAAACTGAGGGTTTTTTTCTATAATGCAGTGTCTGTTCTATTCTGTTTTATTCATGTATCATTTTTACTATAATAATATTTTAGAACATTCCAGTAATAAGTACAGTGACAAAACTAACATCAATCACCTATGCTTTGTGCTTTCTAAACTTATGTTTTACTATCCAAAAACATAAACAACATGCCAAGTGTGGGATTTGAAGGGGTTGTACAAAGGATTTTGTCAGATTTTCCAAAACTCGAGTCTAACAGTTTATATTAATATCCAAGGTTTTAATATAAATATGAAATTATGACCCTAGTTCATGCCTTGGAATAATTCCAGTAATCTCAGTGGAGTTCCACTGGGGATGTATTTATCGCTGTTGTTTTTCATGCATCCACTTATCTGATTCCTAATCTGCAGTGTATTATTTTGTGTTCTTTGAGGGAAGAGACTGAAAAGCACAGGAAAGCCAAGTAACTGAGGTCTCCCTCCTTATATCTACTGAAATTCACACCTTATACATCCTTTTTGCTTACAGTTGTTTACCAACCCCAGATCCAATTGTGTGACTCTTTTACCCGTTTTCCAGATGTAGCTGTAGTTTGTTTGTCTGTTTGCCTCCTGTTTTCACTCTTGTGCCACAGCCCAGTTGGGGTGCTTCTCCCAGGGCTAAATACTTTCTTCCTTCTCCTGTATTTGGCTCAGCTACCTTGTCTTCAAAGGTTGTAAATGTAGCAACCAGGCTTGAAGGCTTCAGGCAGAAACATCTGCCATGGAGCAGTGCACCAGACTGGAATTTTGAGTGGCATCATCACCTGCTGCGCCTTTTTACCATTGCCTTTTATGCTTTTTTCCCAGACTCAGTGCCAAAATCTTGTAGAGACATTGCAATAACTCTGTCTGCACAAATGCGCCTTCTCTAAGTTTTGGATGTATCAGAGCCCAAAAGAAAGGATGTATTTCTGAAGTACTCCGTGCAATAATTTCCTTCTCTTAGTCTTGTGCTGTATGATGCTTCCCCCAATATTTACTGCTATTTTTAAAGAGTTTTATTAAATTGGCTATAGAATGCCAAGGACACTTTTGTGCTATGGCAGGGTGAAAAGTGGAACCATTACAGTGAACAGTAAGAATCCAATTCTTGAGCTAAGATTGTATGGAATTTGGTTAAGTTAGTCAGAATAGATCCATAGAAGAAATTATATAAAAACCAGTTCATATCCATATTCAAATATAGTCATATTTAAATGTATATGGATTGATCGTATATGTTTATGTGAATGGTTATAAGTGTCTGTATCTTACTGTCTTGCCATTATGAACTGTCACACATTTCCAAGCAGTCCCTGCATGTATACATATTCCAAATATCATAAGAATCTAATCAAATAAGTAACTTTGCAGCCAAGAGTTGAAAAAAGCTCAACACTAAAAGACACACCACACGCTTTACAGTTGGCAGAAACTATTTATTCTTCTAATTTTTTTTTTTTTTTTTTAATGAAAGTGATACATTGTCATTGTAATCAGAAAATGTAGGCTCACTCTCTGGTTTTGCAGTTCATCTGCACAGCCAAGGAGCAATGCTCCATTAAACAAGAACAACCAGTGTATTACAAAGCTCATCTTTTCTTTCCAGAAAATGAGAAAGCTTCAATTAATAGAAATGTTTTCATTGTGGGTTTTTGCCCTTGTGATTAATGCAGACACACAGGAAGATGGAGACAGATACAGACTTCAATGGCTGGCTGCAACAGCTGGTTTAACGTAGCAATAGCAACATTTTATAGCTCTGAGAGCCTGACAGTCAGTTGGTGTAATGAAAGATGTTGCTTCTCCCTGCAAGTACCTCCTTGCTTAATACAGCAGCAGGGTCTAGCATGGAATTTATATAACATCAATCTCACAACAAGCTTTCTGAGCTAAATGTATCTTGGCCTACAAATAGGATTCAGTTTAATCTCGAGAGTGAAATAAGGTGTTGAAGTGGGTTTCTGGAAATATTTTAGGCCAATATTTCTGGTAAAATCTAATTTCTCATTTAGTCTTTTACTTCTTTAACCTACATTGAACACCAGTTATAAGTTATGATGAGCTAAACATTCCTGTCAACCAAAGATTACTAATTTTTAAATCCAATGCTTAAACACGGCAATACTGAACCTAACAGGAAAATTCTGTATAGATACTGCCCTTCATCTTCCAAAACCAAGCCATCATTGACCAGCAATCAGTAACAGCCTGTATTCTGCAGCCACAGAAACATCAGGGATGTCACAACGAATAAGAGTCTTAAAACATCTCTGTATCAAGAGATCACAGGGGAGTAAATAATTTCCTATCCCTTTTGATTCTTAATGGGAAGGCGACACCTTCCTCCCTCCATGAGAAAAAATCTGTTCACTTGCACTATCTACAGCTGCTGTATCTCAATTTGTAGTTGATGGGACTGTGCATGCACTGGCTAGCTCAGCGTCCCCAAGCCCAAAACTTCTAGGGAGAGTTTGATCTACTGCCCAAGCAGAGATTGACTACGTAATCCCAACGCAATAAATCTGCTGCCGTTCCAAAGAGTGGAATTTACAGTGCGTGCTCACGCCAACTTTTTTGCATGTGCCAGGAAAGCCTCAGAACTACAATGAATGTGTTGAAAATAGTTACGATCTCTACAAGCTGTAGGCATCTCAATTTCTGGACCTATGGCAGCCTGTGAAGGATGGCCCAATGTTCCTGTACTTAAGCAAAGTAAATAGATAGACAATGGTCAGCAACAGCAGAAATCTCCATCAGAAATAGATCTACAATGGGAAAGGGAATCCTTGATAAGGATCTGTCTAGGTAAGATTTTGGAGTAGAGAAAGGAAAAATGCCCAGGAGGGGCACTTTTTGCCTAATTCTCTTCCTTTCTGAAAACAGCTCATTCCTGTGAGTCTGAACAAAGTCCTGGTCATATGAAAAAGTGAGTAAGGTACTTCTAAAAGAAAAAATATTTCATAGCTAAACTTTTTTTTGTTTTCTTTATATCTTAAAAAAAAATCAGAAAAGCAAATTTTCATTTTAACAACCAACATTTTTTCAAGGCTGAGGTTCTAGTGGTGGCTTGGGAAGCTCCCCCTGAAAAAAACATATCAGAGCGAAAATGTTTGCAGCTTCTTCAAAAGTTCCTGTAGAAAAAAAATTACATTTTTCTTAACCTGTTGTATCCACCATTTCAAAATATCTGGGACTATATTTACGCTAGAAGCCATTGTTGTGCTCTGTTTTCTTTAGCTATAAACTGACCTCACTTTCTAACTAATGGCATGTTGCAAAATACTGCAAATACGGCTGAAATTTCAAGTACTGTACAAGTTTTCCTCCTGCATTCCTTTTGCAGCACCTTTGGGAAAAGGCATTATGCTTTTCTGCTTATGACCCAGGCTCATGCCCACTGCTTCATTTAACCATCTTTGAGATTAGCATTTCTGCTCCATTCTCTTGGGCACTCCCAACAATTATTATTCCCAAAGGAACAAATTCAGTCATCTCGTTCATAAGGCTTCAATTAAAAGTCCTGAGGGAGGACATTGAAAGAGGTATTTTATTTTAAAAGCCTTTAAACACTGCACAACTGCTGCTTTCTGAAGAGCTCCTTGCCATTCCCTCCCAGTTCTTTTTCTGTCTTTTAGTCTGTCTCGGTCACTAATTCTGGCATGCTCTGGCAAACTGCTTTTTATTGCAGTACATGTATGCAATCATTTTGGTGGAGTACATTCTGTGATAGTGCTACTAACATTAGGTATCTAACTTCTGCGCCCAGATTAGGGGACTAGTCTGACTAAGGTATTTCTGTAGGCAATGGAAAAAAATAGGGTCATCCAGAGGAAAATGCAGGGCAGGAGCGTATTCCCAGTTCTCTGACTTGTGCTCTGGAGAAGACTTTCAGTATTCATTGAGGGTAGCAGAGGGGTGTCCGACTCTTGGGTCATCAAGCAGGCAGTTCACCGTAGCTCTTGCAGGGCTGTTACATGAGTAGCAGAGCCAGGCTGGCAGGGCGATGCTGGGTACTTCAAATTCCTGGCCACAGGGGTCAGGAAGACAGTACACTCAAGTGAGACCAGCTCCGTCTCATTAAGGAGAAATGGCTTTTTGTCTTTTCTGCTCATGAGCTGTTCCTAATGTCCCTTTACCTCTAAAGACATATTGCATGTACACCATAGCTCTAAGCCATGGGAGTATTTTGGTATATGACTCATAGATCCAGGATATGGGTCACCCCTACTGGCAAAGGTCTGTGAAGAGACCAGCCTCCAAATTTAGGTATTTCATTGCATAAATTCGGTATTTGAATTTTACCTGCTCCCCTTTACCTTCATGTTACTGAACAGTTCAGTTCATATTTTGCTGGGAATAATGTGAAGGGATTTTTGAACCCAATTGCTAATATACCAGGCCTTATTTTTTTCTTTGCTATGATTTCTGCTTTGCTGGAGATCGGAAACTTTGGAGCATTGTCTGCTTCATACTATATATTTATTATTTTTATTAATATTATTTTTATTTATATTGTTATCATGATCATGATCATTAGTATAATTATTATTTTTAAGCAGAAGCTGACCATCCATTGCTATAACTGCCCATGACAAACATACAGCATCAGAACTCCTAAAATGCAGTCAACATCTAAGCTGAATGCAGAAAATGAGAATTTTATGAGGGTCTGAAAGTTCACATTTCCATTGCTTATTAAAGAATGTGGATGTACTAAGCATCAAAAAGCAAAGAGCTTCAGCATTTTGGAGGAAAGGGGATCTAGTCATATACAAAAATAATCTAACTGGCCTTGATGAAATAAAAATGCTGAATAAAAGACTAGTTTGTTTACTGATGTTCATAGGTATAACAGCCTTAGCCATATTTTAAGAGGCAGATTTATGCCAATTGTAAAATTGTTGGGAGCAATAATAGGATGTCTTGTGTTGCTAAAAAAGAACAAAGGAGATAAAACTCACATTTTTAACATTTTCAATCAAATATTACTATTTCTTTAAAAATTTTAACAACAAACATTCCATCAGCATTATGTCAATATGGTCATATTACTCATCTCAGTTCTCATATGTTTTGTTTACGATCCACGAAAGAATTATCCCTATCCAAACTGATTTTAATTGAATTACAAAACAAAAAGAGCCTTTTCTAACTTTCTAACCTTCCTGACAAACCAGAATAGGGTCAAAGATATTTGAAGAGTCATTGAAGAATATGTTTTGATTTATTTCAGATAGACTCAGGAGAACTTTGTTCCAGATGGTAACCTTAACCTTTTACAACAAACTGTCTATCTGTGATAGTCCCGTATTACAATTAGATCCATATCTGTCTGATATTTTGGTGGTCAGGAATTTCCTGATATTTTACCACCTATGATAATATATTTTGCATCATTTATTGTGAATACATGTAAGAGCAGAGGAAAGGAATTTAATTTCAGTTTCTCTCATTTGGCCGTGAATTTTTTTTGAAGTATATTCAGTGTAAACACTTCAGAAACCAGCAGAAAGTAGAAAACATTCTCACATCTAAGTGCCTTTTTAGAAGTTTAAATGTTAACAGAACTACCTTTTTTTCTATTTTGATTTGCAATTTTTGACCATAAAGACTTGAAGACTGGTTTTAAGCCAATGGTCAGTTTTAGATATACT
Organism: Harpia harpyja; assembly: GCF_026419915.1. Taxonomy (NCBI): domain Eukaryota; kingdom Metazoa; phylum Chordata; class Aves; order Accipitriformes; family Accipitridae; genus Harpia; species Harpia harpyja. Next base: position 7,939,999 of record NC_068942.1, on the reverse strand, counting down.
AAAGCCACTTGTGTGTCTATGAATTGTGTGCACAAAAAGACACTGAAGTTTTCATGAAATGGTAGTTGTGCTTAGTATTATCTATATTTCCAGTTAGGTTGACACAATAAAGTAAACAAAGTGCAGTTTGTGCAAGTCCTGAAAACAAGAAGATTATGTTTCTAATAAGCCCCCAAATACCATATTTACTATATTTACCATATTTAGGCTATATAACAAGTATTTATTTTTATTTCATGGGATACCTAATATTGTAGGAATCACAGCTGTTCAATTTTTAAAACAGGCCACCACTCCCTGTATGAATGTCTTATCTAGATCAATAACAGACCCTATATTTCTACATAATAGATAGAATTGACCCATGTTCACACCTTTAATATGATATTGTACAGACCTTAACCATTTAGAATATCAGATATAACTTTTTTAAAAGCTTGAGAGAAATTACCTCCTTCATCACCCCCCATACTAAACTGAACCAACTTACCTTGAATATTGAACAGCAATTTTCAGGCTGGGATCCATGGATACCTTGATGTTTGTGGTCTATTTCCAAAGGATTTGTGTAAGATAACTAAGGAAAGTAAGAGGAGTGTCAATAAGCTTAAATTCTCTTCAGAAGGTTTAGCCTATCTGCTGGAAAATTTTACATGCTTGTCAAGTCAGAAAAAAAGGTTGAAAATCGCCTTATGGATGGATTTGATGAATTACAGAAGAGCATTAACACTTCTGAAGAGGCCCTGCTGCAAATAGTATTATCAATCTTTTCCTCTTATAGAAATGTTTCATTTCAAGCTACAGGCACATTGCAAGTGCTGTCTGTAGTTTCATTTCTTTTTCTTTATAGTCAGATATTATATTATTTTTCTTAGCCAAATATTTCTGCACACTGTATTTTTGACCGCATGCTTAAGGTGTTTCCATTTCTCCCACTTGATTAATTTTTTTGTGAATCTAATGAAGTTTATATTTCCCACAATTAATTACATCAGTGCCTGTGCACATAATTTTAATTCAAAGAGTACATTATATTTTTATAATTAATATACTACATTCAAAATTTCTTATAAATTTTGGCCTGGTCATTAGTTTACAAATGGTTTAGAGTAGCAAACGTTCATTCTTGTAGCATTTCTTTGCATGTTACACAAACTAGATTTCTCGATATTTCAGACACTAGCATTTCCCTAGAGATGCTGTCTTGATAAGCTGCTCTTCGACTGGAATAAACAAAATACACTGTGACTGAAAATTCTGTGCTGATGACATTAGCTCCAACTCAGAAGACATAGGCTTTAAATCACAAAAAAAAAAAAAATCTGTTTTTATAATGACTTTTCTTCCACCATAATGAACACTTGCTGTTTCCTATTTTCAGTTATCAGGCTTAAGCCTTTCCTCAGACCAACTTATTCATATTTTTAACCTGTTTGGCTTTATGGAATTACTCACACCACTGTTGGAATAAAACTTGGACATATAATTTTCTTTTTACTACACTGTCAGGCAGAAACATTCCATATTTTTTTTCTTTTTAATCCTTGTCATATTATTATTTTTCCCTGCAAACTTGAGAAGTTCTTGGTACAGACTACTTTAAAAATCACCCTTCTGTCTTTCTCCTGCCTTCTGCTAAGAAAAGCTTTGGAAGCACAATGAACACATACATGTGTGAGCACCAAGTGTCTGTGCTAAAACAAGCAGTGCTTCTGTCTAGCACAGAGACAGTCAGTCTGGGAAGGTGCACCCCTAATCATGGGACACTGCTTCATCTTTCTTTGGTGACATCTGTAAGGCTATATCTTCTCATTATAAAACATCCCACTTTCAAAGACTGTTAACACAGATTAACACATTCATTATATTGTGGCTGTTTGGAGTGTGGCATGGGGAGGAAGGATGTCACAGCCCTTGATCCTTCCCTCTTACAGCCAATGGATAGAGACAACCTATCTGATCTAATTAAAAAATGTACTTGAGAATGAGTTGAATTAAGCTCTAAATTTCCTTTTTTTCTTAATTGTTCCTCCAATTAATCTATAATGATTTTCTAATACCCTGGTTATCTGGAAGTCTGAAGGCTAAGGTTGGCTTATCTACCTACTTAGTACCCCTCCAAAAGCCTGGTAAGAGATTATAAGACATGCTCAGGTATGCATGTAAATCTCTGAAGAGATTGTGTCTCTCTAGAGCAATAGCTGGAGCTTTACTAATTGGATACAATTTAAAAGCTCTGCACATCTTAGTCATGGACTTGAGTCAAGCATCTCTAATTCCAGGTTCCAAATTTTACTGGAAACTGTGAACTAGATCCACCTTTACATAGATCTTGACATGGATGTTCAAAAGAACATTTTTTTTTGCACTTGAAGTCTAGACCGACCTAAATTTTTTTACTTGAGTTATGTTTCTAATGAACCTTCTGATGATTTTCATAGCCTGGGCATGTGTTGAAAGGCTGGGACTGCTTCTGATCATATTCAGCAGCATAGTGCTCTGTGATGAAATAAGTTTTTCTGATCAGCCAGATGAGCACACCTGATTTTGAAGTATGCTGTGGTTTCTTTCCTGCTGGCATGACTGATTTTGCTTTCAATGGAAACCAACATGCATGGCAGTGGGAAGGTGATAATTTTTGGACCTTGTTCAACATAAAGCCAAAAGATAGTGCAAATATCTGAACCTAAAAGCCGGAAATCCCAGAGTTTATATTTAGCGTATGATGGCACTCTAAAAATATTTTCAAGGACTACAGTAATGAATCATACTCTTTTTTTCACCCTGTTTGTTATCTAAGCTAATTGGTACGTGAGAAATACTACAACTTTAATTTTGTTAGCAACCTGTTCATGTAGAGGCTATCAGATGGTGCAGACATCTCAGCCTCTGTTTCTCCTTTGGTATAAGCACTGACAAAACCAAGAAATCTTATTATATTTTTTTTTGTTAGAAAATATGTAGCAGAATAAAATGTGACTTAATGCTCATATTAAATGCAGCAATTCAACAGTAAATCAGGTTCATTCATTCAGAACTCATCACAAACTGACCATTATGTCCCTTTCATCACAATCAGGAAAAGAAAAGCCTTGAGAATAATATTCACCAGACATAGACCCGTAACGATAATGTTTCTTAGAGCACTTAATCAGGCATATTTTATTGTAGGACAACTCCATTAGAAAGACATTCAGAGTTGTGCGTTGCTTTTCAAGTGGAATCCAGTGAATCTCTGAGAGGAATATATGCTTAGGAGTGTCTCATTTTCTCCTGGATATTTCACAAAACCTCTTTGAAGTCTTTGTAGTTATAGTAGGGATAAAATTAATCCTATTCCTGTTACACACTGATATAAATCAGATAAAACTGCTGAGAAACTGATGGCACAGATATTTAGCTGGTTCCTGTCAGTGTAGGACAGTGTAGGACTCACTGAAGTCATGGGAGCTATACCTACTTGGAGTCATTCTGGTTCCATTATTTGTTTCTATCACTGAATACATATGTATTTCTGCAACTGAATTTCAGATTAGGCAGTTATACATGTGCTATGTATTTGTCCTGCAGCATCCAACATAGTATATAGCCTTTCTGCCCTTAATATTTCTAAAGGCAACTGATAATAATGAGGCTATTCTTAAGGAAGATCTACTTGATTTTGGACACATTTCACTGAGTAATTCTCACTGGTGCATCTTTTGTAAAAAATAAGTCTTTATCATTCTAAACCATGTTTTGCACAATAATTGCTTTCTAGAATACATGTGACTTATTTATTGTAGAACTGTGTCTTGTCCAGTATCTCTTCTGTAACAGCTAGCAAAAATGAATGCTTAAGGAAAGAATATAAAAACCAGGAAAAGGGCAGGTCCCTGAGACTATCCTCTTTTCAGCATCAGTAAAGCCAGGTCTGTTCCCTTGTGCACCAGCAAGCAACAGAAAACCAAAAAGAATGCTAGAGACTAGCTGAGGTTTTTGGAAAGGACATGTTGATCCAGTATCAGTTGTTTTCCTCTCCCCATACTTATTGAGGACCCAAATGCTAAGCGTTTCAGCAGCAAAATGATCTAAAGTAGCCCAGAGGCCAAGCTAACTTGTACTAGTTCTAGAAGCATCACCCTGCCCCTGTTCCCTCACACTCTTCTACACACAAAGGTATCAGGCCTGATTCAAAGCCCTGCAAGGTATATAGCAGCCTTTGCTACCATGTCATTGACTGCCATGAGATGAACTAAGTGAATTTATAAATAGGTGCAGGATAGTGAAATCATTCACAGTTTGGTTTTACCAACTTTGACAGTGCTTTGTTATGAAGCTAAGAAGAGAAAGAAGATGGCATGTATTGTTTCTTGTAACATCATGATGTGGAAGAAAGTGCAAGTATGCATTTTGTTATTCACTAGGGTATTCCAAAAGTGACTCACGTTGTCTTTAAGGTTAAAATATTCATCCATTTTACATTAGAAAGAATAACAGAAAAGCACACCTATTTTCAAGGTGAATATGATTGCTGTATTTGCTGCTGCTGTGAGAGTTTCATTGTATAATAAATCAATCATCTTTTATGTATGGCAAAGACTATTTCAGGAAAAGAGAAATACACAGAATTTATTTATTAACTTGTTTTTCAGCTCTTACTCTGAACATGTGTGCAGGGTGTGAAGAAACAGAAACATAGAAGAAGGATCAAAAGAGGAGGAGAAGAACGATCAGAGGAGGAGGAAGCCTGTCATCTCCAAACCAGCAAAAAATATTCTGGGATGACAGCATATCCCTCTGTTTTATCAACCTTATAGTGCAACGGCCTGTGAGACAATGTTGTCAAACGCCTTTTACGTCAGTCCTAGCACGAGAAGGGAGAAGGCAATTGAAGGCAACTCCCTTGGACCAGGACTTGGTAGGTTAGCTTCTGCCTCACCACCTCTGCCCCGCTCACCGCCACCGGTGCTGCCACTCTGCCCGTTCGTCCTGGCCCCTCTGTTCCTTGGTGGCTGCTGCCACCTGGGCATGGCTTGTACACTGCAGGGAGGGAAGGAGTGTCGAGCCTGGCAGCAAGCAAGATGTGAAAAGGAGAAGAAAGAAAATAGCTGAGATGAACAGCAGCAGGGATGGTACTTGCCTGAAGGCCTGAAACAACTCCTGGCAGCCCTGGGAGGCCTTATTAGAACCCAGTGCCGTCTTCATGGACAGTGGAGTTACTACAAAGCTTTTCATTAACCATGCAGCTACTAAATCCTGTACTGTTTGCTTCTGATAGCACTGGGAGCCTGTCAAATGTGATGTATGCCTATGTTAGGTTAGGATGGAGCAACAATTGTACTGTGCTTAACATTCCTATTGTCAAACAAACCAGACAATACCAAAAATGCAGCTTGCCCTAAAACACAAACTGCAGTCATTTGACATTGTAGCTGCTCATTTTTTAAAGCCACAGATATTCAAGAACTGAAAGAGATAAATCTTAATGTGTGAATCTTTTCCCCTGTGTTGTGGTTTAACCCCAGCTGGCAACTCAGCCCCACACAGCCACTCACTCACTCCCCCCAGTGGGGTGGGGGAGAGAATCAGAAGGGTGAAAGTGAGAAAACTCGTGGGCTGAGGTAAAGACAGTTTAATAGGTAAAGCAAAAGCCGCACGTGCAAGCAAAGCAAAACAAGGAATTCATTCCCACTGCCCATGGGCAGGCAGGTGTTCAGCCATCTCCAGGAAAGCAGGGCTCCATCATGCGTAACGGTGACTTGGGAAGACAAACACCATCACTCCGAACATCCCCCCTTCCTTCTGCTTCCCCCAGCTCTATATACTGAGCATGACATCATACGGTCTGGGATATCTCTTGGGTCAGTTGGGGTCAGCTGTCCCCTCCCAACTCCTTGTGCCCCCCCAGCCTGCTCACTGGTGGGGTGGGGTGAAGAGCAGAAAAGCCCTTGGCTCTGTGTAAGCACTGCTCAGCCATAACAAGAACATCCCTCTGTTATCAGCACTGTTTTCAGCACAAATCCAAACCATAGCCCAATACCAGCTACTGTGAAGAAAATTAACTCTATCCCAGCCAAAACCAGCACATTCTCTACCCCTTATTCCATACCATTTATGTCATGCTCAGGTCCCACACTATCCAATACATCCTCATTAACCCCCACCACCCTTCCCATCCTTTGATATAATACAGATATCATTGCCTTAGTCTATGGACCATCTCTATAAAATGTCTTTAAAATGTCCACAAATGTCCACTGAGTTCATTCAGTCCATGACTTTGGGCTTCATCTGTTATGGTGGTCACTGAGGACAGCAGAGGTGGTGTGCTGCATGGAGTTACTGGGCACCAAAGCCAGCTCAGGTCGGGTCACTGCTGCACTTGCATTGCTTTTTGTAAGGCTTGTCCTCCATTGGTTCAGATGGTTCCTGCTATAACTTACTCCTATAACTTGCAACTCAAATCATGGGTTACAACAATTTAAAGGTATTTCTATTATAACCTCCACCCCTGGTCCCTTTGGACCAGACCATCGGGTTTAACATTGCAATGAACTCCTCCCCTTGCCCCTGCTCCAGCTTGGGCTTAGCCACAGACTGCCATCCCTTAGGGGTGTACTTGCTCCAAGTGGAGCCTTATCTATGAGCCACAGTCTCTTCAGAGGCATACCCACTGCAGCATAGACTTATCCACAGCCACCATTGCTTTGAGGTGCTCCTGTTCCAGCATGGCCTTATCAATGGGCCACAATGCCTTCAGAGATGTACCTGCTCCAGCGTGGCCTCACACACAGCCACAGTCCCTTCAGGAGTGAACCTGCTCCAACATGGCCTTACCCATGGCTGCAGTCCCTCCAGGGGTGTACCTGCTCTGTTGTGGGTTTATCCATGGCCACACACTTTGAGGTGCTCCAGCATGACCTCATGCACAGACACTGATGCTTCAAGGTGTACCTTCTCCAGCATGGACTTAGCCTTGGGCCACAATCCCTTCAAATGTATACCTGCTGCGGCACAGACATAACTATGGCCACAGATGTTTCAAGATGTACCTGCTCTGGCATGGGCTTATCCACGGCCACAGACGCTTTGGTGTGTTCTGCTCCCGTGTGGACTCATCCACACACAGGTCACAGTCCCTTCGACTCGGGTTCACACTGGAGTTCCAGCTTGTCCAGTACAGCAGCACAGGAACAGCAGTGATGCCCTGGCCATCTGCCAGCCCAGGCACATCACCATTGCTGTTATCAGAATGTTCCCAGGCACAGCAGAGTAAGATGATAAGCAGTACAGCAGCACAGCAAGCAGCGAAAGCAAAAAACAGCCACTAACAAGCACTAGACTGTAATATACTGTGAGGCAACCAAGCCCCATGGCAAGCACAGAAGCCTGCCAGTTAATAGCTAAACAGCAATAACAGCTATAAATCCGATCTAGCACATTCTAATCAGATCTGTCATTATCTCGAACCCTTCGAGTCCCACATTGGGCACCAAAGAGGACTGTCATTGTTTAACCCCAGCTGGCAACTCAGCCCCACACAGCCGCTTGCTCACTCCCCCCCAGTGGGGTGGGGGAGAGAGTCAGAAGGGTGAAAGTGAGAAAACTCGTGGGCTGAGATAAAGACAGTTTAATAGGTAAAGCAAAAGCTGCACGTGCAAGCAAAGCAAAACAAGGAATTCATTCCCACTGCCCATGGGCAGGCAGGTGTTCAGCCATCTCCAGGACAGCAGGGCTCCATCATGCGTAACGGTGACTTGGGAAGACAAACACCATCACTCCGAACATCCCCCCTTCCTTCTTCCCCCAGCTCTATATACTGAGCATGACATCATACGGTCTGGGATATCCCTTGGGTCAGTCAGGGTCAGCTGTCCCAGCTGTGTCCCCTCCCAACTCTTTGTGCCCCCCCAGCCTGCTCGCTGAAAAGCCCTCGGCTCTGGGTAAGCACTGCTCAGCCATAACAAGAACATCCCTCTGTTATCAGCACTGTTTTCAGCACAAATCCAAACCATAGCTCCATACCAGCTACTGTGAAGAAAATTAACTCTATCCTAGCCAAAACCAGCACACCCTGGTAAAAGTGCTTGGGGACTGTGGCAAAGATGTAGTAGAAAATGTTGCAAATCAAATGGACAGCCTGTTTTGTCATTTCCATGGCTTGTATTAATCAATATTTGCTCTAAAAAAGAGGACATTTGAAAGATGTGCTTCAGAGCACTGCTTGAAGGCCTAGAGTGGGTTCAATGTTTGGTTGAAATGTCCTGGCGGTAAGGACTGTAGCTTGCTCTGTACACTCGGCAGTGTTAACGCAGGGGAAGCAAAAAGAGTCTGTCTGTTTCCTTAGCTTTTCCCCTCTTCCAGTAAATACATCTTTACTGTAACTCGATAACATTACTGAATACTGAACCAGGCAACCAAAAGCCTGTTGTTTAACACTGATACAGCTTGATGCTGTATACTCCAGCTATATTGATGCTGTATTCTCCAGGTGTAGCTGTATTCAGTGGTCAACTGAAGAAAGTGTTTATACTGGGTATTGTTACTGTTGTTGTTTTTAATTAATGAAAATTTTGGTCTTATCCAGACTGTAAAATCCAAGATCCCCTTACTGAGACTGAAGTGTCTCAGTATAAACCGCTCTTCAAAAATAAGTACCCTAGGGATAGGGCATTTGTTCCCGTTCAGGTTTCTCATTCAAATGGGTGAAAAGTTGCGTTTAATTAAATGTACAGAAAATAAAATACTTTAAAAAAAGATTCTTTAAAGGAACAGTGTTTCAGACATGGAAAGAATACTCCCTGTGGCAAATTTCACACTAAGACAAAGATTCCTTATATTTGCAATATCAGCAAACAACAGATTCTGATGAGTAATGGTTTGATAGAGCAGCTCATGACTTTAAAGGAATGAAAACCAGTTTTGTTTTGTTTAGTGAAGAAAGCTTTTAATTTCTTTTTTGGTCTAAATGGCAATTTTCATTTCTTTGGAAATTTTCAATTTTTTTCAATGAAAGTCAGGAAAAAACACCATGCCATTCTCTAAAAACCAAAATTAAAACCATTTCATTATTTCCAAATGTACAGATTTTTCTACTGAAATATATTTCAGATGTGAAATAATAGTAATTCCCTTCAATTTTCTATTCAGAAGAGTAGAATATTAACTTCCTAATTCTGAATGGAATGAAGCTTGAATTATTAAAGTAAGGCTGAGCCAGGCTGTTAACCTCCGATAAGTAATATTTTTGCAGACTCTGAGAACCCACAAAAGAAGAAGAACCCTTTATATGTGGAATACACTTCTGGTTTAGTAGTGACCCCACTGGTGTCTGTGCTGCAATATGAACACCCTGCAAGGCATACTGTATTCACAGGATGAATTTCAATGCCTGAGCTTGTGCAATTCATTGGCAAAACCTGCAAAAATTAAAGCAGTTCAAATGGCTTGGGTTTTGTTGGGGGATGGGGGAATTCATAGTATTGTGTCGTGTTTTATTTATTTCAGTGAGTAATATATGCGTTTCAGGGTTAACCCATGCAAGAAACAACTGATGTAAAATGTGATCAAAAAGGAGCATCACAGAAAAATTCTTTGTTATTTTATAAGCCAGAGGACAGTCTAGTCTTTCTGTTCTTAGAAAAGACTGCGTGTGAGAGAGAGAGAGAGAATACTTCAAGTCGTGAGGACTGCAATCTTAAACTGAATCAGTAATTAAAAAAGGTTAAGTAAGCCCTTGGGGCAGAGACTATTTTCATTATTGCCTTGTACAGTGCCTGCCACAGCAGAGTCCCTCCTTTCCCTTGGGAGCTCAGGGCGTTGCTGTGATGCAAGGAGTAAAACCAACAACAACAATACTGGGGGGGGAAAAAACCCCACCAAACCAAACAACACTTAATATGCAGAGTTTCTTTCTTTCTCTGGTCTTTGCTACACTATGGATTAGAGGAGAAAGCCCAGCCACAAAATAGCAGAAATAAAACATTTGATGGATTTGAGCTGTGAAGCAGGAATCTGTTGCTGCTGTAAACTCCATAGCCCCACTTGCCTCAACCAGGTGGAAAACACTTCCCTTAGTAGAGGATCAGCCTTGGGGTCTTTCTTACTGTTTGTATCTATCACGTCAAGAAATCACATGCAGAATGATACGTTGTGGATGAAAGATTGTTTCATAGCTGGAAATTTTGTTGACCGGGTTAAAACTAAGGAAAACAACACTTTTTTCTTCTGCAGTATGCTTAAAAAGATACCTTGTGCAAAGTCCATTACGACACTAGTAGTAGAAACAGCGATAGCAAAGAAAAGAAAAATAAAAAGTGAAGAAAAGAGGAGAGTCTGATGGGAAAGGGAGAAGGAAAGGAACTGGAGGTGATATTTTATGGAAGTTTTTCCTGTCTGAAGTGTGTAGGATCAGGCTTAATCTGGAACAGTCACTGTGTCCAGGACATCTAAATTCTAACAGCACTGAGAAACAGATTTTCCTGTATGCTTTGCATATGTATGAAGGACCCTTAGACTCAGACTCAGGATGAGAGAATAGGGAAATTTTCCATCATGGAAAGATATACTCTTCTTTTAGTTTCTTAAGTAGCCATCTCTAAATAGTATGCAGCATGGGTGACCTATAAGGTAGGAGTGTGAAAAGTCTGCCCAAGACTTGACAAAACAACTGTCCCCAAATTCTGCTAAGGAAGCAGGTGTAAATTCCTACAGGCAGAGCAAATATTGTCTTACCTATGCTATTTCCCTGCCTGAGTTTGCAACCAATAGGGTCTATGGTGGTAATGAGACCTACTAATTATAATCCTAATTATTTTGGACACGGCAAGCTGTGGCAACTAAGAGTCTGGACAGAACATGTGGACTAATGATAAAAGCAATACACTGACATGATGGACATTCTTGGACACCGACATCAATGACCCCTTTAATGGAAGTCCTTTGAAATTCCCTGTTATGAAGAGGGTTGACACCTTCTCCTATGGGAGAGGCAATTCTTGCTCCCTTAAATGGTAGACTCAGAAATACCAGAGTTGAAAACCTGCTTCCTGTGTCACAGACAGCATATTCCTGTGGGCTAGACAAGGCATCCCTCAGTTACTTTGTAGACACAGTTTAATTTCTGCCTGCACAGTTTTGATAATTTACACCAATACCACAATAATTCTCTTCCCCCCCCCCCCCCGGTCTTACTTCAAGACATTGTTGACAAAGCTTTTTCTTTACAAGTAATATGAAGAACAATATACATTTGTTATTCCTATTTTCTCGTTCTTGTATTATGCTCTTAACCCCTGAATCTCTGACATCAATGTTTTTGGTTCATGAATATCCAATATCAGATTTGGGTATGTGGTAAATAAGCTTTACATATCAACTAAACATTCTTTGGTGAGAAGATTGCATTTTCTAGATTATATTAAATGAGTTAGCAAGCATAGCGAAAGAATCATCTAAAAAAAATTTTACTTTCTTTTGGAGTAATTAGAATTGGAGCTACCAACTCCCTGTGATTTTGCTGAGGATCTGTTTCCGTACAGCAGATGCAAGGAGCACCGCCTAGGTCCTCACGTCTTCAGATGACAGTAGTAGTTCTGTGTTCAGAGAAAGAAGATCTGTACTTACAGTGATTCCCAGGGCATGTGTATTTTCATTGGCCTATGGTGATGGGGGTGCAGTTACTTTGGATCTTATTCCCCTGAGATCTTATGCAGTGTCACTGAAATAAACAGAAACTTTGTCCCAGATCTAAGAAAAAACCCAAGAATGTTCTTGCGTTTCAGCTTTTAGAACCTGGTCTTTGCAGTAGAGTCTGTATCCCTGAAATACAATTAAAAGGGCTTCCTGTACAACACCCAGGGATATTATACACCCCTTAACAAGCTGTTTGACAGCCAGCGTGCAGAGTGGGCAGCCATAAGCAGGCAGCTCCTTCCCATGCTACATCGGAGCCCGAACCCCTCAGCTGTAGTACTAACCAGATATCTGAAGGACTTACTGATAGAAAATCATCACTCTTCCATGCAAATAAAAAAGTGATAACCATCATCGACTGTCACTGAGAGCATTTTTACTCAGTGGACTCCCAAGACACTTACTGGCACAGGCTACCTAGATAAGTCTGGCAGTGAAATGACTTGTCTGTGCACCCCTTTAAAGAGGGGGTTAAAGATGAACTAGCTATCGGTATGCACAGCACTGAGCTCCTAGGGATCTGCAGAACCTGTGCTCTTGAGTGAACTGAAATATTAAATACTGATGGTATTTATTGAGCTTAGGTGACTGAAACATAAATGGTAGGAAAGCAGGGAGGGGTAAAGGGATCATGATTTTTAGACTCAGCTCCCTCAATTCTACTAGTGCAGCATTGAGAATTTAGGATTATTCCTGAGTTTGTACCTCTGTCCTTTGTTTAAGTGAAAGTCCATAAACTTGGAAAATTCAGTTTCCCTTAAATCAGTTCACATACTTTGTAATGAGCCCTGCTACTTACACAGGAATACTTGCATTATGCTGAGTGTGAGATGAGTCACCATGAGAAGCTTTAAAATTAGATATTAATCAGCAAGCTCTATGAGCCCTAATTACTAGGTACCTGTGAAGCTGATACTGCATGGATGATGAAGGAGATGATAGACAGATACACATCATTCTAATTTATTCCAGTGAACACAACGAGGCATGGCTACATGAGCAAGCTAACTCCTTTACTTCTATTAGAAAGCTACTATTGAGGTACCCAAGCTTCTGTACCCCAAAGGAAAAGGTTTTATTAGCTTGGAGTCATGTCATAATGGATTAGGTGAAGACATAGTTAGCAGTGAGTTCATTGAGAAAAGAGTATGTGTTCAGTAATGAATTCTTTAGCAGTTACATTCAGGTGTCTCAGCAGCATGTTGCACAATGACTGTGTTTCTCCCCATGGAAATCATTCAATGTAGTACACTAACCTGCTCTGGCTTCTTTTGACTCTCCCTTTTTATGATACTGTCAAAGAGGAATAACTTAGTATCCTTTGTTGTCTGAATGTCTAAACTAATTACAGACAGGCACTAAAGCTGTATTTGCTGACTTGGCTTCTGCTGACTCAGCTTTTTCAGTGTTTAATGAACTTCTTTAAAATCAAGAGCAGTAAGAGATGGTTTTGCATACAGAATACATCTGACATAACTACAGAATTTTTATTTATCCAGTGGGTACTACACCACTTTTATACATGATTCAGAAAGCGAGGAAAAAAATATCAGCCTTATCAATGGCCGTAACCCCAGGGCTATCATCTGTAGTTTATACAACAGGATTTAAATTTCAGTGGCCACATTCTGAGCAGAGGCATAGTCACAGCTGGTACAAAACCCAGATGGTTAAATCACCCATATACAATACTTGGGTCTTACTTGGTATTATTATTTTCCTTAATCTATCTCTTAGGAATTCATTTTTTTACTCCTCAGGGATGCAAAGCACACCAAAGGTAGTACAAGGGACATAAAGGTAGAGCAGAGCCTAGATTATACCTGTCCTGTTCTGCAACCCAGAGAACATCAAGGTTGCAGTGGGAAGGATCTTAAAGGAAGAATGCTAATTCGTGCATTTCTCTCGGGATGAGAGGATTCCTTCTTCTAACACTCTTCATCAGGTGGTTGGATGTGCTGGAGACTCTCACAGTTAGCTTGTGTGTATGTAGTGATGGAGCTAACTGTTATATTTCTTTTCTTCTAATTTTTAAAATGACACTTGTGGAGACATTTGGATGACTCAGTAGATAATATTTGTAAATCTCGGAAAGATTCTGACGTACAAATTCCTTAGATGTAATGTTCAGGGAATGCTTTGTGAAGTGTTTAACAAAACAAAGAGAGGAATGTTTAAAGAAAACAATACTGATAATAACACTATATTTGCCTCACCTGGCTTCTGAAAATGGCTGTGTTTTATGTGCAGAGTAGGCTGCTAGGAATCCCAGACCCTCTTTCCCTTCCTCCCTTCCTTCCTTCCGTCCTTCCATCCTTCCATCCCTCTGTCCTTCCTCCCTTCATCTCTTCCTCCTTTCCTCCCTTCCTTTTCCTCCTACCCTAAGCTAGATGGAGAACAGAAGAGGAAGAACTGCCTCTCCCCTTGGGTCTGGGAGCAGGAGGAGAACTCCCGCACAGAGGTCAGTGAGTGACTTGCAGCCAGGCGTGCGGATGGCATCAAGGAGCAGGTGGGACTTTGCTGGCTCGGGCTGCAGAAAAGTCTGTTTTCTTTCCCACCTAGATAAGAAGAGCTAAGAAGAAGATTGTGCTTTTATGTTTTCTCCATAGAGTCCCTTCCCTTTTCAGTTCTTGGCTTTTAGGGCTACAAAGCCAGCTCCTCCACAAAACTTGTGGCAAAGCCACAACTGAGTCCATTAAAAATATAATGGCTTGCCAAATACATGCAATTTTGCTTTAATCACAGTTGTCTGTGTTACAAAGAGTTCTTTAAATCGGTAGGGTTCCAGCTCTTAAGGTGCATATATTTTATTAGGAAATATACGAGGAGTTTAAAATGGATTTTGTAATGAAAATACGCAAGCCACTATAATTGCAGTGATACTAGGTGGTGTCTTTGTAACGTCATGCATGCTTATTCTTATATGGCAGCCACAACGTGACATAATTTACAGCAAGTGGAGGATTTGTAGCGTGCAAAAAAGAAATTGAAGACACATTGCTTTGTGAAAACAAATCACAAACTATTATTCTCTGCTTAATCTATTTTGTACTTTCTGTAGTTCATTTAATTACCAAGAGTTATTGTCAATCTCACATTTTGGCATCCTGAAAAGGGCAAGTGCAGTTTGAGAAAACAAATAAAACACTCCTAACACATTTTCCTAGAAGCCTCCAAGTGTTGGCTCTGAAGGAATTTTCTCTAGTGTGAAGGCTTACAGAAGGAGCATAATTGTGGGTCTAATGTTACATGGCTTCCTGGAGAAGATGGTTTGCTGTCATTTACACTTCTGTGATTTTCTTATTGTTATTATATGAGAAGTACTACTTAAAATCATCTGCTTCATTAGCATCATGGATCATAAGATGAAGTAACAATTCACGCTGCTGTAACAGCCTGAAAACTTCCTCTGTACGGATTAATGTAATTTCATTTTTAATTAATATAATTCCCAGAAATGTGTCCAAGTATGAAGACTCAGCTAACAAAGACGTCTCTGGGTGGCTTTGCAGGGTGAAATAATTACAACTTAGTCTGTTCCTTTCTTTGAGAAGTGATATAGCTAGGTGCTGTTTCAGAAACTGCAGTGAAAAGTCTTTTTATGACAGAAATGCCTACTATCTTTCATACTAATGCTAGTTATATCAAGATGGCGCATGAAGTACAGATGTAAGACATTCAGTATGCTACCAAGTCAATCACTTGTTTTGAGTAGATTCTATTGTATTTATTGATGTTTGGCCATTTACAGGAAATTGCTTATCACTTCAAAATTATATTGTTTGTAAAAATTATATGAGGAACCTGAATACATTTCCCCATTATTCATCCATTTTTCATGACAATTTCAGAAAGGTGTTCCTGGATCCGTCTTGGGAAAAATTATTTTGTAATCTAGCTCTTCAAAAGTAACCATGATGTGTGTTCTCATAGTTGAATTTATGCCTTAATATTTGTCTCAAAAGTTAGGAAATGCACGTTGGAAATCCCTCAGTCACAAAATGAGCCCTGGACACAGACCTGTGAACTGTGTGTAGGTATTTTCTCATTAATCTATGGGAAACACTTCCCCCCGGTCTCTTTTAAAAACAAAAAAATATTCCTCCTGTTCTGTGCTGTTTCCCTGTAGCTTGTGATGTTTTTTCAAATAAAAGGTTCAAATTCTCTCTTTCAGGAGAAGGCACTGGACTGTATTTTGTGGACTAAGGCCTAAAGCCCACAGCACAGGGCAGGGTTCAGATCTAACCCATGCCCAGGACTTTACCACTATGTGCAGATGGATTTCATTCTCAGACATGCCCAGGTCTGGGGAAGCAAGTCACCTTGTTAGCTGTCCCAGTGCTCAGCACTGTGGTATTGAAGCTTCTTTCTGCACCTTTGGACCTCAGTTCACCATCTGTCAAGGGGCAATTATTGCCTCATTGTAGCTGTGCACTGAAGAAGGTATTAATTGGACATGTACTATGGCGACAAAGGCAAGCTGAAAACAAAAGAGGATTAGTTTACCAAAGAAGATAATAAAGGCAACAACAACAACAAAAAAATCAAAAGAATAATCTGAGAGACTCCTAATCATAAATGCATTGATCCCAGAATAAAGCAAGCCCAACATTTTGTTGAGATAAATTATTTCATTGAAGTAAAAAAGGCTTCTTGGTTTGCTTCATGATCTTGGAGGTCAGCCATTTACATTCTACTTGCTGACTTTCTAGGCTTTTCCTAGTGTACTCATGATTGTACATAGTGCCTCTGTCTGAAAAATGGTACAATATCCAAAAGAAAAAAACTTTTTCTTTGTTCTTTATATGTACACTTAAATATAGATATTTGGGAAACTCAAAGAAGAATGTTTGTGAAAAACTGTGAACACTGCTTGGCAAAAAAAGGAGCTGTCTGTCTAATTGCTATTTCCATAGTAATCTGTTTGTGTTCTACTTTTCAGATATTCAGTTATGACTGTCAGCTGGCATTGTAATTCTGCCTAAAAAATAGGACATTTCACCTTTCAATACAAAAATCACAACTCTTTTCAGTGAATTCACTTTCTAGAAAATGTGGGATTTATTTTCTAATGTACATAATACAGGACTGCTACAGCCTAGTTCATGATATCTCTGTAGTATGTTCCTACCCTGTGTAGAAAACACAGTAATTTCTAAAGGCTGTGGCTTCTACACAGACCCTGGTAAAAACAGCTTTGGATTTCCTGGATGGGACTTCAGGGGATTCTGTTTATACGATATGATATGATATGATATGATATGATACGATATGATACGATATGATATGATACAATTCAATACGATGTGATACTGGCCCCTACGGAGCACTCCTCACATCCCCTTTCTTCAGTCCAGGTTATGTCCTCTCTTGATCAGGTCTCTCAGTTCCATGAAAGGATCCAGCAGCAGCAGATGTCAGTGATATACATTTCTAAGTCACCTGGTGCAACTTGGTGTGTTGTATATGTCATAACAATTACTGATGGAGAAAGAAATGAAGCTCTGAAAAATTCCTGGCTTTAAAAAAAACCAGACATACACAGACAAGCATGGCTGTACTGCTTTGGCACTGGGTATCATTGAGTTAATTCATCCCTACTGAACTCCAAGGGGTCATTTTGTCTGTTACAATGTAAGTAGGAAATATAGGAAACTTCAGAGCAAATGAAATCTCAGCACACCTTGAGCTATAATTCTGTCTGAAGGATCACTTAGAGATATATAAACTAACTCAGAATATCTATCATGTTTAAAACAAGTTCCTGTCTGTCCTACCACACCCAGTGCCCTTCTAAACTGAGTATAAAGCTAAAGGACATTTGAGGAATAGTGATGCTGTGGTGGGTTGACCCTGGCTGGATGTCAGGTGCCCACCAAAGCCATTCTATCACTCCCCCCCTCAGCTGGACAGGGGAGAGAAAATATAACAAAGGGCTCATGGGTCAAGATAAGGACAGGGAGAGGTCACTCAACCAATTACCGTTATGGGCAAAACAGACTCAACTTGGGGAAAATTAACTTAATTTATTGCCAATTGTCGTGGTTTAACCCCAGCCAGCAACTAAACACCACGCAGCCGCTCACTCACTCCCCCCCACCCAGTGGGATGGGGGAAGAAAATCGGGAAAAGAAGCAAAACCCGTGGGTTGAGATAAGAACGGTTTAATAGGACAGAAAAAGAAGAAACTAATAATGATAATGATAACACTAATAAAATGACAACAGCAATAATGAAAGGATTGGAATGTACAAATGATGCGCAGTGCAATTGCTCACCACCCGCTGACCGACACCCCGCCAGTCCCCGAGCGGCGATTCCCCGCCCCCACTTCCCCGTTCCTATACTGAATGGGACGTCCCATGGTATGGAATACACCGTTGACCAGTTTGGGTCAGGTGCCCTGGCTGTGGCCTGTGCCAACTTCTTGTGCCCCTCCAGCTTTCTCACTGGCTGGGCATGAGAAGCTGAAAAATCCTTGACATTAGTCTAAACACTGCTGAGCAACAACTGAAAACATCAGTGTTATCAACATTCTTCGCATACTGAACTCAAAACATAGCACTGTACCAGCTACTAGGAAGACAGTTAACTCTATCCCAGCTGAAACCAGGACACCAATCAACCAGAGTAGGGTAATGAGAAATAAAACCAAATCTCAGAACACCTTCCCTTCACCCCTCCCTCCTTCCTGGGCACAGCTTCACTCCCAGATTACCTACCTACCCCCACCAGCGATGCAGGGGGATGGGGAATGGGGGTTATGGTCAGTTCATCACACATCATCTCTGCCGCTTCATCTTCTTCAGGGGCAGGACTCATCACATTCTTCCCCTGCTCCAGCATGGGGTCCCTCCCAAGGGAGACAGTCCTCCATGAACTTCTCCAATGTGGGTCCTTCCCACGGGCTGCAGTTCTTCATGAACTGCTCCAGTGGGTGTCCCTTCCACGGGCTGCAGTCCTTCAGGCACAGACTGCTCCAGTGTGGGTCCCCCATGGGGTCACAAGTCCTGCCAGTAAATCTGCTCCAGCGTGGGCTCCTCTCCCCCCAGATCCGCAGGTCCTGCCAGGAGCCTGCTCCAGCACGGGCTTCCCACAGGGTCACAGCCTCCTTCAGGCATCCACCTGCTCCGGCGTGGGGTCCTCCCCAGGCTGCAGGTGGATATCTGCTCCTCCGTGGACCTCCCTGGGCTGCAGGGGGACAGCCTGCCTCACCATGGTCTTCCCCACGGGCTGCAGGGGAATCTCTGCTCCGGCACCTGGAGCACCTCCTCCCCTCCTTCTGCACTGACCTGGGGGTCTGCAGGGCTGGTGCTCTCACATGTTCTCACTCCTCTCCCTGGCTGCCATTTCTGTGCCTGCAACTTTTTTCATTCTTAAATCTGTTATCCCAGAGGCGCTACCACTATCGCTGGTGGGCTCAGCCTTGGCCAGTGGTGGGTCCGTCTTAAAGTCGGCTGGCATTGGCTCTGTCGGACATGGGGGAAACTTCTAGCAGCTTCTCACAGAAGCCACCCCTGTAACCTCCCCCGCTACCAAAACCTTACCACACAAACCCAATACAGATGTATAAATAGATATAGGGAAAGGCCACATGAGGAAAAAGTCTTTGTCCACTTTCTTCTTCCAAAAGTTTTAGATGGATATCTGTCTGTCAAATTTGGTTGAGGTTATTAAGTACTTTAGAGAGCTGAATCCTGTGTGGGCTGTGAGGTGGAAAAACACCAGGGCTAAAATGTAATGTTGCTGTTGGTCAAGAGTCAGATCCAGATGAGGGCAGATACCTTAGTTGTCTTCAACTAGCTGCCTACAAGCAAGTCCCTAAGTTACCAGTAAAGCCAGCTCCAATTAAATGTAGGTCTCTTAATCAGGAGGCAAACCTCACTATTGCAATCTAAGTTTAGAATAAAAGCAGCAGATTGACACAAATAAACATATGCACAAGCTCAAGGGAAAAAGAGAAGTGAGAGATGGAGAAACTTTGTTTATGCAGTAGGTCACATGCCTAGTCTGTGGAGGGTAGAGTCCAGCTTTGGGAATGCATACTACTCCTGTAAGTGTGTATTTATTCGCATTGTTCCACAAGGCGCTCATATGTAGCATATAGATGCATATAGTGACATTCATCATATTTATTTTCAGCTGTGTGGAAGTTTAGTGTCTGTCTGAACTCCTTGTTCAAGCTCCCTTTTCACACAGAGAGAGAGGGCACTTGTAGAGACTAAATCATTCACCTCTGAGACACCAGTTCAAGTTGAACAGCCACAACCACAGGTCACTTTTCAAAATGTAAGCGCTGTACTAAAGCACAGGTGAAAAGCAACAGTGTCTGGAATACCATATAGAGATCTTCAAGAAGGGCAGATGAGAAAAAGGAAAATGTATTCATAAACATTACTCTACTCATTGAGCCCAGTACAATACTATTTGAAAAGGATTGGGAGTGGAGAGAAATACTACAGAAATGAGTTTATGAAGAAATATGGGTGAGGCAATATTGTTTTTGTCAAGGCCACACACACTTGTGAGAGATTTCACATAGATGAACCACTCCTGGCATCTTAAGCGTTCTGTGTTTTGATGAGCTGGCTTAGCCAATAGAAGTGGATGTAAAACCTCCTTTGATTTCCAACAGGTGATAACACTGTGGCCCAAGGCTTTGGGAGAAAAAAAAAAAAAAAGACCCTGTCTAATTTTATCATATGCAACTTCAGACTCTTGAAATATTGTCTATAAAGTGAAAAGATTTCATTTAAAGTTTGCTTTTCTGTTTATTTTTCCTTTGTTGCCCTATAGGCCTGGAGTTACACTCATTCAAGCCTGAGAATCTTTACCACAGGCAAATAAGCCAATTACCCCTGAAAAATCCTTGGTTTGTTTTTGTTTTTGTTTTTGTTTTGTAAGATTAATTTTCACATAACAAAGTCAATCCTACATGGAAAAATGCAGTCCATCTTAATAACAAATCATTTCCAAAGCAGAGAACCGCAAAAAGAAAGCACAGAGCAAGCATGGATTTGCCATGGGAGGGGAGAATTGGGCTCTAAGTCCACTCCAACCAGTAAAAGCTGTGGAGCAGGTCATCCTTTGCTTTACAGTTATGTTTGCAACTATGCAGATGTAATTTTCCTTTCCTTTCCCTCCATACTATTCTGATCTGTACCTGTACCTAAAGAACAAAAATTTTTAGAGATACAAGGTATGCATTTGCATAAAATGCATACTAAAAGATCACACCTTCATAAAATGAGCTGCCCCTATGACATATGCTGGACTGATAAAACTGAAATCCAAAGTTCTCAAGTCATCTATAGAACAATCTGTGGAAAACCTGTGCAGTCAAAATTTTCTAATTTTCATCAATCATACTCATTTCTAGTGGTGAAATAGTAATCCTTCAGCTTCCAACCCCTTCCAAATTTCCTAACGAAAATGTCAATTATATATAGTGGTTTTAAAGATGCAGATGCCTGTCATTCACATAAAAGCCACAAAGCCACATAAAATAATAATGACATTCATTTACTTGGATTCTGGTTCAGAAGAAAAATAGTGACTTGTGGGACATTGTACATGGCATAATTCCTTGAGCCATCAGCTTAAAAATGTATCTGAAAAGTATCATTACTCTGGAGTATATCTTTTCTGTGAACAAACTTCAGTGATGAGTTAGTTCTTGCTGTGGGCCTTGTAAGCTAAACCAGAGATCTGTTCTTTGGAGAAAGAGAATCAGTCTTTCTAGTGTCTGATGAAAACAGAGGCGGCTGTCAGAAAGAAAGAAAACAGGGCTGAAGTCAGGAATCACCTACAGAAAATCTGTCATGAGTTATGCAGAAAGAGAAGCTGAGTAGCCAGGAGTTAACTTTGTTCAAGTATGTTGTGAGTGTTTAACAAGCATAAGTAAAAGAGGTTTGAGTGACCAATCAGGGACATAGGGGAAAACCTAGTGAAATTAATCTATACAGTTCCTTCTTCTTCCTTCCTCATTCACTTGGTTCACTATAAAGACGAGTGTAGAAAGCTTTCCTTGCTGTAGTTCTGAACTGAGAACAAAGGCCTGAGAGAGTTGTCAAAGCTTTATCTTGCTGGGTCAGCCTGGTTGTGCAGACTGTTAATTCTGAGGTCACTGGTGGCCAGCATCTCATACATAATGGTAGGGACACAGAGCCAAAAGTATGTCATGCACTTCAGTGGCCAGAGGAACTCATCACAAGAGTGTTTAGGTCTTTTAGTGGCAGTCGTGTTTCAACTGTCAACCTGAAAATACAAAAGAAAAAAAAAATAACAAAATTGAAGATGTTTCATTTAAAATATACCCACAAAAATCAGTGTTCCTGTTCCCCAAATACTTTTTATCTGCACAAACTATGCCATTTAGTTGGAGTTTTCTTTTTATGGGAGAGAGAAGGCAAAAAGGAATAAGGAGGAGACCTTGCACTTGTATGCAGAAGGCGGCTTTTCTTCATAGAGGGTGCCTTGTGGTGTTCCCGTTTACTCAGCAATTCACAGGTCAGAGTGTGTGTTGAAGAGACAAACATCTCACCCAGGTTTAGCCCTTCTGTCTACCTTTAGCAGGCTCTCTGCATGGAGGAGGCTGAGGACAGCTGTCCTCTTCCAGGCTCAGCTGTGCTGAGAGTTTTCCACTCCAGCTACTCATCACCGTGCCTTCCCCAAGGCTACTGACACCCTGTGCTGGCTGACCGACTACATTAGCTCTCTCTAATCCACTCTAAGGAAAAAATTAAAAAAACACAGGCTAACTTCAAAAGTTTAAATAGTAACTAGTTATTAATTTGGCCCACGAAGACTAAAGCATCTTAAGGTGTTTTCCCAAAGCAGTTCAGTAGGCATTGTGGAAAAGAGGTAATTTTGTCAGCATGTGGCAAAAAAAGCAGCTTTAGATGAGCTTTTTTATCTCTGACATAACAGTTTAAGGCATATTATTGTTTATTACCTCAGAATCAAAACCAACCATTCATGAAAGCAAGAAATACAGATATCCCACATTTGAGATAAGTGATCCCTGCACTCATTCTGCATCTCAAAGTCTCGTTAAGAGAACCCAGGCTATGGATGGTTGGCTGGTACTTCTACCATGCCATAAGGTTTTCACTGTCCTTAACCAGAGTGACTGAAAGTATGTTTCACACTGCCTCATTGAAGAGATACAGAATATCACTAGGCTACATGATGAAAAGATAACACAACTGTTGGAGAGTTAGAAAGAGGATCATCCTTGGGCACTTTGGGCACTTTGTGTATTACTTCAACCTTATAAAAGATATTGTTTTTCTGAACTTCATGCAATTTTTAGAAAGGCCAGTTTTTGTTTGACTTTTGGAAGAAACAGATTTCAACATGTGTCAAGTACTTTTAAACAAAATTCATCAGAAAGGATAACCTTGGACCCCCGTTCAATATCTTAACATGCAGAGACACTTTGATTCACATGATACCACTGTGAAACTGTATTTTGTATAATTTCCAGAAGTGAAGTATAAATATTTCCAGCAAAGCATTCTTAACATAACTTTGTTTGCTAAGTGTGTTTCTTCCTTTTTGGAGCTTGTTCCTGTCATAGGAAACCCTTTTTGTTTTAATGGAAAAACAAAATGGATGGATTCCTCAGATTTTCATTTCTACCACTCTGCAAACTCACAAAACCATAATGTAAGGCATTTGTGACAAATCCTCAAGAATAATGTCTGAGAGCCCCTTGCTAGAATATCGGCCAAGAATACTATTTCTGTCACTTCCTGTTTCTCACCACGCTGAAAAGAATTGTAAACATGACATTTCTCCTACTATTTGTGCACTTTTAAATTCTGATCTCAGCAGGAGCCAGGAAAAGCACAAGAACACAAACCTAACTGCTGGACAATAAGGGAAGCTAAGATTCGGAACAAATGACCATTTCATTGCTTTAGATTTGTATTTCTGGACAAAAAAATTGCTAGTCAAGGCTTATAAGGCATTTTCAGAAGGTGTCCTGTTTCTGACATCTATTTTAGAATAGGATTAATCAAATCCTAGGTGTCTTTATTTCTTTCCACTGACTACAGAAGTATGACCAGCTCTGCTGTAAATGTTTACATGGCAGATGTATCCATTCGGTCAGCTGAGTCCCATCTTCTTTGCTTACCTACAGGCAGACATGTCAGTCCACATATTGATTTTTGCTTTTATACATCTTGTAACAACCATATTGCATCAATTGAAAGAGACATCTTTATTTTATTGTCTATAGTATCTTTTAAATACAGCAGGCGTTACTAGACCCTGTTTACTCAACAGCTAAGCATAACATCTAACCTCCAACTGAGCAATCTCCATCCTATAAACCAACTCATATATTCACCCATGCTAATTTTCCTGTATCACAGGAAATAGAAGTCACAGTAATAGAATCATAGAATCATTTAGGTCAGAAAAGACCTTTAGAATCATCAAGTCCAAGCTAACACTGCCAAGTCCAACACTAAACCATGTCCCTAAGCACCACATCTACATGTCTTTTAAATACCTCCAGGGATGAAGACTCAAGCACTTCCCTGGGCAGCCTGTTCCAATGCTTGACAACCCTTGCAGTGAAGAAATTTTTCCTAATACCCAGTGTAAACCTCCCCTGGCGCAACTTGAGGCTGTTTCCTCTCATCCTACCGCTTGTTACTTGGGAGAAGAGACTGACACCCACCTCGCTACAGCCTCCTTCCAGGTAGTTGTAGAGAGCGATAAGGTCTCCCCTCAGCCTCCTTTTCTCCAGGCTGAACAACCCCAGTTCCCTCAGCCCCTCCTCAGAAGACTTGTGCTCCAGGCCCCTCACCAACTTGGTTGCCCTTCTCTGGACACACTCCAGCACCTCCATGTCTTTCTTGTAGCGAGGGGCCCAAAACTGAACATGGGACTCGAGGTGCGGCCTCACCAGTGCCCAGTACAGGGGGATGATCCCTTCCCTAGTCCTGCTGACCACACTATTGCAAATAATAGCTATGCTTCTTTTCATTGTTATTCACTGAGGAATAAAGACATGGCAATTTTATCATCCTTGATTCTCTCTCTTTTTTACACTGCTTCAATGCCAGAATCAATTCTACATTGTGAAGGAGAGTCCTAAATATCTGTTTGACATGCTGTTTGCTGTACGGTGTAATCTCTAAATACAAGTGTCTGCCCTCACTCATTTAAGCAAAGGCAGAAAAGGAGCCCAAAGAAGAAAAAACAGTTTGTGACTCTGATGGTACTGAACAGCAAAAAATTGTCCCTTGTTGCAAAAGACATTAGGAATGGCCACAGAGTGTTTGTTCAGTCATATGGGTCTAATTTAGCAGCTCCTGGAAATCAAAGAAGAAACTTCTGCAAAGCAGGGTTTCTCCATTAGGAAGGACATTCTTCTGCACAGCTTGTCTACTGTAAGAGAAGGGTTTCGACTGACTTTGTTACCTCATGCTTAATTGGTAGCATCTTGTGGAAGCAGCTGTGTAATAAAGGTTTCAGAGGATGAAATCTGGCTAAAATGATCTCAAAAATCTTCATTGCTACTGAATGATTTATGCATAAAAAGAAATGACTGTATGTTATATTAAATAATGAAATATTGGCCAATTAGGAATGGACTCTGGTATTCTTTGGACGATTTGAATGTCATCCAAAACCAATTTGTGGAGTTGACTGTTGGCAACTTAATTACAAAACACATTTCCGTAGTAGATCAGAAATAGCATGCTTGAATTTGTACAAGTTAATTCCTGATTGAATTTACAGTACGCTAGGACAGATACTTCCTCCTATTTGTGCAGCACAACAAAAATCCTGAGCTGGAAAAGGAATAATAACAAAAAGCGCTTGCCTCCAAGCTTTTTATTTGTTTGTTTGTATAAAGGTAATGGGAACTCTTTGGGAACATTTTTAATAGAGATGTAATGCAAGTATTCTGCAATGAAAAAGGAGCAAGCTGCCATGGTAATTTTACTCCTAGTGATACTATGGCCACCAAAATAAGCAGAGAAAACTGTGACTGCATTTTTCAAATGTGTGGAGGGAAGTCACATGCAGTTGGAATGCCTCTGCAATCTGGGTTTGCATTCAATCATCTGAGTTCAACTATAATTTTTCCACTAATAAAAGTTCAAATGGTTCAGATTGGCTTCTGTTACAGAGAATGCACTGAAATTTTGGCTGTGATGACATTCATGGGCATGGAAATATGCTTTATATAACCCTAAATTTCTAGAAAGTGAAAATGCTGAAGATGTCTTTCTCCCTTTCCTGAATTTTTAAGATTTTGTTTATTTTTTTGGTTAAAAGTGTTTGGATATCTTAAATATATTGAAGTAATATAAGATATATAGCTTGGATATAATGTTTTAGCTTGAACTCCTAAGTTGATAACCACTCAAGTAGTGGTTAATATAAGACAATTAGGACAAATTTTACTGATGTGAAAGTTATTTAAAATAGACTATTGTGACTTTGCAGCCTCAGTGTTGGAGTACCCCATTTAATACATTTGAGAGGGCCAGACTGTGAAGGTCAGTTAGCATTATGTGAAAGTTATTCACTTAAATGGTGGAAACCTTAAAACTAGTCTTTCTGAAAAATTATGCTTTCAGCTTTTCAAATTTTCCTCTCTGTACAAATTTCAGGAAATATTTTTTTAACAGAGGAAGTGAAAAGTCTGTCAGACATTCAGTGGGTTCTGTAGCACATGCCACTTATGACTTTCAATTGGTAGATAAATCAGTCTGAATTGGCTCTACAACCCCCTGCTTCATGGTCTTTCTGATCAGTCCACTTATTCATATAGGATGCTCATGATACGTTCCAGTTTTTGAGGTGGACCGTTGTGTACACCAGGACTACAAAAAGTACAGGTTCTAGGACAGAAAAACATTTAAATACAGTGCTAATAAGTAAATTGTATATCCTAAATTAAAAACAAAACAAAAAAACCCCAATGGAGCCTGTTTATATTTATCCATCTTTTTGCTATTACAATCTGGAGATCTGGTCCAATAAAGGACTTAATTATGTGTTGAATTGATAAATTCCATGAGATTATGTATGTGGTTAACTGCTTTGATGGATCCAAGACTTAATCCTTAATGGTTAATTTTTATTGTGGTGTGTTTGTAGTAGGGCCAAAAGTAGTTTAACTGTCTTATTTAATTTTGATATACAATATGTAAACATGGTGGTTGCATTAAGAATCCTATGGAAGAGTTACAGAAAGAATTTACTATCAAATCCTGTAAAATATTTTCTAGTAAGTTTGCAAGTTGTGAATAGAGAAGTATATGTTACTGTAAGCTCATGGCTGAGCATTTATTAATTGTTTTGTAAAATAAAAAAGAGCTGCATAGATTAAAAACATATGAAACAGATGAAATATAGACATATATAAAAACTATTTTCCTCTGTCTATTTAAATGGCAATCTTCCCAGGGTAATCAAGCATCATTCTAATGGCTAGAACTGGTTGCTTAAATGATAACATACTGCTTTATTGATTAATTATGTTGCTACCTTCATTACATCAAGAAATGTCTGATATGGATTTCATAAAAGATTAATTGCAGTCTAGCTCCAGAAAAGTATCACCTTTTACAGAAAACAATCCAACATGAAGTAATACAAAATAGAGAAAGAGATAATCAAAGACCAGGAGTGAAATTCACACTTACATAGTGCAAATGTAAATTTGAGGTGAGCTAACAAAATCAATCAGAGTCCAGTCCCCACGGAAGCTCAAAAAATCTTCCATATCCACTAGAAACTGATGTTCAGTCTTTAACCCAGTCTCTTTCTCATTGTTATAAACCCATCTGGAGTTTTATTGTTTTCTATCTTTTAATGCTGTTTCCCTGACATTCTTGGACTCTCCAAGTCTTCAGAGCTTTAGAATTCTATGTTATACATTTGATACTCGAAAGTTGGAAAGAAAACACAAATTGCAACCCAGTAAACTGCAGTTCTCATACTTCCCTAGCATATGGTTGTGATTTTGTAAAAGTACTGTGTGTGTATGTGAGCACTGTGTATCTCTACAGAACTGATTCAAAGAAAAAAAACCCAAAACATTAAGATAAGAAATAACCTGAAGATAGACATGGTGATCAAAAAAAGTAACGATGCTGAGTAAAAACTGACTTCCATTGGGATTTGTTACAAATTGAGAAATTCCATCAGTGTGTTTTAGTTCTGCTTTTCAAATTCATTAATGATCTAGAAGAAAGAGTCTGAATATATTAGTGAATCCATACAACGGGAATTTGTAGAAAACAGAGAACACAGAAAATTAGAAAGAAATCCCAGAACTGTTAGATAAATGCACAGAGAACAACGTTAGTACAGTATAAGTTGATAGATATAAAGAAAATAATTCAAAAGCCCTGCACAACTGCCAAAGAGAAACTGGAAAACAGGTATGCCAAAAGTAGCTTTGAGATGATATTAGATAGCAAACAAGATATAGTAAGAGTTTGCATTATGATATGGAAGAAATTCACCAATGTAATTTTAAAATGTCTCCATGGAGAAATCATGTCATGAAGGAGGAATATAATACTACCTATTTATCTTACCCTGCAGGATACATCTTTGATAGTTGAAATTTGGGCACTGTATTATCAAAAAGATAACAACTGGGCTGTTTACAGAGATTAAAAAAAAAAAAAAAAAGAAAAACAAAGGGAAAAACAAGGCAGTTAGAAGGAAAATTAACTAATTAACTTGAAACATACAATAAATACCACTGAACACAGGGAAACTATTCACCCAGCTTAAAGATTTTTAAAGTTCTGATTCCCATTTCTAGAGGTAGGGGAAATTTTGTGGTTGAGGTTTTATTTTCTTATTACATTATTTTTTTACAGTGAATGAAACTATTTTTGGGAAATATATGAAAAATGAAACTTGTAACTCATCTTGATGTGTTTGTAGTGAGAGAAGGATGGCATGGAAACAAGAGTGTGCCAAAAGGTAAACCCATTTTTGAAAACTAGCTTTTTTAGTTGTCATCTTTATTTTTGTTTGTTGTGTCTGTCTGCTGAACTAAAAAATCAGTTCTCACATTTCTCCGTTTAGTACCTTGCAGCAGAAACCCCTGAGAGACTCCCATAAACTTACTTTATTGAGGCAATAACCCAGAGAGTGTCATTGTTCTGAAGGGAATAGGCATGATGACATACTGCAAGTACTGAGGGTGCATCAACACCTGAAAATGAGATGTGTGATGCTGATTAATCAAGAGGGTTAGAACTGTGACCCAAGGAAAGATATGAAGACAGGGAAAGTAGGTCTGAACATTAGGGAAAAATTGTTGATGGAAACAACCATTTGGTGGTTAAATAGTGTCTTAAGGTGTAAGGACTCTGATCTTGTGTATATGGATAAAGCCTAGCACACTCTACAGGAAAATGTGGATATAGTAATAATAATAATAGATTTAAGAGAGATTCCCTCTGGAACATTTAAAACTAAACTGTCTGCAACACTGATGTCTTTGTGGTAAAGGAAAGCTCTTGCACTGGATAGGGGAGGAACAAATAGACCTTTTTCATTACAGATGTCTAGGCTTGTGTGAAGCTAAATGCCTTTAAAAAAATGGGCATTCTCAAGAATGTGGTGTCTGCTGTCAGTATTATAGTGAGAATGTTTCCCTTTCTCACTTAGTGTTCAGTCAATGTGGCAAATAATCTAAATGTTTGTGTAATTGATGCAAGATTGTGTAATTGATGCGGCCAGAGATGGTTCTGCTGCAGAAAACAGGGCTCACTGGATGAAAAAAAAAAAAACAACCAAAAAACAACCAAAAAACAAATGAAAACCAAATACCATGTCTGGATTATGTTATAGCTACACATGGTAGTTTGTACATCTGAGAGGAGAGGGAGAGAAATTGAGCCGGTGAGGGCAAATTCCTCAAATAAAGAGGAAGGGGACTTCGTTGCACCTGAGGGGGAAGGGAGGACATTGGCTTCTACACGCCCTGTGCAAAAAAATGTAATTCATCACTAGCCAGCATGCCCTGTGAGCGTGCTACTTCGTATGGTGTCGGTGAAGACACGTCAGGGACAAAGACATTACTTACAGTGTTAAAGTGTCGTGTCAGGTCACTACTTGAACAGCAGCAGTTACAAGCACATGCTTCTTTTGTGAATTTGCTTGGATTTTTAATCCTTAAAGCTGCTTCTTTTTGGATGTTTGGTTCCTGAATAAACATTTAGGCACCTTATAGTAGAGGGCAAAATTGTTTAATGTTTTTGTTTTCAGCTCGCTGTGTAAATACTGCATATGGGCTATACTGCTGAAGGGGCATGAAAGCGGGCAGCCGAGAGGAAAGCTACTCATGTGCCGTGACCTGGCTGCTGCTGGCGGGGTCAGAGCGAGCATCTCGGAGCGGTGTGAGATGCTCTGAGAGCAGCTTAGGCTTGGCGTGGAGAAACTTCAGCATTGCCTCAAGAGGCAGGCAGGGTTAGAAATAAGGCAGCTGAGATAGTCCTGAGAGGAGTTAGCTGTCTTGTCTGCAACAGGGAACAGGCTCATCGCTGAGCCTTTCTCATAATAAGGAAGTTAGGCCCCTGGAAAGCAGGAGGAAAGGACCTATCTTGCAACAATACTGTTACAAAGTAAGAGACAGATTTCTCTTTAAGAATTGCGTTTACTATGGCTGAAACACTGAGCTTTCTGTATTTGAAGAGGAAGTTGCTCTCATTAAGTTTAGGGGGTGGAAGGTTGTTTGGGTTCTTTTGGTTTTGGTTTTTTAATTTAAACAGGCATATTTTTTGAGATCAAATAGCGTCAGTGTCATCTGGCACAATCATTTCAAAAGAAAAGCAGGGAGGATGTAGTTCCACTCTGGTTGCTTTAGGATCCTATCACATCTCAGTAAACATTTCCTGGTATTTACGTGTCCCAAGCATTTATGATTCATGTTGACCTCGCTGGAATTTGTGAAACCTAAGCAATTAAAAAAATGCAGGTGCGTTTTCATTAAATGAGTCAAGGTGCATTTTGGAGCCCATCTCTAGGTAAGTACATCTGAGAGGTCAATTTTTAGTGACTACAAATGGTGATAAATTGCAATGGTTTTTACTCTTGAATCACCTTGCCAGCCAAAGTACAAAGTCACTTTAATGAAGAACCCCGACTAAGGTTCATTGAGCAAATGTAGCAAAGGTTTGAAACTATTATCCCCCAGCAGATGTTTTGCACTTCACCTGTCAGCCACAGCTTTCTTGGCAGAGTCAGCATGAGAATCATTCAGCAGCAAACGCAACTAAGGCACCAGTCTGTGAAATGGAGCAGTTGAAAGAAAGCAACATAAGGGTTTTTGGCTTCCGTACTCAGAGAGACTGCAACCTTTGGTGGTGCCAAGAGTTGGGTGCGGTAACACCTATGACCACTACAGTGAACTTTGTCTGAGGTTTTCTGTTCCAGGGTGAGTCTGATTCGTTTGAATTATAGGAGAAAAGCAGCCTAAGGAGCTATTGACTGGATCCGGTACTGGCCTACAGTAAGGTGGACAAGAACTATTTAGGAGTGGAGCTTGTTATGCTGCAAATAGCTCTGCTTTCAATGCAGAATTAGTCTGCATGTTCATAATTATTGTGTCACATAATTTCACAAACAGCAGTGAAACTTCTCCATAAGTTCCTTGATGGTGGCTTTGTGTGAAAATACACCATTCTTTCTTCTTGGTGCTTGATTAATCTTCTAGCTCACATAATGGTGATCGTATATCTTTTTTTTTAAAAGACTGTAACTATTAACATATGTGAATGACTATTATTTTAGCAAGTTATTTGCTTGAAAAATGGGCATTCATTCCCCAAATGCTCAAAATAAACTTCCTTAGAGAAGTATTTGTGAAGAGTGAATAATAAGGGTACATGTGCAGCGAAATCACTGGTGGATCAAAATTTGCCTGAAATGCTCTTCAGAAAAATTCAGCAAGCGCTAGCAGATTTCCAGGTAGAAATAAGCATTCTTGTTCCTTGGAGAGTAACAGCTCTAGTGAAACACAGCGGTATGTGTACATGTATATATAAATACTCAAAGTCAAGGCAGTGAGTTAGCCATCTGAATCTCATTGAAGATAATGAGAACCAAGTGGCCAAATGCCCGCTTACAACATGGAAAATTTTTCCTAGTAGCTCTACGTAATATGAAAAAAAATGTTAAATAATGAAACATTGCAGCTTTAAAAGACTTTTAAAATACAAAACACATCTTAGTCAAGACAAGTTTACTAAAAAATTGTAAAAACACGATAAGCATCTTGGCTGTGCTTAAAGAAACTGTAATAAACATCAACTATTATCATTTAGAAAGAGATAATTTCCATTTCATGTTAATGAACTAGCGAAGACAAAGGATGCTTTACTGTCTACTAGCTCTACATGCTTGTTTATGTCTTCTAAAAAAGACACAATCTAAGTAGAAATTCTCAGAGAAGTTCTGGAAGGGCACTGTAATTATTGCAGTTACAAGAGGATGAAGAAAAAAAAGCCCATCATGTCATGGAGTCTGCAGTGGTACTTAAGCAGCAACAGCTTTCGCAAAAAATGACAAATCAGTTATAAATCTGATGCTTAAATCACTCAATAAGATGTATATTTTTAAGGGTGACACAAGCACAGGCACTGGCTGCAAAGGAAAATAAGTTAGAAAGGTTCGTTATATAAATGGAAGCCTAAGGTGAAAACCCACCCTATTGTAGTGATGCAGAGTTTGAAGAAGTGAAATGACTAAAAGTGGGAAATTTTTGTTGATCTGTGTGAGATGTGCATTATTCTACCTTTTAAGTGTCACTCTTTCAAGTCTATGGAAGAGAAAGAAGCCAGAAAATGCTCTTTCTTTGTTTTACTTTTATTGTAGTGTGAAGTGGAAACCGAATTTTACACTACAAAATGGATGATTATCCCAGCATGGAACAAAACAAGTTAAAACATGGAGCAGAGGAGGATATCTGTGTATGTCAATCAACAGATAGTCCTTAGAATGAGTCAAATGACAGAATATGAGGAAAGTGAGAAAAGCCCCACAACTCTGGATAAAAGTTCCCTTGTGCTCATTTTTATTACAGTTCAAAACTGAAAGGTTGTTCAGCAGGGTTCATGACACAGCAACTCATCTGAATTGAAGCATGAGTTTTCTAGCATTCCGACTGGAATCTCTAAGGGCTGAATGGCCTCAAAGGGAAACTGATTCCCAGCAGTTTTGATCCTTAACCGGTCAATGCCTGAACATTTTGATTGCCTTTATCTTCACTAGGAAGATCAGCTTAGGCTGAAACGGAAAGACATTTGTGGTGTGCAAACCATGTAGAACCAAAACCATTTTAAAAACCCACAAAGTTTTAGGGATTTTTCTACAGAATTTTACCAGGTATTTCAAAGGTTTCATTTAAAAACTGGGCCCTGATTGACTTTCTTGTCCTCTTCATGCACTAAGCATACATATATCAAATCATGCTTTTAATTTTAACTCTACCTAATCTCTGATAGTGTATGACTCTGGCCGTGCAAGCATGCAACAGTTTATGAATGCAACCTCAGTGATACATATATAGTATACACTTCAGCCACCTGAAAGTTTAAAGACAAGGGAAGTCGGCTGCCACTGCCTGCCTTCTTGCACTGCAAAGCCCTTACAGTTTGCTGTGTTGGTAGTTATGAACTAAATTATTTTCCTGGGTGGTAAAACTGTGGACTAACAGTCATTCTGATGAGTGATATTTTAATGAACTAACTGTTTAATTTCTCTAAACATATGAAAAAGATACATGACACAGAAAGCTGTATTCATGCATATAACAATGCACATCTGATTGTACAAAAAAGAGTTGCATTCTTATTACAGCACAGTGTTCATTATATAAGCCATAAGCAGTGCACTAGTCATTTGACACCCTTTGTTTGATATTTAATAATTTTCATGGTTCTGGTCCTACTCCTGTGTTACTCTCTAGTTATAAAAGAGAAGCACTTTGGCTCTTTCTACAAAGTACATCTTTTTCTTTTTTAAGTTAACACTTTTTCCTTTAGCCTATAAGTTCATCACACTCAAAAGAAAGAGTTTTTACAGTGTGTTGGGCTGAAGCTGTGAACTGTTTGGATACATAATTGTGGATTTGGTGGAAAACCTCACATTTTTCATAGTCAGGATGGACTATGATTTTTCCACTTTGCTTTGGCAGACTCATTATACCACAGTGCACGTATGCTTTCCCATAATTACCCACTACCAGTTGTAAACTGTTGGTCTTTATTTTGAAGTTAGGTTTCCACAATGCATGTAATATAAGATGTAATATTACAGAGTGCTGAAATTGATGTAAGAGTACTTTTGATCTTTGACCTATACAATAAACTGCTGCTTTGAGACTGTAAAAATTCATTTAAGCCCCAGGTTAATGTCAGAGAGAAAACTCAGAGAAATAAACAAATGAAATTATTTATGCTGATTGTTTACATAATGACTAGATATTAGCTTTGTTTTGGGGAAATATGTAGACTCTTCCTCACTGCCTTCACTTCTTCCAAATATAAGACGACTTTAAAAATCTCAGTCACTGAAACAGAAACACGCATGTGATTTCATACCACATTGACAAGGATTTGATTTCTTTCCTGTAATTGGCATTAAAGCTGTCAACATCTTTTGTCTTGAAAAGTACCTCCAGCTAGAACATGACTCTCATGTTCTTCAAATTCTCCTTCTTCATGTTATTCTTACTTTTCTAGGTATTCAGAAATCTGCATCAATATTTCCCTCTGGTAATTTGGAACTGCAGAAAAAGCCATAGGAGGAGGAAGGTGGCTTATTGAACACAAAATGCACTGCCTTGAGAGGAACTCATATTATGGCTATCATTTAAGTTTGAATGAGCCATTGTATATGTGTAAATGCATACATATCCTATGCATATACATATGTATTCTGTGTCTTTGACCATGTCGTAAACTTTATGAATCCTGAAAAATCATGTTCCAGCCTGGTATACTCAGGTTATCCAGGCAGAGTGATCTCAGTCCAGAGCAGTACCTAACTCAGTGATATCTAACTGAGTAACTATGTCATTGCTATCTTTTTCTTCTGCATACATTTTACTAGGTTTTTAAGGCCATAAGGCAACTCTGTGATCTAATATCAACTTCAGCATAATATGAACAGCACATTTAAAAAAAAAAAAGTATTACTGTCTTTATCTTCTATGAACTGAGGTATGAAATGTCGTGAAGCTGGGAAAAGTTCATAGACTGCAGATAGGAAACACTTTGGCTATTGCAAAAAAGACTCTGCAGTACCTATGCAAACAAACATACATCCCCAGACCCAACAAATACCAAGAGATGTATTTATGCAGTGTTACATAGTACCTTAGCGATAAGACTCTCTCTGAACATGGCTCTACTGTCTGTATAAGATTTCCTGGGGCTTTGACTTCTGTTATTCCTTTTTTTTTTTCTTTTTCTATTTTTTTTTTTTTTCCCAGAAGAGATAAATATAGGTATAATTATCTGTGTTGATGTATATTTTGGGATTGCTCCAAATCCCACTGAAATGAGCCAAAGACTCTCACTGAATTCTGAGTCTTGTGTTAGGGTCTGTTTCTCTTCATTATATCTTGTCCGTTAATGCCTTCCTATTTTATGTCATTCTGGACTAGCTTTTAATTCATGCTTATCATGGTTTCTCATAAAAGTAACATTTTCAAGTACTATGCTTACCTGACTACCATTACCATTCCAAACATCTATCACACCCATGGCAACTGTACTCACAAATTGTCACAGAAACCTAGACAGCTGGTAGTCCTACTATTGCCTGTGTGAACAACCAAATATTTGAAAATATAGAGAGGACTCTGTAAGGATATTAAGTACTTTGAGGACTGTTTTGATAGCTCAGAACAAGGACAATCTTCTTGCAAAGAAATTTAATAGGAATAGACACAACACAACCAATGGGGAACTCATCTATGCTGAGAGGTGTCCACATTCACATTAATATGAACTTAATTAAATGTACTTAAGGTTCCCATACTTCATTCAGGAAATCTGGGAAGAAACTGAGACTGTTCAGCTCATAATCTGTAAGTCTAACACCATTGGGATGCACTGGCCTTACTTTATGTGAACTACTTAGTGAGCCAGAATAGACTTAACCATCTGCATATGGGGTGCACTTTGTGTAAGTCTGGTTCTTCCTCACCATACTGGGACCGTGCATGCACTGTGGCTGTTTGGCTGGGACCCACGAAGATCAGCAGCTGCACACAGAGCTGCCACAGCTCTAAGCAGGTAGTCATGTTGGGGGTGTGCTAATAAGGGGCTCTCACACAACTTGACCCCTTCAGTAAATCCATACCTGATTATCCTAAGGAAGATGTTATGCCAGTACAAAGACCACATCCAGAAAATAAGCTGGAGAGTCAACACACTAAAGGCAGAAGGCTCTTTTTTTAATTATTTGCCTCCTGTCCTGGCCTTCCTGCATATCTTTCTAAGTCCAGATTTTGCAGTCTCATGACCTGACCAGACAGTGACTTGCTTTTCCTTTTGGTGGCATTCTGTCTGAATGTATTCACCTGCATTCAGCTGGATGCTGAAATTTGCAAAAGGAACACACAAGAAAGTTGTAATTAATTCCTCCAGGATTTAAATGGTAGTGAGCAGAAGCACATTACTTCTAAGGGGGAACCTGCAGGGTTTGGTATATTTTAACAAACAGAGTTTAATTTCACACATTGAGTTAATTCATTTTAGCTTTCCAGTGTCCCTTGGGAGACAAGTCCTTAAACTACATACTGTTTCAACAGAGACCATAATTCTGTTTGCAGAGTGCTTAGTTTAGTGGAACTTAGATCTCCACAGTGCCTCTAGGACTACTGGAAAACAAATGGTAAGTAATAATACAACAATAATACAGCAGCTAGATGCATTGAATGTCACAACAGAATTCCTTCTGATTTACAAGAGGTCGTGCAAAATCAAGATTAAGCTCATGGTCTGTAATAGATATCTGTTACAAATGTCAATTGTTATGAAACAGGACCACAACTGGCCACAGGCTGTCCAAGAGGATCTCTGCAATTTCTTCTGGATATTCATGCAAACATGAGTTAGAGGGGCAAGTTGCTGACACCTCTGGTGCTAAAGCTAGTATGAGAGAAGTGTTATATGTCAAAAAGCCACTTCTTACCAATGAACAATGTAGAAACATTGGCTGCCAGTGAGCAAAGAACAATTATTTTATAGAGAACTTGAATTGCATCACTTTTGTCTGTTCCCTAATGCTTTTTTTACTTCACTGAGAAAACTGCTAAGGCAGTAAGATTAACAGCTGTTGCAGCACCATTAGAGGCTCAATGTTGTGCAGAAGTCTACATGTTACTGAACTGACACATTTCCTTACAGTCTAAGCAAGTGCAGAATTGCTTATCATTCCTTGATAGAAACAATCTAACCACACTTTTCACGAACAGTAAAATGATCTGGAAAGCTACAAAATTAACTGAAGTTTACTGTTCTTAAAGATCTACAATATACGGTTCTTAATTCCCTGGAGGCACATAAAGCTCAGCTTCAAGATAGGAACACAGAAGTTTCCTTTTGGTCTTTTGGTGGACACAGGAGTTGTAGAAATGTGGTCTCCCACTCCCTGGAAAAAGACTTTCACTGCTGTTATGAAGAAGATGGCTATTGCCATTTTAGTAGGAAGTAATACCCTGTAGACACTTGAAATAAGAAAGTGACTGAAATTCTAGATTTCAGTTTCATAGCAGTATGTCAGAGTAGTCCTGACACAGATGCCTGAAGAAGTTGTTCCTCAATCTTCTGTATGGCTGGCTTAAGCTTCCCTGTGTGCTGTCTATGCTGAATGCTAGTAAATGCCTTGTTCTCCTTCATTCAGTAACGGAAAGTATACACACCAGATTTAGGACTCTGAAACTCACTTGAGGACTGTGTGCATTTGATTACCTATATTTCTATATGGAGCAGAGCATCACCTAAGTCCTTTGACTCTGGACATTGACTATTCCTCTGGGTCTCTTTCAAACCTCTCCTGAGACATCTCTTTCACTTTACATTCAATAGACATAAATGAACTGGGGTTTTGTTATGTTCCTATGCTTCCCACAAAAGCAGTCACAGTCTTTCTCTCTCCAAATGAACATTCAGTTATTTACAAACAGTGGAATAGTCTTTGCTTTCTATTTCCATCCTATTAGGCAGAAGATCTGCACCCTAAAGGTGCACTCAGTTCTGAATTCTGCTCAGCTTTAGGCAGCTTCAGTGAAGTAGTTCACTGAGAGTTCAACAGGAAAAGCTCAACCAGATGTACAACACAAGAAGTTAGTGATAAAGGGCTAACATTACTCTTGTAAATTCCTGTGATTTTCAGGAATAAAAAATGCAGACCACAAGGATGCACAGCCAGAGGTGGAATACCAACAGGTACGTTCACCTACAACTTCTGTTTCAAGGGTAGGGTTTTGTGAGGTCTAAACAGTGGTGTGAGAATATTTCTATTTTATCTTTATTGTATTCATCCGTTGGGGATGGGTCAGAACAAATAATACTTGATTAGCCTGTAGAGGTCATTTATGTCAAAGTAATCACCTGAGGAATAGGCTTGAAGAAGAGTAAGATCCCATCTTCCTATTGATTTCTAGGTGCAAGCCATATGTCATGAGATGTAAGATAGGTTTACCTAATTAAGCAAGAATCAGGGTGAATTATGAGTCTTTTTAGCTAAGGCCTGTCTTTCCTTATAACATTGCCTTCTTTATAACTTCAAACTACTTGGTGAAATGGAGAGCAGGTGTTTCGATCTGAATAGCACTACCACAACAACAGAGCTCAATACAGTCAGTTTTGACCAAGGACTCATCCTCAGTTGTAACCAATGGTAAGAAACTGGAGGTATTTGAGCAATGGGGAAGCCTGCAGGAAAAAAAAAAAGGAGGGAACAAGATGGTGGAACTCAGTCTGGAAGCATGTAGACCTGGATCTGAGAACCATTTGTCTAACAAGATCCATAACTGAAATGAAAGATTTTGTCATATTGCAATTGTGGGTTTTAAGCAGAAGCCCTTTATCCATGAAATGGATGCAGTTAATGCTTTAAATATTATACGGAAAAATAAAGCGGCAATCTGATATCAAACTGTTATGGTGTCTGTGTAATAATAGTGGCTAAGTACCAGCAAAAGACAAGCTATGGCAGAAATAAGAAACACTTAATTTTTCCTACACCTTAATGAGAAATGTTTTGGGCTTGGTTTTGGTTTTTGGTTTTTGTGGGTTTTTTTTGGGGGGGGGGGGGGGGGTCCAAAAAGACCCATAAGTAAAGGAGAAATATCTGCTTGCATTTGAATTTTATAGCTTAATTAAGGACATGCCATAACAAGTTCAGTACATTTCAAGGACAGGATATATTTGATATACATTATTGATAAATTAATAGAGATAGGAGTGATTTTTTAAAGAAGTGTCTATTATATTTCCAATAAACTGTGCAACAATGTGCAATACTGCACAAAAAATCTAGCAAAATAAATGTACATTTGCAAGTGCTTAAAGATGAAAGTGATGGTTATTGACTTAAGATCACAAGATGTAAATAAAGAGGCAGGGGAAAAAGGAGATGCAGAGATGCAAGTTCCATTATTTATTTCCTTCACAGAGAGGGGAAAAAAGTATTGACTCAGCCATTTTGTGGATTTCTATAGTGTTTCTGTCATGTAATATGCCACAGACTAGATTTGACAATTCTCTTGGAAAAGAGCTAGCTCATGTGAAGAGAAGAACCAGCATCTAATAATAAGGAATAACAGAACAACATGTTTCTAGTACAAATAATGTGAATTACTAATCGTTCTTCTTCAGATTAACTGCCATGACAAAAGCCATATGATATAGCCAGCATTTACACTGACAACGAAGGAACGTGAAGCCACATTCTAAAGGTTAAACCTGGACAAACTTCCCTTTAAAATTTTAAAGGCATGACATGAGGCCATGAAGAAATTGCCTCATTTCTTTTTCACCTCCTAAATGTCTTTCCTTGTTGATTAGTGTTATGTAGGGATTTAAGATTTAGCATCACTCTTATTTTGTAAAACATGAAGGCAGTAAAGCCTCCACTATTGTAGTAAACCTAGGATCAGAAAAAACTAAAAAATGCATACCTGAAAATCCTTGACAATAATGCAAAAAAACACTAATGTTTCTGCTTGTGAGAAGCGTTGATAATTTCACAAATTATACTTTACTTTTACATGTAAAATTCCAGCTTAAAAAAGAAACTCGAGATGTTGTGAAGTAGTTCCATCACATTGAAAATATCTGGTTTTGTCTGATTGTACAATACAAAGACATATCTCCTGTTTGACCTTTCTGTAGTACATGCCAAGAATCCATCAGCAAAAATAAGGTTCGACATCAGAATTAAATTGCAAACAGCATTATCTTCGTGTACATAATGGATCTTTTATAAAGAGACAGAATTTCTTTTTCTTTAGACTTAGCGAGATTAAGGTCACATCACAGTATGTTAAAATACACAAACCTCGATAATCTTTGGCAGATTTATTACCTACCACACACTCACAGATCCCTGTGAATCTTTGTAATTCTTCACATGAACAGCTGGTAGTAAATAACCAAACATAAAGTGCTTGATGGAAAGAGAAAGATACCTTCTTATATTCCCACTGAGGTTCTTCACTGGAAAGCTAATCAAAGAATGATTCAGAAGAAAAGCTAAAAACAATGTTCAGTTTGTTTTTGCAGATGTCCCAACTTTTGAGCTTTAATTTATGGTGCAAATATTTCAGTAAAACAACAAATACTGGGGTCTGAGCTAGATGAAATTTATCAAGAACTTCCAGTTTATTTTTTTAAACCCATCTGATTTAGAAAAGGTTTCTATTTGAAATACTTCAGAGTCAGCTAGTTGCATGGGAGAAAGCATTTAACACATTAGGAGATGGAAGAAGGAAAGAAGAGTAAAATGCTAGCCAAGCACTAAGTAGCATTAACTAAATTTCTGGATTTTTTTGTTTGTATGCTTGCTATCTTTAAATTGTGGAAGGTTTCTGTAGGAGGCTTGGAAGGAGGGTCTTGCTAGAAACTCTTTCTTTGAGAGCTTTTTGAATGCTTTCTAGAGCTGAGTTGTTGACAGTCATCCTCCCTTTGCCTGTAAGTCTTTAAACCTTGTTTATCTGTAACAATTGCTCACATAAGCAGGGTGAATACTGTATTCCCAGCATGGTGCAGGGAGCTCACACCGTTCATAGACTGACCTCATGGCAGCCCTGTAGAGCCTGTAGAGTAATTGGACCGTATTTGCTATTTTTATCATCTTTGTCACTGGCACAGGACAAATTGCAACCATTCCCACTAAAGGAGTGGGATTCAGAGGGAGACAGGGAGCAGGTGAAGGAAGCTGGATTCCAGACACTTGCTCTCAAGAGTCATGTTCTGCCTGCTCTCAGGTCTTCAGAGGGAGGGGAAGTATGTGGAGTCCTGCAGGAGTATGTAGCCACATTATACCCTCATTTGGTGAAAAATGCATGCTGACATGTATTTTCAAATGCTTTTTATGCTCAGCAAAACTCTTTGTTTATGCTGAAGATTCACATGCAATTAATACTTTGTATCATCTGCAGCATGGTAAATGATGACCTCATTTTCAGCTGTCTTTATAATTTCTCATCTTAGCAAAAGCAGAGCAGATCTGGGAATGAAACTGTCTCACTATCAGAAATGCTAAGTAGTACAGAACGCAGCGTGCATCTCTGAAAAATGAGGAGCAGTATCAGTTGCATCCTCTGTTGTTTACACTGGCTTCAAAGAAGGTGCTGAATCAGGTTCAAAGTGCGTGTCACTATCTTTTAACCATTGAAGGGCTCCAAGGCATATCAAAATTAACTGAAATTATAAGATGTATATTTTCACTCTTTTGGAAGAGCAAAAGTGAAGGTGAAATACACCTTTGCAAGAGAAAAAAGTTTTCTCAGAGACTAGAATGTACTCCTGGGGGAAAATAGGGCTCTTAAAAACTGCTTTTAATAGCCTCCTTCTCCCTTTATCCTCTGTGTTTAGTATAAACTCACATCCCAAAACCAAAATAACCCCTTACCTGTCCTTCTTCCCTTGGGAAGACAAAAGAAACTACAGATATGGCTATCATATAGAGCAGATGGATGCATTCAAGTATTAAGGTAATGAGCATGGAACAGGATGGAATTGAACAGAATAAAATAACATAGCAACCCCATCTACAGGAAATGGTATATTTTTCACTCATGGACAAGGTATGGGAAAAGAACAGTTAGACATCTTGCTACAGGTCTGCATGCTTGAAATCAAACTTCATTCCGCACTCAAGTCAAAGATCACTCTGAATCAAGCTAGCTGGAAATAGGTAGTTGATCAGTGGTCTAGAGTTTAAGACAGTTAGCTATGTTGGCCGATTGCCTAGACACCTTGCCTGGGGAAATCATATAACCATATTGGTCAATGGATCACCTAAACACAGATGGACATCTGAGCCTGAGCCTCAGACCTCATCACTGGTGTCAGCCTTGACAGCCTGTCAGCTGTGTGGCTTTTACATTATCTGAGCCAGATACTTAACGGAATTAGGCAAATTAGACTGGTTTTCATCTACCGAGAATCCAGCTCATTTCTTTTTTGTATATCATCTCTCACTGAATTCTAGGAAGTAATTTTCAAAAGCCATGTCCCCACTATCAATAGCAATATGGGGTTATGAAATTATAGCCCACAAGGAGAGAAGTTGAACTACCATTAAGGGCATTTCGATATTCAGATCTCTAAGAACTCATCAGACAAACCTTAATACACCAGAAAAAGTCCATATGAGGTTTTTCTGTCTCACCAGATCTGGGAGTGTAGCTGCAGATAATCTTATTTGGATAGGGAATTATTTGAATTCATTATTCAACAAATAAAAATCAATCTTCATAGGCAAAATTTTCACTGGTTTAATGCAAGGAAACATGACAGGAGGTACACATTCAGGTTATTCAGCTTTTAGCCCTGGACATAAGGATAGTTAATCACCTGTACACTTACTCTTCAGAGCAGGTCAAAAGGAAATGGCTGATACTTTGCTTTTATCCAATTCAGTTGCTTGATAATGCAGTTGCTTGATTGAACAACTGGACTACTGCAGAGTGAAACAGAAATTTTTCTGTTATTATAGGCTAGCAGTAAATTAGTACTCACACAAGCAAGGGCTTGTTCAGCTGGACTGAAGTATGACTCGGTGGTGTCTCTGAGTCACAGTATCTCTGGATCTGGGGTTGTGTAGCTCATATATCAGCCCTTGTTCAGGTCTCTGCTTAGACCCAAAGTCTGTTCTTATGCATTTAACAAAATTCAGACAGAGCTAAAGGTTTATTCACTGAACTCTTTTACTGTGTCTTTTGCTTTTCATTGCGTTCTTTGTTTTGCATTCTGTTGTGCCATCTCCCCCCATGTATATGCCTCAGCTTTGTACAGTTCCCTGAGCACAGTAAGCCATGGCTCTTGCATGCTAATTATCAGCTATTTCCTCTTACCTTTGGAATAGGAATGGAAGAAAGAAAGAGTCTGGCATCTGAACTTGTTTCACTTTTACTTCCTGCAAGATTTATCATTGTTCAATTCCAGAGTGGGAGTGCCCTTTTCTTCACACAGCGAGCATCCTATGTTGAGTCTTTTGATTCCTCTCCCAAACCAGCTTTTAAACCACATATTTGCATTCATTCCAATGGTGTTATTTTAAGTTTTCCTTTCTTAGTTCTTTCCATTCCTCATCTTCCACTTGAATTGCTGACTTTCTGGTCATTTTCTGTTAGCAACAATAAAAATTATATGTGTATATAAGTTGCCAGAATGATTAATTCTTCATGACTGTTTCCTCTCATCTTCATTTCCATTTTCCCAAGCCTTTCCATATGTCCTTGAATATTTCATTTCAATAATTAAAGTTTCCAAGTTGGCCTATAATGCTGAGACCAGCAGTATAGTCTTTTTTCTCTCTTTTCCTTTTTCTTTTGCCTTGGCATGGTGGGAGTCAGTATTTCTACAAAAGTCTGCCA
Organism: Harpia harpyja; assembly: GCF_026419915.1. Taxonomy (NCBI): domain Eukaryota; kingdom Metazoa; phylum Chordata; class Aves; order Accipitriformes; family Accipitridae; genus Harpia; species Harpia harpyja. The sequence goes on along the minus strand of NC_068942.1, from coordinate 7,896,201 downwards.
CAGACGTTGGGCTCTGTGCCTTTGGGAGAATGAAACAATGTTGGGAGTCACTGGGAAGCTGTGTGAGCCAGGGAAACCCTCTATTTCAAGTGTTCCTGTTCCACTGCTATTTTTTCCCCTCTGGGTTCTTTTGATGGTTTCCAGGTCTCTCTTCTGGGATTAGACTGTTTTATTTGCTGTTGCTACTAGGAAGCATCATCAAAACAGAGAAGAAAAAGAGTCTTCCAGTCTTTTTAGTTCAGTTCAACTTGGTTGTATGAGTGAGATTCAGTAGCAAATGCATTTAATAAATGTGCAAGTGCAGTTTAATTATATCTAGATTGTAGTGAAATTGACATTAAAATCCTCTAATGCTGAAAATAAAAGTTGTGGGTGTTTTTATTTTTTAAAATCATGAATTCATTATCAAAAGAGAAATCTTGATCATATGTTGGCAACTGGTGCAATTATGTGATTCTTATAGTGCTTTTCTCCATCTTGTTCATTCCATTATTAAGTCCATTAGACTAGCATGAATACAGGCCTATTAAAATGACAAGCAAGACTATATGATAATTTTCAATGCAGTCATTTTATCATTCCATTCATTATGTTCCAAGGCTTATATTTTTCTCTTTGTGTTGTTTTTCACTGCAGGTGTCCTGTCTCATGTAACTGTTCCTCTCATAAAGTCACAGGTCTTGGTGGAAACTGTGTTGCTTGTATCATCATATCAGCAACATCACCTTCCATCAAACTCTGAGAATAAATGTTCTCACAAGGAATAGGAACTGTAACCCACTTTTTCCACTTAACTGAAATGTCAGAAGCTGTTCTGGACAAGAGAAGTCAGTACCAAAGGCCTACAGTAATTCGCATCCTGAGGTAGGCAGGGGGCTCAGGACATACCCCACATTTAAGGACATAGTTAATTTGCCTCAACCAACTAAATCCTATATGCAGTGTTCTCACAGATCCCCATGCTGCCACCAGATGATAGAACAGTTTTGGTTTCATTCAGCCTTGGTGTCCAGGCTGAACAGTTCAGCTGATGTCCTCAGAAAGGAGCAGTGAGACTGAAGGTGGCTTGCAGCATTTAAAAAATCAGTGCCAGTTCTGGAGAACTTAATGTTTAATCTTCAGTGCATTACAAAAAATTGCTGACCACCTATTAGGCACAGCTCACTTCAGAGGTTTAGATTAATTCTGACATCTGAGTTCCCCTGCCAGTGAGAGTGTCAATGATGGGTTAGTCTTCTGTGATCTTCCCCCTCCTCCCCCTCCCTCAAACATGTTTGTTTGCATAGCCAACTCACATTTATAAGCAAGCAAACTCCTCTCCCTTACAGGTAAGCTGTCATCTAACACCTTTCCCTGTGTTTAAGGACCCTTTTTTTTCCCAGGAGTTAGTACAGGAGATGTGTATGAAAGGCAGAAGACAGATCCTTCACAACCACTTCTTCCTGTCCATGTGGCCCCATGCCCTTCCTTCTTTGACATTTCTGATCTTTTCCTTTCCAAGTGATGTGCTCACTTGGGTACCTGGATGCTGCTCTGCACTTGGCAGTGGCAACCCATCAGGATGCAGCACAATGGAGGCTTTGCGGGGTGATCACATCCTGCTCCATTCACTTCCCTCCTCTCTCAACACATGCCCAACACACTTCCTTGTGGTCAGGCATGCCCTTGTGCAAGAAGTGCCCCTAGTATTTGGGCTACTCTGCTGACTCTCCTGCTCACTCTAATTTAATTAACTCGTTCTTTTCCCTTCCTTTCCCTTCCCTTCCCTTCTCTCTCTTCCCCTCTTTTCTTTCTCATTGTCTATTGTCCTTTTTCCTTTTCCTTTTTTCCTTTTCCTTCTCCATTTTTCCTTTTCCTTTTTTCCTTTTTGTTTTCTTTTTCACCTTCCTTTTCCCTTTCCCTTCCCCTCCCCTTCACCTTTCCCCTTCTCCATCTCCTTCCCCTTTTCCTTCTTCTTTTTCTTTTTTTTTCTTGCTCTCCTTTCTTTTCCTGCTCCTACTTCAGAAATAGGACTTAGAATGGCCGGAAAAAAAAGTCAGAGTGACTTTGGTCACTATTGTGATTCAGTACAGGATTCCTAGCAATGAAACCATGATCTACTTCAGATTCCCTCCGTAAACTAGGGTGTTGCATAGAAGAGAAAATCTTATCTTAAATTGTGAATCACAGACTTGTCTGGAGCTGCAATTTCAGTTTCAAGCTTTTATATTTCAGATTTACTTCAGTTGATTAACAAATGCAGTTCTTAAACTGAAATAACAGTCCATGTGGGTTATATACCTGTTGAAGTGCAACTTTCTCACTCAGGCAAGTCTATGAACATACAATTGACAGTTGTTTTAGCTTTATATCCTCTGGGGAACAGATACAGAAAGAGGTTCTGGCATAAAATACCCAAAACAAGGGCAAAAAAGCATTTTTTTTCATCAGTATGTTATAATTGATTTTTATTTTCTATGAATATTCAAAGAACAAAACTAGAATTTGGGGGAAAAATGTTCATAGAAATGTTGATATAAAAAGAGGAAAAAAGCATCAGGTCTGCATGCTTCATTTTCAAAAGTATGAATGAATCTTTATTTGGCGCCTTTTTTCCCCTGCTTTGCTCCTGACGCAGCCAGCACTCCCACTAGAGTCAACGAGCTTCTGCCCCTCTGAGCAAAGGCAGAGTCAGAAATACCAAACATTATACCTCAAGTCTTGTGACAGAGTGACTTGAACGCTGCCTTTCCAGCCTGACCTCATACCCTCCCAATTCCTCAAAATCAAACCATCCAGAGGGTGTCCAGCCCCTCACCATCACTCTTCACAACCGACCCTGCCTTCCTTCCCGCAGCTCCCTGCCATGGCGTGTAACAGAGCCGTAACTGTTTCCCAGAGCTCACTTTCGCCGCAGCCCCACAGCCACAAAGTGTATCAAAAAAATGAGTGAAAAAGCCAAAAGAGCGCCCTGTTGCTGACTGGGACGGGGATGAATCGTGTCATAGTTCAGAGCACTGTTGTCGCTTTGGCACCGAGTCACCGCACTCGGTCTCTGCCAAGGCGGGTGTCAGCTGGTGAATTATAACACTGGCAGACAGGACAGAGATAAGCAAAAAACACAATGACAGCTGCTACACAGAACTATTCTTTCTGGCCTGCTGAATACAGAAATACATTGTGTAAATAAAGACAGACAGCTTCATTATGCAATTGTCTGCCACTACGTCTCCGCTGAAGAAGTAGTATTGATTGAGGAAACTATACCCAAGCTCATCAGACTAATGTGTTCTTGCTTTTGGACTCCCAGTGTAGTAAGAAATATCGTAATGTAACTCTCTAACAATAGTTCTACAGAAATATGTGCTCAATGGGGAAAGAAGGTCCTGGTGATAATCTAGTCATTTTGTTCCTGATAAACGCTTCTTACATCTATTTGAGTCCAGAGCAGAACATGGAAACAGATACACTCACCTTACATGGCAGATGTAAGATGTAACAGGAGTTAACAAATAAACACTATATAGAGATATCACCATATCATTCCATCAGTGCAAATCAGCAAGTAATTTTTTTTCTGTTGTGTTTTAGCCCAAGCGGTAAAGAGGCACTGAATGGGAAAATTATAATAGATAAGCCACAGAAATGAGCTGAAGTTATCTTACCATAGTGTGTCTATTAAAATGTTGTTTCTACCTTCTTTCACGTCATTATCTTTGCAAGCGATGCAGGGAGACACTTTAGAGTGTGGGATGCAAGAAGGCAGCATTTAAACAATCTTTCAAATGGCCCCATTCACCTTTTGCTTTAACCTGATGTCACTGAGCCCCTTAACTGAACAAAATGAAGTGAGGAATGACTGCAGAGATGTTCTTACGGGTGAAAAGCAGATGAAACTATTCATTTTGAAAATAAAGGACGGGAAAGTTAAATCAGAAGCATGTTGTGCTGAATATTGTAGGGCATTCGTCTTTGGGAGTGCTAAGGAGTAGAAGACTTAAACTTAAGAAAAGTGGGAGTATAAATAGACTGTAAAGAAAGGGTAAGCAGTGTTATTCTCAGCAGGAATTAGTCAACTATCCAAAGCTCATGAGAACAATTCCAGTTTTCAAGGGGCAATTGTGTCTGAACTGGCTCAGCTATACATTTGCTGGGATCCTGGAAGCAGTTGTGTGAACTGTGAACAGAATATTGAGAAGGGAGAAATTGTGTGGGAAGCTACTCCTGACTCCTGAACTGACATTTTTAAATGGGAAGAAGGGGTGGGGAAGGCCACAGCTTATTTTAAGCCCCTTTTAGGTTACCTTGCACTCCCATAGGAGGTTATCAGCATTCTACAGATTTGTTTTAAAATGGTGATCGCCTGAACAAGTCAAATTGTTTGCATAGATGCATTGTTCACCAAGGAGTAACACAATGATGAGCAAAGGTCTTCCTGGATCTTTTTGCAGGCTCTGTTTGCTCATGCACTCTGGTTTATGAACTAGCTCTTATCTAGCCATCTCACAGCCTGTGTAGGATGTCTGCAACTGTCTGACTTCATCCCAACCCTAGGTGACCTCTGCTAGAAAAATGTTGCAGGTATAAAATGGCACAGTCAATTTTGGAGCTGAAGCTTCCACTTAGTAATGAAAGGGATATGTAACAACGTCAAAGGGAGACCTAAGCCAAAATTAGGTGGCAATTTTCAAAACACTTGTAAAATCACACAGTCTGCTCCATTTGGAGTTGAGAAACCTCAGTTTGTGGTTCAGTTGCTCTACCATTCCAGATATGTGAATAAATTCACATTGCAAGCAGTGGCTTTTCTGTGGATGTCTCTTGGGATATTTACAGGGTAATTAATTTTAGTGGCATTGCAACCATTAAATTAGGGATTGCCAGCATTTCTAAAAAAATGCAATAGTTTTAAAAGCTGCAAAACCCATTACTGCTTTTCAGTCAGATATTTTCTGGCATGAGGTATTCTAATTCTAGGAACACATAGAATATTATTAAGATACCTGAAGCAAATGGCTGAATTAATATGCTTGTTAAAGATTTATGACTCCAATGATTTAAGTCTTCTTTGTGTTTATCTTGACAGTTTCAGTGAGCTTGGCTCAATTATTTTTTAGCTTGTGATTGCTCTGAAACATGGTCATCACTTTGAAAACTAATAAATGCAAAGAGAACAAGGCTATTGGTAATAATACTTAACCTACATTTTCAAATTTTTTAAACAATATTCACTCTGTTGGGATCCAGCCAACAGGAATCTGATATGGCTATGCCATACACCTTTACTAGTCATTGCCAACATAAAAGTAGTGATAACATTGAAAGGAAAAATAAGCACAGACTCAGCAAATAATATAGAGAATATTTGCTCTCCAGAAGAACAGGACTTTCTACGCCAAGAAGCAGGCTCAGAAGGCTTATAATGGTTGAATGGGGATGCAGGAGCCTTGTGGGGGAGAAACTTTCCTCCTCATACCTATTCTTTGCAACCAGCAACCCCCTTCTCCCATACCTGCTGCAATGTTGCTAGAGACCCATGTCTAGAGTGCGATGGGTGAGCTCTGCATGCTTCCAGCCACCTCCTTCTGCAGTGGGAGCTGGAGTCCCATTCACATGATCACGGAACGAAAATGGAGGAGGCAGAGACCGGTTACTATGGTAATATGTAGTATTTGAATGGCTGGACTCTGCCTCTTCCAGTATAGGCAGAAGCAACATAATGGCTGTAGTCATTTTGTTACTCCTGCAGTCCTCTGCTCTAAATAGGTCATGCTTTCCTTAGTCTAACTCACTCTAAATAAATGTATGTCCTGTATCATAACATGAGTGCTTTTCATCCACATGCCTATGCAACCATAAATTGGGCTTTGCAAAAGAATTATTTCAGGATGCAAATAATTTGGTTAAAAAATAAGCGAACAAAGACACAATACATCTCTGATGAATATTGTGTTTGTCAGCAATAGCTATCTATATTTAGCTATCAAAACATGAAAGTGGGATATCTTCCAGTGTTACAGAATTTCATGGCTATGTAACAACTATTTAGGCTAAACATGGGATTCTTTCATTGCTGTTGTTCTTGTTTCTCCTATTTACTCCCAAGGTCTGATATGCTCTCAATTAGCATCATACTATAATAATTTTGGACAAGGACTCTAACCGCTTTTGCAGCATTCCTAGAGCTGTGGGAGACTGGACCCTAATTACTGGGTTTGAATGTCATCTCATTAAATATATATATATTCTTATTTCTGCTAACTGTACCTAGATGAGGCTTTAAATATCATATCAATGTTATTTCTTTTACCGTTACTCTTTTGTGACTCCACATCTCCACTTTGGAGAGAAGATGAAAATGTGACATGCTGTAACCAAAGCTGTTCATAGGTAGGTATTTTCAGCATTTCCAGAAGCTGGAAATCTCCAAATCGTTTTCTCTGCAAGTTATAAAGCAAGTCATTTGAAGAGCATTCTGTACCCTAAGACCCAAGCCTGTGGCTTCACAACCGGTTTTCAAAACTTTTTCTGTATACTGATAAATACAGTTTGAAGAGCTTAGTGCAGCCTAAAGCTTGGTGCCCACCCAATCTGCACGCACAGCATCCATTGTTTTATATTAGTGCAAAATCAAACAGCAGAAATAAGCTGTTTAGTTTGCAGTACTGATAGTATAAATTACAGTAGTGGTTGAAGACAACACGAGTCTACTCCAGAATGGTAGATCTGTTCAATAGCCAAGGAGCAGGCTGCTTGAGAGGCTGTCTGAGATGCTCTGCTCTTGCATCTGCTGTCTGGGTACACACATGTCCTTGCCTTGGCTATAACACAGTCAGGTCTGGCCAGAAAGTTTCCTGCATCAAGGCATAAATGTAATGAGACACTGATTTTCCCAATCTACCCAAACACAGTTTGTGCATTTTTCAAGCCAGGTATTTTCTGAAACTGATCATGACCTCAAAACTGCTTATTGCAGCATAGCTGCAATGACTGCTCAGAAGTTCCTTCTCCTTTGCACTAATGTACATGAAAAATAATACAAACCCTCCCTCCTGTTCTTCCTTCCTTCCTCCCTCCCTCCCTTCTTTCCTTCCTTCCTTCCTTCCTTCCTTCCTCCCGGGAGGTGTGCATCATGAGGTAAAAGGGAAGTGTGAAAAAAAATTCTCTATCTTAGAAATAAACTAATAGCAAAAGACAAATTAACATTTGAGGGTCCTAGTAGTGTTTAAGGCAATGTCTTGGATGTACACAAAAGTAACTTTTTCACTCTTACAGGTGTTGTGGTCAAACCCCTAAATATATGCTCCCAGAAAATTAATTGTTTCTTTTATTCTTTTTTTTTGAGATTTACTCTTCAGTGTTCCTCTTTCTCCTTGTCTAAGTTTTCTCCTTTTCCTAATTTTAGAAAATAAGGTTAAAAAGTAGGAAAACAATATACAGTTCTTGGATAAGTTCTAGTTCTTCACTCATTCTTTACTATCCAGGCAAACTATTGGTTTTCTATGACTACATCATTAACCAACATAATACATTCATCATATTGTGACAATACAAAACAGAAAATAAGAAAGAACAGCTTCCTACCAGGCTTTTCTGAAAATAAATGCCTGATTTCTAGAGCCTGAATACTTCAGGCAGTCATCTCAGGAATTCAGTATAACTTGGAATATAGTGGCTAGAAGATTAAGAGTTATTTCAAGCTTTCTTTAGGAATTCTCAAAGTATTGTGTGATGCCCTGGAGTCCACCAGAATGAATGCAATACAAGTTAAAGTGCATACAAATTAAAGTAAAATACATCCCATAAAATAAAGTACTAATGTGAAAACATCACCTCTCTATTTCTTAACCAGATGCAGATCTCTAAGGAAGAACTTTTCAAAGCGTCCTAATTCCACTTCAACTTAAAATCTATGTTTAAGAGTGTAGTTATTATTAAACATATCTGTAAAGTTTTTGGACTATAACAGTAGGCCATATAAAACATCATTATTGACTTGTAAAATAAATATAAGCATACGTAACTGTATTATTTCTTGGACATTTAAAATTCTATACTGACAGCAGCAAATTGACCTTCAAAATATTCCAGTAAGCTATGTAAGTGTTAGTATCTCTGTTACACAAAGGAGGCAGGTGGTCCTTGTAGTTGCCATAATTTAAGCAAAGACCTTTAAAATGTCAACAACAAGGCTTTGCTTGAAACTTTATGCACTTTTGAACTCCAGCTTTAAACCACTTTATGCTCCATAGTAAAAAAAAAAAAAAAAAAAAGTGTCTGTACCTCTTGCCATGACTTTCCCTCCCCCATTCTCCTGCTTCTGCCCCTTTCCCTGGGTGCTTTTCCTTACATCCTTCCTCACACCTACTGCGAGATGCCTCACCAGAGAAACCTGAAGCTATTTTGTTAGGGTATAATCTATTCTTCACTGAAACAATGCCTCCACACATGTGAAAGTTGTTCCATTATAGTTATGCTTACTTTTGCTAGAGGAGAATCTTCCCCAGTGTGTTTTGTCTTCTTGCTTGTTTAACATATGGCAAGAAAATCACTATGGAGACTGTAATTCAGTAACTCCAAAAACACTTTCTTCCAACACCCTGAAGTCCTTGGCTCTGTACTAAATCCTTCAATGCAAGAGGCTAAGATACACTCGGGATTAATCTGGCCCAATAATTTCTTGTGTTTACTTGGAAAATCTTGATCAAGATGAAATTTGATTTAGAAAAATGAAGAAAACATCTTTGACAAAACATGGTTCTAATATATGTTTTCCATTTTCCGATCATCTCTGAAATTCAGAAGAAGAAAATTCTAACCGCAAACAGGAACAAAATCCGTTCTGACTCTAATTATTAAACTGATGAGATAACTTATGTGATCTTATCTGCATGGTTGTCATGGCTGGATCCTAAAGTCAATACTGCCAGTCTTGCACAGTCCCATTTTCTAAATAAGAAAGCAGACATCAAGTCAGCTTCAGGGTTATTTCCTGATCTAGAAATAAAAGGCTGGGTACGACACAAAATGCTTATGCCAGGGAACTGGGTTCTTGTGCCCCCTTTAAGCCCACACAGGGTCAGAGGACTCGGGGACAGAAGACTTACCCTGGACTCCTCCAGTCCCACAGCTGTTGGCTTGGGCTGTGAAGGGCTCCTGCACGGGTGAGCCCATGTCCCAGACTCATCTGTCCTGTTTCCAGTTGAGTAAACCTACCGCTGCAGTGTGGCCCTTCTGAGTTGTGTCTGCTTTAGGGACGGGTCACTGTGTGCTAGGTCTTCAGTCCTAGCACTCACCTCTTCTCCTGAAGCAATATAGACTGCTGCATCACTTTGCCTGAAACCCCTGCTATATTTAGGAAGTCCCTGTCTAAAGCAGGTACACAACTTAGGACCTGAGCTGGTTGTTTATCTAAACTCTCCTGATGTCTTGATTTGACCTGAACGGTCACCATCGCAGCTTGGATTTTAAGTGGCCTGAATTAGAATTTGGGCAGCTATCTATTTTACCTATATGGATACATGGGGAAGGATCAAAGCTGCCCGTGGCTTGGCCTGGCAAATATGACCTGTACAGGGTAAAAAAAGAGTGCTAGATGCACATTTCAGAGGCTAAGAGTTTTGATCAGGTCTACACCCCTTTTTATGACTTCTTTCCACCCCAGAAGTTGCCCTCAGATGAGTAGCCCTTGTGTCTCAGCAAAGTGCCCTTGCTTCCATGTTAACAAAAACATCACAAGTTTTCTTGCTAGTGTCACTTGGCAGTGATTTTTAAAAACAAGCTGTAGACACAAGCAGCAACAGTGGCAATTTATTCCAATCAACAGTGTGCTTGGAGAGGTGAAACTAAGCTGAACCTTCTTCCATTTCCCCAAAAATTAATAGCAATTATGCAGCCAACTCTCCCCGTCCAGTCCATTAACGGTTGTAAAATTGGCTCAAAATGCTGTATGACTGAGATGGGATTGAATATTTCTCTGATGATGTTACATACATGGTGGTTTTTTCTGTTTTTGCAGTTTTTCAGACATTCAGTGTCTCCCAAGGCACCCTGTGCTATAAACATCAGCTAGTTATATTGAAAAGCCTGTGAATGTGAAGGTTTGCAAGCCATGGTGTCCTCCAACTCTGCTAGCTTTGCTCTCACTTCTGAAACTGGTCTGGGATTCTCCCTGCCATCCAACATGTCTCCAATGTCTCTCTTGCTTCTCTCTCCTCACTGGGGACCACCTCTCCTGAGACTGCATTAGGCCAGTGCCATGACTGCTTTCCTGTCACCCTATATGACTCCTTGTGGGCTTTATGGTTCGGGACATAGCCATACCTGGCCCCAAAGCTCACAGGTAGCATTTAGCCTTCACAGAAATGACTCAGGTCTAGCTTAAAGTGTCTGTAGGAAGGGTGATCTATCCAATGAGCAGTGCAGTATGGTGCAGATCACAGCTATACGATCTTGTAAAATTGGCAGCGCTTGTTGGCAACCCAGCCAATAGTTTTGGAGGCTGAAGTTCAAGGGGACTGAAGGAGGATGGTCAGTGTCTTGGACAAAAACTGTCAGGTGAAGATGACAAAATGACCTACAGGGGAAATATTGCAAGGCTATACTAAAGAAAGAATGTACAGGAAAAGGGAGAAGCTGAAGGACTGGGAAAGAGAGAGAAATCTAAAGAGCAAAATGTGTTAAGAAAATTGGAAGCAGCAATAAGAAAAAAGAGATAGAGGAAAAGTGAAAAATTAAATGAGAAGAAAATACATTAATGAAAGAAAAACAAGAAAAAATGCACCCAACTTTGGGATTAATAAATGTTATCAACATTTCTACTCTATCAGTATTTTCACGTCAGAAAACGGGAGGCTGAAAAATCGAAGTCTACGTGAAATACAGAGGGGTCTGTTACAGTCTTGTGAGTTCAGACATGGGAGAACTTCGAGACAGCTGTGGCTGGGAGTGGCCCCAGGGTCATTCATTGTATTTCTCTTGCAACCGTTGGTTTGATTGCTCTACAGTTACCCTTGTAGATAGCTGAACAAAAGCATTGACAAGATTTAGATATACTTTATCTAGAGAAAGCTTACCATCTTTGGCCGGAAGAATAGGCCTTTGTAATTCTGTGCGAAGGAGGATATGGGTATGTCACCCCAAAAATCAGAGAAACAGCTTGTCTACTCTCCTTTTCTTACACATCAGCTGTCTTTGTTGAAATACCATATTTATTTTAAAAATACAAAGAAATCTCCTCAAATATGTTATTCCTTCAGCTCTACACCCCTGATGCAAGCACTGGGATTGCATCCCTTCTTCCTTTGCTTTGCTTGGGAGATCCTATGACATAGTCACCATGTTTATGAGCAAGTAGAAAGAAGGAAAGTACAAGCAGCAGGGTACCTGATTCTGGAGACTACAAAATACACTCCCGACAGGCTAGCAAATAATGTAGAAGCTTAGAGAGCTGATCCAAAAAGATTTGTAGTTTTGGCTAGACACAGCCCTGCCTACAGTTATCCCACTCAGGATCCGAAGGTACTTCTCTGTTCTGTTTATGCTTAATGTCATCTCACCCATTTAACAGCTTTATGAGTACCATTAAATGCTAAACATATTCTAGAGAAATGGTTATAATGCCTTGATTCTGTACCCCAGAACAAGTCTTCGCTGTCTGTGGTGTTACACAGAGGATTGGTTTGATCAGATGTGCAGCATGCTTTGAAGATGAAGACTGCTAAATATGATTACTATTATTACTATCAAGTGAAAACCCACACTGTGTATTACGCTCTTCAGAAGGAGGGAGAGCTCCACTTTTTTTATCTCTATAAGAATATGTAGGTGCAAGGTTAAGAGAGTTAGGGTTAAAAGCAGTCAGAGACAAGCATATTTGGCAGAAAGCAGGGAAAGGACCTGGGAGTGTAAACACAGCAAACAGAGCCACAAAACTGTCAGCAAAATGTATTTCCGCAGTCAAACAGGAAAGTGCCAGAAAGCGTACACAGGGACCCAGAAAATAAGATGGAGGAAATCATTCCAGACACATACATGTGGCATTATATTCTAAAACGTGGGACTCCCATACCCAGTTTTACACCCTATATTACAGAGATGATATCACATATTACAAAAAGCAGGCACAGAAGGCTAGCAAAAGGAAAAGTCTAGAAGTGCTAACATAGTGGCTGTACTAGATTTGCAGTCCTTGGAGGGAAAGTGATTAAAAGCAACATATGGTTCAGACTGTTATCTCTTTTCTGATTTGTGAGTTTAAGAACACCAGAGGTATGTTCAGTATTTTGTAGTTTTTTTAACGTATTGTTATATTCTAATAGTTAGGGGCCAAATTATGTGGCCTCAATGTATAGCCATCTTCTATCACCTATTTCAAGCTATTATTAATTTTAGAATACTTAAAATGTCACCCACCAACAAACTCTTGGGGCTGATGTTAATACTTACAGTTACAGTAGAAATTAATAAAACCAAAGAATTTATTTCAAAGTTTGAGATCAAGCATTTATTTCAATAACTAAAATGTTGCAAAATGTTTTTAGTTTTTTTTCCCCTGAAAAACCTTAATGCCTCTGTTAAGTGTTGAAAGAGAGAGCCACACAATATACGCCTATTTCATGTGCTCTTTCCCTTCCCACTTCCCCATCATGTTTATGTTGGTGGAATTATACAATGTTGTTTCACATCTAGAAACTTTAAATACGTACATTTGTTGCTGCTTGCAAATACGGTTGGTCTTTCTTTGTCCCTCTAAATAAAGAACAGACTTTGTGCTCTGATAATTTGTTTTGGATGGTTTGTGTTCTCTGTGCACCCTCTTATATAAAACATACTCTTTTATTTCTTTGGTCTGCGCAATAAAACCATAAAAGCTACCAAAAAGTAGTTAATGGTCACTGTATGGGTAGGTCTTGCTTCTCTACAGTCCCTGCACTGTACACTGTGCAGAATGATATATCTGCAAGTGCATCACTGCAGCATTTTACAATATACAAATTTATTTACAGTTTTACCAATATACATCTTTATTTACCTGTGTTATAAGCAGCATATATGTACTGAAGCTGCAGGACTTACAGAAGAAATGCCAGTCATAGTATTTATTTGGTGTCATCTTTCATGTGGAAAGACTTTTATTGTTCCCTTGTGTCAATGCAATACTTTATGAAGCTATAGATCACTTTCATGGTCCTGAATCATGTTTAGTCGTTTCTTACAAATCAAACTAGTAATAGCTATAAACCCCCATCATTTAGTGTCCACCTCAGTTCACTCATTTCAGACCACTACCGGCCTCTGAGTTAATTATGGAATGTGTTAAATCTTTATTGCCTCATTTATGCTATAACAGGGAAGGTAAGGCTATAGGAGAATTTGTCTTTCTCCAGCTGAATTTAAAGCTGTAGGATTACAGCTGAATATGAATGCTGTAAGTACAAACTCCATGTGTGTAGCTCCATCCCCCTGAGATCACAGGGATTTTTAGTTCTGAACAAACTGCTTGTCTATTAGCCATATAGTCTCAGGATGCTTGTAAAGCTGTTGAGTTTCCTCATCAAGTGTCCCTGTGAGATGACCTTGTTCACCCCAGTTCCACCCTGTCATTTTCTGTTACTTGGCAATATTTCATCCCTTCTCTCACTTCTTGTACTGACCCTATGCTACCAGCCCCTGTATAGCCTTACCTGTATAATCGCATACCAAAACCACAGTGACTCCAGCGACACAGTTTCCCTCGGTGACTATGAAGAGGCTTTAGGTGTGAGGTTAGGTCTGGACTTTATCTAAAGATAAGTGCTAGCTAAAATTAGATAGCTGATTGCATGCCCTTGTTTTCAATACACACTAGCCTGCCTTCCCTCCCTTCACACTCCACCAAAACACACAGTGCCTGAATCATTGCTTGCAGAGAACTATTACTAAATACTTGTTTTATTTGAATGGTAGAATTTAATTGCCGTAGAATTCAGCTATTATTTATCTGCTTAAAAAAAGTGTTAAAAACAACCTATAAAATTCTAAAGCAACTGAGTAGGGAATGTGACGAACGGTACTCTAGTTACTTGCTTAGTAGCAAAATTTTAGGGCTAAAGATCTGATACTAATTGTGACTGTAGGTATGGTTGCATTAGTCACCGCTTTCACCAAAGAAAATTTCAATGTACACCGTAGGTAGGAGGTCAGAATATGGGACACAATTTTTCCTCACTTGTAGACTAAGAATTTCCCTCTTGGTGTAAATTAATTGAAATAAACATCTAATAAGTATTGTTCTGTGAATGCTTCAAATTCAAAATAGGAGCCACTTAAAATAAGATAGAACTGAACTTCAGGCCCAACGTTTGGGTAACCAGCTGTCGGCTTATGTCAGCATTTCACTTTGCTGACACTCTATCCAAATGCTTTTGTATACAGGCTCAGCTTTCTTGAAACACTTTGGCCAATTTAATCTTGACTGAAAATATAACCACCAGTTCTATGATGATTGTTTGAGTTGGCTGCAGGGAAGAAGCCAGTTCCTGGCTAGGTAGTACTGATAGGAGGAAGATTAGATTTCATGTGTGAGGGTGTTCCCTGTATATCTTAGGCATGATCATTCAAAAACCATCATGCCTAAGTAATGATTACTAGTTAAGCATGTCCTGGTCATTTCCAAAGGGAAATGTAGAATTTAGAAGATGATCTTATTTTGATTCCATGGGTTTTAAATATGCCTCCTGACAGAAGAATGGGAGCTCCTTGCTGAAACTTGGAAAAGGGTGAAATTAAACATCCAATCAGGGCTGGATTATCATGCTTTGTTTTCCACAGCTTTGATGGATAAGCTGATATTTCATACATTCTGGCCATGGAACAAGACCAGAAACTGTCTGTAGAGACACAGGCAGACACTCCTACCGCTCCTATAATTCTGTTATTGTGAGCAGCAAATTGAAAGTCCAGTGAGGAAGCAAAGCATCAAGAGTAGATATATTAAGTATTCCTGGTATGTAATTAATTCTCTTGGACAAAATGGACGTAATTCACAACAACCTGAAAATGGAGAGTAGCTACAGTTTGAAAATAAATTGCCTTGTTACAATATTCATTTCATGGTTAAAATGATACTACTACTAATAAACACCACCACCACCACCACAACAGTGTGAGGCAAGCTCTTAAGTTCTGCTTTTGGGTCATGCGCAACACAGAGCACATCCATGGTATTTTCTAGCTCCAAACAAGAGCAGCTGAAATTTGACATATTTAGCTACCTATTTCCAAGTTTTCGTTCTGCACTCTGTTGTTGCATTTTCTCATTTCAACAGATTGCCAGGAGCAATACTGGTAGATTAGTTTACAAATGGATTCAGTAGATTGTTATAGTCACTTGTTTTCTCTCAGTTCTGAGCATTATTGTACCAATTTATCGTTCAATAAGGAGAACTTACAGTTCATATCAGGATTTTATAGAGCTTCTTCCAAGCTAATTCAATGTTTTTCTCATGCTGGATTGGGCTTTGAAAAGGCTATTGATCTTGAATGATTTTTTCTCTTCTGGATCCTCTTTACAGTGTTTTCACTTTCCAGCATTACTAGATATTTTTTGACAGGTGTCAGGGGACCTTACACACACCATTTTGGACGAGGTTACAAATTGGATTTCTACCCTATTAAAAACCAGTAGAAAGCAAGTCTGAGCTTTGGACTAGAGGAGAAGCAGACAAACAAACAAAAACAAAACCCAGAAACAAACAAAGAAACAAAGTATCAAACAAAAACATCTCACTCCTAATTCACTGTTTTCACTATTACAAGCAATTAATTTGGAAGAGATCTCCTACTCCTACTCAGCTGAAGGCAAACTTCTTTTCAGCTTATTCTACCCCACCAAGATATCTGTACATGTCATAGCTATTCATCTACAGATGATGTATTACCAAAAAAGCCATTTTAAAACACCCTTTCAGTGGAAGGACTCTACTCTTAGTTAAAAATAGTGAAGGACAGAAGTCAGAAGAATCCATTGCTTCAAGTTGGTATGTATTCACTACCCACAATTGCTATAGAAAGCTAGTAGTCCTATAGCTTCCTCATTTTGCTTTTGGAACTGTGTGGAAAAAGAATATTGTTTGTATGACTTCTTCAGAAATATGAAGTAGAAGATTTCTTCCTTAAGGAAGAGAAACTGGGGGGGGAAGGAGACACCTGTCCTCCTACTCTTCTTATTTCTCTTATTCTCAGAAAAAAATCAGGCTACTCTTTTATAATAGTAAGATTCAAACCAGCATTTAGATGTCAGTAACTTGAAGAAAGACAAATAAAATAAGAAATAAAAATAAACCTGAATTATAAAGTCTCAGAAGAGCATGAACAGGAGTAATAAACAATGTCTAAAGGCACTGGAATATTACTGACAAGCCATGGGTCAATATTTCATGTTACCACTGAGACTTTCTTGGAGATACGCTTCCTCTACACCTATTTCTACAGTTGCATAACTATTCGACTGTCTGAGTAATTTTCAAGTTTTCTTTTTCACTTTCCTGAAATCAAGTATGTATTGACTTAATTTTGAAATATGTAAAGAACAGATGTATTTTGTATACAGTACTGTAGATTCTTTATCCAAAGAACCTTAAAGCTTTCATTAAAATGGCATACAGCTGAGCATTAGGTTTGAACACACTCTAGCAAAACAGCATGTTACTGAACACAGCAATCAGTCTAAGGTAATAGATTAAGTCTTTCTTCTGAACATCATCACTGAGTAAAAGCAAAGCTAAGCTATAAAAAATGTATTTAATCTCATGTAAAAATGATTCTAAATGGGTCAAAAATTAATCTGACATAACCAAAAAGTGTCCCAGTTCTAAATGATAAAAGCTGACATATTGGGATGATAGAAAAAGAAGCTTTGGAAGAGCACAGCAAGTGACCACAATCCCAAAATGAACAAAGATGGTAAAGGCAACGTTCACTGTCTAAAGTCCTGTATATACTATAATAACACTCTCAATATCGAGTAGGTTGTGGACCTTTTAAACTTGCCTCAGTTCTCAGAGAAAAGACTAGCCTAAGGACTACGTGAAGTTTTTGTCCCGCGTGGAGCAAAGCTAATCTGGCTAAACTTCAAGACTGGTCTAGTGGCAAATTCAGCCACCACATAGTTGAAACCTGAGGTAGTCTGGAACAAGGTGGGGAGAACATGAAAATGATTCCTTACCCCTCTGAGCTCTTGCTTCATGTATCCCATACAATTTCTATAGTAGTTCTGGTATTACTTGTGAACTTTTTAGATGCTAAATTGCCTGGATTATGGGGAGAACAGTTTATTGCAAGTGCAAGCTGAAGGAACTGTATACCAGTCTCTCATTGAGTCTTTTATAAGATAGTATGTACCCAACTTTTATTCTAATTTTTAGCAATTATTTTCCCTCTAACTAGTCATACTTGACACTGGTGAGGCCATGTCTAGAATACTGTACCCAGTTTGGGGTCCCTGACTTCAAGGTATATGTGGGGAAGGGTCTGGCTGGAGGTGGTCAGAGGCCTAGATTATGTGGCCTGCAAAAAGAGGTTGAAGCAGCTGGGATTTCACCCAGCAAAGAAGCTAAAGTGCCATCTATTTGCCTACAATTATTTTAAGGACAGTTACAAAAATGATGGAGCCAAACTCTAGATTCTTGGTAGTTCCAGACGGTCTAACAAGAGACAGTGGCCAGAACTTGAAGCTTGGGAGCTTCAGGTTGGATGTTGTAATAAGTAAATAAATAAATAAATAAATCCTGGAGGACTGTGCAACACTACAACAAGTTACCCAGAGAGAGCACAGAATCTCCATCCTTGAAAGTTGTCAAGAAATGGCCTTGAGTCATTTATTTTTGGCAGTTTTCAAGACAAAAAAAATTCAAAGATTTTTAAGCAAAGACAAAACCGACCTGACCTAGCATTGGTGATAATCCTGGTCTGAGTGGGATGTTAGATTAGATGACTTCCAAAGGTCTCTTCAAAATCATCTTTCTGTAATTCTGTAGGTACTTCTGTCCTCAAAGCCAGTTTTACCCAAATTCCTTCATAACCTTCTGGGCGAAGCCCTAGCACAAGTCTTTTAGCCTGTGCTAAAATAATTTCCAGCACCTGTGTGTTGCTTCCCAGAAATTGAGGTCAGCTGCTTGCCAGATCTGAACAGAGTTTCTGGTGCATTTTCTTCTATAATTTCTAAGCCAAATTTAAAACCACCATTTTTAAGGGAAAGGGTACAATCAGATATTTGACCCTGATCTTATACATAACCTAGACCAATACACAGAGATGAAGAATCCACCATGTCCCTAAGCAGTTTGTTTCAACAGGTAATGATGCTTAGTATTTAAGATGGGCTGTATTTATCATTTTAATTTGCTTGCATTTATCTTGATGTCATTACTTCTTATGATTTCTTTCTCTTTTAGATAAGAGCATCCTTTACTACTCTGTATTTTTGTGTACATTTTATTTGGACAACAATATATGAGCACAAACATACGTGCTCATGTAAATACTGAAGACCC
The DNA here is from genome assembly GCF_026419915.1 of Harpia harpyja. NCBI lineage: Eukaryota > Metazoa > Chordata > Aves > Accipitriformes > Accipitridae > Harpia > Harpia harpyja. The sequence goes on along the minus strand of NC_068942.1, from coordinate 7,877,689 downwards.
TCAAAAAGATTGCACCAGTTCTCCAGCAGTCTAATATAACTGTGCTTCTGACCAGAATTTCAGAAGAGTTCAGGATAGTTAGGTGGTTCATTCTTACTACACCTTCCACTGCTTTTGAAAATCTGAGTATTAATTTGTAGGACAGCAATCTGCCTTTTGGTCAGTAATAGGTGAGGCTTTGTCAGTACCAGTTGTCCTATGAAGCATACTTCTGGAGACTCTCAACTCCACCACACTGTGGATTACTAATTCAAAATCAGGTCTGCTTCTTCACAGAAGCAATCACCTCTATCCTAGTTTTGGGTTTCAAATTCTTGAAGGTTAGACAATATTCTTCTCTCTTGAAGCTTTATACCAACAAATGCTTTAAGAACATTTTAATTTCTAAAAAATACATTTGCATTCAAATTAAGCCCTTGCTTTGGAGACAGTAACCAACCAATGATGTTGCATAATCTTCCCTCATGCATTTTTGAAGATATAACTATCCCTTTCTAACAACTTATGTCCTCAGTGATATTATCTGAAGAATCAGAAAATTACCTGATAAAGCTTTCTTGTTATCACCCTGTGGGACACTATTAAATATTGGAAAATTTCTGTCACTACTGCAAAATATAAATTGCATTTCACCTCTTCACCTCTGAAATTCCTTGGCAGCTGAGATTTATTTGTTCAAAGTAGTTTTCCTATTTGTTTTCAATTAGATTTACTGTTATATGTTAGTAAATAGTTTCAGGAGATGGTTGTCTCCTTCCCTTACTAAAGCTTGAATGACAGTTATCAGTTTAACTTTAGTTAAAGTGATTCAATCACTAAGGTTCAGTAGCAATAAAAGAAAATACTGCAGTGATATCACTGTTGCTTTAATTTATATAGAGAGGAAGTAATTTATATTTATAAACACATCATCTTAGCAGTGTGTAGTATAAAAACAACTTCCATCTCTTTCCCAGGCAAACGTGTACAAGAAAATAGTCTATGGATATGAAAGCGATGCTTAAAGTCTGAGGAAGATAATGAGAGATTTTGCTGTTCAACGAATGCTGTAAATACCATTCTGTTAGCTACTGCAGAACTATTGCTGATTTCAACATTTTTTAGTTTCCCAATGGAGTTATGGGTCCCTGTACAGTTGAAGTGTGTTGGTAATAAACCTACTTTTTTTAGTAGCATTTCACAGACCTCTGAGAAGTAATCCACCAACCCCAGGGAGCTGTCTAAAGTAATGTTGAAATAAGCTGATGTGCTCAAAGACACGCATCAACAGTTTAGACTGTAAATGCAAAAAAGTGCCATCTTTTTATCCTGACCTCATACAACATCTGGAAGAATAGCCAATTGATTCATGATAATTTTCAAGTATCACTGCAATGAAAATTAAATATATATTTATATAAATATATATTTAAATAAATACATATATTTATATGTAAATAATACATTTGTTTGTGATATAACTGTATTTATGAAGACAACGGTGAGAAAATTAAATTGAAAGATTCTACTTCTCGCCTGTAGAATCTCAGACCCAAGTGTATATATGTATAAAGATATGCAAATACAAACATAAGAGATTCTGTAATTGAGAGTTTTTAACTTTGTGGATATTATTTTTGTTTTCTTCTTCTTATTACTGAGATTTAGAACTTGCATCTACTGGATCATTCTGAACTTTCTGATTACTTTGCTGCCTGTAGTGTAACACATATGGATGCTAGGAAAATTCTTGTATTCAGTTTGTAAATATATCTTGATATCATCTAATGGAAAAATGTTGGAGAGATGGAGAGCATAGTATCTTTATATCTTAGATGGTTTCTTGAATAACAATGAAAGACAGATACAAAAAAGAACAGGTAATACAAAAGAACTTGCCAAAATGTTGTGAAAAATATGACAGATGAAGAGTACTGAATTGCTTCAGCCAGACGCAGAGAGGAACTTCAGTGTCTTTCAGTCTATGAGAAACAGATTCAAGTCTAGCACAAACGGGTTTCTTGAGTCAGAATGTTTGAGCCAACTCAACTATATAATGTGAAAGCAATTCATTTATATAGCAATCCTTGAAATAAAAGCAAATGGAAGGGAACCGTTAATTCTTGTCAGTATCAATTATGTTGAAAATACTACCATTTTCTCTTTCTAACTATGGGATCATAATCCATACTAAAGTATATGTTAGCTTAAGCTGAATGGGGAATTATTAGGCTTCATGTAAGTAGTCTATAAAATCAGCATTACTTTGTTACTGGAAGATTATGCAGACTGATTAATGGAAAAGACCCAACTGGACTAAACACTCTATTTTATTGGCTCTTTAGTTAACAGCCTGCAGTGGGCAGTCATCTGGACTACATTTGAAATACAGCTGAATGGAACCTAGCTTAATGAAAACCCACAGGCTAAAAAGTGAATGTTACAAAGCAGAGCACAGAGCAGTTAGTGTACTCAGCACCCACTGACTGTTTTATAAATTAGTAAAAGAATGCCTGAAAATTAAAACAATCTGAAAATGCATTTTGTGTCCCTTAAATATGAGTACTTCAATGCCTCTGTGCTCCAATATTTCTTTTTTGTGCTGGGTAACAAGCTGACATCTTTATCTGACATCTGTATCTGTGAGGTCAGTGAGCATCTATGTGTTCTACTCCCATTCTGACAAATTCCTCTAGCACAGGAAAATCTCTCGTATGTTTTTCTAGAGGTTCAGACAAGCCCCAAAAGAGCTACCCAGCCTGCAACTTCGCTGGAGCCAAAGAAACAGGATGAGAATGTCGTATGGAGCACAGAAGAAGATGGGGACTTGGACTGGGACTCAGTAATAAATCTGTAGTGCATTGAACCTACCTTACAGCATTAACGAGATTTTTTTGGTCAGCACGTGTGTCAGATCTGTGTTGTAATTTGCAAACATGTCACCATTTGTTCTTTCTAAGCTGGAGCCTCCCTGTCCAGGCTGATTTCACCTGCAGCTCCCCACATGGCTCAACACCATTCTAGCTTTCTGACTCACAGCTCTCCTTAATCCAGCCCAAGCACATCACTATTGAGTAGTCCAGGCAACTTACTAGTCATCTGCGTAATACTCCTAATTGTATACATCCCACCCATCTTGTGCAGTTATATATGGACTGTAGAACGTGCAGCACACAAGGCCAAAGAGCTCAACCAGCTGTGGATCCTGCGGTCAAGAGTGACACGTTCCTGCTTTTCCTTACCAGAGATCCTCTGTGGTTTTGAACAGTTCAGAGCCTTTTGAAACGCAGTATGACATGTAGCTGGATTCCTCCTTGCACAGCCTGAAACCTTTCGTGCTTCTGCAGCCTGTACACCTATAGCATTGTGAATGTACAACCAATTTTATTGCATCTTCAAAAGAATCAAGATTGTCCTGAATATTTCAGCAACTACACTTTCCTGCCTCCCAGCAATAAAGATGTAAAAGTTTAACTTCGGATAAAACCACTGTTTTTCAGGTCTTCTGATTGTTGTTTTTTTTTTTTTTTTCTGAAAAGTTTGTGCACTTACTTGGGCAGTTTAGGCTTTGAATGACCTTGGCAAATTTTCATCTGTGGCAAACAGCCTGTTAACATGACAATAATGTTGACCTTCAACTAATTCCTCTCCAAGAATGCAAATTGCAGCAGTTCACATAGAAGTGAAAGAAACAATTCAGTTTTACATTGTTTTCAATTGCCTCACACCTGCTGTTGGGTCTAGTAAGACGGATTAAAAACACAGTAAGATACAGCAGGAGAGATCTTAGGTCAGAGCTGTGAAAACAGCTGATGTTTGTTTGTTTTGCATCAAAAAAACAATCATTTCCTCCACTGAAGACTGTTGATAAGCACCCCTGGGGCTTTTGGTTGTATTCCAGATAAAATTAATCTTTCTGCATGATGTCATATAAAGAAATTAGTGTTCCTCATTGTTGATTTGCATTTAAAAGCTAATTGAATGTGGCTTGGTTCTTTTTGTCAAGAGAATTTATTAGATAAATATGGTAGCGTTTCCTTACATTTGTGTGCACTCTTTCTAAAAACAACAGAATGTTTGATAAAGGTATTTCAGAAAAAAGCAATGCAGAGCTTCATCATATTAGAAGCAAACAGAGGTAAGAAATCATCATGGTATTTCCTTTCTTTTCAAATGATCTGTCATAATCAAATATGAATACAAATGAAGCCACAGGCACTTTGTCAAACATTCTGAATCTATTGTATTCATTAGAATTGCTTTCCATACCTCAGAGGGTATGTACAGAACTCAGCAAATAAAGGTGATTCATAGCAACAGGAAAGTGGAGGGAAAGGCAGTGAGCTGAAAGAACAAATGCAAGCAATGGGTACTTCCATATACCTCCCTTCCTCCGGGTCTTAACTTGCAGAAGATGCTGATCCTGCCTCCTTTTTTTTTTTTATCTCCCAGAGGTTAGATTAACTTTGTTAAGGACATTGCAAATTTCCAAAAGCCTTGAAGGTAGAGTGAGTTGTTCCTCTCTAATAAGAAATGGATATTATAGGTCTGGGCAAGATCTGAGGATGTGTGGTCATGTAGTTCAGCATGTAACTAGCAAAGTTGTGGAAAAATGGAGAATGTTCTCTGAACTATACCATTTTAGGAGCTGGTGTGTGTTGATGGCTAATAAGAAGTGAGTCCCAAGGAATTATAGCATTTTCATGCCTTACTCTTAGACTGATGGAGCCAGCTCCATCTGCCTTTGTGCTTCTTTGATCTGTTGCTGGAGCACAAATGAGACTCTGCTTGATGGTTTGAAGAGAGAAGCTTCATACTGTTTCGAGGGAATTCTGAATAAAGCTACTCACGTATGCAGTGGGAGTTGATAGCTAAAAGATAACGTCTTTCTACTCAGAGAAAATCAGTACACTTCACTTTAGACCAGCAATGGAGAAACAGAAACATTCTGGGAGATTTCTTTGCTTTTTCTGCAAATATTAACTCACATTCTTAATGATTGTGCTGGTGGATTCTGGCTCCAGTTGTCGTCTTTTGGGAAGGACATAAAACATGAAAGACCATAAAGCAAGAACTGCTTTTAAAGGTATTCTCACAATATGAATCTCAAATATAGGAAGCATTTTAAGAAAACACACTTTGCCTTCATGGCAAGTCCCACCACTTCAAATTTTCTTGCAGAGTGTGTTTAGCATATGTTGATTTGATTAAAATTTTAGACTTTCATAAATTTAAAACATCTTTCTTTCAATGAGGTTCAAATGTTATTTTACTTTTTGTAATATAATCATATAATAATATAATAGCTAGAGCTAGAAAAAAAAGGCAAAATGAAATATTAATTTCATCAATTTCCTAAACCAAAATACTTTATATGTGTTTTTCTGCAGTCTCATTTTGACTCTTTTGGTCCAATTCTGAACAGAAAAATCAGTTTTTAACTTTAATATTTTCCCATGAAATAGAAATTCTGTTTTCCAACTATTTCTATATATAGGTAAAATTGTTCTTTGGATTTCTGCTCAGAGAATGGAATGGCATATGAAAATTTCCGGTGAGAATATCTGGGGAAATCATGATATATTTTTCAAGCTGAAAACAAATCCTCAATTAATATGTTATGCACTGCAAATCATTTCCCCACTGTTAGGGATAAAGTTTTTTGATGATGAGATGGAAAGGAAAGTTTCTGAAGGTTTTCTTGCTTTTGTTGGATAAAAAGACAAACAGAGCACTAGCCCACTGGGGCTAGCACATGAAATCACCATAGAAATAAGCATGGAAGTCATAAGATCATTTATTTTAAATTGTTTTCTTTGCCAGACTTTAAAGAAAGAAAAAAATGAACCTTACCTCCAATGGTGGAGCAATAATAAAGTTTTCCTAAAGATGATTTTTGTTTGATTGTATAATGGTTTGAGAAGTATAGAGACAAACAAACAAATGAGAAGTTTTAAATGGTACAGACTGAATATGTCTTTATACTGACCTAAACCAAGAGTGAGACTATTGAAATTGATTAAATAGTGAGGTATTTATAATTGATTACAAGTGAGCTAAATTTTTTCCAAAGGCAGTTATATTAACTGAGAGTTACAAATCTCTTCCTTTAACTCTTGTGTAATTTTCCATCCATTCTGATATCACAACCATGCTGTGTCCCAGAGTTCACACAAGTAAGGATAAAATATTGGAAGTGTGGTGGTCTCTGCAAGGGTAAATCTGTATACCTCCTTGAAAGCAACCATTTTAATTAAAATCACCAAAGGGTCTTCTGTGTTTTTTTTAAATCTAAATATGCAGATAGATGTTTTTAGACATTTTACTATAAAACTGTAAATAAAAAGAGCTGAAGTGTAAACAAGTTATTTGTCTCTTTGAAGGTCATGTGTAAGGAATAAGATACCACTACACTAGATATCACTAGCTGGATTTAATCCACATGGTGCCACAGTTTAAGGGTCTCAGCCTGAGTCATTTAACTTTTTTAGGAAGCTTTGGGAAGTTCATTTGCAAGACATTGTAAACTGAAATGCTGCTGCTGAGGTACCAGATGATGTCTTGTTTATAGTTTAAAAGTGGTATCATTTAACAGGTGATTCATTTTGTCTGTTTGTTCACATCATTTAATTCAATTGACCTCCAGCTTTTGGAGGAGATAAGGGGATTGGGATTTCTCTCTGGAAGTTCTGACTTGGATATGCTTATGCAGTATACTTCTAGCAGCTGGTAGTTAAGCACATATTGTATTATTCCCAAGTGTTTCATTGCTTTCATTCTTTCATCCAATTTTTAGGCTCAGAGAAGGCAATACTAATAAATTCTGACTCAGTGTGCTATTAAAATACTGTCTGTCTACCTTGTGTAAGCACGACTGAGGTGGGATTTTTCTCTCCCTTTTCCAATTTTATAATCATGGAAATAAATTCCTTAATATATGAGACGATATCATGACATAATGAAAGGGTATAAAAGAACCAAAAGACACAAGAATGTAACAACTGAGGAAGTGATTCTAATCCGTAAATATCAGTGGTCTTTCACTTCACCAGTCAGAAAGCTTTTCATTCACAGTTGCTTTTGCAGTTATATACACTGATAGATATTATAACTATCAAACACACCTACCAATCAGTTAATTGTAGATTCAAAGGGTCACAACTGGCTGCAAATGGTATGACTTTAATTTCTACTCATGTTGGTTATAATTACTACTTTGTGAAAAAATAAGTGCCATGGGTTTTTTCTTCAACAGTTTAGAAGTTAAATACAAATCAAACTTTCCTCTGCTCTTTCCCCTTAAACAGTAACGTCTCTAGGACAATGGACTTTTTTTCTTTACATGTTGTAGAGCATTTTCCCCCATAGAGCCTCCCAGTATGAATAACCTTACTGCCAATCCCTGGGTTAATATCCAGAATTTGGTTCTCCGGCCTCCTGCAGACAAACTTGGGTTTGTTTCTTTTCTATTTCCAAATTGGATGATAACATTAGTGACCAACTGCAAAGACAGACATGTGGGGAAGAAAGGGACCCCATGTTACATATTTGCTTTCAGCATATGGAAGCTTTCCTGGCAAATCCTTGAAACATGTCTGAACAAGTACTGAACTTTCATTGTTACTAGCATCTACCTACTTTTGCAATGATTACTTAAGAAGGTCCATTTCATAGCTGGCCTTGCTTTTCAGTGGGTGCCATCTTCACAAACTAAGTTAGCAAAAAAGTCTCTAAGATATTTATAAAGTCTTATATCTCAGTGTTTGGAAACCTGAAGGAACTCATTTGCTCCTGAAGTAACACATGCTGAAAGAAATAAAGTTTCTTTGTTTTATTTTTCTCTGTGTGCTCTGTGCTGGTATTTGGGATTAGATCCAGCTGAGGATTGCATGTTCAGCATAGCAGCATTTGTATACAGTACGTAAGGAGAATCACTTGCCTCAAGACACAAAGTAAAACAGGAATGAAAAATGTAAGAATAACAAGCGTGCAAAAGTACAAAAGTCAGGAGAATTCTTCCCTTCCCTCACCTCTTCAGAGTGTACCAATTCTGGAGATTGTGGTGGAGGGTAAGTGTCCAAATCGCCTTCAGGAAAGAAAGAATCTGAGCAGATGTTTCCTGCATCCCAGATGCTCCAGTCATGAGGCTGTGGGGAAAAGGGGATCCATTGCCATGGGGTTAAGTATGCCTTAAGTTTGCCAATTGGACCAGGCACTGAAAGCAAACTAGGCAAGACAACTCCTGGTTTGTGTCTCTGTAAGCTTACTACAGAGAGAATTAGAGTTGGATGGAAACATTGTGAAAAAAACCCAGATTTGAATAAAAAAGTGTTAATTCATTCAAACCAGAATGGCTGGACTGTACTGTTAAAGGTTCAGCTAACTTCTGCTATCTCAGGCAAGTTTAGGAGCAAAACCTTCTGATCTCCAGGCAGGTCAGGCGTTGTTCTGGGAACTTTTTAAGCCTTAGGTCCCCAGCTATAACACAGCACGGTAAAGAGTCTCTGGGGTGTCATTAGCTGCTTATATTAGCAGTGAAGGCTAAGAGTCAGTTCCTCTGAGTAGCTATCCAGACTAAGATTAAAGTTCAGAAACGTCAGACAGAATTGTTGTAATCCAGTTCAAAACAAGAGAAGAGAAGAGAAGAGAAGAGAAGAGAAGAGAAGAGAAGAGAAGAGAAGAGAAGAGAAGAGAAGAGAAGAGAAGAGAAGAGAAGAGAAGAGAAAAAGAAGCGAAGCGGAAAGGCAAGGCAAGGGAAAGGCAAGGTGAGAAAAGAAAAGAAAAGAAAAGAAAAGAAAAGAAAAGAAAAGAAAAGAAAAGAAGAGAAAAGAAAAGAAAAGAAAAGAAAAGAAAAGAAAAGAAAAGAAAAGAAAAGAAAAGAAAAGAAAAGAAAAGAAAAGAAAAGAAAAGAAGAAAAGGAAAAGAAAAGAAAAGAAAAGAAAAGAAAAGAAAAGAAAAGAAAAGAAAAGAAAAGAAAAGAAAAGAAAAGAAAAGAAAAGAAAAGAAAAGAAGAAAAGGAAAAGAAAAGAAAAGAAAAGAAGAAAAGGAAAAGAAAGGAAAAGAAAAAGAAAAGAAAAGAAAGGAAAAGAAAAGAAAAGAAAAGAAGAAAAGAAAAAGAAAAGAAAGGAAAAGAAAAAGAAAAGAAAAGAAAGGAAAAGAAAAGAAAAGGAAAAGAAAAGAAAAAGAAAAGGAAAAGGAAAAGAAAAGAAAAAGAAAAGAGAAAAGAGAAAAGAAAAGCATTTCCTGCCAAATGGAAAACCTGCTTTTAAGCCAGATTTTAGATAAAATATGCTTCCTCTTTCTTTAGGATGTATATTTACATCAGTGTTAGGCCTGTGTTAAAAAGCTAAAAAAAAGAGTCAATCCCATGTGACTATCCAGTTTTTTGGTGACCACCAGAAATTTCTATATAAACAGAGTCACTTACTGACTCAACAGATACTTAATGTAGGCAGAGCTTGCATTATGTTCTCTGAGAGTGCGATGAGTAAAGTAAATGCCCATCAATCAGCCCCATACAGCTCTGAACTTCCTTCTGTGCCAACATCAGTCATTCAACCTGGGCAGCTCCCTGGGCACAGGTGACAGCACCTCTTAACAGAAAATCAAGCCTGGAGCTTGGGCCTCCATCCCTGCTATGCAGCTAATTCTTTTTTTCACTATGGAAATGGCTTACTTACTGCTATTAGGTCTGGTTTTCTGCCATCCTAGGAGGATGTATGGAAAATTCCTATGTATCCCCTATGGAAATATATTACCAGTTTATTATAGCATTTCCTCACACACATTTTATTTTCTTAGACCCTCAGGGGGAGAATTGCCTTACACTGTTCTCAGGAATTTAAAAACTCAATTGGATCTGGACGTATTGTTTTCTAACACTATGTTGATCATTCATTTGATTGTCATTTAGTTTCTGGAAGGGATACATGGTCTCTGTTCTTATTCCATGCTAAAACTTGGTGAATAAAAGTAATGAAAAGTAACATAAGGATACTGAATGCAGATTTCTGCAACCCTTGATGAAAAATGTCAGACAATCTGGAAAGTTAAGAATAGTTAAGTAAGTGTTTGACAGAGCCAAATCTGGACACTTTTCAAGATAATGTGCTTAGGGCAAAGCAATGCACAAAAATCAAAATGACTGAAAACTGTTAATAAGGTAAATTAAAATATCCCTCTTTTCATCATAGGAAAATTATCTCCATCTTACATTTCAAAGACTATTGAGCAATGTAAGGCCACTGTACAAGACTATTCAGAATTCTGCAGGACACATTTCATTGCATATTGTTTTTTATGACAGTTTCCATATTTAGAGAAAATAAATCATAAAGTCTGTGGGTGAGTAGTATCCTGCAACATCATAGGCAATTGTCTAGACTATGTAGATTACCAGTTTAAGTAGGCTTTTTACCCAGACATTTCTAAATACATGCAAAATTCACCATGTTGCTCAGGGTAGGAGTTCATGCTAACAGTAGAGCCAGCTTGCAAAACTCAACTCCCACTGCCCCAGAACACGTTCCCAGTGATAAGACTGCAATTGTGATGTGACTTTATTTCAGTGCATTGCTCCAGATTTGTAAGAGTTTAAATGAGAGTAACTAAAAAGAAAAACAAAGGCAGGGGGAAGAGCTATTCAAAGGCTTGATTGGTTTATATGTAGTTTGAGGATCATCAGAAAATGAAAAATCTAACAGATGTCACATCGTTGGTGGGCATTGCTGGAGTTGGTTTTTAGTAGTTTTTTCGGTATTTGTTTTGGTGGTCGACTGGCATAGTGGTCAACTGTACAAAAAGTTGACAATATTCAGTCTGTATGTTGAACTGCATAACTTGTATGTAGATGGGACAATGTCTTCAGCCAAATTTCTATAATTTTTTTTTTGCCTGAAATGAGAAAAGGGCTTTATAACGGAAAGTGTCAGGCAACCTTAAGATCAAGCAGCAGTGATAGCCTACCAACTGTAATTTTTTCAGATGAGCAGGCTTTGTTAATTCCCAGTAGGCTTACTTAGGAGATGATTTGGGGGAGTCATTAAATTCTACTATCTTTCCAAAGTGAAACTGAAGGTTAATTAATTCTGCAAAAGAGGTTCATGATTATATCTTTCAGAATATTAATAATTACCATACTAGTCTGTTTTTCTTTATTCGCACCAAGTGAATGAAATGATCTTTTACAAAAAAATGGTAAGGAAGATTATTTTTCAAGTGATATAGTAGTATCACTTAATGGTACTTATTTAGCGGATTGGGCTTATAAAATTTGGGAAGCTTTGAGATGCTGGAGTTAGACTGTTTGATCATGTGTTTGTTGATCCAATGTCTCAGTATGAAATATATTTGATCTTATATCTATGAAACTTATTTCTTCAGCTAATTTATGTGATGACTATCAGTAACAGATTAGTGAAGTAGGTTGCATATGTTTGCATTTGTCATGCTCTAGTGTGCTTGGTGCAGCTTGACTAAACTAATGACTTTTACCATTTTTTCCACAAAATAAAATATCTTTATAATTCTTCTTTGTTATTTTCCTTTTTGAGCAAGAAGGATCTATTCTCCTACTAAAATACTGTTAGTTTCTAGCAGAAAAAAGGTAAAAGAACACTAAAGAACATGGTGAAGTGAATGTCTTCTTTTCTCAATATAAAAATATAATTTTATGTCTACTAAAGCATGATTTTAAGTCTAGATAAGATGTGTTAAAATCTGTCCTTGATCATACTGAAATGGCAATGAGGACAAAACTGGCCACACCAGACAGTCAGGCATTGGCTGGGTGTTCATTGCTATTTCTCATCACAAAGGGAGCAGCAAGGTTACAAATCTGAAAAACAGGTGGGTACTATGAACCCACCAATTTCAACAACTTTGCAGTTAAGTCAAAGTGTACAATAAATATCTAACCTGATAATTGTAGTTCTTTTTAGAGGAAGCTTTTCTACGTGGGAAGGGTGCTTTAAACCCAATGTAATACCCTCTGATGTCAGTGGAATTGAAGCACATGCTTTAGTGCTATGCTGAATTGAGGTGAGCCCATGAATAGCCTCAGACCCTGTCCTCAGCCTGGGTCTCTGCAGGTAGGCTCTGTCTCACAAGTTCCACATGAATTTGCAGAACTGAGATTCAGCATATTTTGAAGGAGTTTGCAAAGGTTTTCAATGCTACAAGACATCAGCTAGAACCTGACTACCTTTAAAACATGAGATTTCATAGTACTGCACATCTTCCTGCATCTGCTTGTCTGATAACTAAGACGTGAGGATGAGAAAGTGAACAGATAATCCTCAGATCTGCAGCGCTGATTGGTATATGACAAGATAAGACTAGCTGGTAGGTACTTAGTAGCTGCCGAGTCAAAGGGAAAGGCAGTAACTTTGCTTTATTTCTCAGAGAAAGTGGGGGAACATTGTTTCAATGCGTTTTCAATGAGTTTCAAGTTAGCGAATAATCGTCATTATGGAACATTTTTCTCTAAAATTACAGTAGAGAGAGCACTGAAGAATGTAGTAATGGATCCTATTCATTGTGTAAATGGACATTTTTACCTTATGCTGGACTTCTAAGGTTTAGATCTTTCTCTCAGATAGACTAATATCAAATGACAAGTAATTCCTCCAGTATCAATAGTGTTTATGCCGCAAATTGCATGGTGTAATTCATCTTACACTCAGGCTTGTGGCATTCGCTTTAAAAAAATACCATTTTCAGAGCAACCAGATACAAATGTTTGGCAATTTATTTATTTAAATTGGTTTTTTAACTGACAGTTTTCCAGTATAATAGGGTAAGACCATCCATGTTTGTGTCATTTTCAATTCCTTGAGCACTTTAGGAATATACCCTCACCAGGAGGCATATTTTGAATTTTCCAATGACGAATGTGACAAATGTTGAGAGAGGGAAACCTTTAATCACAAAAGAAATTGATTGTGCTCAGTAAGTTCATTAAGATATTTTTTGCATTCCCAGATGGTCTCTTGGAATAACTGGTCTTAATTACAGCCTTTTTAGAAATAATGGCTGTGTGTTACCTTTCCAAGTACCCTGGCAGATTAATATTAGCTATTTTGGGTTATAGATAATTCACCTTTTGGATCTCAGAGAACAAAAATTTTTGCAGTATAGGTTTAAGAGTCCCAGAATCCACAGCCTAAAAATTGAGTTTTAAGCTGAAACAGAGTAGCTGTTTATTAGTACAGAAGACTACAGAACCACTTAGGGATAAAAGTACATGGTGCTGCTTTCAGCAGCACATGAGCTTGTAGGATCGGAGCTAGGAAATCTGGCATCAGTCAACATTTTTCCTGTGATCTCACTGACCTTTCATAGTGTCATTAAGGCCCCAGTTCTGAAGATATTTACAATTGGTCTTCATTTTAGATGGATGAGCCCTGCACATATTCATTGAAAATGATCAGGTTCTTGTCTGCTCTTTTTTCAACTGCCTATTTTCCTCTGGTCTCAATACAAATTTTAACCCACTATAACAGTATTCAAAAACCCGTTCTCTCTCAACTGCTTCATTCCCAATCTCTGTTCTTGGTGTTTCTTTAGCACAAGAGCTTCTTGGAAATAAGCACCCTATAGCGCAGTGAACTTGTGCATGTTTTTTGTTAACACTGCTATAAACAAACGCCCTATTTCTTTTTCATTGGCTTTACCTAACCAGGATTTTAGTGTTCATGATTTGAAGTGTCGGCTTGTAAAGTTCACAGATAGAAGTCATCTGCCTCCTTCCTTTACAGTAAAAATCCACAATTGATTGGAAGCAATTTTGCTCTTGTAAGTGTTTTTATGGCTGATTGAAGGACAAAAGAGGAAACATATGAGTTGCCTACTTGTGGTATCTCGAGAGAAAGGTAGCTGCTCCTTTTGTTGTCCTTTTTTTGCACATCACTGACTGCTCTTAAGTGAGCTATAAAATGATGATACAATTATGCACAACAGTGAAACAATCAAACTGAAACATTTCTCAAGGGTGGCTCTGCATTAAAGGTAGGGCTCCCCGCTGTTTGAAGCCCTGTAAATGGTCTGCTCCACGTCAGGCAGTTATTGTTAGAAATGTTAGCTGAGATTTTGCTCCAGCTGAAAAGTGCTGCGTAGGCAGATCCGCCGTAGCAGTGTGAGCCTGGGCCTTCCTTTATAGTTGAAAACAGATTGGAAGAGGAAAGGAACATTTCTTCCTGTGGACCCACTCTGCCCTCCTGGCAGGAAGCTCTTTGCAGCTGCGCTGCTGGCCACCTGTGACAGCAGCGCTCAATAGCTGGATATCCTGTTGTACGGCTCGCCTTCTCAGCCGTCCAGGACGGCTATGTGGAAAGTAAGTTGTGACTTTCCAGGGTTTTAAGCACGCCAAGATCAGGTATGAAAAAAAGGATGCTGGAACTCGCCGAATCCCAAATCTTTTTGGCACGCTGCAAGTAACGCACTTGGTTTCCAAGACATGCTCATGTGCGCGCGCCTGTGCATGTGTGTAGGAGCAAGAGACAAAGATGTTTTATCATCTCGGCTATGGTTTCAGATCGTCTGCAAGCTATTGAGGAGCTAACAGCTAGGGGAGAGCAACTGAAATGAGTAAACTTCAAAACTAGCCACCAACTCCAGTGTTCAGATGGAAAATCCAAATTAGTTCAAATAAGAATGTCTGTGAAGGAACCTCAATTTTGGCCCTTCTCCACTCCTTTGTGCAGGGAAAGTAAAATCAGAGCATGTGATTTCCTCTCCCAGAGACGTGGGACAGAGGGAGAAAGGGGATTTTAAAACAAAGTTTGGAAAACCTTTCTAAGCATGAATCACATTTTTAGACCTTGGTAGATTATTTTAAGGACTTTACACAGGTGAAGGCATTCTATATATCCCAGGGCCTAAGCTTTTTGCCTGAAAGGAAGAGGAGGGAACAGATTTACTTCATGATATTATATATTTGGATAAATGTTTTATAGTGGTTTTCTTTGAAGCACTGAGTCTTGCCTTGCAAGGAAGAGACAGCCTGCCTTGTTTCTGTCTTTTGTAGTCTAATAACTCCTATAATTTATGGTAAGTTAAATAAACCATAGGATTCCTGGTAATTTTAAAGTTGAATGGATGGCCAGACTGTCATTTATCCTTAGACTTCTTCCACCCGACAACTGAACAAGCATGGACTTATAACACACCGCTGTACCAAAGATGCATTCACCTTTTTTATAGGAAGTTCCTTGACACTGAATTTTAGTGAATCTTTCTACCTAACGCTTTCAGATCTTTTTGAAAGCCCATCCAGAATGACATTTTTTAAAATTAATTCTCTAAACATCAAATCTAAGTGTAAAGCTAGGAAGGAAACACATTTGTATGATCACTTACAGTGCCTATGTTTTTGCTTTACAACTTTAGACAAACTTAGCTTCCTTAAATCCGTTTCTTGTTACATACCGATGAAACTGCAGCAAATGTATACATACAGTTCATCTGTGTCTCTGCACGTGTGAAGGTTGTTGGGTATCACTGAGGCTGACAAACTGTCATCAAGAACTTAACATGAATTTAAGAAAAAAACCTACATAGTTTTCCAGAACTAATAGCTCCAGTAACAGTGACTGCAGCTCACAATACAGTAATACAATGAGAAATGCTGCTGTACCAGAGGTTTTCTTCAAGACTGGTGTAACGGTTGTAGGTATTTTGTCACAGGTTAATGTGTCCGAGTGCAAGAGAAAAGTGGTGTAAAAACATATTTATTCAAGCAGAATGAAACAAAGCTCACATGTAGTAGATGTGCACAGAGATCAAGGCACCCAGAAAAAATGTAGGCTCAGTGTCCTCCTACAAAAGAATCAGAGCAGCGAGCACAGAAATTAGCTCTTCTTGAAGCCCACCTTTGTCAATGATATAAGACTAGGTATATTCTTTGTGAATAATGGAAGGACATCAAAGAAATTGCTCACTCTGCAATTTCTCTAAGAGAAACAAACTCTAAGATCCACCAAACAAGCCAAGTGATTGAATCTGAAAGAAGGAGGAATAATATATCTGAATAATTAGTTGTAAAAAGAAATCTTGAACGTAGCTGTTAATTTGGGAAATTTAACATTGAATGGTCAATCCTTTGCCTTGTCCCTCTTTCATAAAACCCAAATTAACCAAAAGTAGACCAGTCCATCCTAGTGGAACACCTCTGAATTAACTGGACTTATGCCAGGGTTGCATTTGGCCACACAAATGACAGCTAAAACAAAAGTGCTAGCAGATATCTGTAACATGACTTCATTTAAAAATTCAGATGAACTTTCATGGAAAATGTTGTGTGGTATTCCCACAGTCCCATTTGGCCTGCTTCACTTACTTCAGTAAAGTAGAACTAAATCTTGTTTTAAGAAACAACTGTCTTCTTCTATAATATGAGAAATATTAATTTGTCTAATGTATATTAAAAAATACTATTAATCAAACAAATCTGATGTCTAGATTTTTTCCAGATGAGCAAACACTAGACTGGAATTTCTCAGCACTGACGGTCTCCCCTGTTAATTTCATTGAGAATGCCTTTGTTTTGTTTGCAGGAACTCATCTGTCTCCCTATGAGTATGTAAAAGGTCATATGTTTCCACAGTGTCTCTGCCAAACACAGTCAAAAGAAAGGGTCTTTTGAATCATGACATGCTTGCATTTAAGACCTCTGGTGCTTCAGAAGACTGCTTGTTTTGTTGCTCCTTTTCTCTTTTCCTATTTGTTATTAAAGTAAAAATTTTAATCTTAGGCCTGTTGATTCACTTGTCCTTTTCTTGAGAAAACCTATTTCTTCTTCAAATCACCCTGACTGCTAAGTCTTCCCTGGTGATATTTGTGCAAGCCCAGCTTTGCTGTCAGCTTTACCTAGGTGTTAGGACTGTCTCTTTTACAAGTCTTACAGCTGATAAGAATAATTGTTACCCCTATGTCTGATTACAGTACATACAAGAAAACAGGAGATCAGTCCATAATAATGATAAAGTACTCAGGGAAAACCACAAGTTAAAAGTAGAGATATCGTTATTGTACATGCACTGGTAATTAGGAACTACAATGGAAGGAACCCCTGGGGAATATGATAGCCTTTTACTGTTTATTAATTCATTTGCTACTATTATTATTTTGTATTACTTAGCTAATTGTGTGTCAAAATGTCTCAGAAAAGTATCCTCTTGGCTAGATTGAAGTTTTGTCCTTCATTGAAAGATAAATCAATGCTCCAGAGTTTCCTTTGATGCCAAAGTAGCTCTCATTATCACTTTTTTCCCCAAACTGGGTAGACAGCTGGATCATTTACTGCATTTTTTTTCCTACATATTAAAGTTGATGAGGTCCAGGCATAATGCTATTTCAGTTCTGAAGAAACTTGGTTCTTAAACTACCATAAAGCTTTTATTCCAAGCCAAATGTTCTGTAGAAAATTTCACAGGTTGAGAAAAAAATAGGCCAGATTTGTTTCTTTGACAATGAATAAAATGTTGCAGTTGTAGCAGACACACAAAGATAAAATACATCTCGTAAAGATCATGGTTTCCAAAATGACTGAGGTGCATAAAAGCCGATTTCCCTTCTCAATAACTACATGTTCCAGTCTTGCTGTAAAATCTGTTATGTGGTATTCCTGCTAAGCAAGAGGGCAGAGAGTTATCCGACAGTCCATTATAGCTCCCACAATTCCACTCCATGAATTTCAGTTAGGAAAAAAACATTGGAGACCTAGAGTATTATTCGATGGACAGACTGAGCTTAGGCTGTAAGAAAGGAACACTGGCTTCATGGTGCTTGCAGCAGAGCAAAGGACAATTCAAAATAGTAATGCAAGACAAAACCTGTTCATTCCATGAGCATGTGAGCAAAGCCTGGTAACAGTAGAGCCCATGAAATGATTCAATGTACATCTACAGGGTAGGTCTGAAGAAGTTATCCCTTTCTGGTGAATATGTGGCTTTTTGTTTTAATTTCATGGAGTTTTCTCCCGTAGTCTGAGCATGGCCCCCGAGGGAGCATTTTCCAAGAAGCCTCTTGGAATCCAAGTAGTCACTTTGTTCCTTGCAATCTGGCATGCAAGTTATAAGTAACCAGAATAATAGCAAAAAGGATTGAAAATTGGCTATCTTGACATGAACATGCGTTAAGAGAATATACTTTACAGCAGAATTAGCCTTTTATAATCCATACTGGGACTGGAATTGAAATAAATCCCCCTAGCATCACAAAATTTCTCCTTTAAGTAATGTGTAGTTGTACCGATGTCCAGCAAAACATTTAAAACATGCATGTTTCCTATATCTCCTGACAACTGTATTGAAGACCTGTCCACTGAGTCTGTTAGGTTTTCACTGCCCTTTCTCTAGAACCAATCTTGGGCCCCTATGAGTTGGGAGAGGCAGAAAATAAATGCAGAATAGAAAAATATATGTAAAAATCTCAGCTTTAATTAGAATGCAGTTTTCTAGACTTTTTCTGGTGTTTGTGTCATTATTAATGGGAAAAGTTACATATAGCTTTCTCATTGGAATTGGAAGAAGGGAGGAGCCTGAAAACAAGACATTTATTTCCCGGAAAATTTGAAAGTTTCAAAATTCATTTTCATTCCTCAGTGGGATGAAAATGAGCCATGTTCATATTTACATAGAGAAAAAAAAGCTTGAGAAAGGGCAAGAAGAGTCAAAGAAAGGTTGATAAAGATACATCTGGTCCTGTTACGACTGGAGCAATCATCTTAACCATCAGATAGCCAGTTACTTCATTCGTTTCTTGACTGACACTCTTTTCCTTCATAAGAATAATCTATTATTTGTTGCCCTATGGCACAGCACAGCTCTAGTACCAGAACCGTCCCATTCCAAAAGACATAAATAAATGAATAATGCTAGTAAACCTCAAGAAAACATTTGTGTTAGTTACATCAAGGGAATGAAATGGTAATACTGGGCAGGAATACGGTGGATCTTCAAGATGTCTGACATTTGAACAGTTAAATCAATTCTACTGATGGTTTAGTCAAGGTGGACTCGAGAACATTCAACCCAAATACTCTAGCCTTCTTCTGTTTCTGCATTTTATATTGTTGATATAATCTTTCTAGTTCAGCACATTGTCCTTTAGGGCACGTCTACTAAAGTAGACAGGCCACATCTCACTTAAGAAGCTTTCTGAACTGATTGGGCTTAAGCCAGCTGTCTGCCAGAAGACGCATAGCCGTGTTTGTATGGCACTGTGAAGGTTCAAGCATCTCCACTCAGTGTATGAAAATGGGTTTGTTCTGTGCACAGTGCCATTTTCAAAGAACCTCTCAGATGTAAAACCTGTTTTCATCAGTATTGCAACACTGTGCCAGGAAATCACGGAGGGGATCTGTTATATCAGCCTTTCTGCCCCTTGCTAGCTCTTTCTGCCTTCTTGGTTTAGCACTCACCTGCCTTTTCCACGCACTGTCGGTCAGTAACACACAGAGTATTTTATGCCAGATTTGCCAAAACTGGACTGGAAACTGCACTCTCTTTGAGCTCAGAAGCTTAAGTGGTACTGCTCTGTAGGTA
Organism: Harpia harpyja; assembly: GCF_026419915.1. Lineage (NCBI taxonomy): Eukaryota > Metazoa > Chordata > Aves > Accipitriformes > Accipitridae > Harpia > Harpia harpyja. The sequence goes on along the minus strand of NC_068942.1, from coordinate 7,858,166 downwards.
ATGAGGGTTTGGGGTAGAAAGGAAAAAATATAAAAGCAAGCAAGTTCCTTTTCCTGTTCTTCCTTGTAAATAGGCTTGATGAAATATCTATTAATTGCAGGCCCAAAAATCTCTTTGATTTTAGATTTCATGGCTCGTTAGTTTCAGGAGGAAAGGGCCCCAGCTTCAACAAATTATGATAGTTTCTCATCATTTTAAAAACCAAATAATAATCACAAAGCCCCACAAAAGAGCAACCAATTTGGCTGAAGCTATGCATCAAAATTTAAATATACCTGTCATGAGACTGCACATCTGCTGAGGAAAGCTAGCAGTGATAGTTCTATCCTATTTAATATCTCAGACATGCAGTTATGATACTCACCCAATACAAAATCAATAATTTACACAAGAAATCCTGCATGTGTCTCTCCTAACTACCAAATAATAGATGAAAACTGACAGATAAAAGCCCAGCTTCAACAATCTCATAGAAAGATACCGTGTACATGCAGGGCCTTGGTTAAATCTGTTCTCCTGAGTATGTACTATGTGATGATTGGAGCTGTGGAAAAATATATTAATCTTTAGCTTTGGGTGGCAATAAAATAGCTTAGCTGGACTCCAGATAACAGGATAAGAAAGTCACAGGATGTCTTGAGAGACAGTCATGCTTCTCTCAACCTCATTTAAGATCACATTGGAAACCTACAGGGGATGTTACCAATAAAATGTCTGGACCACTCTGTAGTCGGAAATGTAAGATTCATGGGGATACAGAGAGAGCTAGCAAGCAAGCAGGAGCCTGTTTCCCGCTGCCTGATGTAAAGGGCACTCTCCTGGGATTGTGTCCTGGTCCCTGTTCCCATGGATTTTTCATTAAGCAGTCTTTGGATAAAATGCATAAGCAACATTCGGAGCAGAGTCTAAATGTCAAGCTCTCCATTTTCAAATGTACCTCCTTAACCAAGGGCTGCAGTGTCATGCGTTCACTCTTGGGCTCTCACGACTCTTTCATTACTGGCTGCACATTGTCCTACCTTCAGCAGCACTTTCTCACCCCTGCTGTCACCTGGGCCATAGTGTATCCTCCTGAGAAATATGAATGTGGACCTCTTCACGCTCCAGAGGAAGCCGAATCCCCACTTCTGCCTTAGTACTCTGACCACTGAGTGACCATGAAAATGTGGGCATTTCTCTGCCAGCTGTGCTTACACATGAAAGACACCATAACTGTTGTACTTGATGCTGAATTGTGCTGGCATTGTGTATCAGCACATTTTCCAAGAGGGAGTGCCTCAGAGAAATAGATGCTGAAGTGTGCAGCCAGAAGAGAGGGCGAACCAGGAATACATGTACCTACCAGGCTCCCAAACCAAGCTGTACTAGCCTTGCCCCTTGTGGCCCTTGAGGCGTTGCTTCTGGGAGCCATTCCTCCTACATCCTGCAAATGGGACTGTGTGGCTTTTTAATGATCCTATTCAAACGCAGGCATCTGACCTGAATCTGGAGCTGTAAAATCAACAGTCTGTCTGGTCTACTCTTAGGGGATCTGAGTAGCCAGGTGATGTTTTTAATGATTCTCTTTCTTGGAATTAGAAAACAAATTTCCCTTAAAGTGAGATTTGCCCCAGTTCCTTAAGAGACCAGAAGTCCACAGGCAGTGGTTTATTATGTGAAGCAAAGGAAGATGCAAAACATTTCAGAAACTTGTTTTAGTTTGCACTCTTCTATGGAATTTCATTTAACAATTGCAATCCAAAAAGAAAAGCTCTCAAGTGCTTGAAGTACCTAAGCTTATGAGACTTTTTCCCTGCATCTCCTGAATTTGATACTCTGTTTAGATCGTGTTGGCATCACCTTTTCAAACAGCTTGTGTTTTGTTTGACAAGTTCATTTTTAGCAGACAAGGAAGCAATCAGTAAGCTTGTCTGTCAGGGCACACCTTGCTCTCTGTGTGCTGTCAGTGGAAAGAGTTCCCCACATCTTCCCAACTCCCTGTCTTCTGACCTCTCCATCTCAGCATGTACAAAGCAAAACATGCCCTTCATCCAATGCACAGATCTTTTTTTCACAGAGAGTGAAGTTCAGTTCATGATTTATGCTAACATGTTCTTAGAAGATGTGTGATTTTGTTTTGTTTTCCTAATCAGACTACATTAATATCTTACCTCTGCATATCCCTATTTTTCAGTGGTTTTTTGTTTCTCTTGAATTCATCTGAATTCCTGGGAACATGATCACCCAGAGCAATAGAAGAGAATTCTTGTACGTCTCCTGAGCCTACGTCAGACTTTATTAGTACACAGTGGCGCTGATACCCATCTTGCTTCTAGCTGAGGGCTGGGAACCCACACAAGACGAGTGGGCTCTCCAGCATTTGATATTGGCCAATAAATAGCTAGATTTCATGGCTGCTTGTGACCATCTGCTTTGAAAAATATCAGTATCTTAGCTGAAATTGGACCTGAAGGACAGAGGAAGCCTGTTCACTTAGAATAGAGGTTATTTTTAAAATTCTTTTTTTTTTTTGAATGTTGAAAACCCATAATGTATAAAAAGTTCTGGAAAACCAAGGCCTGAATTCTACAGTTGTGCACTACTCTCCTACAACTGATAATAGAATAGAAAAGTTAATAATAAAAGTATTTCTCTTCTCTACTCATCATCATTCTGAGGCAGCCAACACCAACTGCTACTAATAAGGAGGCTGAGGGGAGGCCTTATCGCTCTCTACAACTGAAAGGAGGTTGCAGTGAGGTGGGAGTTGGTCTCTCCTCCCAAGTAACAAGCGATAGGACAAGAGGAAATAGCCTCAAGTTGCACCAGGGGAGGTTTAGACTGGATATTAGGAAAAATTTCTTCACTGAAAGGGTTGTCAAGCATTGGAATGGGCTGCCCAGGGAAGTGGTTGAGTCACCATCCCTGGAGGTATTTAAAAGACAGGTAGATGTGGTGCTTAGGGACATGGTTTAGTGGTGGACTTGGCAGTGCTAGGTTATCGGTTGGACTTGTTGATCTTAAAGGTCTTTTCCAACCTAAACTGTTCTATGATTCTATGTTTCTAATAAGAGAGCTCTGCAATTCTGCAGTTTACTACAACATAATAGAAAATGCAGGTAACTGCATTAAGCCTCCCAAAACTCCGCTATTTGTAGCAGGATCTCTAATTACAAAATTCAGGCCCACTGTGAGTGGAATCTGGAATCTGGCTTTTAGATCATACTTCTTGTAGTGCTCAGGGCCTTTAACATTAATCTAGACAGAACAATTTTATTGTGAGCGTAGACCAATTGTATGGACCAGTTTCTTCTCTGTGAGGCTTTTGAGGCAAATGGAAAAACCTGGTTATCAACTTAAAAATGACAAGCTAAAAATCAAGCTACAGAATTCACAATTACCTTCAGAAATAAAGAAATTCAGCTCATGATTAGAAAAGAAAAGACCATTCAACACTCAGTGCCTTCTGTTGGAAACCAGACCACTTATTTGGATTTAGGAATGCAACTTTAGGAATCCTATTTTTTTAAATGTTTGCTGGTGTGTTTTGCAGAGCAGTTTCTCTGTTTTGTTTCTGTAAGTAATGAGTTCATCTCTTCATAGCCTCTATATAAACACGTGGGTTTGGAAATAAACAAATGCAATTCACTAAAAGAATACACATCAACACAAGCATCTTCTTCTGTATCAGCCATATCTCTGCTGATTGTATGGAATTAAGTCAATTTAAGTATGTTTAACTGAACTATATTTAAGATTTACAACGAACTGCATTGAGACAATAATTGTATGAGTAATAGTGCCTACCAAGATCACAGTTTAATTATTTCAAGCCTCTCAAACATAGGGGACACCACAGTGAAACACATTTTTATTTGCCTTTCCTTCAGAGAGGATGAACAACTGAACTGCCTTACCCCAGTAGCAGAATACTAACATTTCCCAGTGGCCTAGTCTGCTTTGTAGACTTTAATCCAAAGAGTTGACAATAAATTCAAGATGACTGAAAGCTACACAAGGTTTTGTATCCGATGAATTACAGGTGTTTTAAAAATTGCTTATATTAACGCATCTAATCTTGAGAAAGCAAGCCTTTTTTTGTTATTTATTGAGTTTGCAATATATTCAAGTAATGTTATTTTAAAGGTGCTAAGCTGTGCTTCTGTTAGATGCACACTGCCATTTCAGAGAGATAATTAAACTCAATTTAGCTAACTTATTTTTAAAACATGTCTTTTACCTGACTTCAGATAGATGTGCCATTCCTGTTGACAGTGACCTTAGAAGTTTTCACTCCTTAGCAGAAAGAACAGAGCCTGAGTAAGGACTGCCCATCCATTCCTTCTCCCTTCTGCTTCACTTATTGACTCCTATCATCATCTTCACTTCCTCCTCAGTAGCACAGATATAAATCCAGTGAGATGACCTGGGCTAAAAAGTGTTTTTTCCTTCAACTTATTCTTAAAACTTATTATTGCACTATGGGACAGAAATGAAACTGAGGAGCAGAGAATCCTTAAGGCACCATTGCCACTAAAATGCTTCACACCATGGGACCAGAGCTCAGAAGTGTAGTTCCATGCAGATTTTATCTGGCAACAAAGCCATCTGAAGAAGACATTTTCCCCCTGACTTTAGCTGTCTAATTCTACCCTTTGCCACAAAATAATGTCCCTCTTTTATGCTGATGCAGTCTCCTCTCGTCTCCTCTTTTTTTTTTTTTTTTTTTTTGACACTCTTCTTGAAATATGTCATTGACACAAAGAAGGTAAAAAACTAGATGAGGAGTAGTCTGAAAAATAACACATACTTGGACAGACAGGGAGTATTTCCTTCCATGTAGGTAGTAAGAGTATACAACAGTCTCTTCCTCTTTCCTGGGCTTTGACACTGACGGTGTGACCCAACGAATCAGTGACCACATTAGAGACAGAAATCTAATCCTCATCCTGATCTGACATACTGAATTCCCTATCTGTCCTGTCCACTCCACAGGGGTTTGGTCACAGCTGTTGGAATCACACCTGAATTTTCAGAGAATCATTTGTAATAACAGCCTGTGTACTTTAACTGTACAATCAGCCTTTGGGCAATAAAGTTATTGGGAAACTTTTATCATTCTTTTTTTTGCCATGAACTTAACTTGACTTGGATTCAGTTCACTCAGACAATTTACAAGAAGACTGTTGAAATTATTCGCTATGCCAAAAAAGATTATTCCACTTTTTCAATATGGTTGTTTTAGCAAAGTCCATTTAAGTGAAAACAAAACAGAGCAAAAAAAATGGTGGTTTTGGATGAAGTGTACAGGGACTAAGACCTTATACTCTTAACTGAAGTTAGATGTGTCAAAAAAGTATTCATCCACCAAATGCCTTATGCAGATGTTATTTAACTACGTGATCTGTGATTTTTTTTTTAATTTAGACTGAAGTTTTTAAATACTTTTTTTCACCAGATATTGACACATCTGTAAAATTTTCATTGCTTCTGAAATATTCTTTTCTTGTAAAGAAGACAGGTCATCTTAAATGGAAAACTGGGTGGAAAACTGGAGAAATTTTTTTTCCCGATATTTTATAGGGAAAATGTTTTTCTGACTAGCTAGAGCTTCTGTGATAACTTCCTAATTATATTTCATTTTGTTGCATGAAGCAGCCTGAGAAAACTTTACTTTCTTAACTGCTATAAAAAATGAGAAATATAAAAAATGTATTTTTATCAGTCACCACAGCCAATCACTCTCTTCCAAAGAAATAAAGGCATCACACTGCATTTAAAAATTGGCTGTAAAAGTGACATCTTCTAATTTAAGAGCTCTATCCTTTGCATATAATAAAACTGTGTATTTAGAATTGTATCTGGTTAGGATTATTAGCTGACAGAAACAAATTTACTGCCTTGTTAAAACCTTTTAGCACAGCAGAAAGAGCCTAACAGAGCTGTAGTCTTTTCCATCTTGTATGACAACAACTGGCTTGTTTACAAAATTTTGAGCAATTACGTGCTGAGGAAGTCCACTTAAGACAACTGAATTTACTTTACTGTTGGAGAGATGAAGTGTTTTGGGTTCTTTCAACTGTAAGTGGATGATTAAGCTTTAGAAAACATGAGTTCAACTTGACTTTCAGATTCTCAGATCCGAGTTTGCTGCACTAGCAGTTACTGCATTAACTTGTAGCTTGTCCCATTTGAAGGCAAATAACCACAGGCAGGTCTGCATTATAAAATGTTGACAATATGAATTTTTCACTTGCATTTGTGAACAGAATTTCACTGCTAAAATCTTAAAAAAAAAAAAAAAATTGCACTGGAAATGCAGTTCGTTTCACAATACGACTGAGGTCATTTAGGAAAATGTCTTAACACTACTATCAGAAAGAAACATTTTGCAGGATTTTCCCAGTATAACTTTGCAGAAAAGTTGCAATGGTATAGACAAGCCACAGGAACATCCCAAGGGCAGATCTTTCATGGGCACTTCCTATAGTACTGTGATACTATAAAGGCGAGGTCTTTTCTTTGGGCAATGGAGAAGACTTAGATGGTATGTGATATGCAATCCAAGCAAAGTTGTTCAACAGAAAACTTTCTTATGAGTCTTAAGACCTAGTGGCTGTAGACTGTGCAAACAATGGTTCAAAACTTGGTCTTGTAAAAGCTGGGGTACAAGTATTCCTTAGCTTCTTCCAGTCACTTACAGTCTTCAAGAAGCAAACAAATGAAAAATTACTGACTCCAGGCAAGCCAACAAAAGATGGAGGTAATCCCAGCTTCCTCTGGATGTTAACCTCTGTCCACTGATAACCCCTTCCCTCTGCTTTTGCATCCAGAAAGGCCCTTTTCTTTAGTCTGCCTATGAATAAACTCAGCACAGCTGTGCCAGCCATGCTCCAGCGCACGTCTTTGCAGTGAGGCCCAGGCAGCTGTGGTCTCTCCCCGAAGAAGGCTGGCCATTTGGCTAGGAGCTTTGGAAGGAGGTATATAGACCACATCATGGAGAAAAATGCCAGCCAGATATGATGGCTGGGAAAATCAGTCTGGAAAGAGAATTAAGAGTACACAACCTAACAATGATTCCTTTAATACGCTGTGGATTGGTAATGTTTTTGAACAAAGCAGAAGAGAATAGCCCAGAGTGCCTGTGGAGGGGGAGGAGGAGGAGACAATGCCCTTATTGTCTTTTAACAAAAACAATTCTGAAGTGTACCTTAACAAAACTCATGGCTTGAAATCTTTTTTCTTTCCAGTTCAGGCCTGATGCGCAGCATGTTCCCCTAGTCTTCCCCTGTCCTTAATTGCATGTACACCCAAAGACTTTTGTGCTGAGCACATTTTACTACTGAAAGGAGAAAAAATCATTGAATGTTTGAAAAGCTGATTGACAAGGATTTTTTTTTTTTCCCTGATCTTTTAAATGCTTTCAGCAGTGCTTCCTTGTAGTCTTAGACAATGCCACTGACCCTTTTACAAATCACTGTACACACTGAAGAGTGAAACTTTATACACAGTTAAAATGAAGCTTTTTGGCCAGGTTTTGACAGCTGTTATTCTAAAACAATGTTTTGGCTCTGATCAAAAATATGACTTTATTTCCTTTTGGGTTTCTACCAGGAGCCATATGACTCTGTTTGATAGATGTGGAGGAGGGGTGGGAGCAAGAGAGCAAGCTCTTTCAGCTGCTTTCCCAGTAGAGCTCAGACTGCAAAAGGAAATGACGAAGGAATCTCATTTATCCAAGGCGTTGGGTGTATGGTAGGTGGTCCCTGAGATACTATTTGAAAAGAGGTGAAAATCATGCTTTGCATGTTTTTTATCAAAGATGAGGTCCTGAACCGCAAGATCAGGAGATGCGACAACACTTTGATTTTCTACTCTTCTCTGTGAAAAATAAAAAGATATTCATGCACAGGGTGGTATTTATATTGCTTTAAGAGTCAGGAGTTGAACCACCAGTAAGTTCATGAAAGCCCCAGGTGGAGCTAAGGCAAGTGGGGGGGCAACCCGTGCCCTCACCAGCACTTTATATTACTTGCTTAAGTACCTAACTTTCCCTAGTAGGGCCTCAGCTTGGCTTTTGACCACAGGCAATTGCTGTGGTTGCTTTTGGCAAAATCTATTCTGGTTAGAGATCATGTCAGTGGAAGAAGTGGTCCAAACACATCCGTGCTGGGCGGGCTGAGCTGTCGCTGCCTGAGTGTGTAAGAGCTCAGAAACGCAGCAGCGTCCGAAAGGTGACACGGGCTGAGGGGGCGTCTGGAAGCCTGCCAGGTTTCACCAGAAAACCTTTACTGGCTGCAGCAGGTGGTAACTTAGAAGTACAGACATTATTTCTGTGGGGATTAAAATAGGGTGTTTAAGTACTAGTGTTGGTTGGGATGGTGCAGGGAAATGAAGTCCAGTGCCTGTTACGGTATTACCTGCACTAAACCGCACAGGTTTGAAATTCCCTTTTAAAGACCACTTTTAAATATTGAGCAAAAAGCTTTCAGTTGAAGCTTTCAGCCGAGCTCTGTTCTTTTTGAGACCTAAGCCCACCAAGCTTTGTGGAGTTTGTCACAGCTGCACTAGCAACCAGAGTAACGAGCTGAATTCTGTCCTTCTCCCCCAAATACTGCAGAGGGGAATACGGCCACAGCAACATTAATTCAGGCATTCTCCACTGTCCTTTCATGAAAATATGTCTGTCCTGAAATTCTCCACATCTAGGATGAACAAATAAACTCTGGATGTAGGACTTGGAATGCGTGTAAATACACATTCTTAGAAAATGTAATGGAAAAAAGAAATAAACTGTTAATTTCTCTGCAGTAGCATGCTGGCAAGGAAAGACTCCTTTAAAAAACAGTGTGTGTGTATGGTATTTGGTATGTGTGTATATGTCAATATATGGATTTTTAGCTTGAAAACCGGATTTTAGGAGCTGTTATCTTTTGCAAGTAATAATAAATGTAAAAAATTGGAAACTGTGGACAGAGGGGATATGTGTGACAGCTGTCAAAGACACATTCACCCACATGGAATATTTGAACTATTTAACTTTGCCAAGGTCACCATGATTGGCTGAATAACTGCTGATCCTGCAAGGTACTTTACATGACTGAGAAGATGTGCATGATATTCAAGAGGAAAAATACTGATTTTATAAATTTTGAAAGTGTAAACTGCAACATGTTTTCATTCAAATTAAAGAATAATTCAAAATCCATGACATAGCAAACAATTTTTAATGGATCACCTCTCAGTGGATCCTATTAGTATTCTGGAAAAAAAAAATCTTTCTGAGCTGGAAACTAAAATATTTCTCAACATTCCTCATTTGCCTCACTTGTAATGTCTAACATAAAATTTACCATTTAGTACATCATAGCAATTACCAAGATGAAAAAAAACAGCAATAAACCTAATGGACTACCTCTATTATTGTCAAAGAGATATGGTCTGCTGATATAAGATTGGTAAAGAAGCTTTAGTATGAACTTTCCTTACTCCACCATCTTTGGTAGAGGCAAGACAGAAAAGAATTTACCCCTAGCAAGCAGGCAAGGACCTGACACAATGGAACAGTGAAGATAGGAAGGGTGGTTGCTCTTATTTATGAGAAACTTAATAGAACATTCTCTATTTAGTTCCTTACCTCTTAAACTTACAGTACAATAAATAGAAAAATTAAAACAATAGCAATACTTCCAATTTATCCACCTAATATATTCAAAACCAATTTCTTTCTTAAAATTAAAGTGAACAAAATATTGCTGAAGGTATTCAAGTAATGCAGCAATTCATAATAACTTTCTAGGAAGTGGACACACTATTATCTGCCCTCAAGCTCAACATATTTTTGAAAGGATTAAGGAGCTTCTTAAAATGTGTTTTACTTCCTTCATTTGTCTTCCTTTACAAAGCTTGCATATTCTTTTCAGCTTGGTATCAGCACTTTTTTTTTTTTTTTGTCTTCTACTTTTTCAGAGAAAGACATCTGAGAGCCTCAAAAATTATAGTATTCTATATGCAGCACGTTTTGATTGAATTTTTTTTTAGGTCTGCAAAACCTGAAAATTACTAAACTGGCCAGGCCCAAGGTCTATCTAATCCGATATTTTATCTCAGATAGTAGTCACTTCATGATGGTTGAGAGAAAGAGGTATTGAAACTTCATTGTAAGTTAATACACAGGAAGAGTGGAATAATCTTCCCTTTGGGTAAATCTGACCTTTATCTCTATCAGTTATTGCAATAATTAAATGCAAAAACACAAAGTGTAACTTTCCTTCTAAAAATAATCATGAATTGTAACACTGGCTTTTCCTGCTAGCCTTGTAAACTTCCAAACACTTATATTCTGGAGTTCCCATGCCAATGAAATGTACACCTGAGTTTTCTTCTCTGTTCTTTAAGACAGCATTCGTTATTTTCACTGAAATACTCAGTGATCTAAAGCAGCTGCTATGTTCTTCAGCTATTTTAGTTTAGAAAGCAGAGAAAACTAGGGAAGTATGTGTTCTAGCTCTCCCTCACTCTTTCTGTTCTCTTCAAGCTATTTTGTAACTATTGAAATGACAGGAATCATAATCTAAATGCACTTCCCATTAACAATGTAATTAGAATATCATGCCTTTTATTTTTAAAGGTACCAGAATATTTTGTAAAGTTCTTGGAAAAGAACTGTTGGAATAGTCCTTTAAAATGAAGTGTTGAAAACACTACAGATGAAAAAGCTTCATAGGTGCATTTCTGTTCCTGCAAAGATTTTATGGATTTTTGTGGATTTCTTCAAAATGTCTAATCACTAAAATAATAGGAGACTGTGACACTGGTTGAACAGTATAGGTAAAGCTCCAAACTCTGTAAAAGAGTACTGAAATAATTGATGTTCCTTTAACTTGTGAATGGCTATGGCTTAGAGTAAATGACTGAAACTTAGGATGGGTTAGCTTTTCTTGTCTCTTATTCAACCAAGTCAGTTCTGAGTTTTTAATTCAGCACAGACATTTTTTTCATTGACATTTTAAGGAATAAAACCAAATGTTGAGATATTAAAGTTGCAGAGTCTTGCTATAAATTTTCACTTCACTCCCATTTTTGTTTGACTCTTAAGATGCAGAGGACAAAAAACTCTGCAAAGATGACAGGAATCATTAAACCTTTTATCCTAAGTCTACCATTTATTCATACAGCATGTGGGAATCGGGGAATTAATGGCACAGATCTATGACTTATCTCTACATTTAGTTTAGAGAACACTTTTTACCCAGGGCAAAAACAAACAAACAAATAAACAAACAAACAAACACAAAAAGGTAAAAACCAAACAGCATTGCTTGGGATTTATAATGTATTATATTCTTTATAAAGTTTGAAATGAGAAACACCATTTAGAAGTAAGATACAATTGTATTTTGCTTCCCTGGTAAAGCTGTCTGATAACATTGCTTGTAATCATGCCTTGAGTAGACTCCGGGATAAAGTCTAGACCTCCTGAACAGAGACTGACAGTTATGATGCCGTTCTTAACATTTATCAAAACTTTCCTTAGTACCTATGTTAGGTGATGTAATTAAAGGCCAACTGCAGTGAACACAGACTCAGAGAGGATCGGAGGAGCAATGGCAGGGGGAACCCCCTAACCTCTTCAGGGCAAAAAGAGCACCCCGACTTGGTGACTCTTAGGACTGTCAAAGGAGAACGATAGGACTGTCGTCCTGGTGGGAAAGCCACCGAGAGGAGTCAAGGGAACACCATGCAGACTAAAGCGGGTCATTGCTCTGGGAGGATGGGGTTTATTGTGGGGTGCCAGCAGAGATTTGGAAAATTTTGGAATTGTGTAAAACTTATTGAACATTTTAAGGGGTTGGAGGAAATGTGAGAGAGTTATGGGATGTTTAGGGGAAAAAGTGGGGAAAGAGAGGGGTGAGGTTGGATCAAGAGGGAAAAAGTATGGGATAATAAAGGGAGAAGGGGATAAGAGGGATCAGTGAAGTGCAACAGGCTGCTGGTCAGTACACTTCTCTGACTGAGCCTGCATGTGATCACTGCAGTCTGTCCTCCACCCATTAAATCGTATTTCTAAGTGTATTTCATGTGGGTGCACTGTCTATTCTGTGCATGTGAGAACATTAGCAAACTACATAGTGAGTAGGACAAGAGATCTGAGTGCCAGCGGCTGGAGTGGGCCCTCAAGGACTCCTAGGTCCATGGGCCAGCAACAGGAGGAGACCAGGGTCTGAGAGATAGCAACCAGATAGACTGAGCATCTCAGGCCAGCTGCTGAAGATGCATGTTTGTGTATATATTCCATTACTGTGAGTTTCAGTCCTCTCCTGGCAGGAGGGGAGGAATAGGATGGGGCCATCTGTACTCTTCATGTTTGTGTGAGTGCTGCTGGTGTCTGCATGGGTACTGGTGCCAGGACCTGTCTCTGACTGCAGTGGATCTGTGTGACCAGGCGTGTGTGTGTGTGTGTGTGTGTACACACGTGTGTGTGCCTGCACCTACTGGGAATACCAGCCCAGCTGCACTGCTAGCTGGGACTGGGACAGGGACCTGTAGCATCCTTGCCTCTGTGGGGCCAGGACAGGAGGGATCAGCTGGGACTTCCATCCTGCCAGGTACAGCCATGTCTAACCAGTGACAAAGATGGAAGCTCTAGGCAGTCTGCTCCAAACCTTTAGTGTCCCTAATCCTAGAGGGTTTTCCTGACATCTATCTGCACTTTAAGATTATTATTTCCTGTTCCATCCACTATGGACATGAATATAGGTCATTCCTCCTCTGGTTTTCGCTTCTTTGCCAGAGAACATGAAGGGAGGACAGACCATGTTTGGGGACCAATGCAATTTAAGTAAGCACGCAAAGTCTGCTGCGGTTAACTGGAATGATCCAGTTCTCTCCAGAGTGCTGTTGCCAGTTTGCTGATATTCAGTGTTTCTCAATGCACTCCCAGCTTCACACTCTGCAAATTTAATAGACTTGGCCCATGTTGTATCACCTATTACTTAATAAGTTGAGCGGGCCTGGACTAAGGCCCAAGTGAAACCTTAGTGAACTCCACCTGTTACATCCCTCCATCCTGGCTGCAAATTGTTCCCAGCTACTCTTTGGGTACACTTGTGCAGCAAGATTGTATCCAACAGTACTTTCATCAAGACCATAGCTCCCTGGTGTGGCTGTGAGAAGGACACCTGAGAGAGTATCAAAAATGCCATAGAAGTCAGGATGTATGACACTGCTGCTTTTCCTCTGCTGCCTCTGTCCTGATATCCTGTCATGGAAAGGAATTAGATTAATCTGACAAAATCTGTTCTTGACAAATCTGTGATGGCTGTTACACAGCTCCTTTTGTTATGCTAAGAGCTGTTGCTCTAGAGGTGACCCCAAGTCAGGGAGATGCTTCATAAGCCAATCAGTCAAACAGGACTGGAAGGAAGTGCTCAGTGATTCAACCTGCATCTTGCCAAGCACTTTCAGACACTTTGGCACAGTGTCCAACTCACTCCATAATTGAAGCATTAGTGAAATATTTTACATGTGTTACAACTGCAGGACAACAGTACTTTGGTTAAGCAGCAGACATAACCTGTATGAAAATGAACATATGTAGTAACTTTGGATTCCTGCTAAATCAGTCCAAAGGATCCCATTTAAGACTATAACTGCCCCAATAGCAGCAGTTATTGATGATGAGTATCATTAGGTTTTAATCAGCTTTCTGGAAACATCCTGATTAAGTGCATTTTTTAACTAAGTATATTCCTGTTAAGAACTTTTTTATTGAAAATTTGAACGGTACTTCTTAATTTCTCTCCTATTGTTATAATTTTTAAATCTCTCTTAGTAATTGTACATTTCAATTTTGTAAAATGATTCTAACATGCAATTTGTTAGAAAGATGTAAAAATAAATTACAGTTGAATTGCATTACTTTAGAAGAAGGTTTCTGTAATTTATTTGCCGAATGAGGCCTAGGAAACTTGGGTTTATTTCTTCCCTCCCCTACCAACTTCCTCTCATAATTAATGCAAATAAACTGGCAGGGCCTCATGTTACTATGATTTGCTATATTCAGAAAGTTTCATGCTAATGTAAGGTTAGACCCATATGCTTACCAAGACGTGATGGAGGAAAGGCAACTTCTGGTTGCGGAAACTACTTTGGCTAGGGTGGACAGAGGTGTATACTTCCTGCAGAGCTATGATTTTATTCAGTCATCTTCTAGTTTTCAGTCGTTTCCCCTTTGGGCCCAGAATGACTCTGGCCATGACCTAATGCCTTTTTTGGGGGGTTCATACCAATTTTTTTTTTTATTGTATTCTTTTTATGTATGGTTTTCTAAGATGGCATCAATCCATCTAACTTAGGGGCCTAATTTAAGCACAGCTTCATTGACATCTTCAATGCCTGCCCCAGGAGAAGTAGGGGTCATGCAGTTTGATTAACATAACTGTCTTTCTTTGCTGAAAAACAAACTAAACCACACTTAATTTATAGTTACATATCTATTAAGAAGGCGACAGGTACAGTGGCAGATGTACTTTTGATCAAGGTTACAGTAGCACATCCTCAAACGTCTGTATTCACAGGACGAATGGATGTGGCCCTGGCACGTTCCTATATCTAAAGAAGTAACCACAAAAGACAGAGCCGAGGATGTGCTGACAAATGTGAATGTTATGTTTGCTATTTGCTTTCCCAGAACCGCCTGTAAGAAGCAGGGCTGACTGGCTCAATGTGAATTCTGTTTCTTGGGGGTGGTTACTTGATTTTTGTGAATGGTTTTGAGGTTTCTCATGGTTGTTTGTCATTATTCTTCTTCTCTGGATTTTTTTCAGTAGGACTGTGGTATAGCACAACCACTGACACCCAGTGTCCCAGATTCATCTAGCACTATTAACTTTGTGGGAAGTGGCAGTAGAGGGTGTACTGCAGAGTTGTTCCACTTGGCTCCAGCAATCAGAGGCACACGTACTGGCACCATAGATGAAGAAATCTACATGAAAAATAATTTCTGCAACTCAATCACTCTCAAATGTGAAGATTAAAAATAGGAGAGGGAAGATGAAGAGGAGTTGATGTTTAAGCATCTCCTATATCTGGTCAGTAACAACTATGTCTCTTAGAAACCGCAGTCTTGTGATATCTTTATTTGGTTAAAACTATAGCTCCATGGCATAGTAGTATTTTAAATGTTTAACAAAAAAACCTGTGTCCAAATATGTTCTATGAGGAAAAATAGAAATAAATTTTAAAAACCTCAAAAGCTTAAAGTAATTACAAATTTTGACACCCCCCCGCCCTAACACTTTCTGTAATATGCTGGAAGATAGTACTAAAAGAACAGGCATATCATTGGCTTCAGGGGAATACTAAATATTTTTTTTCTTAATTTCTAATAAAAATGGCCATTGTTTATTCATTTTTCAGTAACAAATATTTTCCACAAAGTTCAGATTTCAGTGTGAAAGCAGACATCATCTCCCTGAATAACTCAATTTCCTAGCTATGAAGCTATTGTTTCCACAATTAAGAGAGTGTTATTAAAGTTGTGGGACACAGTGAAATAATAATTTAAATAATTACATATGTTAATATGTTCAATGGACATATCCAAAATTTTCCTCTTGTGCAGATTCATAGTAAAAGGTATTGGCCAGATCTGAAAGCAGCCAGAGACATGAACAAGTATTGAAAGAAGCAGGGGAGCACAGGTCATGAAGGATATACAG
Source organism: Harpia harpyja (assembly GCF_026419915.1). Lineage (NCBI taxonomy): Eukaryota > Metazoa > Chordata > Aves > Accipitriformes > Accipitridae > Harpia > Harpia harpyja. Next base: position 7,842,465 of record NC_068942.1, on the reverse strand, counting down.
CCTGAAGAATTCATGGGAGTATTGCAAGACTTAAATCTGCTTGAGTCTGAGAAAACTAGAAATAATTATTTATCTGATGAACTGTTTATTATGAAATACTTTTGTATTTGAAACACATTTCCAGACCTCATCATCTGCTAATACTTCAGCTATTTGTCTTTCTTCTTTTATTGTTTGTCTCTCTAAGTCAACTCAACATGTTGTTTATAATTGCTGACAGTCTCTCTGTCAGATGTACACTACATCCCTCCCAAATCTGCTTTTATCTTTTACACAAAATAAAGCTGCTCTCATTTCAGCCTCTAATGGCTGTTAGCCAGATCTCAGAACCAGTACTTCTCCCGCATCTTCTGTGACCTGCTTCTCTGTTCATCCTCCCCTGTGACTCATTTCTCCGTAACCTCATCACAAAACCAAATATAATGATTTTCTTAATATGGATGACTCCCAGATGTTTACTCTAGACTAATCTGCTTCTCTCTAGACCAACAGCCACTCAAGAAGATAGCTAAAATAGTTTCAGCATCTCCCTTCCCACACCTTCCTTTGATAATATTTCCACTGCTTATATTTTCTGATCCATAGCCTGCTAGTCCTCTCTGACTCAGACTCTTCCGTAGGTCTTTCTGCCTAGGCTTTGCCCAGTTACAGTCTCTATCAGACAAAATGTGCCTAAGAAATTTCCTGTCTAAACCTCCAACTAAAGCATGCAACTCCTCCAATTTCAAATCAGCTTGTGTCTTTTCTCCTCCTCCTTGATAAACATTATCATCTCAGATCCATTCTGAATGCAGCGATAAAAGACATTTTCTGCTAAGACCATGTCACATATCTCTGTACAGTCCTCCACTTGCTTACCCTTCTGCCTTATCAAACTCAAGCTGCTTGTCTTCACTGCAGAAGCTGCTACCAGCATTTCCACAGAAACCTTATGTTTCCTTTAAGACTCTAGGTGCAGATCCTAGCTCTGTCTAGTCCTTCCAAAGACGCTGTTGCTCGGAGACTGGCTGGGCACCAGTCTGCTGGTGGGAGGTGTTGAGTACTTGCCTTTACATCACTTGTTTTTTTCCTCCTTTTTTTCCTTCATGTATTAAAGTGTCTTTATCTTGACCTGTGAATCTTTCTCGCTTTTGCTCTTCCAATTCTCCCACACATCCCACCATGGAGGGGAGCGAGTGACTGGTGAGTGCTTAGTTCCTGGCCAGGGTCAACACATCACATGTGGAAAAAAGAGTTTGACTGGGTTTTTTTGAGAATTCCCCTGATATAGCACTATTAGGAATCCTGCAACTCACAGCCATTTGATGACAATTTTGTAATTCCTAGTGTAGGAAAATCTGACATAATTTGAACAAGCTTGTAGTGAAAGCTTAAGTACTGCAAACCAGAGTCATGAAAAGCTTTTCTCACTTTTACTTTCAAACTCTTAGATTTTAGAGCTTCACATTTCATTCCTTGTTATTTCAGACTCTGAGGATGAACCCGTGCCCTGTTTGGAGCGCACTGGTGGGATGGGCATAGTCCTGCTTCATTACTCTTTCTTTTTTTTCCCTTTACTTTTTCAGAATTTCCTTTGCTGCTAGAAACAGATAGTATAAAGTAAATAAATGTTGTAAATGATAGTGTTCTTTTCCCATCTTCATCACCTAAATGTTAATGCCATAGAAGCACTAAAGAAGATACTTCCAAAAGTATGCACATTTGCCCAACTTCAAATTTAAATGAAAAAAAAATCTCTTGCTATTTGAGCAAGTTCAAGCACATTCAGTTTTGTCATGGATGACTGGTTTTCCTACATTCCTATTTTTCAAGATTAAGAGATCTGCTTGCCATAAAAAGCATAGAAATAATAGAAATAACAGAATAAGGAAATAACTTGCAGCATGTTACAGTCTGGACTATCAAGCTGCTTAACACCCTGAAGGGTTTAACTTACATTTTCTATACACTGTTATCAAGGCAAAAATCAGAGTCAAGATGAACTGGGCTTGAACCCATCAGTAAGATAATACTTCACCACTTGCATAGCACACAATTTCTGGCAGGTGGCAGGTACTAGAGAATAAGTACTAAACTTTCTGGCAAACTGAGCTTGTGAAGTAATTGCCAGACTGCGTGGCCTCAGCTGCCTGGAGTAGCTTTTCAAGAGATAAAGCACACTAAAATAAAAATTAAGTAACAAAACAAAATGAACCTCTGGTTTATTGAAGGAATATCACTGGCAACTTAAAACACAAAATATGTCCAAAAGACAACTCAAGCAGTAGAATCAGTAGCATTAGTATTGGTCCTTGCATGTATGCAGCACAAGCAAGTGCTGTCAAATGCCACTGTTCTTCTCCATGCAATGCAGGATACTGCAACTTTTTATATCAGCTTGAAAATGAACTGGTATAATAAGAATAAATGGATACAATAAATTAAAAAGTGTTAATGTTTTATTTAATTTTGTATGACAGAAATCATGACGTTCTGATATCTCAAACTACCGAAGTCATACAAATATAAGTCTAACACACTGCATGATGTAAGTAAGTGTGTTAGTATTTTATTTCAAAAATTTTCATACATGTAATTTTAGGTGTTGATGTAGGTAATGTCTTAGCAAAATCAAATCTTAAGTGTTTGGGGAACTAGCTTTTCTAAGCATGAAGATCTTGCCTTTGAGACTGCACATAAGTTCTCAAAGCCCATTCTCTTTTGTTGCTGGCAATTGTAGTATTTTCATTGAAGACTTCCAGAAAAGAAGCTGTGGATTTTGTGCCTTGAACTCAAAGACAATTTCTGGGCCAAATTTTCAAGCAAGGTCTGTCTTCATATATGATTTGATTCATGTTGTAAGTGCTGACTTTAGGATGAGAAACTGAAATAAACGTGGGAGAAAAAACAAAGTTAACTTGATCAGTTTTGACACAGAAGACTTTCTGATTTGTGCGCTGACTTAATAACATCGGGGGAAATGTCATGAATGTAAGAAATACGTATTTTTATATCACAAAGAAGTCCAAACTGGTCCAAGATCATTTTGCCAACTATTTTGGCATGCAGAAAAAATAGAAGATAAAAAGACAAATTTTCTTATGATCTCAACAAAGTAGTAGGGAGAAAACTGCTGGACTGTATCAAGGTCATGGTTGCTATGCTCTCTAACTTCAGGGACTGTTTAGCTTTTCTGAATTAAAAAGTCTTTGGCATAAACTGCAATTGACAGGAAGAACTGAAATCCAGGACTTGCCCTTCCATGAGAATGTGCTCATTACCGAACCCCATATGAAATGGTCTTTGCTCTCCGTTAGGCCCCCAAAATCTGACCATCCTTTAGCAGGAAGGATAGAAAGTAAATGCAATCCAGTAGCGCATTGCATCCATTTCTGAGGGGGTTTTACTCTTCAGAAAAGGAGGACAGAGAACCCTAGTCACTGACTGTCTAACTGCTAGGCTATAATGAAAATGATGTGCTTTTTCTCTGCTTTTTTTCAGGTATCTAAACACATAAAAAGGTTTCTGTCTATCAATTCCAGTCCTAAAGAGTGACCAAGGCCACAGGCCAGTATTTCAGTCTGAGGAGGCAACCCAGAACATCCTTTCCTGTGGTTCTCCTGTTGGCTGGCATAGACTTTCCTCTCTTGGTATGCTGGACACCGTGTATCCCATTGTGAAGTTCTTCTGTCCATGTAGCTGCTCTGTGAATTACAGAAGGAGTGCGAGGTGCCTCAATGTGTTGATTGCCAGATTGGGCATCAGGACACATACACCCCTTTGTGAATTCAATGGGTCCAAGCATAAAATCTAAGCTTATTGCAAGGGGGCTACGTACCTTTTTCCACCTCAAAACCTTTGAAGAAATTCCAGACTAAGTCAATGTTTAGTGGGAAAATCAGACTGAGCTTTGAACTCCATTGGCAGGGATCTTTAGTGGTGACAGTGATGGTGACAGAGCTTGAATCGGTAGGTCTGTATTATGCAAGGTGGCATACACAACCATAGGACAACTCAGTATCTACGCTAAGGATCTGTTATACTTGGAAGTGACAACAAGCAGTGCTGTCTATCATGTCAAGCCATGTCATGTGATACTTATCACGCTTTGCAAAAACAAGAATTTATTTCAAATTCAACCTTATAATTACAGTGGTTTCTTTTATGTCCTCAAGTTGAACTTTGTGTTTAATGTCTTTCCACCCTCTATGACTCAAGGTTTTTAGAGCCCAAACAATATTTTTTAAAATCTCTACCTTTAAAGCAAAGACAAGTGACCAGAGGTTTGAAGGGAGCTATTACAAAATAAGCCAAATTTAAAACTAGTTGAAAGAAAAAGATATTGTCAGATATATTGTCAGATATATTTAATGGCCTGGAAGTTATTTGGCTCTTTCTGAATAGAAGGGTAACTGGCTGCATAGGATAACAGTACTGGGTTTGACTAAGTTTCAGAATTTGTTTATTTCTACACATTTCTGATTGTCTGATTGGGTCAGTGGGTACTAATTTCATGGCTACTGTCATGGTTTAACCCCAGTCAGCAACTAAGTACCACGCAGCTGCTCACTCATTTCCCCCCCACCCAGTGGGATGGTGGAGAAAATCGGGAAAAGAAGTAAAACTTGTAGGTTTAGATAAGAATGGTTTAATAGAATAGAAAAGAGGAAACTAATAATGATAATGATAACACTAATAAAATCACAACGGTAATAATAAAAGGATTGGAATATACAAATGATGCACAGTACAATTGATCACCACCTGCCGATCGACGCCCAGTTAGTCCCTGAGCGGTGATCCCCTCGTCCCCGCTCCCTCCAATTTATATAATATACTAGACATGATGTCACATGGTATGGAATACCCCGTTGGCCAGTTTGGGTCAGCTGCCCTGGCTGTGTCCTGTGCCAACTTCTTGTGCCCCTCCAGCTTTCTCGCTGGCTGGGCATGAGAAGCTGAAAAATCCTTGACTTTAGTCTAAACACTACTGAGCAACAACTAAAAACATCAGTGTTATCAACATTCTTCTCATACTGAACTCAAAATATAGCACTGTACCAGCTACTAGGAAGACAATTAACTTCATACCAGCTGAAACCAGGACAGCTCAATTTCATAAAGCACTTAAGTGTTCACTTAGCAGTAAGCACTCTGGCAGTGCCATTGATTATGTTGAAAGAATTATATGAATGTTTAAAGCTGAGATTTTTTTTCTGCACAGCTTTGCTGAATGGTGCCAAATTTTCCATGATCAAGCTTCAATTCAGCAGAATCACTGTTATTCAACAAAATAGAGAGCAATGTGGATAATTTAAAGCAAGTTCTGGAATTCCCCTGACACAAAATTAGTGGCCTTTATAAAACTAGGTTTCACTGATACACCTGAGAATAATTAAAAAAAAAAAATTTACTTAAAGGGCTATGGATTTCTATATCCGTATTCTGGACCAGTTTGAATCTCCAATGTACTGACCAGCCTTACTGCAAAGTACAGTGCATTTTCAATTTTTAATACTGGAATTGTGCCACAAGTATGTGTAGTACAGATGTCAGAATCAAGAACTGATGAAGCATTACTGAGAACAGAAAGTCTATTTATTGACAAGGAACCATGAATTCTCAGAATTTTCAAAATCAATACATTTTAAATATGATACAGAGTGCAGCCAAATCAGTGGAAAATTTTCTTTTTATTTCAATGGCTATTGCCATTTAAATGGATAAAAATTCATTTTGAAGGATTTTAAAATTTTTCTAACTTCTTTTATAACCAATTATTTTTTAATAGATATTCTGTGCCTTGATGGTCATTGACTGCCCAACACAAAATGCTAGTATAATACCACATAACTTTTGCTAACTCCTAGTGCCGCTCTTATCCTTTCTGAAAACTTGGTGCATTTTCCTTTCTTCTACACAAAATATTTCTGGTAATTGAATCAAGCAGACCAGGAAGCATTTCCAGATTTAATCAGGCTTTTTTTTCTAGTGGAATTAAATGGTAATCTTGTATTCGTAACATCAGGAAGAGCTACAAAACACACCCAATGAGTCTGAGGCTTAGATATTAACTCAGTCAGAAGGCAGTCTTCATTCCACACACCAAATGGCTGGGATTTTTTCAGGTATGCTAGAATAAGATGATTTCAATATTGTAACACTAGATGTCATCACATCATGGTACAACATGGTGAAATGATATTTAAGCTCTTACCAGAATATGGATGAGTGAATAATTCAAAATGAATAATTTATTCACTGGATTTTGCTTTTTTTGTCCATGAAATATTCAAAAGCAGATTACAAAGCTCTCTAAAGTATTCCTGACCAGAAATTATTTGCAGGTTTCTTCCCATTTTATATCCTATCAAATGAATTTGAACTGTTCATTGGGAACTTCAAAATTCACAATTAGTCACTGATTAAAGAGTATTACTTCTGTTCCTGATTTATTTAACAGCAGTGTAAAATGATGAGCTGCAAAGACAAATGAAAATCAGAGCTGACAAAAATGGAGGTCTGTTATTAAATAAAAATTTTCAGTAAAATGAAAGTTAAAATTTTAAATTCATTAAAAAAATATTTCAAACATAAGTAAATGTGTTCATTTATGCTAGTTATTTAGCTTTCCATAAAATGCTATTTAAAAAACCAAACCAAAACAATTTTCCTTGAAATCAACTTCAAACAGTACAGTAAAAAGTAGATTTTGACCTATGAGTGATAAGTTTTCAAAAATCATTACCCTTCAATTTTGCATTTTTCAGCACAATTGAATTCCATAATTAATGTTTTCCTGCATACATGTTTATGTAACTTTGTTAGAAATTACTTTGCTTACACTGGGCCTTATACTGAGCTGCTGCAAATTCACATCTTTTAAGTTTTATTTGTTGATAATGTGAAATGAGCAATGTACTTTATAAATTAATTCTTGCTATGAGCTCACATCATATCACAGACATTCTCCAGTCCCTGGAACAGCTGCCATTAGGGCTAGCAGCTGCCTTCTTCAGCAGTGCCACCAGTGTCATACATTTTGGTCCAGAAAATAGTCTGTTTAATAATAGTAAATTGATTATTATTTTCAAATTCTCTGCCATTTTTAGCCATATTTTCCTGTACTCTGAAAGCACAAGAAATCTCCAGGGACTTTCAGCTACCTCTTGTCTCTTGTCCTCGCTCTTCCTCATTTCTCTACTACCTCATGTTCTTGCGTAGCACACCGAAAGAGAAAAATCCATCACTCCCTAAATTTAGGCAACTCCAAACATAAGAGATGTTAATGTCAATTAAGCAAAAATCAGAAGGCAAATGTACAAAAGTACTGCAAGGCCTACTTTAAAACCAGCTGTAGGTTCTTCCTTTCAGTTTTTGGTTATTCAGGTAATTGGGACTTCTGAAATGAATTTGTAAATACCGAAATGGCCTTTGAATTCAGTACTTTATCCAATGAGACTTTAACACAAAATGTAATATCAGTATGAGTAAAGGAAACTGACCCTTCAACTAACACCCCCAGGATTACAAAGCAAGGCTGACTCACATTTTTCTACTGATAGCCTGATTTACACCAAGTTTTGTTCTTGGTTGAGAAATGATCCCAGCCTAGACCAGACTGGCCAGTTAGGCCCCGCATTTCCTGGCTGACTGGTCTACCAACACCTTCGTTTTAAAAGAAAAAACAAATTAACCTTCTCAAATACAGGTGCCTGAAGCTCAGGAAAAGGTTTCAGATCATGCATCTCAGTCTCACTGAGAATTTCACAGCAACGACATCCAGGCGTGCTGCTCTTATTGGCACTTCCCATTGGTTACTTCATTCTCATGCATTCTAACGCTAAAGTGTACCACCACACTTAAGATCCTTAGACAAAGGATGCATGGAAAAGATACAGCACACTTTAGATGGTTTGTTGTCATTCAGTATGCCCACTTCATGCATTCCCTTCCTAGACCGAGATTCCCTTCTTGCTCACTGGCATTAAAAATTTATTCTAATTATTTTTTTTACTGGCAATGACCAATATATTTTTAAACTTAAACCATATTTTAGATTAGTCTAAATGGTTTAGTTAATCATAATTGTAACCATTCACATTTATTGTGGTTACTGCCTTCATTATCTGGGTTTTAAAAGAAATAAATGTTATTGGCTATCTGCTTTTGAGTTTTGTTTATTATATTCTGTGGATTTATTTATGTATATTACACTTTTGCCAATGCACCATAATTTATCTGTCCCCACTCTGGCATTTTTTGATATTACACTAATATTCCTAGACAGTGCAACCTGATTTCTTTTGATGGAACCACAGATGCAGGGAGCTGTTCCCCAGAGCTTTTAGCTTTCAAGGCCTGTTTGCATTAGCTTTTGGTCTTGTTACCAGCCACTTCTTGGGCTGGAATCAGTTCAAGCGTGGGCTAGTGTTCATTGCTGTTGACTGCTTGCTCTCTTTTGGTGATTCCTTAATGGGTATGTTCTGTTGGAGATGGCATGAGGAAGGCGGTCACCTTGGAGAAGACTTGAAAGGCAGAGGCAGGGTTTCTTGAAACAGATTTTGACAGGTCTTTTTGCGACCTATGGAAGGGTAATACAACAATTCACTGTGATTTGCTGAATAACCTGGAACAGTGTGCCAGACAACAATAAGAAAGTAAGAAAACTATACCATTATATTTCAAAGAAGTATTACAGCATTAAATCCAACTTGCTGCTATTTTCATGAAAAAAACCCTTCAAATTCTACTTTATAAATATTCAGAAGGTCTTGCAGCAGCAGCAGCTAAGGTATAGTATATATTTAATGCTATTATTCCAATATTATCAACAGATAAATGGGAGTGAAGAAATGAGAAAGTTCTCTGCCTTTTTCTAACATCTCCTATCCAGTTAATAGACAAAATGAGAAAGAATCCGATTATTTGTAGCAAGCCATATGTTCCTTTATGTTTGGGTAACATTTCAATGAAAGAAGTACATTTTTATTAATTCGTCTGCTGTTAGAAGTCACTTAATAAACATTTTATTCAAATACGGATAGAGAGCAAGTGCGCTAGCTGCTTAAAGTCTTAATGATTTGGCACCTGATTGCCTAAATCCTGTAGATTTGTTACTATTCCAGTAACTGTTCATGAAGCTGCTTATAAATAATTAAAGTGTTTCAATTTCAGGGATGCAAAGTCATGCTATTTATTGATCTTCTAGACATAAACCTTTGATCCTAATCATCACATAGGGGCACAATTGCCTTTATGATGATCAGGTGGAGAAGCTAATTCTCTCACTACTACTATAAAAAGAGAAGAAAACAGCGATTTTATCAGTCTGAAACTTACACCCTACTGCAATAACAATTTGTATCTATCTGCCATTAAACTCGCCTTCTGCCTTTGAGCTTTGACAGATTTTTGGAAAGCTGGATGACAGTCATATGAACTCTTAAAATAGTAGCTGAACGATGAGAAAAAACATAGAGCCCAATCCTGCCATGGAAACTGTGTGGGTGCAAGGATCTAGGAGGCTATTACAACCCACCTCTGTCTGCAAGAGGCATTAATGGCACAAGCACTGACAGAGGGGAGAAAAGAATCAATTCATAGCAAAAAATTTTCACTCATGATAAAATGCAGAATGACACTCAGGTTTTGTAGGTGCCTCATGTTTGAAATATAAGAGAACATCTTTATAAGTGCTTCTGCTCATGCTGGTATTGTATATACAGACCTAACCCTCCAGGAGTTTCCAGTCTGATTGCATTTCATGCACTGTTTCAGCTTTCCAGCTATCATTTTAGTCAAGCAGAAAAATCCTTTATTGTGTGTTTAACTATTTTCATATGGCAGGACTGAAATATCATAAAATATTTTCACAAAAATTGTTTCATCTGCCTTCTTACAGGGAGTTTAGCAGATGACAAATTTATGGATGCAGTTGTGCTGAATTTATTACTATTATTTGATAAATGTCTGTGATTTCACCTATGAATCTGTTACCTTGAGAAAGCTGAGATCATATATGTCTCCTGTCATTTGCCAGTGAAGGGAGTGTGAAGAGGATTGTATTACTAAAGGACACAAAACAGATTTCTGAGAGCCTGCCATTACTTATCTGCATATAAGGGCTACTTTTGTATTTCAGTATTGAATCAATTACTGGGTTAAACGTATTGTGGAACTTCATTTTGAATACAGCAAGGAAGAGTTTACATCAGTATTGTCATATTTTCATCAAGTTCCTCTGACAGAAAACTAACTGAATTATTTAGTTGTTTATATAAGGAAGAAAGAAAAGATCATTTGTTTCAGAACATACAAGTTACTCTCTTAGAGCTGGTCTATAAATGAAAACTATTTTTCTTGCAAAAAATTTTTTGGGAAAAAAATCATTAGCCACTTTTATTCTTTTAGTTCAATTTTAAATGCCTATGAAATACATCATCAACATTGCAAATGTTTCCAGGTCCTTCTTCTGTGGATCGAGTTCTTCATTAACATATTATTATACAATTACTGTTATTCTGCTTGCTTTTTATTGCATTCATTTTTGTCTTCATCTCAACAGTAAGGTGTATAAACTTTTTGGGACTTCTTTGTTTATATAAAACTTGATCTCCAAGTCAAGAAGGGAAGTACTGATCATACATCACATATACACACATAAGGCATACATATGCAAGGTAAACAGTAGTAATTGTATTGCATGAAGTAATTTTATTTTTATAGTGTATTTATGTACCTCTATTAATCCTTCTTTTTCCAGGCAATAAACCAATCAGTTAATCAGATGCAATAGAAAAAAACAATATTACTGCATCACATTATTTAAATGTACAAGTGTTGAGCCACAGAGAATTCACCATCATATCATGCTTGTGGGATACATGTAGAAAGCATCTCTCTTTTGGTCCCGTTAGGCATCTCTATGGCATTTCTGGAGTGTCCTGACAGAGCTCAGGCAGCAACCCAGCTTCAGTTAGCTATTCCTCTGAGTTGAAGGATGCTGGTGTATGGAGATAGGGTAGAGCACACTGTTAGACCTCTTGGAGAAAATAAATACCTTACCCATTGAGATTAGATGCACATCAAGGGATTGGAGAGATTACAGTTTTGGTACTTGCCTCAAAATCTGTGTGACTCCTGTTTTAGGTACCCATATCCATTCTTTTACCTGTGTTCACTATGGTAATGGAGTCTGGTCCATCCCAATTACAATAGTAGCAGTTAATCTTCCTAATTTTCCTCATTTCATTCAGGTCTCTGGAAAACCTTTCATTACGTCCCTGAGAGTTACTATATAGCTCTTTTCCTTGATAGATTTCCACATATTTTCTACCAATAAGGTGGGATGATATGTGCTAGAACAAGAACGACATTATTGGCCAACTACCCACTTGTTTAAAAGTGGTACGGGTTTTTTTGCATTTCCGTTTCCAGGTGAAAGTAAGTTTCATCCTTCTTTGCTACAAAGGGTCAGCTATTACTTGAGGTAAAACAAGCACCAAGTGGAACAGGGAAGCCTTAAACTTCAACATTTCAATGAAAATGCACTGGGTCAATGAATACCTCTGCCTACAGTATTCCTTCTTAGATTGCTTATAGGATTTGAACAAAAAAGAGACAAAGAAATAATATAATAATTTATATTGTAAATAAAAAACCTGAGTACATAGCAAGAAGGAATATTAAGAACTAGAAGTAACCTTATGAAAATAGCAGAGGGAACAACTTCCCGAGGAATATTTAGAACTATATCAGACCTTTGAGTGTAGCATACAGAAAACTCAGCAGAAAGACAAATTAACTAATCAAAATTTCATCATCCTAAATTCTTAAGAAGAGATCTGATTTCTCACAGACCTTTCTCCAAGTGAAATTTCTGCAGCTCTCACATCAGAAATGTGTGAGAATGCACTGTAGCAGTGAAGAACTTAGCCTACTGCTATGACTGTGCCCATGAGCTGTAGTGTGGAACAGAATGAGTAAGAAGGCTAAATACACAAATACGATTTTGAAAGGAAAGACTTAAGCACTGCCTTCTCACAAGGACAAAACTGGATGCTCCGTACTTTCTTACTTATTTTTCTTATTCTCTACTTCTTTCCCTATTTCCTGTTTTTTCACTATGAGGCTGAGGGATATTTAAATGCTCTGAGATTCCAGGATGGAATAAAACCTAATAATACAACTAACACCATCCTTTTAAGGGAATGCTCTTCATCTTTACTTCCAGGACAAAAAAAATTGTTCAGACCTATGGTTGCATCTGTAATCATGCTTGATACAAGCAATATGTGTAGACTTACACCAAGAAAAAATAAGCTATAGAGAAGAACAGGAAAACAGGAACAGGGCTCTTGAAGAAAGTGTGGCTCACCACCTTTTGGATGCTATTGCTGAGAAGTGGATATATTTTTACTCACTGCTGTACAATGGGCATAAGATGTGATAGAATGTTTTGGTCAAATTCCACGTTCTGTGACTCATTTTCTATTTCTCGCTTCTTAGACGTTTTCCTTCTGGGTCTGCATCTCATGTTCAGGATTGCTGCGTGGCCAACAGAATAGCTTCAGTAATGTCCAAGGCTGACATACCCACGCTGTACTTGTGCCATAGCTTCATCTTTACAACTAGGCCAACTGTCTGATGAGGTAGCAATAATGCCATCAGTTTATATTGAAAGTTCCTGCTATGTTAATGAGACTAAAAAGATATCAACTAACAGTGTCTTTGTCCTTCTGTTTGCCAGATAATACTAAGGAGCAGTTAGTTTATGAACTCTGTGGGAGCTTACACTACAAAGCAGTGCCTTGCACAGCTTGTACAGAGCCATGTTGTCTGTTGATGTAATCACCATGCCAGAACTAATTAAGTTCAGAATGACATTTTCAAGATAAGGCTATTGCAAAGTTCCATAAAGAAGACCAGACTACATCAGACCAGAAAACCTCTTGGCCTAAATGTCTTTACATACACAAGGACAGATCTGGCCCACTTTTCTGAAGCACAGTAAATATATTTTTCCTTCCAGTTCTGAAAAAAGAAATTGGAACAATACAATCTGTGCAAGCTGAATTATAATATGAAGACACCTACCATTTAAGAAAGTTGTATTCTTAGTTTACCCTTTGTCCTTACACGATGGCAGATTATGGCATAGGCATTTAAAATGCACAGGGCTGGTGGGAGATTTTAATATTTTAAGACATAAAATCATTAATTTTGCAAAAAGCGAGGCTGAAGGGAAATTATCAGTTAAAAAAACTTGTAATAGTGCCTATGTGAAAAAACTACTGGGCATTTGCTCTTCCACCCTGTCAGTTTGATTGTTCATCAGTTGTCTGGGAAGCTTGCACTGATGTAAGAAAGCGACTTCATAAAAGCCTAGAAAGGGAATGTGAGTAAGCAATGCTTGGATTAGAGACTAGGCTGGTAATGCATAGTAAAGTAAAAAATGTGATATTCATATATATGCATGTATATACATGTGTTTCTATAGATGTAGGAAAAACCCCCACGTCTCAGCTGACTACTTACCAATGTGTTATTCTACAGTGGAAATGATGCAGTTTTAAAGCCTGAAAAATTCCTTACAATTTTCAATGAAATACATTTTAGAGGAGACAGTAGGGAATTCAAGGGCAGTATTCTTTTTGAAGTGGTATCAGACAAAACTCAGGTCAATTTGTTTAGTGCAACATTAACTTTCAACTAATTATCTGGTATGCAAATATAGCAAACAAGCAAACAAACAAACAAATCTGGAACTCATTTAGTAACATATTAAGACTAGAAGAAAAGATAATCCATTCAATTCATCACACTCTCACAAGACAGTGAAAATGCTGATTCCAGTGAAACTGATTCTGCCCCTCTGCTGAGCAGTACTAGGTGCATGGCTTTGACGGATTGCCTGGCAAATGAAGAGGAAATCAATGATTCTGAAATGCAATGTATCTTAAATGTAACTGTGTTATTTATATACGCTAGTCCTCAAACAGATTATAATACAGTCACCTGTCCCAGGAAATTTACTTCTGTAGCAATGTCTAGTTCCAAAAACCTCTTTGTAGTAAGAGCTGACTCCATAGATTTTATCTCCTAGTACTTGTCAGTATTCCTCTACTCAAAGCCGTGGACAGTTATTTTAACAATAGGCACTATATTTTGGGGGAATTTGCTCATAAGACAAAAAAACCATGGGAAATTGTATATTTACAGAAAGAAACTGTTTCCCAAGCTGCACAAGGCTCACGTGTACCCTTCAGGTGGAGGACAACAACAGAGGAAGAAAAAAAGTTAGAATCAAAAGACTTAATATTAGGTAACTAAAATGGGTGAAAAAGGAAAAAGGAACAACCAGGGTGGGGGTGGGGAGTGGGGGTATTTGTTTTTTTGGTGGAAGGAGATTGGCCCTTGAATCTTCCATAAGATGTTGCAGATTTATCAAAGAAAGACTAAAATATATTTTTGGCCCTACAACTTTTATATAACTTACACACAATATTAGCTTGAACTAGAAGAACATTTTCAATTATTCATATTCTAAACCCATGCATGTTTCAGATATGCATTGATCAGCATTCCAGATCAGATATTTCACTCTTTAAATATGCTTTCATGGAATTTGGTTGTTATTCAGAAAAAAATATATTGTGACTTACTGATTTATTTCTTGCAAATATCATTACTCAGAAAGCTTCTCTTTTTTTAGGTGTCAGACTATTCATGAGATAGTCCTGATAGTCTTACTCAATATCTTTATTCACAATATTCAGACTAAAAATTGTTTGCAAACTGTTGGATGTAACAATTCACAATTCATGATGCTAGGTCAGCTAAGTTACGTTGTGTTCTTTCTCATTCCTAGCAACATGATGGAATAATTAAAAAACAGAGTCAGCAATCTTTTAAAGGTGATGTGCGTGACTGTAATTAGATGCTGAGTCTTCTAGGTTGCAGATCCTGCAGATCAGTGGTGTCTTAAAAATGAGAGAAAGGCTCTCAGCCTTTACCTGATCTAAAGCTCTGTGTTCACTCATTTTATGTCATTTGTCCAGGTGCTTTATTACAGATCTCTGAGCTTGTATGAGCTTTTACTTCTACATAAATGAATGATGAAACTACTTAAAATATATGGAACTGAGGATTTACAAATACATCTGGAGTTATGTAAGTGTTAATTCATTTTTATAGAGTATGTCATGAATTCTACGAATAATGACAAATCAAACTCTGTATTTCTTTGTACAAATAGTAACAAAGAATTATTTCGTTTTCCTATTCAGACACTGTAGTTGTAAATCTTTGTGAATCAGCTTCACGGACCTTCAAAAGGACATGTTGTCAAACGAGTTTGTATGATTTTGTAACAGAAGTTTACTGATTGTCATGAAAACACGTGTTGAGGACCCATTCCCAGTTTTCCATAGTATCAGTCAAGGCCTTTGTTCTTAGTTTTGGCTCAGGATTAAGTACACAGCACAACAGAAATACAGCTTGTTAGTGAGATTTAGTGAAGAACAGAGATTCCAAACAGGAAAAAAAATCTGGCTCTGTCATCCTGTCACCTAGATTGGCTGAATGTATTCATCAGAACTCTTTGACACAAGAATTGGTTTTTAATATAATTATATTTCCCTTCCACCTCACCCCAAATTGCCTTCTTTGTGTGGCTTTTGTGTTACTGTTGTCAAAATAGAAAATGCCTGAAAATAATAAAATTGATTGACATCTGAAATATTGTATAGAGAAGTACCCCTATAAATACAAGCAGATATAAGTCTTGAAAACTGTGGTTCAGCTGCGTCATGTCTCTGTCTCTGTTCACCCCTAAAGGATGAACTTTGGCTTTACCTTCTGGGATGCAGCACGATCATCTTCCATCCTGGAGTCCAACAAATCTGTAACACCCATTAAGCACAGAAGCAACGCTTCTAAAAAACAAAAAAAATCTGTATTCTGGTGGAAAAGTTATTTCACTTAATTTTTTTTCAAACATGCTCCCCCATCCACCCCACACCCCAGTCTATTCCAATTCATAGAGACAAAGTTTTTGGGATGGAAATGTTTGACATAGTAAGGATCCCTGGTCAGGGGCTTGTTTCAGAGATTTTAACATGCTAAGGAGTAAGAGATTCCATTGGCAAAGGAAGGCAGAGCTGTCACTCCTTCTCTTTGCAAAATCAGACCATTCTTTAGACATTTCTCAGGTCATATGTGGCCTGGACAAGCTCATCTTAGTTTGAAAATCTGAGAGAGATCACAGAACAAAAATATTAGAGTCCAAGCTCAGATGAGTTAACACTTCCAAAGATCAATCAACTAGTACTTTGTATACTGTATAAAGCTGAAGGAGTAATAGTCATAGATCAGGATTGGGAAAATATGTCTTAATTAATTTACAACAAATGGCGTTGATAACAGATTTTTAGACATCCTAGCTGAAACAAGCACAGAAAACATTTCCCTGAAAAGTCGACTGAAGCTTTTTATTTGAATATGGATTTAATATTTCATGTGGTGTTAACTGATGCCAGTATTTTAGTATGCATTTGGGCATGACCCAGTAAAGAGATTCTGGGCTTGCCCATCTGCTGTAGCCAAAGATATTATGTTCTTTATGAGCCTTGGCTGCTACAGCATTTGTTTCAATTCAGTACACATAATATTTCATTCTGCAAATATATAACCACGAAGTGGGAGAAATACTAAAAATTAATAGTGACTCAAAGATAAAGAAACTTAAGTTGTCCATGAATAATTAAAGCGGGGAATTGGTGAAATTCTCATGACCATCAGAAGGTAAAGGTCTAAATGGTTTTATAAAGCCAGCAGTAAGCAAATATGGTAACCAGTTTTAAAATGTAACCTCATGAATTGCTGAAGAGGGACGTTTGGAGTGATCACTTAGATGAGATCACTCTGGACAACGTTTTAATTATCTTAAGAAATAAAATTGCAAAATATTTTTTTCTCTTTATTTAAAGTCCTATGAAAAACAGAAAAAATTCTTACCCAGCACACTGGTATGGTGAAATGAAAGGGACAGGTTTTTTTATATTGGACAGTTTTTCTTAGACAAAATGTGAATTCATGAACTGAATATTTGAGGAGGAAGTGTCAAATTAAGACTACTTTGCAGGTACAGCTGCATGACAAATATATTTTTGTATATTTAACCCTTTCATTATTAGTAAATGCATATTAGATGCATAACATGTATACACACTGCATACATATATATAGTATATTGTGGTTTTTATATATTGTGTATATAATTTACGTATGAAGCATGAATATATATGTAGAGAGAAATGTAACTGAGCAGTACAGATGCAGGTAATACAAGAGAAAACTTGCCTTACTCTGGAGTATCCTTGCTCCTGGCATTTTACCATCTTTTGGACCTTACAGGCAACTCTCTCCAACCTAACAACCCCCTCAACCTCTGGGTCTACAGGTTATGTGATAGGGCAGGCTATCCACTGCTTTACTTCAGTGACTGGCATTTTTAAGGGAGTGTCAATAACTGGAGAAGTGGGTTATGCATGTGGAAATACGAAACAGAGAATTTTGTGCATTTTAGCCTCTTGCCACATTATTTTTATTTTATCCTTTTGAGTGTGTGTTCATATAAGATCACTGAAAGTATTTTAGCCTATGATTGTCAGATAAATTCCTATTTCAAGGGAGGATGCTAGATATAAGAAATAATTAGGATATAAGAAATCTAAATCTAAAGACTTATTTGCGAAGAACCAACCTAAGCTGTCAAATGACGGCCTTCATGAATCATCTGTGAACCATTCCCTTTGAAGTTCACCATGGAATGAAATAACAGACTTTTAAAGGGATTGTGATTTAGCCAAGGATATGCTGCCCTGCTGGTGACTGACATTGAATAAACAGTAAAGCTGCACTACGCTTCAAGTTTTGGGTTCTTACTTTCGATCTGATGAGATCATCCCATATCCAAGTCACTTCATAATTCTCTTCTCTGATACTCTCACTGAAAAGCTACCAGATTTGTTCTTCCTTTCTTAATCCTAGAAACAAAATTGTTGGGGAGGACATGTAGACAAAACACATAAGAAAGAATTTTAATTTCATGTAGTTTCTTGCATATGTAGTATTTTAAAAGGAGTTTAAAGATCTGTCTGTTCTGCAATTACTGTTGACAAAGGCTGACAAAAAAAGGTTTCAGCTCACTCACTGGACAGGAAGTAACTGAACTGAAAGTGGTTTAAGTTCTTGTAAACACTTGGAAAAAAATTACCTGGAATACAGTGATTGTCTGGCTTTTTGTCAAGATGAGAAAAAATGGTTTGTATGTTTACACTACAATCAAGAACATTTTCATCACTTGTGTAATTCAATATTATCTTGATAAACTATTCCATGAACTTAGCAGAAGAGCACACCCTTTAGTGAAAAAGTTAGTATCTTTAACCAAAGTGTCAGCTGAGATGTCAAAGAGAAAGTCAGGATGTCTCTCTTTTAAAATAAGGTAGATTTAACTTGTCTGTGAAGTTCGTTGGAAGAAATGTATGATTCAGAATAAAAAGGGTTCAGTTCTATCAGTCAAGGGTCTAAAACCAAAATCAGACCCAATTTTGGCTTTGTAATTAGGAAAACAAAATCAAATTGAGGTTTTGCTGCAACCAAAACATGACACCCTAAGTCTTGTGTCTGAAGCTACTCAAGTAAGCTTTTATCACGCACCCTTTAGGCCAGCCTTGCAGGACATTTACACAGTGCTTGTATTGATGTAGAGGCCTTCTTGTCTGAAGTGATAGAAGGATTAAATATGGTATCATTAAAAATCACAGGACAAAAAAATACAGTAGTACAAGTGCTTAATTGAGTATGATTTGCTGCTATTGTAAGACATTTGAAACCAGGTCATGTCAAACTATACCGAAAACAAATTTTCTTGTGGGTAGATTGGTGAAATGCTTTAGGTATGTTCAGCCCTTGAATACAGGGAATACTTTGGCCAAAAAAACCCTTATACAGATACAGAAATCACAAATAGAAAAAATCCCCATGTGACAAAACATCTGAAGTCTCCTCAGTTCTCTCAGGATGAGAATTTTCTCATTCTATGTTGTTTGCATAATAAACATGAAAGTTGCATTTCAGGAGTCACAGAACATTTCCTGGGAGATAGGTTATCACATAAGATGAGTTTCTGAACACTTTTGATGTGATAATTTCTATATATTTTAGGTAGGTTAGGTTTTACATCCTCCACTTATCTTCTTCTCATATACATAACTTGCTTTTCATTACAAGACATTTTGTAAGAAGGCTATTCTGGTTTTGTGGGAAAAATGGGAAGAAAATATATCTCCATTAGTGAAACCTGCTCACAGACTTATATAGCCTTCAAATAAATTGCTAATATTGGTGTAACCAGCTATGTATGTGATGCAGCCTTTTCATTTACCAGCCTGTTTCCTTGGCACAATTTCTTAGTGAAATATTCTGAAAAGACCTTTCTGAGAAAGACTTTTTTTCTGATTACATATTGTTGTGGTTTAACCCCAGCCAGCAACTAAACACCACGCAGCCGCTCACTCACTCCCCCCCACCCAGTGGGATGGGGGAGAAAATCGGGAAAAGAAGCAAAACCCGTGGGTTGAGATAAGAACGGTTTAATAGAACAGAAAAGAAGAAACTAATAATGATAATGATAACACTAATAAAATGACAACAGCAATAATGAAAGGATTGGAATGTACAAATGATGTGCAGTGCAATTGCTCACCACCCGCCGACCGACACCCAGCCAGTCCCCGAGCGGCGATTCCCCGCCCCCACTTCCCAGTTCCTATACTGGATGGGACGTCCCATGGTGTGGAATACCCCGTTGGCCAGTTTGGGTCAGGTGCCCTGGCTGTGTCCTGTGCCAACTTCTTGTGCCCCTCCAGCTTTCTCACTGGCTGGGCATGAGAAGCTGAAAAATCCTTGACTTTAGTCTAAACACTACTGAGCAACAACTGAAAACATCAGTGTTATCAACATTCTTCTCATACTGAACTCAAAACATAGCACTGTACCAGCTACTAGGAAGACAGTTAACTCTATCCCAGCTGAAACCAGGACGCATATACTAATCTAACATGGTCTAGGTTACTGATAAACATTTCAACTTTTATGTGAAGAAATGTTAAAGAGGAGTTTTTGCGGCAAAAACTTGCAAAGTTTTAAAGACAAGGAAATGATGGAAAAATCTCATTACTATACCTGTATACCAAAATAGTTCCTTACTGACTGAAGTAGAAATACACTACTAACTCACTATGATGCAAAGATAGTTGATTGATAGTGGACCTATTACAATTATTTTTCAAAACTTTTTGCTTGTCCTGACCCATATCTCCATGCTAAATTTCTGTGTGAGATGAAAGGTGGTTTAAATTATTTGTTGTTAAGTTTCTACAAATTGTATAGGACCAAACAGAAACTCTTGTAAAAGTTAATGCTGACTTTTGTATTTGCATACATATACATTGCTTTATCTTTTTTATTTTGCACAGTGATCAAGATGTCAATAAGATGTATGAGGAAGAAGCAGCTTTCAAGTATTCTATTTGGGAACAAACTGTACTGTATTATACATAGCCATACTGTGATTTGTTGATGAATCAATGTTTTGCATAGGACAGATACTGATCACTACTTTCAAACTGGTTTCAGTATCTTCACTTTCACATTCCACTGTGATGTAGCTTAATATAACAACCTGTCAGTGCAGTTTTCTTTCCTCCTTCCTCTGGCTGTTTCTCCTTCAAGCTTTGTTGGAATATCAATAAATTGTAAGGGTCCCTGTGAGATCGTTATTACGATGTGTTTGCAACAAGAAATTTTGGGTTTAGCTATACTGTATTAACATTGCCTTGGCACATCTCAATTTAGCATCTTAATATCCAGATATTTCATTCGGATAATTTTCAGTGAGTTTGCTATAGCAAAATAATTCAAGGACCCTGAGTTTACTTACACTAGCCTGCAAGAATTCTGTGTCCAAACCACAAAGAACATCTCCTTATGTAACCATTGTCTTGTAGCAATCTCATCGCCAGTTCTAGAATATATGCTTGGAAGTTTATGAATTTAAATTTTTCATGAAGAATTATTTTTATTACCTCAACAGTGCATCATTCAGTTACCTTCTGTAAATTTTACAAGTTCTAGCCAGTTTTTTCCACTTCTGTATCATTCACATTTGTCTGATATGTTGCACAGTTCGGCTGGTTCCCTCTCATGTGTTTCATTTTTAGGCACCTGACTTCAGATTGCTTCCTACTTCTTTAACTGCCCTGATAACAAACTGAAGCCCTTTTGCAGGTGACCTTATGCATAGCACCAGCATTTTTTTAATTTTTTTTTTTTTATTATGGCTTTGAAGAAAAGTAGTCTACTGTAATAAAATTAATTTAAGAGAACAGTCATATTTGCCTTTGTCTCTTCCATACTCCGTCACTGGAGACTGGTTGACAAGACATTTTCCCACAATTATTTTGTTTACTTAATTTTATTATCCATAGACAGTTAGAAGTTGGAGGTACTGAGCTATTCTACACATGAAGCATCAGCATTTCTCTATGGAGAAATATATGCTTATGCTAAGTAAAAAGATTGAGCCATCTGGTATAAAAAAAATTGTAAAAAGACTTGTCAGTTTATTTCACACTGCATTGTAGTGAGACAAAAGTAAAGCATGGAGAAAATAACATTTCCAAACAGTGAACATTTTACTTCTGCAGACATGCAAAACAATTTCACTGGGAATAGTTTCTGCCATAACAGTTGATAGAATGTGTCTTTCATATGGTGAAAAGTAGGTCCTTTTCCTCTTTTGTGTTACTTTCTGGTATCCTCTTCCCAGGCAAAGTTCTGCCAAATACTGGCGTACACTTTAATAAAAAAAAAAAATTTGGTGATTTTTTGGTTGGTTTGGCATTTTGTTTGGGTTTGGTTTGTTTTTTTAATGTGGGCATTTTAGAACTTGTTAGGTGGTGTTTGTCCAACTTGAATCCAGCTTGTCTAGGATTTTTATGTTCAGCTTTTAGACTCTGATCTCAGGATCGAAAGTGGCTGGGTTTTGGTCTGAATTTTTCATCTTAGAACACAGCTGATAATGTCATTTAAAATTCTGTGTTATTTGTGCCCATTTTACATGAAAAATACCATCTATAATTTAACATATAGCTCATGTACAGCTTGCTCACTGGTCTCTTTCTGCTCCTGCTCTGGAAAAGCATCTTAACAAATAAATTAATTAATATAGCTTACAGGTGTAATTATTTTAGTCATATCTGCAAAGATATATTTGAGTAATAAAATTATTCCTGAGCAAAAGGAAACAAACAAGCTAAATTTTAATAAATATGTCAGTAGTTAATCTGTGTTTTCAGAAACGGGAACAAACATTGGAAAGTGGGTAGAGGGAAGCACTTGGGGTATAGTTCATGTATAAGTAATATGGACCATATCGTTGGTCCTTCTTTTAAACCTGATTTCCTATTCCTGAGCAGTTGTTGAATAAGGCTGTCTGCAAGAGCTCTCTCTTTTGAAGATTTAAAAATCTTTTAAACTTTACTGAGCAATGATAAAAATAAACAGCATCTGCTAAAGATAAATCAATATTTGCCAACGTTGGTAGTAAAACTTGAATTAATAGCACTCTAATATAAGTTTTATAATTAAGAACCAGAAGTGTTAGTTGAAGCCCAGCTTAATCCTTATCTTACTGCTCCAGATTTCTCAGCTTTGAAGAGAATGTTTTATTGTTTCTACAATAAAATCATTATTTGGCCTCGTTAAACTACTGCTGGAGTAATCAGTAATCAAAATGCTTACAGTGACCAAAGGTATAAAAATAATAATCTCAAAAGTTCATCAGAGATACTGCTTACTTGCTTTCATGGGACATTTTTAGATAACTGCACTTTTTAGTTCCCTTTGTAAAATTTGTAGTTTACTGGAGTCCAGGGTGTTGAATAAAAATTTCAAGAACGTAGAGGACAAAGAGGAGATCTTGAAGAACTTGTTATCCAGCTAGCTGATATTTTCTGTTTGGTGTTGCTGCAGGGTCTTGCATATTCCATTCAGACTCCAGCACATATCCCATGTTTACTTTAGTTAGACTTCAGACTGCTTCTCTCTGAAGTTACATCTTCTAGGTTTATTAGATCAGTGCAAGTGTGGAACAAGACATTGATAACGATGTATCAACTTCACTGTTAAGGATAATGTTAAGGCCTGGAGGACCATTGACCTTTCCTATGTCACCTTCTGGATTATTTCCTTTCCAGAGGATGCATAACACACCTCGCTATTGTGTTGAGATCTTGCACAGACTTTGCAAAAAGATACTCCCTTGGTTTTTGGACGTTACTCCATTCACTCAGCACTCAAGAACTTCACTGGTAGCAGGGAGTTGTCAGAATGGCAAAGCACATTTGCAGTCCCATTTTAAAGCAGACCTTTATTTTTAACAGTGCCTTCTCTGTTTATGTTAGCACTTGTACTTTATGTACTATTGGTATTTGGTGCTCAGCTGGAGGATCCTAGGAAAGTTTATGGGCTTCTTAACAAACATATTGAGTTCCTGCTCTGCAGAACACTAAAGCACCTACTTAATGCTAAGTAACATTACCTACATGGCTGCATCCACAGCCTGATAAAACTTAAGTATGTCTGTAACTGTTTTGTTGGATCAACACCTTAATTCAGTTTGGAATATGCATAACTAAGCTCTATAGCAGTCTGTAGTCGATGACTAGCACAGAAAATCAGATCCTCAAATGAAACATATTTAGATGGTCCAACCTGTCAAACAGCACCAGTGAAATCAATGAAGCTACACTGACTGACACCAGCTGAGAATTTGGTCCAGGAATAATAGACAATAAAAGTACAAAATTATAATTCATAAGTAAGGTATTCTAGAAACTCAGGCACATAATAGTAATCACTGGTATATGCACATCTGGGAATGAATAGGAAAGAAATAACAAATCATCTGGAAACTTTTTTGTGGAAAGTGCTTACTAAGGAAAAATGAAGTTTACAGTAAGTAAGTCAAGCAAAAAATAAATTCATGCGAAAAGAGATGTGTGTAGGTAAGCAAATAGCCCTTTTTTGTTTTAGTTTTTCATGGTGACAACTTTAAACACAGTTTGAATTTCAAGGACTTTACTTTTTGATCTCAAGGAACAAGATAGGGTTTCTTGATTCTAGCCAAGAGGATAGTAGCATATCTGAGCAGAAAGCTCTTGAGAAGCCAGGCAGGAATAGCCATGTGTTTGTCATGGGGTGGTGCCCTCCCTCATTTTCTGAGGCATGAACTCTCTACATGAAGTGTTTGAATCTGCCTGATTAATGATACAGACCGAATCCTAAAACTATGCGGAGTCCCACTCAAGCCAGTGGTAAGGAAAATTTTTAATCCTTTGATTCAGATGCTTATTTTGTTCACTATTTCTTCATGTGCTTTTGCTTTGCAGTTAAAAATGTACGTGTGTGACAAGTTGGAAACATGTATTCAAACACTTAAATCAAGTTATGAAATCTAGTTACCCTTGCAGCTTTTCAAGTTATAGTCCCTTTTCCCTCTCCTACCCCATCACAAAATAAATACCAGCTTCACGGAGGCAACCCTTCAGCACAAAGAGATAGTCTACTATGACTGGGAGCAATCTGGGTCACTAAACATAGATGTCCAGTGGGATTTTAGGCATTTTAGGAAACACTGCTTGGGCTCCAGCTGCCATTTCAGAAGGTAGTGGGTATCCTATAGGTCCTGTGCCATAACTTCTAGCAGTGTGGTATCTCAGACTGTCTCAGGAGCCTACACATTAAGGCCTTGTCAGGTAAGAGGGAAAAATTAATCCTGAACCTTAAGACCCTTCAGTGAAACCTCCCTGCTGTTGATCACATGAAGTGTCACTGAGAAAAATTAGCATAACATCTGGTTCAACCTCTGAGGAAATATTTGCAGGCTCTAAACTATATAGGGGTTTTATGTTAAAATTAGTATCTCAGACGATACTGGTAGTCAGTCATGATTATATTTAATAAAGAAATGTGTCCCTCCTACACAAAATGGGCATGAATTACAAAGCTGCACCATGCCTCCTTGCTAAGACCCCTACAAAAATCATCCGCATTTGGATGGAGTAGCAGAAAGGTCTAGGTAAGTATGTATCTGAAATAAGAGTTTGCCAGGCACAAACCCAGGTAAAAATATGTATTAGTACTCCTGAGCACTCCAGAAATGGGCCTACCCAGCACTTGAATGTGTCAGCTTGTTTTGCTGTAAAAGATTAAATCGAGTTACATCTATGGCATTAGAAGTGGGATCAGCATAGCTTAGTCTTCTGAAATACAGCAGGACTATAATCATAGAATCATAGAACCATTTCGGTTGGAAAAGACCTTCAAGATCATCGAGTCCAACCATTAACCATGCCCCCTAAACCATGCCCTGGAGTACCCTGTCCACTCGCTTTTTGAATACCTCCAGGGATGGTGACTCAACCACTTCCCTGGGCAGCCCATTCCAATGTTTGACAACCCTCTCAGTAAAAAAATTTTTCCTAATATCTAACCTAAATCTCCCTTGCCTCAATTTGAGGCCATTTCCTCTTGTCCTATCTCCAGCCACCTGACAGAAGAGACCAACACCCACCTCACTACAACCCCCTTTCAGGTAGTTGTAGAGAGCGATAAGGTCTCCCCTCAGCCTCCTCTTTTCTAGACTGAACAACCCCAGATCCCTCAGCCGCTCCTCATAAGACTTGTGCTCCAGGCCCCTCACCAACTTGGTTGCCCTTCTCTGGACACGCTCCAGCAGCTCAATGTCTTTCCTGTAGTGAGGGGCCCAAAACTGAACACAGGACTCGAGGTGCGGCCTCACCAGTGCCCAGTACAGGGGAACAACCACCTCCCTGCTCCTGCTGGCCACACTGTTCCTGATACAGGCCAGGATGCCATTGGCCTTCTTGGCCACCTGGGCACACTGCTGGCTCATATTCAGCCAGCTGTCAAGCAGCACCCCCAGGTCTTTCTCTGCCGGGCAGCTTTCCAGCCACTCTTCCCCAAGCCTGTAGTGCTGCATGGGGTTGCCGTGACCGAAGTGCAGGACCCGGCACTTGCCCGTGTTAAACTTCATACAATTGGCCTCAGCCCATCGATCCGGCCTGTCCAGATCTCTTTGTAGAGCCTCCCTACCCTCCAGCAGATCGACCCTGCCTCCCAACTTGGTGTCGTCTGCAAACTTGCTGAGGGTGCACTCAATCCCCTCATCCAAATCATCAATAAAGATATTAAACAGAACAGGGCCCAACACCGAGCCCTGGGGAACACCACTCGTGACCCGCCGCCAGCTGGATTTCACCCCATTCACCACGACCCTCTGGGCTCGGCCAGCCAGCCAGTTTTTCACCCAGTGAATAGTGCACTTATCCAGGCCACAAGACGCCAGCTTCTCAAGGAGTATGCCATGAGAGACATAATACTCTGTTCAAATTCAGTAGTTTAAATTTCTTCTTTTTTTTTCTTTTTTTTTTCCTTTTTTTTCCTTTGGAAGTGCAAGACAAGATACATGATTCACCAGAGTGGAATTTGCTTTTTCTCAGAATATCCAAATATACCATCAACATATGATACCTCTACCTAATGGCTAACTCTGATAATGCACTTGAAGAAAAAGGAATGTTGGCCACTCAGATAAGAATGAAAAACAAAGCTACATCTTGTGAGAATTTTAAAGTAGGAATATCTACAAGTTGTACAGTGGGGAAAATACCTATATTGACCTTAGTAAGAGCGAATGAATAACTCATTGTCTATGTCTTCCACAGGTGTGATGGATTTTTTTATGTCAGAATAGCTTTAAACTTTCCAAACTGTACAATTAAAACAACAGAAGCTTTGACCACAAAGTCCTAATTTGCTGATACTCAGCAGCTTTTAACAGCAATATATTTTAAAATCTAAAAGAAAGAGGTATTTCATCTTTGGCTTTTTTTTTTTAATGCAAAAATACTGAAGGAAATTCGGACAAAGAACTATAGCAATTATAGTAAAGTTAATAAAGGTTTACCTTGGAATAGAAGGTAATTCTTATAGTAATGTTAAACTTGAAATCTGCCAGTCAGGTAATATGTGAAAGAAGGTTAATAGAAAGATAAGGGACACAGCAAAACCCTTAAAACCACTGGGCAGTTCAGGGGTTATGTACTCTAATGCTCCTGTTTTAAGACACAGTAAAGCTGTAATCCAGGAGTATAAAATGCAAGACCTGGAAATAGTGAATTAGAATATTATGTTACAGCATTAGTGCCTAAATTTAAATTAGTGGTAAAATGAAACTTCTTCCTGAACTTGCTTATGTTTCGTAGTTGCACTGGGTTTTGTTCTGGATGGAGCTGAACAAGCCACTCCACTGCAAGAAGATAAGTGGAGCAATCTTCTGGGAGAAGGCTCAACTCACTTAATTAAAATCATTCGGGCTCCTTCCTCAACAGTGAAATGAGAGAAATACCTCCAGAGGACAATTATTTCCGTGTATCTTAAACACCTATCTTTATTTATCTTTAATGTGATAAATTGCCATCTAGAGGTGTCTATCTCTCACCACTGACTTTGGAGAGAAGCTAGAATAGCCAGGATGCCTCTCTGGGGATAGCTAAAGAGAGGAGAAATCCCCACACAGAGACTCACTCTGGTGACTTCAGATGCCTGAAACTAGTCGTAAGATTCAATCCAGCCTTCATTCAAAAGTTATCTCGATTCATCAAAACACAGTACTATTATTTCCATGACGCTGTGTCAGTCTGGTAACCTAACACATTAATACCTTAAATAATTCCCTTAGTTCACAGATCTCTTATTAGTTTTAATCTGTCTTACAGAATAATTAGGTGTGGGACAAGTTGAAAGGAGAGATTTCCCTCTGCACTCAAAAATTTATTTTATTGTCTCTAAGCTACTTTGCAAGGAGGCTGTGTGAAACTATAGACTAGTTTTTGCCAACTTTCTCATAAACTCTGAAGTGTTTTGAACTTGCAGGAATCTCTGATGTAAACTACTTGAAACATTTGGATGGCTCAGCAGTGTTGCCTGCACAGTCTAAAGATGCTTGGATGCATTTACTCTGAATCAATACAGGAACTGATATTCTAAGTAATTTGAAGTAGAGTGTGAAAATTTGGTCAACAAACTGTAAGAAGTTATCAAGACTGAAATCTCCCTCAGAAAGTAAAAGGGACATCCTGTGATATGGCAGGGTATATATATTTTTGATTAAAAATATGTAAGAGTTATTTAGGTTGGAAAAAAAAAAGATATAGAGGAAATTTAATGTGTTTCAATAATCAGAGGTATCCATCCCATTACCAGAATGTATCAGCATCCTTTCAACAGTGGCACACAATTGTTGAATAAGAGAACACTATGAAATGAAAGACCAGTGGAAGCTCAGCTCTTTCAATTTGCTGTCAACAAGACCATAAAATCAACCATCATGGATATTTTATTTTTCTAATTTACCAACCCAAACCAAGAGTAAAAAAGGTATCTAAATAAAACTCACCATGCACTGACCTATTGTTTGAAGGTATCAGAAAGGAATAGCCCACATATTCATTAAAGCTCAGCTCTATGGATGCACATAAAAACATGCAAAAACCAGAATATGCTGCTGTGAAGTGGCAGTAGCATTTTCATATGTGTGGACAGCAAACTCCATTTAAAAGACTGATTATTAGCCATATGTGGACAAACATTAGTGAGTTAAATGGGTCACTGTTCTGAGTACTACCAGCTCCTTACTAAACCCATAAGCCACCAAAATGACGCTTGGGAAAGCTGTCAGGAATGTGAGATACAGCAAACCTTCTTTTTGCCTCTTCCATGTACATTATTGCTATCAACATATAAATGGATACCACACCTTAGTAAGTTTAGTCCATATCATTAATCACTGTAGAGCCTGATGGATGTTTGGCAGCCCTCCAAAAAGCCAGGAGAGCGAGTACAATTTATGCCATACTCTATTTGCCTGAGCTCCATTAAGGCAGTGAAACCACTTCACCCCCGGTGCTGTGACACCACACGAAGTATTTAAGGAGTCCCTCCCCAACAGGGAACCTCTTTCCTGCTAGCCCTCCTGACTCAGTACGTTTGTGTAAGTAGCCACACAATAGTGAGATCTACTAGAAATTGCCAGAGCAGATAAGGTAGTACTGGCAGTCAGAGCTTCCCGCTATGCTTTTAAAGTCCCTAAGACTCTTAAACCATGTCTCAGATGACCAGAAGCTGTTTCTGCTCAGACCCTGAAATCATCCATAAAGTAGAGGAAACAAGAGGCAGTTTGGATATCATGATCCTTCTTGCCAAGAGCAGCCCTCCAGATATCAATGGCTAGTGTCATTTGCACATCCTCCTAGCTAGTGCTTTTTAGTGCTAGGATTTTAATGGAATAATTAGCCAGAAAAACACTCTTACAGGGCAGATCTTTACAGTATTTCCAATTAATAGATGTCCACCATGTCTCTTAATAATCTGAACAAATAAAATTTCTTCCCATTTCTGTCCCCTTCCTCTCCCTTCACACCAACACCAGGTTTGGGTATGATGGAGTAATATTGCTAAGCAGCATTTCTGGGGATGTCACTCATGGGAGTACGCAGCCACTGCTCTCTGACAGCACTCACCATAAAAGTAGATTTTTGTTGGCATACACTTCCAGCTATTGCTGCATCTCCAAAGATTACCAGAGATAACAGGAACCCATCAAGAAACATGTCGGGCAAGCCTGCAAATGCAGCCAGCATTCAGATGAGAATATCCTCCACTCCTTGGTCTTTACGAAGTACTTCTCTCATAGTTTCAAAATGCTCCTGAGTGTTTGAAAAACAACAATAATTTAAAAGTGCCAAATTGCCATACAAATCTTACAATTTAGCTTCATGGCAAGTATCCATCACATCTCAGCCATCGTCAGGAAAGAAAACATGAGCCACCATGTGTCAGCTATCAGACATATTATTTTGTCATGCAGCTCAACATCTGACAATCTTTCTGTCACTCCTGACTTTCTACCAATATTCTTGGGCTCTGTTTATCTACTGTGATCCTGACCTTCCTGCTCTGTGCAAGCTGGCGTGGAAGATCACAGATCCCGCTCCTGCTTTAGGCTGACCTACATTCCCCAGAAGACTAGGTAGCCCAAAATACAGTCTTTAATTTTCTGGGACGAGTCTGAACAACAGTAAGCTTCATGAAAAGGAAAACAGATTAACACAAGCTCCAATTGTCATCAGTCTTCTCTCCTGGCAGAGTCTCTGAAGTAGCGGTGTCACTGGGGGGCATGGTACTGCTTTCTGATCTTCTGCTGAGTGGTGTTTGACTAGTGATCGCTTGCCTTTTAACAGCTTTAGAAAACAGCAGCAAAGCAATCCTGTCAATGATGTTTTATTTACCCCCCAAAAGGGGCACGTGACCTATTGGAAAAAAACAAACAAAAATCCTAATTAGATAATGATCAAAGACTAGAGGACAGATCAGTTCTTTTGTGCTACATAAATGCTGGGAAACAAAAGATTCTTACAATGTAGGCACTGCTTGCATCAGTGCGTCGAATACCACATTCACGTACCTAATGCTCACTATCGATGCAATTAATGAAAAATTTCAGGCTACATTCTGGATGGGAGTCCCCAAAACTCATTTGTGGGAATAAACTCTGACCTTCTTAGGGAGTATTTACTGAGAGTAAGGGGTGAGGATTTGGCTCCAGATTCAGTCACCTACATGAGGCACATACAATGCGGGTCTACATATGTACTAGGTGTATAAGCTCCTTGCCTGGTCATGGAGATCTAGTCAATCTAGTCAAGGGAGCTACTAGGCCATTTAGGTCCACTGAGTTCCACCTGAAGTAGACACCTGCATTTAGCTAAACAGCTCTCCATTAATCATATTAACAACCATATTTTGCACCCACAATTTTTAAAATAAGTGTTTTTTCAAGCAGCAAACCTTTACTTAATGTTGCAAGATTTTAGGAGCTTTGATGATGGGATGCAGATGAGGTGATATAGAAAAGGAAAAAGAAGGGGAACTGTGTTCACATATGATTTTTGGCAAATTATTTTTGATCTGTACAAGTTAAAGTGAACCAAGTGCAGCATGTGTCATAAAGAGACTGTTTTCGGTCTATCTGTATGACCTTTCCAAATCCTTTCCAAGTCTGCTTTATAATAAATTGTGTCTAAAAGCAGAAAAGGATTGTGTTAATATGATTCACAATAATACTATCTGTTCCTACCTAAATTTTCAAGTTTGGAGAAGATCTTCCTTCTCAATTTCCTTGTATCATTACATCTGTGACTTCTCAAGATGCTTAGACCATTACTACCTGACTAGGCTAGAACAACTTTTAGGCTTTTCTCCCTGTCCTGGATCAAATAAGCCCTAAAACAGTACTGTCATATTCTCCTACATCATATTTTTTTTACAGATACAGAGAAGGTTTGTCACAAAAAATACTCATATAGTTTACCAAATCAAGATTGAAGAGGTTTATTATTTATTAATGACATAGAATTACTGGCAATCGGTAAACTATACATTTAAAATTCAATAACAGTATATCATCAAGTAAACCATAGTATTGGATGCTTAGGAAATGTTAATAAACAGCTACAAATTTCTAAACACCTTTTTGTAATTAACCACAAGACCCATACACACCCAACCCCACGCTTACAAAATTACATGCCCTCCCCACAACTGTACCCATACCATTGTGGGTCACCTACATGTCCCCTTTTCTGGGACCATGATGATCCCTACTTACACATCTCTCCTGCGAGAGATGTGGGTTACACTTTGATAAAACATGTAAGAAGACAGTGCAAAGCCCTGTGCAATATAGGTGTTTCAGCAATGGCCCATCAGCATTTACAAAGAGCACTAACAGCAGGAGGCCTCATAAATCTGTTAGAAGAGATTGAACTTGAACAGAGCCTGGAATTGTAACAGTTGGGTGGAATACAGGAAAGAGGTCTCCTAATTTGCTGAAGATTTTTTTTTTTCCTTAGTTGAAGTCAAACTGTTATTGCTATTAAAGAAGTTACTTAAACACTCCTATGTTAAATCAGGATGCTTCACAGAAAGATTCCTTTAGGCAAAGTGCATTTCTGTCTAAGAAGCTCACTTTGGTAATTGTCGTTCTGCTGATTTCAGAAACAAAAAAGGGGCTGCTTTATTTTTTTTTTTTCATGCAACTTTTCTACTGGTACAGTCTCTTGTGCACAATGGCATTTTTCTTCCTGGAATCAGCTAATTGAACTCTGCTGTATAGTATGATGATGCCAGTAGCTGTATTATGCCAAGATTTTTTGTTCGTTGCCCAAGATTTATTTTTAAACTGGCTGAGCCTTGCAATGTCTTGCTTTGCACTCTGTGTGCTTCGAAAAACTGTGTAAGGATAAACTGAAGAAATTAAAATACAAAAAATATGACATGATGCTTATTTTACTGTTAACAAGCTCTGAACTTCATAAAATCCTGCTTCCATGCAAGCACTGCTTTGTTATCACATAATGTCCAGCAGAAAAACAGTAGTCAAGATTTCAGAAAAAGAGGTGATACAGACTTATGAAGACGGTGAACTACAGTAATGCCTCAATTTACTTTGTAGAATTTATGAAACTTGAAAGCTGGAAATAATGACCTTTCCAGGAACATTTATAATAATTTAGACATTCCCAAAATTTTATTTGTAGTAAGGAATAAAACTGTGACATTTAGTTTACAACAGTGTGTCACTTCCTAGAAAGCATTCCCAAAGATATATCTAAGCAAGTGGGGAAGTAAGAGAGAACACAAATGTACGGTGAGCAGCACAAACAGCTATATCAGGTTCACATTTCTGTAAGGAATATATGAACTTTCACAGCAATTTAGTGCACATACACACACATAAAGACAAGGAAAGGTCCAGAAGAATAATACTGATTTCAAACATGTTTATTGTAGGGTTGTTACTTCTTGTATTTCAGTACCCAGCTGAACATACTAAAACCAAGTTGCTCATGGAATGGTCTGACTTAAATTTTATCTGTGGTGATTCTGCTTTGGTATTTACAACAACAGGAGGAGGATTGATTCACTCAGAAGATTATAAAAGAAACCTAATGTGTGTCTCTTCATAATTACAAATGTTTAAGCCTTAAGAAAAATAATGAAATTTCTGTCAGAAAAAAATACAGGTGCAGTTGATTCTGCCTTAAACCCAAGGCCTGGATGAGACAACTCCCTGCTGCCCTATGGTGCTGTGGTTACAGAGTTCTGCTTGCTTCTCTGGTAGGTTCCTCATCTGTAGACATCATGTGTGTGCCTGGCCAGGTCTCAGGTCTCCAGTCTCACTTTGTAGACATCAAGAATCATTCTTGAAACTAGAAAGTGAACCTGTTTTTTTTTTCCTACAAGCAAGACTATAAAAAAATTTACTGAAAGACTCCTTTTCATTTCAGTGATGCAGCTCAGAATTAGGATTAAAATATAATCTGTTCATAACTGAAAGTTCACTAGTATGAAGAATTTGGTGATAACTGAAGATCATGCTATGCTTCATATCTTTCCAAAGAAGAAATTTATGGGATGGGTCATGGAGAAGAGATAGAAGAAAAGGAAGGAGAGAAGAGAAAATGAAGCATATTAGCAAATTACATTGTTCTATACATCTATAGCAAGTGTTGCATGCTTATGTCAGCCTTTTGGTGGAAGGATTACAATGTTCCAAGACATTAGATTACCTCAGTAACAATTTGCATGAGACAAAAGTCATTGGAATTTAAGTTTTATTGCAAAATAAAGCCCAAATATAGAGAATTCAAAATCTGTATTGACATTCACTGATATTCTGG
Organism: Harpia harpyja; assembly: GCF_026419915.1. Taxonomy (NCBI): domain Eukaryota; kingdom Metazoa; phylum Chordata; class Aves; order Accipitriformes; family Accipitridae; genus Harpia; species Harpia harpyja. Next base: position 7,808,530 of record NC_068942.1, on the reverse strand, counting down.
AGTTTTGGCATCAAAGTAACAAGAAACAGCAATTTCACTACTTGTCATTTCTGGGAAATATGGACACAGGTGAATCAGGAGGCTGTACAATATTCACGGGTCTCCCAAAGTTTTTATCTAGTACCTCCCCAAACAGCTCCAAGTACCAGCCAGGATTTACAATGAATGCTAAAGCACCAAGCAGTAATACATCCAGTGGTGACAGCTTGTTCTCTGTTGGTATCTGGTGTTTTTATCTCCTTCCACAAAAGCAGAGGAGCCACAGAGCCAGTTTAACCAGTTGTCAAGGAACTTACCCCATGGCCTCGGTGCAGCCTGATGTTTTCATATGTGCTTTCCCTGAGCCTGAGGGAGTAGCTGTGGAAGTGTAGGGTGTCCACCTTGCCACTGCGTTCTGACTATCAGTGTCTGTTGGGGATGTGAGTAGCCAGGTTCATCTTTTAATTATGGTTTTCTTTGCTAGAGGTTCCAACCAGCCCTTTCCTGAGCTTCAGAAATAAATGAGACATAAAGCTACCCTTTGGTGCTCTGCACTCATTCTAATGCTATCCAGCCTCTACTGCTTCACAGGATTATAATTATTGCAATCCAAATAGTTTCACATGAAAACGAAAACAACAAACTGCTAAGAGTTCAAGGTTCATCAAGGGATTTCCAAAAGCTTCCTCAGTAAGTGAAAGAAAAGGTAAAACCATCAGGCAAAAAAAATGGGTCATTTTTTGAATTGTGATGTATATGTATAAATCTTCTTATGCATTTAAAGAGATTGAGTATTGGTAGAAAGGACATATTCCTGGTGTATTTGGTATGGCTTTTATTCTCATTCTGTTCTGAATATTCTTTGAAATAATTTTAATGATACAGTTCAGTGATAAGAATTGAAATAAAGTAAAAGGTACAAATTTTACACTATTTTATGTCATAATCAATGCAAAGGCACGCCTGGGGAGCTCACTACTAGAGAATAAATCTGCCTGTAGAAGAGAAATGTGAGACATTGCAGTAAAATCCACTAAGAAAAAGATAATTCATTTCATGAAACTGGGAGTGAGGATCTGCCAGTTGTGTGTTTAGTGTCTTATAACGCATGGTAACACCTCAACTTCACCTAAAATCTGCACATGATTGTGCAGAGCAACAACAAGGTAAGCAGCAGCCACAGAGGTAGGATACGTGCTTAGAAAGCAAAGAAACCTTGTCTTACTATGTCCTGGGCAGGCAGTAGAGACTTGCAGTGGCATAAAGTGTTCTTTAATTGTTTTTAATTTTGTAAGCCTTTGTATTTTCTGCTGTCTTTTGGAAAAACCCTCAAATATTATGAAAAGAGGGAGTGAAAAATAAATAAAGATCAAAAATGAAACCCAAAATAGACTATGGCCACAGTATTTCTGTTCTGAGAAGGAAAATATAAAATAATAATAGTAAAAGAATCAAGAAGCATTGCAACCTATGGAAATTTCAACTCCAGTTTTCAGATGAAAGAAGTCTACAGGTAGGTACATAAACAAAACAAATCTTTTAAAGAAGTTCACTGAGTGTGATGAATGAGTTCATAATATTAGATGTATGAGTGCCTATTTTTAGCTTATATCAGTATAACTAATTTCACCACTGTTTGAAGTATGATCTTTTAAGCCTAGCCCCAAAAGAAGTGCACTTTGCTAGCAGAACTGTAATGCACTAAGTACAGAGCATCTTCTGTAGACATATTACCTGGGCCCGAAAATAAATGTAGTAAGGCAACCACACATGGTTCTAGGTCAAGCAATCAGGAAACACATGGATAAATTAAAAGCAAGACAGTTTCTACAAAAGGTTCTTGAGGAAGGAATGTTTTTTCCAGTTGCCCATGTCTGGGCTCTGATTTGACATTTTACAGCTCTTTGTACTCCAAAGGCTATAGGAAAACTCACGAGACCTCCTTGTTTCCTTGGAAAAGAGAAGAATATCATACCTGCATAGGATAGCTATGCCTAAAGAAAGCTGTCATTGAAAGATGTGTACTGAAATATATAAAATATATCTCACACATATACTAAGTATATACTAAAAAGATGGAAAAACTTCAGGTTCCCCATGGAGGGGAGAGGGGGAAGAATGTTCTCCTGAAATTCTCTCAAAGTTTACTGAGTGAACACAACCTTATATGAACTGGGTCAGGAAACACATACAGCAGTGGCCAAAATTCATATTTTCCCAGGATTTGTTTCCCTTCACATACCCCCGGTGCACATGTCTTTGCTTTGTGTATGGCAGCTTGTAAGTTGCTGGCCTTTTTCTAAAACTGATAGCTCATTCTTGAAAATAGAATCAATGTGTTAACCAAGCTATCATAAATAGGGTTCTCCTCTAGCTCCCTAATGGGAACAATTTCTCTTGCTTGTTTTATGGCAACATGCTGTATAATTAATACAGTATTGTCTAACAAATGAATCACAAAACATTTCGTAACACAAGCATTACAAGTGAAATATTTAGATTACAAAATAGTTTACAGATAATCACCTATTTTATAACTATGATATTTAAGTTACTCTTGACTTCCTGTCATGGTGAATGTATGTATTTGTGAGAAGAGACAACCTTTGTGATGAGAAGAACAATATTCTATCTGCAGATGTACATGAAAAGATGAGGTGCTACCTGGATTCTCTATAAGACTGTTCAGATTATCCCTATATGTCCTTTTCTTAACATTGCTAGGAGGGTTAAAATTCTGATTCTGAAGAATCTAGGTGCAGTTGGAAGCCTAGGACTTATTACTACTCACTTTCCTGTTTGTTTTTCATTCTGTTGTATAAATACTATTGTCTGAACCATAGACTGGAAAACAATAAACATTGTCAGGGAGTGAGTAAAGATTTATTCTTTATTTTGGAAACAATTTTGCATTTCTAAAATGTTGGCAAAATGCCACCAATAAGCCATGTAATAAACAAGGTGCCATCTACATTGTGAAATTCCATTGCTTAGAGTATTTTAAAATAAACTGTAGTATTTAGTACACCTAAGATTGTGGGTTCTACTAAATTATACTAAAAATACCTTGCATTGAGATTTTCTAACATGACTTGATTTCCTTTGAAATATTTATTTGTACACTAATTAGATTTGCATAAGGTTGTGGAAGACACTGCTTTGATTCTGTATTTTCCCTGCTTTAAAGCCTTAAAGGTCTGTCTTGGTTTGCAGCAGTATGCTTGGGAAGAGACAGTTGGAAATATGAAACAAATAACTATATCTCCCATGTAGCCCCAGTTGCAATAGTATCTGAACAGTTCATTATCTTAAAAACATTTGTCAAAGTGTTTATCAATGACAGATCAAGGACTTCATCATGAATTTTCAAGGCCCATGCTAGAGCACTGTAGACTACGTGGCTGATAGTCCACACCAGCAAGGAACAGAGCAGATACGATTGTGCAAAAGTCTGTGATACATCCCAAGGTAAAATAAACACACTTACCAGATTGTAGATATGTACTGGATCATGTGAAAATTCTCCTCTGACCTTGGAGAGGTGGGGCTATCTCTAGTATTCAGTCAAGTTTCAGAATGGGGCCCTAAGGAAAATAAATGATGAACAAGCACTCTTTGCAAACTTAAAAACCAGACCATCTGAAAAGCATCTGGTTTTAGGCTGCAAAATCACATCCATCAACCAACAAAGTTTTTATTTAAGCCTCACTTTAAAGGAAAATTCCAAAAAGTTAGCAGCTAGCAAAAAACCACAACCTCTTAAAAATATCATCTGCACAAGAAAGAAGGTTAAATAATATCTACAAATTTACTATGTAGACACTGCAGATCACTGAATAAAAATTTTGATGATAATAAATGACTGGCCATTGCTAGAAAAACAATCTGGTAACCAGCCATGGTCTGTTTATATAGTACACATGCCAAGGTGTGATCTGAGCCCTGAAGACATCCATATCCTGCCTCTAGACACAGACTGTCTAGGGATGATATTTCTGACTAAAATGGGGATTTGTGGATGGGCAACAGTTGATTCAAATAGGGAAACAGAAAGTAGTAACTGAGTTTAAATTCAAAAATACCAAATTTGTATATCTGACATACATACATAAAATAAATAGAACTAAACAAACTCTACCAGTCTGGACTTGAGTCTTTTGAATTGCTGTAGAACTTGCTTGTCAAATTTGCATCCGTATAAATAGATCAGATTTGCATGAATATGCAGGTCTTGCTCCATCTCTGCCTAACTGCAAGCTCATGCATCTATTCAGTACCTGTTGCCAGTGCTCGGTGAGGGAGCAGCAGGAGCTGCTCCATCGGGGGATGAGCTGGGAGCCGAGGCTGGCCCCAGCACACCCGAGCAGGGTCAGGGCAGCGACAGGCACAGCCTCTCTCGTGGTCCCAGGAAGGGTGACAGATGAGCCAGGTTCCAGCCAGGAAGCCCAGGCAAGAATAAAAGGAGACAGGCCTGAAACAGGACTGGAGACAAAGTTGCCTACGCTCCAGGTCTGGGATCAATCCCAGAAAAGCGGCCAGGGAGTCAGGTCAGCAGAGACAGGTCCAGGTACAAGTACCTCTGACACACAGCTCAGGCAAGCTTGAGGCACCCAAGTTGAACTAAAACAGAGATTAATGTGCAGAAACCTGTGGGGATGTCCCTGGTGATGCCAGTCGGGACTTACTGGTATGCTCAGAGCTGTGGCAGTCTGTGAGTTTTCCTATTCATCCAGCATATTCCCATGTTACTAACTGTACAGTAACAGCCAAGGAAATTTCTCCTGCACACATAAAAATTGATTGGGGTAAGCAGACCTGCCTGATCAGTCTTACCTGGACCCCCAGCCGAGCACCATCTGCCCATTGCCCCAGAGCTCCATTTAGGCTCCGACCTGCACACCTGGTGGGTTTTCACCACCCTGGTCTTGCTCGGGACCTGTGCCCTGCTCAGGGTAGTCACCGTCCCTGCCTTGTTGCCAACTCCCGGAGCAGCCCACTCTTGCTGCTTACGGACAAAAAAATAGTGGTCTGCAGCATGATGTGTCCAACTAGGAGTGCTCTGGACGTCTCACTGCCTAGAAATGTAAGAGTAGAGCTGATATGGACGCCAAGATCTCAGCCACCAGCGGTGCTGGAAGTTAGAGAGGCTCATTACAGAATACACACACATCATTTACATCTACAACAATTGTCCCAGGAAAAGCAGAGATCATGATATTCATCAGTTCCAGAAAAGGCTCAAAATGAAAAAAATATTGACTGGCTACAAATTTTAACTATGCCCCAAAGTTTAAATTTTTTGTGGCCCTCAGTTTTGTTAATGAACTAATTATGGAGTTCACCAAGTACTCTGGAGTTTTTCAGACAATGACTTAATGTAATGATAAAATCTTTCATTGGTTCATACGTTTTTATAAAATGGAATCATTAAAGATTGAAAAAGATCAATCAGATTAATTAAACATTTACATTCGGAGACATTGACTATGTGTAATATGTATAATTTAGATGCACAAAGTGCTATTTTCTTATGTGGTTCATATATGCTACCCATGTAACATATTCGGTATCTCTAGCTATGATCTCACTCTCTAAAGTATTCACATATTTTCATTTGTAATCTTCAGCTGACCATAACATTTCTACTTTTCAAGAATGATGAATTTTAGCAGATTATTTCCTTTGCCTCCTGTCAAGGTATCTATGTTCTTAAACTCAACATGGAAATTTAGCTTCAGAAAACTCTGAACTTTTTTTGTCTGGGATTCATGTGAAGAATGCCTTGGTGAGGCACATGCATATTCACGTGCAGAATCAATTTTTAACATGTATTTTTATCTTAGAAACAATTAACTTTATGTGGGAAAAAATTTGCTGTTCAGTGTTTATTTTGCTGTAAGGTACCGAAAATAATTATTAAAGGAAGAAAGACTGTTAGTATTGCAGTTCATCACCAGCTTAGTTTCACGATCTCGATGGAAAATATTAAACTAGTACCATTATAAAAAGGACCTTAGGAAAGCAAAAAGTGCCAAAATGAGTATCAGGTCCTTACCTTAATTCTGTTTCTTTTGCACAGACATTAGCTGAATTAACTAGTTGCATACTGCTTCTTAAGTATTACACAGCTGTTTTCTATATACCTATAGAACTAAATTATTTCAAAGTACAGCGTTAGTAAACTATTGAATACACAGGAACAACGATGATTCTTTTTTAGAATTACATTTTCACTGGCACCATATTTTCACCATCCTTGGCAAAAAGAACACAGAGGGAGTTCAACGTGCCTTCATTAAAGTTATTACAGTCTTTATTTTATTTTATTATAATTTATATTATTATTTTTTATTTTAATTTATATTATTATTTTTTATTTTCCCTACATGCCTGCTATGAACTTCACTTGTGCATGCCTATCAATTCTGAATCCTTAGCAACTGTGCTAAAGGGGTAATTAAGGGTTGCCTTCATACAGTAAGAGAGATTAATGTGGTATACAGTGCACATCCTTATCTGTTGGAAGCAGAATGAAGCTTTCTATGACATGGCAGGATATGTCATTATCAGTAGAAACAAAATATTTGCATATGAGAGAATAGTTAGGAAGTAGTTCCCTAACTTCTGCATATTCCTGCTTTTTGAGATTTGCATGGTAGTTTCACTCCTATTGTAGTGTCTTTTAAATATAATTAGTCGTTTCTTAAATATGGGAAGACACTTAATATACTACACCTGAAGCATAATGCTTTATAATGTCTAGTATGGAAATATGAAATGAGAGCAGAATAGTACAGGGCTCCTATATGACCCAATTTTTCTTGTGGCAAATGATACTTCTGCCAAACGTTCTCCTCCCACCGCAGAGTTAAACTAATAAAACTCTCGATTTAGGGATCAAAAAGTACTTAACAAAATACAACTATTCTTTGTTTAATGGCTGGCATAATTAAACCTGAAGGAATCTTTCTGAATAATTGGAAGCTTAAAAACTGGGCTCTATCAGAACTAAATTCTGTTCCCTGGGCTGCCACAGACTCCTTGTGCAACACCCTATAAGTTAATGAAGCTAAACTCTCAGAGATGGCAGTTTAATTGACTGCCATACTGTGTCCCATTTCAAATTCCAAAGATGGATTTAACTAACCAAATGAGGTAGTTGTCTAGATCTCCTTTTTAGAGCAGTTCCACCCTCTCTCCCCTCCAGGTGCACATCTAAAATAATTCCCATCAATTTCAGCCTAAAACTGCTTTTTTCTTTCCACTGCCTATAAAGAAAATCTAGGATGATTTCCACAGATCTAGCGGTATGTAGTATAGGTATAGTGTAGTATGTTAGAAAATAGTGTGGTACGGTAGAAGAAGATTTCTGGAGTGAAACACACAACACTGAGGAACTGGTATGTGCTCTGTGTGTGTTTGGAGGATTTTACTTTGCCTTGGTCCTAGTCTCATTGCCAGGAACATACATTAGCAGGTCTACCATTAGCAGGTGTAGTGCATTAGGTGCATTCCTGGAATAATCTTTTGCTTTAGCTTAAGAAGGCTATTTGCATGCTCTAAGGCTGCTCTGTGATATGAACTGACGCTCAGTAAATTCTGGATAACTGGGAGATTTGGTTCAAACGCACATAAATGATCTGAACTAAAATACTAGTGTGGGTGTTCCCATAGATGTCTAAGGTAGATGAGATTTATACCACTGTTACAGGCATAGCATCAGATACTGTTTTTCTAGCTGGCCACAAAGTAGTCATAACTCTGCTCTAGTGAAGCGTTACCTGCAGGTACAGGTAGATTACATATCTGTGTCTTTAGAAGACTCAGTTTTCTGAACAACTACCTTTAATTTAGTACTACAGTCTCTGTATGCCTGTATGATAGGAACCAAACTCTTAATAAAAAAAAAATAAAATCAGCCTCTTATCTCTTTCATACTAATGGTTTCTTCAGCTTGAAAGAATAAGATGACCAAGAGGAGGTAAGCCTCTCATCAGTTCTAAAAAAACTGCTCTTCTGATATCATCCAACTACTTCCTTATTAATTTTCCTAGCTTTATTTTCTTGTTTCCTGCATTTTAGAAATGAACATTTTTTCATTTATATTAAATCACTTCTTTTTACCATCACTGCCATAGTACATTATTGTAATGCCCTAATTGTATTATACTATCCTATCCTATCCCAATATTATTTAATGTAATTTCATCAAAGTGCCTGAGGTACCAAGAACATACCAAAACAATCATAGGAACACATCTACATATATTTCAATAAAACAAGCAATTTGTCCACACTGTAAGGGGACAAGTAAGGGGACTGATTTCACAGCATCAGCTGCCTGTGCTGCCACGTGATAAAAGTCCTAATTAACTTGGTGTCTTTGAAGCCTCGTTCTTTTTCATTTGCCTTGCTATAATATAGAAACCCCATTATTGTCTGTACAGGGAACTACTGCAGTGAAATTAGCTTTAATAGCATTCCCAGTTGTCTTCATCTGACAGTAGTTTTACTGGAGTGAGTACTTGATGGGGAACTCCTTGTTTGACAGGCACCAGCTTACAAGACAGGGAGTAACACTGCTGGGAAGAAGGGAAGGAATTCATACTTTCCTGAACTAAGGAAAATGAAACTCTACCTTTTTTTTGTCATCTCTTCACTGTCACATTTCATTCTGGTCACATCTCAGCTGCCCCTTGAAGCCTCATTCTCAGAATTTGCATTTCTGGAAAAAGAGGCCTTGAATTTTGGCATCCCAGGCTTGAAACAACTCATATTCTTTAGCCATTTTAAAATCAGTCTTGTCTTCTGCAGTGAGTCTTTCTAGCAAACATGGGAAATGATACTGGGTTTTTCTTCCAGAAAGAGCGATAGGAATTTAATTAACTAAATAATGATGATAGATGTGTAGGATTTTCTTAAAAGAAAACAGCCAGATTTCCAAGCTGTGGATGGAAGTATTTAGTTGAGGTATTGACATTGCTAAAGTCAGATTTGACATTGACTTCCATGCAGACAAAATATTGCCGCCTTTAAAAATTCTGGCAACAGTTATATTTTAGCTTATGTTGACTGTTTTGCACACAAATTGAAAACAATGTAACTGCAACAAAGAACAAGGTCCTTCACTTTTTTTTTTCCCCTTAGCTAACGTTTTATCTAACAAGTGGATTTTAGATAACAAAATGATTTTGCTTCCATGAAATAAAATGAAGTCATCTTTAGTGCAGCCTCCAGGTTAAGCACAGCTAAGTCCTAAAAATTTTGAGATATATGAATATCTTCTCACTTACTATTCCCTAGGTTAAGAAATGAAAAAGCAGAAAAAACAGTTGTAAAAATCTACAAGACAAGGAAATTTGATGATAATAGCTCTCTGATTTTGTTATTTCTCTGAGTTAATTGTTGAAGAAATCAAGAAACTTCTCACAGAGACATCTAAGTTCAAGGTAGTGTTTGTGATATCTATTTTTAATGCTTATCATGCATACGTTTGTACTGGGATCCCACCAGACATTAAATATGCTATTTATTCTCTCAAAGAATATAAAAGTGTGAGAGAAAACTAATACCATGATTGAAAAAAGGAAATAATAACTTCATAGCTGGCTTAATAGAAGTACTGTGAACAGATTAGTATTTGCTTTGAGATACGGCTGAGCACAGAAGGCCAACCTAGTACTTATCATCTTTACAGAGGAAACCTAGAGGTGGAATTGTCCTTGGATATGCAAACGCTGAAGTAGGAATCACTTGGATACTTAGTCTGCAACTCTGTCTAAGTGAAGAGGTAGGATGATTTCTCAGCTGTGAAGATGTATCCTCTCAGTTTCAGCTTGGGTGATTGATTGCTTCCTCCGACAGCTCTTTAACTACAGCTTTGGAAAGGCTTAAAGATTGGAAGCTGGTTTGCATCTAACCCACTTATTTGTAGGAAAGGATCCGAGGAATATCCTGTTAAGAAATAGAGCTTTCCTGACGTGTCATAAAACACAGCAATTGGAACCAGATATCTTGTTGGAGTTCTTTTGCTGTGATAGGAGATAGCGAGGCATGGTCTGTCCATGGGAGACTACAGGTTAGATGGTATTAGCCATCTCAGTTTAAGTGGCTGCATAAAAGTACTTCAAAACCTAGCTTGTGGATCTCTGTAATGCTCAGAACAAACAAAGTCAAAGCATAAACTATAACACAGAAATGTTGTAAAATGAAAATTCTTAACAAGCTGGAAATAACTATTTTAATGGAATTATGACATGATTGAGAAACTGGAAAGCAAATTAACAATTCTCATTGTTTTGATAATTTTGTTTGTGCAATATCTCTAACAAAAATAAATATACAATAAGCCATTTCACTTACTCCTAATCTGGTGTTGCAGGTCAGTAAAATCTTTAAGAACTCATATTTTCAGGTTTTATATAAGGTTTTGCTTCTTGTTAAAATTTCTTTAAAAATTCTATTTCTTTCCCTTGCAGAGACAATATTAACTGTGTGAGCAAACAAACTGGTTGAGTTAGCAACTGGAAAGAATGAAACACTGCTAGCACCTAGGGAGATGTATTTCCAACAATTATCTTAATGAGTTGATTTCCCTTTGAAGTCAGCCTGACCCACGGGTAATTGTTTTACACCAGCTCCAACACCAGGAGCAGCTTGCCAATATTCTTGTCTATTAAGACTCACTGTAACACCCATGTTCTGTGTTTTCAATTAAACACATGTTCTGCAGGTATACAACTGTAATGCTTCTCAGCCTGAAGAAGACTCAATTGTTTTGACAATATAGGCATGACAATATAGGCATTTCCCTCTTTATCTGGACATGAGTCAGGAGCTCAGATGTGTCCTTAATAAAAGTTTGGATTGTGGGGCTAGTAAAGAATGAGTAGAAAAGTAGTGCACCAGAGGAAATGGGAGTCTTTACTCTAACGCTCCCTTACAAGTGTAAAGCCTTCCTCTTTCTAAACTGTCCCATTGTCTGAAAAATAATAGTGACTTATTTGAAAACAATTTCTTCCTCTTGTACCATGCCCATAGCTATTCTCTATCTCATTTCTTTGTCTTGTATACATAAATTTTCACATCTCTGGTTAGATAAGCAAATATGATGTAGCTTATAAAAACTGCAACACCAAGCCATTTACTACTTGATGTTTTCTGAGATCTACCTCAGAGCAATATTTTTTGTATGAGAAATGCATTTTTTTCATTTTGTAATTTTTATTTTCAAACATGAAATATCTAAGTGAAACATTTCAAAACAAATCAGTGCAGATAGATAAGAATATTGCAGTCTGATGTTTTGATTTCAACTTTGATTGAAGATGTAAACAAAAAAATGAAATATTAGAAATTTTGGCAAGATAGAAATGTTAGTGTTGGATCTAATGCCATCAAGCAATAACAGCAATACTCCTGTAACTTTCACCTTTCTCCTCTCTCTTCCATTTGTATTTATTTGTCCAAAATGCAACTTAGGACCCTGCAACCATTAAGGCCTAAGTTAACATGTACATGACTTAGTATCAATCTGAATCCAGCTGAACTGCATATTCAGGAAGACAAATTTGCATGTGTGTGTGCTGGTGTGGGACCTTATAGGAAATCTTGCTGAGACAGAAATATAAGCATTTTTAAAAAAAAAAAAACACCAGAATTACTTAGATGATACTTAAGCTTAGAAGTGATTAGGACACTTTTGAACAGTACTTTCTGGTACTTTTGAAGATGTGTTCCCTCGAGATGCCAGTCACAGCTTCCGAGCATTTAATTTCCTCAGCAGTTTCAGTGCCCCTGCTGTTAGCAGGACTGCCTGGTGTGAGGTTACGGCTGAATTTCTCACTGCTGCTTTGATAGGCTTCAGGCAGAAGAAATGTGCCACCAGTTCTCTGCAGACCATGCCACACAGCTGGAAAAGAAGGTGGGGAAAGGAAAAGGTGAATGAAGGCATTTTAGAACTCAATTATTAAAGAGAAAAAATAAACTGCATTTCAAAGCATTTCTTGAGAGCTTTTTATTGAAAAATATATTTGGTAAACAAAAAAAACAAATGGGTACAATGTCTGAAAAATCCCTTTTAAATATTACTCATTATTATTTTGTAGAATAGTTTAAAAATTAACTTTGACATTTTTTTAACAAGAAAAAAAAGTGACTTTTGAAGATATCTCCTTCTTTCTTGTTTTCTTTTGTTTTGCAGTTGTTACACTAATTTATTTGTAAGAAAAGAGAACACTTAAAAAATCACTGTCAGAAACTTGACTTATGCTTGAGTTTCATTTAAGATGCTATGTTCAAAGTCATTACCCGTAACTAAGATTTCCAAATGCGTCTAAAGAAGATGGATGATAAAATACCTTTAAAACATATCTTTATTATTCTGGTCAGTTCCTATGAATCTTAGCTATAGGACTATGTGTCATCAGGCAATATGATGCCTAGACAAAACTTAAAAACTTATGACTGCAGATACCTATACACAGAGCCAAAGTGCCAAATAAAAAAAATGAAAATATGTTGACCCTTCTTGTAGGAGCCTAGAGTGGCAAGTCTGCTCAGTGCAAGACTGCCATGTGAATTATGACCTCTTTTTTATTTTCCTCCAGAAGCCTTCACTTTTTTCTTTGAACACATAGAAAAGCAAATTAAACTAGATTAAATTTCTTAGTGCTTAAAAGAACTGCTGGAACATCATCAGATAATATTTTTCATAGAAGAAATTAGAAATGTAATTTCCCTTTCTTTCATTAAGGTTTGAATTTTTGTAACACCATTTCAGCTAAATTTGTTGTTGGAGAACTTCTAAACCAGTAACTATACTTTCTTTTTTTTTTTTTTTTTTTTTAGAATTTTCTTCTTGTGTTCTCTTGAGCTAGCACAGAACTAGCTGTGATATATATGGTATCACATGGAAATAGTAATTGTTATCATTCATCAATCACCACATCAGCCTGTTGACGTATCTGCAATAACAAACCGTACCATGCAGAGGTCTGCCTTGCTCCTAGGTGCCTATCTCTCAGTGAGAGAAATTTAGAGTTCCAGGGCTAATGCATCTTAGTACTTGTAGTATCCCACACCCTGGTTTCTTTGCAGAGTAGATATATTCTGAATATTTCAAGGAAATATATATATATATTTAATTAGATGTTAAACATGTCAGAAACATTTTAGGCAGAATAGGTCTTCTTATGAATTCCTGCTTTGTCCAGACTTCTTGACTGTCCATGAGTAGTCAGAAGGTGATAGGATTCCAGTAAGCTCTACTACAGGTATGTTAAGGTGACTAACAAGCACACTCAGAAACAGAATCTCCCACTGTTTCAGTAGAAGATGAAGGTCCTACATGTAAAAACTTTATTTCTCTGATCCATATCTGTCACAGAAAACAGGCATAGCCTTTTCTAAAGATCTGTGTTAAACTAAAAGAATGGTAAACTATATGATGCAACTTAAAAACAGCTGAGGAGACTTTGCTTAAATTTTCTAAAAATTGTCACCTTTCAGAAGGATAGAGATGCTGAAACTTTCAGTAAGAAGGGTGAAAGTTTTGGAAAATTTGTTAGGAAGTGAAGAGAAAATGTAATGATAAATGGTTTATAACATAGATGTCAAACTCCAGAAAGCTGTGAATAATCCTACCTGCATAAGTCATCCCATTTGTACAAAGTAAAGAATGAAAGCCATCTGATATAAGAAATATAGTGTTCTGTTCATACTTACTACATTATTCCAATTTGCTCTTTAGGAGAATTTAGCAAAAACCATAGCAGCTGAAAACAATTCAGCCTAAAATTCATGTCAAGAAAAGAGGGTTTTGAAGTACCAACTTTGTGATCCATGCAGGGAAAAGTAGCTGAAAGTGAGAAATGCAGAGGTCAAAGACAGTCTGACCTTTGGGTCAGAGAAGATGAAAAAAATAATTCAGAAATACACTTCTTTTTAAGGGAAAAAAGAGAGACATTGAATAGAGAAAGCTGAAAGCAGCATTTTAAAACATTTTAAAAATGGGAATAAACAAGTAGAATTATGAAGGAGATAGGGAAAATGTCATGTTCATGTACAGACGTAAAAGTCACCAACTAGAGCAGCAAGAGTCATTTTCAATTCCATATCCACAACCAAATCTTAAATACATCATTGTTCTGCCTCTGGGTATTTAATTCTGCAGTTTTATGGCTATTCTTGTGATCATTTCTTGCCTCCTCTGAGTTAGCCTCTGGGCTCAGTTGTGGAGGCAATGATAAACCTGATGATTTTGGTCAAATTAAAATTTGTTTAATGAACTAAATTTTGTATAAGATAAAACATGATTACTTCAGGCAAAGAGTATGACTGACACAAGTCTTCTAGTCTAGCCTGAGCTGTAAGGTTTGTGAGATATTATAGCAAGAATTCAATAGTGAAGTATTTTTGTAATTTGCTTTCTTAATGTTACTCTAACCATCTTAGTCTGTGTTGATTTCTGCATCACTGGCAAACTTGACTGTTTCATCTCTGTGTACACAGAGATATGACATGTAGCGTTCCCTCTTGTCCTGTCAATGGGTGCCATGGAAAAGTCTGGTTCCATCCCTTTTACTACCCTCCATCAGGTATTTATACACATTGAAGATCCTCCTGAGCTTTCTCTTCTCCAAGCTGAACAAGCCCAGCTCTCTCAGCGTCTCCTCATATAACAGATGCTCCAGTCCTTTAATTGCCTCCATGGCCCTTTGCTGGACTTGATTATGAGGTCTTTTCTGTCCACATCACCCTGCACACTATGCTGGTCTAGTCTGGTCCAGTCTGGTCTACCACCTTCTCACTTGATAAGGGCTCTTCACGTCCTTCCCCCATTGTTCCTAGTTTAAAGCTGTCCTCATCAGTTTGGCCAGTCTGTTGGCAAAGAAGCTTTTCCACCACTTAGTTGGGTGGGTCTTTTCCTAGCAGTCCTTAATTCTCAACAAGCATCCCATAGTCATAGAAACCAAAACTCCGCTGCTGACACCAGCTGCACGACCAGTTGTTGACCCATAAGATACACCCACTCCTTCTCAAGCCCTTCCCCTTCACCATCAGGATCGAGGAGGCACCACCTGAACTGCCATGTTCTTAACTGTCTCCTCCAGAGCCAGGTAGTCATGCTTGATATGCTCCAGGTCTTCTCTGGGACTATCGTTGGTGCCCACATGAAAAAGCAGCAGGGGCCTGCTGTTGTCTGAGGAGTGGACAAGCCTTGGCAGTCTTCCCCCAATGTCCCAAATCCACCCCACAACAAGAAGCAAATGTCCCCCAACAGCAGGTCAGGTCATCAGTTGGGGATCTCTCTCCCCTGCAGCAAAGACACTGCTGTCACTTGCCACTTCCTCCTGGTGCTAGAACGTGGCTCAGGCTCAGCTAGCTCATATGATTCACTGGAGAGAGCTACCAATACGTCATTCATCACTGTCAATCTGCAGGTGGTGCAGGAGCCATCCTGCCCTGGTGCAAGAAGTCATCAGCTTCCAACCTTCACCATCATGGAAATCTCCATTTCTCAACCTGATAAGTACAGACTATCTCCTTCTCCTTCAGTACAGTTGGGGGTCCAGGTCCTTGGAGAAGATCCAGTCAAACTCATTCCCCTCATCCATACCTTTCTCATTCTTTGGTCACAGATTTAAAACAAACCACCCTTGTGAAAATAGTTTTTTCACTTTGGTCTTGTCACAAAAGCAAATTCAGTTAAAACACACCAATTCTTAGCAGACAAGATGAAGAAGTGAAGGAAAGGGACTGAAAGGGTAAGGAGGGGATTGATTCCTTGCCCTGCTGTCACCAAAATCCCAGCAGCATGCTATCATGAGTCAGGATCAATCAGAGATGATCAATCAAAGATAGAAAAGGCACAGCTAGTTCACAGGGAAAGCCCTATGCAATGAAAAGCCAGTAATAACACTTCCTTGTGTCTGTAAAGTCATGTTCTAGGCTAGAGTCTCTTCAGTGGGAGGGTGATGACCTCTCCAGAGGTCACCAAAAGTAATCATGGGGTTGTGAAGCATTGACAATTTATTACAGTTAATGTAAACAAAATCTTGCCTTTCCACTCCCATTATATCCTTCACCTTCAAGGCCAAGTGTCAATCTATCATCAGTACCTCAAAATGTATGCACAGATAATTCTTGCAGGCTTGTCACTGTTACTATGCATATGTGCTTTCCTGCTGGTTTATAGGAAATGCAACGGTTTCCTGGCATCCTGCTGTCTTTTTACTGCACAGAAGCTGCGCTGGGATTCCAATAACACCAATAAGAGGGCACACAGACACCTCTAGGAGTTCAAGGGCACTGATGAGGCATGAGCCAAAAAGGGAATAAACATGAAATAGCG
The DNA here is from genome assembly GCF_026419915.1 of Harpia harpyja. NCBI lineage: Eukaryota > Metazoa > Chordata > Aves > Accipitriformes > Accipitridae > Harpia > Harpia harpyja. Next base: position 7,792,197 of record NC_068942.1, on the reverse strand, counting down.
TGACGTGGACAGGCTATGGCAAATAATATAAGGTAGATATACAACTTCATGAAGTCCCAGAGTGAGGCAGGATGCAAAAGAAGTTGCAGCCAACAAGGGATGGCAAACTGCCTGCTCTGAGTATGGCTGAGGAAAGAAAAATGTGCCTTTCCAGAATGATCAGCAAATCCCCACTTCATCTTTGCAATTGGGTTCCTGTTGCTGCTGCCAAAGACAGGAGGGAGGACTGGAAAGAGAGGAAGGAGGCATTTCCCGGCAACAATAGCTCTTCCTCTGAAACTCTTTTCTGGCTGTCTTCCCTGGCTGGGGCCCGAGATTCACGGTCTCCCCCTCACAAGGAGCAGGACCTCTTCTAGTTATCTGCCAATTCTTGGAAACTTGAGAAGAGAGTAAGGATACTTGGATGTGAAACATTTGTGTTAAAGGTGGGCTATCACACCAAAAGGAAGAGGGAGTGGGGAAAGGGACTGAGATGGGAACGTGGACCCTGTATTCCTGAAGAAGAGTCGAGGGGGTTCCAGGAGTGAGGAGTGGGAAAGAAAGAGGAGGCATGGCCTCACTCAGCTTCCTTGAAGTTTCTTGACCTGTTGGCACCTTTTTCCACTCCTCTCCCGTGCTTACTATTTCTCCCCTGACTGCACTTGGTCACAGCGGCATACATCTTTTCTGAGTTTATCTGTTCAGGCCCATGGGTGGAGGAAGCTCATCCCAAGCCTGTGCAGTTCGGTTCTTGCTCCCATTGGCCCACATGGATCAACAACTGCACTGGTTTGGCTTTCACCTGTGGCACCTTCCCCTGCACTATACTTATTTCTCTGAAGGGCAACAAGAGATTTTTTGCTTCATGGAAAGGGTATCTTAAGCAGGTACTATCTAGTTCCTAGAACACAACATTTCTTTGCCTTCCCATTTGCTTTTGCTGTCTATCTTTTAATAGACTCACGCTGTTGCTTTGTGGGTATCCACAGTAAGACACCTTGATGTTTAATCATTTGCTGCAGTGTACAATAGCTAATTGTCTCAGCAGAGCATGTCAGCTACGTGTTACCTTGCAAAACACATCTCTAGATACCTTATCACAGTTCTTGGGTGCACTCCAAACAGCCCACTCCAGCAGAATAACAACAAGCAGGAAGCAGGCACTGCCAGATAGTGCCAATCTGAAATGTCAGCCTGAAAGGAATCAACCAGCCGAGAACACTGCACAAATACACCAGTCTTGGTCTAACAATCAAATTCCCTTACAAACCAATCACAGAAGGCAATGGTCCAAACTGCAGTGTAAAAGAGGTCGTAAAGACTTGGCGTTAGATTCTCAGCAGTTTGGGGGACTGAAATCGGAAACATTTATAGAGTATTAGATGTCAAGCACTCCATCTGAACAGACAGGGCCAAGATTTGTACTGGGATGACTTTATATGGTCTGTTGTAAGAGGGTGGGATGAAGAGGTATAAAGGAAAGCAGAGATTGAGTTGAGTAGCTCATTTGGTCCCTTGCAGCTCTAGTAGGGACCCGAAAGTTATCATACAACACAGTGAAGTCAGAAAGAGGGTGGAAACAAGGCCTACAGCAACAAAAACAAATTAAACAAGGTGTCAATGGAGAGCCAAATAAGACAAGAGTCCCACAGCAGACTATATGTGAGCTACACTACATCTAGCAAATAAACAAACGTTTGCCCAAAGCTTATTGCCTTGAAGGTAAAAGGAAGTGCTAGAGGTGGAATCAGGGTGTTCCTTGAATGGTAGCTGCAGCTTTGTCGTTCTGTAAATGTTTATCAAAATAGTGAGATGTAATTTCTGAAAGTTGAAGCCATCTGAACCCTGAGTAGGCAAGAGATGAAAATGTGGGTCTTGCGCACGTCTCTGTGTCCGTGTTGAAACCTGTGTTATGCTCTTCTGTGTTAGATTTCAAATGAGATAACATTGGAGCTGATTCATATCTTGCACCAATAATTAGAGATGACCAGTTTCTTTATTTCAGCTTCAGTTTCCAATGTGGATTCCATTCACATTGAATTAGGTGAAAATAGCATTTGGGAATATGTATGTTATATCACTGTAACTTACATACAGTATTGTAAAAATTAAGTCATACTTTAAAACACATGCTCGCTTTAGTGGATACCAGGTAGTTGTAGATAGTAGGAACCATATGTAAGAAACTGTGTTGAGATGACTTCAAGGAGACATGTCCATGACGCTTTAATTATAAAAACACTTTTTAACAATGGTAATAGCTTCTTTAAACAAGAAACACTATCTGGTTACGGAAGAACCTGCAATGCAAAATTCATATCTCAGGATGTTTCGAATAAGCATTGAAAGCTAATATTTTGCTTCAGCCTAAGTGTGGACTCTGATGCCCTTCTTTCAATAAGCTAAATTTTTAAGCTTTGGAATCTTAATCTCAAAATTAAATGTAAGGACAAGCAAAAACATGCTAGAGGAGGTTTTCAAATGCCGGAATGTATGCTTAAAACACTGAAAAGTATATTTCTGAATCTCTTAGGATCAAAAGATAATCTGTCACATTCACATTTGAGAATTGGTTGGTAATACATAGAATCTGTGGTTACAGTAATTAATATGGATTAATACAATACTCACTGAATATCTAAAGCACTAATTCTGAAAAAAGGTTCCATACAGTCTTACATTTATCAGTAAATTTTCCATAAAGCAGACTAAAATAAAAGGCAAAAGGAGGTCTTTTCAGCTTGTATGACCAAGATTATGAAAATGACAATATATGTCTGCTTTTCCCCCAAAATTAAGGCTGACTTTAAATTAGGGTCAGTATTCCATGATGTAGCCAATTAAAGTGCTGCACAGATGTAAGAGTGACCCACGGATTCGTAAGTTTTAAGGCCAGAAAAATCATTGAAATGATCTTGTCTGACATCCGCTATAACATAGACCATAAAACCTCATCCTGTTTCTTTCCTTCATGCTATTAACATGCCTTACTTTAAAGCATTCCAATAAATAGTAGAACATTTCTATAAAACTCTTCAACCCCTCTTAAAACCATTATTTTTTTGCATGAAGTAGGCTGTGGTCTAAACATTAGACTGTGGGGAAAGTTTGTGCTATTTATAACCTTCACTGAAAGTGCTATAACTATCTCTCATTCCAGAACTTGCCTGCAGGTTTGATGTAATTGCACAGGTCTTTCTGTCATTAAACTAATGAGTTTGAGTTTGCAAAAGCATGTTTTATGGCAGGCAATGAGGCATCACACCTGATTAGGAGTTGATTTCTTCATAAGGAAGGGTTCTTTTTCTTCTTGTTGTGGTTGTAAATGGCAGTAGGATTTTGATATTAGGGCCAAGCTTAACAATTTACTGTGTGGTTTTACAGGACTCTGTAATTTGAGGAAAAGACACTTCCTTTCTAATGAAGACTATCAACCTCTTTCACCAGCTGGACCACAGGAACCATCCTCATAGACATGAAAAGGAAAGTTACAGATCTACCAATGCAAAGCTTTCAAAAATCTCTGACTCAGAACATCAAAACCTCATAAAAATCATGAGGTTTTAATATACAATAATTGTTGGAATATTTGTGTTTGCTTTCTCAAAAATTCTGACAGCCAAATTTGACAAGTTGCGTGGGTGGAAACTGTTTTTGAGTGGTGCTCTAAATAAACATTCCTACCTGATCTAAAGAGCAAGCTAAGGTACTACTAGGTCTAATTGTTATTCTTATACTTTCTAGATCTGTTTATACAGTGGATTTTAAGTCCAACAGATGGGGGCTTCTTTTAAGATGTTTACAATACAGTAATCCTAGGAACAGTCTTTGTTCAAAGACACAATGTTCTTCTGTTTCTGTGCATTATGTAAATGTAAAAAAAAATTGATGTCTGTCAGTCCTGACATGATCTCACTTTCTCTTCATCAAATGTTCAGGTACTGAGAATAAGTTAAATGCAAAGAAATTAAATGAGACTTTTCTATGCTGACACTTTTTTCTTTTTTTTTTTTTTTAGGGAAACAATTTTAAATGTTTTTAAAAATATCCTCTTATTGAATAAGAAATTGAAATCTGAGGAACACCAGTAAAAAATCTGCAAGTCTAGAACACAAAAACACTTGTTTAGACAATACTGGTAACATCATCAATAATATGGTATTTGTTTCATAGGCTTTTGCTGGAGGGATTTATCAGAAGCCTACTATAGCAGGGTAGCTCTTCAAACAGCCTCCAGGTCTTTAAAGCTGACATGAGCTGTAGTTGACACTAGCTGTAGCTGACACTACTGCTAACAATCAGCTTGAGAAGGTCAAGATAAATGATCTCTTCAGATAAGTGCCTACATATTAGGTGCATATCAATATGAATGCTACAGATTACACATCCTAAGATATAATATTATTTTTGTCACCATGGGAGGAGGAAAGGCAGTATGGGAAGCCAGACCCCATACTGACTTTGTTAGCCTTCTCAAAAGTCTCTAACTTCCATTCTTTGCAAGCATTTTTCTTTTCTTCTTTTTTTGATTCCACAGACTCTGTTTATCTTGTCAAAGGACAGAAAGTTCCTAATGGAAATTAATTTCTTATCCCTGCTAGTTTTCTTGATTAAGCTTTTGCTGCAAGAGCTCTCAATTTCTCTCGTAAGGAATTAGTAAAAACATTACACACTGCTTTGTGCAGACACTAATTTTAAGGAGCTGTTATCTCTAGTTTCTGTATAAAGGATCATAACCAGACCCCTTCCTGATCCTATCAACTCTATTTAGTAGGCCTTCATTCCTGTCATGGTTGTATTTCTCTTTGGAAATTACAGTAAGAGGTACTGAAGTGCCTATCCTAGCCGTCATGTCCTGACAGCCATGTTATCTGTGGAGAGAGCTCTTCTGAAATGTTGTCTGCTGTATATCAAGATGTATATGAAATCCTTCTGTCTTTTGGGCTAATTTGGAAAGCAATGGGAACCTTCAAATATTTGGATCCAGCTGTCACCGCTCACGCAGGGTGACCTCACTGTGCTAGGCAGAGTTATATTAAGAGCTACTCTGAGCTACCTTCAAATGAGATGATATGTCTACATGATACAAGTCAGAGTTCATAGAAAGAGAGAAAAAAAATTAATTAGGGTAACTTGTAGAGCTGGAAAAAATAGACAAACTTTTGAGCAATCCAAACTTTGTGTCAATAGAGTCAGCATACTTCAAAGCTAAATACAGGCTGAAAAAATTGCTCTCAGCTTAATAATATATGTTAATTCGTTAGACCGTGAGACAAGGTAGCTGGTCCCTTGTAAAGCAGAATACTGTTTCAAATGGAGGGAGATGTTAAACTGTTTGTCTTGCTATCAGAAAAAGAATGAGAGAGATGATTTATATACTGTGAACTATAGGATACCAGCATGGAACTGGAAGAGATAAGATAGTGTGTTTAAAAAATGTTACTTCTTCTGAACCCATGATTATTGTTTTCTTATTGGTCTGTTGACTGCAAAGGTGAAATTATGTGTTAGCTAGGTCCCAGTATATTTGGTTTATGATAAAGTAATTGATAGCCTGGAACATGCAGATATTAATGTGTCTTTAACTGGTAGAAATCCTTTGTTTTGACTCAAGTTGTATATTAAGATGTGAGCTGGAATGGATGAGCTGATTATCCTTGCAGATGTTGAACAGTATTGACATAAATTTGCTCTACTGTTGGCGAGTTATTCATTGTCACCACCATTAGAGCTTTATCTTTCGATAGGAAGCCTTCACTGATCTAGTATACAAACATGCACATGTAACTGTATCTTTTTGAAGGCCATTATCAATACGCTGATTGATATTCAGATTTGACCAGTAAATTACTTTCCTAAGTAGAGCTCAGTTTCTTTGACACATGTGCTCTTCGACAAATGGTCATCAGCAGTGCAAGAGGAGGCATTTCTTTAAGTCATGAAGATGACTGAATAAGGCGTAGTCCTGAAATTCATCCATGCCGATACATATTTACTTGCTTGCAGGAGTGCTCAGGGATCTTCTAAGTTGTTGAACATATATTAAAGGATCAGTCCAATGATTTCTCAGTTACTTTGCAATTCTTAAGGGAATTGGTTTGCAGAGTTAGTTCATCCATTGTACATGGCTCTCTGCAATGATGAATCTGCTGCTTTTCCTGTCACTTATTGCTTGTTTGATGTTCTATAACTTTCATGGAGCTGATACATGAACTCATCTGCAGTGACAGTGAAGGATTATTCTCTCTCTTAGACCACTAGGAAGCTTCTTTATGCTTATGCTGTCTTTTCGGTCAGTCAAATCTATACTTCTTAAGAAGCTCTGCCACAATTTCCATCTTTCCTCAATTAATAGAGAAGCCAATCCTTCACCAACTGGTAAGACCGTCACAGCTGGGATCTTCAGCAAGAGGATACCCCTGAGTCACCTGCTTATATTTTTCATCTTGATGAGCTATTTCTGGCTCCAAGCACACAATTCATACTCTAGCTTCTTGAGATGAACACTGAAAGCAGTATGACAAAAAGATAGTACATTTCTAGCAGTGGTTTTGTATTTCCTATTATGGTGTTAAATTACTTACATGATCTTTGCAGCTCACCTTTTTAAAGTTTAAGTGGCTAGGAAAAATTACTATGTGTAGTGTTAATGCTGCTTTTATATTTATAGTGACTGACCAATGCAAACTGAGACAAGAGACGATAACTAAAGTAGGATTTTTTTTTTGGTGCAGTCCAGCAGTGTCATTGCTGTTAAGCTCCACACAAAATGCATCGGTATTCTCATTTCCATTTTCTACTATTGAAAGATTTGGGTTACAGAATAAGCTTAGATGACAGACACCTGCCTGCATTTCATCTAGTTACCATACTTCATTATTTGCTTTTAGCAACTGTTAATAGTATATCTGTTGAAATTACTAATGTTCAACCTTCCTTTATTATTAAGATACAATGGTTTTTAAGATTAAACTTTTCAGGCAAGGCTCCCAGACAGTCATGACATGAAATACTGCTACCATCCTTTGACAGGATTTAAGTAATTCCTGTATGAGTTATGAAGGGTGCATTGACATCAAGATCGGATTTGACAAAGGTTATCCTGCTGTACTACTTGTGAGTACTCTAATAACTAGCTTAATTTGTGATGTTAATTCTCCATTTGTGTGCTGCTTATTGACATAGCACCTGATTCTCTAATTAGGACAGCTTGAGGATGCTTTTTGTCACTCAAAGCAAATTGATCCTTTAAAGTATCGTTTTATGAGTCTAAGCCTTCATGAAAGACCTTTTATACAGCATTGCCAACTTGATTAACTAGGTGTAACTTTTGTTACAGTACTAGGCATGTATTAAAACTTCCAGATTTATTAAATTTGTCATAAGCTTCAGTACAAACTCTGCAACAGTGACACCTCCATTAGCGCTAGTATAATAGCACTAATAAAACCCACTTTTCCCTCCTAAGCAACACCAAGGAACAAACCACCAGGGATATTCATAGTTAACCTTGTGGTTTTCAAGAAAGTTTGTTAGAGGCATCTGACTATACACCAATGAGAGCTTGTATAGATATGTGAGGTACTGTAGCCATCACTGCTTTCATCCCTTTCCTTCCTGGGCATAAATGTTCTTTCAGTTATCGACACTACCATTGGTTAACTCATGACCACATTAAAACTGCCTATACAGTAGCTTTCAATGGTGTGATGATATTATGGCATCACTAGATGGAATTTTAAATTAAAACCCTTTGGGTTTTTTACCTTCTGGAAGCTGTAATACTTCTTTTTTGGTGTGTTGATCTAGGGCCTGACCTACAAGAGTGAGAAGAGTAATGAGACTTCCATAAGAGAGCAAGTGAAGAAGATGAGTGCAAAATTGAAATGGCAAGCTTTAAGGTGGTAATGTTCTTGTGTGCGTTGGTCACAGCTGATTGGAAGATTTGTGCTGAAAAGGAGTGGTTCTCCAGCTAGAAAGTATTTGATAAAATAGAAAAAAAACCTGGTTTTGGCATTTACCTTTGAAACTAATCACGTTCTCCAAGAGAATAAAATAGATTGTTCTTTTCAATAAGACATATGCCTGTGTTACTAAAAATGTAGACTAGGAAATTGTTGTCTAAGTATTCTGAAAGCCTACTTCAAGGGTAAAGAATTTGGAAAAGCCTCCTAACGGAGGTAGAGACAAGCACTAAATGAGCTAGTTACTGACTACACCAAGATATGTAAATAGGACTGATAAAAAGGGCAAAGTATCTGGAAGGAGAAGCACCTACAAGGACTTCAGATTTCCAGGTATCTCATCCTCAGGGTACTCCACCCCATGAGCTGGAAGGTAAGGATGAAGAGCATAACATACCCCCCTTAATCCAGGAGGAATTAGTTAGGGACCTGTTACCCCATCTGGACACTCACAAATCTATGGGACCTGATGGGATCCATCCAAGAGTACTGAGGGAACTGGCTGAGGTCCTTGCCAAGCCACTCTCCATCATCTATCAGCGTTCCTGGTCAACAGGGGAGGTCCCAGAGGACTGGAGGCTTGCCAATGTGACTCCCATTTATAAGAAGGGTCAGAGGGAAGATCCGGGGAACTACAGGCCTGTCAGCCTGACCTCGGTACCGGGAAAGATTATGGAACGGTTTGTCTTGAGAGCACTCACATGGCAGCTCCAGGATAAGAGGGGGATCAGGCCCAGTCAGCATGGGTTTACGAAAGGCAGGTCCTGCTTGACCAACCTGATCTCCTTCTATGACCGGGTGACCCGCCTAGTGGATGAGGGAAAGGCTGTCGATGTTATTTTCCTAGACTTCAGCAAGGCCTTTGACACTGTCTCTCATGGCATACTCCTTGAGAAGCTGGCATCTTGTGGCCTGGATAAGTGCACTATTCACTGGGTGAAAAACTGGCTGGCTGGCCGAGCCCAGAGGGTCGTGGTGAATGGGGTGAAATCCAGCTGGCGGCGGGTCACGAGTGGTGTTCCCCAGGGCTCGGTGTTGGGCCCTGTTCTGTTTAATATCTTTATTGATGATTTGGATGAGGGGATTGAGTGCACCCTCAGCAAGTTTGCAGACGACACCAAGTTGGGAGGCAGGGTCGATCTGCTTGAGGGTAGGGAGGCTCTACAAAGAGATCTGGACAGGCCGGATCGATGGGCTGAGGCCAATTGTATGAAGTTTAACACGGGCAAGTGCCGGGTCCTGCACTTCGGTCACGGCAACCCCATGCAGCACTACAGGCTTGGGGAGGAGTGGCTGGAAAGCTGCCCGGCAGAGAAAGACCTGGGGGTGCTGGTTGACAGCCGGCTGAATATGAGCCAGCAGTGTGCCCAGGTGGCCAAGAAGGCCAATGGCATCCTGGCCTGTATCAGGAACAGTGTGGCCAGCAGGAGCAGGGAGGTGGTTGTTCCCCTGTACTGGGCACTGGTGAGGCCGCACCTCGAGTCCTGTGTTCAGTTTTGGGCCCCTCACTACAGGAAAGACATTGAGCTGCTGGAGCGTGTCCAGAGAAGGGCAACCAAGTTGGTGAGGGGCCTGGAGCACAAGTCTTATGAGGAGCGGCTGAGGGATCTGGGGTTGTTCAGTCTAGAAAAGAGGAGGCTGAGGGGAGACCTTATCGCTCTCTACAACTACCTGAAAGGGGGTTGTAGTGAGGTGGGTGTTGGTCTCTTCTGTCAGGTGGCTGGAGATAGGACAAGAGGAAATGGCCTCAAGTTGAGGCAAGGGAGATTTAGGTTAGATATTAGGAAAAATTTTTTTACTGAGAGGGTTGTCAAACATTGGAATGGGCTGCCCAGGGAAGTGGTTGAGTCACCATCCCTGGAGGTATTCAAAAAGCGAGTGGACAGGGTACTCCAGGGCATGGTTTAGGGGGCATGGTTAATGGTTGGACTCGATGATCTTGAAGGTCTTTTCCAACCGAAATGATTCTATGATTCTATGATTCTATGATTCTATGAAACAAGATAGTTGATATGGTCCCTGATTCACCATGTATATTTTTAATAAACATGGACTATCTTCTCTGTTTAGGTTTTTATTCTATTCAGAGCCTTTTGGTATCTAGCTAAATAATATGATTATCATATACAATGCATACACATAAAAAAATCACGTCTCTACATTCATGGCTGTTCCCACAGGGATTTTGAGGGCCAGCTGTTGAATGAGGAGAGTTAATACAGTGACTCATGAAAATGGCGAGGGTCAAAGCTTACCTTTTCCACTTTCACGAAGTCTGGAGACATCAAAACAAGAACAATTCAATAAAGTGAAAGGCTGTGTGTTTTACCAAGGCAAATTTTACTCTACAATAAAGATGATCCTCCAATCAATGTTTTCAAGTGTGAAAACATCAAGTCTATAACCATAATAATAATAAAAAAACCCAAACAAAACAAAAAGCAAAAAACCACCACCTGTATTAAATTTGGGGAAATCTGGAAAATTTCTATAAACTTTCGTTATGCAACAATTAAAATTAAAATGACAAGTTATTCAAGATGAGCCTCATATTTTGCTCTAATCTGAATATGAAGAAATCCTATGAAAAGGTGTTAAAACAACTTATTTCAACCTAATTTTATGAGACACCTTCCTTCTTTGTCAGTGTACCCTTTAGTTATTCAGTAGTACAGGATTATCTAGCTGTCTATTCTTCTACATCTTTATCACTCTATAGGTTTGTGTTTTATAAAAAAATTACTCATTTCCACGCTTCTGCATCTCATATATATATTCTAGAGAAGAAGGATGTGTACCCCAGATTTGAGTGTATGTCGATACTGTAATTAACTTATGTATTTATTAAAGTTCTGTGTTCTCTGTAGGCCATCAGATTTCACAGGTGCATTAGAGGTCAAAATGCAGCAGAGGTCAAAGTGTAATCTCCTTTAAGTAGCAGGAATTAACCCTGAATTATCACAGAAATGATAACTATGTTCTCCAAGGAGAAGATGGCATTTTTCATTCTACCCTGTTTTTACCTTGAGAGTGTCAAAAGAACTTCTTTTTTATTGCCTGAAAGGACAATACACTGTTCACACATTATACATTAAAGTGACTGAAAAGGAAGAAGAAAAAGACAAGTTGATAAAATGATCAGATTTGTTATTGAGGACTATTTGTGGATGACACTTTTAACTACTAATTAAAAAATAATTTAGATCAGAAGGTTGAACATAACCAGTCATCTCAGGTTATTTCTGAATTGCTGCTTGCTTAATATTTTTGGAAGACAAGCCCTTTGGAGCAGATTATAATTCTCAGTACTTCTGAATACTATGGAAATCACAATATGCAACAAGCGTAATAAGAATCTTAATCAATTAATAAGATTGGAGTGTCTAGAACAAGGCGAAGGAAAGAGAAAAGGTCCCATGAACATTCAGTTGCCAATCAACATACAGTTAAGAAACAAACATTTAAACATCTTCTTTAAGAATAGAAAATCATATAAAAGCTTGTTAAATAGCTGAGGCATTTTATGTAAGTGTTGCTATGGGACTTTTTTTTCATTCTCGTCAAGCATAGACAGAAACAGAATGTATCTAAATGTCCACTGTGTCTATTTTTTACACATTCCATAAGACTGATGCTCACAATTACTTGGCATATTGAATTTCTTCAGGACATGCCTTCTATTATTAGAATTTGCAGTGAGCTCAGAGATAAATGTTTTTAGCAATGAAGTTTGTGAGCTAAACTACTGTACATCAGATCAAACATTCCTCCACTGTGATGGATGACTTCCCTTCAGCTCTAAACTTCTGAAGCTGTTCTGTTTATTTCATTTCAAGCTCACTTTAATCCACACTTGAAGGAGCCAAATCTATATTCAACGTTGAGACTGCTTTGTGTTCCTGTCAGATCTTTCCCTTTATTTTGTTACTGATGTTATTTAAAGGTTCTCCGCCAGAAAGCTTAGAATATAAAAACATAAACATGTTAATTTTACATTCTCTATGCAATCTCTATGATATAAAAGCAAAAGTTTCAGTAGCTAATAGCCACATAGCATGTCTTATGTTCCTCCGGTTAAGGATTTCTTTTGCTTTTGGTAAAATGGTACATTAGGTCACCAGATTAGGTTAGCAAGCAAATTTTCTTTACCTGTTACTGTCTTGAAAGTTAGCAAGTAAGAGAGAGGCTGTGTTTGTATTAATGCTTGCTTTCTTTTCACCTCCAAATTCGAGCCAACTGGCCTCTATCTATTCAGAGATGTCTGCAGAGCTTTCAGCATCAATAGTAACTGGAAGCCCCTACTTTTCAGTGTAAATCCTCTGAATCTGCTGCCAAGATGACACTAGGCCAGAAGAAACACTCATTATCTTCAACTGGCCATCCTATACCAAGCACAAAGTCTTGACCACCAGCCAAAATTAAAACATTTCCCTGTTGTATTTATGTTTGGTAGCATTTGTGGAAGACATGATCCTAAGACCATAGAATTCAGTTTTCACCATCTCACCACTCCTGTCTGTAAGCTGATCAGTAAAAGCTAAACAAAGCGGCATGCTTAGCAGCATGGTTCAGATCCTAAGCCACTGGCCTGGTGTTTTGGTCTCATAAGCATATTAGACAGCTTTATGGGATTTGCATTTAACAAAACCGTAAGGAGATTAATTAGAGCTTCTTAAGCCACTGAAAAGTAATGTAAAATCAATTACTTTATTATTGGCTAGGCCAGACCACGTGGTGGCAGGCAGGACAAAAAGCAAATGAGCACCGCATTTTAGCTCTCTATTACAGGTTCCTACTAGCAAAGACTTTTCAGATATGTGGAGATGATCATGAAATATGGGATAATGTTAGCTAATTTTTAACAAGGGGGCTTTTTTTTAATTCGATGATGGCTAGACAAAAGACCTTTGTAGGACTACAGTGGTCTTTTGTATTTCACTGAAGACTGCTGAAAAATTCTGCAGATAATGAATAGAGGTCCAATGTTTTCTCCCTGCAGATAAACAGACATGGATTTATCATTTGATAATCAATGCATATTTCAGTGGGAACAATTCCATTTGTCTGCATCTAGTACAGTATTTACACTGTACTATATTTCATTCACAAGGCATTTTAAACAGTTCATCATGAAGAATCAGATGAGATTTTACTTCCAGAGTTTTGAAAACATGATTGAAAATATTTGCTGAGTTTTTATTTAGGGATATGTCTGTAATACAAGTAAAAGTACAAACACCCTCCCTCCTCAGGTTCGTTTTTCTCATATGCCTGACGTCATCCATCTTCTGTGGTTTCTTTAGAACATAGGATATTTTATAGTGCTGTAATACATATTTATTGAGAACACAGACTAAAGTCCTACTGGCCAGGAGTGCATGTAACCAAAACAGGAACGGGCTGAGCTGAGCTCTTTTCCCTTCCTTATCCCAGGTTCAGATTATATCCCACAGCAGAAGGCCCACTCTGCATGGCAAATCGCACATAGCTGAGACATAGAACAGTGCAAGTCTGCATGCATGGGACAAAGACACACACTTCCAGCTGCTGCAAAGCGGTATGAAGTCTCATTAGCTGGGAAGGAGGTAGAGAGCAGCTACAGTGCTGTGAAAGAGCCAGTTTTGTGTGGATTGCTAGAGGGAAGATAATGGGGGGTAAATCTAATAAACTCAAGACTGCTATTAGTATAATGCCTATTAAATTCTTTAGAGATTTTCATATTCAGTAGTGACTCCAAATCCAAGTATTTCGTGACCCATCAGGGAGCCTAATTCTTGGTGTAGTACATATATGCTAACTGGAAAGGGAGTCCTGCTGTGCTTTATCTCATTTCATTATAGAGCCCCAAAATATGTATATGGAAAAGAACATTTTCAACTAATATTTTGACTGAGGTCAGCTAGGTCCGTGAACATTGCTACCACAAACGTTCAAAGATTGTTGAGTTGTAATTGCACACTGTTCTGACCAATGACTAATTATACTCAAAGTTTTTCCAGCAATAGATATTCTAAATTATTGCACCCTGATTAATATCAACTTATACAAAAGGCATGACATCATTATAAAAGTTCAAAAATGCTGGAACTCATTTAATAAGATAAACCTGTATTTTCTGGATGCATTGATGACACATGTCATGTTATTTTCTTGAATAGCATATTAGTATCACTTCATATCAGTGCATGGATAAAGATAAGGTGAGATAATTGTTGGCAATGGGAATGTAATGCCTCTTCACAGCAATGAAGTCATAATATGATGTAAATATATCCATTAGTAGAAGGCTCAACAAAAACAGTATTTAGTTTTAAAGTTGTAAAGGATATTAAGCACTTCCTGAACCCTGCACAGGCCCATTGCACTGGGATGAATTCACCCTAAATTAAAAGGGAAATAAATGAACAACATAATCAATGAAACTCATTGAATTAATTAATATCATTGTGTAATCCTCAGGTAGCTTAGAGCCATAAAATATAGATTCTTTCAGGAAATTCACACACCTCACTGTCTATGTCAAATAATTTTGTCTTCCTGTTTAAAAAAATGTCCTATAAAACAGTGCTGGCTGATGCCAAATCAGAAGAGTTTTTGTCTGGAAAAACAATAAAGATAACTACAAAAGTAAGTCTTGAAGAACAAGAATCCTGAAGAACAAACACTTCCTGGGAAGTTCATTATGAAAAAAGAGACTGCACTCTGCTCTTGTACAGAGCAATAAATTTTACCAGTTTGAAAAACAGAAGAGTGACTTGGTTCTGCAGCCGCTTCCAAGTGGGTTGGAGAGCGTCCCCTGCAGACTGTGGTTCTGTTGTGCATTAGGGACCAATAGAGACTCCATGAGCTCTCTTATGTGGATGTCTCAAATGTTCTCTCATCTGGTCATTGGAAAAAAGGTGGGTGCGAACAATTATGTAAGACATTCTGGCAAAATAAAAGAACCGGCTGGTTTTGCCTCTGCTACATTTGCTTAAATCAAAATACTAAAATAACAAAGCAGTGATTAGAGAGAGACTGCTCCTTCTGTCATAGGTCAGGAATGTGACTGTCTGCTTTTAAGATAAGGCTCGGCAAAATCATTTCTGTCCAGAGCCTTGGCACACTGAATTAGATAGGAATCTAATTGTGTCCTTTTTACAGCTGGTCTTCAAATACTTATCTGATGAGAGAACGCGGTGAAATTTCCCATTTAAGCCGCTAAGTGTCATAACAGCCTGAATACGTACGAATGATGTCTTGGAGTTAATAAATCCCTTCTGAAAAAAAAAAAAAAGCTTAAGAAACACTCTCAGGTTTTGGTCACCTAGTGACTAATCATCTCCTGACTAATCCTCCATAAAGTTGAAGTCTCAGTGGTTTCCTCTTACCCCCTTCCTGATTGGAAAGTTATATTCTTCCAGACAGGAAGCAGGAGCAATCTCATGTGACACACACAATCATTAACAAGCACAGCCAACACTTTGAAAAACGAGCAACAACAAAAGCACGCTCTAAGGTTATGTGCATTTTTTCCTGTAAATTATTCCATCATTTGTAGCATATTCCTGTGAAGGACAATATAGAAAGTGTTGAAAGAGATATATGGTGTCTGCTTAGACAAGAGCATGCTGATAAGGAGTGGCACATGTCACGACAGAAGTATTTCTTCTTAGCTCATTACCTCCCATTCTTTCCAGTTTCTCCTCCTCAGCATAACGCTGAAATGTGACTAAAGCAATAACAGTGATTAAAATGTCAAAATGCTCTATCATTCACTGTCCATCTTATTTTTATCATTTACTCAGATAGGTACATACAGTTGTGGAGGGAAAATGGTAACTCAGGCTGAAGCTGTTAACCATTTAAAAGATGAGCATCGTGCTTTGCTGCTTACTCCATGGGAGGGTCCGTAAGTAGAGAGAGAGAGAGATGAGGGAGTGTATCATTGCGTGTGTGTGTGCATGTGCATGTTATATGCAGTATAATCCTGTAACCATCAGTAGGCTTATTTTTGGTGGGATGAGTGACACTTCATATATATTTGGCAGCACAGCTTGCCGCCTTAGAGAACTGTTTGCAATGCTATTATTAAGCAGCATTAAGCACTGAATGATTCTGCCTATCTGCAATATAAAACATTCATGAAAATTTCATACATACCTTTTTGCAGCAGGCATGCTAAGTAGATTCTGTGCAACTGCATTATGGCTGCATTTGCAATTTTATAGTTAAAAATGTATTAGTACTTTAATTATTAATCCTAATACGCAGGAGTTTATAGCACTCTGATAAAATAGTCTCCTGAGAAGGCAAGTTCTCAATGAGAAAAGGCAAACTATATCTGGAATAGAAATCATCACCCTCTTCCCCTTTGAAGAATATAACTCATCTTCACTGCATTGAATTCATGTAAGTTCTATGAATTCTTTCACAGTATATGGACTAGCTTGTTCTCCATTCCTCCCCAAGACATAGTCTCCTGGGGAAGGACACTACAAGATTCGACCATCTATGGGAGATGCCAGAGAAGGACTGGTCATCCTGTGCCTTCACATAAGAGAGCTGCATTCTGCCTCACTTTGCGAACGGTGGATTTCCTCTATTTCTTTGTCATTATGAGTGCTGCTGAGAAAGGGTAGGATATGGCAGGAGAGCATCTGCCCAAGTTTGCCCATGACTTCAGGTTCATCCTGTAAAAGGGCATCTGATCTTTCAGCCTGGCAACTAAAAGGCAGGCAGATGCCATTTTAAGGACTTCCTTTAGGTTATGGAGCACAAAAACAAGGATCTGAGCTACATTCAGACCTTGAGTCACTTAGGCACTAGTAGAGCCTTGACCATGGAGTGTGCAGGCAGGCACAGGAGCTGTTGTCTAGCTCCTCCTGTATCTCAGAGAAGCAGTCATCAGCAAGTAACTACTAACCAGATGATTCTACCACATGACTGTATATTTTAGTATACAGCTGTTAAGTGGAAGTAAAAACAGCTCTCTAACCATTATTTGGATTTCTGTGGCCCAGAGATGCCCTTGCATAGCATCATTTACAATAATTTTAAAGACAATATCTGTAACATGTAGACACACCAAAAATCATTGCTCCTGCAATGTTTTCAATGGAAACAGCCGCCAGCGTGCTGAGATGACTGATGACAACTGCTGTCTCTCTTTCACTGTTATCTTGCAGTCCTCTCTGTGTCTACCCGATATCTCTTGCTTTTTAGACTTTAGACTATAGTCTTTTAGACTATAGCTTTTGTAGGGCACACTGTCTTCTTGTTAAGCATTCATAAAGACTACTTCTATGCTAGCAAATAAAATGGTATTGGACCTACTCACCAGTCTTCATGCTGGAGGATGCAGTAGGACTCCCACCTATGCACCCAAGATTTCTCCCTTCCCAAGACACTCTTACCTCACTATACCGTCACTAGGAGCCATCCCTGACTTGTGCCATCCCTTGCAGCAGCCCCAGCCAACGTCTCGGCAATCACGACATGGCACAAGCCAAAACCCCATGTAAGGGAGTGTGCTGATGACTAAATAGCTGTGGAAGAGCCTTCAAGCCTGAGTCTGTTTAGATGCAGCCACAGGTGCTTCTATAGCACTGTGGGGTCCTGACACACATTTTGACTTCTTTAACGTGCCGTGAAAGTATTATCGAGGTTTAGAAGAAGCTTGGGTCACTAGTAAGCAAGTCCAAAGTCCCTGCTGCTTCATTGCTAGGCTCTGCATCTGTGTTTCAGGGCAGAAGGATGTCCCTATTATCTAAAAGGCAAATCAGATGATCCTAGTTAATTTTTCCAGTGATTCCAGAGTCCTACAGTCCCTGAACAGTTTGTTGCATTACTGCTTTACCTTGATACATAGCCTGTGCCTCCATCTAGCTAGTCTGTACTCACAGCTGTTTCTGATCACATTTCTGCCGGAGGCAAGATACCTATATCTTTCTTGTTTTCTTTATTTCCAATGGAGAAAAATTTCCTCAATTCAAACTGAATGCCAGATAGATAAATGAGCATCTCCTTCCTCTTTCCCATGGACAGTCAATAACACTCCATTACTAAAATAGTACCCAGTTTTATGAAGTTCTTTGGCCTCTTTAAATCATGGAAGGCTAATTACTATGGATAATTCAGATATGAATATGAAATTTGGGATCTTTATTCTATCTGAATCAGGAGTCTCAGATTCTCTCTTCACTTTTCTTGGGTGGAATTTTACCCATGTCAAGTGAAAAATGAGGCAGCCACACAGGTCATTATCTCCCAGCCATATACTAGACTGTAAGAAATAGAAAATATGTCATTTTCAAAAACCAACTTAATGAATAATTGAAGCAACTTGGCAAACTTGGCAAAAGTTGAGATGAAGTCTCTTTCTTCTTGACGACTTGTAAACCAAGACAGAGTTCTTTCCTTTTTAAACATAAACCTTTATTCAAACAGCAATATAATGTTCTGATCAGTGTTATGGAGGTCTAATCAGAAGATCGCAGTGACTGCTTCCAGTTTTCTATTAATTTATTTAAGATTAGTCAAAATGCTGAATTACAAAATTATTATAAGTAGCTAGTTAATCAATCTAAAAAAAAGTTGAGAGTTCAATTACTGCAAGGATTACACCTGTAAAATTGTACAAACGTAGGCTGTTCATCAGGTTTGAAAGATATTTGGGGTTTTTTTCAGATAAAAATTTGTGCAAATTTGAAGTGATTTTCTATTGTCTGCTCTCATATCATTTTGGTTATGCTATACCTTTAAATGTTCCTAATTTTACTGGCACAGAGAGTTGTGAAAAAAGGAGTTATAAAGCTGTATTCAGCAATTTTTTGTTAAAACTTATTCTAATATGCATTTTTGTACTCAGAAACACATGTTCTTCGAGTTCTTACACAATCTTTTCATGAAGGAAAAGAAACCCTGTGATTTATCACCCAGCCAAAACTGAGTTGCACACCTAGCAAGATGAATATTTATGAACTTTTCACTGTCTAAATCCTCATCTTGTACTGAATGTAGTGAAAACACACTGACTTACACCAGCTGAGAATCTTCCCTTAATACAGGACATCTTATCAAAGATATTTTGCAAGCAATAAAGAAACTAAAGCCAAATTTTTCATTCTGAAATATTCAATATCAGCTCCATTAGTAATATACCTATAAACATCATAGACTTCTAATCTGACGGAGCTATTATAACTCTTTTAGCACCACAGGTTTTACCATTTCCTGCTCAAAAGTAATACCATCCAAAGCAAGAACTCTGTTTCTGAATGCAAATAAGACTGTACAATGTGTTGAGGAAATCTGTTGTGTTTAGCTAACAGGTCTCAAAAGACTAGGAATTAGGGTAAGAGTGAAAAATAACATGCTTAGGAAAGAAATAAATAAACACTTCTATTTAGTTGGTTTTGAAAGTAGTTGATGTGGTTTAGGTCAGCTGCAATTTAGTGTCAGCTTTCTCTGTTTAGTATCTAAATATACAGATATCAATAATATTTTAGCTGAATGAAATGGTTATAATTATACTTACCCAATTTTTAATCTATTTAACTTTAAATGGGCATTCCAGATTTCATTTTCTACTGCTCTGCATGGTGGTAAACAGACTAAGGAAAATTTGAAATACTGTCAAATCTAATACATAGTTCTATTGAGAAGTGTTTTTTTCTTCAGTCCTGAAATACACCTTTGAATACAAGGAGCTGAATAAGGGCAAGCACCAATCAATCTCACTTACAAAGATAATGCTGAACACAAAACCCCCTTAGTAAAAAGCAAGGAACAATCTGGAGCAAAATATATTTGCTCCTGAAGAACCGGACAAAAAAAAAGATAGGCCATTGTAGTCAAAACTCTGTAACATTTCTCTAAATTACATAAACTCCTATTTCTAAAAAACCCAGGAGGCAAGGGGGAAATGAAATTAAATTCTGCCTCTTTCAAAAGAGGAAATTATGCCTGACATATGTCAAAATTCCATCCCAAGAAATATAGTGGGATGGATTATAAGAGAAATGATCTCTACACTTTTGCAGCCAATTGGTGTTGGCTCCAGCTCAGGTATGTGACAGGAGGTCACAAACTTGAATTGCCCTGCTAAAGTGCTGACTTGATAGAAAAATTTAAACTTCAGTTGTTGCCAAACTGTTTCCTCCAGGTAATAGCTGTTTATCTATTTGCATGCTCTTCACACCCTCTCTTCTGTAAAGCTCTGCACTTGTGCCAGTGTTGCCATAAACTGCAGCCAAGGGACACCGGTTAATGGATTGATTTATGTTGAAAGCGTTACCTCGGGAAGAATTGACATACAGGCTCCATAATTTTATTTTTTCCAGTACATATTGCATCATGCTAATCATAATTCCTGTGAAAGCAATCTTTATTTACAATTAAATTATTATTTGGATATAAAAATACACAGCACAAGATTTTTCCTTGGTCTTTTAAAAAATGTCTTGGGAGAACAATACCTGACCATAAGTTAAATACAGCTTCTTTAAACAATCCAACTTATGAGACTTTGCTTTCATATCTGATTAAGTAATGAACAGTCTGGATGCTTTGCGGGCAAGAATGTACAATATTTTCTTTTGTTGGAAAGTATATTTTATAAAGATCAAATGTCTGGACTGAAGGCAAAAAAGAATGAAGGGAAAGTAAAGCAGAATGTCATCAGAAAGGGTCTAACTAAAGCATTTGATTTGCTTCCTGCTTTCATTTTTTTTTCTAATATTAATGAAAGTCTGAAACTCTGTGCTAAGTAGAGGGGTTTTGTGAAACCAGGTTTTACAGGCTAATTGGTCACTCATTTCTTAATACATTAATGATATAAACATGGAGTGACTAAAAGATTTGTTATATCCATAAATATTGAAAAAAATGGGACAGAATACCAAGCAAAGTATCTTTAAAGAGGATTATCTCAGAGGCTCTTCAAGATAGGTCTCATTACTGTTTGAAAGCTCTGCTTATACAGAAACATTAGAGAGGATATTGCTTGTCACTGAGCTAATGTTTATGTCCAAGGCAGATGTACAAAACCCCTTCACCAAACATTTCTCTGACAGTGAAAGATGGTTACGTCACTACACAGCTGAGGCTATGCAAGGTTTTAGATTCACAATAATGGAAACCTACTTTTAGAAAAAGCAGTCAAAGCTGCAGTACTTGGGGTATGGGTACCCTGATAATGGCTGGCTACATGTGATGCTGTTTATCTCCTTATAAAGAGGGATCTGCCTGCGGGGGGGGGATGGGGACAAAAAAACCCAACCAAACAAAAACATTTTAGTTGGCTTTGATTTGCTTTTTGTACTAAAACATAATAAATAAATAAAAAATGCTCACTGTCTTAATACAAACACAGCCATAACTATTCTCTCCATCCAAGGTTCTGTGCAGTCCCCAAAACCTCTAGCCTCAGTTTAGGGTGGCTTTCAGCTTAGCCTGACTGACCTTTCCAGGGCTATAGATCCCAGCTACAACAAGACTAACCCAACATGGGGTTGTGACTGACCTCTTTAGCAATACTGGATTCTGGCTCATTGTTTTCAATTTAGATTCCTTATCATCTGCTATCTTCCTACAGTTGCTATTAGGTGGGGTTTTTCTCCTACTATCAGCTTCTTTTCCCTTCAGTTAAATTCACTGATCTGCTTACATTCCAGTGTTGGCCATGCTTCTGCTCCATTCACACAAGCCTCACTGCTGAAGAAAGCAAGCACCTGATAGACCATGTTTCTGTATCTTGCAGACTGGTCCAAAGACCTCCTCTTTAAATCCTTAGAGAACCTTAATTTGGAGACATCTGATTCAGCCCTTCAGTCCCATCATGCCATCTCCAGCAAATTAGGGAAAAGAATAGATTCTCTGGATGGGACCTCAATGTGGGAATGAAACCAAGTAGCACGAAGCTGAACAGTTCTTCGCTCAGCAACCAAAACAAGAAAACGATGATTATTCTGTGATGAGCCCCTCTCCCTCCCTCTTCTTCAGCATTCATGCATGCTGTGTTGGATTCATGCCATGTTATGTGATATGCAATACAGTGTGTCTGCAAAGTGGGGGTTATTAGCACAAGCCAAGCAATGCAGCAAATTCAGGATGCTAGCAACCATACATGTTACCAGGTGTAGTAACCTGGTAGTCACTTGAAGACAACCCTGAGTTGTGGTTCATTTGTACAAAAGGTATCAAAAGAATTTTCCAACAGGAGGTGAAGTCTTTAGAAACAAAATTACAACATTCCCTTACAACTCAAACTAATAACAGAGAGTGTCCATTGAATGACTGTTAATAATGACTACTAACAATTAGGACAAATTATCACAATTCCAACTACACATAGGAATGGGCTGAGCGGAAATGCATATTCTGACAAAGCAGAAATATTTATAACTGAATTAATGGTATAACCCTATTTTGGCACAAGGGCCCAGAAAGGACCAACGTGTTTCCCATGACACAAAACAAAACAGCTTACATGGAGAGGTTCAATGCAACACTGAAAGCCAGAGAATTGGCCTCTTGAACGTCTCAAGCTTCATATCACTGAGGAGAGCACGTGCTTAAGTTCAGCAGCTGGCGTGTGGCCATTCACACATAGCCAAGGGTAAGGCGGGTGCTGGGACCTCAGCACTGACACGCAAGGTTACTTCTGTAAGAAAGATAAAAATAACGCTATTTCCTAAATTATATAAGGCATTCCTGAACTATAATGAGTTTGGTAAATCTAACAGCCACCTCGCGCTGTGATTAATAGAAAAGATGGAGAACCATGGGATTCACAAAATGCAGTTACTCTTTCTTTGTCTCATTTCTCTATCACTTTATTTAATAACACTGCAAATAAGAAGACAAAGCTCACTATTAAAAAAAATGGGGTTGGGAAGACAACAGCTGCCTGAAAGAGTCCAGCTGTGCAGCCTGGGTTCTGCTTTCAGGCATGTTTTGTGCAAAATAAGTGAAACTGAAAGCTTGTAATAAAAGGCCAGTGATCTGCAAGGTTTCGTAACTTGTTTTGTAGTTCGTAGGAGGTTTGCTAAGACCATGCTGGCACAGATGAGAAACAGAAGTGAAAGCAGGGAGAAATTTGCATACAGAGTGCAGATTTCATTGTTCATGGCAAAGCTGCCCTTGATTTGCTTCAATCATTGTAACAATCAGGCCAGCCAACTGTTTACATGCTCTCCATTGTGCTAGGGTTGGCTAGGAAATGGCAGGCGCAATGAGATTTGCTTTCTGCTGGCACTCTGGGGAACAGTGGGAGTTCACACACTTGACAGACAGACAGACAGGCAGACGGGCCCCTCTTTCCAAGAAACAAGAGAGTGCCTTGCTCGCTCTTGAGCTGTGGTATTGTGACCATGAAGCCGGGAGCATGTGTGGCTCAAAGCAGGGCGTGCAGCACGGCTTAGGTTCCAGGGGAAAAAGGGTGAAGATTTAAGCAAAGTGTGGAGAACCAGCTCCACAGAACTACCCCTCCCTGCCCAATTACTTGGATCTAAGCTACTCTTAAGTAACTTTTCCCAGAAAAAAAACAACAGGCAAGGGGCCAGGCAAAATGTATTTGTGCATAAGTTGCAGTGGAAAAGGTGTAAGAAAGGGATGAACCTCAAGCTGTATGAAGGAATACGTAAAAAGTTGTCCTTTTCCTGTAAAAGGGATGGCAGTGTTGCTGCTGTCATAGCAACGTAGTCACAGCTGTAAATATAATAAGCTCCCAAATTTAAATACAATCGCAATCAAACAGACGGCCCATGAAAGACATTCCCCATGTCCTCCCCCTTACCCCCCACATTCATGGAAGTCTTAATGGGTTTAGGTTGATAGGCTTTTCCTTGGCCTGCCCTGGTCTGATTTGAAATGCATAGATGAAAACACTTCCCTAAGCTATTTGACAAACTTGCTAGAAAAGTTAAAACTGAGCATTTCTTAAGTTGTGCAGTCTTACTCTTAGATCTGCTTTCAAGAACAAGAAAAAACTTCCCTGAGGAATAAAGGAAGGTTTAAAGTTGCATGATCGGAAGTGTTTGTAAGCCAATTTGTTTTTACAATTTGCATAATTTAAAGAATTAAAAAATATCCTATGGCTGAGGATCATGGCCGAAATAGGTTTGGAGGGAGTTTTTATATTATTTTTTCTTTTCTTCTAAAGTCTTAATCACAACCACTATTATTAAGGCAAAGCCAAAACTTACTGTTGGAGCACACACACCCAATACGTTACTGCAGACAGCAGTCAGCAGTGGGCCACATTCAAATATCTAAATTTCTCCTTCAAAATGTAGCTGAATTATGCTCCAAAACTTCACGGATTATTGGTGAAGAAATCTCAGTTGCAGTAGTCTAACTCTTTTTCATCAGCCTACCTGCTAGAATTATGTGATATGCACCCCTGAAAAACATACTCTGCACTTGAAGTAGTTGGGGGAAATAAGATGAGTAACCTACAGACTAGAAGAGCGAAGGAAGGGTTCCTCAGCCAAACAAAACACAAAGGAATGTATACTTGAAAACAGAGAAGTAAGACTGGTACTATCAAAAGGACGAATCCACCAGTGAAACAAAATATTCAGGAATATAATTTAATAAGGTAGAAAGCAAAGTAAGCATTTTACACCTCTATTAAATTTTCCTTACAAGTTTTCTCTGCAAATACAGAAAAGACGAGAATGCCATTTCCTTTATATGGATTGTTAAAGTTTTGTTAGTTGTGATTTATTTGTGCAGGTCTGACTAATGACTTGAAATGAAATGGCCATAGCAGGGAAATGATAAATTATCTAGTGTATAACACTGCTTAAAACCTAAACATGTGTTTATAGTTGCTGTTCTGGGACAGTTGCCAAAGGGACATTTTACTTAGCAAGTTATGTTAGTGTAAGTATTTTTTTCCTATAAACAACAAAAAAAGTCTCCAAAAATAATAAGGGGGGTCGGGGGTGGGGGTAGGGGGAATCTCATTTGCCTGCTGCTAGGAAGCACCAGGAATCAGATTTTCAAAGGAATTTCCATGCTGGTTTAATTAAAAATTCATTTCTTAGTATCATCTGGCTAGAATTTTCAGAAAAAGTACATGCTACCTAGTATATAATCTAGTTATATGATAAAGAAGGAATTCCTCAGCATGTAAGACAATTGCGGTCTGCAAAGTCAGTTGTAGTGCACAGAAGGAGGTTGTGCTTTACTTTTCAGAGTTAGTGGAAGAAGTAACTTACAGTCACACTACTGAGGACTAGTGAGTACAAATGACATTCTTGACAATTCTTTGAGATAAAGGAAAAGAACTGAAAATGCATAAAACTTCCTCCTGAACATTCATTCTGTAACAGTGACCGTAATATACTTGAATGAAACAGTCTTAATGACTGGGGAAAAAAAAAGCCTAAAGTCCAGTATGTAACATTTTATCGTTAAAAATCTTTACTTCATGAAGGTCTTTATGACATAGTCAGACATTTACTTGAAAGGAAATAATAATAAAAAACAACACTTTAAAGTCATTTAATTAGAAGCCCACAGTAAATATACACACCATCAAGCTACCAAAAGAATAAAAGGCATTCCACAAAATCAGAAGTAATATTCAGCTGAAGAAAATGGAAAAGAGATTAAAGTTCAGCAGGTTAAATGTAAACCATAATAAGGCAGGCCAGAAAATATTTTTCTGAGCAACTTGCTAAAGGCATAAAAACTATTAATAAAAACATTTTGAAAACTTCAGGAGTAGGAAGCTTGCTGAGAGCCAGTAGGGCCAACAGACAATTGAGTTGAAAAGGAGAACTAAAGGAAAATAAGGCAGAAAAGCTAAGCGGACCCTTTATATCAGTGTTGATGGAAGGGTTTGGAGGGTTCCCGTACCAGAGTCTGGCCACCCAGGGAAGAAGTGTCCAAAATAAGCTCTATCATAGAATCACAGAACCTCAAAATGGTTGAGGTTGGAAAGAACCTCTGGAAGTCATCAGATCCAATTCCATCTCCAACCCCCCAATCATAGAAAGGGTTTTGGAAAAAATGGGCAGAAAGAATACCATTAGGTCATGAGTACAAGGCATTATTTACCCAAAAAGTCAAATAAAACTCTAATACAAAATAAATGATCTACCAATGGTTTTAGCCCATTGTTTTAATTAGTAAGATCACAGATTTGATACAAAATTTTTCAGAGTAGTTAAACCTGGGACTGGCCATTGAAAATATTAAGTTTTCATCAGTTGAATTCAGTCCTCATGAATGCAAAGCAATATATATTGTAGACAAAAATAGCCTACTTATATACACATATAATGACGTCCACTAAAGGATGTAGAAAAAATAGCTGGGGAATATTGTGTACAATTTGGAGAAAACATCAGTGCTAAAAAATGCCATACAGAAAGTTCAGATACATTTAAAAACCAATAAAGGAAAACATACAAGCAAGCAAACGCAGAAAACATTTTGTGTCTGTTCTTGAATGCTGCATGCAGTTCTAGTTTCCTTATCTGAAAAAGGATATAGTTAAGTGAGAAAGGAAAAAAACACTGGAAATAAAAAAGACCAGAGGTACTGAGCAATCTTCATCCAAGAAGAAATACAAAGTAATAAGCAAAAGGAGCAGGAGTCCTCATGGTGGAAAGAGAACATCTAAAAGATAGCATAGTACAGGTCAAGAAAATCATAAGATCATGAATGAAGTTGTGGTATTTCTCACAGTGTCCAAGTATGAAGTCATCCGATGAAATTAACAAGTAGCACGATTACAATCAAAATAAAAGGAAGAACTTCTTTTCACGCATTGTGCTAGTAGTACCACAGGATGTTGTGTAAACTAAAAATAGTTATAAACTAGAAAAGGAATAGGCAGAGGAGAGGCCGTGAGCAGGCTAATAAAATCAATGGCTTGGACACACCCTACTGCAAAGGAAGTCCTTAAATTCCTAGCTGCTACAAGCTGGGAAGCCATCAACAGGGAAGAACTATTCCTTACCTGCTTTCTTTAATATCAGCTACTGATGACTACCAAAGGTGGGGTGGTAAGCTAACTAAACATTTGATCAGAGCTAGCACAGTCATCTTTACTCATATTCTTAAGGAAACTAACAGAAAACTGATGAGCAGATGGCCAAGCGATAGAAACAAGAGATGACTGATGTCTGTCAAAATCAGGAAGGCTGTGAAAAAATCTGGCCTAAAAAGATAGGCACTATCACAAAATGAGTTATTAAAGAGGAGGAACTAGACCAAGCTGACCATTTAAAAAAAGACAGTGATTTACCAAGTTGGATGAGTGACTACCCTAAAGGGATCCAATACTGTCGTTGCTGACATAACCACTAGGGATACACCCTTCTCCTTCTGTAAACGGAACAAGGGGATACAGTGGTTTTGTATAGTTGCACACACTGATCCTAACTTTTCGAGACGGCCCTGAAGGAAGAAGGGATGGGAAGAAAGTGGAGAGCAAATGCATTATGTGAAAAAATACAATATAGTACAATCATGTCTGAGATGCTGATAGAAGTATATATTCCCCCAGTAATTAGAGGTAGTCTCCTAAATCATACAGAAATATGTACTTAACTTTTATTTCCAGAGAGTAACCGCGATTAGAGATGACCTTTGCTGAAATGGGCAGCAGGCTGTGAGGAAGCTCTTTAGATTACATGACTCCAATAGTTTAAGAGAAATATATAGGTGAGGATGAAACGTTAATGGAGGACAGATCTTAAACAACATTTGGTTTGGGGTCAGATTGTTGTCCTTTATCTCTTAATAGGTGTTTTTGTAATGAACATTCACAGTTCATTTCTCCCAGTGAGAGTTTCTTCAGTTATCAGACACGGGTCTGTTAGGCAGCTCCATTCATTCAGTCATGTCATTTCCTTGTTTCATTAAAGACAGCTTTCATTTCATAGGCCCAGCATGGGTTTGTGTTTGGAGGGGGGGAGAGGAATTCAGCTCACTATGTTAATAAAGCTGTGCATGGTTCCAGCTTGTTATCTTTAAATTTTACCCTGCAAGGACAATTGCTTTCCATTAAAAATGATAATAATAATAAATTCTAACTCTGTTGCTGTTGAAAGGCAATCGTTCTGATCACTTTCTGCCAACAAAGGGCTACAGATGAAAACGAATGTTTTACTGTGGTTGTGGGTGATGTGGTTCTCTCTTTGATCAGTATACACGGGAGGACGATCTGTGTGTCCGAGTGGACCTGTGCTTGGTTTATCCCTGTGCCTCAAAAGGGCCACTGAGACTATAGCAGGGAGCAAAAGGGCCACATAATTCCTTCAGCCTCCCTTTGATGGTGTGTTTAGTGGCACACTGTTCCTGCTAATGTGCTTCTTCAGCGTTAACCTTCATGCTGAGGGGACAGACACAGTTCCTCCAGTCCTTCTTGCAGCAACATTTGAGGTTCATTCCCTCGGCATTTTCTGCACTGCTCTGCCAAAAAGATACTTATATACATTGATTTTTCAGGACAAAAATGTCAGGTCCTAAAAGAAGTTGGGCATTGTGATGCACAGCTCAGCAATTCCTAAAAATCTGATGCCAAGCTCTGAGCGTGCGTGACAGCCTGGGCATGGCCGAGGGCTGAGACCTGTGTCTCTGCTGTCTGCTCCCTGCCAGATGGGTGCTGGCTGGTGCAGTCCAAGAGGAACTTTTCCTTAGAAGTTGGTGCCTGGCAATCTCAGCTCTCGTGCTGTCTAAACTGAAGGCAAATCCAGCTCCTGGCCCTCCCAAATGTGTCTCGTGTTATGGGTGTCCCTTGTGGTCGCTTTAATTCATCACTTTAATTAGGCTCACCACTACTAGAGATGTGTGCACCCTGGACTGACAGTTACTTCTGGGTTCATTTTTAATATCAGACAACTTAATGGAGAAAAATATGTTGGATTCCTGTGGAAAAACAAGAAGTGAAGATCTGAACTGAGAAGTATGAGGTAGGGTCACAGAGAAACAAAAGCAATAAAATTCAATCTGCTTTATGCTTAAAAGCATATTTCATTCTTAGCTGCCCAGGGACCTTTCTTCCAGAATTTCTCCCCACCAAGCTCTACCCTGAGAGCAAACAGGGGAGGCAGAGGATGGGGCTCCCGTACACCCTTGGGGCTAAGCTGGCTTTCCTTTGTGTCCACTCTCACTGCTCTAAATGGAGCCATCTTCTCTTCTCCTACCTGTTTATTATTCTTAATTTCTTAATGCCAACACTTTCTCCTTTCAATTCATAAGGAACAGTCAGCAGGACTCTGGGTGAGGGACAGAGGTGCATTAAGTTTACTATTAAAGCAATTTCAGAGGTGCCACAGTATCCCAACGGCTGTAACAGCATCCTGGTTCACATTACAGGAAGCATCACTGTGCATGCTTTTTAAACTGCTTTCAGATTTGATAGTTTTAATATGCCTCCATGAATGGAAACAACAAGAAACATCAGCAAGGACAGTGGCAAGGTCCTCTGAGACCAGCTTATCTGAAAACCTTGTTTCTCCACCCTTGCTTTCATCAGTGTCAAGAACATGACAGGACTAGAGTATGGATTCCTCTTTTCCAATCAAGTGCCTCATGCAGTCCGTAGGTAAGCACACTAATGGATATTCTGTGTGGTCAAGATGGCTTCAAGTGTAATGTAAGTGTCCATGTGCTCCCCTCAGTACCGATTTCTGTGCTGTGTATTGTCTTGATGTTAGTTTTTGGATCCTTCTCTTGAGCTTACTGCCTGCATTCCACCTCACCAATATAGGACACCTACGGTCAGCCATCCTATGACGCCTTCCTTTTTGCCTGAAGAATGGGATCCTTTTTCATGCTTTCCTTCTCTAAATGTACAATTGGCATTTTTTTCGGTATTTGATGGCATAATCCCATTCTGGGGAAGATAGAGAAGAAGTGAATGGAAACTAGATAGATTTAAGCTAACCTCACAACTATCACTAGCAACTAATGCCGGGACATAAAAACAGGGAAATGGAATAGATGAGAAAATTCAGTAGCAAAGCAGAAAAGTGTGAGAAAGAGGTTGAGAGAGATGAAAAGAGAAACTCTAGAAGCCACAATTTAAAAAGCAAATACAGAGAAATAATAATGTCAGCCCTTACAGACAGATTAAGAAATGGGAATCCAGCCAACACAAGGAATAGAAGAACAATATTATAATTGTTTCTTGAGAGATATGGCAATGGGCCATTTAGCCTGCTTGTTTTTACCTTGGGTCATTGCCCAGACTGGACAATTAAAAGGATATTTTTGTCATAGAACCAGTCATTTTATTTCACTGCTGTTAAAAAAGTGTCACTACCAACTGTGCATGTTGATTTAATCTGTAGTTGTAGGATTTTGTGGAACAAAAAGCATTTGCTACAGCCCAGAAATCTCAGAAGCACAGCCCTAGTGTGAGTGATCTTGTCATATCTTGAGGACTTTTCAAATTAAAAGAATGACTTTCTAGAAAGTAGGTGAAATCTCACCTTCTCTACCTCCCCCCACTGGGGAAATCCTAAACACAAACTGCCAGCCAAATTCTCCCTTTATGATCACCTACACTTTTCCTCTCTCCCATCCTGATTGTTGACATTTGCCAGAAGCACAATGAATCTTTAAATAGGAACTTCTGAAGACTGGTGTCATTTATTTTCCATCCTAAGCTAAAGAATGGATGGTGGTGAGTATATAGTGTTTTCCATTCGAGACTATTAGCACATCTGTTTTCCAAGGCTCTTTTTAAGAGTCACTATGTTTAGCAAAGAAGTTTTTTTGGTTGCATCAGATCGCACAGGATTAAAACATTTCTGACATTGAAGCTTTTGTAGAGGTGGAGTTTTTAAGAATTAGAAAATGCAGTTTGTGTAAATGTATTCTAGGGGAATTAAACATTAAATTTATTGTAAAGGAAGAAGAGGAATGGAAGGGTTGGATTCACAAAGGTGTTAGGCTCTCATGCTGTGGGAAGTGACTAAAGACCCCAGTTCCACCTGTACCTGAAGGAATTTAAGTCTGTAACTCCCAGCTGCCAAGACAGTATCTTGTTCATTAAACTGTGAGATCATCCATTACAGCTGTTGTTTCATATGAAATCCTTCAGTTGTTGTTAAGCACAAGACTGAATGACTCTTCTGCTTAGTGAATAAGTATTGAACCTGGAGGTGGGACACCTGCATTCCAGGACACTTTTGGAACAGTGTAGTGACAAACAGCTTAAAAGTCCCACGCCACAGAGTGACTTAAGCTTGACACTTAAGTTACTGCTTGGGAGCCCTGAAAGGTGGTTTTAAACAGACTTGTCATGGAGAGGATGGAAATGGAATGAGATTAGGGCACAGCATTGACTAAAAGGCAAATAAAATAATGTCCACATTTTTCCCAGCTGAAAGGACTTGGCAAATTTGGGTTGAAGTCATCAAGGATTTTAAAAATGGTAACAGTGAAATGATGGGTTTAGGTAAATTTATTATTTCTTGGAGAAAGTTTTCCTTGCTGTTTGGTAAGTGTTCATAAGTGTCTAAACATGCAAAAAATGTAAAAAAAAAAAAGAAAATTATTAAAAAGTAATAAAATAATTGTGTTTACAGGGGTCTTTTTCATAATTTGTCTGTCTCATACAAGGAGTTTTGACGTGTTAGGCGTTTCTTGTTGTTTATATTTATATTTTAATATTGCAGTTCTTGAAGCAACTGTCTATGCCTGATTAACTCTAAGAAAAGAGACAGGGAAATTTATCAGTAAGATAAAATAAGTAATTAAAAAATCTCATTGTCTATACAGTTTGGAGTATAAAAAAAAATAAACCATAGAGTAGGACATTACAGCTGATTCTGCCTGAAAATGGGTGGGGAGATTGCTTCCTCATTCCTCCAACATTTAGTTATGAATTGATTAAATAAAAATATACAAAATCAGGCTCAGATCCAAGATCAACACATCTTATCCCAGCTATTCTAATTTGCTGACCATACATCCAAGACACTTATCAGAAGGTCAGTGACTGCATTCCAAGACTATTGTCAGTCAAGAGAAAATTAAATGCAACTGGTTTATATTTTTTTTTTAATTATTATTCTATTTGTCTAGTCATCTTGTCAGGAAAACCAGACGTAGAAAAAAGAAAATGACTTCTCTACTCATTGTCAGTGGAACCGCTGGAAAACACTGAGTTCATTCAAGCCATGTAACAGGAGGGGAGGTGAACGAGGAAGGAGGTGTGCAGAACAGTTTGCTAAGCATCTTGGCACACTGTATCCTGGTACCCTTTGATATTTAAAACTGGGACTCCCAATTATTTTTCTGATGCACTAGAAGCTCTGTGGGATCGTGGGGTTCACTTTGTCATAGAATCACAGAAATATGTAGACCTCTGGATATCTCTAGATCAACCCCATGCTCAAGGCAGGGCCAGTTAGAGCAAGTTGCCCATGGTTATGTCTATTTGAGTTTTGTCTCCAGAGACGTGACTCCACTAACTCTCTGGGAAACATGTTTTAGTGCACACACCCTCACAGTGATTTTTGGTTTTTATTTTTCTTATGTCACTGCTTTCCTCTTATCTACACAGCCACTCATGTCACCAGCTTGGTCAGGCATGACTTGCCCTTGGTAAATCCATGCTGTGTGTTCCCAGTCGCCACCTGCATGTGTCCTTCATGTGCCTGGAAATGACTTCAGGGAGGATTTGCTTCATAATCTTCCTAGGGACTGAGTTGCTGATCATCCTACAGTTCCTTGGATCCTGTTTCTTGTAGATAGGTACAACGTTTGTCTTTTTTCCACTCCTTAACTATGTCCTCCTGTAATGTGGGTGTTGTTTCACGCTCACAGCTGTGGTTAGCAGGTTTGGACCCCCTCTTGGTGATGCCAGTTTAGCTGTCTAAGTCAAGTCCCCAGAAACGCTGGGAGAAATGTGAGCTCCACAGCCACCCGCTCCATACCCTCACAGGCTTTCTTACAGAGGGACTGGGGGCAGACCCTGTTTCACTGAATAAAATCTTTCCAATAAAAAGAAATCTCAACTTGTTACACTCTGAAAAAAATGCAGGATAAAGGGCTTCCTATCAGTTACCCAACTAGTACAATATTATGTAAGGAAAATCAAGGTTAGACTATTACATATCTTTGTTACAAAGCTTTTAATGTCATCACTCACAGGTAATAAAGTACGGAGGTGATGAGACGCATAAATTGTGTAGATACTACAGATGACACAAAACCCAGATGCTTTTCCCCTGTCACATTCCTGTACCTCTTTATAGTAATTAATTCTACCAAAGTTGCAAAATGTTTTCTGTGAAAAGTATGAAATAAATCACAGTTCCTAACTGGGATGAGCTGAGGTATAGGAGGATAAAATGCCAAGAAGAAATTAATTTAACTTTATGAGTACTGTATTTACAATTGGCCAATAATATTACAGTATTTTAGCAGCTTTTTTTTTGCTCAGTCCGGTTAGTCCCATACATTGTCCTTGAACAATTATCGGAAAAAGAGGAAACCAGTAAAAAAGTAAGACAGAGAATGTAAATTTCTTTCCATTTTTCTGTATCTAAAAAAGTGGTAAAAACCATCCATCCTCTTTTTCATAGGCAGTGCTACAACCTCAGAAGAAATCTGTGTACATCTGAAACCCAGTGGATCTGAAATAACCACAGACATCACAGGCCTAGATTTTATCCTCAGTTGCTTCCAAAACCTCTTCTGTTTGGATGAAATAATGGCACTGAGGTTATGAATTTATCATTGTGCAATCTGTGAACGGAAAATTATATCATTCTGAAAGCAAACAGGGATTTAAGGCACTGAGGACCAATTTCTGCCCTGGCGTTTTGCATAAACAATTGCCATTGTTGAGCTTGTGCCAAATAAACTTTGGTCCAGCTTTTGGCAAATGATACCCATTAGCAGTTGAAGAGGATAAAGCCTAGACTGGATGCCAGGTCTGATTTTGTGTCACTCTTGTTTTCATGCTGAATGTTGTACTCATGTGCTGTATTTGGTGAGGGCCAGTCCAATCCCCAAGGTAACATGAAAAACTTAGACCCAGCTGTGAGGTTCTGCGTAGAAGTCCCATTACAAATCAGAGTAAATACCTGATCTCTGCCTTTCAGACTGCAAGGTCTTTATATAGCATGCTTTTTACCATATGATGTTACAGTGCGTGCTTTGTTAGGACTACCAAACAAACCTGGATGTGATACTATGAAATATCAGCAGCAAGTTTGGGACTGCCAGGCAACTTCAGTCTCATTGGTTTTGGACACTAAAACTCACTCCAGCTGTCTTACATCTATTTATTATATTCTACTGTTACACATGCTTTTTCATTAAACAACCTGTGAAAAATTATTCTCTATGTACAAAAAATGTCCTAAGAAGTAAATCCAGGCAACTGAAATTGAGTAAAAACTTAAATAAAACCCATTTATTTTATCATCTTTCCCTTTCATAACATTTATCAAAAATTAAAATTTTCCTTTACCGCTAAAAATTTATTTGAATCTGTTTCTCTAGTTCTTTATAACTAGAGGTTATTAAAGGTAATTAAAGTAGTGGTTTCCTTTCAAAAATAACAAACTGTCCCTAGTAACTGGCCAGAGAAATATGAGATTATGTGGTAAAAACACCCCTGTTCAAAAATGTATACTTTCGCTTAAATGTCTTGAGTGGCATGCAGCAGATAATAGCATAATCCACTCTCCATCATTTATGATCCATTACAGTAGTCTCAATTTCAATCTGCTTGATATTAAATTGCAAGAGAAACAAGTGATTTGGAAAAGAAGTTTCGATCTCAGAAAATCACCAGACAGATTTCTTTTATACATGTGCGTGTGTGCGCATATGTGTGTAGGTATGTATGTCTGTACAGAATTTCAGAAAACAGTTTTCTCTAAATCAAAGCATAAAAGAACCAAGGAAGTAATCTTCATATCTTCCCTCTTGGCCTTGTAAGGTCCTTAGTGCTGCACCTAGAACATGCAGAGCAGGAAAGGATACAGGACAAAATGAACTAGATGGAATCAAGGATGAATTTCCTTCTGGTTTATGATTTTTTTTAAATAAGAGTGTCTTAACTAAACTTTTGTGTGAAAAAAAAATCAGGTGAGGTAGTCTGCACCTGTATAGATGGAGGTAAATGTGGGTCTTAAGTAAGAGAGAGCTGAGTTTATATTGCCCTGTAAAACTTCTCCATTTTTAAATGGAATTTTTGAATAAAACTGCTGAGGCATGTGAGCTCTCCTCGGCCATCCTGTTAACTCCTAACCACTGGCGACTGGGAGGCTTTTCCATTCAGCACAGCCAGAGACAGCTTAAATTAATAAAAGGGAGCAAGCCAGTGGTATAATCTGATCTGCAGTAAAGCAGTCTCTGGTCTGGAAACATCTGACTTTAACATGAATTAAAAACTGAAAGTTTTTCTAAACTTTCATTGCCTTCCTATGTTCCTAGCGAGATTGCAGTTTCATGTTTCACAGCACCGGTCCCAGAGTATTTTCCTTTTGTGGAAGCTCTTTCCTACAGATTGTTGAGATGCTAAGAAAATTTATATGATATAAACACACATATACACACTGTATGTGACCTTCTGCATCAAAATCGGGGGTTCAGGGAGGGAGGAGGGGAGGAGGGAAAGCCTGCCTTTAATGATCCACAATAATACCAAGCATGGGGCTGAGACACTCTGGCACTCTGCTGTCTTAAAAGTAGGAAGCTCTGTGTAATGGCATCCTTTTATTCCATGTAATTGGATCTGTTAAAATATTTTTAAATACCAGTGAGTGAGCATCACAAATTATGTCACCTGGCAATCTTTGAAATCTCTTTTCCCTCAGGGTCAGCAGCAGGGGCAGTGAACTTGGAAGATGCTAACAAGGCTTTTTAAAGCCCAGGTGGTCTCTCTCCAAATTAAAAATCTCTTAGTTTACTCATTGGATTTTACAACACAACCTCTATTTCTCCATGTATTTCTTGCTTTATACATCCTGAGAAGAAACAAAAAATTGCTTTTAAAATAATTTCCAACTGCTACATGTCAGCTTGGACAGTACAGCAAAACATGTAAATAGATTTTCCTTTTCTAAGAGGTTTTAATTAGTGCCAGAGGAGCCATAAGGGTCTACGCTAGTTATGCTTATGCAAAACTATTTGGGATTTTGGCTACAATTTTGCTTCATATTCTTCAGTTCCTCTGTAACCCTACCTGTACTGTTCTTTCTCCTCCTTTTATTTC
Organism: Harpia harpyja; assembly: GCF_026419915.1. Taxonomy (NCBI): domain Eukaryota; kingdom Metazoa; phylum Chordata; class Aves; order Accipitriformes; family Accipitridae; genus Harpia; species Harpia harpyja. Next base: position 7,756,065 of record NC_068942.1, on the reverse strand, counting down.
TATATTTCTTCAAATGCACCCATAATAGCCCCTTACCTTTCAGACTTTTATCAGAGAGCTCAGTGGTTAGGGCAGGTTTTTAATTGAGACACCTACTGAACTTTGATTACATGTGAGGGGGGCACGCGCATTCCCAAATGCATTGCATGACCACAGCAGGGCTTTCCTCTGGGCAGGCTGTGCTCAGCAGACTGAAGCTCTGATGTATAAACTGGCAGGAATGGGGATGCTCAGAGCATTTGCAAAAGTCACTCTGGAGCCTCTCTTTGGAAATTGTCAGTGTTTTGAGCCTTGCTGGGTCAAGGTCCTCATCCCCAGGCTCTTCCTGTATCCTGGGCCATCCCTTGCTGCCTGACTGAGCGAGCCTTAATCAGCCACAGGGTCTCAATGCAGTTGCTGAAGTATAGGAACTATGAATGCCATTTGAGATGATTACCTGAAGGTCCCTTAGGTATCCACATGGGTCTTTGCATTTGGGAGACTCTACATACTCATAGAACAGCATTTATGGAAGACCTTTATACCATGAGTTCAAATTACTTAACAAAACCTCCTGTTTACACAAGAACAATATCCACAATTAGGACATAATTTATAGACTTGCAAGTAGAGGGAGAAAAAATGTTATTTTATCCTTTGTTCATAAAAATAATCACTGAGAGCAACTAAGGATTTGCACACAACTAGACAAGGCTCACTCAGCCGGAGTTTCTGAAAATGAAATTAAAGAAATAGACAACCTGAATGTATGTGTAATTTTATTCTTACCATTGGTTGCTTTCTTTTCTGTGCTGTTTGGATCTCCAGGCATATGTTTTTTTCCCTCTAATATGTTTATCAAATTTGCTCCAATTGTTACTTGCAAGTGTTCACAACATGACAAGTATTCTGACATATTTATGCGACATACCTTTTGAAGAGATGATAGGGACATTACAGCACCACATTTGCGATGCTATAGATGAAGGCTGTCATGATTTCCATTCTAAAACACTGGTTTTAGAGGGTTTATAATCCCGGAACAAAAATTATTTTTGGACCTTAGTTTAACATACATGACTGGAATAACGCATCTCTGGATACAATGTGAGAAAATATCAGTTCAGTAAAATTTAGAGATACAGTGCCAATGAATACACACAATTTGCAAGAAATGGGCTTTTGCCCACAACGGTATTCTTTAAAATTCAAGTTTGCAGCTGTTTTCAACTCTGTCATAAATACATAGATTTTAGGATACAAATGTGTACACATCTGTGGTAATTTATATAAAAATAAAACATTCTTGTAAGTGTGAAGAATGAATGCTCCTATGATGCAGGTGTTTTTAGACAAAAGATGTTTTAGACAACAATTCAAAAGACCTGTTAAAATGCTACTGATGCTGTATGGAAAAAAATAGGAAAAAACAGAACTCAATGGCTTACTGCTGCAAGATCTCATATGCTTCCTCTGACACTTAGGCACATGTTAAGGATGTTGCACAGACAATTGCTATTTTTTAAGTTTTCTTGTTTATGTTCTTTAACTGTATGGAACCATTCCCCCTTGAAAAATACTCCTTAACCACTTGGAGAACCAGTTTTGACAGACATTGACCTTCTGCCACTTAACAATACCTTCCGTTCTCCTTCAGTTTCTCACATAACACGGCAGCTTCCTTTTACTGGCACTAAAGCCTGTGGAACTTTGTAATTCTTTCCCAGATACTTTAATACCTGAGAAATGGATGATAGCTAGAAGCAGTTCTCTTTAGGACATCATCAACTGAGGAAAAAAAATGACCTCCCAGCATCTTCTGAAATGTGCCTGAGAGGAAAAGCCAGTCAGCAAAACATGGAGCGGGCTTCTGTTCTCCATGAACCTCTGCAAAGCCTAGTTGTGTCAAATTCTAGCAAAAAGTTTCTGCTACTACAAGAGTCTAATCACACAACAAATCAGTAATGCCTCAATACTGTGCTTCCACCCAGAATCTCATGGTATTGCCTTGGACATTATTAGGTCACATATCAGCAGAGTTTCTGTGATATCAGTGAACCTCTGTTGCCATGTGCATTCATTTCAGAGACCTAGAGTGGTGCCACAAGCACCTCTGGCTTGGGCAAGTGAAGCCATCCTGTAATGGGTGGGAAACGTGAAGCTGACTGTCTGTGTTCTAGTATCCCTTCTTCTTCATTGCTGAAATACCATACTTTCAAATGACCTACATGTAAACATGCCACCACATCACAGCTTTACATCCCAGGTGAACTTCAAGCACTTTTGTTCAAGGACAAGTCAGCTCAAAGTATAGGCAGGTGAGATCACAGCTCCCCTGGGAAGAGGAAGGATGACAGTTATCCACCCAGCTATGCAAAAAAAGCTGTTTGAAGGTTTGTGTGCTAAGATCTCGAGCAGAGGACAAGGATTCAGTCCAGGTACCCCTTTACACCCATGCAGGCCTGCTCCTTTGTAGATTTCCTAACCCCCTAAGTTCTTGAACTCCTTAAACACTGCCTCTCTTCAGCAGAAAGCCTCCTGAGTCATTAGCTTTAGGTGCTCATTCATGCCAAGGAGCACACAGAAACTGGTTTCTACCTACTAGCGAGGGAAACCTTTCACAAAACCAGATGCTGTCAGGAGCACTGGGCCAGGAAGTGTGGAATCACACACTAGGGCTTCACCCACACGAGTGCCCGTGAGCCGGTGGCTCAGGAAAGCGGCCAGACCACCGGCCCCTGGGCGATCCTGGCAGGGCAAGCGGTCTCCCCACTTGTCCTGCAGCCAGCAACGCAGGAATTGTGCATGCAGAAGGAAAATGAGAAAAGAAGGAAAACCAGTCTGTCCTACAAGTTAGAGGACTCAGCTAGCAGAGGGGAGAGCTGTTTCTGACTCCTTTCCCTGTTCACACGTAGGATAGTGCGTGACTGCAGTAGAGAGCAGAGGTGGGAGCCCAAATCTTCCGTGGGTCATGGGCTGCTCATGGGTCCAACTTCACCAGGAAGGGTGGGGGGAAGCCCTTCCTTTCATTTCTATCATCCAGAGGTTCATACACTGTACTATTACATGTGTAAGATAACACCTTCGTCTTCCCTCCTCCACGCATACACAGTCACACACAGAGATTAAGTATAGCTAATAGACAGATTTCTGCCCTGGGGTAAACCACATAACTAGAAGGTTACTAGGAGAACAGCAGGAGGTAATGCTACTTCTTTATTCAAAAAAAAGCCAGGCCTGATCTAATAGGTGGCCATAAGGTCCCCTATATTTCAAAATGCATATGGGTGCCTACCATTCCCAATTGGTAAGCTAGGCCTTCAGAAACTAAGTGTACTGGCTCTTCCTCTAAGATCTGCTTTTCTCCTTTGAATTTAAGAACTTAGTTCAAGGGCACTAGATTTCCCCCTCCCTTCTCTCTCTCTCAACAAATTTAGGCACTTTGCTACCTAACCCTGCTTTCTACCCTGAATAAACCCCACTAAATATTATTTTGGGGTTAATATGATATGGTCGACTTATTTCTAGCTAACATTTCTCCTTTTAACCTAATACTTTCTTTTAATGCTAAACAAACGAATAATGAGGTGAAAATTCATGAATTCTTTGGATTTAAAAAACAAAAAAAAAAGCAGAAGAAAAACCATTCATGTACATTAAAAAGTAAAGGCTCTGTTATAAATCACACTCATATGGAGGAAAAAAAATTATAAAAATCTGTGTTTTGGAGATGTGGATGTGAATCACTCCAGCTTTAAGCTGGAGTAGGGGTGATATACCTTCTAATTTATCCTATGTGGAAATTTTTCATAAAGCATAAATCAACACTCCTGCATGGGAAGACAGTCCTTCTTAGTTTCCACAAACCCACATGTCCTCTGGTAAATCTATGCCTTAGTCCACCTGCTACCATGGCATCACGCCCACTCATATGAGGTGAGTAGATCACAGAAGCCAGTCAACAAATCTCTAGACGGCTTGGGGAGGTTAATACACAGAATACCAAGAGTCAGGTTTTTGAAGAGGCTCCTGGCACATCTTGTGTTTTTAATGATTAGGATCTCACCCTCAGGGCTGTGTGTTACCAGCTCAGTCCTTGTAGCAGGGGACTGGAGCAGATGGCTTGGCAAAACCAAAAGGCTCTTGCCTTTTCAAAAATTAAAGATTAATTTGTTGTTTTCTTCTAATAAGAAATTTCATGCTGACGAACAGCATTGAGCTGACAGGCTTATATTTCTCCATCCATCTTCTGTTCAGAGAAAAGCATAACCATCCTTATGTTAACTTCACAGACTGTCTACATCCTCCTATGCAGTGATGAGAGAATATTTCAGCACTCCCAGTTATTTTGCCTTTGGCATCCCCACTGTGGTTTCCAACAAGGATGATGTCACCATGTGTTTATGGATTTATTTGTTTATTTTTCATGATGTGGGCAATAGTCTACTACAAGCTGGCCTGAGAACTCCAATTATATCATATAGACCAACCATCTGGCTCAGTATTAATTAATGGTAACATTTTTAGCCATTACTGCTCTGGGCCAGATATGTAGCATGAGAGGCAAAACCTTCTTATCAGATAACCAATCACCTTGTCACCTGAAGCAGCCACATTAGTCAGTACTGAGTGCTGGGTCCTGGTAGACGTTGATGGACTGATCAACAATAGCACGTAATAGAAGCGCTTTTTAGAATACTAGACAAGTGCAAAGGGTGAAAGGGAATTAACCCTTTTCTGCACAGGGGCAATGGAAATTAACCATGGCTCATAACTTTTCTGTTGGAAATCCTCATGTTCCTATCTGATCACAATGTGTAACAGCAAAGGGTTTGTGCAATTCAGTGTAATGGAATCTATTTTTATATTTAGTCAATTTAATCAATTTCAAAAGACACAAGTATTGAGATAATTTTTTGCTGAAAATGACAACAGATATTTAAGTGACCCTATTTATCCAACACTAGTAGCTCTTTTTAAGGCTTTTCAAAGCCCACGCTCCAAAATCTTTACCATTTTGAGCCATGAACCCTCACAGGAGGTCATTAAGCATATAGGCAGTGGAACTGCACAGCTGCTCCTCCAGTCATACTAATCTCTAGACGGATGCTCTTCATGTTCATATGCTGTGATGAATGCCAAAGAAACTATTAGAGAACAGATTGACTTAGACTGGATCGTGATCCTTGGAGAACTGGTTTCAGACTGCAAGAAGAGCTGAGGGGTCACAGAGGAAGCTGCAACCCATGACAATGTGAACAGAGAGAGTTGCCTTTCAGCTAGATTTTCCCCTCCAGCATTTCAGAATGCAGCCTTGCTTGGAGTGCCAAAAAAACAGCACTAAAGAAAACTTCCATTATTTTCTCTGCTTACTTGCTTGCTGAATTTGCTGCAGCTAGCTTGGCTGCTCAACTTTGCCCAAATCTGACTCGCATGAGAGTCCTAGGCATTTCTGTATTGATGCTATGCTCGTCCTCTGGCTGCTGCGATCTGCTACTGTATCTGCTGGGAATCTTAACAAGTAGCAACGAGGGGGCTCGAAGCAGAGAGTCATTCCCCATCACACTCTTCCCGGCCCTGCCGAGGCGGCCTGAAGACAACTTCGCTGTTATGAAACCGAGGGATCACACCTGCTCCCCTCCTCTAAGGCTCACAAGATCATATGCCATTATCAGATTTGAGTCCAGGGGCCTGTCTGCCCAAAGAGACGTGTCATCTGTGGTACATCCCGCTGCAGACCGTACTTTTCTGACCTTCATAGCTACAGCAGATGTTCTTGCTATGTTGTTATTCTGAGGAAGGGGGTTTGTTGGCCTCTCTGGGCTTCTGGGCTCTCATCCAGCTGCAGCTGTGGAAAAAGGATACATATAATAATAATGGAATCTTCTTTCTGTCGTTTCAGCTTACATCATCTTGGCACCAGCAGTCAAGGTAGCATTAGTCAGCCAGTCGTAGGGTTTCTGTGGATTCCTTCTCCAAACCACCACCCTTCTGTCTCCACCGCCACACTGTCTCTGCTCTTATTTACTCCTTTCCAGTTGAAATGATTTCAGATCTGGGAAATAAGGAGTTGTTTCTCTGCTGACCACCATGCTTTGCCTCAGCTCATACCTCCTGCGTGTACTAACTGTGACATATGCAAAACACAGGAACCTGAATCCATTTAGTTATGCTGTACCCACGTAAAAGTCTTGCAGTGGGTTGCTTGTAAAGTAGCAAATACCTATACTGGCCCTCATTCTATGGGCTATTTCTTTGGTTTATACCTTCTATAAGGAGCAAAATCTAAGTTTTGGCAAAGAATCAAAGAGGATTTCAAGCAATGTATCCCTGTACATACATCTCAAACAGCTACATCCCTGAAGGATCTCTACTGCATTGGGAGAGGGGTACCTGTATTGCATATCATTGCCTCTTTTTTGAATGATACACACAAAAATATGCCCATTGCAACTTCAAGTAGTTACACAAACAGTCCCTAGCTACTTTGTATGGGGATCTACTGCAAGAAGGATCAGGATCTGTGAACATGAAGAATGATGAGGAGGCAGGGGGAACACATGGGTGAAAGGACGGTAGTTCAGAATATGCTATGTAATAATGACGGAATAAGCTGTGTAGCCTGATTTGTCAAAAATAAGGAAATGTTACAAGTTTGAAGCCTGTTAGAGCTCTTGCTTAATTTTGCACAAGCTTGTAAGAGGCCATTTATTTTTAACATATTATAAAACACATAGTTAAAATTCAGAGTATGTATGTATACAGAATATGTGAATAAACACTGACTTACACATGTAAAATGTTACAAATCTCATTTGACTCGTATGCAGTATAGCTGTGCCTTCACAAATACTCACAATGTTTTTATGGTGCTAGCATTTCTTAAGCTGTGCTATCCAGGCAGGAATGATTGTTGCCTTTTTCATTCATCTGTGGAAATGCTCAAGCAGGAAAAAAATTCACTTGCCCTTAACATTTGTTTTGCAACGTTTAATCTTTGAAATAAATGAAGTTGCTTTAGCAGATCCATCCTAAACTGATCAAAACAAATAAGTTCCTTCAGTTTCCTACTTCTTGCATGAAAACTCTTCCCTGAATATATGGCTTGGCAGGAAAACCAATGCCACGGTTTTACATTGACTTGTAACAGAAAGAATGAAAATAAGATGCTCTTAACTGAAGTACAGGAAAAACAGCTGAAAGGAATTGCAGTTAAGCAGGTAGGTCACAGTCTTGATGAATGTGGGAAGACAGAGAGGACAAGAAATGGTAATGATTTTTCCATGTTAGCAACATCTTAAAGTGTTACCAGGTATGTATTTGTGCTAAGCTTGTCGATGGGCTAAGACTAAATATAATTCCTGGACCAGGGTGGAAATTTCAGGAAAATGAACACTGCCTTCCTATAAAAATAGGGAATCCAGAATTATTGCCCTTGGCAATGAATAAAATGTGAAAGCAGACTGTGTTCCTGCAGCACTCTCTATTTCACCTTAAAGATCCAGTACACTCAAGCATTATTTTACATATAGAGGAAGCACAAAGGCAGCTATCCAGTTTTCTTTTCTTGTTAGCCCCCCAATGATTCCCATCTCATCCTCTCTGTTTCCTATACCTGTCAGATTCCTTAGGGAAGACATGTGCAGCTTGGACAACCCAAGTTGGAGTTCTTTCTCTTTCAGCTTTGTTTATGTTTGCTATTTCTTCCAACATGCTTCCTATTTTTCTGCCAAATAGCACTTGACAAAAGCCCTCTAAAGAGAATAATGAGAAAAAGGCTGAGCAGAAGGTGTTTAGTCTGAATGCTGGCTTCGTTTCAGCAAATCAAGAAGTGAGTATGTTTCAGACCACTTTGTAAATCACAATCTCAACACAAACACTGGAGCCTCATCATATTACACTTTTGGATACAAGCACAGGTTTCCTATGGAAGAAGAGCTTTTCTTGCAGATAGGTCCTTTGTGGAAAGGATCTTAAGATCAAACATTAAGAAATACACAAGAGAAAAGGACAAGAAAAGGAAGGCGTTTAACTTTTATGTGGTTGCATTTTATTGTGACCAGGGTTGAACCCTTCTATTTAGAGTTGTGGAGAAAGAAAATATTTTCCTGACCACAGCTGAAGAGAGACCCTGACAGGGCTTTCCTGCTCGCCATCTCCCATGTCATCAGTGTTTTCTGGGAGAAGAATTTGAGGTGGTTTTCCACCTAAGTGGTTACAGCTGTTTCCACAGGATCAGTCAGATGGAGTTTCTGCCTCTGTTTATTTTGGCTCTGATTTTCGGCTGGAGCCCAGCAGGATGACAGTGTTTGCTCAGGGTCTTGGGACTTTGGACAAACATTCCAGAATTTCTGACTTCTTAACATTAATGTTTGATGAATTCTGCTCTTAATTTTTTCTGGAAAAATGTCAAGCCCACTGGGGATTACCCTTAGTCTTACAACAGCCTTTTCTTTTTTTTCTTTTTTTTTTTAAGGGAAGAAGAGAAAATCATTTGCTAGCCCGTGAAAATGAGCATGCTGCAAAAATTGGAGAATACAGTTTTCTAAAATTGCAGGCTTCAGTTCTTTTGTAATTTTTTTTTTTTCTTTTCTTGTTAAGAACACTCTGCTTGACAGGAAACATCCACTGAGATATATCTACAGCTAAAACTTCTGTAAAAAACTGTTCCACATAGGGCGTTAGTTGGGAAGGTCATTATACAGTAGTCAAGCAGCTCTTTCTCAAAGTCACTGTTTTGATAGCTTCAAAACATACTGCGTCAATACACTGTTGTCAAAGGTGACCTTTAGAAAACAAAATAAACACCCAGGTGAAACTGTGACCCCAGCAGAGAGAATAGCCTTTATCGTTGACTTCAGCAAGGTCAGGACTTCCTCCTTAGTACCTTATCTCTTGAACAATGGAAAAGCAAAAGTCACAGAAGTACATCTTGAGGAACCTTTACTAACTCACAGGGATGGAGAGAGAAATGTATTTGCAAAAATATGCAAAAATATACAAAAATGCACTGAATTAAATCTATATTTAAACTATGTTCAATGAGCATACTGTATTGCACGGAGTGGCTGCTGATTTTTTATACCTACATACCTTTAGTAACTTGCAAGGGACATCCAAATGTATATCATATTTACACCACCATCAGCTGAGTTCAGGCTAGCTAGACAGCTGTACTTCAGAGGACAGTGTCTGATTTACAATCCAACACTTAACCACTAAAAGCTCATGCTGCCCAGTCCTGTGAGCAGGACGAGTTCCCTCCAGTGACTCCCATACATCAGAAGGAGGCAGGTAGGCATTAGATCCAGACAGATCTGGGAAGTCTGTTTAGATCCCAGGTGTCTCTTCCCTTTTTGTCTCTGCACCTCTTCTCCCTCATTCAGTGAGAAAAGAGAAGCACGGCCTCCTCAGGTGACTGTAATGGTCTTATCTTTGTTGATTTACAGCAGCTAAAAAGCTATAGCTTCAATAGTTATTATGAAGCTTTCAGAAACAAACAAAAAAAAAAACAAGGAAAAGGAAGGATTTGCGTACATATAAATAGACACAGGAAGGTGGTTTCCTAACTAATATACAAGCTTTCACAGCAGCAGCTTTGTACAAAATATTTCACAACATTGCAAAGGCTGCAAGCAGTGTGGCCCCTGGGCCACGGTGACAGTGTCCACCCATCTGGAGAAGTTAACATAAGGAACAGATCTAACTTATTTTTTGGAGCCTGATCGCTGGCACTTCCTCCCCAGTCTGTTTGTGCTGTCAATGGTTTAGATAAAGCATATATTTAAACTGTGCCCTTACATTTGGCTCTTCCATGCATGACAGCCAGAAAGGACTGGAGAAAAAAAAGTTTTGTAGATGCAAAACCTTGTGTTTGTACTTTCAAGTACAAAAAGGACAGATCAAATCACAGCATTTATTGAAGCTCATATCACAGTACACATCCCTGTGGAAAAAAAGACTTTGAAGATGTCTTCCCTTGGTATTTTCAATGGACAATGAGCAAGAGGCCCTCACTTATGAACTTGCTGCCTTCAATCGTTCATAATACAACCTGGAAGTCCTGAAGAGAAAGATGACTCTTGCCCGTATCTAAAAATCTAATGAAATTTGCTTTTTGGTATCTCTGTACAGCTTTAATCATCAATCTTTCATTTCAGAATAGGAAATATGTCTTTTTACCTTAAACTGACACAACTTGAGGAGTTTTAGCCAGTTTTAATTCTGACATCCTGATCTGAAAGGATGGGAAAGGGATGTAGCAGAGGAAAATGTCATCCGAGATCCCTGTGGAAAATAGATGCTATGAGAGAAAGCAATCAGGGTGTAAGTAAGTGAGTGTGAGTGAGGCTGGAATTTTTTATCTGAAGGCAGAAGGAGGGGAAAGGTAAAACAGAGGGTAAAGAAAAAGACATAAAAGAAAAAAAGGAAGTCCTCAGAACATCTGTTTGGAAAATCTGGCAGCTCTGCCCTATGGACAAATAAGGCTTCCCTCCAAATGACTGCCAGAAAAGGAGGGATGGCCATCCTAAACCTACCACTGATTGATTGTCACAGTGCACCTTCTACTTGGTGACCCAAATTTTTATGGAAAGGAGGAACTAGCATACAATCTTTGGCTGTATTTTACCCACGTAGCTAGGCCAGCCCTTGGCTTGGAAGATGAGGGGAAATGCAATATCTGGAAGATCTGGAAATATGCTCAATCTAGGCCAGATAGAAGGTTACAGTGGAAAATATGGGTTTGAGTGTACAGTTCGCCTGCCTGTGCAGTTGGGCAGGACTGAGTTACTAAGATATTAAGTTGGAGGAAGGAATAAAACTATTTAAAATGTATTCTCAACAATATAGCTGAATAATGTATAAAAATCTTTTTTTAATTCTGATAGTTGTAATGTTTCCTCCTTTGGAGCATCTTTACATGAAGATAAGATCTTGTAATAACAGATAAATAAGATATATTAACCAGCTGCTGAAGATACAGTGGAACACAATGTAAAACACGAAATGCATGAGAAGACTGAAACATGTATGTCATGTCTCTTTCAATACAATTCTGAGCAGCTCCTGGTGACACAAGTAGTTTGTCTTACAAGGAGGGAGATATTTGGATCTTTAAAAAGGTAAAAGTTGAAAGATCAACTAATGGAAAAAAGAATATTTAATGATATTAGTGAAGATCTGTTCATGGTATGAGTGTTTGCTGGTTGCATAATTACTAGAGGAAAAGAGTTAGGTAGGGTGAGATCATAAATAATGCATTCATGAGGAATGTGGGTGTGATACTTGTAAAAGGAGAACCAGAAGAATCTGTTACAAAGTTGATGTTCCTCTGAATAAGGCTTGCTAACTATTGTTGCAACATTCAGTATTCCCAAAGTATGGATTGTAGAGGCTTACTATATTTGTCATCTTTAGTTAGAACAAAAAAAGACCTTCAACCAATCTGTATTGAAGCCATATGGCATTTGGAACACACCAAATCCAGTTTTCTAAAACCATTGAGTGATTTAGTGATAAGCAATTTCAAATCTATCCTTTCAAGGCATGGAATCCCTAGGCAGAGTTTAGAAACACAGGGTTAGCATAAAACTTAGTTCTACTAAACCAAGTCCATAGTACATCATCATATGAAGCAACACAGACATAAAATATGAAAAAGGGGCTCAAAAAAGCAATTAGGATTCCTTGTTGCTCTGTGATTGCATACAGAAACATATCCAGACAGACTGACTGGAATCACTTTCTTCTGGTTTCAGCTGGGATAGAGTTAATTTTCTTCCTAGTAGCTGGTACAGAGTGTTTTGGATTTAGTGTGAGAATAATGTTGAGAACACACTGATGTTTTAGTTGTTGCTATGTAGTGCTTATCCTAAGTTAAGGATTTTTCAGTTTCCCATGCTCTGCCAGCAAACAGGTGCATAAGAAGCTGGGAGGGAGCATGGCCAGGACCTGAACTAGCCAAAGCGATATTCCATACCATAGAACGTCATGCTCCGTATATAAACTGGGGGGGGAGTTGGCTAGGAGGAGTGGATCCCTGCTCGGGCATCGGTCAGTGGGTGGTGAGAAATTGCATTGTGCATCATTTGTCTTTTCTTGGGTCTAGTTTCTCTCTCTTTTTTTGTTGTTTTACATTCTTTTCATTACAATTATTCTTCTTGTTATTATATTTGTATTAGTATTGTTGTTGCTATATTTTTTTTTATTTTAGTTATTAAACTGTTCTTATCTCAACCCACAAGTTTTACTTTTTTTTTCCCTATTCTCCTCCCCATCCCACTGGGAGTGGGGAGGAGTGAGTGAGCGGCTGCATGGCGCTTAGCTGCTGGCTAGGGTTAAACCACGACAGTTAGTAAAGGCTACTTGCAACTGTTGAAAATTTGTTAGAATATTTTTCCAACTATTATTTCTACCGCTAGTTTATATAAACAAAGGTAAGAAACTCTGAAATGAAGACAGCATTTTATAACTTGGTTTAGAAGAAATATCAGCATGGCCAGCAAAACTGAACCGTTCCTTAAGCATGCTGAGCAGGTGGGCATATGATAAGAAAGTCAGTGAGAACCAGTTTACACTTCAGCAGAAGATGGTTGTATAAATAGAACTGCAGAGTGGAAGTGAACTCTGAGTAAACCAGAGAAAGGTTTTGTTCAGACAGGCAGCTGCAGTATTAAAGTTTGTCACATAATGCAGTGTTACAAATATCACACTGCATCAGCAAGATATAGGCAAGCAAGAAAAATGTTTTCAGGTCTGAAGCGTTATCTTCAGCTGTTGTGTAGCCATTTGCAGTAGATAAGCAATTAATCTGGAAGGACTAGTGGTACTGCAAGGTACAGATGGCTGTGCTGTTGTCTTCACAAGGCTGATGGTTGTCATATCAGTTCTAGAGTAGTATACAATATGCTAATAGAAGCACTCTCAATGGGAGCAGGTAATATTTTTTCCTATATATAATGCAAATACTGTATGATAAACAGGAACACACCTGATGTTTGAAAATAGTGCAAATTTGGGGGAGAAGAAATAAGGGAGACATTCTCAGTCACGTTATGAAACCCCCATGTTTGGCACAAGCCTCTGTCGGCCAGGAATTTGGGACTAGCATGTTTTTACCATCCTCGATTAAAAAAAAATATTATACATAATATATAATAATATCCTAAATATTTAAATATATTTGCCATCCATAGGGATTCCTATAAATTCAGGCCCTAATCAAGCAAAATACTTTAGTGCATCAAGGCCTTGGGGAGCTCTTCATAAATTATCTCTGCAGGTCAGGCTTGAAGAGCACTAGCAGCAAAGTGTGAAAATGCTGGCACTGTTTCAGTGACCGGTGACTTTTAGTTGCCAGAACAGACACGTTTAAAAATCAAGAGGTTAATTAAAACTTTTCAAGATAATCACAGGAAATTATTTAGTGTATTATTTAATACAAGCATTACTGGACTTCTATCTTTCTTGGGCTACCAGAATAGCTGATGGGCATCAGATTAAGGTTATAAAGTGCAGCTATGATTTCACTCAGAGAAAAAGACCTGTTGTAAAAGGAAAGGTAGAACAAAATGGTTTCAGTTGCACTGAAAAATCAGTGGCACTAGTCACTCTAGAAAAGCAATTTGGAAAATACCCCAGTCAGTCATTGTCACAAGGAGGTATTAAGGGCACTAACACCTCTCTGAATCAGTAATTGCCAGCTATTTCTACAGCTAATTATTTACTGGTTCCTGGTAGTTCCTCTGGAGCTAATTTTACTGAGTAGAAAGGATCAAATTGTGGTTACTAGTAACTGTAAAAGTAGTGGCAATTTGTTGTCCAGACTGTTTTTCTTTTGCCTTTTCAGCAGCAGCCTGCAGCAAATACAAGGCTGTCTTGTCATTGTTGCCTGTCATTCATTGCACTGGTTTGCTTGTCTCAGAGCAGAAGAGATAAGGCAAATGCATGTTATAAACAAGTGTGTTATACTAGTCAAGACTGTAAATAGAGAGAGGGCATTAAAGTACCTCCCACTGAACAACATAAATAGCTTTGTCGAAACACAAGCTTTCTCTAAGGAGAAAAATGTTTCCAGCTGAACTAAAGGTCTTTAAAAAGCAATTGCTCACTGGCTTACACTATGTATTCTTAAAACAAAATAAGAATGCCAACACATAAAGGAGGAGGTGCATGGATGAAGTGTTTCTTTCGTTTAGACAAGCTTTTATGTTGAACTGATCTTGTTTTGAGCTGCTTTTAGCATTCTCTGCCACAGTTAACAGCTTCAAATATTTATTTTAAAAGGCAGAAAATTATTGTTAATTTTATGGTGGCAAACAGCCAGCCCATGCTTCATTTGGGAGTTAGTAGAGAGAGACAAGTATAAGAAACATCCTGCTATCTAGTGGGCTGGTAATTGTATTATAATCAATTTAACAAATTGAGTGTAAAGGAAAAATGCTTCACAAAGGAAATAGCTCAACCCTAGTCTTGAATCTCAGTCAGTGTCTCCTCACCCATTCTTATATCACACCTTCTCCTTCTCCAGCCAGGACTCTAACTCCATATCCTTCCCACTATGTTTTTTTTTAACACTCCTCTTCTCACTCCCCCAGCTTCCTCTAGCCTCCTCTCACTCTCTTTCCTTCCAGATTGGATGCTCTTATTCCATTATTTCTATTTTCCAGGCCATTTCTAATTCTTCCTCCAAATTGTCCTCACCAAGACCACCAAGCCCAGCCATGCCCACCATGGGTATTCTTTTTACCCAATGATACAGGCAGTGTGATTCACAGCTGCCTTCTCCTATTTAAGAGAGCGCTAAGCTATCTCATGTATATTCAGGGAGAACATCCATCACAGAGGCAGGTACCAGTGAATAGGTGAACCATGGCAAACAGAAGGCAGAGTAGCTCAGGTAAGCCAGGCCAAGAGGACAACCAGAAACATGGACTCCAGCCATCCCTTGGATTGCTTATGCCTAAGGATGGTAGGAACAATTAATTGTACACTACTGTTACTCCCTTTGAAACAAAGAAACAGTTTTGTCTTCATCTTGGGAATGGCAGTCTAATCCATTTCAGGCCTCAGGAGCACCCAAAACAGAATACTTTGGACTTGCTGATTTGAACTTGTGTGTATCTGGCTAGCTGGGGTATTGCCAATGAAAAAATTGCTCGATGCATGCTAGCTGCTGGCTAGTATAACATCAGCTCAGATAGAGAGCTAGGGACTGCAGATAGACATGAGCTATGTCTGGATTGCACATCCAAGGTTTTCTTGCATCCCTGTTAGCTATATCTGTGCCCTTGTCCTGCTACAGTCCCACCAAGTATAGACAAATTTATTTCTGGATATTTGTAAGTATTTCTAACCTGTAGCTGTAGTTTTAGATTGATCAGTTCTATAGCTTTAATCTGATGTTAATTTCCACGTCTTTTCCTGACAGCAGTAAGGACTCACTGACTAGCCTCATGGAAGAAAAACATCTCACTTTCATTAAATCTGAACACCAAGTTATGTGGACTAGTAAAGGGGTTGAGTTTTCCTACATAAGCAAATACCTGCTTTCAATTCTTTTGGCTGTCCAGAATTTATTTCACTGAACAGAAGGGCTTAGTCAAATATTAAAGTTGGGTTCTGCAGAAGGAACCTGTTTGCCTTCAGCTTTCACTGGATTTATCACAACTCCATTTGCAGCACATTTTGGAAGAACATATTTTAAGACATATTGCTGTACAACAACTAAATCTCAGTGCTGATAAATCACAGATCTCATATCTGGTCTGAAAAGGCAAGAAAAAGAGGAAGGAAAAAGGTCTCTGAAAACTTTTACAGCTGGCTAAGGGGGAAGCATATGGAATTTTAGAAGAACCGTACTTCTCCTGACAGTTAATAACAGCTTTCACTTATAGAGCAGTGTTTGTCAGGATAGATCCCAAAGTGCTTTACAAAGTCCAGCTACTATATGCACAACATCACTGAAATGCACTAAGCTATCCTCTGGGAGTAAAGGGCAGCTGGTATTGTGGAGCAAAGGGTTGTGTGATACTGGATACGTATGAAAGTTTTGTTGTTATAAACTGGAATACTAATTCACATCAACAAAGAGCTTGCTTGGGTTTGTAAAGGAAAGAGGCATCTTGACAAACAATTGGCCTGTATCGCACTGAATGTGAAAGGAAGAGAGATTTCCTGACAAGAACATAAAGAAAAAATCGTCCTCTCTCAAAAAGCATAAGGGAAATCTTTAATGTTCATGGGATCATGTTCAAGAGGAAGATACTTTGTCTTGAATGGCTCATGAAAACACCTAGTCTACTCACTGGTTTCAGCCTAACTAAAATGGCATGTCCATGGTCTGGTTTTGCTGAGTTCCTTCTTGTGGTTATAGGCAGTGCAATCCTTGCATTCAGACCACTAAGTCCCTTCTGTCAAGGTTTTGTCACAAGCTGTGGTTAAGAGCTGGATGAAGAAGCTAGTGTCATGAAAAAAATAAATTAACACAGAATTGTAAAAAATTATCACGTCATAAAACGAAAACATGTTGCTTGGTATCCATGGCAACTTCAGAAACCAATGCTCTTTAACAGCCTTGCCTGGAATCATGTAAACTGCTTTGATAAAACATGAATCGTGGCAGATGGATATGTGAAAATAAAAATAACTTCGCATCCAATCTATTGCCCACACGGGACACCCTTGAAATACAGTGTGAGTTATATAACCCTATCAGGAATCATTTTGTTCTGAGACCAAGATAGAGGCAGCATTTTTTCCATACATCTCCACAGAGTTAAGAATGGGTTCAGCAGCAACGCTGTAATAACTAAAGCCTAGCAAGCAAATGCTCCCTGGCACTCTCTGAGAAGTAAATCTAACCCTCAGCTCCACAGAAGAGCTGTGAGTCTCTCGTGCCAGGAACGGGACTAGTTTTGGGCTTTGACCCAATTTCACAGGTAGAGCACCTGCTGCATGGCATAGGCTAGAGCCACAGATTTGCTTTCTGTAAGCAAGAATCATGAAGGAACCATGACAGAAGCAAAAACAGAGCCAGAGACACACTAGGCCAAAGTAGCCTTCCCCAAGCACCTTCGCTAGTGCTCCATGGATGTGCCGGAGAACAGTTTCACTTTTTTTTTCCTTCAGAAAAGAAAATCTACCTTCAGCTCAGTCAAAGCCTTCATTGGACTAACTGGAAAACGGTTAGGTTCAGCAAATGTTAGAACCTGGGTATATAAACACCAGATTGCAGGCTACTGCTCTGATTTCAATAAGCTTTCCATTAAGGGAGCTATGTCTTGCTTTATATTTGGCATTTGTACAATGGCACTTGAACAGGCAGGTACCCAACACTGCAGGGACTAAGGATGAGAAACGTGGGAGAATTAGGAATTGCTTCAGGATCTGAATTGACAGTTCTGGTCAGCAGAGCTCCTATTTATTCAGAGGTTGTGTGGTCTGAGCAGACAGGGGCCCCTCCCAGGCTGGAGGCATCATCTGGTCAGTGCATGAAAAAGCACCCTCAACGCTGTGGCTCTTTGCAAGACAAGAACCTTGTCAGTGGTCTTAATTTTTTATATCTCCTGGAAATTAAACTAAATCTACCAAATCAATTTTTTAGAATCTGATAAGAAGTCATCAAGCAGAGATTACTTTTGATCTTTACAAATCTGAACACATGAGGCCAAAGTAACCCAATTTTAGGAAATGTAGAAATTCAGCATAAAGGCTCTGGATTAACACCGCCATCCCCGAAACTGGTGTGCTTCACCAGTGCTGGAGCTGAGAGGCATCATTCATGAATTGCAAAAATACCCCTTTCCTCAGGAACACACATTGCTTTTTTTCTTCGTCCTAATAGTGTTATCAGATAGTAATATGTAAAGTCTGTCTTCACCTCAAGCTTATCATATAACTAACAAAACCAAAGCAAACAAACACCTAAAATGTGTGCTTTGCAAATAGGACCTCTTCCACTGGAAATGCCATGCCTACCTCTCATTTCCCTCTCTTCTGGAAAGCTCCTTGGCCCTTTCAAAAGATGCAGGTCATGTGAACCCCAGGAAGAGTTGTTTTAAGTCAGAATGGGGTCCAGTCCAGAAATGAGGTCAAACGCAATTGTTATGTTAGTGAAACAGGGTGACTTCAGGAATAGGCTGTGTAAACACTGAAGGCAACCTCGTGTTTCATTGTTGAAGTGCACTAGGGGTTGAGCTCTCAAAGCTGTACTGTCAATTAATCACAACTGGAGAATGGCAGTTTATATTACCCCATACCTTGCCAAAGTCACAAATGAACTCAGCAAATATATGAAGAGACCCTAAGGTATTTCGGGTTAAAAGCCCTTTCCCTCATTTTGCTAGGTTCTAGCCTGTTGTCTTCTGAGCAAGCACTTTTTCTTAGCAGTGTTTTTAATGGAACGCAATTGTATTTTACTTTATTTTCAGGATAGAGTCCAAAATTTAATACTCTTTG